>NC_142574.1:5080000-6330000 GCF_041283825.1 Pyrus communis | reverse complement strand
GTAGCCACCTTATGGCAGCGTGTGCAGCAGCGCATAGAGGAACCAGATGTCCCTCCTTAGGTTTCTCAACGTGCGAAATTCGACAGTTTTAAAATAGTTCATTTATTAGCCATACTTTGTATGAAACGCATAATTATGTTTGTACGTTATATTTACGTAAATGGTTTCATTTCTAGGTGAAACGCATTGCAATGTTCTTCAACACTCGTGAGGCGAGTTTGATTCAATGACAAGATATATGAGTGAGACTTTTCTTGATATATACATATATTTGTTTAGTTTCCATATATACATCTAATAATGAATTTTCTATATGACTATCGTAATTAAATTAACATTTATAGAAAATGACGTAGCGATGAGAATTGGGAAATCACTATAAATCTTATGGGATGCCTTAATTAAATTTATGGTTATGAATAATATTATGTTGACTAGAATTATTGAATCAATGTGGCATGACTATATTTATGTTATACGCTCATCGTTTGCTGCACTGGTGTTAGTACTCGCTCGTGTCAAAACCAGTCTTTCACGTGTATGTGCACATCACACCGTACGCTCACTTTGGATCCATTATAGGTGCCAGTCCTGTCCTATATTGCTCTAGGCAATTAGGACTCGTATGTGCTGCGCATAGCACCAATCTTCACGTGATTGTAGTACTAGAGCGTATATCATTGTTACACCCAGTTCTGTTCACGTCAGAATACCTTTGCATGAACTCGTGTATCAGTATGTGTTGATGAGCACTCGATATGATATGTTTGTTTATGCGAGATTATGTGATTACGGACGTCATGTGCTTACTTACTAAATATTGTGGCGTATTGAATTCTTGAGATATTGCAGGTTACGGTAAGTATTTTCTTACTATACGTAGTATGTATATTTTGGAAACTATACTTGTTTTACTGTGAGGGATTATTATGTTTTGAAAATGTTTTTACAAAGCTTTGTTTTTAGGCCCAATCACCCTTGTTTTTCACTCCTCCAGGTTTTAGTGACAATGTTCATGTCGACGAGGATTTCTAGCAAATTCTGATATCAGAGACTACTCCCTATGGTATAAGTCTTATTCTAATTTTACTGTACTTTACTTATGCACTGACATCACGTGTGAAATGAGTTCATTCCCGCTCACATGCGCACTCTTGTATTTAGACACTTTTAGGTTTAAATTTATTCACATTTTCTACATCACTATACTTTATGGCTTCGTCACCCTCGTAGTAGTGTCGGCCAGCACAACTTGATTCGAAGTACATGTGGACATTCCGGGTCGGAGTGTGTCAGCAAGGGAACTTCTTCCTCAAAGTAGTCGGGGTTTTTGGGCTTAGACACTCGCTCTATGTCGCCCATCCGACCTCACACACTTTTCATCCCTTCACCCATGACTTATGATACTGACCGTTCAAATCTGTGTAAGGGAAATGATTTATACTCTGTCTCATATAGTATACCCATGTTTATTTTTGTTCTTTTATTTCTTATTTTGCTTTATTTGATCTAAATACCAAAAATAAACATGAATATAGTAGTAATATTGTGAAATGAAAACTTTCCAAATGACAACTATAATATATAACGAAATAAAAAAGGTTCCAAATGGAACTCTATTTTTTTGGGTAAAAAAACACTCAGTCATGTGGCGTTTCATTACATATAAATTATAACACATGTATTTAATTGTGACATATCATTATATGTCATCGGCTTATATTATAATTCATAGACTAATAACATCATGTGTGGCTTAACCTGATAAACACAAAAATATGTAAGATCTCATAAGGAATGTCGGAATCAAAGTGGATGAATTTGGTAGGCCATCACACCACTATGACATAAAAATTGACATAGACGCTTCTCTAAGTGGAGGAACACGTCTCACGAGATTACAGATGACACACAAAGAAGACAAATAATTGGGGCAGCAAACCCCAATTTCTCTGAATTTGAACTCGAGTTTAGCTTTGGTCCTAAACTCTGTTAATAGCTTATGGAGTCCCCCAACTTCACCTATTATTGTATGGTTGGTCATTTTCGACTGCTCCTTAGTTAAATATAGTATTTTAAATCAAAACATTAAATAAAAAGAAATAATGCACAGCCTACACGATTCATACACAAACAACAATGGCCATAGCTGTTACCTATCAAACCTTCAACTCCAAATTGATGTGTAAACTAACGTAGTTTAAACCACATATTGTTCAAGTAACAAGTGATCCATGTATCCGATACCGAAAAGTCACAGAAAAGTTCGTCTCTTTCCGTCAACTAATGCACAACAATTCATTCTGACCCGAATTCTTGAATCTAAAAAAGAGAACTCATCAAGTAACAAACATATCAACGTCCGCCCGCGAACGGGTTTGGTAGCTGGGCTACACGATCAAAGATGGAGAAACCTACAATGTCCTACAGTACGGTGCACAAGCTCCTGCTGCAACTGGAACTACATTAGAATGGAGGCACAAACTTGATTATGCAGTTAAGAAAGGTTGACAATGGTGACATAAACTCTTCACTGCTTATCAATCTTTTATTCTGTTTCCTCTCAAGACAGCTACAGTCGTAAACAACAAAATAAGGTGCTACACATCACGTTAAGGAGCTTACTTTGTATCCGAACACATAAGTTCCAGTGTTACAACAAACAACCAGGAATTAAGGGGAAATTCAGGCCTGTTTAGCTAGCGCTGACTACCAACCTCTTGCAATCAAAGACCCTCAAAGAATCGCATGTGGTCTTCAAATGTCTCTGCATGACGGATCTTGGCTACGGATCCATCTTCTTGGACCTGAAAGCATTGTAAAATCTCTTAGAAATAAGTTACTGGTAAAGAGCATAGATAGTGGTGTGGACGCGTAGAGGCTGTTTGCAGTAACAATTACATACCCAATACTCTGGAGGGCGCATTTTAAGATTGTAAGTTGAAGCCATGCTCATGCAATAAGCGCCTGCGTCGTGAACCACCAGACCAGCTCCCTGAAATGGGCAACTCTGGTTAGCAATCAAGCACCAAAATCCAAAAAGGAAACCTCCAGAACAGGATAACTCAGAAGAACATCGTTGTTTGATCTCCTAGTTATACAAGACAACAAATGATTATAGCTTTGACCCTCCAATAAACAGTTTACAATTACCTTAGGTGGAGTCGGAAGTTCTCTATCCTTCCCTAAGAAATCTGCAGACTCGCAGACAGGGCCCACCACATCAAAAGTCGAAATCTCAGCATCAGGTGCTGTAGGAGCAACTAGTTCTATATGCTGCAAGAAAGTTCCCACAAGTCAATTGAGATCTAAGACAAAAACAAAATGGCAAGTCTTAAAGGGCATTATGAATTCAATGATAAATTATTATGAGGCTGCCAATGATATTTCGAGTCTAACATTATAGCTAATCAGAAACAACAAAAATCTCAGATAAGGCCACTGAAATATATGATATTTGATTAAAGGTAAATGGTCTAACAGAAGCATGGTCAGATACTTCAGTCATTTTTCAATGAAAAGGAGCTGATCGAAGTTTCCATGACAAGGTGACATGGGAACACAGCAAGCCACTAGAAATCACTCGCATGCATACAGTGCACACAAAAGATCCAAGAGTCTACGCCATAGGCTATTTCTCAAGTTGTCCATCATCTCCAGTTAACATTAATGAAGTGACATAAAAAAAAACACTAGCAGTCGACTACACTTGAAAACTTACTTGGTAAGCATCGTAAAGACTGGGACGGATAAGTTCAGCCATGCTTCCATCGATCACAATAAAGTTTTTGGTGCCATTTGTTTTGACACCTGTTACTCGGTTGACCAAGCAGCAAGAATTTGCAATAAGTGATCTACCAGGTTCAATGATAAGATTCAAACCTTGTGATAGGACCACGTCACGAACCTACACCCTCAGCATCAACGTTGAGAAAATATTAGTGACATTACATCAATAGACAGAAAAAACTGTTAATTTTCTTGATACAATAACCATAAGGAAGCAAGCCCTAAAAAAACCCTGAAGAAAGTCTAAGCGTTTTGAAAAAAAAAATAGTAAATATGAGACCCGGCATATTGGTATGACAATTGATCACTTGGGAACAAAAAGCTAACAGATCGATATGGGCTACTTAATCCCTTGTAGCACTTACATGATCTTCGTGGGCCAACTCCTTAAGAGGCTATACATTCTTGTAATAATTGTAGATGCCACTATCATACATGGACTCAAAATTCTAAAGACCCATCATAAAAACATCGAAGTTAACATCTCTAGGGTCCCAAGGATAGGACATAGTCGGTAGTCTACAGTTGAGGTTTCAAAGAGCACCCTAACATGCATGTACGTACTGCAGTGTTAATAACTCCTTATTTGTAATACTACATTAAGTTGTTATCCACATCACTCATGCACACATGAATTGCATACTTAAGTTCGAAAACAAGATTCAAAAGATATCATACTCACAGTGTTGATGAGATCTCTGGGTTTCGGAAGTACGGCACCAGAATGATAGTAATCTATCCCAAGTCCACCACCAATGTTCAAGTAATCAACTTGAAAACCTTGAGAACGGATTTCTTCAATGTACTTAACCATAAGAACAGCAGCATCCCGAAATATATCCACCTGGCAAAAGAAAAGGAGAGAGAGAGAGACTTAGATTTTGTAATAAGAGAAGTGGGTGCACCTGTCATAGAATATCGACAAACAATCAAAATATACAGACAGCATAGCAGAAAACAAAAAAACAAAGAATCATAAGTCAATCAACAGAAAAAAGAAAGAAAATTAGCTGATCAGCTTTAAAAAAAATATTCTTTTTTGAAAGCTGTAACTCTATAATTATGAAGTATAAACCAGTTATTACCAGCAAAAAAAAAAAAAGTACAAACCAGTTGATTATGGGTTTTCTTAATGTGTTCCAGAATGACCACAAACAAACATGGTTGATAAATTTATCCTAATTGGAAAAATTCTACTGATAATATAAAAGGATATGAACAAGTAATCAGCATACCTTGGTAATGGTAGATCCGAGATGACAATGGGCTCCAACAAGTTTTAGCTCATCAGGATGCGCCTTCACAGCATCCAAAAACCATTGCAGCTTCTCATTTCTAATACCAAATTTCGAATTCTTGTTTCCAGTGGCAACATAAGCATGAACCTATGAAAATAACGCATATGTTAAAACAGTACATCAATGATTTAAAATCAATGGAAAGTTCAAATGCACAGTACAACTTTACAATAATATCCAAATATAGCAGAAACTTGATATTAAAGATGGAGGAACTGGTGTGTTAGGGGTGATTTGAGGAGGGATATCTGTATCATGGTACTTCCTAATTTTTCTAAAAAGCATACCGAACATCTCATATGTCTAACTAGTAATTTCCTCGCTGACATGATTCATGTGGTTCATGAATATCATCACATTGCAGTTTATGTATGCCATACCTGAGGATCTACATCCGGGTTGATCCGAAGTAGAACATTGACCTTCTTGCCAGCAATTCTCGCTGCGGCAACAATGTTTTCCAAGTCGAATTCACTATCAATATTGATAAAAACACCTTCTTGGGCAGCCAAAACCAAGTCCTCCAACAATTTTCCATTCCCATTAAAAATGCACCTGCACTTACACAATTTTACAACCATGAATTCAAATACTCACACAAACAATTATATATATATATATATATATATATGTATGTATATATATACATATATACTGGGTTATGCAGAATTTTTACTTGGTGGGGTCGAACCCAGCTCGAAGAGCCAACCGGAGCTCATTCCCACTGACAAGAACAGCACCGCAACCCAATTGCCTCAAATGTTCCAAAATCTTGAGATTGTTGTTGGCTTTAATGGCGTATCCGATGACAGAGCTCAACCCCTCCAACGCGTCCTTGTAGGCCTCGACGTTTCGGGTGATCTGCGGCTTGCTGTAGAGGTAGAAAGGGCGCCACTCGACCGAATCTAAGACGTCCTGGACCTTGAGGCCCTCGCAGTAGAGAAACCCATCGGAGAATTTGGAGAAGCAATGCTCGAACGGGGTCGTTTGGGACAGGGATTTGGACGGGTTTTGGGAGACGACGGCGGCTCGGAGGACAAGGGGTTTTAGGGAGGTGGAGGGTCGGAGGGGCAGAATGGAGTTTTGGGAAAATGGGTTTCGGGTTATAGGGTTCTTCAGGGGCTTAAGGGAGAGGGATGATGAGGTCTGGAAAGGGAGCTGTGCAGCAGCCGCCATTGAAACCTGAAGGGGAAGAAGAACAAAGGAAGTGACTGCTACGAGAGACCTGGTTTTACTGACTGCGTTTAGTTCGTAGTGCTGCACTTTCGGTGTTTTATTTCTGACCGTTAGATGTTCATTATCTGATCTAACGGCCCATCCGAATTTGGGAACAAAATTTCCATGGTAGTTTAGCGTCGAAATAGGGGGATGCCGTTTGTAGAAAAGTTGGTTAAATTAGAAATAATTAATTTAGAATCATCTCCGTAATTATCTCATTTATTCGATTACTCTCTTTCTTTGCCAACGGAAACCCAAAAGCGGGCACACAGAAGAGACCATGTCAATGGAAAATGAAACAAAATCCTCATTGCTCCTCTCTGGCCGTTCAATTTCAGAGATTAATACGGATTATATGTATGCCTACCATTTTTATCTCTTACCCTCTACATCCCCTTTTTTTTTTTTTTGATACGAAGAAGGTCTAAGGCGGAAGAAGGGCGGAGGAGGGCGATAGTCGAACTCTGTCCGTGGATGTGGGGGTGTAGTGCTCAATCACTGAAGTTATTAGCCCCACTTAGCCCCTACATTCTTGTCAAAAGGTATTAATTCTCTCATATTTTTGAATTCCTGCGTTCGATTAATCCAAAATCTTCAACCTCCATGGTTAGTTACCCATTTTTTCCGTCGTGATCATGTTAGTATCATTTTAAATGATTTGAAAGCATGCTAATAACAAAATTGTTTGGATTTTTGCATTTTTTTATATTTTATTTATGTGTTTGTTTTGGTGTACAATTAGGTTATCGGTAGAGGTATATCCCCCGACAGTCTCTAGTTTTAGCACCTTGTGACATAGATATATCCAATTCCAAGCCCTTACGTAATTGATGGTTATATATATATATATGTGTGTGTGTGTGTGTGTGTGTGTGTGATCTTCTGAATGTTGAATTACACAAAATCGTTCTGGAGTTCTTAGAATTAGGGTTTCATCTTGTATATGTTAGAGATTTAAATATAAATACGCAAATAGTACATGTACATTACATAATTAGGTTTAGGGTTTATCTTGATGTTCTGGTCAAAGATTTAGATGCCCGGAGCAGAAACGCAAAACTAGTAAACAGTACTAGAATGGCAAGAAGATTGCAGAGAAGAAACTGTAATTTGTAATTTCTCACCTACCTACTCTCTTTCTTAGGGTTAAATTAAGAGATAATATGCATGTTATTGATTTCTACCATTTTATTTTTAACATCACCTTCCTGAGCTTCCTCTTGGTAACTTTACCCAATACACCTCACTTACTTAAATGTGCTTAATTATATAGGTTGCGTCGATAATAACGTTACTGGTGGTGAGTCCCAAAAAATCTTGTAGTGTATTGCGTTTAACGTATTCATAGATAACGAGTTTGATACTAATTATTCTTTTATCAGGTAATGTAAATATATTATTGTATCAAAATAAAATTGTTCTCAGTAAACTTGCTAAAGTAAAGACTGATATCATATTGATGACATATTTTAGGTTAAATAAAGCATAATTATTAGGGTTGGGAATATAACTATTCCTCACAGGGCATACACCCTATACGAATCCTGGTCCTATCATCAACGCTTGCCTGAAATTCACATCTATTATAAATGTGACATAGATTTGTTAATATTCTCTAAGATTAGCATAGATTTGTTAATATTCTCTAAGATTAGCTTTCTATCAAGTCTCATCTTAGGTATGCTAAGACAACACTATACGAATTCTTGTTCAATCATTAACGCTTGCCTAAAACTTGCATAGGACTACCATTATAGAGGTGACATAGAGTTGTCAACATTCTCTAAGATTAGCTTTCTATCGAGTCGCATCCAGTGTTTAAAATATCAGTATCGATGAAAATATCAATATGTTGCAGAAAGATCGATAGATACATCCAATATCAAATATCGATATTGGTTGCCTTCCATAGAAATGATGAAAATTTGATTAAAAAAAAACATGAAAGCATGAAATTATTGTTTAGGGAATGTAATATGAAGCCACAACACATGTATGAATTAAGAATTAATAATTAGATACTGTGTAAAAAAACAAGTACGTGATATGTTAGAAGGAAAACTTCTTTCTAATGACAAGTATCAAAATAAAACATTTTACTAGAATGAATAAATTATACATAACTTAATTGAAACTTTCATCAAGTTTTATTGAATTAAACTAATACCATATAGAATGCATAAGTTCATGGAGTTAAAATGATAGTCAATCTTCATCTTTCATTTTGATTAGGCCTTCCAATGTAGTACTTTCCAATTGCACCAATCTCCAAATATATGATAGATTGAAAACTAAATTCACATAATTAAAAAAAAAAAAAAAAAAAAAAAAAAAAACGAAGAAGGAAATGTGAAAAGAAACGAAGAAGAAAACTCAACCACTAGTCTATAAATTTCTTTCTGAAATTTCTGCAAGGATACATAAAATATTGAGGAAATTGACTGATTTCCGAAATTGTCTGGGATATGCGGTGAAATGTACACTTTTCTCCCTCCATATTGTTCCCTGATTTTTTTTTAATATTTTTGTGAAAATATCGAGCATATCCAGGATATTTCAAACATTGGTCTCATCTTAGAGTATATCTTAAGACAAAACATTTCATGTTATTTAAATGCTTATGGATTTGCCTCATTGAAGGTCTTGTACTTAGAACTTAAATTTTCCATCTTATTAGGGCTTGTCAGGTAATGCTTTTATCGAAAACACTTCTTTACATAAAAAAAGTTTTGTTATAAGTGTTTTCTATTAGAAAGATGTTGAGTCTGTATATAAAAAAATCATAGTGCTTTTTGAAAAAGCACTTCAAGTGTCACTTAACATTCGCTTGTTCATAAAAATGCTTATATGACAAAAAATACTTAAGTTTTACCATCAAATAAAACCACTTACACATTTAGCTACCTAAAAGCGGTTTTAGGTATTCTAAAAGGAGTAGGTTTCTCTCTTATCTTAGTCCTCTCCCGTGCCATCCTATTTCCCTCCTCTCACACTTTTCATTTTGTCTTCCTCTCTCAATAAAAAAAATTAATATAAATTATTAACGTAGCTTAATAATAACTGTTTAAATAAGAGAAAGAGAAAAAAAGGACAAAAAAACAGAGAAAAAATCGTACTCCATTCTAAAAACAATCTCAGATTATCACATCCAAACAATGTATGACGTGTATTAAAAATACAATAATTTGAAGAATATAACATTACAACTAGACCATAGCAAAAAACAAAAGAGCTAAAAACAAAAGAGCTAAAAAATAAAAAATAAAAAATAAAAAAACAAACAAGCGTTTACAACTCGATATATCCTTTCCACAAGAGATATTCGCCCGCTGCACTGGTTTCCAAAATAAAAAACACAAAAAGATTCCTATTTGGCGCGCGTGGGATTGTGTTACCGCTGCTGTGACATCGTTTCCATGCGCCGGGAGCGGCCTGTGAAATCCACGCGCCACCTTTGTGGCCTCCAGACCACCTCTAGTGGAGGAAAATGTGCCTCCCTCCATCTCTTAGTCTCCTTCTTGAGGCTGAGGAGGGGAGGAGTGCAGGCATGTTCTTTTCCACCATATAGTCAGGGCCCTCTGCCTTTGGGATCCGTCAACCACCATGTTTGGCGGTCATGGATTCAGAATTTTGCTTTCAGCCCCATACATTTTTTACAGAAGAATATCAAGATTTGATTTCCTTAATCAAAACTTAACACAGCCGGGTGAGTTGAAACTTGAAAGCCATTATTTTCTCTTCTTTATATATTTATAGAGAAAAATGTTCAAGAATATACCCATTACTTTACAAGTTGACATTTAGTAATTTCGAATTGAAATTGTTTTGGGTTACATTTATAATTTCGTAGTTTGAGTTTTGATTGATTTGGTTTGTCATAGAACATAATTGATTGGGTTTCTCCCAAGTCATATGAATTTTGTGTTTGCTATGTGAATTGTTTTTTCATTTTGTTTGGACATCCGATAAAATTGGAGCAATACAGAGAAGATAAATGTGTAGGAGAAAATGGAAAAGAACAAGAGAGACATCTGTGTTTGTGGGTCAATTTTTTTTTATTACTCATGTGTAGATGAGAACTCTGAGGATGAGAGGAAAACAAAGCTTGTGTCTTTCAAGAAGGCAGCAAACATGATTACAAACTCCTTCAGTAAGGGTCGAAGGAACAGTAAGGTAATGTCTTTCCCTATAGACGATGGCATTGATGCCGAGGAGCTCAAGGCAGCTCAGGAATTCCGGCAAACACTTTTATCCGAAGAACTACTTCCCTCGAAACATGACGATACTCATATGTTGCTAAGGTTACTTATTCTCTGTTTTGATTGGCAATAACAGTTTTTTATGCCTCAGTTGCTACATGCTGTTATGAATAGGTTGTTTGTTATACTGTTGTATGATGGTGCAGATTTTTAAGGGCCCGGAAATTTGATGTTGAGAAAACAAAGCAAATGTGGTCTGACATGCTCCAGTGGAGGCAGGAATTTGGTGCTGACACTATTATGGAGGTAGTTTTTAATGCTTATGTTGAAGTTGGAATATAGTGGAGATGGTTTAGTTGGAGTAGCTATTATTTGTCTGAAGTTTCTCCTTTTGTTTTTTCACTAAGGACTTCGAGTTTAAGGAAGTTGATGAAGTCTTAAAATACTATCCACAAGGGCATCATGGAGTTGATAAGGATGGGCGGCCTGTCTACATTGAGAGACTGGGTCAAGTTGATTCTAATAAGCTGCTGCAAGTGACAACAATGGAACGGTATATAAAGTACCACATACGGGAGTTTGAGAGGACCTTTATCTGTAAATTCCCCGCCTGTTCCATTGCAGCAAAGAAGCACATTGATCAGAGTACCACAATTCTGGATGTCCAAGGAGTGGTATGTGAAAACTCTCTTAATTCAGGACAATTGGAGATACCCAATTATTCCGTAGATAGACTGATACTTTAATTTGTTTATTAATTGGTGGAGATCTTCTGGTTAGATCTAACTAGCATGGTGTCAAACATGACATGTGGTATTTATGTGTGTACTTGATCCACAGGGGCTTACAAGTTTAAATAAATCTGCAAGGGAACTCATTCAGCGCCTTCAGAAGGTCGATGGTGACAATTATCCTGAGGTATCCTGTAAAAAGCTGTATGATTTCAAGTTTACGTGAATCAAGCTTCTTGGATTGCTTTCCTATCATGAAAGGTAGTTTTTGTATTCTGTGGCGCTAATTGAACTTTTTGTTTAACATAGACCCTGAACCGTATGTTCATCATCAATGCTGGTTCTGGATTTAGGCTCTTATGGAACACCGTCAAATCTTTCCTTGATCCCAAGACCACTGCAAAAATCAATGTAAGCTTTTGTCCCTTGTTCACTTTAAACTTGTCAATTGGTTTAAAATTTGATCTTGTACTGTTGCTAAATGAGTTGATGATTATGAATTAGGTTCTGGGAAATCAATATCAGAGCAAGTTGCTTGAAATAATTGAAGCTACGTAAGTGTTGTTGTAGGAACATTTTAGCATATATCTAGTTCAATCTAAAGCTAATTAAACTTCCTGTTGTAACTTATAATACTCTTTTTTCTATTAAACCTGCAGTGAGCTACCAGAGTTTTTGGGTGGTAGTTGCACTTGTGCCGATAAGGGTAGCTGCATGATCTCTGATAAGGGCCCGTGGAATGATCCAGAAACAATGAAGGTGATTTTGTACAGTTAGAATATGAAATAATTCTTGACGGGTAATGTAACAACTTAAGCTTTGGGAAATATGGTAAACCAACAGCCTTAGTCGAACGCCTGCATTTACCTCTCTATATTAGTGCTGGAGATAGTCTATACGTAAGGGAGAGTATTGGAATATTAAATAAATGTTGTCCAACAATTTAACAGCTTTTCCTTTGGGGATAGTGGTAAACTACCTGACATTATCAGCAAGTAATTGAAATTTATTTGTTGTGATACCTTTTATCTATCCTAATTCATATTCTAATGTGAACAAAAGATCTCTAAATCTGTTGCTTTGTTGAGGCAGATGGTTCAGAGTATTCGTGAGGCCAAATGCACGAGCAACACGTCAGGCGATCTGGAGAAGAAAGAGGAGAAACAGGAGAATCAGGAGAATCAGGAGAAACAGGAGAAGCAGGAGGAGAAAATCTCTGAGGAGAAGAAAATCTCTGAAGAGGAGAAGAAAATCTCTGCAGAGGAGAAGAAAGTCTCTGAAGAGGAGAAGTTAATCTCTGAAAATGAGAAGGCTTGCACAAACGTACTCAGACCTTGGCTCAAGTTTTCCTTTTCATTTTTGTGTGTTTATGGCCTTTTTCAAACCGTCTTGCCTCTGTTTTCATAAATGTTCAGTTTCCTGACTTTCCTTATGTTTCTATTTTCTCTTGGCATGCTACTACATGAAGAGAATGGATTCTTTCTGCTCAGATACGTTTTTAGAGGCTGAAATGCATGGGGACTATCTCTCTTCTGTGCCTGAAGAAGTAAGCACCGCCCTTTATCTTTTTTGCATACTTATCAATTAGTTAACACAAACTCTCTCTCTCTCTCTCTCTCTCTCTCAACATTTTAGTCTTATTATAGTTCAACTTTGCCTCCGTAGATATAAAATTCTGGACCTGGCACTTGCTGGGCTTTATTGTTTGATATGCTAATTTGCTTCATCTTGTTCAGCTTTCAATTCCGAGAATGTATCCGATGGGATATGACGATGTTGATCCAATGGTTAGCAAGGGAACTGAGCGAGAGGCAGAAAGGCTGAATGCTGCTCTCAATCGACTCGGTGCCTTGGAACAAGAGCTATCTTCAACCAAGCAAGTAGTCATCTTGACATTTTTGAATTCTGTTATTGAAGTTTATACCAGAAAAAGAAAGATTGAAATCAAGACAATAATAAACATAACAATATACATTTTCTTTTTGTGCGAATGGTTTTCAAGGTTGAGACGCAGAAAGAAGAAAAGCTAAAGGCTGCTCTTGACCGCGTCAATGCTTTGGAACAAGAGCTGACAGAAGCCAAGAAGGTAATGTCTTGATATTTTTCAATTCTATTATTACAGTTAAAATTGAAGCTAGGAAAAGAAAACTTACACGTTTTCTTTTGTTTCATTTTTTCAGGCACTTGAAGAAGCCCGCCATAAACAAGAGGAGCTTCTAGCCTCCGTCGACAAGGAAAAGAAATCTGTATGTAACTAATTACATAATAATTGCTTAGCCAGTTCAAGTTTATTTGTATATCAGATCTATTGCAAGTTTATGTTTTGACCTTCTTGTGTTTTGGACTGTAATTGCAGGGCTTATTCTGTTGGTGACATGATCAATGTAAAAGCATTTATCTAGTGTGGTGGATTTAGTGGCTCCAGCTTGTGTGGTTCTCTGGAGGGATGAAATAGACATTTGTTATCTGTGTTTCGCTATTTGGAATGACTGGAATTCTACCTTGCCAATGTTTTATAACAGCAGGCATTGTCATTAGTTGAGGTGCTCCAAATTAGCAACGGAAAACCACCCTCCGGAATGTGCAGAGTACTCCTTCAAAAAAGTAAGAGCCTCCTCCTGAGTTGTTTTATAAGATCAAATGTATATAGATGCAGCTATCAAGGAAAGGGAAAACATGCACCTAGGGGTTGGAACAACTATTAGAGATTCATGGGGCGCGGCATTGGCAGCTAACGAAAAACCATTAAAGGGGTATTTTTCAGCAAACGAAAAAAACTATAGAACCACTACAGGGCTACTTGGAAAGAAGACAATACAATTTGCAGAGGATATTGCAGGATTTGGCCTGGTCGTGCAAAGCACAGAAGATGAATCTATGGCTGCGAACGGGATTTAGTTTAATTTGGTTTGCACTTGTATGTGATTATGGAGAGAACATATGGATGGAGGAGGGTCCTTTGTGGATCTTTCCGTACCTTGCAAGTAATTCTTCTGCAATTGTAATATCTTCATATAAACAGAATTTCAGTTTTGAGATAAAAGAAAATAGTAATTAGGGTCTAGTCCACAGTTTCAACTCTTGTAAAAAGGCAAAAACTTGTACCAAATATTTGATTAGATGCGGTTTTTAGTTTCTCTACGCTCACGTTTTTGTTCTTGCTTGCTTGGTTTGACACGCTGTCTGTACGTCCCCTCTTGATTCCTCTCTTCTCCTAAACGCTTCTCTCTTCCTTGGTTGCCAAGAAAGTGAACTGGAATTGGCAGCGGAGCTTCTTAAGCGCTATGAACAAAATTGGGTGTCAAGTTCAGAGCCTCACCGCACCAGCTGCTAATCCTTCGCTGTTTCCGTGAATGATTCTGCACAAGTCTTTCTCAAGTTAAGTCATGAATAGTGAACTTTTGGAGCAATCTATGTGAATTCGAGAAAAATGGATATAAATGTTCTTTGGATGAACTTTGCATCCAATTAGCTCAAGTAGTAACCCAAAACACATGCTTGAGTAACTAGGGTTGGTTGCTGCCTCTTGCATTAAGTTCTTGGCAAATGTTTCGGCAACCAGCACGCAGCAGCGGGAAAGCAATTGTAGCAGTGTCTGGTTCAACATTTAATTGAAGAGAAAAACCATCTAGAAGGCAATGCTGATCAAAGAAAGTATATGGTTGAGACCATTTTAAAGCAGAAGCTTTTATTTTCCCATACGATATAGCCTCGTCGGGCTGAACTCCAAAATCACTGCCATCAAATTCGTGCCAAGTATTGATAAAGACAGCATAATCTGTGCCATCACGAAATAAATTGGCGTTGCAAATGTGATGTTCTGACGATGATTATTCCCGTCTGAAGATGATGATCAGCCGCTGCAATGACAAGCTAACAAGGAATTAAGGCCCCGTTTGTTTCACCTTCTAACATATATATCTTCCACTATCTCAATGGTTAGAGGTGGCTGGGCAGCAGGAAGGTGTCAGTACAGCGACTTTACAGTAATCAAGGAAATGGACTCCTTAAATCAAGGGACTGATGACAGACTTTGGTTTATAATGTTTCAGAAACATGAAACAATATATCACTCCCCCAGCCTGCAATCACAAATACCAAAATAACAAAAACAAAAAACTTTCTCTTGATCCATTCCTGTTCACTTTGTTCCTTCAACATGTGGTCAAATATACGTATGAACCAATCCTATAGTTTGGAATTACCATCAGAGGCTGCGAGGCATTTTACGACATCTTCCTCTAGATCACGACTCACTAGCAGTTGTGACCAAGACATCCACCATACAGTGCTCCACCAAGACGATACCAAATCAGAACTGAAACCCACAAGAATTTGAGGACATGTTGAGATTGAATGTACATGTTGTATTTGTTTAACAAAATTAACGAAAATTGTATTTATCGTATATGTGTCTGTATTTGTTGTCGAAATAAAGATTGGTGTTATTATTCAAAAAAGTAAACGGAAGTATCTTGACAAATAGTCAAATATAATGTGAAAATAAAACCAAATGTATGCAGATGCAGCTATTAAGGAAAGGAAAAACATGCACATCTACGGATTGGAATAACTATTAGAGCTTCATAGGGCGCAACAGCTATCGGAAAACCATTGCAGGGGTCTTTGGAAGGACAGCAATACAATTGCAGAGGATATTGCAGAATTTAGCTCAGTCATGCGAAATACAGAAGATGAATCTACGGCTGCGGAACGGGATTTTAGTTTAGTTTGGTTTTCACCAGTATGCGATTATGGATGGAGGAGGGTCCTCTGTTGGTCTTTCCGTGCATTGCAAGTAATGCTTCTGCAATTATGATATATCTTCGTATAATGAATATTCCACGGGTCCTCTGTTGGTCTTTCCGTGCATTGCAAGTAATGCTTCTGCAATTATGATATATCTTCGTATAATGAATATTCCACGAGATGAAGAAATATAGTACGTACTTAAGCTCAAGTTCACAGTTTCAGATCTCGTGTCGCTTCTCTTTCCTTTGCTTGTTGGTTTTCTCCAACAAAATTCTTTTACCTTCCTCAGTTTTTTATTTTTTTTTCATTTTTTTTCCCCATCTTTTGATATATGGTTCTTCGTATCCAAAATTCATATAATTTTTTTCTAGTTGTGAAACAATATCTAGAGAAACTTTTTAATAATGTAGGTGAAATAATTTGCATATTAGAAATTTAGTAAGTTTCTACCGTTGATGCTTGTGAGCACATAAGTACATCCATATTGAAAAATTGGCAAAAAAAAGATCATTTTTCAATCTCCAATTACTTAAATAATCAGTTTTCCAATCGCGGTTGATATCTAATATTTATGTTGTCAATATTTTTTTTGGCGAACAAAAGCGTACATAAACTACTCTAATTCATAAAGAGGGATTAAAACTCGGGTGTAAGAAAGCGAGTCACTATCTTAACCAACAAGTCTTAACTCGTAACCTTATATTTTTTGTAACATAGTGTCACCAAAAATTGCCACAAGTCAACATGAAAGCATCTTATAGCATCACATCACATAGCTCAAATATTTGACGTAAGTCCATGATTGGCACATGAACGCTTTAATTTCCTACCCTAATTAATTCAGCAGCGGGCAAACAATTGCAAACCACCACGATGAATGAAAACTTAGTGGAGAACCACACTTGACAACTGAGATGTATACTTGACTCTTTTTTTGGGGCCCAACTTCAAAATCTTATAAGCAAGAAGAAAAGTGGTTGACTTTCTCTTCCAAACTTCAACAACCAACTAATGACTACAAATAGAATAAACCCTAGAAGCAAATGACACAAATTAAACTACCTCCAAAAGAGCCAACATTTTCGTTTTCATGTATAATATGTATGTCAAATTAATATGATTAGTCGTTAGAGATGCTTTATAATTAAAAAAATTAATGAAAAAGACTTCAAAATTTTGAATTTTAACCAAAAGTCATATAGTAACTTTATTTAATGATAAAGACAAAGGAAGAGAAGAGGGTGGGGGGACAAAAACTCAACCAAAAGCGCATGCAAGACGCACGCCAACCTCAATTCAGAAATAGTACTAGTATTCAATTTTAAAAATAGTCAATTTAAGAAATAGTTTAGTACCCAAGTTCATTTTAAGAAATAATCAATGTTCATTTTAAGAAATAGTGAGGGAGAGGAGAGAGAGAGTGTGTGTGTGTGATGGGGCGAGGGGTCTTGCATGCCAGTTTTTTATTATTTTATATTTTATTATATTAAACGTCCTTTCATTAAAGTTTAAGTCATTATCATTAAATTTTAAACCATTTTCATTAATTAAAATTATTAAATAATTTTTTGTTAATAAAAAGTTTGAAGAAGCCCTTTGTATTGAAGTTCCCTTATAATTATTGAGGAAAGTAGTAAAAAGGACATTTTTAACAACAATTTTAGGGGGTGATTGAGTGTGTATGCAAGTCTAGGGAACTAACTCATATATATCCCACCATTTGTTTCCTTAATCTGTATATTCATAATTCTTGTAGTCAATACTGTTTAAAAATGTGATTGTGTAATTTAAAAGTAGGATTTCAATATGATTTGAGATAAATCTAATATTTTATGACTTATATTAGGCAAGTAAGCTCCACGTAACTAGTATAATAAAAGCATAAAA
Organism: Pyrus communis; assembly: GCF_041283825.1. Taxonomy (NCBI): domain Eukaryota; kingdom Viridiplantae; phylum Streptophyta; class Magnoliopsida; order Rosales; family Rosaceae; genus Pyrus; species Pyrus communis. The sequence continues at coordinate 6,312,126 of NC_142574.1, read as the reverse complement.
CACCAAGGAGCATAAGCAAAAGTATAACCGATGAGCTTCCTTCAATAGTAATAACATATCTTTCCATTTATATTGAAATGAAATTGCCACTTAGTACTAAGGTTTAGTAGTATTTCTCTTCACTTGTAAGTAAGAGGTTTTAGGTTCAATTATCACCAAATGCAAAGTTGAACCACATTATTATGGCAAACCTATTGTAAGGTTTAGCCCACTCCCCTACCTCCTTAGTGTAAATACTATCGTTTGTTCAAAAAAAAAAATCATTAATTAATTAGGTCTTAATTTATTGGTATTTTCTTTTAAATGATTCTCTCGAGTTTGAATTATTTCTTCTCCCCAGTGAGACATGAAAATATTTCATCATCGCCTTTGGTTAATTGTCAATGGATTGCTAACACTAGCTTCAATACGAATATCGCAGAGTTTTCCTTCTTTTATATAATACCAAAGTACAAATACAATATTTCAGTTGCTAGTTTCTTCGTAAGGTTCCACAAAGATCCTCATAATTTCAAGGTGTCAGTTTTGACTCTAGCAATTTCAACGAGTTATGCTCCTTCTACTCTTTACTTAAAAAGGAGACATATTAGTGAATTGCCACGATAGTCTACATTTTAAAAGACCGGGAAGACTCACACATGTATATTAGTGTTTTCTTGACCACCATCGTGTGATCTACCAATGCCAAGAATCGAACCCAAAACGTGCCCAATAGAATACAAACGTGGAATTCGTTGACAACCACTCGATCATCTCTTGGTGGTTATTATGCCTCTTATACAAAAATTTCACATTGAAAATATAACAGTATAAAATACGATATAAAATCACATTCACTTTCACCAATGCTGCTATACCCACGTCTACACTTTTTCGTTTGATTAAATCAGCATATCAAATTAAGTCATTTTCCTAAAATCGCAACTCTATAATTTTTTTTTTTTTATAAATATATTATTAACCAAAAAAGTTGGTATATAGATATTCAAACAAAAATAGTAGTAGGTTTTGCGTGGAAAAAGAAGGATGACAGTTGGGAAAAGTTGGTTAACTTGTGCGGGAAAAGGAAAAGATATTGAACGGAGTGGCTTGCATTTCGCAGCCGCAGGCCACCAAAAACAGCAAAAACTGGTCAAGCAATGCAATGCACAGAGACGACCATGTCAATGGGGAAAAAATGAAAACAAAATCTCCCTTTTATTGGTGTCAATCTTTCTTTACTAAATAAGTCATGTCATCCTCTCTGTCTGTCTGGCCGTCCAATTCTAGAGATTAATTCGGGTCATATATATGCTTCACCACTTTCTCTCTTTCCTCCCTACATTTCTTGCCAAAAAGGTATTCTTCTTCTTCTTCTTCGTTCTCTCAACCTCCCTCTCTTCTCTACACACCCAATCTCTTGTTTTTCCTCTTTTCTAATTTCTCAACCGTTAATTTCAATACTCTCGGTGCTTATTTTGTCAAACTGTAAATCTAAAACACTAATCAGGTTGATTCTTTCACGATGCGGTCTAAATTCATAGTTTGGCAACATAAGTATTTGTATCGAACATAAGTACCCTTTAAATGCATGAGAACAAGATTAATTCAAGGTTTGGTGTTCTAACTTTGTTTTCATTTTTGGGTGAATTAAAGTTATTGGTGTAGGGTATATCCTCCGAGGGCCCTAGTTTGAGCAAGTTGTGATATATAAGTGCTTGACCCTCCTATCCTTTGGCTTTCTCAAAGCGGTAGAGCAACCTTGCAAGATATCAACCATGTGTGACCCTATGCCTGCATCCGTCGACCGACACCTTAAACCTGGTAAGTTATAATTAACAATCAAACATTTGTGCCTACATTTTCATTCTATCTCAATCTTTGTCTGCAATTATTCTCTGCAGTTCACGAAGAAACTTCCGAGGATGAGAGGAAAACAAGGCTTGGGACTCTTAAGAAGAAGGCAATCAATGCCTCCACCAAGTTTAGGCATTCCTTTACTAAGAAGGGACGAAGAAGCAGCAGGGTGATGTCCGTCCCAATCGAGGATAACATTGATGCAGAGGAGCTACAGGCAGTGGACGCATTTCGCCAAGCACTAATCTTGGAAGAACTACTGCCTGCAAAACACGATGATCATCATATGATGCTAAGGCAACTTATATTCCATCTTTTGGCTAGCATTAACGATTAGAGGTATCCAGTTTCTCTAAACGATTCTGACTAAATTGCTATTTTCTTGTATGGTGGAAAAGATTTTTAAGGGCCAGGAAATTTGACATTGAGAAGGCAAAGCAAATGTGGACTGATATGCTTCAGTGGAGAAAGGAATTTGGTGCTGACACCATCATGGAGGTATTTTAACGCTTCTTTTTTCGAACTTACCTTATGCCTTTATTGACTACTGTCCAGATGCCCTAAATTTCTCCTTCGGTTATTTTGTTAGGACTTCGATTTCAAGGAAATTGATGAAGTCTTGAAGTACTATCCCCAAGGACATCACGGAGTTGATAAGGATGGACGACCTGTCTACATTGAGAGACTTGGTCAAGTTGATTCTAACAAGCTGATGCAAGTGACAACGATGGAGCGTTACTTGAAGTACCATGTTCGGGAGTTTGAGAGGACCTTTGTCTGTAAATTCCCTGCATGTTCCATTGCAGCAAAGAAGCATATTGATCAAAGCACCACTATTCTTGATGTCCAAGGAGTGGTTAGTAAACATAGCTAGATACTTTGATTTTTCTTTTTCCCTTGTTTTGATTGCAAAACAAGTAATCTTGAGTTCGTGTAATTGATGTGCAGGGGCTTAAAAATTTCAACAAATCTGCAAGGGACCTCATCCAGACCCTTCAGAACATTGATGGTGGCAACTATCCTGAGGTATCCTGTAAATGTCATTGCAATTCTTGTGCAATAAGCTTTCTTGGTTTGCCTAGCAAGAAAACCAGTTTTGTTGTTTTATGACGTGATCGAAAGCTTTCTTCATTGTAGAGCCTCAACCGTATGTTCATCATCAATGCTGGTTCCGGATTTAGACTCTTATGGAACACTGTGAAATCTTTTCTTGATCCAAAGACCACTGCAAAAATCAATGTACGCATTCATCTTTTGGTTACCGTAACCTAATGCTGATTTACGATTTTGATATGGTAATGGTGTTAAACGAGTTGATGATTACGCATCAGGTTCTCGGAAACAAATACCAGAGCAAGCTGCTTGAAATAATTGATGCCAGGTCAGTTTCCACTAGGGCAAGATATATTTCCTTGGAATTCGGTTCAATTTTTCTTACATCTCCAAGTCTATATTGTTAGCATTCCTGATTCACATTGTGCTGTACATATTTGCTTGGTAACGTAATATCGTATTAGCTTCATATTCTGTCATAAAGTGTTTTCGTTAAAATCTGCAACAGTGAGCTGCCAGAGTTTCTAGGTGGCACTTGTACTTGTGCTGATAAGGGTGGTTGTATGCGCTCGGATAAGGGCCCGTGGAATGATCCAGACATAATGAAGGTGATTTACTACCGTTTTGTTTCTGTCTGATTGTAGTATCTTCTATGTTAATATGAACAAAGGATTAAAATCAGTTGCTTCGATGAGCCAGATGGTTCATGATGGTGAGGCCAAATGCCCGAGGAAATCTTTATCCGGCATTGAGGAGAAGATAATTTCTGAAGATGAGAATGCCTCCTCAAAGGTACTCAGATCTTTGAGCTTTGGTGTAATTATGGCCTCTCTTCAAACTGTCTTCTTTTGGTTATTTTTTTCAATGATCAATTGCCTAATATCTGTTTGATTTTTGTATGCTACAACCACATGAAGAGATATGATTCCTTCAAATCAAAAACTGTTCCAGATGTTGACGTGCATTTTCAAGTGGAGCATCGAAGACCCTCTCATCCACTTAAAAAGGTAAGCTTAGCAGACCTTCATTATCATATCGATCTCTATTCAGTTTTTGATACCCCTTTCAAAAATAGTGCAGATAGTGCTGTTCCATGGACCATGTCGCGTTTATCTGTGGATGTTCTCATTTGCTTTGTATTTTGCAGGTTTCAATCGCAGACAAGGGCAATCAGGCCTATGAGTATGACAACTTTGCACCGATGGTTGACAAGACTGTTGATGCAAATTGGCCTAAGTCAGTTCATTATGATGAATTTCCTACAGAAGGATTCCCTGTGCATGATACTCGCAAGGTTCCTGATGGACTAACCAATCAGTTACTGTCTGGACTCATGGCCTTCATCATGGGAATTGTCGCCATGATTCAATTCACACGAAGCATGCCAAGAAAACTCACTGATGCTGCCCGGTATGGAACCCCTGTTTACTACAATGGAGTGGTGGTTAAAGGCCAACCGTTGCCTGCGCCTGCCATCTCCAGCACTGACTACATGAACATGATGAAGCGCATGGCCGAACTGGAGGAGAAGTTGTATGCTCTCAGCTCGAAACCAGCAGTCATGCCACCTGACAAAGAGGAGATGTTGAATGCTGCTCTCAACCGTGTCAACACCTTGGAACAAGAGCTGTCATCAACAAAGAAGGTAAATCGTCTTGACATTCATGTCTTTTGGCGTTGATGTTGGCATTTCCAAAAGAAAAATGAAACCGAAACAGGAAAATCTATATCAAGAGAAAACTAACTAAACGTGAACATGTACATTTTGTTTTTGTTTTGCTTTTTGCAGGCGCTCGAGGACACCCTTGTTCGACAGGACGAGCTTATAGCGAACCTTGAGAAAAAGAAGAAGAAGAAGAAGAAGTTTGTAAGTGACCTAATTATTACCCTTCTAGTGCTTAACCAGCTCTACTTATGGCCTTTTGCACTTCTCACTTGCGTATAAAATATTCAGTTTGGAGTGCAGATGGTTGAAAAGAAGTACCAAAATCGATGCCCGTTGCGTAAACATGTCACTACAAATATCAGACGTGGAAAAGTGTTTTGACATGGTTGTTTTTTGAACTGTGACTGCAGAACCCTTTCTCTTGGTAAGGCGGTGATCGCTCCGGCTATTGGATTTGAAGCTCTGGATGAACAGATGAACTAACGTTGAGGGTTAGCTGTTGGTGGCGGCGGTGGTTCGATTGTCAGCTCCCCTACGGATGCGTCGTGGAATGCGTTCGGTACTATGTTTGCTAGTTTGGTACTGTAATTTATAAAGCTTTTGTACATTACTGTGCAGTGTGCCTTTCTTTCAAAGTTTGTCCATATTTTGCGTAAACATGGCACCGCTTTAGCTTTACAATGTACAATTTATTTTGGAGAAATAAGTAAATCATGAATTTTATTTGGTTAAACAAATGCATAGAATTTTTAGTTCTTAAAAACAAAAATCTAAATACAATGTATAATATAGTTTAATTTCAATGCATTGAATCATGCATTTTGTAATGAGCAGCCGAGTTATCATAATTTACAACTAAATTATATAATAGCATGATTTTTTTTTTTTTTTTTTTTTTCACATTGTCTAACAACTCAAAGTAAATCATTTTTCACATCAGCATAATTTCATTTATTTTTTCGAACGGTCCTTCACTTATTTTTTCACATTCTCTTCTTTATTTTTTTCTTTTTTCTTTTTTATTTTGTGTGTCAAATGATAGCTTTTATTAGATTAGTTGTTAGATTAATCACCGACGGATTCGAACCCACAATGTCATGTAAGGGCTCAACTCTTTTTCACCAGTGGAAAAGGGCACTTGCTTAATTTTCTATCTATTGTAGATGAAACGTGCACAACATAAGCCATAATATGATAAAATCTGTGGTTAGTTAACTCACTCCCAACATTTCCAACATTTCCCGGAAACGTTATCGGATTAAGCAAATAAAAACTGCACACACTTCTTTGAAGAAAATAAACTCAACGGTCAGTTCCGTATGGTTCTCGGTAGACAGAATGGGCATCATTTCGGTTGATATATTTGTCTCTCTTCAACAGCAACCACCTCTACCAGCAAAAAAACTTCTTTTTCTGATGACAAGGAGCAAGAAGACGTCTTAAAACTCTTGAACCGAACCCACGGAAACGAAAAAGAAGAAATACATTTTCATAGATAGACTGTATGGTTAACGTACCCGGAGCTTGGCGTCTTCTTCCCTGTCAATATAGGCCAGAAGCTCTTCTTGCCTCATTAAAGCCTCGTGCAGAGCCTGCTCCATAAGAAACACCGTCAATACATGCATCATTCTGAATTACCAAAACTAAGTCAAGTGACAACCAAGAAGCACTCATGCCGTCATGGGCGCCTTAACATAAATAGCCCTATATGCACAATGAGATGCAAAATAAATGCAAGCAATCCCCTTAAATATGTCATGTGGACAGATGCAAACATCAAAAAATTTAAAGAAAATAAATAACAAATCGAGTAGGGCACTCATGCAATAGTATCGACAAGTTGAAATTTTACCACAAATCAAATAAAGCTTCTATACCTTTTTAGTAGCAATTAACTCGGCTTCCAAGGCATCCACCCGACAAACAGCAGCATTCAGCAATTCCTCTTTCTCATAAGGCATCTCGGATGGCTTAGCTTCAAGCATGCCAACCTTCTCCTCAAGCTCCACCAGCTTTTTCAGTACGTTGGGGAGAAGATCTGTCCCTGTAATTGGTGCTGTTGGTGAAGGAGGACGACCCTCTTCCTTGTTTGCTTCATCAGAAGTGCTTTCCGGAATATTTCGATCGTGATTGACCAATGCATCAGGAAGCTTCCTAGTTACTTGGGAAGCCACTGAGCGGAAGAGAGTGAGGAAAGTCACGAAGAAGGCCATCAGTGCAACCAAAATCCGACCTTGGATTCCTTCTGGATTCTTCGGGGTGTCAGGTACTGGAAGTGTCCCTGAATGGGAAAGATAATTTCACTTTCTTGTTTTATATAAGGCCAAGTACCAAAACAATTAAAAGAAAAACAAGAAAATAACAGTTCAACCAAATATAGTAACAAGTGTTACAAGGCAGAAACTAAAATAATATTTAAGTAATATAGCGTACGTCATCTGAAATTCGGCACAAGATATAACCATCAGTATAAAAGTAAATTAATGTAATGAAATTTCAACTATTATGAGGCTGTGAAGTCTTATCATAGTGGACTAGTTTGAGTTGCTACTATAACAATAGGATAAATTAAGAAATGTTATATCTTGGCAGAAAAGACGAAGCTAGACATGCTGACCTTTGGAAGAATGAGTTCTCTGGAGGGCCACTTGCTTTTTCCAATTAGTATCAACGGCTTTGTCAACCATAGGAACATATTCATCATAACCAGAGAAATGGCCTGCGCAGTTTGCCTTGCCAATGGCTTTAACCTGCATATTAATTATAGCACATTAAAGAATACATAATTGACACAAATGAATATAGCCATCAATAGAGAGAGATTCTTGCTGATTACATAATATTACACATCTTCAGTGCCCTTGGTGATCCAATAGCCCTTAACCAATTCAAGAGCAAATGAAACTATTTTTTAAGCGTAGCTTTTTTTAGTTGAGTAGTTAGCATCTACTAGCTAGATCAGTGAACAAGCAACCTGTATTGTTTCTTTGTTAGTATTATATTGAAGGTTCGGTAGCCAGCATATACTAGCTAGACCAGTGAACAAGCAATTCCCCAAAGGTCCAAACAAAACCTTCAACATCAAACTAGCAAACAGCTAACAATACATCCAACTAACACGGCATAGCAGCTAAAACAATCTCCAATTAACACCGAGGAATAACAAATATGAAATTTCCCAGGATTCAGGGAAACTGTGCAACAAAACAATTTAGCCACAAGCATAACACGTCCTTCCCATATTTTGTTTTTAACAAACCTCCTATTACACTAGAATTCCACAACTGTCAATTTTGTCCATCCACCCGAATCACAATTCTTTTTCAAACACCATCACAGTGCTTCACATGCTGGAAGTCGGAATCACCCACAAGAAAATAACTTTCCTATACAGCTTGTTGCAATGATTGAAAGCAAAAGAGCAATGAAGCAAATGGTCAATAATCTCAGTCTCCTTTCGTACACAGTACACTAAACATTAGAGTTTCTCCTTTGAATACTATTACAAGTATTAAGCTATCATGAGAAAATCCACGCAATAATTTACACTAGCAAGTTAATTTAACCTTCCGAAATATGGCAGAAGCTCTAAGAGGGAAGAGATGACAACCAACCTAATGTAGTAAGAGTTCCATATCAAATTAAACTGTATAAAGGCCAATGCTCAAGTTCTATTTCTTCTATCCCATCTAGAAGATTGTTCTATCAAAAAAAGCAAACAAGAATGCTCTCCTAACTTCTCCCAACAACTCTTAAGAGACATATCAATTACCTGTACAAAATAAGCTCCTTTTTCTCCATGATTGGTCAATATAAATTCTAAGACTCCAAAAATGAATCAATTAATCATAGTAGTAACATTACATAATAAAAGGTTAAACCTACCTCTTCACGAACAGGAGTCAATCGAAGATGTGAATAATTCTTCAAAGCTTTTGGGGACGCAATATCTTCTGCTTCAGATCCTGACTCAGCAGTGGATGTATCACTTCCCTTTACCTGCTTCAAAAGAAAGCCCCTCATAAAATGTAAAAACTAATGCAAAAATAATCTCACTTTTTATTGTGCAGTATTGAAAACTATAGAAGTTTTACCATTGGATATTGTGGCTTAGCATAAGCAAGAACCTTCCCTTCACTGTTTAGAACTTTAACAACTTGCCTTGCACGTCGTGCTTCACCGTTTAGAACCATCTGTAACAAAGAGCACAAGCAAGCTCAATTCAGTAACCAAAATATGGCAATATACCTCATCAAAGTAAAAAGAATATGCAGCAGAAAGGAAATCCAGAGGGCAAGATATAACCTTCAATATCTCAGGGTTTTTCCATGGCCCCTTATCAGATCGAAGGCAACCTCCCTGATCTGCACAGGTACAGTTACCGCCCAGAAATTCTGGCAACTCACTGCACACTTGGAAAAATCTTTGTAAGTATTGAGAGATGTGCAATTATAAATTTAACATAGGAAAGACAACTGTAACTATAGAATATAATAATAGAAATTAGATGCACATACGTACATATACATGCATATATATGTCTTTGGGTATCTATATTTACAGAGAGAGGTTACACTGTTGTATTGCCAGACTATCATTAACAACCACACATTCAACTATGATTCAACATGAACAACAATCTTGATTCAAATTGCATTTGGAGCAAGTACATTATACTGAACTTCTATGTGTGTTAAGATTGCAAAAATATAGCATTACGGATGACAGATACACTGCAGCCTGCTCACCTGGCATCGATTACCTCAAGCAATTTGTTCTGATATTTGTTTCCAAGAACCTGAAATGTTGTATACAATCAAACAAAGAAATATTGTAAATTCATGACATTCCAGTGAACCCCAAACGTTAAAAGTTCTGATACAAGGAATAAGTAATTTCTCCATACATGAATCTTTGATGTTGTTCTAGGATCGAGAAAAGTCTTCACAGTGTTCCACAGCAGCCTAAATCCAGGACCAGCATTAATGATGAACATTTGACACAGGGTCTGCACCAGTTATGAACAGATAAAAGGTCCAAAGGTGGTGTTAAAATTGACTTTACAATCCATATAAAAAAGTAGCTATGACATAAAGTTCTAAGCAAATACGATTGCATACCTCAGGGTAATTGTTATTATCAATGTTCTGCAACCGCGTAATTAAATCTCGTGCAGACTTTGTAAAATTCTTGAATCCCTTGAAACAATTAAAACAAACAAACATACAATAATTAAATATTATGACTGTACTTAATATGAAAAGTAATTATAGAAATGGTTGATTACAGGTAACATACCACGCCTTGAACATCTAAAATTGTAGTGCTTGATTCTATGTGCCTCTTTGCAGCAATGGTGCAAGCTGGAAATTTTATTGCAAAGTTTTTCTCGAACTCCTGGACATGGTATTTCACATAACGATCCATAGTCGTAACCTGCATTACTTTATTGGGGTCTACTTTACCCAATCTTTCAATGTAAATGGGCCTTCCCTCCTTATCCACACCATGATGCCCATGAGGGTAGTGCTGTAGAACTTCATTCAACTCTTTGAATTCGAAATCCTGAAAGAAAAAAACATCATGGTAAATAAAATGAGAAATAAAAAGTATGCATAATCAAACAAATTTTATCAGCCGCAGTTACCTCCATGATAGTGTCGGCACTATAATCCTTTCTCCATTGAAGCATATCAGCCCACATATGCTTGGCTCTTTCAACATCAAACTTCCTTGCTTTCAAAAACCTGAAAGTATGTAACATCTAAAGGTTAATGTCTAAAATGGGAAACCATATTAATCATTATTACCAGAACTTCATCAAACTAAACAAAACAAAGATGTGAGACTGCATAAACAATTTTTAAAGTATGGCAGCAACCAATTACACTTGAAGTGCTCATGCAAGCAGCATGGGCTTAAGATAAAGATAAGGGAATCACAATCCACGAAGGATGTTTACTTGATAAACCATCCACACTGACTAAGAACTGAGAACCAGCTAGTCACAAGAATAAATTATTTGCTTAATCAGAATACCAGATATTACAGAAGCCTCTGGTACAATTCATTTACAAGCACATTTTTCTACAATGACGAAATATGATATGAATCATAACTATAACACATGTTATCCCCTTCTCTCTCCCACACTCCTAATACCATAGAAATATGTCCATCTGATCAGATAAACGCAAAAGTACCTACAATGATCCGCTCCCCTATCTTCAGGACATGTTCTCAAGTTTAAATCAGTGAATCCCCATCTCACAGTACTTATTAACCATATTTCAAGAAACTACTAGTTTATTACCTCCAAACGAATTTTTACAAAACCTTATATCTGATGAATGACATTTAAAGAGCACCTATTTCAATTAGGAAAATAACACTTGAGTGAGCTCATGCAAGCTAAAGTTCCAACTAGCAGAATCAGAAAGTAGAATAAGGACCACTGAAGAGACTTAATCCTCTACTTTTGTCATGGTACCGTACTATTCCCCAATTATTCCCCAGAAAATAAAAACTAAACCCAATCAATCTAAAGCATTGGTCCATTTATCTTAACAAAAAACTAATATATCACTCAAAGGCACAGTTTACTGCAGTCAAAATCTAATATACTATCAAATTATGAACTTCCAGAAGTATTCGTACGCATGATTATATATAATGGTGCAAGATGAACAACTGAGCACCTCAACATCATATGATAGTCGTCATGCTTTTCTGGGAGCAATTCATCCAAAATCAGTGCTTGTCGAAATGCATCAACAGCCTGCAGCTCTTCAATATCGCGAACATCTTCAATGGAAACAGAGCTGACTCGGCCATCACTCTTTCTCCTACTGCCCTTTTTCTTCAGAGAATGTTTGAATTTGGTAGATGCATTTATCGCCTTCTTCTTCAAAGTCCCAATTCTAGTCCTCCGCTCATCCTCGGAATTCTCAAAATCAGACTTCCGCTCTCTCCTCTCATCACTACCATAAAACCCTTCAAAACCTGCATCACAACAACAGGATTGACATAAAAAACTCGCCGGAATTGTCCGTATTTGTAAAACCATTTGAGAACAAGTATAAGAATAGGGTTTGTGCAAAACATTCACAAACATAATACAACAAATTTGTAAAATTTGATGTCTTGACCTGAGAAATGGGCACCCATTTACTAAAACACAAATGAGAGGAAAAAGAAAGTCAAAATTCAAACTTTCTTCAGATTTCCTTTTCAGTTCGGCTGATTTTCTCAGCAACCAAACAGAAACCCTAAATTCAGCAAACAAAACTAAACCATCCAAAATCAGTCCCCTCAAGACCACACAAAAAGCCCTTACACATTCAACAGCAACAAGAACACAGCCGCACCGACAAAAATCTAGAGAGATAAAGAACTATAGAGAGAGAGGGAAGAGGGATGACTCACAAGGCCTGGCAAACCGATCTAGCGGACCCGACATTCTCGACTCCGATTACTCACACGCATCCACGCAATGGACACTGCAAAAAACCTCGCATTTCCGTCAGAAATTCCAGAAACCGCGAATTTCGGAGCACGAACGAGAAAATTGAGGAATGAAACCTTTTTTGCTTCGTAACGTCGGAAATCAGGAGGAGGAAGATCGATCGGACGGTCAGCAATGCTGGATCAGTCAGAGAAAGCTCCTGTTAGCCGATCTGCAGCTGGAGCGTGTTGTCGGTAACGGATTCACGGAAATTATCTCAAGATTCTTTCTTTCTTTCCTTCCTTTTGCTTCGCTTAAATAAATAAATAAATAAAATCGCCGATGAGCGACGGCGAAGAGAGAGAGAGGGAGAGGAGTTTGATTTGTACTTATAGTTGGACTTGGTGAGCTACGGAAGGAGGTGGGACCCGGTGGTGGGGTGGCAGAGAGGGACACGTGGCGGGTGAAGGAGCGTTGAAGATGGAATGTGCCGGCGGTGGTTGAGGAGTGAAGTCGCGGGGTTGGAGATAATTAAATAATGATTTGGTCACCGGTTGAGGTTCGTATTTATGGTGTTTTCGTCTCTGTACTTTTGCACGTGGTTGTGTTGGAAGCTTGGAAGGAACAAAACAATTGAACAACCCTACAATTTTGACACTCTTTTTTGTCTTCTATTTCGTTATTTTTTGGTAATTTTTATGAAAAACTAATTAAAAATTTTCAATAATTTTTTTAATCAAAGCCACTCAACAACTTTTATATAAAGAAATTTTGTTCAAGTACCACATGAACTTGCAAGTATGTGCGTCAATGCTATTTGAACTTTTAATACCTAGACTCTCTTAACTATTAGAATCTACCACCTACATTACTTTCTATCCATGTTTCCGTTAAAATATGTCACACGCCCTTCACGTGGAGGGATATTTTTGCCAATTCACTTCCTAAGCTTGCTGGAGTCAATTTGTACAAAGACAAAAGACTTTTTTTTTAGCGACATTGGAGTCAGGTCATAAAGAGAATGAGATAAGTTGATTTTCAGGTTTGATTTAAGGATTGTTGAAGAATTGAAATGAAATTATACAAAAATATCTTTCATTTGCAATGAGTTTTTAATATTTTTCAAATAATTTTTTTTTTTAACTCTTATGAAGGGAATTGACCAACTAGGGTTGTACAAACCCCTAATTTTGGCACAATATTTACTCAGGCAATATTATTGAGAAGCATATTTGATTTTAATCATCCCCGTTAATTGACGAAAATATTCATATAGATGACACGTTTTAATTGCAAAATAGTTGAAAAGTACCATATGTGGTACATTCTAACAGTAAATCAACATTTTGAATAAAACCTCACGTGGGCCCATGAGAATTATGATATGACACAAACCCATCTGGTGCGAGTCCCACGAGAATAATCCCATCAGAAGAAAAAAACAACAAAAATTTGAACAAAGTTGGAACCTTGTTGTTGAATAGAAACAGCAGCCAGTCCCGTTGGGTGATACGCCCAATTGGATTTGGATCCTCGCCGGATTCCTAGGGATCAACAAATACAGACCGTTGATTGAAAATCGTACGGTTATAATTTTTTTTATTTTTTTTATTTTTCATGCAAAACGATGATGTTTTACTTTTAAAAATATAAAAAGCATTTAATTAGGACATCACGATTTTTTATCAACGGTCTGTGTTCGTTGGTCCCTAGGATCCCCAAGAAAGGAATCCGGTGAGGATCCAAATCCCGCCCAATTATCTTCCTAATAGTTTTCTTGCTTTTTTTTTTGTTTTTTTTGTAAATAACAGCTTCATATGTTTTTTTTTTCAATATATAATACGATATTTATTAATTACATATTGGTAAGTATTTTGAAAATAATAAATTGTTTACAAATTATTTCTCTATAAATATAAATATTATCGGAAAGAGTGATTGGATTTCATAAAATTTATAATTGTTTGTCAGTATTCAGTATAGAACGGGCCTCAACAATTTAGGATATGAGTGCCAACTAGAGAAAAATAAAGAGTTAATAAGGGTCCATTTGGTATTGGATTTGAGTCCAAAGTTTTTAACTCAAAAATAATATTTAAGTTTTAAGATATAAAAAAAATACCTGTTTGGTAGACCTATTTTGTAAAACTGGACTCAAAAAATTTTAAAAACAGCCCATTATAATTTGAAAACAACAAAAGTCAAGTTTTAGGGATTTTTTTTCCTTTCATGAATTCATATCATGTGCCGCGATGGAGGTCTGAGCTGCGTCGCGTAGTCCACGAGCAGGCATTGCGCCTCACCAACGACGAACGACCAAAAATAAAGATGAACATGTAATCCTTTTTTTCGAATTTCTGGGTCTTTGAGACTGCAATTCCTCAATCCAATTCGAAGAGACCCTTTTTGCTTTGCGTAATTGTGACTCCAATTTCGGATTTAATTTTCTGTAACTCTATCTCTCTACTTTCTCTCTGTTGTTTTCTGTATTATCTATTTGTGTTGAATTGCATGAATGTTTGATTGTTAATTTGACACACCCCGACCGAGATCGGAGCGTGCTGGCCGTCACTCAAAGGTGACGTAGCCATGTGCACGTGCGGAAGCTAGTAAGTAGTAATATAAAGGTACGAATAATTAAAAAAAAACTAGCATACAAGTACTAGAATAAGTGCTAGTCAGTGCGATACAAATTCAGAGCAGGTCTATAGCAGTCCAAATAAAACGACAACAGTAGTACGCCCGAAGGCGACCCTACAATGTGGAGTGTCTGTCAGAACGCCGGAAAGCTCTCAAGGGAAACCACCGCAACGGCTAAGCAACTAGAACCTGGAGGGGCGCAAAACAAAAGCGTGAGTGGGCAAAAACAAAGCTCTTTGAAAACCATTTCATAAAATACATTCTAACCCCTCACCGTAAAACCTGTATACTTCCCAGAAAATAACCATATGTACGTATGTATAGATATGCCCAACATGCTCAAGGGTATGCCAATCATGCTCAAGATATGCCATGTCAAAACCTCGTAATGAAATGTATGTGCTCAGGTATGAATCATATCAATAACATAACATCTGGCAGCCGGAGTCACCTAACGTGACCTGTACGGCTGCATATAGAGCTCAATCTCAAACTCAACAACTGAACCTGCCCACGAGTCGGAACCACTCTATGTGGTCTGTACGACAGGCCTGGGTGTAATACATATATACGCTCTAGTGCTACGATCACGTGAAGGCTGTGCGAATAATCGCGGGTCACCTACGAGTCGGAACCACCTAAAGTGGTCTGTACGACAGGCCTATGCACCTAGCTTGGATCCAAGCTGAGCGTATGGTGCGGGAGATGAACAACACGTGAAGGACTGTGCCCTACTCTGGGCGGGAGCACTAACACCGGGGGTGCAGGTTATGAGCTCTCTAAGCAACTCTAAACACTATGTAATGCAATCGTTAATTAACGCTTACCTGGCACTTACCTATGCCTCCACAGCACCCACACATAAATATATATGACATATGCATATGTATATGTATGCCACAAATAATGCATGCAAAGATGCATAAACGATAAATAATAAAGTGCATGGCATAAGGCAAATAACCCTTTTTAATTCAATTTCTGGGAATATAAATGTATATAGGTATATACGGAAAACAAAAGCCCACTCACTGGTATGTAGAAGGGTCGTAGCCCCCCTGTCTCGCGTGTGCACGCTCGTCCTCTGGGTACGTGTCACCTAGATGCGAAACAACTATAAAAACGTTAACTTTAAAGCACATAACCCGTTTCTCGTAATAACTTCTCATACATTGCTCAAAATGGACAAATGAATATACCCACGTGCTCTACACAACCTCAGGATCACAACCATAATTTTAGAAAAAATTTTGGACCCCGCACGCGCCCCCACGCACCAACACAGGCACGGACCTACGCGCCCCCCACGCGCGGCCACGTGCCAGGCACACTGACGGTGTCAACAAACGCCGTCAGGAATATTCCGTTAAGCTGACGGAATATTCCGTCAAATCTAACTGATGCCGTTAACGGCGTCAGGAATATTCCGTCAACTCTGACGGAATATTCCGTCTCCTTCTCTACTCAGTCCCCGACGCCGGCGCCGTTGCCGTCGCCGGCACCGTCGCCGGAAAACCTGCAACTCACAATTTCTCACTCGTTTTTCCACCTTTTTCCACGTTTCTTGCACCAATTTAAAGCCCTAAACTAGTAGAACATGCCCCAACAAGTTTTAAGGGCTAAAACCACGAGATTATACCTGTCCAAAAACTCCAAGCTCGGCCAACTTCGAACCAGGCCTTCCCGACATCCAAAATCGTCCAACGAGCTTCTCCGACGCTCCTGGGAACCTCACAAACACAACCACGAGCTCAGAAAACCCAAAAACTTAATGTACAAACTTTGCATGAACAGTACCCAAATCGGCCATTGACGAATCGACGTGAAAATCAAGGATTCCTCACCTGAAAATGGTATGGCTGAGCTCGCCTCGACCTCACGAGTCGAATGGTGTAGTTGGTTCCTTCGATCTGTGATGGTTTGAAGGTCCTTGGTGTGTGTCCGTACTCTCACAGAAGGAAGAAGAAGAAAGAAGGGAGAGAGAGAGACACGGGACAGGGATAGAGGGAGATGGAGAGTGAGTCAGTGTGTGTGTGTGGCCCTCCACTTGCCACCACACACAAAATAACCCCACAACGTGACGAAAAACATACTAGGGGCAAAATCGTAATTTCATACGTACGTTTTCTATAATTCCGGGACGGGATGTCACATAATTGGTCAATTATGTGTTTTTATTGGTGGTTTCGGAGATCTATTGCAGCTGGGTTTATTGGGTTTCTTTAGAATTAGGCAACTATTGGGAAAATTGGGGGAAAGTGTTACAAAATTTGTAAAAATGGGAATTATTATCATGTATTGTTATTGAAGGTTTTACTGATTGATTTGTGTGAAATTGGGTTTCTGTTTCTAATATGAACGTGGTATATAGCGTATAGGGGTGTTTCATTGAGATGACAAGATGCCTAATATACCTATTTTTTCGATTGTTAGATCAAAGAAGGAAGTTGAATTTATCAAGGATCAAGTTTTGGAGTAGGAGACGCCACGCCACCTTCGGTTCGAGCTATGGAAATCTCGAACTTGGAATAATTATGGGTTTATCTGGAATTTACTTGGAGGCCCTACAATTTTTTTTTTCTCTTCAATTTTGTTAAAAAAAATGTATTGATATGATTTTTCTTGGTTTTCTGGGTAATTTAATTGGTTAATTCTTGGGTACACTAGTGGGTTATTTGTTTGTTTCGGTTAAAAGGTCTTTTTTGTTGGCATTGAACTTTTAACAACTTTCAAAATGTAAATATATTCACTTGTGGTTTGAAGAAAACTACTTTCGTATAGTCTCCACCCGTTTGTCTTATGTGGAATTGTAGTATCGGACTTGTTATGTCACTGTTACTGTTAGTCACAATGACCATCTGCAAAGTTGTAAGCTTTCAGTATGTTGTTGCATGCTTGCTGCTATAGTCAACATTGTATACCTTTGCGTTTTGTTCATTGGAAATGCTGGTGTTGGTTTGACCTTTTATCGTTACCCTCGCCATTCATATTATTGCTATGTACTATATTGCTTTCAATTTTTAGAACACCAAGTTTACATATGCAACGGAAACTGCAAAGAAAAAGAATTTCTTACATGTATGTATTATAATATTATTGTTGCAGTAGTTACCTAATTGCCCCCTAAAATTCTGATAGAGCGTCCATAACCTTCGGTAGTTGATCCCCATCACCTAAAGTTAATGTATTGAGAAACTTGATGTATTGGCATAAGAAGAGGATGTTGTTTCTTTGACCTAGTAACACCAAATTTAGTGAACTTAATATTTATGCAGAAAGATTGGATATTGGTCTATTATCTTTAGTAATTGCCTGAATTTTAACATCAATAATCTATACTTCACAAAATGATAAAGAATTTCTTTTTAAGCAGGAAGTGTGTAAAAGTGAATATCAGTCTTTTGGTGTTTAAGACATTTTCTTATGCCGTGCACAATTTCATTAGAATGTAATCAAGGAATGATACTTTGTTTCAACAATTTGAAGACAATGATGTTGATGTGTTAGATGAAGAAAGCTCGGGGACGAATCAAGAAGGGGAAAACATGCATTTGAATGACGACAATGTTATGAATGATGTTAAAGACCACATAGCCGAATCAATATGGCTTGATTACGTCAATAACAATCAGTCTCAAAGTTTGTTGGTTTTTTAGAATGTTTTAATGTAATATTTATTATCTAAGACTTGAAGTTTAATTTGATTATCAAGCATATATGTGTTGTATTAGCACATGGATATAAAAATGGTATGTTTAAGGTTTAATTTCATATGTTTTGTATATCTTAAAACAAATACATACTTAGGGAAAAAAAAACACTATTTTCAAGAGTTAAACCAAACAAGTTTACAAATTTTTAGATTAAAAAATAGTTTTTAAGTTCAATGCCAAACAAGTTTTTGAAACCTGAAAAAAAAAAAACACTGTTTTATAAGAAATGTTCTTAAAAGTTAGTTTTAAAAACAATTCAAGTTTTTTAGTAGGATACCAAACATGTCCTAAACTTTTGGTTTGGCCATAGTACTTAAAATGCTATCTGTATATCTTTTTCTTTTTTTTTAAAAAAAATTATATCATAAGCGAAAATACATTTTTTGTATTGTAATTATTACATATATTTTCAATTAGGGAAATGGGTTTGATCCCAAAACATAGATCAAACATAAACGTCTTATCTACCAAGACAATTTAAAAAGGTAAAAAGCACATTGTTACAAGAATCTAAAGAAAATCCAACATCTTGTCTATATGCTTAGGCTCCACATGTTGTCCGCTTCCTGTATGGAATTAAAAATAAATAAAAGAAGAAGATTAATACTAGTATATTTTTTATAAAAAAGAAATTTGCTATTATTTGGATAAGGTGGAGAGTTCGAAATTAGTACAATAATTTAGGAGAGAGTTGTGAACACGAGACGCATGAGTACAAACCTAGTACCATATCCGCTAGGATATTAGACCACATGCAAGAAGATTAATATTAGTAGGCTTTTTAGCCAAAATAGTCATTGAGATTTGCATAACTCATCACTTTGGTCTCTGACATCTGAAATCAATAGAACTAGTCCAAGTTTGTTCAACATCAATCATTTTGATCATTCCATGAAGAATCTCCATTAAATTAGGCTAAAAGGACAAAAATACCCTCAAATTTTGTCAAATCATTTGGCCTATTGTTTATTAAAATGAGGGTATTTTTGTTAACTTAGTCCTTATTAAATATAATTATTCATGGAATACCAAAATGATTGATGATGAATAAACTCAGTAACCACTTCTATTGATTTCAAATCTTAGAGACCAAAGTGATGAGTTATGCAAATCTCGTGGGCTATTTTGGCTGAAAAGCCATATTAGTATGTACCATAGTGATTTCACTTTGGATAAATTAAAGGGAAATTTTATTTAAACCCCTATAGCCTCTTTTTACACTCAATTTAAATTTTAAATGTTAATTGTCATTTTTACCTTGTTACATAATTACCATCAAGTCCCAAGATAAAATTAACAATGAAACTACAATTTATCAATAAACTCACACTTAATAATTAATCTCTACCATCATTCTTTATTTATCCTACGTTCATTTCAACTAAAACCCTAAGAGTTCTTATAGAAAAAAACAAGTTCTTTTTATCGATGGATAATGATTTTCAAGTTTTAGATCCTCAAACTAAGGTATGAAGCAATTTATGCAAATTTTGTTTACATTTGATTTCAATTTTTTTTAGAGTTTGGAAGATAGGTTTTTGGTTCATAAACTTCAGTGGATTCGGTTCATATTAGCATCAGGTTTTGGTAGTCTAATCTTATATATGTTTCTGAGAGAAGACATAATGTAATATGACATATCTTTTGCCGCAAAAGTGAAGTTTCTTTGAAAATTTATGGGAACAAGTCCCTCTTTCTTACGCAGACCCAGTTTATTCGAAAACACAACCTTTGAAGTATCTTCTGCTGCTCAAGCAATTCCATTAATTCTTACACGCCATTGTGTTGTACTATATCAACTATGGGCGTATTGTTGTACTACATTAACGAAGGCACTAATGCAAATAAAATCACGGGGATAAAGATATTCAAAAAAACAAGAAATTGAGGAGTTAGGTATATGGAAGATTTATAAACAAGTAAAAACTTCGCCGAATTATTCAACTTGTCCACAGAAGTCGAATTCCAAAAAGCTTTCATTCCCATAAACAATAGAAACTTCACCAAATTATTTAATTTGAGATTTATTTTCTAAATGGGTGTAAAGATAAATTTACATTTTGAATTGAGTTTGGGAGGATAGTTTAGGTAGTAAATTTGGGTTTAAAGAGATACTAATTCTTTAATTAAAAATAATATGGGTGTAAAGAGTAAGTTGGGTGTAGAAAAAGGTTATATGGGTTCAAATAAAATTTCTCAAAATTAAATTGACTTGTTTTAAAGTAGGTTACGTTAAGTGAGGACTCGTGCACTTGGATGAAATGTTTATATCTTCAACAAGTTTTTAAGGAAAGGAAGTGGCCCTTTACATACCACAGTAGTTAAAAGGTGTTAAGTCTTTGTATGATGGAATGAGTTCAAATTTCATTATGGTTAATCTAACAAAATCTATCATTTGATAAAATAAAATAAAAAAGTTTTTAAGAAAAGAAAAATATAATAAAATAGACGAATAAAAACACAGAGAATCTACAATATTAATTCTAATTTACTTGAATTAATTAGTTGGTGGCCTGGCCATCTCCACATAAACCTCTCCGTTCGAATGACTTGTAAGGTGGACAAAGTAAAAGGATTATATTTTATTTTTATTTGATTCTTCTCATTGGGTGATGGTGGGTGTAGTCGGACGGACTATATTACAGTGGTGGAAAGGTGTTAAGTTCTTCCATGACGGCATGAATTCAAACCCGTCATTAACTAATATAACATTTAATCTAATAAAATCTATCGTTTGACAAAAAAGAAATAAAAATTAAGGGTTTATTTTTAATTTCTTATCATTCGTTCTTATTAACTAGCTGTCTTTATTTTAATTAGGTCATTTGGGCAAACTGTTGCCAGATTTTGGTAGCATTTTTCACAATTTCTTTTAATATTCTTTTCAATGATTTCAAGTTATTTATTTACTTTTATTCGTTGAAACATACTGTCAGAATAAAAATACGGATTTATAACAATTGGTCATGGTTGATTATCAATTGATCGTTTTTAACCTTTTCTTTTTAAACAAAAGATTTTGACATTCTTTGTGAGAATCAAACCTATGATCATTTTTAATTTTTAGATGTACTTAAATCTACAATGACCCTTATGGGAAATAAAGAGAGACATTTATAAGAAAGAAGTAATAAATTGTCAGTCATAAACTTTCAATTTCTATCAAAATCCAACGATGTCGCAAAATTGAAGGCTTTTAAAGTGGTCACAAACCGTACAATAAATTTATAATTGTCATATGAAAATCAGTGAACTTGGGTAAGAGAATATAATATAAATCATAATTTTCCAAATAATAATAATAATTTTCCAAGCTACGATTGAAACAAAAAAAGACGGTTCAATGATAGACCCATAAATCCACTGCCTTTCGGATAACAATAATGTTAACATGATAGAATACAGAATAATCGTATAAAGGTACTTGTGTCTATTTAAGTGATATTTTGAACATATTGGAAAATTTGTATAAAAATTAACATTTTTGAAATTAAGAGCTAATATTTGGCTATTTTTGATAAATACTCACCGTATGCTCGGCCAGTAGGATGACATTGTAAAACTGTTTGCCCTCTTGGACTGCTGGAAGATGCACTAAGAATTTCGTTAGGTTCTCGCACCCGGATGCATCGCCTTCAGCCATGAAACCTCACATTTCAAAGCCTAGGGGTCTTGTGTGGACAAAGGAGGGAACTGCCACTGGAAATGGAAATCCGTGCAGTTCTACTCAGAAAGGCAATGCTGCTCAGAAAAGTAATGCTATTCAGAAATCTGTAGAAAGAGTCTGCAAGTTCTGGGTAGATGGAAATTGTGTGAAAGGCGACCGATGCCTGTATTTGCATAAGTGGTTTCGTGGTGAGGGGTTCTCCAGGTTGTCAAGGCTCCAAGGGCACAAGACGGCCGTCACTGGTATTGCACATCCTGAAGGACATAACAAGCTTTATGCAGCCAGTCAAGGTGGAGCAGTCAGAGTTTGGGACTGCCATACTGGTCAGTGTGGCAGTGTGATTAATCTTGGTGGTGAAGCAGATTGCTTAATAACAGAGGGCCCCTGGGTTTTTGTTGGTGCACCAAATGTTGTTAAGGTTTGGAACATTCAAACGAATGTTGAATTCAACCTGGATGCAGCTACTGGCCAAGTACATGCTATGGTGGTTGGCAATGAAATGCTCTTTGCCGGCACACAGGATGGTGCTATATTAGTATGGAAAGGTGGTTCTGAAACTAATCCATTTCGTCCTGCTGCAACTCTGAAAGGCCATACTCGTGCTGTTGTATGTTTAATTGTCGGAGGCAACCGGCTTTCCTAGGGTTCTGTCGGCCACACAATCAGGGTGTGGGAACTTGAAACCTTACAATGTGTCATGACACTCAACGAGCACTCTGATGTTGTGATGTCTCTTATCTGCTGGGACCTGTATTTAATATCATGCTCATTGGACTGCGCGATAAAGGTTTGGGCTGCTACTAAAGAAGTCAACTTGCAAGTTATCTACACTCACAGTGCAGAGCGTGGTTTTCTTGCTCTCTCTGGAATGACAGACTCAGAAGTCGAGCCTATCTTGCTTTGCTCTTGCAGTGATAATTCTGTTCGGCTATACAAATTGCCTTCATTTACCGAAAGAGGCAGATTGTTTGCGAAACAAAGATGTTAGGACGGTTGAGGTAGGTCCTGGAGGACTATTCTTCACAGCGGATGCAGCTGGTCTCCTCTCTGCTTGGAAGTGGACAAACGACGCTGGCTTCAAAGTTAGTTGCCATGAGCCATTGCTATGGTGGGCGTCATGCAAGAAAGCAGATTAACGGTATAAATTTGTATCTAAGTTTTGAGAGTCAAATAGTTAGTCCAATTAGGCCATCTCCAACCGATGGCTGGTCAGAGGGCTAAGGTCATCTCCAACCGAAGGGTCCAAAGGGCCAGAGGTCCGAAAATAGCTCGAAAACCGTCTCCAACCGAGGGCTAGGCCAGAAGGCTCTGGAATCTGAGAGGGCCCCACGGAATCGGAAAGGGCTAGAGGGCTGGAGGGCTGGCCATTTTTTTTTGCTTATGTTGGATTTCCTGTCGGTTAGGTCATCTCCAACCGAATGGTCCAGAGGGCTAGAGGGTCGAAAATAGCCCGAAAACCGTCTCCAACCGAGGGCTAGGCTAGAGGGCTCTGGAATCTGAGAGAGTCCTACGGAATCAGAGAGGGCTAGAGGGCTGAAGGGCTGGCCATTTTTTTTTTTTTGCTTATGTTGGATTTCCTGTCAGTTATAACCGACAGGAATACATTGTATTACTAATATAAACATTTATACTAAATAATACAAATGTATTCCTGTCGGTTATAACCGACAGGAATTCTTTGAATATTTTTTTTAACAGTTTTATTATCTTTTTTTATTTACAAAAATTTTCCTATAACTTCTATTTTTCATATTTTTTTTTAAATTCTATTTTTTTCCTATAACTTTTATTTTACAAATTTGTTTCATTTTTTTTAAATTTCATTTTTTCCTATAACTTCTATTTCACAAAATTTGTTTGATTTTTTTTTAAATTCTATTTTTTTTTCCTATAACTTCTATTCACAAAATTTGTTTCATATTTTTTTTTAATTCTATTTTTCTCTATAACCTCCTAAGCCATTATACAACATTAAATTAAATTAAGTAACATGAAACAACATTAAACAATATTAATAGCATTAACCAACATAAAAATTATACAACATAAAAAAAAAAAACATTTAACAACATGAAACTTAAACAACATTTAAGTTGTAGTTTTTAAATAATAAATTATGTTTGGCCCTATGGCCATTTGGGCCTCGATTGGAGATGGTTTTTTGTGACAAGGCTAAAATGAGCCATATGGCCCTCGGTTGGAGACGGAGGCAAATACAACCCTGTACTATTCATTAAAATATTAATATCTTGGAGAATCTTGGAGGGTCAGAGGGCTAAAATGAGCCCTCTGGTCAGCCATCGGTTAGAGATGACATTATAATCGACAGTAATACATTTATACTAAATAATACAAATGTGTTCCTGTCGGTTATAACTGACAGGAATTCTTTGAATATTTTTTTTAACAGTTTTTGTCACATCCCGGCCTAGGGCGGATCACTTCCCGGGCCCGCTCCACCACCGTAGCACGATATTGTCCGCTTTGGGCTTACCATTCCCTCACGGTTTTGTTTTTGGGAACTCACGAGCAACTTCTCAATGGGTCACCCATCATGGGATTGCTCTAGCCCCCTTCTCGCTTAACTTCGGAGTTCCTATGGAACCCGAAGTCAGTGAGCTCCCAAAAGGCCTCGTGCTAGATAGAGATGAGAATATACATATAAGGATCACTCCCCTGGGCGATGTGGGATGTCACAATCCACCCCCCTTAGGGGCCCGATGTCCTCGTCGGCACACTCGCGACCAGGGTTAGGCTCTAATACCAATTGTCACATCCCGGCCCGGGGCGGATCACTTCCCGGACCCGCTCCACCATCGTAGCACGATATTGTCCGCTTTGGGCTTACCATTCCCTCACGGTTTTGTTTTTGAGGACTCATGAGCAACTTCCCAGTGGGTCACCCATCATGGGATTGCTCTAGCCCCCTTCTCGCTTAACTTCGGAGTTCCTACAGAACCCGAAGCCAGTGAGCTCCCAAAAAGCCTCGTGCTAGGTAGGGATGGAAATATACATTTAAGGATCACTTCCTGGGCGATGTGGGATGTCATAGTTTTATTATTATTTTTTATTTACAAAAATTTTCCTATAACTTCTATTTTTCATATATTTTTTTTAAATTTTATTTTTTTCCCTATAACTTTTATTTTACAAATTTTTTTCATATATTTTTTTTTAAATTTCATTTTTTCCTATAACTTCTATTACACAAAATTTGTTTCATTTTATTTTAAATTCTATTTTTTTTTTCCTATAACTTCTATTTCACAAAATTTGTTTCATATTTTTTTTAATTCTATTTTTTTCTATAACCTCCTAAGCCATTGTACAACATTAAATTAAATTAAGTAACATGAAACAACATTAAGCAATATTAATAACATTAACCAACATAAAAAAAAAAAAAAAAACATTTAGCAACATGAAACTTAAACAACATTTGTGATATCCCACATCGCCCAGGGGAGTGATCCTTATATGTATATTCTCATCCCTACCTAGCACAAGGCCTTTTGGGAGCTCACTGGCTTCGAGTTCCGTAGGAACTCCGAAGTTAAGCGAGAAGCAGGCTAGAGCAATCCCATGATGGGTGACCCACTGGGAAGTTGCTCATGAGTTTCCAAAAACAAACCGTGAGGGAATGGTAAGCCCAAAGAGGAAAATATCGTGCTACGATGGTGGAGCGGGCCCAGGAAGTGATCCGCTCCGGGTCGGGATGTGACAATTTGGTATCAAAGCCTAACCCTAGTCGCGTGTGTGCCGACGAGGACGTCGGGCCCCTAAGGGGGTGGATTGTGATATCCCACATCGCCTAAAGGAGTGATCATTATATGTATATTCTCATCCCTACCTAGCACGAGGCCTTTTGGAAGCTCACTGGCTTCGGGTTCCGTAGGAACTCCGAAGTTAAGCGAGAAGGAGGCTAAAGCAATCCCATGATGGGTGACCCACTGGGAAGTTGCTCGTGAGTTCCCAAAACAAAACTGTGAGGGAATGGTAAGCCCAAAGAGGACGATATCGTGTTACGGTGGTGGAGCGGGCCTGAGAAGTGGTCCCCCCGGACCGGGATGTGACAACATTTAAGTTGTAGTTTTTAAATAATAAATTATATTTGGCCCTCGGTTGGAGACGGTTTTTTGTGGTAGGGCTAAAACGAGCCCTCTGGCCCTCTGACCTTCAGTTGGAGACGGAGGCAAATATGACCATGTACTGTTCATTAAAATATTAATATCTTGGAGAATCTTGGAGGGCCAGAGGGCTAAAACGAGCCCTTTGACCAGCCCCCGGTTGGAGATGGCCTAAAACGTAGCCCTCTGGCCCTCAAAGATTCTCCAAGATATTAATATTTTAATAAACAGTACAATGCCATGTTTGCTTCCGTCTCCAACCAAGGGTCAAAGGGCCAGAAGGCTCGTTTTAGCCCTATCACAAAAAACCGTCTCCAACCGAGGGCCATAGAGCCAAACATAATTTATTATTTAAAAACTACAACTTAAATGTTGTTTAAGTTTCATGTTGTTAAATGTTTTTTTTATGTAGTATAATTTTTATGTTGGTTAATGTTATTTAATGTTGTTTCATGTTACTTAATTTAATTTAATGTTGTATAATGGCTTAGGAAGTTATAGGAAAAAAATAGAATTAAAAACAAATATGAAACAAATTTTGTGAAATAGAAGTTATAGAAAAAAATAGAATTTAAAATAAAATCAAACAAATTTTGTGAAATAGAAGTTATAGGAAAAAATGGAATTTAAAAAAAAAATATGAAACAAATTTTGTAAAATAAAAGTTATAGGAAAAAAATGGAATTAAAAAAAAAATGAAACAAATTTTGTAAAATAAAAGTTATAGGGAAAAAATAGAATCTAAAAAAAAATATGAAAAGTAGAAGTTATAGGAAAAAAATTTTAAATAAAAAATAATAATAAAACAGTAAAAAAAATAATAATAATCAAAGCATTCCTATCCGACAAGATTTCTAGTTTTTTTGGCCAGCCCTGCAGCCAGCCCTCCAGCCCTCTAGCCCTCTCTGATTTCGTGAGGCCCTCTCAGATTCCACAGTCCTCTAGCCTAGCCCTCGGTTGGAGACGATTTTCGGGCTATTTTCGACTCTCTGGCCCTCTGGACCCTTCGGTTGGAGATGGCCTTAGTTACATTCAGTAGGGATTAACTTTTAGTATATGATCCCTCTAGGATGTTTGTTCCTAACAGTGGAGTGTATTGTGGGAATTTTCAATTGAAATTTATGTACTTTGATTATGTGCACAATAGGAGAGAGGATTCTCTTTGTGAGGATCACGTGAATCCTTCAATCATATTTGTTCATCGTATATTGTGCGGTCAGTTTTTATCAGGTATTATTTATATTCAATTTTAAATAAAAAAATTTATAATATTTTTTTATCGCATAACATACGATGAACGGATATGATTAAAGGATTTCCTGGGCACAATAGGACATAACGAAAAGAAACAACACTAGATGGATAAATAGTTTCTCTCTTTGTCGGATACCAATAGTTGGTGTGATGCTCCTTTGTATTTTTTTATTTTTTGGTAAACGATGCTCCTGTTTATTTTGCAGTACCCAATAATATTACAATTTTGTGGGCTTAGTCTGGAACAATAATTTTATTTAAGAAACCATATTCCAACATTTTCAAACGTTTAAAATAATGAAATTAAATAAAAAAATAGTTTAATTCCCACCATTAGTAAAGTAGTCTATAGAAAAATGCATAATTATGAGTATTTATCAAATATAGTAAAATATTAGTCTCCAATTTCAATAATGTCAGTTTTTATAAAAACTTTCAAATATATTCAAAATATCATTTAAATAGACATTTTTGAAATTAAAAGATTTTTATAAAAACTGACATTTTTGAAATTAAAGGCTAATGTTTAGCTATATTTCATAAATACTCGCATACCACCTTAGTGGGTCTCCTCACTAGTCACTACCTTAGTGCCCATAGTATAAACACAAATTTTGCGACCACTGAGAAATAGCAGAGACAGAGCTTCCTAATTAATCACTGGTCATTGACAAAATAATGGGCTCTAGGGCATCCGTTGACGGAAGAGGGTAAAGAACAAAACCCTAAAAAACAAAGTGATTGCATAAACGTGAATGAAGAAGAAGCAAACATGAAAAGTGAAATTGGTCGAAAGCTTTGAGATTTGAAGCGACTCGATTCAATTCGTCTATTAATTGAATTCGAAGCCCAGTCAATGAAAATCGAAGGACGATCACAGAGAGACGGAGACAGTTTTGGTTTGATTTGCAGTTGAAAAGCCGACAATATTTGATCGCAGAGACAAGCTGAAAACATTACCAAATTTTGAGTTTATCATTATATATAAAGCCAAGCCTAATGAATAGTGTTTTTTTTTTTGTGTCACAAGCTTCACCAAAATAATTGGACAAAAATGCTTCTCAAATAAAAAACTTCAAAAGCAACTCAAAATAATGCATCAAATGTGGCAGGGGTATTTTCATCATTTTCACAGTGATTTTTAATAATTAATTTTTTTGTACAATTTTTTAATAATGTGTTCAAATTAGTTGTTAAATGATTTGTTTTTTTAACAAACGATATTATTGCCACGCCCTGAACCTGGGTCGGTAATAAAAATTCAAACCCAAATCCGAAACATGAGTTAAAACTAAATAATTAAAAGGAAATTGAAACGGGTTGGAAAATAAATTCCTTCTTATAAAAATAATTCATGATTCTTACACAAATCAAGAATTCTTTACAACCGACAATAAATAGATGAATAAACTTTCTTTACTCCAATCTAATTCGATCTAATCATGCCTACCCTTTGGAATGTTTAGTTCGTAAACCTGCATAACTGTGACATCCCACATCGCCCAGGGGAGTGATCCTTAAATGTATATTCCCATCCCTACCTAACACGAGGCATTTTGGGAGCTCACTGACTTCGGGTTCCATCGGAACTTCAAAGTTAAGCAAGTAGCGCGAGAGAACTCTCCCATGATGGGTGACCCACTCGGAAGTTCTAGTGTGAGTTCCCAGAAACAAAACCGTGAAGGTGTGCTGGGGGCCCAAAGCGGACAATATCGTGCTACGGTGGATTCGGGGCGGGGAAGTGGTCCCACCCGGGTCGGGATGTGACAATAACAATAAAGGGATGAGCTTCAACAGCTCAGTAGAGACATACCCTTACCACAGTAAATTGACAATATTGAATTAGGTGCCATGAAATCATATAGCAAAATATCAAATCATTATTGATAACAACGCAAGAATGCAATGCAACCTCTTCAGCTACCCCCGTTAATTTATATAATAAAACACGTGGACCTGCATGTCCTATACCATGCATTTAACAATTGCAATGGTGATTCAAATGTTCTATTATAGAAACTAACCCCCATACAATATCGCAAGTTCATAAACCTTTTTGCTAGTATAGGAATTGATAGAAGACGAAAAATGAAAAGTAGACATCTTAAAATAATTAGTTTGCCGTTGGATTCAAATTTCAAATCAAGGGGTCGTTACCGGCAAAATGCAGTAAACATTTGTTATAGTTTTACATGGTCCTAAACTTTATTCCATATTTAGCTTCGTCCCTCAACTTTCACAATAGTGTTTCCCTTCTTCCAATTTAAGTCTGAGTTGCATGAGTGATCCTTCCATTCATTATGTTTTCTTTTCCGTCAATTTTAAGGGTCTAGTGATCTTTTCATATAGAAAAAAATATCTAATTTATTTAAAAAAGAGGAGCTTGGCTCCTTAAGGTTAAGGAGGAGTTCATTCTCAAAATACTTCATGGTCTATTCACAGAATTTCGTACTTATGATCGGAACGTTCATATTATAAATCATTATGTAAAGGTCATCTCTGTAGAGCAAAAAATAATCAAGAAAATTATCGAGGCGACACGTGGACTTTTGGGTTAAAAAGACAAAGTTACCCTTGAGGCATATCGGGATTTCCACGCGCATGCAACAGACAATAACGGCTCAATCGAGGTCAAAGGTGATCAAAATGGTATTTATTCGTAACCCTTTCATTACTCCTCATCAAATCATCACCCACAAGGTAACTCCCAATTATTCTTTTCAAAATGGGATTAATTACCAAATTAATTGCAAGATATTATTTGACATAATATCTTGCAATTAGAGCAAGAATTCCACCATAAGTGGCCGGTCCCTATTTCTCCAAATAAGGCTAGCCACCCCTATATATAGCCCCATATTTCTCCAAAAATTTAAGTTCATTCTTTCCCTAAAATTCTCTAAACACTTTCTCTCTCAAATTCAAACTTTGGCATCAGAGATTCTTTGACCAAAGTCTCTCTCGTTCATTGTCAGCGTGTGAGGCTCTTGGCCTTGATCTTAGGTGCATTGTTTTGCAGGTGCATTTTCATCAAAGGATAAGAAGGCGTAAATTTGCATCCACAAGTTGGTGCTTTCATTGAGAGTTTGATTCAATGCTCGAAAAAGACTATCGCATTCAACGTTTCTAATTTTTCATTCATCCATAGATTTTCCCACACGTTCCTATTCTTAGAATTTTTTTTTATAAATTCTTTGAAATAGCCTTAGGGAAGAAATACGATGGCGAATAATTTTGGAACCACAACAATTGGTACTCTCTACGGACTTTCACCCATAGAGGACCGATGAATGGAGGAATAGCAGCCACCATCGCTACCAACAACAGCCCACATGGAGGTAGTGTGTAGCAACAAGCCTCCTAAGCCATTTCTATCCATGCAGCCCTTGTTGCCCAATCAGAAGCCCAGGACCATGAGGCCCACGAAGATCCATGATACGGCTCAAGTCGCGAGACACGACCAAACTAAAGACGACCTCTAGCACAGCAAAGCCCCAGCGCATATTTGGAAGCCTAAAGTGCGCGAGTCCAAGATGCAACAGGCGACGGCAACAGGCCCAAACCCCAGTGCGCAAGCCTTATCTATGCAAACCTAGTGCAAGTCTTCCAAAAACCCCATTCAGTGCGAGCCATGCTCCAGCACATCAGGACCTCTCATATGCAAGCCCAGCATGCTGTCCCAGCTTGCAGCTACGTGGGTCAGGCTACAGAGCCCAATCCAGCAGTGCCCAATTGGAGAACCAAGTAGGCAGGCCTTAGCGTAGTCAATGCAGGTCAAGTTGACCTGGATTCGCGCCCACACGCCCATGACCCAGATCCGTGACTCCTAGCGCCCATACAAGCTAATTTTTTGCTATTTCAAACCATTTTTCGATGTTTCAGACTCGTTTTTCGATGTTTCGAACCCTTTTTTTGGTGTTTTTATGCATATTTAGCTCATTGAAGTTCAAAATCTCACGCTCAGAGTCCATTACTCAAGGAGACGTATACCGTTCAAGCTCTTCCAACTTGAATGGAGAACAACACTTGTCTCAACAAGTTGTAGAGTTGACAAGCGCCCTCGCACATCAAACGATCTTGGTGAATTAGCTCTTGCAGCACACCAAGATACAGCGTGCCCCGAGACGAGATGTCCCAAAGTAAGATAAGGGCAGACGAATAACCTCTGTAGCAGCGTCCCGGCAAACAGCCACTCAACCAGCCACGAACCGAGTATTTTGGTAGTGTATACTCTCGTCTTAGCGTGCGGATAAGCGTACATTCTCGGTTAGGCCCACGAACGAGCATACACTTGCAATTGGGACCATTCTCCAATAATCAACATGAGTAACCATCCAAACTAGGTGTTCATTTGAGGCTAGGCCTACAAAGAGCATTATCTACCTCACATCGGAGTAGGCAGCACAACGGACGGAGAGAAACTGTCACTTAATCCGGCTTAAGTTCAACTAACAGCATGTGAAGAATTTGCTCGCCTGCTGGGAACGTACCACATACACCGTAGTTGTGGCATAGACAAGCCGAACACATAGAAGAGTAGCCTAGACCAGTAGGTCAAGACCGGGGGTAGTCGAAAGCTCTGCTACCCCCAACAAAGGAAAATTCAGGAAAAAGTAAAGAGGCTCTTGACCAAACGATTGCGCGATTTTCAACGTAACTAGGTCATCGATGAGGCGTTACGACGGGGCATGACCAACATAAGTAGGTCACCCTTCATGGACGAGATCGAGCAGACATAGCTTCCTCACAAGTTCAATATGCCACATTTCACATCCTTCAAAGGAGATGAAGATCCGGAAAGAGACTTGAAGCACTACCGAAGCACAATGGTCCTTTATCGGAACAACAATGCTCTTATGTGCAAGATATTCGCCACCACTTTGCAAGGCAAAACGCCAGATTGATTTCACACCTTGCCGCCACGATCTATTTGGAGTTTCGATGATCTTTCTTTGGTTTTCACTAAAGAATATTCATCTACCGCTCGATCAAGAAAAAGTCTGATCATTTGTTCAACGTCAAGAAAAACCCAAAGGAATTGCTTGGCGACTATGTGAAGAGGTTCAAAGCAAAGAAGGTCAAGATAATCGGATGCGACAATCGATAGATAGTGCAGCATTCTAAAAAGGACTCCAGCAGACCACTTGCTGTTTGGACAGTTGATCATGAAAAAAACCTAACTCTGGCAGACTATTTCGTTCTAGTAGAGAATCATGCACTTTGGGAAAAAGCTCTGTGAGCAGACAAGGTGCCCAAACAACCTTGAAAAGAATCGGTAGTAGCTCAAAAGAAGGAAGACGGGAAGTAGTACAATACTAAGAATAGGCAAGAGGCCAAGCGTAAGGACCAATCCCCGACTAAAGGAGGCCCGACGCCCAAGAGCTATTCTAAGTTCTTGATCCCGATCTACCAAATCCTTCGCGAAATTAAGAGCAAACCATGGTTCAAGCTGCTGAAACAATCAAAGAGAAATACTTCTAAATCAGACCACACCAAGTACTGTGCATTCCATTGAGGTCTTGGTCACACAACTGACGACTGTTACACTTGGAAGAACTACCTAAAAACACTCGTGAAAGAAGGCAAGGTTGATAGATACTTGGACAAGCCAGTTGCACAGCCTAGAAGCAAAGTAAACGCCGACGACCACCAACTAAGACAATTCAGATTAATGGTATCTTTGCCAAATCTGAGCACTTGGGGGCAACCAATAGTTATAAGAAGAGGAAGATCCAGCAGGCTCTACTAATCTCACAAGTCTAGGTAGTTAACACCCAACCTGGACCCATCGTTGGCTTCATCGAGCAGGATGCTGAAGGCATCGATTTCCCACACAACGACGCACTAGTAGTATTTGTCTAACTGGCCCATGCCATAGTCAACACGATGATGGTTGACAATGGAAATGCGATCAACCTACTTCAGCTCTCAGTAATTTAGAAGATAGGCTTGGAAAACACAATCATACGCTAAGCGGAGGTACTCACCGGATTCAACAGACACACCTCGACTGCCATCGACAACATCACATTTGATGTGAGAACATAGCCAATTGTCTCAAAGCAAACGTTCATGATAGTAAGCAACCCGTCTCCCTACAATGGGATTCTAGGGTAAACTCTGGACACCATAACCTCCGTCAAGTATCAAAAAATCTGATTCCGCATCCTAGGAGGAGGAGTCAAAGAAATCAAGTTTGACCAGGCCGCATCTCGACGATGTACTGTGCAAGTACTGAATGACTTAAGAAAGAAGACTTTTACCCCTGTAGAGGCTATCGAGGTCCAAAGGGATGATGAAGCCACCAAATAGCAATCACAGCAGACGAATAAAAAAGAAGGTGTCCAAATCAACACGTCAGTAGACAAAACGAGATGGAAACCTAAAAAAGGATGCCGAACACATCATTCTTGATCCCCAACACCTGGAGAAGACTGCTAAAATTGACTCACGTCTGAGCCCGAAAGAAAATGAGGAACTCATGGTTTTCCTTAGGAAAAATCGTGACGTCTTCGCATGGTCACCTTCCAACATGCCCGGCATCGACCTCAAGATAACTTGCCATAAGCTGCACGTCGACTTCGCTGCCAAACCGGTAATCCCAAAAAGAAGACATTTTACACCCGAACGAGTGGCGATCATTGAAGCGGAAATCGACAAGCTATTAGAGGTTAGATTCATAGAAGAGGTAGCACACTTAGCATGGTTTGCCAACATCGTGCTAGTAATGAAGAAAGAGAAGGGCAAATAGAGGGTTTGCATATACTACACCGACCACAACAAGGCATGCCTAAAAGATCCTTATCCAGTTCACCGAATCGATCTACTAGTAGATTCAACTTCTGGGAACCAACTGCTCAGTTTTTTGGATGCATGTTTCGGCTACAACCAAATAGTCATGCATGAACCCAACGAGGTATCGAAACACATCCCAAGCAGATCCAAGCAATCCTAGAGATGACATCTCAAACTTCCTTGAATGAGATGCAAAGCTTGATCGGACGAGCAGCCGTGCTCAACCACTTTCTCTCGCAATTTATCAATCGGTGTAAGCCTTTTTTCAAGGTTATCAAGAAGGCACAACGAGACAAATAGGATGATGAGTGCGAAAAAGCTTTCCAATACCTGAAGAAGTATCACACATCACCTCCCTTACTATTTATGCCGGAAACAGTGGAGGACTTGTACATTTACTTGGTAGTCTTGAAAGTAGCAGTGAGCTCTGCCCTCATATGAGAAGAGCTAGGGGCCCAACTGCTGGTATTCTACACTTCTAAAGGTCTTCTTGGCGAAAACTAGATATCCAAAGATCGAGAAATTAATTTTGGCGCTAATTGTTGTGGCTCGGAAGCTCATACCATATTTGCAAGCTCATACAGTCAAACTCAGTATCCTCTACGATTAATCCTACATGGTTCGGACGCTTCTTAACAAGTAATGAAATGGGCGTTGGAACTTGGCCAATATGACTTGGTTTTCCAACCCTGCATGGCAATAAAAGCCCAAGCCTTGGTAGATGTCGTAGCAGAATTCACGCTTAGCCTAGGCGACGCAACAGAGTGGCCCAACAACGCCCCGGAGGAGGCCGAGCATGCCCTAGTCGCGCCTACTCCACCCGATAGAGACTTCTAGTATTTGCATGTCTACGACGCATCTAACTATAAGGGTTCATGAGCAGGCATGGCCCTTGTCACCCTAGACGGTTCAATGCTCAAGCAAGCAATCACTCTAGGCTTCAAAGCATCCAATAACGAAGCAGAGTACAAAACCCTACTAGCAAGCCTTCTAATGGCAAAAGAATTAATAGTTAAAAAAGCTTATGATCTATTCTGATTCCTAGCTAATCACGAGCTAGACTACTAGGGAGTACACAGCAAAACATCCGAAGATGGCGTAATAATTAGAGAAGGTATGAAAGCAACTTGAGGCATTTCAAACTTACACCCTCACTCAAGTTTCATGGGCAGACAACGCATGTGCGAACACGCTAGCCGGCCTAGGCTTCGCCCTCGACCACTAACTCAAGAGCTTTATTCCAGTGGATTATTTAGATAAGCCAAGCATAAAGGTGGAACCAGCAGCCGAGGTGTCACAAGTTAATACAACTCCAAATTGGCAAGATTTCATTATAGATTACCTGGTCAATGACACACTCCCCACAAAAAGGTTGGAGTCTAAAAAGCTCCAAACGAAGGTAACACGCTGCTAAATGTAGAACGACATTCTCGTTCGAAGATCCTACACTAAACCACATCTCCGCTACCTAGCATCTCCCGATGACCTAAAATTTCTAAGTTCAATCAACGAAGGTGTCTGTGGAAATCACTTTGGAGGCTGATCCTTAGCACATAAGGCTCTTAACGCATGCTATTATAGGCTTACTATGCATCAAGAGGCTAAGGAATTAGTAAAAAAATACGATAACTACCAACACTATAAACTGGTACCAGTACTGCCTGCCAATGAATTACACCTGCAGACGAGTCATTGGCCATTCATGCAGTAGGCATTCAACTT
The DNA here is from genome assembly GCF_041283825.1 of Pyrus communis. Classification (NCBI taxonomy): domain Eukaryota; kingdom Viridiplantae; phylum Streptophyta; class Magnoliopsida; order Rosales; family Rosaceae; genus Pyrus; species Pyrus communis. Next base: position 6,276,209 of record NC_142574.1, on the reverse strand, counting down.
GGTAGAGCCAATCCCGCCTGCTACTAGGGGCAGAGACATAATGATCGTGGCGATCGACTACTTCACCAAGTGGGTGGAAGTAGAACCCATGACAACCACAACACAGACGAATATAAAACACTTCATATGGAGGAACATCATTTGACGATTTGGCATCCCTCAATCCATCGTCACAAACAATGGCCCACAATTCATAGACAAAGATTTGGCGAAGTTCTTCGAGAAATATGGCATCAGGCAGCACATGTCCACGACAAGGTATCCCTAAGACAATGGGCAAGCTGAAGCATCCAACAAGACAATTCTCAACTGCCTTAAGAAATCCCTCTCTACCAAGAAGGGAACATGGCTAGAGGAACTCCCCAAATGTCTATGGGTGTACCGCACAACCAAACGATGAGCAACCAGTGAGACTCCTTTTTCTTTGGCATTTTGTTCATAAGCAATCATTCCTCCCAATGTCAACGTGCCAAGTATCAACACTTTACTGCCAAGTATCGAGCTTAATGGAAATAAGAAGGCCACAAATCTAGATCTGGCAGAAGAGGAACGCGAGAAGGTCATTACCTGCATCGTAGCCTACCAGCAGCTGTTATTCTCTAGCTATAACAAAAAGGCCAAGATTCTGCAGTTCTAGCCCGGAGATCTAGTCCTAAGAAAAGCCTTCATTAATGCCCGCAGAGCATGCTCTAAAAAGATGTATCCCATTTAGGAAGGTCTGTACAAGATCAGCAGAGTAAAAGGCAAGGGTAGTGTAACCTTTGCCACCATGAATGACAAAGAGATCGAAAAACAGTGGAACACCTACAAGCTGAGGAAGTACCATGCATGACCTCTTGCTACATCAAAGCTCGAAGACTTAAACAGCTCAACAGACACCATCTTGCAAAGCAGAGAATTATCTAGTTGTTATGCAGTTCCTACCTTACAGCTAAGTTTTCGTTTGTTTCACTTATTTTTCAATGAGGAATTCATAAGTAATTTACAACATGGCTCGGTTACATGCTTACAACGACTGATCACTTCTGCACTTCAATAGAAGATCGCACCCTTCTAAGGGACTTATCGTAGAAATTGCACCCCCTTGGGGACCAACCATGCTCTCCAATGCCAAAGGGTAAACCAATTCCCTGACACTCACATGGGTTTGCTCTCCAATGCGGAAGGATAAACTTACACTCTGAATATCCAAATGTGGATGAGTTGAGCTGCCATAGTGTAACTAGGTGCACGATGGATTGCGCTAAGATTCCTTGAAGTAGCCACAATGGTCATTTTCAAGGCTTAGCTAACTGAAGGATTTTGGGTCTCTTGGCCTAATTCGTAGGGAACCGGGCCTCAGAGATGGAGGAGGCACATTACGCAGTATGCCCTATGGACGACTGCCTTGGAACCCTAAAGTTGCTATCGAGTGCACTAAAGTAGTCTACAGCTTCTAGAAATTGCCTACGGCTTACCCTTTAAGCATTAATATGCGCTAAACTTATATAACCGCACGTTTTTGTGAGAGGTTAAACAAGTTAGCGTGCATATACAAGGCTTTATCCACTGCCGACATGCTACGCAATCGATAGGCTTCGCCTCTGCCAAAGCATGGAATGATCGTTTAAGATCTACACTAATTTCTAAAGTATTGTGATACTTGCTACGCAACCCATGTAATTGGTTATATAAAAAACAAAGAGTTCTCCTGGACCTTTGCTTACGAAATTTCATACAACCGTGTACTTTTGATATGAAAGGTTAGTGAATCTCATAACCCGAAAATCTTTAGTACGTTGTGATGCAGGCCACACAACTCAAAGGATTGAAGAAAGCCAAGGTTAACAGCCAAGTGGTCACGCCGACTCGTCTGCTTCTGTAAGTAAGGCGTCCGGTTGCCGACCCTATGGCTAACAACTTTGCAAAAGTTCTACACCAACATCCATAGGTGCATAGGCTACGCGGGCCTATCTGGTTATAGAAAAGTAGCACGCTTGTTGTTGGCCTAAAGGTCAAAGGTTGGGTATGAACAAAAGAAGTGAAGATGAAGAAAAACAAAGGAAGTAAGTTCATCAAAATTTTTAGCAAAATTGGCAAACAACTAGCAAAGGCCAAATGAGTTCAAGCAAAGCAAAAAGCAACAAGGAAGACAAAGAAAATCCCAAAGGCAACCTAGAAGACTACTCTTTAGTAGCTTGGACATCCCACGACTACTCGGATGCCACACCTTCAGCAACCGCGACATTTTTAACAGCTGCATGGTCCGGCACTTCACCCCCGACTACCCCAGCCTAGGCACCAACTTCTCTGACTACTTCACCAATGGAAGCCTCAAAAGTAAAGGCAAACATGTCTTCAAGAGAAATAGAGAAGGTCTCAAAATCTTTCCCAACAAACTCAAAGTCAGAAGGCCTACCTAATAGATGATCTATATAACCTAGCTTGTAGAAATCGGCTTGACTCTGAACAAACGAAACCTCGAGCCCAACTTTCTCACCCTTTAGCTACTCGTTCTCCTTAAGCAGGCCAACACAGACGCGCTGCAGTTCATCCACTTCCTTCTTCAGACTTTCGTTGATCTTCAATGCACCTTGGAGTTCCAACACTTGGGCCTTAGGCCTATCGACGAACTTCTTGAAATGGATCACTTGATTATAAATAACAATCAACTCTTCATCCTTTGCATAAGCAACGGAACGAAACTCAGAAACGGTGCGCTCAAGATCTTGAATATGAGGTATGTAACATCCAATCTCCTTCTCTGCACTTTCATACTTAACTTGGATCGCATCAAGCCTAGTCTTCCAATCAACGATCTCTTGGCGAATGGTCTCAAGTTGCAGAGAAGTGGGGGTAGAGATATTAGACCCCTTCAAAGTGATGAGTTTTGACTCTAACCTTTTGATTTTCTTAGCTGAGGAATAAGTTTCAGCTGCCAAAGTCTTTGCCACCCTTGGCAACCTTGGTATTCTCTTGGTCAAGGAGTAAAGATTCAGCTACAAAATCGTCGTTTTCTGTATCATAGCAAGCAGAGCAGTCTTTATATATTCGGTCATATGCTTCGCAAAAGGAACTTGGGTAGACAACCCCTTTAACGCCATCAACAAGCTTGGCACACATATCTATATCTTCAAGCATATATGGTTTCAAGAGCGCACAAATCTTAGCAGCTTCCCCAGAAATAGGCTTGGTGGATTTTTCACAACTGCTCACGCAAATAGTCTCATTTTTCTCAGCAAGTGAATCAGTCTTAGTAGCGAGAGGAATGGGTTTTGGTGCCATTTTGGCAACAAAGTCCACCTTGTCGCTCTTCATAATAACAAGTATCTTTAAAGGTGAACTGGACTTAGCCCCTGACAGACGTTTTGGCATAAATTTCGACACTGAGGGCACGACGGAACCTTTACACTGAGCAATCATATCAGTAATCGTACTAGCCACCTTGGGCATGGCAGGTGTCATTGGCTTAGATCTAGCAGCCTTATCTTTCTTCCCCTTGGAAGAAGTTAAGTCAATCACAAACTTATCAGGACCCTCACGAGCAATGGAGGAAGTCTTTGGCTTTTTCTTAGCCGGCATCTCTTGAGCAGGTGGGGAAGACCTATTTTTTCCACATTCGTAGTAGGCTCCATGACGACAATCAGACGAGCTAATGCCTCCGCCTTGATTTGCTTTATCTCCTTTCTCGAGGGCATCCCACCATTCTCTCAGCGATGATGACTAAGTAGCCAACGCCAATCATGGTACTCAGAAGGGATACCTAATGCAACATGCACCTTCTTTATATCTGGAGAAGTTTTAGGAGTTGAGCCAAATTCCAAATCTTCATAAATAGAAGAGGACAATCAATTAATGCTACCCCACGACAATAGTGTCGTGGCCTCTCCCAGCCATTTCTCACACCTTCTCGACCCCTGTCGAGCCAAATTTCAAGCCTCGAGGCAACCAAAAATTATGAAGACGAGGAAAAAATAATGTTTTCTTACCTTGGTGCGGCGTGAAGACGAAGAAAGCAACAAAAGACAGTCCTTTGCACGGGCAAGTGTAGAAGATTGCTATAGGAGGAGAACAAATATCCTCTAGCTTTCTCTCTCTTGTAGGGTAGAATGAATTACTCTCTGAAGTTGATTTAATTATCTACTTAAGGTAGACTTAAATAGACTTTAGAAGTAATTTATTTCCCTTTCCTAGAAGGATCTAATTTCCAATTAAAGAGGGAATCTAATCAAAATAGGAAACAATCCTATATTTCCTAAAACAAGAGAAGATCTTTACACCTGTTGCCCTTTCCAGCGAGCAACCCAGCAGGTGTAGGGGCATTTGTGGAGCCAAAAATAATCAAGAAAATTATGGAGGTGACACGTGGACTTTTGGATGAAAAAGATAAAATTACCCTTGAGGCACACTAGAATTCTCACGTGCATGAAACAGAAAATAATGGCTCAATCGAGGTCAAAGGTGATTAAAATGGTATTTATTCAAAACCCTATCATCACTCCTCGTTAAATCCTCACTCAAAAGGTAACCCCCAATTATTCTTTTCAAATTGAGATTAATTACCAAATTAATTGCAAGATATTATTTGACATAATATCTTGCAATTAGAGCAAGAATTCCACCATAAGTGGCCGGTCCCTATTTCTCCAAATAGGGCCGGCCACACCCCTATATATAGCCCCACATTTCTCCAAAAACTTAAGTTCATTCTCTCCCTAAATTTCTCTAAACACTTTCTCTCTCAAATTCTAACTTTGGCATCGGAGATTCTTTGGCCAAAGCCCCTCCTACTCATCATGGGTGAGTGAGGCTCTTGGCCTTGATCTTAGGTGTTATTGTTTTGCAGGTGCATTTTCGTCAAAGGAGAAGAAGACAGAAATTTGCATCCACAATCTCTATGAAAAATCAATTAAAAGCAAGACCGTTTAGTCAATCCTTAAGAAGTTCTGATCATAAGCACGAATATCTTTGAATAGGTCACGATGTATTTTAGGAAAGAGTTCCTCCTCAATTCTTAAGGAGCCAAGTCTCATTTTTTTTCTTATTTTTTGGATGAAATTCTTCTTTTATCCCTCAATTTAACGAAAAAGTAGACGGAATTAATGAAAATGATTACTAGTGGAACAAATGACGTAACTCGAGGACCAAAGAAACTATTAGTAGAATTTAGGTACAAAAATTAAACTCGTGTTATAGATCAGGGACCTTGTCTACAATTAGCCCTAATAAAAAAGATCTTCCAAAATTATTATGGAAATTTTATTGTTTTATTGTTTTAGCTTTAAATTTAATCCTTCGAACAAAATTATTACAATGAAAAAAACAAAAACATTATTGTGCCGATGTTGGTCTTATAGCTCCCTCTCTTTTCCTTTTTTTTTTTTTTTGTTTTTTTTTTTTTTTTTTTAGGTCAAAGCTGAAACTTCATTAGCAACAGAGCAAAATGTACAAACGAAGGCCTATAAACAAAGGAAGTACAAAGCACATAAAGGGCCTTAAAAGCAGTACAACAAATAAGCCCAAACCAACACATGGAATAGGGCCCAAAACAGTAAAATACACAACCGAAAACCCAAACAGTTGAAACCCTATTATGCCGCCAGAGCATAGCAAACGAGCATGTCCCAACACCTCCTAATGGCGCCAAAAGATCAAACCACACAAAAACCCAAGAGCGAAGATGAAGATAGCTCCACCATCCATCAACACCACCCGCAAAGATCTATATCATAACTCTAAAGAAGCCAGTGAGGACACCGACAAGCATTGATAAAGAACCAAAGAAGCATGCAAGAAGAAAGCTCCCCCGGGCAACATCACCGACAAGGGTGAACACTGGGCAGGACCAACAAAGGCCAACAAAGGTGGTAGTGCAAGCACCCGAGCCGAAGCTCTACACACCCTCTCGTAGATTCGCGACAAATCACGGTTAAGAGAGCCATAATGGATCTGAAAGTTGGCCAAGGGATGATGGAACCAAAAGAAGGATAGAAAAGCATGAGGGATGGAGGACATGGAGGGATGAAAAATCCACAAACTAGAGGAAGAAAATGAATTGATTAGAAACATGGAAGTGAAAACAAATAGCGGAGAATAGAGGGACAATCGGAGTTGAGGGCTTTATGATCTAGGGCGAAGAAGGAAAGGAAAGGGTTTGGAGAAAATTAGGCTAGAGAATAGGGAGAAAACGTAGAGAAACGAAAAAGAAAGGGGACCAAGGTTATCACCGACCCTTGCCAAAAGCAAGGGCTAGCGACAGAACGAATTTCTTGATCTGAAGACTAACACACACGGTGAGAAGAGCTCTCACAAAGAGAGAAAAGCTCTTAATCTTCGCAAAATCAAAGATCTTTAATGTAGCTAAAAGTTATGATTTCCCTATGCGGAATAGAAAATTATGTAGCTACCAAAGTTATAATTTTTGTACGGGAAGCAATAAGTTATCCAACTCCCTAATTGCATAAGGGATGAAAAGTAACACAAAATTCCCAATTTTACCATGACATTGTTTTTTCACAGCGTCAACCTCATCGAAGAAAATCGTTGACCTCGCTCACCAGTACAAGCCACTGTCAATATATCTTAGCTTTCTCCAACATCTCACTTCAGTTAGTCAATGAATATGACTATAGAATAAGTCTTTCTTTTGATGCAGCTGAATGAATAAGAATATAGAATAAAGAGGAAATTGTAACAAGGGTCCCTCAACTTTAATCCAATAGAGTAATAGTTTCTCAACTAGATCATTATTCCCTTAACTTCTCAATACTTAGAAGTCAAGGTTGTCTTTTGACTGCATACTACTAGGAGTAATTTGCTTCTTCAGTTATAGGAAGTGTCAAATTTTTTTTTTTTAAATACCGACATTTTTATCCTAAGCTACACAAGGAGAGGTGAAGAGTCTGAACCCTAGATTCAGTGGATTTAAAAGTAAGACTCTAACCATCAGAACAATCCACCACTTATTTTAAAAGGCATTGTTTGGTTTTTTTACAATTCATGCTTTAATGGTTTATCTTTGTAAACCAACAAATGTTTCTAAGAGAGAAAAATTATCAATTGCATGAATTATACATAATATTATCATGCGACGAAAATAAACAAGTACCTTATGAACACTTGGACAAATAAACAGCTATTTTGTGATCTTTGGTAATGTCAAACAGTGCTGGCACCAACCATATCTTAACAACGAGACCCACGTTTGTCTAAGTTATCATTTAACAGATGAAGTAACATACTAATCGGCTGATACAGTAGAGTGTAGTATTCTTGTGGGTTTGGGCATGAGTTTGTACAGACAGTTCTAAGCATAAATATTCATTACTGTTAACAGGCCTAATTATAATACTTGTTCACAAAAAACTTTATGAGAAAAATTAGATACGAGAGCAATCAATATTTAATTAAACAAAACCAATGTTACAAACTTACATACAAAAATTTGTTGCAACACTATTTTTGTGCCCAGATTTTGGGGGCTCAGGTATCTGATGTCCCATTCTTGCCAGTTGAACTTGAGCTGCAACTACGTTGGCTTCTTGATATAATGTATTCGTTTTTATCTCCACACGCTCCATAGTCCACTCTCAATAACAAGTTTTGAATATCCTTAAATTTTGTTAGGACATTATCTTCTCGTTGGAAGTGACTCATCAATGGCTAGAGAAAAAATAAGGGAGAGAAAACTAAAACTCCTCACTTGTTAGTCGGACCATGTAAAATCTTCTTCGTCAATTTCATCGGACTTCAAGGGATTGCTAACTTCAGCAGCAACAGCTTCTTGATCTTGAACTTCAGCAACATCAGCTTCCTGATCTTGAACTTCTTCCGACTTGGGTTTCTCCATTCCCTCCTGCAAGCAATAAGAAGCAAATTACTTTTTCTACGAAGAAAAAGAAAAGAAAGGAAAAAAAGGCATTTAATCGAAAGAGATGGAAAAGCACGAATGATTGTAAGTTATATTTATAATTGAGCACAAGCTGCACCAATCATCAGTTCAAAATCTAAAAGAAGATTGCAAATACATGATCCTTTCACAGAGGAGGTCAAAGGGCAAGAGAGGCATGTCAACGAGTCACACAAGTTCCCGTATTACAAATCCAACAGGTTGGTTCTATGAACAGATTAAAGGGCATAAATCAATAAAGTTGCATAATCGAAGATCAGTCAATTTGAAATTTCATCTAGATCCTTTATTTCATGAATAAATCCTAAATCATCGGCAATTCCCATATGCAAATTCTTCTATTTGACAGACTACCTACGACTGGAGAATTACAAGTACAGGAAACGATTTATCTATAAATATGAATAACCATCTTCATGAAGGTTTAAATATAAAATAAATACATACAAACACTAACATTAGCATCTCAGCAGAAGAGAAACAAAGAAAACACAGAAAATGCATACATCAGTATCCCGAGTCTGCTCTCTTAGTCCTTCCTTCTTGCCTGTCAAGTCAACTGACTCATCTCCATTAGATTCCTTGTTTGCCTGAGCAGCTTGTTGCAGCTTCTCAATATATGAAGTAAATTGGGAATGATCTGCATGAGAAAATCACTTTATTGTACCACTGTATATACAATTTTCCTGCATCCTTCATCACATAGATTCCAATCTCCATTCATATACGACTAAACAAAATAATGAATAGGGAGAATTTCATATGTACATGTAGGCAATCGACGATCTTGGGTACAGTTCTTAATTCCACCCAACCACCCAAGAAGGGAATGATTAAAACAGTAAATATATAAGAAAAGAAAAATTAAGGACTGACCTGTGGAATGAGTCGAGCGACTTAGTACAGCTTCTGAGATGCGTAATGGATGTTGACGCTCTTCCTTCTTGAATTTTAACTTGACTTGATGACGCGTTCGACCAGGAAAATAAAGTTCTTGAATCATAGTAAAATCTGATCCACACTGCTGAATAGCCTAAATCACATGTGAAGGGCAGATTTAGTTTGACCTATTATACAATTAGCTTAATCAGGCATGAAATCTAGTTTTAAGAAAAATTTGGAAGCAAAGAAAACATTTCCAAACATGAGCGCATCCTAGGGTAGTTAAAAATTATTGGCAGAGATCTACAGATTGATTCCATGTGTTGGTTCCATTATCACCATTCTCTTTGAATTCCCATGATATCCATAAATTTGACCAAGGAGATCATGAATTGACTTAATCATCTAACTTCTAAGTCTGCAGATACCACTAACCTATAATCCCAGTTCTAAGCTGATTGACCAATCCACAAAATGAGAAAGATATGAGATTTTTCCATTAATAATTGATAACCAGTTAAATGTAGTGAATTTATAGGTACATTACCTCATAGAACAGTTCTGTGTCCTGCTTAGACCATCTTGCAGTCGGTGCTTTGTCCATGTAAGTTTGGTAATTGAGGAGAGAGGAATTAACATGATAAGTTGCTTGGTTTTCATCAGTGCCATGTTCTGAAGGATAGAACTCTTCATTGTGAGAACCTTCCTTATGAGAACCACTGTTCGTACTGCAAGGAAAGAATAATACGAAATGTGGATTAATGGACTACATATGACTCCAACAATCACACAAATGATACTCTATTCAGAATCAAGCATGTCAACCTTTGTGTCGTGTAAGTGTGTGTGCATGTGTCTCTCTCTGTGTGCGTGTGTGATCTAAAATATAAGCCACAACAACAATGGCAACAGTTCTTTACAAATAACAGGTTTTACTCAAAGTCAAAGTTCTACGTATCATCAAATATTTTTCACACGAAAAATTGCCCTATGCTTACCAGGCTCCCACCCTCCTGTCCTAGAAAGAAAACATAATTATATTCAAGAAATCTGCCATGCCACATTGTTCTAGCCTCAAGTGGGCCCAAATAAAGTTAACAATTGGTGAAAGCATACTCAATCAGAAGGCCCAACTCACAATCATTCTATTCCATCATATTAATAAATTGATACTTTCAAACAGTACATCTTGGATGGCCATTTTATACAATAGACAAATAAAACATCTTTCAACTACTTCATCCTGTTCACTTAATACCATCTTTGGACAAATGACAAGAAGTGTTTAGAGCTTGTCACACAAAATAGTGCAGATTTTAAGAGTGCATTAAATGTGATCAACATAAAGATCTTGTCATAAAATTTGCACTACTTTGTGTATAAAGATAAGAAATTCAATCAACCATCATCAAGATCTCCAGGAACATCATGATATTGAATTTGAAATTACATAACTTAAACAAGTATGATCAACATAAAGATATTGGCACTTATGGCTTCTGTATTAAGAATTCCAGTACCTTTCATTGGGCTGTTGAGTTGTCAATTTTCTTGCCTCCTTAATCTGCCCATAGGAACAAACAAAGAAGTCAATGTCAATGTTGGAAGTGAAACCATATTATACTTCGTCATGTGAAAATTTGACCACGAAAACCAGATGGTACCTTTAACAGCTCCTTATGCTCTGCTAGACGAATGAGATCCTTAAGAGATAATTTATAGGGGTCAAATTCCTCCTCTGGGATTTCAAGCAAAGACTTGTCCACTACAAAAGGTAAGGAAATTAGAATCATGATGGACATCCAAATTTTGTGTCACACAATCTTAGATATCCAGATATTCATTTACCTTGTCTTCTGTTTCTACGAGTTGAATGGGAGAACTTTTTGGGAGCGTCTTTGGTTGACTGATCAGATGCTTCCTTGGTCTTCTTATGCTTTCGAACTGGTTCTTTTCCAGATACAGGTTTCTTGGACTTTCTGGGGGCGCTTTTCCTCTGCGATGTCTTATGCTCCCTATATTCATCAATATTATCCTCATCTTCATTGATCTTAGAATCACTAGAAGGTTCAGCAGTGAAGCTGTCATCATTAGCCTCGTCTGCCAGCTCATCAACTTGTTTATGAGGTACCCGCTTCCTCAGCTGCCTGGATGATGTCTCACCTTCAGCCTTCTCGGTTGCAGAAGATTTGCGCTTCTGAGGAAGATCTGATGTAGTAGAAGTGTTTCTATTTCTACTCTTACGACCCTGCCCAATCCAGAAAACAAAGAGAAGCAGGTATCTTAACACAATTAATCTTTATATCCAGTCCCATACGAAATGCATGGACAAATATTATAGTTAAAAAATGTTACCACTTTTTCAGGTGTTCCACCGACATCTTCTGAATGCACAGCATCCCCCAAAATGGCACCATCCGAGTGGTTAGTTTCAGCCAGGTTTTCTGTATTCACTTGGGAATCAGAGGTTGGATTCAGGGTGCTAGAATCACCAAGCCTTGGAGACGGGTGATCAATAACATGTCCAGTAGGGAAGGCAGGAAGCGAGCTCTCATTCATGTCACCAGTTTCAAAATGTACCAAATGTCCAGCTTGTGAACCCATGTTAGGCTCAACTTCAGAGCAAGGGATGTGAATATTCTCCTTTCCTTTTTTCACTTTGAGCTTGGGTTGATGTTTGCCAGCATGTCGTTCTACATCAACCCAGATTCAATTGAATACCCAACATAGAATACGGTAGCAAAATACAAAATTCAAGTGATTGTGCACATACCAGATGAAATGGCTACATCAGACCCAACATCTAGAACTTCAAAGTCAGAGAAAGCCCCATCTACCTGACACTATACTGCCCAATTAATCAAAATCAATAACTCAACAAGAATCACTTTTCTGTGATAGTACAGGTCTTTACCTCAGGTTCTAACTGCATTTCACCCTGTTTGTTAGAGATGGAAACTTCTCTGCAGGACATTGGATCTTGGGTTGTACAATAATCAGAACAAGTTTCAGCTTCTGCAACATCACACACCACAAATGATGAGGACTTGGCAGAACAATGTGTGGTATCATCAAAGTTTTACCATTGAGAAAATTGCCATTTATGAATCATGATTAACAGAAGATGAAGGGAAGAATTTGTCACCTGGTTTGGTACCCGTATCAGCCTTATCACCGGACTTATTGACAGCAATCTCTGCTGGAAGAACAAGCGCTTACCGCAGTCAACAGACAGTACTAATGCAATTTTTAACTGTTTAGAAAATTTTTACATTTTGCAAAAGTCACCTGTACCTCTTGTCGTTTGACTGATAGAATCATCAAGACATTCCAATCCAGAGAATATGTCTGCATTCTGGAAAACATCATAACTTATCAACAAGAAATGAAAAACAATGAAACCAGGAAATAGGTAAATACTCTTACCTCCCCCGATGCTTTTCCATCAGAACCTGCAATGTCTGCAGTTGATTCGCAAGATCCGGTGTCCTTCTTGCCATCAGACAATGGAATCACATTGTTTTCTGATGACTCTATGCTCCCAACTTGATCTGTTAGTTTACTGTCTCCAACATCAACAGATGGAACACTATCTGAGATGGTGGTAGATAATGTTACAGGTATTTCTGTTATGACAATCGGAAGAGCAGGGGCAGCTGCTGTAGATGCTACCCTGCTAGGCCGTGGCTTTGCCTTGGGTCGAAATCGGCCACCAGCACGAGCTGCCAAAAAAGAACTTGAAAATCAGTTAGGCCATCTCTTGAAGTAATTACAAATGGAAAATATGACAAGTTTTTCGAGTCCTAGATGCACGGCTTACCAGGGACACCAGCAGGCGCAAGAAAAACATCGTCCCAATCCGACATTTCAATTATAGCAGAAGCCTTGTCTTTAAATAAGGTAAGGGAAGAAAACTAACAAAAAAACCAAATTCAGTTCAATGGATAGAAATAAATTTAAGTAAGTAAGTTCTATTTTCAGTCCAAAGTTATAAAAAATATTAAAAAAACTAAAAAAGAGAAAGAAACACAAATTACTTTAATTTTAACCCAAAATTAATGGTGTTTTTATCTTCCAAACTAAGATAATATGGTCCTGAATTGGGATAGATCGGTACGGACCAAATGTATACAGATGATCCCATCAGAAACGGGGAAACAAATGAGAATAATTTGACATGGCAATTACTGCATCAGAATAAGACCCGAATAAAACCAGCTACAAGCATTTAAACGTATCACTTATATGTACATTTACAAAAAAATAAAAAAAATAAAAAACATGGTAATACCGGGGGAACTAACAAACTACAAATTAAGAATTGATAATCTAACCTCAATTGTGATTTGATTCCGCAAAAGCTTAGTAATTCGAAGATAAAATCAAAGTTGGCACACAAAAACACAACTTCAACGAGTCCTCGATTTCAAACTGAATAATGGGGTCGAGTAAATTTGTAAATTGATTGTATGTAAATCAAACTAACTAAAAACCAATGAAATCAAAACCCAGCAGATAATCCTTCACACACTAACAAATTATCAAAAAGATTCAAAATTCAATCAATCCCAACTCGCAGAGAACTTCAAATCTGAGATAGAAAGCTTCAATCACTGGATTCAAATTTCAATAAAAAAAATATTGGGATCAATACAAAACAGAACATTCAACTCTAGTCAAAGGAAAACCCTAAATGACTTACCGAACTGAGCTTGGAAGAGCGAAGAGCAGAGATTCCACTGAGAGAGAAAGTCGACGACGATCGCAACAGAGCACATTTGACGACCGAATCGAAGAAAGGGAGAATTTGGAAAACGATATGCTCACACACAGTGCGGAGTAGAGAGAGGGAGAGAGTGAAACGGTCCGGAGCTCTAAATTGGAAACAAGAACTTTTATACCTAGGGTCCGGAAAAGGGCTCGAAACCGGCGGTGGTGTGAGACTTCCCGATTTCGATCTGCCTAACTGGGTGGCGGGTGACAGGTGACCTGCCCTTTGAAGGCCGGCCGACGAGGAGGAGAGCCAAGTCGGTGGCGACCTCGCCAGTGGCCGCACGGCGCCGTAAATTTGAAGAGCAGAGGTGCGACACTGTTCGCCCAAGGAGAGAGGAGAGGGAGGGGACGGGTACGGGTCTGACTCGCGGAATTGTGCCAACTGCTGTGCTTATGTAAGCAGTTAAATTCTAAATATTAGCAAAAGGGTCGTGCTAGTTTAGATGGTGGAAGCGACTATTTGACGGATGTAGGTTAGGTTTCTGGGGTGCCCTCGGTTCGATTCCTACAATTGGCACAATAATATGGTTTGTATTTTATGTGAATTTCAAGTTCGTATGACATTTCAAGAAAATTTTCTTTTTGAAAAAGTACTCGGAAGTGCTATTTTATTTTTTTTAAGATGAGCTTTTCCATGAAACGCTTCAATGATCTAGACACTTTCAAGTCTTTTTTGCTTAACGAAGTCATAAGTACTTGGTTGTCATAAAACACTTTTAGCCCCTCTAGACATCTCTCAAAGGAATCAAAGAACTATCACTTATGCCAACGGAGGTTAGTTAAGTTGTTAATGATCTATCTCCTCCCCAAATGAAGGTCTAGGTTCAAGTTCCGCTGTTGACAATTTCTCTTTGTGTGCTATTTATAAAAATTAAAACAAAGGATAAGACCCTCTTTATAAGTTCTCAAAGAGATTTGTAGTATGTCTTGGCTTGGGATGAGATACCCTCACCTCCCCTTAAACCACTCTTGACAAAGCATAACTAACTATCGCTTATATCTTTCGTGGGGCTAATGTTATTGCTCATTGTATTACACATTTTAGTTTTTAAAGTCAAGATCTTTCTTTCAGGAGAGAAATTGGACCTGTTTTTAACCTAGCCCATTAAGTCTCCACCCATTAGTTGAAATTTTGCGAGGGAATTGGGTCGTGTTAATGAGTTGAGTCCGTCTTACCAGCTCCATGTTCGACCAAAATTACTAATGAATTGTATCTCTAATGTGTAAATACTTTATATTTAAGGTTGCTTTATTTTTTATGTTTATTAGCTTAGCATGTGATACTATTTTTCCTTTACCAACAATTTTCTTATGTGATTTTATCCAATGTTAACATGGCTACTCTTTTATATGTTGAGCGTTATCTAAACTACATATTAATATAACTTTTTTGTTAACCAAAAGAAGGTGAAAACACTATTTAATCTTCTATCACAACAAAAAGGTTATGGGTAATAACGTAGTTTTATGAGACAAAATTTTGCTACTTTTGGTTTAAGCCTTACTTGACACACCCCGACCCGGAATGTCCACCTGGACTCTGAATCGAGTTGTGCTCCAGAAAGAAGGGAGACACGGGAGTGAAGAGAGGAGTGGTGTAAGCCCCACTAGCTCACAAACAAAGCCATAAAAGACAAAATAGAAAATATTTCCCAACAACTTGAAATTATTAAATGTCCTTCACATTCATAGTTTAGTAAAATTTTAACCGTAGCTCCAATTTTGATTCCCCTTACGCTTACGCATTCGTACCAGTGAGTACATCAAGAATACGATAAAACAGTAGCTCGCACACGTCACGAAATGATGGTCAACAAAAGTCAACAATCTCGCCTCTAAGGGCTTTAAAATTTTAAATTAAAAAAAAAAAAAATTAAGGACGGGTTGTTACAATCTACCCACCTTAAAAAAAATTTGTTTGGATTTGGGCCAGGTCCATTTCAGATTTAGAAGGAATATTATGTTAACCTTTCAGTTAACTTTAACGGAATATTCTATCAGAGAATGGAATATTCCGTTAAAGTTAACTATTGACCATTAGTTGACTTTTGTTGACTTTTTTGAAATTTTCTCAAAAACCCTCATAAGCTAATTTCGATGTCCCGAGTCTGTTTTTGACATCCATTTAGTGAAATACTGAAGATTTAACATAGTTGACCAACTTGGAGTCTTGGTTAACATTTTGATTGACCGTTGACTTTTTACAAAATTTGCCTAGAACCCTTCTTAGCATATTTCGACGCATGGATTCCGAATTCGTCATCTGTTTCTCCAAATTAATCGTTTTAGTTGAGTTTTACTAGCGGGTTCCAATATTATGATTAGGTGTGATTACTATCGAAGACTCTGACTGTTCTAGTTGAAACGGTTACGACTTTACAAGTAAGTATAAGGGGTCTTTTTTTATTTTTTATTTTTTATTTAGTATATATATAATTGTTAGTTTCCATTTATATATTTCATAAGGAATTTGCTACAATACGTCTAGATTAACTTAATGTTTATAAGATTTAGAGCATTGATAGAAATTATGAAATTATGCTATGTCCTACATGATGCACATGTATGTGTATTATTATTGATGTCTTAATTATATTTATGGCTATGAATAGCATTATGTGACGTGAATTATCGATGTACTGCGTATGATTTTATTTACGTTATCTGCTCATCATATACAACACTGGTGTTAGTGCTCGCCTGGGCCAGGGTCATGCTTCACATGTACGTTCACATCGCACCGCACGCTCACTTTGGATCCATTGTAGGTATCAGTCATGTCCTAGATTGCTATAGGTAATTATGTCTCGTATGTGATGCGCATAACACCAGTCTTCACTTGATTGTAGTACCAGAGCGTCAATCATTATTACATCCAATCATGTTCATGTCAGAATATTTTTGCATGAACTTGTGTGTCAGTATATGTTGATGAGCACTCAATATGATATGTTTATTTATGCAAGATTATGTGATTATCGGACGTTAGAGGTTATTTACGAAATATTATGGTGTATTGAATCCTTGAGATATTGCAGGTTACGGTAAGTATTTTCATACTATACATAGTATGTATATTTTAGAAACTATACTTATTTTACAACTAGGGGTTATTACGTTTTGAAAAGATTTCTACAAAACTTTTTTTTAGGCCCACTCACCTTTGTTTTTCGCCCCTCTAGGATTTAGTGGCAGTGTTCATGTCGACGAAGATTTTTGGCAAGCGCTGATATCGGAGACTACTCCCGATGGTATAATTCTTATTCTAATTTTACTGTACTTTACTTATGCTTTGACATCACGTGTGAATTATGTTCATTCTTGCTCACAAGCACACTCTTACATTTAGGCATTTTTAGGTTTAAATTTATTCACATCTTCCACATCACTACATTTTATGGCTTCGTCACCTTTAGGTGTAGGCCATCACAGCTCGATTCGGAGTCCAGGTTAACATTTCGAATATTTGTCTATGTATTTTGAAATTGTTCATGAAACTATTCTTTTCCATGGAGAGCTTATCTGTGACACCCCACATCACCTAGGAGAGTGATCCTTATATGTATATTCTCATTCCTACCTAGCACGAGGCCTTTTGGGAGCTCACTGGCTTCGGGTTCCATCGGAACTCCGAAGTTAAGCGAGTAGCGCACGAGAGCATTCCCAGGATGGGTGACCCAACGAGAAGTTCTCGTGTAAGTTCCCAAAAACAAAACTGTGAGGGCGTGGTTGGGGCCCAAAACAAACAATATCGTGCTACGGTGGAGTCAGGGGCGGGAAGTGGTCCCACCCGGGCCGGGATGTGACATTATCCCTTTGCTTTATTTTTCTTTTCCATTTTTATATGTAGTCAAACAGTGAGTGTTTTTTTTTGTAGTCAAAACCTTAATGCTTGTCTATGTATTTTGAAATTGTCGTTGCTCAAAGAACCAAAGCAAATGTGGAGTGTGGTTGGTAGAAAATGTGGAGTGTATGTAGAAAATGTAAGATGTATGTTGAGAGTGTGGGCTGTAAAGGTATTATGAAGAAGTATGTGTGATATATTAAGAAATTTTTTAACTGAAAAAGTGCTATGGGATGTATTCAACAAGCCATAAAAAATAAACATTCCCCCCCCCCCTCTCTCTCCTCACTCTCAAGTCATCTCTCACTCTCTTCCTCTCTTATTGAAATTTTAAAGCAAATAAAAAAAATAGAAAATAAATTTGACACATATTTTATGTGTGGGCATATACTAGTATCCATTAATCAAATCCGAGGCTGTTCACTTAAGAGTTGAAGTCGATACTTTTGATTTTTTTTTTAACAAGTTATATTATCTACATTAAAAGGAAAAATATGAACTAATCTCACAATGTGCTAGTATTATTGTTCAAATTCGTCGTGGTACTAACTTACTATGCTTTTGTACCAACGAGCGAGCAATGTGCCCTTTTATCCAAGTCGAAGCAGCACTCCCTCTCACACAACAGCCACACGTGATACGGGCACGAGCCTAAACCCTAAACCCCAAAGAAAAAAAAACATTGATTAAATAATAATTTTTACTCATAAGCGACCTGCACTCCGCTCGCGCCTCAGTAGCGTCGCCTTCCTCAGTCCCTCTCTAGTCTTGGAGCTTCCAAGTTCATCGCCCCGCCCAAATTCGAATCCCGCCTCTGCCACCAGGAAACATTTGTATGTATTCCCACGTGCTTAGTTCTTCTACAATCTTTGAATTTTGGTGTTGTTTAGGGTTTAATTTCATTAGGTTCTCATATCAAATTTTTATTTCAATACTTGCTGTGAAGATTGTTAATTTCATAAGGTTCTCAGAGGGGTCGAAATGTTAAGTATTTTTGTTGATATTTTTTGAAAATTTTTCAATAGAGCCCTAATTTTTTTCTACCTTTTTTTTTTTTTTTTTTTTTTTTTTTGTTTCAAGTACTGGGTTTTGTCTGCAATGAGAATCAAGGATATGTCTGATGGTGAAGGATCCGATTCGGAGGATTATCCGTCAATCAGAGACTCGGACTCAGAAGGCGAAGAGAATGATTTCTCCTCTGGAGATGAGGTAACTGCAAATATGTAGAAAAAGAAGAGTTTAAAGATGTAGGATTTAATTTTCCATGCCATGTCATCTGTTAATTTTTGAGGTTTTGTAGAAAAGTGACGCCGGTTTGATGCAATGAATTTATTGTTTTGAGCGAGTGTGTGTGTTAATATTGTCAAGTATAACCATGGCAGGATGTTATCAACACAAGTGACAATGATGGTGTGGCCGGTGATTATGGTAACAGTGATGATGAAAGTGATAGTTCTGAACTTCATGAGGGAGTTGAAGAGAGTGATTCATCTGAGGATGAGGTCTGTTGTTCTTTACGTGTGATTTTATTATGGTATAGTTATCTGAATTCACCACTGAAGGGAGTGCTTTTTTCATTTTTGTTTTCTGTTTTTAATAGGTGGTTCCTCGAAACACAGTCGGTGATGTTCCCTTGGAGTGGTATCGGGATGAGAAACATATTGGTTATGACATTAAAGGGAAGAAGATAAAGAAGAAGGAAAAAGCAGATAAATTGCAATCCTTTCTTGCTAGTGCTGACGATTCAAAGAACTGGTGCGCTTTTATCTCTAACATGATAGCCATCAATTATTTAAAGGATTGATGTTAAATATCTACTATTTTTCATGCAAGTTTAAGTGAAGATTTTTGGTGCGTATGGTGAAACATGCTCCATTTTCTATGTTACGTTTCTTTTTTCATTTATCGTTTTGGTTTAGAAACCAACTTTCACAGTTTATAAAAAAGAGTACAAATCAGAGAATAAGATGTCCACCTAAATAATACAATCCACATCAAAGTGCTAACAGCGGCCTTCCAACCCAAAATTATTACAAAATATGGAATTACCTGGGAGTCTATGAAGACTGAAGCCAGAAAGATGCCCAGAAACGTATTCTGTGGCACAGAAAATCCTCCATTTCATCGCTAAAGTTGTCAAGAATCCTCCTATGTCTCTCTCACTAAATAACCCAAAACACAGTGATCAGTCCACATTTTCTTAACACTTACGCCTTCCACCACCGAAAACTTACGCCTTCCACAGTAAGGACAAAACATGATTCTGGAGCTTGTAGAAGTTTCCTCATATAATTCCGACCACGAAGATATAGGCAACACAAAGATTAGTTCTCTGCACTCTGCCTGAATTTTACATATTATAAACTGGCGTGCATACAAGCAAGCTGGTGTATCTTCTCCTCTTAATGAAGTCACAAGTGTTGCACTCGCTCAAGCTGTTATCCAGACAAGACTTGTACCTTGGGAGGCACTTCAGCCTTCCAAATCATGAGAGATGGATTAAAACAATAAATGGTTTTCCAGTCATCTGTCTTGTATATTGTTTGATTATCTATTCTGTTATCTTTTCTTCTTCTCATCTTCTTTTGAATGTTTGAATGTTCTTTTGTGACTCTTCAGGCGCAAAATTTATGATGAATATAATGATGAGGAAGTTGAACTGACAAAAGAAGATATCAAATCAATTAGTAGGCTGCTCGAAGGAAAGGCTCCACATGGTGACTTTGATCCATATGCGGTCTGTAAATCCTAATTATCCAGTTCTAATTAATATGATATTCCTATTGATACAAATGAATGCTTTATTAAAGTTGAAATTCCCCATGTTTCAAGTACAGCCATATGTTGATTGGTTTAAATGGGATGACTCCAACCATCCACTGTCAAATGCACCTGAACCAAAGAGACGATTCATTCCTTCAAAATCTGAAAGTAAACTGGTAAGGCATGTTTAATGTATTCTCCTGTTGTGTGCTTTCTTTCTTTTCCTTGCGCTTAGTTTTATTTTATTTTCAATGCAGCTTGTGAAATTGACAAGTGCATTAGAGTTCTGTTTTTCTTTTTATTTTTTTCTCCAGCATTTTGGTTGGATAAATTGTTATTGTTGTTATTTCCAGTTTAACATTCTTGTTCCATGCTCTGAACTTCATCTGATGAATCTACAGGTTAATAAGATTAAGTTGGCCATTCGTAAGGGTTTAATTAAGCCTAAAAAGTCCAAAGAGGAAGAAGAAGAAGAAGAAGAAATTTATCCACTGTGGGAAGACGACTCTAATACAACGGAAAAGATTAACCATCTATCTTACATTCCTGCACCAAAGCCCAAATTGCCTGGTATTAATTTTCATCCACATTTTTGAGGTTTGTAAAAAATCAGATAGAGCAATTCTTTTTGCTTGTGTGAAATATCTTGAGACTTGACAGAAAACTTACAATTTAATTTTTCCTTTAGGCCATGAGGAGTCCTTCAATCCATCTTTAGAATACATCCCAACACAAGAAGAGATCAACTCTTACCAGTTAATGTATGAAGAAGACCGTCCTAAATTTATACCTAAAAGGTAACGTGGAATGTGAAATGAAATTTGGACTCATGTTAATTTGTTACCCGTTCTGATTGTTTAGCATCTAACACGCACACCGTTATCATATTGGTTAGGTTTGCAAATATGAGAAGCATCCCTGCATATGAGAATGCTGTGAAGGAATGCTTTGAGAGATGTTTGGATCTATATTTGTGCCCCAGAGTTCGAAAAAAACGTGTAAGTTAAACATCCTTAAACATCCTGTTTGAGGGAAAGATTCCCTAGTGATTATTCAGTTAGATTTGGATAGTTTGGTAAGATCTTTCAAAATGTACAATCTACTTCAAGCCATAAGAGCACGGATCAAATTTATCCAAAAAATATCCTTTTTATGTTTCAGCTTAATATCGATCCTGAATCTCTGAAGCCCAAGCTACCGAGCCGAACTGAACTTAAGCCTTACCCTGTAGCATGTTATCTTGAGTATAGAGGTCACGACGATGCAGTTACATCTGTTTCTGTAGAAGCCTCAGGGCAGTGGATTGCATCAGGTATCAATGTCATGCTTAATTCTCTGTTACCTTCAGTTAGGTAATTGAAATTGGATCTAGATCTCATCTTCTGCTGTGGCTCTTACAGGTTCTTTGGATGGAACTATGCGTATTTGGGAGGTCGAAACTGGTAGATGTGTCAAGATCTGCGAGATTGGTGAAGCCGTCAAATATGTATCTTGGAATCCTAATCCTGAGCATTCTATAGTGGCTGTCTCGGCGTAAGGCTGCATTTATTTTTAGATTCATTTTTTCTTTGCATTTGTTTCTCTGGGGATCTTGTTACTTAATATGTAAAATGACCATCGCAATCTTTTTAGGGGACAAGACGTACTTCTTTTGAACACTGGTTGTGGGGATGAAGAAGTACAGAAAAGAACCAAAGAACTTCTCTCTGTTGAGATGCCTATGCCCGATGACTCTGGTTAGTGTGAGATTGTTTCTGCTTTCAGGATCATTTATCAAATGACTGGCATCTAACCTTTGCAAAACATATTGCTTACATAGGCAAAACAGCATCTAGTGTAAGCTGGCTTCATGATGATAAACTTGAGGGGGTCAGATTAAGGCATTCCAAGGTACATTGACCTTTTCGATCATCAATTTATTTGTGGTTGTTTAAGAATATGAGTGTCCAAGTGGAAGTCAAGATTAGAAGGATGGTCTTCTATGAAGATTCTTAACTGCTTTCTTTGTTGGTCCTGTAGACCGTGGCTTCGGTAGAATGGCATCGCAAAGGAGACTACCTTTCGACAGTAATGCCAGCGGATATCCTTTTTGCATTATGCTCTCTCTTTATATTTTTCATTTGCAATTAATAATTTGTTTAAAAAGATGAAGATATACCAAATTAGTCATCATCTACTTGTATTTTCTTGACTTGGCTTTACGTGAATCAAGAGCCTTTTTTATACACAAGCTCTCTAAGAAGTTTACTCAGGCACTTTCATTCAAGTTGCATGGGATTGCAGTTACTTCAGTTTTCCATCCTACACGGTCTTTCTTCTTCATTTCAACAAAGAAGACCGTTCGTGTTTATGATCTGGTGAAGGATGGAAAACTTGTCAAAAAGCTTGAGACTGGACTTCGTGAAGTCTCATCTATTGCAGTCCATCCTTCTGGTAGATTTTTAATTTTTCTTTCATTAAATTTCACCATTTCTATGCACTATATACAACTCAATTGTTTTGTCTCTTTTCATAACAGTTGTACCTGAATTGTACTCTGAGATATCTGGATTTTTCTTTTAATGCAGGTGATCATATAATTGTGGGAAGCAGAGAAGGAAAATTATGTTGGTTCGACATGGACCTTTCATCTAAACCTTACAAAACTCTCAAGTATGTCTCACTTAAATGCTGGTTTTTCTTCAAGTGTGATAAACTCTGATATAATCCGCAGAGTGCATCAGTCTTTGGAAGACGTTATTTATTTGATAGGTTTAATAAGCTCTATATGACCAGTCATTAACTATTAGACACACCAAACCAACTTTATACAGCATAGTCTATTTGCCTTGTTACTGGGGATGCATATATTTTTTCTGACATTTTAAAACTTATCAGGTTGCATCAGAAGGACATCAACAATGTATCTTTCCATCGTTCGTACCCACTGTTTGCAACATGCTCTGATGACTGCACTGCATATGTTTTTCATGGAATGGTTTATTCAGATCTTAACCAGAACCCTCTTATTGTTCCATTGGAAATACTCAGAGGTCATACAAGCTCAAATGGGAGAGGTGCGACCTATAGCTTTCTTTAATTTATATTCTGTTGGGTGGTTTAACGAAGATTTAATAGAATGCTGCTAGTGAATGTCTAGAAAAATTATTGAAGCTGGGCATCAGATTACCTTCGTAAACATATTTCCATGGGCTTGAATGTTTTTTAATGTATTATGTGTTAAGGGTTCCTTCTCAAGAACGCAGATATGGTAAAATTCGAAGGGGTTACATAAAAAACATGCATAGTTGCAAGCCAAATATATAGTCAACTCAGTATCGTAGCGTCCTTCAAGCTTAAATGTATAAGCTAAATCTTTGTTTTTCGCGACTGGATGCAGGTGTATTGGACTGTAAGTTCCATCCAAGGCAGCCATGGTTATTCACCAGCGGCGCAGACTCGGTGATTAGACTTTATTGCAATTGAGAGGAAAAGAAGGGAAACCGCGGTTAGTCAGTGCATGTTTATGAATCCGACTGCTCGGGTCTGAATCTTCTGCGGTCTACGAATATATTGCTTAATTGTTATGTACCATGTGTTGACCGAAATGGTTCAATCATAATTTTTGACTGAATACAACTTATTCGTCTTTATTCGCCTTTATATTTAATTCCAATTCCAATTCCATTTTTTTTTTTGTCAACTAATTCTTCCTTTTTCTTTACATTTACTTCATATTCCTTGCGTATCCCTAGAGCCGAATACGTTGGATCGAATGTTATTATTGTTTCAGAGCTTATGATTTCTTGTACTTGCAGTAGAGCAAGAACTTGGTGGCTGGTGGGTCTGATATTGCAGGCTCAAGATTGTAAATCCGTTGCTAATCAAGGGAGAGCAACTAAGGTCTGGTTTGGTACTGAGGTGATTCTGAAAAAAGCTGGTATCAAAAAAAGTTGGGAGCTGTTTTTGTGTTTGGTAAACATTCAGCTTCAGCTTTTTTTCACAGTTTTGGGTGAAAAAAAGCCAAAAACAAGAAGCTGCAAAACCCAGCTTTGAAAAATTGGTTTTTTTTCACATCTGTTTTACATAAAAGTTTACTAAACACTATAATATTGCTTTTTTTTTTCAAAAGCACTTTTACAAAAAAGTTTACCAAACACTCTGCTGCTTTATTTCACAGCTGCTTATTTTCACAGCACAGCAGAAGCAGCTTTTTTTCAAAGCACAGCAATACCAAACCAACCCTAACTTCCACGGAACTTGTGCATCGTCATTTGACGTTCCAATTTAACATTATAATATGATTTAACGAGAAACTTACACAAGAAAATATTTTATTGGACCGAAACACTACCGTAATGGTGAACTTGTTCCACGTATGTCATTCTTACTTTGGTCAACTCCAATTACCTGATGATTCTGTGGGTTTCCCATCAAACTCAAATAGGTACCAATAAATCTTATGCTGCTCACAATATTTACAAACATGAAAAGTAGTTTAGATCATCTCCAATGCTAGTCCTCAGAGTTGTCCTCACCACCATATGGACTCTATAAATGAAGAATAAAGCTCTCAAATGCATTATAAATTAAATCATTAAAGTATATGAACTCGCTGAATACATGAGACAAGTCCCCACATGTAGGGATAACATAGTACCCAAAATGGTGGAGCCTAGCGGGCATTTTGAGTGGAAAACTTGGCCCACCTACTTGTGCAGCTGGATGCATAGGTCCCATTGATCTTTCTTTTGTTTATTGAAGGAAATCAATAATTCTGATAGCTTTTTGTTTTTTTTACTATTTAAATTAACGACTGCAAAACTAACCATGATTTCTTTAATCTTTTAGTCCCTAAATTTAGGGATACTATAAGACACTCCCATTTGAACTAATTTTTTTTAGAGACAAGTATATTCCTTTTGAGTCCCCAAATGAATCCTCAAAGGTGATAAGAACTTCCATTGAAAATACTCTTAGTGTAACCGGAACACCAGCATGAAACGCAATTTTCTTGTCCTAATTCCATGCTCCACTACTAATCAACGGTCGATGCACGGGACACATGAGCTCACCTAATTCTATGGAGGCCGGAAAATTAGATGGGAGGATTCTCGGTGACCACGTGGAAGTTTGGTGTGCAACCCTCATTGTGCCCGCCAAATGCTTTACAAATTGCCTGACTCGACAAATTGTCGTAGCGACTATAGGTAGACCTCGACAAATCTCAACAAATCTTGGTAGTTATCGATAGAACTTAGCAGGGTGTCCACTAGGTGCTTGATAAGATGCTTCATGAAGTTCTAATGCTATGTTTTAAAAAAAATATGAAAATTCATTTATGGATAATTGTATCTTGTAATATTGTTTTTATCATGAATTTATGAGTGAAAGAACTATTGTATCTTTATTTTCGTCTAAATTGAACTTTTAAACTATAACCCTTAAGAATAAAAACCTGAATCCGCTACTAACTCTTCAAAAAGATGATAAAATTAATTTGATGTGACTGTAACACTACAATACTATTGTTCATGAACGCGCATGCATGTTTGAATCCTTCTAATAACCCCATAGACAATGACAATTGTATGATATTTGTAACAATTGAGATCCGTTCTCTTCAAAGTGCGTGCTTGAATTGTTACTTAGTATTACGGTCTAATAATATTCCTCTTAACTTGTAAGTGAGAGGTCCTATGTTCGATTTTCGTCAAATACGAATTCGAACCATATTATTATTAGTTTATTGTGAGGCTAAGCTCCTAAATATATGTGTGTGTGTGTGTATTTCGTGCTGGAACTAGGGTAATTTTGGTCATTTAATATGGTATGTAAAGTTGGTTACGTTTATTTTTCTCCTCATTTATTCAAAGGCTGCTAAATCCGAGTTTGTTATAATTGACCATCTTAATCACAATTTGGGAAAGAAAGAAGTGAATGGCTGGTTTGAAATTTTTTTTTTTTTTTTTTAAAAGACATAGAGACTTCCAATAAAATGCAAGTATTTCGTGAAATAGAATTTGAAATATTTTTTGTATTGGGTAATGTTAGGAAAATAAAAATTTTCAACTAAATTGTGTAAATCAAATGATGTAGTTAATTATAATTAAATTATTAATTAAGTGTCGATTTACATGCTTAATTTCTATTAGTTCAACATTATTTAATTTGCAAATTTAATTTTCTTAATATTATCTTTTGTATTTTTTATAATAAATTATAAGAATGTGGCTTTATAGGACAAGTTGGGTGATTCGTTATTAACCGTGGGGATGAAAAAGTTGTTGGAAACTTGGAATCTTAAGAAAACGAGAACCACTCGAATTTTTGTTGTTCCAATCCAAAATATCAAGTTGGACGCCTTGGAGCCCATCTGCCGATCGTCGTATTCCTTAACCTGTCACTTCACACAAAAAGTGCTATTCTGTTGTAAAATTGACGACATATATAGTGTCGTATAAAAATAAATAAGATACAATATTAACAGAGTTTGATAAATGTGTCTACATCATCAAAACAACATAAACAATCTCTTTTATTTTTTAAAATTAAAAAAAAAATTACAAAGATAACTCTCACTTTAATATATACACTCTTGTCTTCGGGCTTGATATAGCTCACTAGTATTTCTTCGCTCTACAAGAACACTTGCCGTAGAGCTTGATGCTCATGGTTTTATAGGCATATGACTTAGCTAGCATTTAAGTGACTCAACTTGTTTCCTATTTGCCAATAGGAAAAATATAAAGGCTAGAAGACTAAAACCCACCAACCCGTGCTTTGATGTTTTCTACAAATTGATCTCATGTAATTAAAAGTGCATTTGTTGTTCTGGATTATTTGGAACTGAATTAATTTTAAGGACTTAGTTGAACTGACTTAGAATAAACTAAATTGGACTAACTTAATGAAATGTTTGGTGCAGTATCTGACTAAGAAGTAGGATAATAAAAATAGGGTAAATTACATTTTACTCCCTCAGGTTTGGGATCAATTTCAATTCCTTATAACATCTTTAAAACATTTCAATTGGGTTCTTAGTATTTATGGTTTTTCTCTAGGGAAAGAGTAAAAATCTCGCTGGCACATTAAACCCAGAAATCTCGGTCTGTAGGGACAAATAGATCTTTGCTTCAGTTTTAAAATTTTATTTATCTAAAAATTGAAAGCTAGTTTTGTACGCTTTCAAAATTTGGCTTGATATTAATTTTTAATTTTCATTTATTTTAGAAAGAATTGAAAATGAACAATATTTAGTTCTGTAATTTTTTTTTTTTTTTTTTTTTTTTTTTTTGGTTTTGATGAAATTTATGGTCATACCACCCCTCTCTACTTTTGTGGATTTTTTGTGTGAGTATACGTATGTAATGTATTTTCAACGATCCAATTTTTTATGTTTTAGAGCTTCCCTTAAGAACCATGTCTACTAAAAATCTCTCAAATCTGAAATCATATAACCATTAGATTAAGTGATAGTCATTTTAATGTTTCTTTACAAAACTGTATTCGTTTATTTTCTTCACTACAAATGAATGTCTTAATGATTTTATATTTGTCTAATTTTTTGTAAAGATGCTCTATGAATGATAAATTGAAATATAAACGATTCAAATTCTTGAAAAAAAAGTTACGAAGTAGACCTTACATAATGTGTTTCAAAATGCGTGTCAAAAAATAAGTGTCCTGCGATTTCAACCCATATATATATATATATATATATATTGAATTAATAAAAAGGCACATCGTCCCCTCTCAGTTGATTGATATGGGATGTTACAATCCACTCCCTTAGGGGCTCAACCTCCTCGTCAGCACACTCGCACCACACGACAAAGTGGCTCTGATACCATTCTGTCACATTCTAGTCTCGACTCCGCCGTTGCACGATATTGTCCGCTTTGGGCTCTGGCCATGCCCTCATGGTTTTGTTTCTGAGAACTTAGACGAGAACTTCTCAGTGGGTCACCCATCCTAGGATTGCTCTCGTCCGAACTCACTTAACTTTGGAGTTCCAATGGAATTCGAAACCAATGAGTTCTCAAAAAGCCTCATGCTATAGGGAGGGGAGTATGTACATATAAGGCACATCACCCCCTCTCCATTGGTTGATGTGAGATGTTACATATATTTTTTAGCTTCTCATTTATAAAACGACCTCTTAATTAAATCAGATAAAATTAATGGAATTGCGGTTCTTTTTCATCTCAAATACGTGATTAATTAGTGGCTCTGTTTTCTTTCCAAAATGTCGAACGAATATGACAACCACATGCACGTAAAAGCTAATTGTAATGTAAGCAGCATCTAAGCACAAGCTTACTGTTTGATTATTATTAATTTTTTTATAATTGTGCAGGTTTAGCAGGTAGATCTCATATAATTAAATAAAATAATTAATATTGTAACCATAACTTCATTATTTCTGATGCCTGCAGTTCATCATGTACATGTGTTTGAGAAGTTGCAGGGCTAAAATTGTTCCCTTCACGTGGGACTTGTTCCTTGACAACTTGAGCACTCCCAAATTCCCCAAGTTTACCATGGCCTATCCCTTTTTTCTTTTTTTTTCTTTTTTTAAAGATTTTTTTTAGAGCTTTTCAGGCACCCACTTGGTGACTTTAACCATAATTCAATCTTAATTTTTGTTTAAATTTCAATTAGTTGGTTTTACCCTTTACGTGTCGTTATTATTTTAATATTTCATTCATCCTTCTGCCTTTCTCTCAGATTCACAATGCTTGGTTTTACTTTTACCCTAGCAAAGAAAAGGAAAATATTAAGTCTAAAATCCTGTGAGAATCACATATAAGCAAATATAGCTTCAGTTAAATGTTTCGCTTTATATATTGTTTTTGTTGATATACTCCTTTCTTTTGCTAAAAATTTGTACTTTATACAACAAACTGTTACTAATATAGATGGCAGCAAAGAATATAGAATTCATCGATCAAACAGTTACAATTAGTTTTTGTTCTAGTGATATACGTAGCCACTTGATTAAAGAAGGCCTCATGTTCAAGTTACATAGATATTGAAAATGATATATACTTGTGATGAGTTTGATACTTAATAATCGCTAATCCTAATATGATGGCGTGGCTTTAATATGATATTGTAAGTACATTGTAAAAGACTATAAAGTATGTATAAAGATCTTATCTTTTGTAAAAAAAAAAAAAAATTAAATCTAACAATCACAAATGAATTCTCATCAGTGCAGAAAAATCCTATAAAAGTGAATATTGAGAGACGCATCATGAGACATGAGAAAAAGCAAATACGGTACTCTAATATGCACTGATGTATATTATATATTAAAATTTTTGGTTGTTTGATTATTGGATATTAGAGTCGACTCAACATTCAACTTTTCATTCATTTAGTACATGTCATACACCATAATATAGTAAATTTTTCGCTCGTTTTCACCGAGTCTGTAATAAGTTTACATCAAGATTAAAATGAAAAACTCTAATTTCAGTACCTTTGTGGTCCACAAGCTGGAATGGAATCAAGTGCAAAACAAAGAGTTCTTTCCTAACCCATTAAACTTTATACCCATCATAAGGCAAAACATCTTTTTCAACAGTGAAAACTATGGTACAACCTAAAAAAAAAAAAAAAAAAAAAAAAGGAGGTTGGCTATGAAAGCTCCATATAACAAGTTTTTATTTTTTGGAGAACCCATATAACAAGTTTTACAAAAGAGAAGGAGATGTAGATCTCTAGGTTGGTGATCAAGGAAGATCAATCACCATCTCTTGCCTACACTGGTGGAAAACTTTCTCATATGATTTGATAATTTGAAACTTGCTAAAAGACTTTTAGCCCAAGTTGTAAGACTTTAAGACTTTTAATCACTCGTGGGTTCGAGAACTTCTCAAGTGGCGATTTTTCTAAATCTTGAAGGGAAAAAGGAAAGATAAATATCTTGATTGTGTTAAAAGAAAATGTTTACTTTTCAAACTTCCAAAACAATTGATTCCAACTTGCTAACCTTAGAGATAAAACATAAGAGCATCTCCAAGAGACTATAAAACAACATTTGTTAACTATTTTAGCAAAAAACCAACAAAATCTTGCTCCAGGAGACTCTTTAAATGAATCTTCAAATTAACAAAGTGAATAGACTCTATAAACCTGTACAGGAGGGGAGAGTATATAACATTTGCTAAACATTAAAAAAGGAAAAAAAAACCATTATTACTACTCTAAAAATCTAAATGTGCACTTCTCATAACAATATTTATTTTTTCTTTTTAAATATAGAAAGCTTAGAGTGCCAGTAACAAATCTTAAAAAAAATGTATTCAAAATTAGTTGACGAATTGGCTCACCTGTATGCACCGCTAAATATGAAGCAAAAAAGGTTATCTTATGAGCAAGATAAGGCTAGACATGAAGTAAAGGCGAGAAAAAACATTGTTGTAGAAGTTTTTTTTCACGAAAGATGAAGTATCATACACTCCAAAAGAAAACAGACCGAACTCCACTAATTTTATCCGGTAGGTTTAATTAATTATGTTTGTTGTAATGTTATGTTTTTGTCTTGTATTTGAAATAATTTATTGAAATAAGATAATAATTTTATTTTGCAAAAAATAAACTAACAAAGTTTACATTTATTTATTTTAAAACATAAATTATATTTTTGTAAATAGCAATCGTCCGTGCATGCAAGTACTGCAGAGTGAATTGTAAGGTCAATTCAAGAGCGTCGCTCTTGCCCTTCTGGGGTGAAGTTGCTCTATTGAGTTTGAGTCAAACATAGAGAGGTGATGCTCTTGAATTGCAAAATAGTTGTACGCATACATGCTGCAGAAAGACAAATTGAAGAAAACTTTTTAAGCAATAAAAACAGCTATACTCACATTAATAGCTAATAAGAAAATTCCACTGCAATAAAAATCATAGCCCCCATTTACAGACCCAGAAAACCCAACATCAAAGTTCTTTTGTTTTACATTAACACACAAATTATTCCTTAAACACTATCTCATTAAAACAGTCAAATAAAACTACACACATCTCTGGCTCTCTCTCTCTCTTTCTCTCTCTCTCTCTCTCTCGTTTTTATCAATCCATCCAGAATCCAAAGAAGCTCACGCATCATATCGATAAGTCGACAGAATCACGATCCAGATATAAACTGATAAACCCAAACACGGTCAGTAGAACATCTCTGCAGAGGCCGTGATAGGCTGATTAAGATATGACAGATTCAAAGGGTTGAAGAAGCTGTCATGAGGCTCAGTGAAGCAGCTTGAATCTGCTGCAGCTGCATGGACCCCACCATTGTTTGCATTCAAGAAACTGGCAATCTCATTGAGGGACTGCAATCTGTTGCTGAGCTCATCAGCTTGGGCTCTGAGAACAGAGTTCTCTGCCTCAACGTTCATGTAATGCTGGCTTGTGATGTTGAGGCTGGTGTTGATCTGTTCGTTGTCCTTCTTCAGCTGGCTGATCTGGCCCGTCAGATCATCCAAGTGCTTCTGCTTCCTCATCCTAGACCGCCTAGCCGATTCGCGGTTGGAAATCATTCTCTTCCTCTTTCTCTGGTCCATCAGAGCCGTCAAGTCTTCCTCAGAGCCTGAGTTTTGATGAATTATGGAGGAGGAGCCTGAAGATGTCCCACTGGAGGAAGCCATTGATGAAAACCACAGAAAATTTTGCAGATTTTCCCAGAACTTAATTCAGAGAGAGATTATTGCGGGACCCAAGAACAAAATAAACTCAAAACTTGCAGAAAATAGTAAAAATACTAATTATTATTATTGTAGGGTTTGATGGTAGGTGAAATCATGAAACGTAATAAAGCCAGTAAAGGAAGACGACCGAGAAGGATTGAACTAAATGGGTCCTGCGCCTGTAAGTAGAATTTATCATGCACTCGGAAAGAAGGGTTTCACTCAGAACTGGAGTCATCAATCTCAAACATCAAGAACAAAATGTTCAGCATTTAAGATAAAGTTTCTTTAAAAAAAAAAAAAGAAAAAGCAAAAAGTAAAGAACAAGATTTTGGGTATTTTTGAAACAATCTCAGAAACTCCAGGGAAGCATAAAGCTTGAAACTTTCTGAGAATTTGGATATTTAGAGAGATGGGTTTGCCGACTTTCAAGACAAAATCCCAAATTTAAAAGCAAAACGGGAGAAAAACTAGGACAGATGAAAACCGAGATGGATCGAATGGGTTCCAAACTCAAGAAACCCAGAAAAAGAAAGGGAAGATGAAGAAAAACTGAAAAAGGAGGAAGAGAGGAGGGATTGGAGGGTCTGGGGGATGGAATTTATAGAGAAAAAGGAACCAAATAGTTGATGATAAAAGGTGAATAAGAAAAGAAAAATTGGAAAAGGGAAATATATTAAAAGGAGTTTGGAATCTGATATTATATTAAAAGGGATGGGACATGTGAGGTGGTGAGGAAAGAGAAGACTTCACAACCGTCCATATCCAGCTGGGAACCAACAATCTCATGTTGCTTGTAATTGTCATAGATTTTTATAGTAAACATTTTTTGACTGAAAGGAACCGCATGACTCCCTCACGGATTTGAATCATTTCCTGAGCTAATGGAGAAGATCTTCTTAACCAACTATTGTGGATCGTTAGATTTTCATCTAATGATTATAATTATTATAATTTTAAAGGACTTCTCTGTTTATAACCGTTAAATAAAAATCTAACGATCCATAATAGTTGGTCAGAAGGATCCTCTCCACTAGTTGGTCAGGAGGATGCTCTCTACTGCCTCAAGAGGATCCAAATCCCTCACTCATGATCGTCAAATAAACGAAGGGATACAGATTTTTTATAGGGTGATTTGTCGATTAGATTAGTTGGTTAGAATACCGTCTATTTATATCTTTTAAATTAATTTTGAAACTTTAACGTTGTTTAGAGATGTTTTATTCCAACAAATGTAACTTGACAATCAGATATATTTTGAGTGAATTTCAAAGCAAATTAAAGAGAAATTTTAAATAATACAATTAGAAAATTATAGCTACATTCTCTTTTGCATTATTTTTCTTTGTTTTTAAGATTCTACAATGTTATTTGACGGTTAATGGAATTTTAACGAAAAACTACCGGTATTGTTCACCTTAACGAAAAACCATATTTTTGCACTAAAAAATCAATCATAGTACTATTCATTTTACCATTTATTTAGTTTTTATAGTTAAAACTCAAAGTTTTCAAACATTTTTCATTACTTGTCCTTAAAATCAATTATTCTGTAAGCTACCCTATAAGGGTGAACTTTACAAATGATAAACAAAATCCTAAATCGTTTAATTATTTGATTAACCTGTCATGATTTCATTGTTTAACTGAAAAAAATAGTTCATTTAGTTATTATCAGATGATAATAAGTTAGATGACTAAATCCATTCGAATTTAGCGCTTTTTATTTTTATTTTTTTACATAGACGGTTCACATTATAAGGTGATAATGTAAGATCTTAAGAATAAAATTAAAAAAAAAAAAAAAAAAAAAAAAAAAGAGAACAGATAAGAGAAATGTAGCTATCATGCAGGCAATTCTCTTAAAAAACTGATAAGCACATCCTCTATCTCAACAGTCCACACTTCATATTTAAAGCACAAGTGAAGTTATCTAAAAAGAGTAGATGTGAACGTAAAGATATTTTTATGGGTAATGCTAAGGAGATTAAATTAAAAGAAAAATTATAGACCAAATAGTATGGATGTTGATGATTGAATTATTAATTAAGTATTGAGTAATGTGTTTATTTCCTAGTAGTGACACATAATTTAGTTTGTAAATTTGTTTTCCCTAGCATTATTGTATTTTTATATATGGCCGGCAAACGGAGTAGAATTCTCCTTCTCTCATATTCACATCCCCTTCCCCCCTTCTTTCACAAATTGCTTTTTGTCTTCTTTTGACCATTAAAAAATTAACACAAAACGTTGACGTGATTTAACTATAACCTTTTAAATAGGAGGATATGAAAGGAAAATAAGATTAGGAAGAAAAAGGTCATCCTGCAAACAACACCATGCCCATAACAAAGTGGTGTAAATGTATGTTAATGACACCTTTGTTACGGGCATGGTGTTATGCAGTAGGACGTTATTTCTATAATTTATTATAGAATGCTAGTGGGTGTTATGCAGTAATCAAATGAGTATACAAGTAAGTTCATCTCCTCCGATGTAATGTGAATAATGTACTGCTATTTTCACCGGCTTCCATGCCAGATGCACTGCGAATTCATCTCCTCCGATATTCAAGTAGGTAGGGCGTTGGATTTCCACTTCCGGGTTCAAAACTTCTCAATTTTCTAAGGAAAAATTAGTATCTAGTATCTAGTTATTAATGTTGATTGATTGAGACATTGTTACTTAAAAGATTTTAATCAAAGTCCAAAACATTAATATATTAATGAATTTACATCTAAGTTACAAAAAATTTTAAAATGAAAAATATACTCACACCTTTATTAAACTTCTAATTAATTTTCAATCCAAAACATTTTCAAAATTAAAATAAGTTTGTACCCATTAATTTTAATAAAAAAATTTTCAATTTTTTAATTTTAAATGTAGCCATTCATACAATTTGTCAATTTTTTTAATCTTCAATGTACCGTTCTTAAATATATCAATTTATTATATGTAAAATGTACCCATCTTTTTATATAAACTTCATTCAGTTTTTTAATCTATTTTTTAAATTTATATGGGTACATTCTTTTCGTTGATTTAAGAATATATCTGACACATCCCGACCCGGAATGTCCACTAGGACCCCAAATCGAGCTGTGTTGGTCGACACCTGGAAGGTGACGAAGCCATAAAGTGTGATAGTATATAAAATGTGAATAAATTTGAACCTAAAAGTGTCTAAATACCAGAATGCGCTAAACACCGCTTGATTTGGGGTCCTAGTGGACATTCCGGATCGGGGTGTGTCAATATCTATGTCAAGTTTAATCGAAGAAATTTACAAATGTTATTAAGCCTACTGTCTTTTATTTTATTTATTTATTTTTTTTTTTTTTTTGTGTGGTGGTACACGTTTTGGTACAATAATCTTTTGGTTAATTTTGATGAAGGTACCCATATTTAGATATGTATATCTAATATATTGGAGAGTATAATTTTATCTTTTAATATTTTTAATCCCATATATTACAGGTTTTATTTAAAATCTCATTAATAAAAACATCTACAAATTTCAATTTTGAGTTTCAAAAATATATTAACCTGCATAGAAATAAATTATTATATTAATGACATGGACTTCAATAAAAAACTGAAAACTAACAAAGTTTCAACAAAAAACAATTGATAAGTAGGAACCACATCCAAAGTCTCATATTTCCTAAATTATTGTAATAGTTTTGAATAATCCCCCACTCCCTCCTTACAATAATTAAAAAAAATTGCACAAGCACGTTGATAACTGACCATAGCACATCTATTTTCTTAAATAATCTAGGTTCATTTCAAACTTTTGATAAATTTTGTCATTTTGATGATTTTCTGAATAAATTAATCATTTTAGTGATTCAAGTGCACCATTATATTGGTATTTTGATTCAATAATGTAATGTCATGGATAAATTTCTCTTTATGACATTATATTATTGAATCAAAACGTTACATGGTATTAAACTTGTTTTATACAAGCTCTCACAATAAAGTGAGTCTCAATACATGTACTAATTATGCAAATGCAGCAAAACCATAACTTTTGAGTAGAGCGACAAAGTTATATGTGGAGCCAAAAATAATCGAAAAGAATATGGAGGCGACACGTGGATTTGTGGGTAAAAAAAATTACAAGATTACCCTCGAGACACACTGGGATTTCTACACGTAAGCAGTGGTCAATCATCCTTCAATCAAGTCAAAAGTGCCCAGAATAGGTATTTATTCAAAACCTATTTCATCCATCCTCATCAAATCTTCTCCACAAGATAACCCTCGAATCATTCATTTCTAATTATATTAATTAGGTAATTAATTGATTAATTACCCAATTAATTGATTAATTAGCTAACAAATCATGAATCTCACCGAAAAAACCATCCAAGTGCCCCGTCCCCATCCTCCCAAATGGGCCGGCCACACCCCTATAAATATTATCTCATTTTCTCCAAAACTCAATTTCAACTCTCTTGCAAAATTCTTTAAATTCTTCAAACACTTTTCCCTCAAAATTCTAACTTTGGCATCGGAGGTTCTTCGGCCAAAGCCCTCCCCCCCCCCCCACCCAAATTCATCATAAGCGTGTGAGGCTCTTGGCCTTAACCTAAGGTGTTATTTGTTTTGTAGGTGCAATTTTGTCCAAGAAGAAGAAGAAGGAAATTTGCATCCGTAAATTG
This sequence comes from Pyrus communis, assembly GCF_041283825.1. Taxonomy (NCBI): domain Eukaryota; kingdom Viridiplantae; phylum Streptophyta; class Magnoliopsida; order Rosales; family Rosaceae; genus Pyrus; species Pyrus communis. The sequence goes on along the minus strand of NC_142574.1, from coordinate 6,239,717 downwards.
GTGCTTTCATTGAGAGTTGAGTCACACACTCATAGAAGACTCTCGCGTCTAAGGTTTTTTGTTTCCTTGCTTATTTGTAAATTTTGCGTACGTTTTTATTCTTGCAATTTTTATTTCTAAAAATTCTTTGATAATGTAAAAGAAAAGTACAATGGCAAAAGATTCGGAAACCTCGACGAATGGAAATTCCAACGTTCAAGGAATAGGACCGCGGCGATCTACAAGGCTCAACACAACGATGAGTGGAGCGACATAACCTCCACGGGGCACCATGGTGGCTACCCACAGCGCCACAACCATGGCCCAAGCCGTGCCATTCAAGCCCATATGGGCCCAAGCCCAAGGCGAGATGGCCCGAGCTACTTAAGCCCGACGCGAACCCAACGCGTTGCCAAGTCAAACCCTAGCTTCGCACCCACTTGTGCCACACGCCGAGCAACCCATTCCTATGGCCTAGCCTGCTCTCGCGGCCCAGCCTGCTCCCGTGGCCTTCCAAGCAGCCCAAATCGGTCCAAGATTAGTTCAATCGTCCCGGCTTCAAATTTATGGGTCTATGATTGAACTAGGGGCATTTTCATCACATTTCTCTGCGGATTTGACATTTCCCAACTCAAATCTCATGCTCGGAGTCTACCATATTTCCACTGCTCAAGGAGACACATTTTTTCCAAGCTATTCCAACCTAAATGGAGAACAACACTTATCTCAACAAGACATAGAATCGACGAGCGCCCTCACATAACTGACAACCTTGGTGAATCAGCTTTTGCAGCGCATCAAGATGCAACGTGCCCTATATGAGGTGTCCCGAAGTAGGACAAGAGCAGACAAAGAACCTCTCCAATAGCGCCCTGGTAAGCAGCTACGAACTGCGCGTTCAGGCAGTGTACACTCCCGATTGGGCCCCCTGAGATAGCGTATACTCCCGTCTTAGAGCGTGGAGGAACGTGCACTCTTAACTAGGCCCATAAATGAGCATACATTCATGGTTGAGGCCACACTCCGATAGTCAACATGAGTAACCTTCTAGGCGAAGTGTTCATTTACGGCTAGGCTCGTAAGGAGCATCATCCACCTCACATCGGAGTAAGCAGGACGAAGGACAGAGAGAAGCAGCCACCCAGTCCGGCTCAAGCTCAACTAGCAGCATACGAATAATTCTTTTGCCTGCTAAGAACGAACCACATGCACTGCAGCCACGACATAAACGAGCTGAGCATGTAGAAAAGCACCCCATACCCGTTAGTCACAATTGGGGATAGCCATGAGCTTTGTTACCCCTAATAAAGGAAAATTTAGGACGAACTAGAAAGGCTCATGACCTAGCGATCGTGTGATTTCCAACGCATAGGGCATGACATGACCTTTACGCTGAGCAATCCTATTAGTAATCGTACTAGCCATTCTCGACATGGCAGGTGCCACAGGCTCATATCTAGCAGCCTCATTTTTCTTCCCATTAGAAAAAGTCATGTCAATCACAGGTCTATCGGTAGTAGTCGGACCCTCACAAGCAGTGGAGGAAGTCTTTGGTTTTTTCTCAACTAGCATCTATTGAGCAAGCGGGGAAGATTTCTTCTTTCCACCTTCATTCATATTAGGCTTGACGATAACGATCAGACGAGCCAATGCATCCACCTTGATCCTCTTTACCTCATTTCTCAAGAGTAGCCCATCTTTCTCCCGACGAAGAGGATTAAGCAGCTAATGTCATTCACGGTACTCAGCAGGGGAGCTCAACCCATACTGATTTTTCCCTTTTTTTTTTCTCTCGGACCAGTAGGTAAGAGGCTTGTATGCCCATCATTCCAGCAGCCTATGAGGCCCATGACTTCCTCATTTCTCTCAATCGTCGGCTTGGCCTGCGTTAAGTCCAAGAGCATAAAAGACATGAGCCATGCAACTCACCTAACACTATGCCCTAACGCTTCAATCCACGACCCCATACATGCAAGCTTCCCTTGGCTTTAGCCAAGCTGAGTAGGCCAAGCAGTGGTCCCCACCACAACAGCTCCTTAACCTATACCGAGCCGACTCCTGGCCCCTGCCAGCCCACGTGCTGCACCACCCTGATGGCTACCCTGCGACAACACTATCCAAGAAGAAGACAAGGAAAATTAAATTTTTCTTACCTAGGTGTGGCGCGGAGAAGACGAAGAAAGCAACGAAAGATGATCCTTTACACGGGCAAGTGTAGAAGATTGCTAGGGGAGGGGGAACAAATATCCTCTAGCTTTCTCTCTCTTGTAGGGTAGAATAAATTACTCTCTATGGTTGATTTAATAATCCACTTAAGGTGGACTTAAATAGGCTTTGAGAGAAATTTATTTCCCTTTCATAAAATGATCTAATTTCTTATTAAAGAGGGAATCTACATCAAAATAGGAAACAATCCTATGTTTCCTAAAGTAAGAAGATCTCTACACCTGTTGCCATTTCCTACGAGCAACCCAACAAGTGTGGGGGCATTTATGGAGCCAAAAATAATTAAGAAGAATATGGAGGCGACACGCGGATTTTTGGGTAAAAAATACAAGATTACCCTCAAGGCACACCAGGATTTCTACGGGCAAGTAGTAGGCAATCATCCCTCAATCAAGTCAAGAGTGCCCAAAATAGATATTTATTCAAAACCTATTTCATCCATCCTCATCAAATCTTCTCCAAAGGTAACCCCCACATCATTCCTTTCTAATTATATTAATTAGATAATTAATTGATTTATTACCCAATTAATTTATTAATTAGCTAACAAATCATGAATCTCACCGAAAAAACCATCCAAGTGGCCGGTCCCCATCCTCCCAAAGGGGCCGGCCACACCCGTATAAATACCATCTCATTTTCTCCAAAACTTAATTCCAACTCTCTTGCAAAATTCTCAAAATTCTCCAAACATTTTTCCCTCAAAATTCTAACTTTGACATCGGAGATTCTTTGGCCAAATGCCCCCCATTCATCGTGGGCTCGTGAGACTCTTGACCTTAACCTAATGTGTTATTTGTTTTGCAGGTGCAATTTTGTCCTAGAAGAAGAAGAAGAAGACGGAAATTTGCATCCACATTATATAGTTAGGAAAAAAAGACAACCGGCAAAGATCAAACATACACCATAGTACATATGCATAATTATTTATGAATTCTTTTTATATTTTCCATAGCAACAACTATGTTTACATAACAAATGTTAAAAAAATTCTTTTTAAAGTAGGATTTTTTATGAACTTTTTGTGAAGCATAACAATGCAATTATCTGAAATGCACTTTACCGCTAAGTTAATAGGCCATCGTGTAGGCCTTCATCACCTTACATTATTTACATAATATTTTATAATATGAGTACAAAAATTATCGGTAAATTGTTAAACAAGAGTTCATAAAAAACTTGTGGTTATTGTTGTTCGTTATCGTAAAGCACATTTCTAATTGTCCTTTCGGTAATTTAATTGTGTGGACTACAAACCACGAAGCCATAGCCTTTGATGCCTGACACGATTCACTTTGGAAATTACCAAAATCTAGGGATATATGGTAGCTGTGAGGTACTTTTTATTTTTTATTTTTTTTAACACTAAAAACAATATTGACGATCACACAAAAAATTCCACTTATTTAATTTTTTATTTTTTTTTTGAAAGAAAATGTAAGTTCACATTTTATATTTTTAACCTTTTTATTTTTTAGATGAACTGCTGCGTTAGGTGTAAGCTATTAACTTTACTTTTGGAGCTTGGGGGCCAGAGAGGAATTGAAGGGTGATATTGTCTTGCAAGATTTTGTACAGTTCGGTGCCTTTTGTCAAAAGATATTGCAAGATAGTGGACTCTATCGAGGTCAGAGTCACGGTACAATGTAGACTAGGCGTGAAAAATAAATATCAAAATTTTTGAACCGAATTGAAAAGTCTCGAAACTGAACCGAAAACATCCCAAACGTTCATCACTTGACTTCCAACCAATCCCAAAAAGTTTATACACGATTTTAGATCCCATATACCTTCGTTCGGTAAGCACGAGCTGAACCGAAACATTTATAAAAAATATATATATATATATATATTTAATGTCAAATTAGGTTTAAGAATCATGTGGACCGTCAGATTGGTTGAGATTTAATCTCAACCTTCCAATCTTACTTAGGGGTTTCAGTGTCTTTTGCAGTCTCTCACATTCTATCATTCAGCAAATGCTCTCTCATCTCTCTCGATCTCTCTCAGTTTTCTCTTCCTCTATCCCTCCCCCTCCACTTTCTCTGAGTCTCGACTTCGACCACCACACTATACCCTCTCAGGCCATCTCAAATGGAAATGGTTAATGTTTAATTCAATTCTTCACATTTGATTATATTCACCTCAAACGCTCTTTTTATACACACTCCTCCCTTACCTCTTCCAATAATCTAAATTTTAATTTTAAAATATTTTATTCAAATGGCACTCAAAGGCTCCAAACTTCAAGAATAAGGGCAAAGCACCTGAAACCATAGATGCGGACATGTGCTACCGCTGTGGTTCAAAAGACCATTGGTCCCGTGTTTGCCGAGCTCCTAAGAAGGTTGTAGATGAATATCATTCTCATCGTAAGAAGTTTGAATCAAACTTCATGCAAGTGGACGAATCGGAGACTACAAAGATGGAGGTTTCTGACTTACAGGAGGATACCACCCCTATGGAAGATTAGAATCTTAGACATAGACTTATCTTTTAGTTGAAATAAGACAACTGGGGCCAAATTCCACTGAGTGGCCGAACCCCCCTCTTGTTTTTTGGTTGATTTTTGAACAATTTTCCTTTATTTTTGGTTTATTAGTTGGTGATTTGTTTTTGGATATTAAGTTTTAATTAATTACCATTCTTGAATAAATGAAATTACTTTGAATTGATATTTGTTTTTATGAACTTTTATGCATGTGACCGATTCAAATTAATTTTTCATTCTAGGTATGACTAGTGGGAAAGTTAGTTTTCTGGCAGATAGTGCAACCACGCACACTGTTTTGCGTGAACGGATATATTTCACTAATTTCATATCTAAGAATGCATCTCTGACAACCCTCTCAGGCCCATCCAACCTGATAGAAGGATACGGTAAGGCACGTATAATGTTGTCCAATGGTACAATCTTGACCATTGATGAGGCATTATATTCTCCACGTTCGGAAGAACGTTGCTAAGTTTCAAGGACATTAGAGATAACAATTACCACGTTGAAATCCACGTAGAAAACGGAGTTGAATTTCTGTGCATAACTTCCTACGAATATAGCCAGAAGCGTATTCTAGAGAAGATGAAGCATAACCTGAGTGGTCTGTATACTACGACCATACACCCCATTGAATGCCACTATGTGGCCGGCCCTACTACTGGGACCACGCACAAAATTACACTTTGGCATGATCGTTTGGGACATCCTAGATGAATAACGATGCACTGTATCCTTAAATCTTCACACGACCATCCACTAACCCGAAGTTTAGGTTTGATCCAAGGAATCACATGTCAAACATGTTCAATGGGAAAGCTTATTATTAAGTCTTCTTATGACAAAATTCGTTCGAATCCTCCCATTTTTCTACAACGAATTCAGGGGGACATTTGTGGATCGATTCACCTTACATGCGGACCATTTAGATACTTTATGGTTTTGGTTGACGCTTCCACACGTTGGTCACACATGTGCTTGTTGTCCACAAGGAACACTGCATTCTCCAAATTGTTGGCTCATGTTATCAAGCTTAGGGCTCACCACCCTAATTATCCGATCAAATTTATTCGATTGGATAATGCTGGAGAATTCACATCTAAAACTTTTGATGACTATTGCATGTCAGTTGGGGTTGAAGTTGAACATCCAGTACCCTATGTTCACACCCCAGAACGGCCTGGCAGAGGCTTTCATTAAACGCTTACAAATGATTGCTCGATCGTTGGTTATACGTACCAAACTCCCGATCGCTACTTGGGGCCATGCAATATTGCACGCAGCAAAGTTGGTCGGCCTGAGGCTTGTTGCGACACAACCATTTAGTGCCCTTTAGTTGGTTACCGGATACGAACCCGACATATTGCATCTGCGCGTTTTTGGTTATGCGGTATATGTGCCGATTTCACCTCCCTTACGTACAAAAATGGGGCCTCAACGAAGGATGTGAATTTATGTCGGATATGATTCTCCTTCGATTATTAGTTACTTAGAACCTTTGACAGGCGATCTGTTTACCGTTCGTTTCGTGAATTGTCACTTCTATGAGACAATCTTCCCGTCGTTAAGGGGAGATAAGAACGTCACCATTCCTGAAGATTGACGTGAATTATCGTGGACGACTTCTACTTTGTCTCATTTAGATCCCCACACCGCTCAGTCTGAAACTGAAGTGCAACGCATATTAGATCTCCAGAGCATAGCTCAGAGCATGCAAGATGCTTTCACCAATCTAGTGTGCGTGACAAGATCACATATTCTAGCTGCGAATACGCCTGCAAAAATGGATGTACCAAATGTACAACGGACTGCCCTCTTGGAAGCTCGGGACGCCAATCTTGGTAATCCACGTACATTAGCGGCTAGCCAATCATCTGCCCCTACACAAAAGAGTGGCAGACTCATTGGTTCAAAGGATTCACACCCTCAGAAGAGGAAAACCACGACACAAGGTCCCGAAGAGCCTACCGAGAATTCGACTATCACTTACTCATTCTATCTAACTCATGAGGAAATTCTAGACTATGGAAGTGTCCTTGAAGAGATGATTCCTCCTCCCGAGAATCATGAGATTTCAGTCTATTATGCTAGCTTAGATGATGTGTGGCATAGAAATGAGATGATTATCAACGATGCATTAGCATTTACAGTAGCTATTGAGATCATGTTGAGCGATGACATTGAACCGCGTTCCGTTGATGAATGTCGATGTAGAACTGATTGGTCAAACTGGAAACAAGCAATCCAAGTCGAACTCGATTCTCTTGCAAAACGTAAAGTGTTTGGACCTGTAGCTCCTACTCCTCCACATGTGAAGCTCGTTGGCTACAAGTGAGTTTTCGTTCGGAAGCGTAATGAGAAGAATGTAATTGTGCATTACAAAGCTCGTCTTGTTGCACAAGGTTTCTCACGAAGCCTCGGGATTGACTATGATGAAACTTATTCACCCGTAATGGATGTGGTTACTTTTCGCTACCTTATTAGTTTGGTAGTTTCTAAAAAACTGGATATGTAGCTAATGGACATAGTAACTGCGTATCTCTATGGGGATCTTGATACGAAAATTTATATGAAAGTTCCCTGAATGACTTACATTGATTGGTTTAAATATTTCCAAACCCCGAAACATGCTCTCAATTCGGCTGAGACGTTCACTCTACGGTTTGAAACAATCCAGAAGAATGTGGTATAACCATTTGAGTAAGTATTGACTAGTTAGGGTTATGTGAACAACGAACTATACCCTTGCGTGTTCATTAAGAAGTCACATTCTGGATTTGCGATTGTTGCAGTATATGTCGATGACATGAATCTTATTGGAACTCCTGAAGAGCTCCTAGAACTACCACGCACCTGAAGTCGGAATTTGAGATGAAAGATCTAGGTAAGACTCAATACTGTCTCGGTCTATAATAGAGCATTATTTGGATGGAATCCTAGTACATCAATCAAACTACACCCAGAAGGTGTTTTGTTGCTTTAATGAAGATAAAGCAAAGCCTTCGAGTACTCCTATGGTCGTTCGATCACTAGATGCAAAACGAGATCCCTTCCGTCCTAAGAAGGATGATGAAGAGATTTTGGAGCCTGAAGTTCCTTATCTAAGTGTGATAGGCGCTTTATTGTACTTAGCTCAGTGCACTAGACCCGACATCTCATTCAATGTTAATCTTTTGGCAAGATACAGTAATGCACCTACACGCAGACATTGGAGTGGCATGAAAGACATATTCTGTTACCTTAAAGGTACTACGAATTTGGGTTTGTTCTATTCCTATGAATCCTCGAATGATGCCACACCATTTGCTTCTCGAGTCGATTCTAGCCTTGTTGGTTATGCCGACGCAGGATACTTATCTAATCCGCACAAGGCGTGCTTTCAAACGAGTTATGTCTTTACCGTTGAAGGCACCGCAATCTCTTGGATGTCAACTAAACATACCTTAGTTGCCACTTCATCTAACCATGCTGAAATTCTCGCCTTACATGAAGCAACTTGGGACTTTTGGTTGAGATCAGTTGTTGGCCATATTCTGCAATCTTTATCCCGTTGTTAATGCGCCGACAACAATTTTTGAAGACAAGGAAACTTGCATCGAACAACTCAGGAATGGTTACATCAAATGAGACAACACTAAGCACATTACGCCGAAGTTTTTCTTTACACATCAACAACAAGAGCATCAGAAGATTGAAGTCACGCAAATCCATTCACAAGACAATTTGGCTGAACTCTTCACCACATCACTGCCGAAGACGACGTTTCAGAAGCTTGTTCATGGAATTAGTATGCGTAAACTTTCTAATTTGTAACCTTGCTATTTCTCTTTTGTAATTGTGTCAAACTCAGGGGGAGTATCCTGTAGATACTTGCTTGATCTTAATGTACTATTTTTCCCTACGATTAGGAGCATTTTTCTCACTGGATTTTTGCTACCTAACTAGGTTTTAACGAGGCACTTACCTTGGGCAAGTCTTGCCCGAGGGAAAGAAATCCTCTCTGGATCATTTCCTCTTAATCTACTAAGTTCGGAGATTCAGGTCATTGAAAGTTTATCTAACAGCTACAAATAGGGGCCCATTGTAAAAGTTATAATAATTTTAGCCGTTAGATCAAATTTCAATTGCCCGGATTCCCAGACTTAATGGATTAGGAGGAAGAGATCCGAAGATGATCCCTTTCCTTGCTCGAGCTGCTATTTGCAGGCAAAGGTTTTTTTTTTTTTTTTTTTTTTCCTGTCATCTTTAGCTGACAAAAGCTCACATGCAAGGGGAAATAGATTTTTAGTTAGCTTTGGCCAAAAGAATGAGAGTTCTAATTAAACTTGGACATTATTCTTAAAATCCCCGCCTAGCGTTGTCTAGGCCCCTAATCATTGCCTAGATTGATCCTTAGACATTTGAAAATTAAAAAAAGGCACCTAAACCTGCTTAAGCGTCCGCCTTGCCTATGTAGACCCCCGCCTAGACCCATCTAGACACCCGCTTCGATTGTGATTCTCAGTTAGACAGAAAATAGATAACTTTCATTTTGCATCTTATTTGTTTCAATAAAATGTAAGAGACTTGTTGAATACTTGGATAAACACTCATTATATGCTTGTTCCCTATGTTTTAAATATGTTTTAATGCTTTATAATATATACATTATTTTATTTTGTAATCTATGTATCCCAATCCAATTATGTATTTTTTTTAAGTATAATTAGGTACTTATTTATGTGATATATAATAAATTTAATTAAATCCGCCTAGTTCGTCTAGACACCCGGTTAGGCTCCACTCAACCGACTAGGCGTTAGGCCATAACCCATCGCCCGACTACCTAATGTCTTTTAGAACCTTGAACTTGGGCAAACAACTGCCTAGTTAAACTTGGAAAAAAAGATTTCATAAAACTTTTATGAAATCAAATATTAAAATATGTTTTAAAAATCTGAGAAAAACAAGAAAAATATTATATATATATTCTATAAATACCCAACTATCATATTCACTTCCACACTAAAAATTTAACAAATGCGTTAATTATTAAATAATTTAATTAGGCTTTTTTAGAACAAGTTGAAACAAAAACAATTACTTTTAAGAGTTAATAATATGTGCAATTGGGGCTAGCTTTTTCCTTGCCTTTGTCCTTGCCCAACAGTTGTCACATCCCGGCCCGAGGCGGATCACTTCCCGGGCCCGCTCCACCACCGTAGCACGATATTGTCCGCTTTGGGCTTACCATTCCCTCATGGTTTTGATTTTGGGAACTCACGAGCAACTTCCCAGTGGGTCACCCATCATGGGATTGCTCTAGCCTCTTTCTCACTTAACTTCAGAGTTCCTACGGAACCCAAAGCCAGTGAGTTCCCAAAAGGCCTTGTGCTAGGTAAGGATGGGAATATACATATAAGGATCACTCCCCTGGGTGATGTGGGATGTCACAATCCACCCCCCCTTAGGGGCCCGACGCCCTCATCGGCACACATGCGGCCAGGGTTAACCTCTGATACCAAATGTCACATCCCGGCCCAAGGCGGATCACTTCTCAGGCCCGTTCCACCACCGTAGCACGATATTGTCCGCTTTGGGCTTACCATTCCCTCACGGTTTTGTTTTTGGGAACTCATGAGCAACTTCCCAGTGGGTCACCCATCATGGGATTGCTCTAGCCCTTTTCTCGCTTAACTTCGGAGTTCCTACGGAACCCGAAACCAGTGAGCTCCTAAAAGGCCTCGTGCTAGGTAAGGATGGGAATATACATATAAGGATCACTCCCCTGGGCGATGTGGGATGTCACAATCCACCTCCCCCTTAGGGGCCCGACGCCCTCGTCGGCACACACGCGGCCAGGGTTAAGCTCTGATACCAAATGTCACATCTCGGCTCGGGGCGGATCACTTCCCGGGCCCGCTCCACCACCGTAGCACGATATTGTCCGCTTTGGGCTTACCATTCCCTCACGGTTTTGTTTTTGGGAACTCACGAGCAACTTCCCAGTGGGTCACCCATCATGGGATTGCTCTAGCCCCTTTCTCGCTTAACTTCGGAGTTCCTACGGAACCCGAAGCCAGTGAGCTCCCAAAAGGCCTTGTGCTAGGTAAGGATGGGAATATACATATAAGGATCACTCCCCCGGGCGATGTGGGATGTCACAACAGTCATATATGATTAACCTTATTCATTTAGCGACAAACGACACTCAAAATATATCTGGATAAACTTATTTTATTATGGTAGTTTAATTCAATTAACCAATAAAGTTAAAGAACAAACTTCAAAATAATAAAATATTGAGGTGGCTAAAAAATAATCCATTCAGTTGAAGATGGTACGTATATAAATATGACTTGACACTATTCATTTAAAAGTAATTCTTGCAGGACTATAATTCTGGACAAGACTAAATATAACCTCTTCTGTTGAAGATGGCCTCATCTCATCTCGCTCCAGCCATCATGGTCCACACCATACCTCTCTTGAGTTCTTAACTCTCATATACCTTTCTCAAATTCTCTCTTCTTCTCGGTCGAGCTCCAAAATTGAGACAAAAACAATTTTAAACAGGTTGAGACAAAAACAATTACTTTTTAGAGTTAATAGTATGTGCCATTGGGCTGTCTTTTCCCTTGTCTTTGCCCTTGCTAATAGGAGCATATTTATGCGACTTAGTTAGCTTGTTTTCTTGCATTTACATAGTTAGTTTCTATTTATTATAGTGATTTAAGCTATTTTCGTGTGTTTGTAAGTTTAAATGGCAAAAGAGGCAAGAAAGTGCATTTTAGAGCAATTTTGGGCTAGAATGGATAGCTTGCATATGGAGCAAGGTGGATGGACGAATTTGAAGTCAAAAGAGGCTAGGAACATGCTACAAACCTGGAGAAACACATTCAAGACAAAGAAGATAAGGAAAGAGCAAGAAACATGGAACCTTATCCAAACAACCTTATCTTATCTTATCCTAACCTAATCTTATTCCACCTTAATTCCAGCTGCAAAGAGGACTTAATTTCGTATTAAATCACCTAAATATCAGGTTCTAGAAGCCCCATCCTTCTCCTACATTGGTGCCGCACCTTTTCATCCCTTTTCTTCTAGAAACCTCCCACAACACCCTTTTCTAGAAGGCCTAACCCTTGCCGTAGGTTCTTAATCCTTTATCCCCTTGATTTCTGCCAAATCCTAGTCCTTTTCCTCTAGGATTGTGCAATCATTTTCCCTTCAGAAATTGTGCAAAACCCTAGCCTATATATACATGTCTTTGCCGCACAATTCAAACCACCACCTCCCATATATTCACACCATAATCCGCACCACATACATCAAAATCTCTCTAGTGCCGCAGCAAGGAAGGAAGGAGAAGAAGAGTGCCGTGCCTGCCACCATCCAAGGGAGTGCCGCAGCCTACTTTGGAGTGTTGGAGCGTTTCTGAGTTCTTTCTATCCTTAGTTTTAGTTTGGTGTTTATTTTAATTTGGTTTTCGATTATGATGAACATGAGGAACTAATTTCTTTTTAGTTAGAGGTGAATTCAAAGCCATGAACATATATGTGATATGAATTGATTGCCTCCATTTATTGTTTCGTAAAACATGAATGCGATTTACTTATCTATTTGATTGATAACTTATTCTTGTGTGTTGATTAAGGATGCATACTTAGTTTGCATGCATGAATTTGATGCTAAAATATATGAGAATTTCACCTAATCGTTATGAACTTATATTTATAAGTAGTGGAGGTTGCTAGTCACAATCGTGTTAAGTAAATCCATGGCAGGAGTATCATGCAGTTCATAGGTACGAATGCCTTGTTAATGCTTATGATTTTCACAAAACTTAATGATCTTTGATTGTATCTCTATTATGTTGTTCATGTAAGGAACTATTGAAGAATAATTTGGTTGTCGATGCGTTATCTATCCAATTCAATGAATTTAGGGAAATCTAAAAGTTAATTTGTGCTTCTCACGATTAGTTTGGGGCATTATCATTCATGGTTTAAAGGAATAATAACTGGAAATCGAGTGATATGCATATGTGTCATGTGTGGAGAATGACCCTCTAGCTAGCCTTTCACCCTTAAAACACCCAATTTCGTGTCTAACCTGTTTAGTTTATGCAATCAGTTTAGTTTAATTAAATTCATCAAAACCAATCCCCCTTTAATATTTTGTGTTTGAACTTAGTTAAAATCTGTTTAAGTATATTTATATTAGTGTTTTGAGTCAAGTTAAGTTTAAAATTCGTCCAAATACCCCTTTAGTTCTTATTTGTGTTAGTTTAGTTTCAATTCGTCAGAATCTGTCCCTATTTAGTATTTTGAGTATCTTTAGTTCAATTTTCGTCCAAATCACTTTCTAAGACCTGTTTTGAGTCAATTTCATTTAGTTTGTGTGTTTTGAGTCTATTTGGCTTGTTTTGAGTTGTTAGAGTCTAGTTTTCTGTTTTTGGGTCTAGTTTAGTATTTTAGAGTTTAAATTGTGTAGATTAGCATCCCTTCTAATCCCCGGCCTAAAACGATCCCTACTTACATATACTACAATTATATGATTTAATTTGTGTGCTATTATATATCACATCACTTGCCCAACAGTAGAATTGCTTTGAAGGGCTTTGGAAGAGTGCAAACAGCCAATGCCAAAAAGCAACAACCCAAGGGCAACCCAAAAATAAATGAAAATAAGACTCATAGTTCGTGGTAAAAAAGAACAATATTAAGAGATGAATCAGTAGAAGACGACCATGCAAAAAGTTTCATATTGTTGGATTGTCCCTAGATTGGACATGCTGGGACCAAATGACGTTGCCTGTTGCCCTTGTTAAGTCGAAATGAATTAATGTATGTATACTTCTTTAGTTGAAAGGGAACAAGACCAACATGGAGAATCGATTGAAGGGGTTAATAAAAGGGAGTCATTTCAATTTGCGTGGCCACATCATGGAGAGAAACAATCAAAGTGTATGGAAGATCCCAAGTACTACCCACATTATAAAATCACGTTTTCGAGCATCAAGTAGAATGAGATAAAACTTCTGGTGTATACGTTTTGTCTGTTCATTCGACCGATGGTACAGGATGTGAGAACTTGTAACTTGTTCAACTTCCGATTTTAGTAGAAAAACTCCCAAAACTCCAGCCGTATTGGGGTTAAATAATTTTTTTTATTTTGATAAGCGCATAATAATTACTACGTTTTGTAATGTTATAGACAAAAGAGTAGCATAGTCAAGTTGACTCCAACAATAAAGTTCAATTATCCTTCAATGTACCTTGTAATTTCCAAAAAAGAATATCCCATCGAATAAAAACAGAATTTATAACAAGTTATGACATAATGCTTTTTTTAATAGTGTACGTTGTAATCTTATTTCGTAGACACGTGTCTGATAAGTCTGACAAAACATAAATTTTTCTCTGACCCAGACGAGTTGAAGTTTGAAAGAAAAAAATAATGAAAAAAATTAAAAAACTTTGAATTTTAACAATAAAAATAAAATAAAAGGTAAAGCGAATAATATCATATTTGATTTTTAGTGTAAAAATATGATTTTTCATTAAAGTAAACAGTACCGTAAACTTTTCGTTAAAACTCCCAAGTTTGAATGAATAAAAGTCATGCATTCTCCATTTAGGACTGGTTTGGTATTGCTGTGCTTTGAAAAAAGCTGCTTCCGCTGTACTGTGAGAATAAGCAGCTGTGAAATAAAGCAGCAGAGTATTTGGTAAACTTTTTTGTAAAAGTGCTTTTGAAAAAAAAAAAGCAGTATTATTGTGTTTAATAAACTTTTATATAAAACAGATGTGAAAAAAAATTGATTTTTTAAGGCTGGGTTTTACAACTTCTTGTTTTTGGCTTTTTTATACCTAAAACTATGAAAAAAAGTTGAAGCTGCATATTTACCAAATACAAAAACAGCTCCCAACTTTTTTCTTATACTAATTTTTTTTCAGAACCATCTCAGTACCAAACCAAACATTAATAGTATTTCAAAAGAAAAATAGACTGTTTCTTGATAAAGGTGCGCGATGGCCGACAACAACATAGGCATGCATGTGTTTCAACGTTATTGATTCATCCAACTGAGATCCATATCGTTACTGTTGGTTTTTGTGAATGAGGATCCTTTTCGGATTTTTTTTGTGAGATTTTCAAATCGTGTTTCTTCATAATACATTGTAAAGTTAGTTTTTATCAAATACTAGTTATACTTAATTTTAAATAAAATTATTTAAAATGATTTATGACTGTACGACGATAAATAGATATGATTTTAAATTCTTAGAATCCTTACAAATTGAAACGAAGAGAATTTTGTAAGCTTATAATTGGTTCTGTGGACTTTTAATCAGTGTGGGATTGTGTCTTGTAAACTGTTGCGTGGCACATTTTACTTCAAGCACGAGGCAGGCTGCTACAATAGGACGGGGTCACAATTGTTGATTTAATCTCAGGTTGCCGTTTTCATTTCCGAATGAGGATTCTTTGTATGATGATTTAGAGGATTTTTTAATCGTATATGTTTATCCTATATTGTACGGTTAGCTTTCATTTATTTGTGTTTAATTTTAAATAAAAAATTTAAATTAATTTATGACTGCATGAAGTACGATGAATGGATACGATTAAAAGATCTTCAGAATCCTCACAAAGAGAATCTGGATAAGATAATCATTCATCATTTCCAGCCTATGAATAAGAGAATTTGCATGCAAATTGGGATATTAGAGCAACAGTATCTCAATCATAATATATAACGTCACATGATTAGTTTGGCTTGTTTAAATTATCTCTCAATCTAGTAAAACTAAATATTAGTACAAATTAAAATGAGATTTGTGAACAACAACAGAGACCGAATAATATTCCACTTCCCATCTACACTACGTCGGACTTTGCATGGAAAAGCGAAGATACGTGAAAATTATCTTCCGTGACGAAGTCATGCTTTCCAAGGAGTGAAATATAAAAATTTATAAGTTTTTTCTTGACAATAAATTTACGGAAATAGTATGTATTTACTTCAAAATACCAACAAATTAGCAATTTGTATAACATATATAGTGTTGCTTATTTCTATGATTATTAATTTGTAAAATTCAAAGTGACAAAACTACTTTAGATTTGCAATACATTGCTTAGAAATAACACCGGTGATCATTTTAGTATTATTCGGAGTAGAGTTTTCAACTGCGACTTAATTATAAAATATTTTGACCTAGCTAGTCTGGGTTTGGTTATTCTAAAAAACCACCCCCCCCCTCCCCCCCTCCAAAAACCCAAACCCCCCCCCCCCCCCCCCCCCCCTTCTCCTGTTTTCTTTTGCATTTGCATCAAAAGCTTCCGCCGCCGCTCCAGTAATATATGTACTTTTCTTTTGCATCAAAAGCTTCCGCCGCCGCTCCAGTAATATATGTACACGCTTTTCTTTTGCATCAAAAGCTTCCGCCGCCGCTCCAGTGATATATGTACACGCTTTTCACATAAAAGAATCTCTCAAGGAAATAAAAAATTGTCATCTTTAGGATTTTAGAACTTTGTTCGTCATCAATGACTGTTTGTTAAAGCAGACGTGAACGAATGACGTTCTTAAAATCTTAATAATTAAAGATTAGTCAAATGGTCGTCGTTTTCACAAATCTAGTCTCGCATGGTATGGTCAATAAAAGATTTAAAATTTTGTATCCTGATCTGGTACAATGTATTAATGTCCCTCTGCCGGCCTCTCAAAGACTCGGGATGCAACTTGGCTTTTAGTGGTCACTGGTGGTCGGTGCCTTCATTGTGAAGAAAATGAAAGAGTGGGGTGTGGTTACAAAATTTGAATGCGATTGAAAGTACAAGGTTACTTTGTTGTCCATGATATGTTGGGCAAATTAACCCATTCAGTTGGCACATGATCGATTCAATTCCACTGTCTAGACAAAAGAATTTCATTTTCCTCTTTTTTCTTGGGCAGGAGCAGAAATGAAATAAACTTCCATTTTCTTTTGTTTCTTTCCATCCCAATCGGTGCGATTGTTTTTTTGTTTGATCTTAACACCGTTTTGTGGTAATATCAATTTATTTAAGTTAAACACAAATTTTATGTTAGTACAATTGACGTTGAGAAGGAAAGAATAGAACACAAGATCTCGAATGCACACTTAAGCTATAAGCCTCTTGCAACACGTATAAATGTCTAAATACTATACCTGAAAGTATAACCTCATTGTTCGACCATATTATAGTACCGTGTAATAATTTTTCGTGAACAACTGGGATGATGGTTGTCAGTAGTCAACTCCAACAGTGAAGTTGAGCCAAAGAGAGAGAGCAGAGGTGGGGATGCTACGGGTAATGTCACCTAAAGTTGTTGAAGTTCATTAAGTTCTATGTTATTGTACTTGCATACAAATTCTTTGTGCATGCCTTTTTTTGGGATACGAAATATTTAAAGGCATTCATAAATAATTAATAAGAAATATTGTGTTCTTTTGTTTGGTGTTTCTGGATCGGAAATGTTAAGTTATACCCTCATGGCATCGTCATTCCTAAACACGACTATCAAGTCAGAAATACTGAATCACAATGAAAAGCTTAGTTAAAGGGATGACCTAGTTCTTGAGTTCCCGGCATATTATTGAGATTTATTTAGCTTATATAATTAAATATGTAGTAAAAATAAATAAATAAACATTTAATATCTAATCCCATTAGACATTTTGTTGATTTTAATCGTTAGAAGAGATTAACTTATATAAATTTTTAGCTACATATGCACCGCTTTGCAAGATCGTCTTTATGCTTATGTTCTTCATTTTCATGATGATTCATGAGAACCTCTCAAATTGTTGAGCCTCTAAAATTATTCACATTGATACACTAACAACAGATGATGGAATGAGAGGTTGGATTGACTAGCAAGATCACTCACTTGAAATAATTAGGTTGGTTGAAATAATTAGGTTGGGCGGTGCAGATAAGCTAGGGCTTTCTCTTTTTCTTTGAGGGAAAATTCTTAGCATTTGCATTAGGGACATATAAGATAACCAAGGGTATTTATAATACCCCTTTGTTGCACCCTTTACCTTGCGTCAATCCCATTCACTTGCCCACTTTGGACTTGTGACTCGAACCTTTTTTAATTAAAAAAAAAAAAAAAAACTCAGCGTCTATTTTAGGGAGGTGTTATCTGCACACCTTTTTACCTCTCACACGCCCTTTCAATTTTCGGTCATTAGATTGAATGAACTGAAGAAGATTAATAGACAAAAATTAACAAGGGTATGTTGGAAGTAAAACAGAGTGTGAATAACACTCCCCTTATTTTGTTTAATCATGTCCAATAGGTCCAAATAATTAATCTAATATAGTTAAAAATTAATTATATCTTATCATCATCCATGTAACACCGTTAGTACTATCATAGGTGTGTGACCTATTAGGTTCTAACTAAAGTCGCGGTGAAATTAATCAATAAATTCATTTAATAGAAAACTTCATTTTAATCCTTGCAAATATGACTTTTAGATTAAAACCATGAGTAAAATCAAAATCCAATTTTAGTTCCTTGATACATTAATAACCTCATTTATTAATTATATTTTAATTTTTTAAATTATTTCTCTTTTATTCTTCCTAATTTTTTATGTATTAATTTTCATTTTCATTTCATTTATCGTAATATATTTTGTTGAAAACATTTAGATAAAATAATTTTTGCTATACAACATATTTCGATGTACTTTTTCTTATTCATTTAGGTACATTAAATTCTTTATAATATATTTCGGTGCATACATTTAGGTACATGTATTTCGATACAAACATTTAGATACATTAATTCAATATATTACATTTTGGTACTAGCATTTTGGTGCATACATTTTGGTACACACATTTAAGTACATTAATTTAATATAATACATTTCGGTGCATATATTTCGGTACATATATTTCGGTACTAACGTTTAAATACAATAATTCAATATAATACAGTTAGGTACACACATTTCGGTACATGCATTTCAATACAAACATTTAGGTGCATTAATTCAATATAAACATTTAGGTACTAACATTTCAGTGCATACATTTCGGTACACATATTTAGGTACATTAATTTAATATAATACATTTCGATGCATATATTTCGGTACATATATGACACACTCCGACCTCAATCGAGGCATGCTGGTCATCACGTGAGGGTAACGTAATCATGTGCGCCGTACGGAAGTGGTAACGATGTGAAAATGCGAATAAATAAAAACCACTAGTTATGTTACCTTAGACTAGCCAATAAGTACGAGTGAGAGTGATTAGAGTAAAGAAACACACAAACAGAGCATAGGTATCAAAGTGCAGTCCAAAAGACTAAGTAATAATTATACAGATCATAAAAGAAACCCTACACTGGTGGATGTCTATCAGAACCGCAGTGAAGTCCTGGTGAGCCACCGACACAAACTTCTATCTAGAACCTGGAGAGGCACAAAACAGAAAGTGTGAGTGGGCAAAAATAAAACTTTCAAAACCATTTATCTTTTCAAATATAATAACCCCTCACTGTAAAACCCGTATAAGTTTCCCAGAAAATAATACTGTAAACATATATGAAAACTATACTCGAGAATAACCAAACCATGTGTATGCCATGACAATCATCTCAACCATGAATAAGTAAGTTAGGTGAATTGCACTAATATAAAGTGACATATCAGCCGGAGTCACCTAACGTGACCTGTATGGCTGAATCAATAACTCAAAAATCAAATCAAATCCTGCACACGAGTCGGAACCACCTATGTGGTATATACGACAAGCTGGCACCTGCCTTGGATCCAAGGTGAGTGTGTGGTCCGGGAGGTGAACGATCACATGAAGGCTAGGCCCTATCCTCGGGTGGAGCACTAACATCGGGGTGCAGGATATAATTCACCAAAAGAAACTCATCATAATTATACACACTACCATCACAACCATCACTATATACTCACCTGAAGCTTACTTGAGCGTCCACGACATTGAGTAGTAATATGCACAGCTATATTATAACATATACTAATATGTAAGGCATACGACATGGTATTTAAAATGTAAAAACCATTTAAACGATTTCTAGCAAACATAAGGCATATGTGTGTCTATGTGTGTGTGTGTGTGTGTCTATATATATATATATATATATATATATATATATATATATATATATATATATAACTCAAAAGCCCACTTACAGGTATGTAGCCGGGTCACAATCCCCAAGTCTCGCCTGGCTGCGCTCATCCTTTGGAAACGTCTCACCTATATGTGAAACAACTAATTTAACATTATTTTAAAGCACATAACCATCACTATGAAATAACTTCTCATACATTACTTAATTGGGGTGTTTGAATATACAATTGTGGCCTACTCAACACCCTGAGCATCCTTGTATTTTTAGAAAAAAATTTCAACATCCCACAGACCCTCACATGCTAGCCAAGGCACGGCCACACGCCTGGCACGATGGACGGAATCTCTAACGGCATTGGGGAATATTTCATTAAATAACAGCATATTTTGTCTAAAAACTAACCGTGTTACCTTACGCCGTTAGCATATTCCATCAAAGTTGACGGAATATTCCTCTTCTTCTTCAATGGTTCGTCAGATTTCAGCGCCGGCTGCCGCTGCACTTGCCGGTTTATGGAAAAACTTTAAATCTTAATATCTTCTTTGTTTTAACACCAAATTTCATGAAATTGGTACCAAATTGAAGCTCTCAACTAGGAGAACATGATCTTACCTATTTAAAAGCCTAAAATCAATGAAAGATGGTAAAAAAAAAATCCTTCGACAGTTCGGCCAAATCTGCAACTTCCCAAACCTGTGTATCTTAACGTCCAAACTACTCCAAAATTGTTCTAAAAGACTAGGGAAGTTGTTTGAGAACTACCACGAGTCTTAAATCCTTAAGTAGATCCCACGATCACGTCGAAGTAGTTTAACTCCTCACGCGGAGTTTAAAGATTCTCAGGTTCCCGAGGTCTTTTCCCCAAACTACTGGTATGACTGTGTTCCTCAGCTTGCAAGGAACTTAGAAGTAGTCTCCACTAGCTCGATCTATGCACGACGAGACTGGTTGGGTGTGTGGGTGTACGTGTACGGACTGTACGGATAGGGAAGAATCGAGAGAAAGGGTGAGTGCAGGTACGTGAGGGTGAATGTGTGTGCGTGGTCCGGGTTGGGTGATAATAAAATAAAAAATAAAAATAAATAAAAAAAGAAGATAGGCCCTAATTTGGGCCATACAATTTAAGGCTAACAATTTAATCCAAACAAACCCAATTTTCCACTACAACCCAACTAGGCCCTTAATTCACGTTGACATTCTCGTGGCGTCAAATAAAATTTGATTTTGTCCACTGAAAAATGATTCGCAAATTATCTACGTACATCATGTCACAAGACCCACGAGGGCAAAATTGTCATTTCCACGCATTCAAGGATAAAATATATTTTAATTTGGGATGGGTTGTCACAACCTACCCCCTTAAGAAAATTTCGTCCCCGAAATTTCATACACTAATATCACAAACCACTAATATCCATAAAACAAACGTGGATACATATCTCGCATACGGTACTCCGTTTCCCACGTGGCTTCCTTCCTCCACAAAACTTTCACCAGACGCACAGTTTTATTCCTCAGAACCTTAACCTTTTAATCCAAAATCGTCACGGGCTCCTCCTCATATGTCAAATCTGGGTTAATTTCTAGTGGTTGAGGAGGTAATACGTGTGATAGATCAGAAACATAATGGCAAAGGATAGAAACTTGAAAAACATCGTGCACCTTTGACAACTCTGGAGGCAACTCAAGTCTATAAGCAACTTCACCGACCCGCTCGGTGATCTGGTACGGTCCGATATATCGAGGACTTAACTTACCTTTCTTACTAAACCATACAACACCTTTCCACGGGGATAACTTCAAAAATACCCAATCTCCCACATTATACACTCTATCTGTAGCGTGTCTGTCAGAAAGGCTCTTTTGTCGATCCTAGGCCGCTTTCAGGTTAGATTTAATTACCTGAATATTCTGAGTAGTCTTGTCCACAATCTCTGGGCCCACTAATACCCTTTCACCAACTTCTGACCAACAAAAAAGTGTACGACAAGATTTACCATAGAGTGCCTCGAAAAGTGACATCCCAATGCTAGAATGGTAGCTATTATTATAAGCAAACTCTATCAAATCCAAACACTTATGCCAAGCATCACGAAACTGTAGTACCGAAGATCTTAGCATATCCTCTAATGTCTAGATAGTCCTTGCGGATTGTCCGTCAGTCTAGGGGTGATATGCTGTACTATAAAGCAATCTCGAACCAAATGCCTCCTGAAATGCCACCCAAAACTTAGAAGTAAACCTAGGATCCCGATCATAAATGATACTAATCGGAATCCTGTGGTATTTAACAATTCCTAAGATAAATAACTCAGCTAATTGGCTTAAGGAATAATTCTCCGGAACTGGTATGAAGTGTGCTGACTTAGTAAGTCGATCCACTATCACCCATATGCCATCATATCCATTTCGCGTATGGGCCCCCACCACATCCCAGGCTCGGATGTAACATATATTTTGGTACTAACATTTAATACAATAGTTCAATATTATATATTTCGGTACACACATTTAGGTACATTAATTGAGTCCTTCAAGTTTGAAGAAATAAAAAACTCTTTTTGGTCAAAAAATAAGATAAATTTTGTATGTTAATAAATTTAAATATTTAATGGGAGACATTAAATAAAATGCACATTAATTATTTTGAATTAAGGACGCATCAAAGGATTATAATCAATATGTAATCTAACACCAGGTTTATTTTAAATTTCAATTTTCTTGAAGGATTAAAGTTAAATAACCCCTTAATTTAATTCTACAAACCATGAGTGACACCTAGCAGCATTTCATGGCTACTCAGATTAGGTAGACGTATTCGTAAAACAATCATGATACTCTTTTGAATCTGGATTATAGTAACATTGCAATTCGGTTCTTCTATCATCCATATCTCGATCAAGATCTATGTGATATGGAATAATGTCAAATTACATAGAGGTATCTTTGATCACCATGATGCATCTCATGTTGAAGTAGTTCTTAGAAACATAGTTTGATCAACAAGTACCTTGCAGAGAGATTTAGGAGACAGATCTTCAAGTGGCTTCAAGGGATATCTCTTTCTATTAACAATACTAGAAGGTGATAGATATCTTATTGCACGTGAACCCAAATAACATACTATCGGGCCCTGCGAAGTAGTGAGGGCTTTGAGGTGAAGTTAAAGTTCATATTTATAAGCACAAGATATCTAATGATGCCTCAAGTCCAAAAAATATTTGCATACTACAACCCAATGCTTTATAACTCTGACATATGATAAGCATCCATACGTTTTATCTTCTTAGGCGGTCAATGTTCAATGAATTTGTTCAATAGACAAGCACCGGTATATCCACGTGTCCAACACGTGTAACATGAGACCATGCTAACCTTAATGCGATATACACTCGCCTTTTCAGATAGTCAATGTCCAGTTGACTTTCCAAACGGCTAGGAACATTTTTTAAGGACTGAGTGACTATAGAATACAGGTCTCCCTTCCCTAACCTCATTTAGGACATTGTTCCCAGATCTTAAATCCAATGAGCTCTTTCATATAATATCTCTTTAATATACTGCCAAACTTATGAATTACTTAATATGCCCTGTTATTATTTAACTAAAATGAGTATTACATAATAATTTTATTACAAATTTGACTTTTAGGATACAACTCTAACACAATCTCCCACTTGCTCCAAAGCCAATGATCACAATGACGCACACCAAAACTATTTAGGTGTCAATCAAGGTGCTTCTGTGTCATCTCGTTAGTGATTGGGTTTGCTATGTTTTCTCTAGCGTTAACTCTTTAAACTTGAATCTTCTTCTTTTTCACATATTCTCTAATAGTATGATAGTGCTTTTCGATTTTTGTTTGGACGACCCATACAACCATAGTTTATTTGTTTGAGCTAATATCCCATTGTAACCATCTAATTATGGATAAAAACTTGTGTGGGGCTTGGCGTGTCATTGGATTTTATTGAGTGGCATTACAATCCAATCAAAATTCACCACATGGTAAGTCTAAATATAATCTTTTATTTTTAAATTTAAAGCTCTTATAAAAAAATTTCTTACTAATTAATATACACCATAAGAATAATTTAATGGTTTTTTTTTCCTCTTCTCCTCTCTCTCTCTTTTTTCTTCCCAAATTTTCTCTACTGTCTTCTTCCCCACTCTGTCTTTCCCTTCTTCATATGAATATGGGAAAAAAACAATTAAGTCATCTTCTCCCACTATCATGAAATGGGAAAAAAAAAAAAATCCAACACATATTTCATATTTTACAAAAGCTGTATTTTTACAAGAGTTGTTCGTTCATTTAAAATTTAATTATATATTTTTAACAATATTATAAATAATAATGAACGTTTTGATATTTTAAACACAAAACTTACTATAGTAATTAAGATTGCAAATGTTGGAAACCCAGTGACCAAAACCGGCTGTTGATACAAGGTGAGTTCACATACCTGAAGAAAACTATATTTTTATATATACATTGAGGAAGGTGAAAAGTAAAAAAGGAAAAATAGATTTTGAAAAATATTACACAGCAAAGGAAAAAGGAACAAACTTCCATCTCCATTTTCCTTTTTCCCAGCAATAGAAAGGACTTGGGAAGAAAATTTGAATGGCTTATTTTTTTTTTATCATATTCTTATGAAGAAAGGAAAGGAAGACACGAGTAGGAAAAAAAAACATTAGATTAATCTCATAGAAAAAATAATTATGAGAGTTTTAAATATAAAAAAGTAATAAAAGTTTTATATTGTAGAATTGTCATGCGGTGAGTTTTGATTGGATTGTAGTGCCACTCAGCAAAATTCAGTGGCAAGACAAGCCCCACACAAGTTTTTCTCCTAATTATGACATATATCCATTCTCATAACCGCAAACATTAATTACCCGTTTATTTTTTTTTTTGTCAAAGATTACCCATATATATATATATATATATATTCACAACCATTTCTACTAAGAAATAAATTTCTCATTGGTTAGCGGGTTATACTATTTTTCACACAATAATAGTTTATGATCATTAATGAAAAAAATGGTTGATCACATGATGTCAAGAAACATAAAAGAGAATTTAGGTTAAGATCAATAAAAGTTTTACTAATTAGAAGGACAAGATACAATTTTGTTTTTTAGACTAGTCAATGGCTATTTTTTTGTGGTCCCTGTGCTGAGACAATTCTTTTATTGTGATTTTTGTTGTGAAAAAGTTGTTTATTAAACACACATTGAGAGCCGAATTCATGTTGGTATAATTGACGACATGGATGCTTTCTTCTAAAATAAATCACAAAAGATAAATATTGGTAAATGATAACTTAAGTTGACATGGCAAAATCATATAAAATAATGAAACAACAACAAACTATTATCTTTTGTAGGGTAGAAAGCGCTCTTCATCGATGCTCCTTAAGAGTATATTTCACCCTTTAGACACAATGTTTCGGTGTATTATGTTAATAGCATCCTACCCTCCAAGATACAACGACACGGTCCTCGTATACGTACACTCGCAATACTTGGATCTATGAACAACTTGATTCTTTCTTTTGCTATAAAAGTGAAAAATGAAAGAGAAGGATGGAAGACAGAGAGAAGTCACCACCACCACCACCACCACCAAAGGATACAAAGAAAACGTAAATTTTTATGTGAAAACTGACATTAGGACATTAAATTCATATATATGAGTTAGTTACCTTAAATTATAATCTTCAAGACCATGTGAAAATATTTTCACATTCAATAGAAATTGAGGGACTGGGAATTTGAATGAAAAAAAGTGGATTAATTAGGTTTTATATCTTTATTGTTGAAGAGGAAGGCAAAATATGATACGTGCCTTTTTTGTCTGACCCTTTTTATGCTTTTTTTTTTTTTTTTTTTGGCTGATTGTTATTGGATGTTAACTAGAAAAGAAAAATAAATACATAAATGTACTTGGACTAGACGAGGGGCTAATTACATTAACATCCCGTCAGGTTTATTGTGTTTTCACAAAATCCTTCATATTTGAAACATAACACTAACACCCCTTGAGGTTTTAGTTCACTTTCACCTAGACTTAGCATTCGTGTCGTGTTTTTCGTATTCATGTCGTTTTCGTTTCATACCCGATATCTTAACGGGTTGTGTCGTATAACACCCGTTAAAATAAACGGGTAAAATGACCCGACCCGAAATCGATCCAATAATATTAACAGGTAATCTGACCCGACCCGTTACCCGTTAAGGAAAATATATTTTAAACTAATAAATAATCAAATGAAAAACAAAAAAACGCATTTTTTTAAAGTATATATTTACATACCCAAAATAAGAGCATAATGAAAAAACATTTGAACATTACAAAATATCAAATGTTCAAAAGCTTTGCAAAATTAAGGACATTGAAACATTAGAACATTGGGGAACAAAATTGACCTAAATATTCGAACTTTAGTCCATGGTATAACCCCCTCTTCTTTTTTTTTTATATGTATTTCATTAATTTTTTTTAATAGAATTTTTATTTATTTATTTATTTATTTTTGGGTCCTTTGTCCTCATCAGCCATACAAATCTAAACACAGCCCATGTTCTCATAATCCAAACAAAACCTAAAACAACCCAAATTGATTCAAGAGTTACAGAGTTGGGGTTTTCTCACATCCTGTATAGAGATCTTCAACCAACTAGGTGGGGTCCTCTTGTACGGTAAAGCTGAAGCTGAAATACCCTTTTCTGCAAAACACCACAAAACACAAAAACCACCATGAAAAACGGATCAATCCCAATAAAATCAATGGCTTAAAGAGCACAGATCATTCGCTCACAGGGCTTTGTTCAAAGAATGAGAAGAGAACGAACCCTCTGTTGTGCATATGCCCCATGATTGCCGACAATGAGGCTATGTATTTGAAGAGGGAGAAATACTTACGTAGAGAAATAAAGAGGAAGTGGCCATACGAATGGAGGACGAGAAGATCGTGGCCGTCGAATCAGAGTTTTTTGGAAGACAGACGGCGGGAGAGAGGGGCTAGGAAGAACAGACGGCGGGTCGGGAGAGAGGGTTACGGGAGTAGGGAGAGAGAAAGGGATTAAGGCTGGGCTGGCTTTTATTTTGATCAGATGATTCAGATCAGATCAGTCTGATCAGATGGTAAAATTGGAAAATATAAGGGTTTTTTTGTCCAAAAAAGTTCTAATAATATAAGTGAAATAGAATCCAATGGTACATATTTACTCTCATTTATCTTAAGGCTGTTATTTAAGTAAAGTCTTTAATAGTTTTTTAATTAATGTAGAAGTGTAAAAAATATAGAAAAAAATATATAAACGCTCATAATGACAAGCTTTACAACTTTCGTAAAGAGCTTAACTTCAAAATTCATCACTATAATCATATAAATCATAAATCAAAATTTAATTGTTGATTGTTGTTTATATTTACGCTTCATTTTTCTCATCAAATTTTGTTTTTTTTTTCTTCAGATTTTCTTTTTTGAAAACATGATCTATTAGAGGATGCAGGAAGATGAATGGTTTGGATTGTTGATATTATGTTCAGAGTTTTACGGTTAGTGAAAATATTGCTTGACGTTTATAAAGTTTCTTCAAACTATATGACATCGACTCATATTTCAGTTAACCGTAAATATCAAAATGTGATATCAAAGATCTAAACCGTTCATCTTCTTACATCCGCCAGATGATCATATTTTCAAAAAAGAAAATTTAAAAAATGAAATTTAGTAACAGGAATAAAGCGTAAATGACAATCGACGATTAAATACAAATTTAAGGTTTATGGATTATAGTGTTGGATTTCGAAGCTGTCCCCTTCATGAAAGTTGTAAAACTTGTCATCATAAGTGATTGTATATATATGTATATATATATATATATATATATATATATATATATTTTTTTTTTTTTACATTTTTTTCACTTCTACAATAATTATTATTAATTTTTTTAATTTTTCCCTCAAATAAAAAACATTATTCATGAGGGTTTGGAGGATTTTAAAAATCTAAACAATAATGTTAGTGTAACCATTATTTACTCGTGAAGAAATAATGATGAATCACAAGTGTTTTTATATATTCTTTCCCATTTTTCATACTTTTATTGTATGCATGTCTTCTTAGTTCTTGCATATACAAATACTATACTAGTTTATTTTAATTTTGGACAACAACATGTTAAATAAAATTTATCCTAGTAATGATAATAAGGAACTCTCATAATAAAAATAAATAAAGAATAAAACTTTTTTTTTTTATAACTTATATAGAATAATAATACAAAAGTATATATTTAATATAGAATATATTGTATATATTAATATGGCTATTGTGTTTTAACCAAACCCAACATCTCCACCATGGGAGCATATCAGTTTGATGAGTTTGAGCCCAAAGAGAGGATCCAAAAGCTCTCATTTTCAACTGGTGGACATTCAACATCTTCTTTGGAACCCTTTTCTCGAACACCTTCTTGATTTACATACATGAAAAAGTTGGGTGGGCCCTTGGATATGGTCTCCCAGCACTTGGGCTTGCATTCTCTGTTGACTTGTGGTGTTTTTGATGGGGACTATGTATTACAGGCACAAATTGCCTTCTGAGAGTCCTTTTAGTAGGATAGCTCATGTGCTTGTGGCATTGGCAACCATGGACTTGGATGTTCTCCGGAATACGGCATAAAAAAGTTCAAGGTTTCCAACGACAACTTGCGTTTCGTGAGGAAGATTCTTGGAAATTTGGCGGTTTTTATATTTTTTATGGTGGAGAGTGAGGCTAAGCTTGTGGAGAGCCTGATTGATCGAAAAACTGAGACGAATGAGCAACTTCTTGTGAGGACTGCTAGGAAGGAGGTGAACATGTTAAGAATTTTCATTATGTTGTGGTGAATGCGGACGGGCGGCCTTAAATCCTATATTGATGGATTTTTCTGGACAATTTACAGGACATTGTTAAGAAAACATGCAAAGCGGTGTTGAGGATTCGACTTTGCAATTCTAGAATGCGCCATAATGCATTCAAATTAAATTAATTAAAAGTTTATCTAATCTATTTTTAAGCTTCAAAAATTTTAATTGGATTATTATTTCTATGCATAAAAAAAATCGTTTGCTTTTGGTAGCATGTCAAAGTGGTTTAGATAGTGTAAAGTCCCTCTCTACTCAAACTTTCCGTGCAATCTCTTGGCTTACAGCTAAACCTTTTTGGTGCTGTATGTATTCGAAATGTCGTGCAAAACTAATATTCTTGTATGTTGTTTTTCATTTTTCATCTCAAATAATGAATCAAGCCTCCAGCTTCCATCAAATTCTAATTTTAGTCAAACCCTAAGCCAACTTTGTAGCCAGCAAACAAACTCCTAATTAAACCAAGTCTTACAACGGATATTTTGGCTTCTCAGTTTTCAAATCACAACTTTCACACAAGCATGTGAGATGCACGTGTGTTTTATTAACGGAAGACTAATAAAAGTTTAGATTTGGACAATAATTGATAACTGAAGACCCGTTTCTTGTTACCAACTTTTTTACCATGAGGGGTATTGTCCTATCAAGCAAAACAATGGTCGAGATGACAACTTTCTCATGAGATGCGAAATTTGTGGTAATTAGGTTAGGTTAGGTTTGTTCTTGCTCTGAGTTGATTTTTGCTGTCTTGTAACATAAATTAAAGTTATGAAAGAATAGAACCCAAATCATCCTTGAGCTACCTGCAGTTGGAGAATGATAGGAAATGGAGTAAGCAAAAATTCATACCATTTATGCAGTGGTAGAGAGGACGACTTTCTAAAGAGTTGCGAAATTTGTTGTTTGGGTTAGGTGTGTTCTTGCTTAATATTATGGCAACATCAAGCTTAATAATTCAAACTTGGGAAGGAATATGACATCTACTATTCTGCACCGGGATATGCAAGGAATGTAGTGGCTCACATAAACAAGAAGCAGAAATACAAATTGGTATATATGCACATTCATTTGTGTATTTTGAATGAATCAAATATAAATAATTCGAGCAGCTCGCTATCTGTTATTGATTCATTATTGTCGACTCAAGTCCAGATAAAGAAGCAATTCAGTGTGTTTCCGCAAGGCTTCAAGTTAACATTTTCAGCCGTTTGTTTTAGGTTCCTTATTAGACTAAAAACAACACTAGGTGGCTTTAACTATAAGAAAATCGGAGATTATATCTTAGGGGCTATAAATCATCAAGCAAGGAAAGGAGGTCGAGTTACAAAAATTGATTAACCTTTTTATTTATCTTCACCAATGAATGAAGAATCACAAGGGTACGTGGGAATGTGGATTGGTTTGATGACGACACAAATGCTGGAGATGTGGCTTAAATTGCCGGCCACCATCCTCCTCCACTTTTTATTTTTATTTCTGCCCCCTCTTTTCTCTTTCCTCTTGAACCGAATGGAACTGCAATGCTCCACCGGCTTTGCTGTCGACAATGATTTCGATGTATGTTACTGCGCCAACTTACGGACTCTCTCTCTTTCTCCGTCAGCCCGTCGGTTGGAACCTGTAGCTTCCCTTCATTAGTCGTTGTTTATTCCCCAAGCTGTTGACGTTTGTTTAATCCCACTCGGTTGATAACAAAACTAAAGTACTAATTCAAATTGACCGAATTGACTTAATAATCATGTTGCATATATATTAGTTTATCAAATTAATAGGCACCGGAAAAAGTTAACCTAACAAGAAAGAGAGAGAGAGAGATGAGAGCAACGGTGGTTAATTGCGTTTGGGTTTGCGTTCGCCGACAAAAATGATAGACTGGGTGTATGGATCGTGTGTTGATGGTTGATGGGTTTTGTGTTCTAATATTTTTTTTTTTTACATTCACCTAAGGGCACGTTTGGTAGTTTATTAGGAAAGAATTATTAATTGGGTATAGAGATACATAACATGAGTTCAAATAAAATTTTCCTTACAAATATTGATTGACCTTTTTTATTGAGAAGTGTTATTGACACTCCAAAAATCTCATTGTACACTCCTGTTGACTCTAAAAATGACAAAACCTACGTGGCGCGCAGGCCGAGTAACTAATAAGCTAACTACGTCCTTCGGTCGAATGCGGGGCGTGCCAACTCGTCGGCCGAGCCTGGCCGAGGAGTAAAATTTGTTGATGTAGCTTTGAGCGCGTCGTTGACTTCTCTATCTTACGATTGCGACCGAGGAAGGAACACTCTCGGTCTCTGGGTTCTACAGCCTGAAGACAAGGCTGCTAATTCTGCGGAGTTCACAAATCGTCCGAGCCCGACTCGGTCACTGTGATTATATTCGTAAGAGTATAAGCACGTCGAATCGAGACCAAACTATATGGGCACAGGTACTCAAACGTGATGTATGTCTTGATGGTGAACGTAGTTCGACCATCGAAATGCCGAACCTTGAAACTCACTTGCGAGTATCCAATCATAAAACCGCTCGGCGTCCAGTATGCCGAGTAATGCAATTCGTAACACCTGACTATGCCGAGAAGGCTAGTAAGGTGACCTCTGCCAACAAAGGTTCGAAAACCCTTCTCGACCGAGACTTAGATAGATAACCGGTCGACTTCGACGCAGTGCTGTTTATCCAAACTGAAGGTGCTTCTTGGTCGGCTGATTCTGCGGCAGCAGTGCTGTTTATCCAAACTGAAGATGCTCGCCGGGTGCTTCCACAGTGCTGTTTGTCCAAACTGAAGGTGTGTCGGCAGGAAAAGAAAAGGAAAAATCTCAAGGTGTTTGAGAGGTTTTGCGCAGGGCAATTGTATGCTGATTTTGAAGGGCCTTTTCTGTTGCATGATCTCTTGTATTTATAGTGCCCCATTCCTTGAAACCAATTCTGATTTGGATTGGGAGTCCTTGTCCCATTTCACCTCTAACTCGAACAAACCTACTCCTACTGGGATTCTGAATTTTCCTTCTTTTCAGGACTTCATTCTTTGCCGGTCGAGAATCCTGGTCGCACTAGGACTTCCTCGACCTTTTCTATTCATCCGGACTACTTGGGATAGGCTTTGGCCGACCCTGCCAGCTTGCCCGGGAGTTATTATTCGGCCCATAGTATTTATCATCACCTTGGGCCGAGTACATCCTGCTGCTCAGCCCAACAATAATATTTTGGGCCCAAACATTGCCCCCTCGCTTCTGAGGTCGCCGACTGTTAACTCTTGGTCGGGCCTCGGCCTTGAAGAAGCGAAAACGTTTATTGCTTTTTTGGACTTTACTTCCTTAATGACCGTTATTCCTGCGCATTTATGAGACATGATTGCACTTTCCTCGTTACCTCCAACGCGTGGCCGCGTGTCGTTTCTCCGCTGCTGCTTTTAAAACTCACTCATGGGCCTCGAAACCGTGCACTAACTGAAACGTTTTATCCTCATTAATGCATTAAAACTGACGCCGCACGTAATCGTGCGTCCTGGATTTTCGACTCCTCGATCCCATCTTCGCAGGTTCCCAAAATATCCGAAATGATTGGGGACTTTCACGGTTAAATCTCCCCCCAATTTGAACCAGTGCTTTTTGAATTCCAGACGTTTGATCTTCATTCTGAAAAGCCTATAAATACCCACACTCTTGTCATTCACATCTTACGCTTTCAGAAATTCTAAAATCCCAAATTCCTCATCCTTGTTCGTTCAAATCAAACCTTCCAGTTCTTCCTTCTGCAATTATTTTCCCCAGTGCTTCCAAATCCTCTCCTACCATCTCTATTAATGGCCTCCTTTATCTCGAAACTCTCCGATGAAATCAACAAGTGTAAAGACTTCATCGATCGGAGCGCAATCAAAACACTACGCTTCGAGAACGACATGGCCACTACTCATCAGATCCTGGGCCCCCTCTTCAGAGATGCAGTGCCGACGTGCATCACCACCCTTCTCAAGGAGCAGTGCCTAGCACCCCTGCTTCAAGGGTTTGACTGGTCGAAATGGTGCTTGGCTCGGCCTCAAGGAGCTTGGCCCTTGACCACCACAGCCTGGGCCGCCTGGGTGGACCGAATGAGATCCTTCTTCGGCAAGGAGTGGAAAACCCTTGGTATTTATGATGCCATCCTGCTCTCGACCATGGAGATTACCATGGACAAGGAGCTGCTTATGGCGGCCCTGACTCTATGGTGTTCGGCCACCAACACCATGGTCCTTCCATTCGGCCCTCTCGGCCCTACAATCCTCGACATCTCGGCCATTCTTGGGACTCCACCATTCGGCCTCCCAATCGACGCCGCTCTTTCTGGATGCCCCACCCTCCTCGACCTGAAGGCGCTTTTCGACGAGCGGGCCGTCGAAACGCTCAGTCGAGGCGATCGGGAGCCTTCAAGAGAAGAAGTTCAGAAGCTTCATAAGAACTTCTTCAACTACAATACTCTGATTCTCCACTTTGCCGGTCGAGGCGAGGAGAGTCTCAGGAAGGGAGAACATGAAGCCTTCCTCTTCTATTGGTACAACAAATTTATTTGTTGTACTAGGTCGAACAAGTGCTTGGTCGAGAATATGCCGGTGGCCTAGGCCTTGGCTAGTGGTCACTGTCTGGCGCTTAGCCCGGCTATTCTTGCCAACCTCTTTCGTTGCTTGGCCGAGACGACCATCAACAAGATTGACCCGCACCAGAACGGGCCCCTCTGGGTTTTCCAGCTCTGGCTGCAGGTCTATTTTTCTACCCTTCGGCCTGAGGTCCCCACTTTCCAGCGCTCGGCCACCCTCGACCCCCAACTGGCCTCTCGACCGGCTCCTCCTCACCGGGCTGACGAGGTCCTTAAGCACTTTTTCAGTCTCGACGTTCTTTCGGACGATGAGTTCCTGGTGTGCCGGCGCCAGGAGTACCCTGCTTCGATCGGGCTCCCGACGGTAGCTTGGGCCGAGGCCGAGGACGCGGGTCTCCGTCAGTCCTGGGGGTCAATCGTACTGGCTCGCGACCTTCCCCTTGGTTGGGATGCTCGCCGAGCCAGTTGGGAGGTCTACCAGCCCCACTTTGTCGCCCGGCAGCTCGGCTACCTCTAAGGTTGCCCCGTACCCCTGATCGTCTCTCGTTCCCTCCTAAGCCGGGGACGTCTTTCTGGTTCTTCCGAGAAGGAGTGCTGGACGACGGAGCAAGAGCTTCAGGATCGGTGCAAGAAGTTCCGTCTTCGGCCAACCGTTCCGGAATCTTTGGGCACCGACACTTTTGGGGACTGGTGGGACGAGTACACCGGCGACTTCTTCGGCGCCACGGCCGAAGACGTGGTGAGCAAAGTGTTTGGTGACCGACCCAGACCAGCGCCCTCGACCCAACCTAAGGA
Organism: Pyrus communis; assembly: GCF_041283825.1. Taxonomy (NCBI): domain Eukaryota; kingdom Viridiplantae; phylum Streptophyta; class Magnoliopsida; order Rosales; family Rosaceae; genus Pyrus; species Pyrus communis. Next base: position 6,205,571 of record NC_142574.1, on the reverse strand, counting down.
GTCGGCCCAAGGTATATTGTTGACTAATTACTTTGCTACTTCAGAAAAAGAAAAACTCACTTGTCCTCATTACTAATTACTTTGCTATTTCAGGGGGTCGCGGGTCGAGGACGATCGAGGTGGTCGCCGCGGTGGCAAGGGCGAAGAAGGCGCCCACGAAGAGGACCCTTGTCACCGAGCGGTAGGCCCCTGCCAAACGCCCCCACCGAGGGGCCGAGCCGGCGGAAGAGGCCCTTCGCCCTTCTAAACGCGTCAAGAAATTGGCGAAGAAGGGCGACCGGGAAATTCATGTCGTCCCCAGTGACACTACTGGGACGCCTGCTCCTGCCGGCTCTCCATCTGTGCCGGCTGCCTCGAATCCTCCAGCCGTCTCCCAGGCCGATCCAATCGTCGCACCCGCTCCAACTTCGGAGCCGGTCGTGGCGCCTGAAATGGGGAAATCGGCCGCGCCTGCTGAAGTACCCTCGTCTCCAACGGTCGTTTTGGAGGTATAATTATGCTTCCACTTGTTTTTCTTTTAGGTTTCTGGTCGTAATGCTAAATGTTTTCTCTTTTTGTTCAGGATGTCGAGAGCGAGAGTGACGAAGTCCCGCTGCAACGCCGCCGTCGACCAGTCAACTCTCATCCCGTCCATCCTCCCCCGGTTGTCGAGGCGACCGCTCGACCGCGCTCTCCTGCGGCGGATCGTGGCAAGAGACCCATGGTCGATCCTGAGGCCACGGCCGAGACGCCGATCCATCCGCAGGATGAAGACCCTCCCATTCCTCCACAGGAAGTCTCTTCGGCCTTTAGAAGTCTCGTTTCTTTTGTATTGATTTTTTCGTAACACATGTCATTTTTTTTTTTAAAAAAAAAAAAAAAAAACTATTAAATGTCAGGTGCCCGAACATTCATTTCATCGGCAATTTTATGCGCCGAGGGGCGTTGTCTATATTTCCTGGCCGCCGTTGTGGCCATCAAATGTAGATGACCTCCATCGGCCGCGTGAATTGCGTAGCGGTCTAAGGCACTGGGCTCGGCCATTAAGTTCCCTGGGTTCGAGCAATGACCCAGAGGGCATGGCCGAAGTCTCCTCTCAGCAGGTCTAAAACAATCCCCTTTTTCTTTATGCATTATATCACGACGTCTTACTTTCCTTCACAAAGTTCTCTTTTTATGTGCAGCCGTCGTGGGAAGTGGAGCTCGACGCTCTTCTTCAGAGCACGACTAGTGAGGCCGGCTCTTCTGCTGTTCCCGCCGAACCAGCGGGCGCTGTGCCCGAGGCTGAAGTCTTTGTGAAGCTGCACGAAGTCCTGTCTCTTAATGCCTCCCAAGCTCTCCGATGCAAGGGCCTTGACTCTGTTGGAGAGTGTCTCAACGACCTTGCCAGCGGTGGTCACCTGAGCACAGAGAATATCTCTTTCCTCACCGACCTCTTGGAGCGGACTCGGCAACATTTCTATATCTTCGAACGAGCCCTTCAAGCCGAGGATGACTTGAAGGCTGCTAAGGTCGCGCAAGAGGCCGGCCGAGCTGAGATGGAGGCAATCAAAGCTAAGAAGGCAAAGCTGACTGAGTTTGATCACCAGATTTTTGACCTCCAGCGTCAAATTTCTGACCTTCAACGGCAAAGGTCTGCTGCTGCTGCCGAGCTTGAGAAGGACTTCGAGGCTAACAAGGCTTGGCTGACGGCCTTCGCTACCGGTGCACGGCATGTCCAGTAGTTGCAGTTTAACAAGAAAACCAGGCAGGCCGAGATAATCCTGGGCGAAGCGAAGTGGCTGGAGCTAAAAGCTGCCCTTGAGACTTTTCTCCCCTCGACCCCTTAGAAATCTATCATTGTATTTGTATTTTGTTCTTGTAATGATTCTTTCGATATTAATACAATGGTCGTTTTGCTATTAATCCAATGGTCGTCTTGCTATCAATACAATGGCCTTACTCTTGCATTTCCCATGTAATTGGATAATACTTCTTTAAAAACTTTCCATTAATCGGCAATTTTTGAACTGAACCCGTCCGATCTCTTAAATGATATGCCCCCTTGCCGAGGACTTTGTGAACGATGAATGGCCCTTCCCAATTTGGCGACCACTTACCAAATCTGGGGTCTTTAATCCCAACAGGCAACACAGTTTGCCAAACTAATTCTCCTTCGCCGAACGTTTTTTGTCTTACACGCTTGTTATACGCTTGCTCGGCAATTTTCTTTTGTGCAATCAATAAGTTACCCGCGTCGATTCGACTTTCTTCTAAGTCTTCTAACTCTTGTCGCATCGCTTGACTGTATTCAATACTGCACAAATCACTCTGCTCGATTACTCGCAACGAACTTATACTCAACTCGACCGGTAACATAACATCGTGTCCATAAGTTAACGCGTAAGGCGTGGTTCCAGTGGCCGACCGAGGTGAAGTTCGATATGCCCATAATGCTTCATTTAACTTCAAATGCCACAAACCAGGTTTCTCTTTTACCATTTTTTCAAGGATGCCGATCAACACTTTATTGCTTGCCTCGGCCTGTCCGTTTGCCTGTGGGTAGTACGGCGTAGATTGCTCGAGTCGGATATTCAAACTTGCCGCGTATTCTCTAAACTTATCGGCCGTAAATATAGTGCCATTATCAGTTATGATTGTTTGTGGCACGCCGAATCTGGTCACAATATTCTCCTCTACGAAGTTGCATACCTCTTTAGCAGTTAATTCGGCGTATGACCTTGCCTCGACCCATTTAGTGAAATAGTCAGTTGCTACAATTATCCACGCGTGTTTCGCTGCCCCCGATGATGGCGTGATTTTGCGAATTACAACCATTGCCTAACCCCTGAACGGCCATGGTTTAGTAACCGAGTGTAGTAATTCGGCCGGGGCTCTCTGCACGGGTCCATGAATTTGGCATGATACGCATCTCCGTGCATATTCGATGCAATCCTTTAATATATTGGGCCAAAAATATCCGTGTCGTCGGAGCAACCAGCGCATCTTTCGTCTAGATTGGTGTGCTCCACAAATTCCTTCATGTACCTCGACCATTGCTTGGGCAGCCTCGTGTGGGCCGAGGCACAATAATAGTAAACCATCCTCGCCCTTGCGATATAATTCATTTTGATGCTACACGTAATTCGTGGCGAACACCTTCGTTCTTCGGTCGTGTTTCCCATTGGGGTTATCGAGGTACCGTAACATCGCCTTTCTCCAATCATCTGGTTCTAGTTCGACGACACATACTTCTATGGGATCTCCTCGTTTTAGTAGGGATGGGAGCGACATTACCTTTGTACGTATTACGTGCGCGCGTTGGAGAGTTTGCTGATTGATCAAGGCGGGGTACGAGCGTTGACCTGTGGTCGCAATTCCCACAATTTGACCTAGTTTGCCCCCCATGAGTTGTGCTCCGGAGGCGATCTGGGCGAGTTCGTCGGCGTCAGTATTGTGGATACGGGAGATGTGTTCAAATGTGATCCGTTCGAACGACTCGGCCAGGTAGGTGGCGACCATGTGATAGGGAGCCAAAGTACAACTCATGCAACGAAACACGTCGTTCAGTTGGTTAATCACAAGTTCGGAATTACCAAGGATGAGAACGCGGGGGGTCCGCAGATCGTGTAAAACATGGAGGCCGATAATGAGGGCTTCATATTCGGCCTGATTATTGGTACAGCTGAAATCTAACTTGAGAGAAAAATACCATCGGCAGTGGTCAGGCGATTGAATTGCGATACCGATACCCGTCGAGGTCGAAGTACTGGAACCATCAAAATGCATAGTCCAATGGGTATCGCGTGTGGTAACGAAACCGATGTCGACGTCGCCTCCCTCAAAACCATAAGGGGAAGGGTGTTGTGCCAAGAAGTCGGCGAGGGCTTGCCCCTTGACGGCCTTTTGGGGTACATACTGAAGGCTGAACTCGGATAAAGCGAGTGTCCATTTCCCGATTCGGCCTTTGACAATGGGCCGAGTCAGCATGTAACGAATTACGTCTGTTTGGGCGATGACCTGCGTAACTGTTGGGAGCATGTAATGCCGAAGCTTGGATGCGGCAAAAAACAACGTTAAGCAAAGTTTTTCGACAGGTGAATAATTAATCTCTGGGGAATTCAGGTTTCGGCTAAGGTAAAAGATAGCTTGTTCACGCTCGACATTATTATCTTGCGCGAGGAGGCAACCAATGGATTCGGGGCTGCCGAAATGTATAATTTAAGGGGTTTGTTGCGACAAGGTGGAACGAACACGGGCGGAGTGGAAAGGGCCACCTTGATTTGCGTAAACGCAGTTTGATGCTTTTTGCGCCATTCAAATCGGTCAGTCTCCTTCAGTTTAAGGAGCGTAGAGAATGCTTTCATTTTATCGGCCGAATTGGCGATGAAACATCGGAGGAAATTTATCTGCCCGAGTAACGACTGGAGCTGTTTCTTTGTCGTCGGAGGTGGGGCGCTAATGATGGCGCGGGCTTTATTTTCATCGACCTCGATGCCGCGATGGTGCACCAAAAATCCTAGGAAATTACCGGCCGAAACCTCGAAAGCACACTTGGCCGGGTTCATCTTGAGGTTGTTCTTGTGCATGCGAAGGAACGCTTGCCTCAGGTCGTCCAGGTGTGTTTGACGACGTTTGGATTTTACGACCACATCATCAATATAAACTTCGACGATTGTACCGATTAAGTCGTGGAAGATCATATTCATGGCTCGTTGGTATGTGGCGCCGGCATTCTTGAGGCCGAAAGGCATGACTACCCATTCGTAAGTACCAAGTGCCCCCGGGCAACGGAAAGCCGTCTTGTGGACGTCAGCTTCGGCGATGAAAATCTGGTTGTAACCCGCATGACCGTCCATAAAAGATAGCAGTTCATGATTAGCTGCGGCATCAATTAATAAATCTGAGATCGGCATCGTATATTCGTCCTTGGGAGTAGCCAGATTTAGATTACGGAAATCGATGCAAATGCGAAGGGCATCGTTCTTCTTTAACACGGGGACGATATTGGCCAACCATTCGACATACCGAGCGGTCCTAATAAACCCGGCTTTTAGAAGCCGAACTAATTCTTCCTTAATGTCGAGCTGTACTTCAGTCGAAAATCGGCGATGGGGTTGTCGAAAAGGCTTACACCCTTCTTTGATGCGTAGCTCATGCTCCACAAGGTTTCGGTCGAGGCCTGGCATTTCATGATAGCTCCACGCAAAGCAATCTTTAAATTCGTGGAGTAGCTTACGGAGTTCGACCTTCATGGACGGTGGGAGTAACGCACTAATAAACAATGTTCGAGGATCATCGGTCGTGCCTACGTTAACTTCTTCTAACGGGTCCTTGACTTGAGGTCGATGGTCTTCGAGTTCGGCCGGCGCAGCCTGAACTTTATCGAAAGATAGAACGGGGCCGTTATCTGCTTCGGCCAGGAATTCGATTAAATTGATGCCAGAATGTGGTTGCTTGGTAATGGCGTACCAATGGGCCAGCAGACGTTCCATTGTAGATGAAACCGCGGCCTGACGCCGTTCTTGCGTGGTGTGCTCAATCATCGGCATTGATGACCAAGTTCGCCAAGCCAAGTCTCGCCGAATCCTGTTGGACAGTCTCGGCGCCGACCTCAATCACTTTTTGTACTGAAATTCTCGTCGGCCGCCCATCCTCGTTAAGGCCTTGGAGGGTGATGTAGCCGACGTGATCATCATAATAGCGAGCCTGAATCATGTTGGTTTCAAATGGTTGGTTATCGGCTGGGTGGACTACGACCGATTTGCCATCCCAAAAGATGAGGACTTGGTATAATGATGAAGGAATGCAACTGGTTTGGTGGATCCAGTCGCGACCAAGTAGTGCGTTATAATCGGTCTTGGAATCAATGATAAAGAATGCCGTCATGTGTTGACGACCGGCAATGCTAACTTCCAACGGGAGCACTCCTTTGGTCTGAGATTTGTCACCAACAAAGCTGCTCATAGTGATCCCTGATGGAATGAGTTCATTATCAGAACGGGGTAAAGCCTTCATGACGGATATTGGCATAATGTTGATTGTGGCTCCACAGTCGACAAATACTTTAGAAATGGGAAATCCTTCGATGTGAGCCGTGACGTACAACAGCTTCAGGTGTTGGAGATTAACCGAGAGGGAGCGGGGAAATAGCTCGGCCAAAGCTGCCTTAAGGTTGTCCCCGCTTTGGTTTTCTCTGTCGTCGTTATTTGCGACGAAGTCTACTTGTGTTGCTTCCTCGACTACTACGTCCCTGTCCAAGAAACTTGACTGGTGGGTACTTGGTTGGAATTCAGCTGGTAGAACGTGGACCATACTGATCTCCATATGTTCGAGGACCGAGGGGCCCATTGGGTCATGGTCGTCGTCTTCTGCAGAACTATCCCCCGTAGCAGTCGACGGAACATCCTCGATCAAACTTTTGAGTTCTTCGGTAAGAACCGGTATCTGAGACGTGGGAACCAAATCGAGTGCGGGTGGGCTATTTCCTTCGACGATGTTGAATGCCGAAGATTTACGTTGGTCCTTTGTTACACGGGCTTGTTCTTCATAAGCAATACGGGCGTTCCTCGTGTCTAGATATGTATCCAACCGTGCTATCCGTTTTTCTTCGTCGGCCGTGAGGTCGAAAAGCGATACAGCCGAGAAAACTTCGAAGTGATAACGTAAATGCTGGAGGTCTTCAAGCGAAAAGGGTAATTCGGCGGCGTCGATGTCTGTATAGGGATCAACCTCAAAACCAAGGACCCGAGCCTCTCGTTCATGTTGGAACCTAGCTTTAATTGCTGGGTCGGAGGTTTTCTGGATAATTTGCTCGGCATCAGGGCAGGTTAGAGCTAAGTCGAGGGCTTCCTGACATGCCTTGGGGAGTCCGTACAAGTCATTTGCGGAATATTTCTTGTGAAACTCTCGCATGTATTCCAGGGATTCACCGAGGAATGGAGGGTGTAAGTTGCGCCGTATTTTGATAAACGGCTCGCGTGGTGGTAACGGAGAAAGTTTCCTTTCAGCCTCTTGTCTAAAGTACTCTAGACGAGCTCTTGTTTCCCCAGGCCGGAGAAGGATCTTGATACGTTTCTCAGCCTCCTCAATGGTGGTTTCGAAACCGGCAGCTGCTACTTTCTTCCCTTCAGCCAACTCGGTCATGATAGTCGGGGTTGGTCGTTCGCTGATGTTGTCCACGGCCTTTTTTGGTTGCCACTGGTTGGCCGGGCTGGCCTGCACTTCTCGTCGCCGAGCCATGCAATCTATCCGTTGACGACGACGTTTTTGGGATTTGGACAGCGCCGTATATAAGCCAGTCGGAGAATTGTAACTGTACCAGCGTTGATCCGATGTCCTTGGTGGTTTGAAAGTTTTGCGATCGGCTGGTGAGCCCGAACTGTTGGTATTGCGCGAGTAATAATCCTCATTATAGAAAGGTGCGTCGAAATCAAGACGCCGCCTGACCGAGGTCTGGTCTTTCGGCTGTACTTGTGGGCCGAGTCGATCAAACACTTGACGTCGTGGACCTAATCCCTTTGACGATGTTGTAGGGGCCGTGGGTGGTGTTGAAGATATCTTCGTCCCAGGTTCAACTGGTGTTTTACAATGGTCACATAAAACCTTCGATCCATGAGTTTCGTCGGAATTTGACCTCGTCATCGGCTTATCGGCGGGTCTCATCGATTGTTCCGTTGGTGGTGCATTTGAAAAAATATCAAGCTGTAGTCTTGTGCGACCATTCCGTTTATGGACATGTTGCACCGGGACGTATTCGGCCTTCCCTTTGTTTTTAGGAAGGTGACCATCCACCATACCAATCGTTGTTGAAGGGAAAGGGTTAACGTCGACCGCCATCTTTTCCGGAAATTTCAACTTTCCTTTCTCGATCCAACTTTGAATTGTGTCCCGGAACACAACACAATTATTGGTTGCATGCTTATTAGAATTATAATACTTGCAGTATATCTTTCCTTTTAATTCATCGGCCTTAGGGATAGTATGTCCCGGCCGAAGCTTGATGATTTTTGCTGCCAATAATGGATCGAAAATTGCATCAGCTTTGGTGATATCAAAAGTGTATACTTTTGATGACTTACTCGTTTCCTTGGCGGCCAAACGGGTTTTGGCGTCTTTGGTATTTACTTGCGCCAAAGCCTTGCAAACATAGGGTTTGTCTATTACTATCTCAGCCGCATCCACACTAGCATACTGAGGGTCTTCACTTTCGGCCGATGCATAGCTAACCGTGGGGTTCTTATACAACGTTCCTCGGGATGGTGACTTTGATATCTTTTCTTCTCGAACCAAATAATCATATTGTTCGACGTGTTGAGCAAGTTCGTACATATCTCGAATATTTGCCCCTAGAAACTTCTTTTTGTACTCCACGTCTAATCCGTTAAGGGCGATCCTGACGAACTCCACCTCAGGGAGTGGTACTCGGCACCAATTCCTAGCCGACTTAAACCTTGTTAAGTACTCCATTGGAGATTCGTCGGATGCTTGAGCCATCCTGGCTAAGGATGATACGGACATCTCCATCCCTGGCCGATAGAATTGTTCATGGAACTTTTCGACTAACTCTTCCCAACTCTACACAGAATTGGGTGGAAGATTAATGTACCAGGCGAAAGCTGAGCCTGTCAGTGAAAAATTAAACAACCGTAGTTTGTAGAAGTCGCTATTGACGTCTCCACACTGCGCTGTGAACCGAGCCACATGTTCTAATGAGGATAAAGACGATTCCCCGGCAAAGAGGCTGAAATCAGGGATCTTAAATCCTCGTGGGTATTCAAACCTTTCTACATATGCCGGATATGGATGGATGAATTTTGGAAACTTCGGCCCTTTCTTCAGGGCCGAATCAATCATTCTCTGGACTTCGGTCATGTTTACGGAAGCGGCTTCTTCTCCCTGGCTTGGTCATTCGGATCTATTTCCTGGTCCTCTTCTTTCTAAGGGGACTGGTTGCGGCCGAGCGGACCCTCTCTCGGCTGGTATGAGCACATTCGTCGAGAGCTGCTGAGGTTGGCCGACCTGGCCATCTTCGAAGGCTTTACTAACCAACAGTTCAAGCATTCTGGTCTGTGTATCGTTGTTACTTCGTACTGCTTCTAGCAAATCATTCATCTTTTGACCAATCGACTGCTCGACCTGACGATACTGTTCATCCAGTCGTCTCCTAAGGAATGTCCTAGTTGGTGGATCGGAACCTTCCCCACCATCGTCATCACAATCTTCCACAATCCCTTCCATGAACATTCCAGCCGTTTGATTCGGGACTGCTGGGTTGTGAGGTTGCCCGCCGAGACAGATTTCATTCTCTCGGCGTGTTACACTTGTGGCCTCGGGTGGCGCAACTATGATCGGATTTTTTGTAGAGTGCAAATCCTGCCCAAGGCCTTGCACTGGCAAGTCAGTCGTTGACTTTCCCATGGTTGTTTTCTGCTTCGTAGACCGTGTCTCAATGGTCATGAACTCCGAAGGTTTAGCACAAAGGTCCCACTGGGCGTGCCAAAATGTTGACTCTAAAAATTACAAAACCTACGTGGCGCGCAGGCCGAGTAACTAATAAGCTAACTACGTCCTTCGGTCGAATGAGGGGCGTGCCAACTCGTCGGCCGAGCCTGGCCGAGGAGTAAAATTTGTTGATGTAGCTTTGAGCGCGTCGTTGACTTCTCTATCTTGCGATTGCGACCGAGGAAGGAACACTCTCGGTCTCTGGGTTCTACAGCCTGAAGACAAGGCTGCTAATTCTGCGGAGTTCACAAATCGTCCGAGCCCGACTCGGTCACTGTGATTATATTCGTAAGAGTATAAGCACGTTGAATCGAGACCAACTATATGGGCACAGGTACTCAAACGTGATGTATGTCTTGATGGTGAACGTAGTTCGGCCGTCGGAATGCCGAACCCTGAAACTCACTTGCGAGTATCCAATCATAAAACCGCTCGGCGTCCAGTACGCCGAGTAATGCAATTCGTAACACCTGACTATGTCGAGAAGGCTAGTAAGGTGACCTCTGCCAACAAAGGTTCGAAAACCCTTCTCGACCGAGACTTAGATAGATAACCGGTCGACCTCGACGCAGTGCTGTTTATCCAAACTGAAGGTGCTTCTTGGTCGGCTGATTCTGCGGCAGCAGTGCTGTTTATCCAAACTGAAGATGCTCGCCGGGTGCTTCCACAGTGCTGTTTGTCCAAACTGAAGGTGTGTCGGCAGGAAAAGAAAAGGAAAAATCTCAAGGTGTTTGAGAAGTTTTGCGCAGGACAATTGTATGCTGATTTTGAAGGGCCTTTTCTGTTGCATGATCTCTTGTATTTATAGTGCCCCATTCCTTGAAACCAATTCTGATTTGGATTGGGAGTCCTTGTCCCATTTCACCTCTAACTCGAACAAACCTACTCCTACTGGGATTCTGAATTTTCCTTCTTTTCAGGACTTCATTCTTTGCCGGTCGAGAATCCTGGTCGCACTAGGACTTCCTCGACCTTTTCTATTCATCCGGACTACTTGGGATAGGCTTTGGCCGACCCTGCCAGCTTGCCCGGGAGTTATTATTCGGCCCATAGTATTTATCATCACCTTGGGCCGAGTACATCCTGCTGCTCGGCCCAACAATAATATTTTGGGCCCAAACAACTCCTCACAGTGTATTTTTTTTTTCTAAATATAGAACGTTTGGAGTGTAAAATAAAATTATGAAGTGTCAATAACAAGTCTCTTTTTATTTTTCGGTTCGGTAACCTAACCAATATGGTCTTCCCGAAAACTAAACCGAACATTTCGGGAGGGGAAAAAAACTGAAACCAAACTGATTACTTTGGTATGCCAAAATTTGATAAATTGAAATATTTTCCATTTTTCGGCCCATCTTTTTAGCCCAATTTTTTGCCTTGTGAATTTATGTTGCTTTTTAGCCCAAGTTTGTTGGGCTTTGGAATCTTTCCAATTTATTATTTTTATTTTTTTTCTACAACCTTAATTTTGACAATTTTTATGAACTTTGCCACTTTGCTTAAAAAATTGGCACAATTTTGAGTTTCATTATCATTAGAAATTCTGGATACTAAATTACTACACTAGTTACTAGTAGTTAACACCTACTACTAATGTATCACTAGCAAACTACTCAGTTACATGCAACCAAAACCTAAAAATAAGCTCTAATTTAGTTCGAGGCTTAAAGCTTTACAATAAAAAATGAAATAAATAAGTTACAAACTTAGTCATGACAACCAAAAAATGATGTGGTCATGATGAGACGGTAGCGATAATGTCAGTTGTGGCAATGATGAGATGGTGAATGCGATAGTGGCCATGGTGGTGAGGGTGCTGGGAATATAGAATATGGTAGTTGTGACGATGGTGGTGGATGTTGTGGTGTCAAAGATGGTAGAGGTGGTGGTGAGACAGTGGAGAATGTTAAGGTGTTGATAATGATGTGGTAGTGGCTGACATGATTTATTATTATTTTTATTAAAACTCTAATTTTGTTTTGTGATGTATTCTTCATTTTTTTATTATTTTGAAGATTGTTATGGGAAAATAGAAGAAACATTAATTTGATATCTACAGAACCTAAACTAAATATTGTTTTATGCGTTTTTCATTTTTTGAGTTTGTTTTTATAAAACAATAAACCTAACACATCTTTTACTCGTTTTTATCTTCAAAAAGAAAAAAACCATTTTGCAAAATACTAACGAACAGACCCTGAACCATTGCCATACAAGTAAAAGGATGGGCGAGTTCGGTTCAAGTGTTCATCGATCGGGTGGGTCTATATGCTCCGGGGGGGGGTGAGACGCGAGGTGTAGTGAGAAAAACGAAATTTGAAGAATGAGTAGAAAATAAAGTGAAACAGAATAAAATCTACAACTACTTTTAAAGAAAAAAAAAATAAAAATAAATAGATGTGTAGCATAGCAAAAGAAAAAAAAAAAATAGTAAAATAAATATAAAAAAAAATCAAAGCGCTTTCTTTCTCTCTCGCTTGTGCTTTTGCTTCGTTTCATCGTCCAAATTTCGTTGCCTGAGCTCCTGAACCCGTAAGTTGCTCGATTCAAAGTTTTTCCTTGTTGGGTTTCTTCTCCTTTGTTCAATTTGCCTGCTTTAATTGAACTGGAATATGATCAGAAAATCTTAATTTTGGGGTGTCGTATAATTGCATTGCTACTTACTTTCAATTGGGTTTCTTCTCCTGATCAGATCTGGCTATACTCACTTTCAATTCTTCTTCTTTTTTCTTGTTTCTTGGGATTTTTAATTTGGAAGCTAATTTAGCTTATTATTTGTGGATTTCTATATGTTTTTATTTATTTATTTTTTTGAATTCTATTTACTTTTTGTTTTTCCAGTTTATGGACTGATTTGTTTGTGTTTTGTTGGTCTGATAGGGTTGTGATCTAAGAAACATGGTGAAGGACACTGCTTACTATGAAGTATTGGATGTCAATGTCGACGCCTCTTATGCTGAGATTAAAAAGGCTTACTATCTCAAGGTAATTCACTTTCTTGATTTCTTCATGTTTTCGCTCTTGCAGAAGCAATCTTAACCGCGAACAATAATAATTTTGTTTTCCCCGATTCAGAGTTTCAAAAGTTTGTAGTTGCTTTTGAGTAGTTATAACTGCCGATTTAAGTTAGTGCATTGTTTGAATTCAGTAGCATGGTTTGGTTCGGTTCACACAATTTTTATAGGTATCTGGCTTGTAATATATACTCTATGTTTATTTATTCTAAATTCTCTATGAAAGTTCGCCATTTCCAGGAATTATCGGGCTTTTAAAGCCTCAAAATTATTGTTTGTCCAAAGCTTTAATCACATCACAGAACTGATTCTTACGCAGCATTGATTCGTTTATTAGTTATGCCTCCATATCATTATGCACTGTGCTTTGCTATATGCTACCTTGACTGCCTTCTCATGTTTAAAGTATTTCGATTTACTTCTCGTTATAATTGTATGCCCAGATTTTATTTTATGTTTAGGATAGAGACATCTACTTAATTATAATATGGGGTTTATATGTTGTTTCTAGGCAAGGCGTGTTCACCCTGATAAAAATCCTGGAGATCCAAAGGCTGCCGAAAATTTCCAGGTAAGCTAACTAAAAATCTGAGCTATTAAATTACATTTTCTATTGACAACCGAAACTTGTGATTGAGTTTTCATATGCATAACCATCACTATACTTGTGTTCATTGTGTTGAACTTATAATATCGATGTGTTTTTGCTGGGAAAGTTTGAAGATGCATTATTGAAAAACCAAAACTCAAGACTTATAGAATTATATTGTAATTTGATGTTAACTTGAATTAGGCAAGTACGCTTTGGGCTACCTGCCCTGAATGTATATGTACATTTCCTCCCCAAGCCAGTTGTTTATTCATGTAAAAAGTACAGGAAAATGTTTCATTTCACATCTAATGTTGCGTTCTTATTTATTACTTTTAAGTTTTCTTGTCATTTTGGGTCCTAATTTCCTGAGTATCGTATTTTCTTTAAGGCACTGGGCGAGGCTTATCAGGTTTTAAGTGATCCAGAGAAGCGTGAAGCATATGACAAGCACGGAAAGGCAGGCATACCACAGTAAGTTTTTACAAACTAGGGAATATAATAACTATTTAAATATTTTATCATTAAAATAATAATCACTAATGATATTATGCCATTTTGTAATTTCCTGGAAAGAGTTGTAATGCATTTCTAAACATATCCTGCAATTAGTCTCCATGATATTAAGTTGTGCCTAAACGAAGTTTTTCTAATTTGGAGATGATGTTTATTCTCCAGTTGTAACAATTAGTAAAGTGTTGAAATGATTCGTGAATGAGATGCACGATACCATCAGGCTCTCATTCTGTCTCAAGGATAACATGTTGGAAATACTTATATCTGCAATTATGTTTTTTCTTTCCAGGGATTCCATGGTAGACCCTGCAGCTGTGTTTGGGATGCTTTTTGGGAGCGAATTCTTTGAAGATTATGTTGGTCAACTTGCTTTAGCTTCTTTGTCATCTGTTGAAATTGAAGAAGAGACACAGGACCCTGAAGTCCGTAGGCAGAAAGTCACGGAGAAAATGAGGGTACGAATTTTACACTGGCACTATTAAGATATTGGGTTTTCAGTATGCATAATTATATCCTCTACCTCTTTTTTATTTTATTTTTTGTTGTTGTGTAGACCTTGCAGAAGGAAAGGGAAGTAAAGCTCATAACTATTCTGAAAGATCGCCTTCAACCATTTGTTGATGGTCGTAATGATGAGTTTGTAAAATGGGCAAATTCAGAAGCACAACGCCTCTCGTCAGCAGGTATACCCTTTTTGTTCTCCCGCCAAAAGTGACAATATTGTTTTCCGAAAAGGTTTTAAAAATCTGTATTATGACATTGTACCTGATCATTTGCCTTTTAAAAAAAATTACTTCATTCAGCAGGCACTATAAAGCTGCATTTAACTTTCGATAAGCAATTGCCTAAAGGAGATGAAAGCTTAATTCTCTCTTCCAATGAAACTCACTAAATGACCTGCTTGCTTCTGAAAATAAATAAATGAGCTGGAGAAATGTTGCATTTTCACCAATTGTATGGTTTCAATGTACACTTTAAAACACTCTAGCAAATTAGGAAAAGCACTCCGACTACTATAACTTTTATACAAAAACACTTAAAGAGATCAATTGGGGAATAAAAACTCTTGTCTATCCACTTGTCCTGATTTAATTGATTTTTTGTTGTAAAGTTTTTTAGATGCCCTTCTACGATTACAAAGTAAGATGGTTTTTTTCCGTAAGTATTGAGTTTGAAGTTTTTTTTTCAAGAAATTGTAATGTTATCAAGGGCTTACATGTGAAAAGCCCTTAAAATGTTTCAATGATGTTCCACCAATTGTATTGGTTTTGATGTATACTTTAAAACTTTACAGTGCTTACTAAATGAAACCTTAATTTTGCTTCTTGCTTGCTGCAATTAGCCCTGAGCCATAATTGATTTTCTTTTTATTAGCCTTTGGTGAGGCTATGCTGCATACGATTGGTTATATTTACACGAGGCAAGCTGCAAGAGAAATTGGAAAAGACAAACGATACATGAAGGTTCCATTTTTAGCAGAATGGGTGCGAGATAAAGGACACCAGATAAAATCACAAGTATCAGCAGCTTCAGGTACACATTTGCCATCCAGGAGTTCTTTGGTGAAGCACTGGGTGTATATCCTTCAGTGTAAAAATTTGTTATGGTCCGGGAAAACTGATTATTATCTTGATCTGTGCAGGTGCTGTAGCTTTAATTCAACTACAGGAAGATCTAAAGAAGTTGAACCAAGGTGAAAACAAGGAAGAGACCTTAATGAAAGCCATTGAAGAGAGGAAGGATCAAGTGCTTAATTCTCTATGGCAAATTAATGTCGTTGATATTGAGTCAACCTTATCACGTGTCTGCCAAGCAGTGAGTTCCAGTTTTTCCTTTCTTAAGCCTAATAATAGTACTTCATCCGGCAAGCTATTACTTTGCGGTATTAGGTAAATACAATCGAGGTAGCCTCTAGTAGAATTTGAAGAAATCATTAAAAATTGTGTTCTATTCTTCAGGTACTTAAAGACCCCACTGTGTCCAGGGATGTTCTGAGGGATCGGGCTAAAGCATTGCAAAAGTTAGGAACAGTCTTCCAAGTAAGCGTTTCTTTTCCTTGAATTGTAGCAATATGTCCTTCCAGGACCCGAATTTTTCTTTTTGCCGGATGTGAAATTTTCAGACTCAGTAATTTTTATTGGCCAACGAATATTCTGCAATCTCATATTTCCATTATTTTCCAGGGTGCGAAAGCTGCTTACAGTAGAGAGAACAGTCTTCGCCATGAAAACGACACCAAAATAGATTCTGCATCATCATCGTAATTGCTTCATATATACAAAAAGCAATTCCATCTTCATTGTGATGTGCGTGGGCATGTTTAAGGTGATAGGGTTTTATAGCGTATGTTTCCGCTTGATTTGATTAGTTTAGTGTGCTACCCTTGACTTGAATCAACCTTTGCTTGTTTCTGTTGTATTTAATTGTGTTTCTTTTGTATGTACATGAATGAGCTATATAAATATGAATTAGTGTTTTCAAGGCTGGAAATCTTTTTGTTGAGCTCCATAGCCTTAAAATCAGGTGAATGTTGTTGCAGGATTGGCCACATTTTTGCCTGTTTGAGAAACATTTGTATTCAATGCTGCCTCGATGTACTATAAAACCAAGATTGGGGTTGTCCGCTAAGAATTCAAAAAATCTAATAAAACTAAGAATGAATCAATGAAATGTTGCTTGATCTTTAGTACAATGAATTGATTTTCTCACCCAAAAAGATCTAAATGTACTTTTAAGCAATTGCTCTATAGACCCTATACTTGTTCCTGAAGTAGAAAACGTTCCATTTGTTCTGAATAGCTTCTTTCAAAGAAATGTTTTATAATTCTAGGAATATTTAAAGAACAAACTGTTGTAGGCCTATTTGATTAAGTTATTTTAAGGGAATAGAGAGAGAGGGGGCCGGCGGTAGCAAGAGTGAAGAGGGAGATTTAATTGTAAGGTGTGTTGTATCACCCCCATTGTGCCTTTATTTATAGTAGTAGGATTGGTAAAAACCTTACCTTTTTAGGATTACGACTCTTAATAGGTAATCAACACCTAATAGGAATATAAGAGATATTCCTAGATCCACTAGGATTTACACAATCACATTCCTATTCTAAATATGATTGCAACACTCCCTCTTGAGTGTAAATACTCAACAAACCATCAAATCAGATCTTAAGCAGATAAGGTAGAATAGTTGATGAAGTCGTCAGCACAACGGGTGAATAGGAGTCTCAAATTTAATGAAAGTATGCATTGATAGTAAAACTCACAAAATTTTGCTATGGTAAAACACAAGGTATGGGGAAAACCCATAGACTAAGGAGAAAAGTGAGAAGTATGCATAATGTCTAAAACAAACGTCAAACAGGATGAAAGTAGTGAACTCAATGGAGTATGATCATCCCAGGATAGGTGCCTCATCAAAACCTCGTTAGGTAGCAAAAATCTAGTGGGAAAAATGCTCCTAATCGTAGTTAAAAGAGTACATTAAAATCAAGTGAGTATGCTTCTGGATACTCCCGCTGAGTTAAACATAACTTCAATATAAGAGAACTACAAGCAATTCAACTCAGATAATTTACGCATACCGATTCCTTGGACAAGCTTCTGAAAAGTAGACTTGGGCAATGACTTGGTGAAGAGATCAGCCAGGTTGTCCTAAGAACGAATTTGCTTGACTTCAATGTTCTGATGCTGTTGTTGTTGGTAAGAATAAAAGAACTTCGACGCTATGTGCTTGGTGTTGTCTCCCTTGATGTATCCCTTCTTTAACTGCTTGATACATGCTGCATTGTCTTCAAAGATCGTCGTACGAAGGTCAATGACGGAAGTAAGACCACTAGTGCTTTAAGTATGTTCCATAACTACTCTTAACCAAAAGCACTCGCGCGATGCTTCATGTAAGGCGAGAATCTTAGCATGGTTCGAAAAAGTTGCAACTAGTGTTTGCTTGGTAGACCTCCAAGATATAGCGGTGTCTCCAAAGATAAAGACATAGCCCGTTTGAGAGCGTGCCCTATATGGGTTAGACAGATATCCACCATTTGTGTACAACGAGGCGAGAATCAATCCGAGAACCAAGGGGGTGGCAACACTCGAAGATTCGCTGGTATAGAACAAGCCTAAATTCGTCGTACCCTTGAGGTAGTGGAAAATGTCTTTAACACTATTCCAATGCCTGCGTGTGGGTGCATTGCTGTATCTAGCGAAAAGATTAACAACGAAGGAGATGTTGGGTCTAGTGCATTGAGCCAAGTACAATAAAGCCCTAATTGCACTTAGGTATGGAACTTCGAGTTCCAAAATCTATTCCTCATCCTTCTTTGGACGGAAGGGATCTCGTTTAGCATCCAGAGTCCAAACGACCATAGGTGTACTCGACGGCTTCGCTTTATCCTCATTAAAACGTCGCAACACCTAACGATTGCAAATCCGGAATGTGACTTCTTTATGAACATGCATGGGCATAATTCGTTGTTCACATAACCTTGACTTGTCAAATATTCACTCAAACGGTTATACCATATCCACCCAAATTGTTTCAATTCGTAGAGTGATCTCCTCAATCTAATACAGAAAGTGTTCCGTGGTCTATAGCTATTTGAACCAATCAATGGAAGTCTTTCTGGAACTTTCATGTAGATTTCTGGAACTTTCACATAATCCTGACTTGTCAAATATTCACTCAGACGGTTATAACACGTCCATAAGCTGCATATTCAGTTTTTCAGAAACTACCAAACTAATTAGTTAGCGGATGGTTATAACGTCTATTATGGGGGAATACGTGATAGGATCATATTTATGTGACTTAGTTAGCTTGTTTTCTTGCATTTACATAGTTAGTTTCCATTTATTATAGTGTTTTAAGTTATTTCCGTGTGTTTGTAGGTCCTAATGGCAGAGTTGGCAAGAAAGTGCATATTGGAGCTATTTGGAGCAGTTTTAGGCATGGAATGGATAACTTGCATATGGAGCAAGGTGGATGGACGAATTTGAAGATCAAGAGAGGCTAGGAAGTGCTTAATATCTGGAGAAACAAATTTGGAAGCCTTGAAGATAAGGAATCAGCTACAAAGAAGGAACATTATCCAAACAAACCTTATATTATCCAAACCTTATCCAACCTTATCTTATCTTATCCTATCTTAATATTTTCCTACCTTAATTTCAGCTGCAAAGAGGACTCATTTTTACATTTAATCACCTAAATATCAGGTTCTAGAAGCCCTATTTTCGTGCCCTAAGTTTATGCCACATGTAACCCTTCTAGAAGTTCTATAATCTGCCACAAGGACCATTCCTTGTCCTCCCTGGAATCTGATTGAAAGTGTCCTTGTTCTTTGGTGATTTGGAGTCCTAATTCCTCTCATTTTCAGCCCAATTTCGTGCCTTCCCTTCATCCTATAAATACATGATGCCGCAACACTCATAAACACCACCCTCTACCACAATTTCACACCACACCATCCACCACACCTCAAGAGCCTAAATTTAGAAAATCCCCATTGTGCAGCAGCAAGGAAAGAAGGAAGAGCCACATGGAGTGTTTCTAGGTGTATTCTATCTTTGTTTTCAATGTTTAAGTTTAATTATCTTTGTTTTGCGAACATGAGGACAATGTTTGCGTGCGAGTCTTTGTTTGGAACATTGAGGACAATGTTTGGTTTAAGTGTTGGGGGAGGGGGGTAAACAAAGTGTTTTTCATAAAAATTTGTTGGATTTTATCACCTATCACTTCTAAAGTTGTTACTCACTATTTTTAACTGTTTTTAGTGTGTTTTGAGGTGTTTTAATGTGTCTTAAACAGAAAATCCGAAAATTTGAAGAAATTTTTTTTTGAAACTGTTTTGAAAAACCCAAAAAGAGTTGTTTTAGAGTTGTTTTTGTGTGTTTGTTTGCGTCTTAGGGTACCTTCCAACACAATGATGAAGATTTGGTTTTTAATTGCATGATTGTTAAAGAAAGTTACAAACATGGATGGAAGTTTGATTTACTCTTTGGTTTATGCTTAGTCATAGTTGTCGTTTACGAATTCACATGTAATCACAAAGAAAGAAAAAAAAAATCCGTTTTTGTAACATGCTTGAAGGAAGGAACTTAAACTAACGCTACAACCCTGAGAGACTTGAGCCTAAACTTTGTTTGGAGAGTTATTAATCTGTGATATTTTTATTTTCTAAAGTCGTTGCATGATCTCATTATTTCTTTGCTTGGTGCTACTTAGAATGCGTTTCATCACTATAGTTCCAAATACTAGAACTCATGCCCGTTTCATTCAAAGCATAAAATTGAGTGTATAACATATAACAAGATGAAGTTGTTTAGTTTAAACCAGAGCCAAAAAGCCTTACCCCTTGCATATGTATTGTAGGTTTAACCTCTTTGAGCCTTAGTTAGCCTATTTTCTTTGTTAACCACATTGACCTTACCTAGCCTAGAATAGGACTATCCATACCCTTGTTCTTAAAGTATAGTGGAGCATGACTTAGAGGGAACCCCTTTTGATCTACAATTTGCAGAAAAACAAGTGTGGGGGAAGGATTTTTGATGGAAACTTATGAGGATGTACGTTTAGTGTGCCAAAGAAAAAAGAAAAGGGCACGAAAAAAAAAAAAAAAACGTGAAAAAGAAAGAAAAAAAGAAGAAAAAGTTGAGAAATAAGTGAGATTGAACTCACAAGTATTGGTTGTTGAAGAAAGGGTCTAAAAGTTTGAATTTGGCCCCAAGTGTTGTGTGAAGTTTCCCTTTGTGTTCAAAGTCGATTTCTGCATTGAAAAGTGACTTCTAAGTGTTTATTTCATTATTTTGCTTACTATCGCTTTAAGAACTTTTGTTTGTCTTTACCTTTCTTTGTTAACCAATACCTTAGCCCCGTTACAACCCTTAGACTTCGATCTTGATTGTTATGTGTTTCAATATGTAGAGTTTAAAATTGGTATGAGCATATGGTATCCTATTCTCACGTCTAAGTAGTGGCATTCCATTCATGAGATCATATACATGTTAATAATTCCACAAATTGCCTTCTTTGTTATGACATATGCGAGTGTTAGTCTACATGTTTACATCAATCTTCTCACGTATACCTAGTGTAGGGAGTGTCGTCAGAAAATCTTTGAGAAAATAGAGAGTATATCCGGTGAGAAATTAAGGGATTCTGTAAGGCATGTTACTACATTCAAAATGTTGTTTTAATTGATTAAATGCGAGCTAGTGAGTGGTAATTGCAATTAAGTATATGCTCGAGGGTAGGGATAACTAAAATCTATCAGAGTAGTGATTTTTAACATGTCATGTTGCATTGGAAATCCCTGAGGCAATTGTTGGAAGGTCTAGGTTGTGTTTTGTTTGTTTTGTTTTGCTCGAGGACTAGCAAAAGCTAAGTGTGGGGGAATTTGATAGGAGCATATTTATGCAACTTAGTTAGCGTGTTTTCTTGCATTTAAATAATTAGTTTCCATTTATTATAGTGTTTTAAGCTATTTTCGTGTGTTTGTAGGTCCTAATGGCAAAGTTGGCAAGAAAGTGCATTTTGGAGCTATTTGGAGCAGTTTTGGGCATGGAATGGATAGCTTGCATATAGAGCAAGGTGGATGGACGAGTTTGAAGATCAAGAGAGGCTAGGAATGTGCTTAATATCTGGAGAAACAAATTTGGAAGCATTGAAGATAAGGAATCAGCTACAAAGAAGGAACATTATCCAAACAAACCTTATCTTATCCAAACCTTATCCAACCTTATCTTATCTTATCCTATCCTAATCTTTTCCTACCTTAATTCCATTTGCAAAGAGGACTTATTTTCACATTTAATCACCTAAATATCAGGTTCTAGAAGCCCTATTTTCATGCCCTAAGTTTATGCCACATGTAACCTTTCTAGAAGTTCTAGAATTTGCCACAAGGACCATTCCTTGTCCTCTCTGGAATCTGATTGAAAGTGTCCTTGTTCTTTGGTGATTTGGAGTCCTAATTCTTCTCATTTTCAGCCCAATTTTGTGCCTTCCCTTCACCATATAAATACATGATGCCGCAATACTCCTAAACACCGCCCCCTACCACAATTTCACACCACATCATCCACCACACCTCAAGAGCCTAAATTCAGACAATCCCCATTGTGCCGCAGTAAGGAAGGAAGGAAGAGCCACCTGGAGTGTTTCTAGGTATATTCTATCTTTGTTTTCAATGTTTAAGTTTAATTATCCTTGTTTTACGTACATAAGGAGCTAAACTTGTTTTAGCTAGAGGAGACTTTGAAACTATGATTAAATTTGCAATATGAATTGATTACTTTCTGTTGTGATTTCATAAATCATGAACACAATTTACTTAACTGTTTGATTAAGAACTTATTCTTGTGTATTGATTAAGAGGGCCCGCTTAGTTAGAATTTGTTTTAATTTGTTTCTTTTAGTGTTTTGAGTCAACATAAGTTAGAATTCGTCCAAATTACTCCTTAGGTCCTGTTTTGAGTCAATTTAACTTAGTTTGTGTGTTTTGAGTCTATTTAGCTTAATTTGAGTCATAAGAGTGTTTAGTGATTTAGAGTTTAAATTGAGTAGATTAGCATCCCTTCTAATCCCCAGCCTAAAACGATCCCTACTTTCATATACTACAATCATAGGGTTTTAATTTGAGTGTTAGAATATTTCACATCAATACGTCTCATCGTAATCACTCCCAGGGCATTGAGAGAAGCCTTGTGTTACGAGGCGTGCTTTGTACTGCACTATTTCATTATTCTCATTACTTTTCCTCATGAAAACCTAGTTGTAGCCAATGGGCTTCACACGCGGTGGTGTAGGAATAATAGGTCCAAACACTTTATGTTTCGCATGTGAATCGAGTTCGACCTGGATTTCTTGTTTCTAGTTTGACCAATCTATTCTACGTTGGCAATCATCAATGGAACTTAGTTCAATATCATTGCTAAGCATGATGTCAGTAGCTATTGTGTACGCAAATGCATCGTCGATGATCGTCTCATTTCGATTCCAAACCTCATCCAATATTGCGTAGTGGATCGAAATCTCACGATTCTCGGAAGGCCGGGTTATCTCGTCTAGGACATCACCGTAATCTAGAATAACCTCATGCGTTGGAACAGATGAGTGAGGGATGGTCGGATTCAAACTAAAGTCACTAGTTGGTGCCGATTTCCTTTTCTGGGGTTGTGAATCCTTTGAACCAAGGGGTCTGCCACACTTTAGGGTCGGAGCAAATAATTGGCTAGCCGCCAATGTACCAGGCCACGTGGAAGGTGCGGCCTCCCCACCTTCAAGGACGGTTCGGTCTTCCCGAGTAGCATGTTGACGTATGTGGGGTACATCTATCCTTGCAGGTGCGTTTTAGTGGGTATATGTGATATTGTCACCTTTGCTAGATCATTAAAAGCATATGGCATGCCCTGTGCAATGCTCTGAAGATCTCTAATTCGTCGCACCTCAGTTTCAGATTGGGCAGTGCAGGGATTTAAATAAGATATAGTGGGAGTATACCACGATAATTTGCGACCTTTTCTAGGAATGTTAACATGCTTATTTGCCCCTAACGACGGGAATACTGTCTCATCAAAGTGACAATTCACAAAACGTGCGGTAAAGAGATCTCTTGTCAAGGGTTCTAAATAACGAACAATTGATGACGAATCATAACCGACATAGATTCCCAATTTTCTTTGAGGACCCATTTTGGTACGTAGTGGTGGTGTTATTGGCACATAAACTGCGCACCGAAACACATGTAAATGCGAGACGTCATGCTCGTATCTAGTAACCAACTATAATGGTGAATAAGGTTGGGTAGTGATGAGCCTCAGGCGGACCAACATAGTTGCATGCAATATTGCATAGCCCTAGGTGGATACCGTCAGTTTGGTTCGTATAACCAAAGTCTGAGCTATCAATTGAAGGTGCTTTATGAAAGCTTTTGCTAGGCCGTTTTGGGTGTGAACATGGGGTACATAATGTTCCACATCAATCCCTACTTACATGCAATAATCATCAAAAGTCTATGACATAAACTCTCCAGTGTTATCTAGTGGAATCGAGTTAATCGAATAATCAGGGTGGTGAGCCCTTAGCTTAATAATTTGTACTAGGATTTCACAAATGCAACATTGGGTGTGGACAATAGCCAAACATGTGACCATCGTGTCGATGCATCAACCAACACCATAAAATATCTAAATGGTCTGCATGTTGATTGGATAGGTCCACAAATATCCCTTTGAATCTTCTGAAGAAACTTAAGAGGGTTGTGAATAATCTTTGTAATAAAAGGTTGAGTATTTAATTTCCCCAAAGAACACGCTTTGCATGGTGGGAATCCAACATAGGGAGGTAACCGATGCCTATGAGATGTTTTGAGGATACGGTGCATCATGTCACGTCCAGGATGCCCCAAAGGATCATGCCAAAGCAAGAAAGTGCTATAGAACTCAGGCATAAGGCCAGCCACATATGGGCTTCTATGTCGCAAATGGTTGTGATGTACAACCCACTCGGGAGACGTTCCAACTTCTTGTGAATACACTTCTGGCCATATTCGTATGAAGTGATACAAAGAAATTCAGAACCATTATCTTCAGTGGTTTCAACATGATAGATATTATCTCGAATATCTCTAAAACTTAGCAACGTTCTTCCAAAACATGGAGAATATAATGCCTCTTTAATGGTTAAGACTGTTCCATTGGACAACATGATACATGTCTTTCTGTATCCTTTAATCGAGTTGGATGGGATTGAAAGAGTTGTTAGAGGTTCTTTCTTAGGTATAAAGTCGCTCATGCAAGATGGTGTGTGTGGTAGCACTATCAACCATACAACTAACTTCCCTACTAGACATACCTTGAAATAAATTGATTGAATTGGTCACATGTATAAATATAATTCCATTCATTCAATTAAGCAATTCGAGAAATAATATCCATAAAATAACAATCCATAATTCAAAACAAACCAAAAGCAAACAAATTATTCCAAAGACTTAGAAAAAATGTTCAAAATTAAACCATAAACCTAGAAAAATAGGGGGGGGGGGAGGGTTCGGCCACTCTTAGTGGGTTCGGCCACTGACACCCTAAAACATGTCTAATTTATTAGCCATAGGAGCTGATACCTCATGAAAATCCGATATCTCCATGGATGTAGTAGCATTTTTCGGATGATCTACATGTGCAAAGTTAAACTCATGATGGGAATGGTACTTGGCAATAGCCTTGGGGATAGCTCAGCATATGCGTGACCAATGATCCTTTGATCCACAGCGGTAACACATGTCCATTTCAGTGGAAGTTGATTGAACGATAGCTTTTCCCTTGTTCTTGAAGTTTGAGGCCTTAGGGCCAAGGGTTGTCGCTGCTGGGTCACATTTCATCCCTTGGGTGGGCCTTATGCCCGTGGTGGGGCTTGCCGCCCATTACCAAGGCTATTATTATTCTTTTGTCATTTGTGGCTGCTAGAATTGGTCGCATACGCTTCAGGGGCAGCGTTTGAGTCAGTCCGTCGAGCTTGATGATTTTTCATCAAAAGCTAGTTTTGTTTTTCAACGAGAAGTAAAACAGAGATTAAATCCAAAAATTTGGTGAATTTATGTGCCCTATGTTGTTGTTGCATGACAATATTGGTGGCATGGAAGGTCGAATAGATATTCTGTAGGAGATCTGATTCAGTTAGTTCCACTTTACAAAACTTCAGCAGTAATTGAATTCTACAAACTTTAGAGTTGTATTCATTCACAGACTTAAAGTCTTGGAAGCAAAGATTCTGCCAGTCGTGTCTTGCTTCAGGCACGTATATATCTTTTTGGTGATCGAAACGGCCGGCCAAAGCAAGCCAGAGGGTGCGTGGGTCCTCCTTAGCGAGATACTCAGTCTGCAGAGCATTATAGATGTGTCTTCGAATGAAGATCATTGTAGTAGCTTTCTGAGCTTTGTCTACAAGTTTGTTGTCGGTAGGTGCCTCGATGGTGGCTCTAATACCCTTTGCAGTAAGATGGAGCTTCACGTCTTAAACCCATTTCAGGTAGTTTCTTCCAGATACTTCCAGAGTGGTGAAATCGATCTTGTTCAAGTTCAACATGTCCCTAAAACGGAGGGTACAACAAAAACGTGATTGATATGGTGATCCATTGACATATATCATAGAACATTCGGGTTTTATAGACATGCATTGGTTTAATTTATGCATGAAAACTACAGGTTCCGTGTGGTAGCCAACCCAACCCAAGACCTGGTTGAGTTCCAAGAGAAGCAGCATGCCTAAATGGTTGTGCTTCCAGGACGTCGAAGCGACGTCGTCCCAATGTCTGTCACCAAATGGCTGGGCTTCAGACGAACAGAGTGGTGCCCTAGTGATGTTGTGGCGGTGTTGCAAAAAAATCCCAGACTTTTGCTTTTGTTTTTTACCGAATTTCTTTAAGGTTTGAAAAATCCTAATATGCTTCTAATTTATTAGTATGCTTTGACTCACAATTCCACATAGCAATTTGATTGCGTAATGCATGAAACATATATATATATATATATATATATATTGAAAATTATATGCAACATATACAATATATATCGTAAGGAAAATATAAACATAGAGGGGTTCATGCATCATGGGGAATGTTTTCATGCTTTGTGGACGCTTTAAATATCTTCGTTTATTTTAAGCGTACCTGATTGACATAAAACAAATAAGAGCCTTTGAATTTTGTGGAAGATAGCCTCTTCCTATGATCTGTTATTTCCTCAGCTTCTGGCAAGAGCGTTCTGATAACGTGTTGTAGGCCTATTTGACTGAGCTATTCTAAGGGAATAGAGAGAAGGGGCCAGTGGTAGCAAGAGTGAAGAAAGAGATTTAATTGTAAGGCGTGTGTTGTATCACCACATTGTGCCTTTATTTATAGTAGTAGGATAGGTAAAAATCTTACCCTTTTAGGATTGCAATTATGAATAGGTAATCAACTCCTAATAGGAATATAAGAGATATTCCTAGATCCACTAGGATTTACACAATCACATTCTTATTCTAAATATAACTGCAACACAAACAAAATTGTTTCTAAATGTCTCAAACCCAATAAATAATATATAGCTTGGATTTCTTGGTTTCTCTTCTAGTAAATAACTTATCGGGGAGTGAAATAGAACATGAAACCGTAAGTTCAATAATCGGATTGTAGCATGTATAGTTTAGTGGTAAAGCGCTTTCACATCTTCTTAACCGGAAACGGTTGGGGAAAGTAAAGGTTTCTTTTTTTCTTTTTACGGTACTCTGGGTCAAGTTGGTAACTTTTCTTACATCTTCCCCACCTGGAGCCCAGGTATCATATATACCCCACAAGGAGCTGGATGAGAAGAAACTCTCGTGTCCGGTTCACAAATGTGTAAAAGATGCTAGCCGCACTTAAAAGTCGAGTACTCTACTGTTGGGTTAGCGAACCTCCGACACCATGGTTCATAGCCACATGCATTCACATCCAAATCATGAGTGTTTGGAATCCATATTATGCAAGGAGACATTACTTTTACTAATTCGACCCAAGTAAATACCATAATAAATTAATTTCTTATTTTTCTTGATTTGTGCCTGAAATCTAGTTAATATGTTGTTCGATCTCTTTGTTGTTCAATTGATTGTATAATTTTGGTTCGAATTCAAATTAGTTTGACTGTGTGTTGCGATATCTACTGTTATGCGTTATTTATTTATTTATTTATTTTTTGGCTGCAAATGGCAGTGGTTATCATCAATTTGTGATCCCATAATTTTTATGTGCATACACATGCATAGTTTATAAGCATTTCGGGATATCTTACACCTGTTCAAGGGCTTATATATGATGTCTTTGCAAGGACAATTATCTCTTATAAGACGAATTGTTTGGAGAATGTGAATCATAACTTCTTCTAGAAAGTTATAGAGCTTGAATTTTTAATTAATCTCCACTTCTAGAGAGTTGAACCATTGGAACCTATAGGCCTATCATTCTGTAGCATGAAAAATATTAACATTTTCATGTCCATGGATTGTCCTTTTGAGACTTGAATCCATGCGACGACAACAGTTTAGTAGTGCCAAGTCCATGGATGGTCTCGTTGAGACTTCAACTCTTGTGGTATCTTTGTAACTTGTTAATGCATTTAGTAGTTACCTAGTAATTGTCAAGATTTGATTATCTTTTTGTACATCTTTTGAATGATATAAATGGGTGAGACAAAATAATAGTTGAAGCCGTTTTTTTTTTTTATTCTTCTAGGATGCATCTTTCCTCCCCCTTGTCTCATTAGTGAAGATGAAGCACGAAATTTCGTCCAAACATAATTACTAGATGTCTCACGCCAATCAAAATATGAAAAACGTTAGTTGAACTAGACGTAGATATGAAGTAAATGATCATTTAAAAAAAAAAAAAAAAAGGGTAAATTACATAAAACTACTTCAAATATTGGTTGAACCACAATCTCATACTCATGTTTTAAACATTGCAATGTCATACCTCAACTTATGAATTCATTGCAATGTCAGACATCCGTTAAAATTTTCTGTTAATTTGGCGGTTAAATGATGACGTAGTAGGAGTAGGGTCCACTCTTTCGCCAGCTAGAATAAAAAAATTAATTAATTATTAAGATATTTTTATTTAACAACTAAATTAATGAAAAAATTATTTTAATTAGTTATTTTAAAAAATATTTTCATTAATTGAAATGGTTAAAAGCCTTCGGATGAGGTTTCTGGCGATGGTGCACTTCTGAGTTATCCTAAACCCAACAATTCATGTTATTTACAGAAAAAATAGGAGAAGCAACTGGGTAGGCAGCAGCGGCCCAACCTCACCCACCTCTCCTGCTTTTGTCCATCACCATTTTCACAGAGATGGAGGAAACCACAAATCAATTGAACAGCAGCAACACCATTTCTAAAGATTAAGAGAAATTTTCGAAATACACAGCCCCAGCCGTTGGTACTTGCCAAGCAAATACCACTATCCCCAAACCCAGTTATCTATGTCTCTCGAAGTGACTACAATCGTAGCAGGCGAACGGTTAACACCAGATCCCAGATTCTAACCTTCGATTTCAATGGTGGCTATGTTGGAAATTTTGAGTAGAATTTCATTGTCCCACATTACTCACCACTACAAGGTTTCTCCTTTTATAAGGTTTTGTTCATTATAAAAAGTTATTGAAGTGATGAACCTTGAAGAATAAAATTGGGCTCACCCTTGAGGTTGGGAATTGGGATGTAATAATTAATTGATAATTAATATACAATTAATACAATTAATTATAATTAATATATAATTAATTATCAAAAGATGGGCCTTGGGCCTTGGGCCTTTGTTATCAAGAGGAATATGGCAGACAATTCTTAATTAATGTCACCTATATAGAAGTAAATGGAGTCGTATTTATGAGAATTGAAATGACTAAATTTTCTAAAGCTCCTACAAAATCCGGGATCTGTTCAGGACCAAAATGAACACAACCGTATGAATTGACGTGTGGCAAATGTGATATGTGTGTAGCATATTGTCTCGGTTCATTATTGCGGTAAACAGTTCAAGATCTTCCACATCCACTGCGTCACCAAGTAAACCCGATATATTTTCACTAGAGTAAGTTCAAGTCCAAAAGACACTTCACTCGATGCGTATCATGTCTATTCTCTCTCAGTTTTAGGCAGCTCAGTCATACATTTGCATTCAAACGTGGCGTGTTACAAGTAAATTGGTGGTGTGTTTGAATGAAATTTCAACTCAAATGTGGGGTATTGTTGGAAATTTTGAGTAGAATTTCTTTGTCCCATATTGCTCACCACCACAAGGTTTCCTCCCTTTATAAGGCTTTGTCCCTTATAGAAAGTGATTGGAATGATGGACCTTGGAGAATAAAATTGGGATCACCCTTGGGGCTGGGCTTTGGGGTGTAATAATTAATTGATAATTAATATACAATTAATATAATTAATTATCAAAAAATGGGTCTTGGGCATTGAGGCTTTGTTATCAAGAGGAATATGGTAGACTATTATTAATTAATGTCACCTATATAGGAGTAAATGGGGCTGCATTTATGAGAATTGAAATAGCTAAATTCTCTAAAGCTCCTACGAAATCCGGTATCTGTTTACGGCCAAAATGAACACAACAGTATAAATTGACGTGTGGCAAACGTGATATGTGTGTAGCATATTGCCTCGGTTTCTTATTGCGGTGAACAGTTCAAGATCTTTCACATCCACGGCGTCACCAAGTAAACCCGATATGTTTTCACTAGAGTAAGTTCAAGTCCAAAAGACACTTCACTCGATGCATATCATGTCTATTCTCTCTCAGTTTTAGGCAGCTTAGTCATACATTTGCATTTACATTTGGGTTCAAATGTGGGGTGTTACAAGTAAATTGGTGGTGTGTTTGAATGAAATTTCAACTGAAATGTGAGGTATTGTTGGAAATTTTGAGTAGAATTTCGTTGTCCCACATTACTCACCACCACAAGGTTTCCTCCTTTTATAAGGCTTTGTCCCTTATAGAAAGTGATTGGAGTGATGGATCTTGGAGAATAAAATTGGGCTCACCCTTGGGGTTGGGCTTTGGGGTGTAATAATTAATTGATAATCAATATACAATTAATATAATTAATTATAATAAATATATAATTAATTATCAAAAGATGGGCCTTGGGCCTTGGGGCTTTGTTATCAAGAGGAATATGACTGACTATTCTTAATTAATGTCACCTATATAGGAGTAAATTGGGCCGCATTTATGAGAATTGAAATGGCTAAATTCTCAAAAGCTCCTACGAAATTCGGGATCTGTTCAGGGCCAAAATGAACACAACTGTATGAATTGATGTGTGGCAAACATGATATGTGTGTGGCATATTGTCTCGGTTTATTACTGCGGTAAACAGTTCAAGATCTTCCACATCCATTGTGTCACCAAGTAAACCCGATATATTTTCACTAGAGTAAGTTCAAGTCCAAAAGACACTTCTCTCTCAATTTTAGGCAACTTAGTCATACATTTGCATTCAAATGTGGGGTGTTACAAGTAAATTGGTGGTGTGTTTGAATGAAATTTCAACTCAAATGTGGGGTATTGTTGGAAATTTTGAGTAGAATTTCATTGTCCCTTATAGAAAGTGATTGAAGTGATGGACCTTGAAGAATAAAATTGGGGCCACCCTTGGGGTTGGGTTTTGGGGTGTAATAATTAATTGATCATTAATATACAATTAATATAATTAATTATAAATAATATATAATTAATTATCAAAAGATGGGCCTTGGGCCTTGGGGCTTTGTTATAAAGTGGAATATGACTGACTATTCTTAATTAATGTCACCTATATAGGAGTAAATGGGGCCGCATTTATGAGAATTGAAATGGCTGAATTCTCTAAAGCTCCTACGAAATCCGAGATCTATTCAGGGCCAAAATGAACACAACCGTATGATTTGAAGTGTGGCAAACGTGATATGTGTGTAGCATATTGTCTCGGTTTATTATTGCGGTGAACAGTTCAAGATCTTCCACATCCACTGCGTTACCAAGTAAACCCGATATGTTTTCACTAGAGTAAGTTCAAGTCCAAAAGACACTTCACTCGATGCATATCATGTCTATTCTCTCTCAGTTTTAGGCAGCTTAGTCATACATTTGCATTCAAATGTGGGGTGTTACAAGTGAATTGGTGGTGTATTTAAATGAAATTTCAACTCAAATGTGGAGTATTGTTGGAAATTTTGAGTAGAATTTCATTGTCCCACATTGCTCACCACCACAAGGTTTCCTCCCTTTATAAGACGTTGTCCTTTATAGAAAGTGATTGGAGTGATGGACCTTGGAGAATAAAATTGGGCTCACCCTTGAGGTTGGGCTTTGGGGTGTAATAATTAATTGATAATTAATATATAATTAATATAATTAATATATAATTAATTATCAAAAGATGGGCCTTAGGGCTCGGGCTCTAATAATTATATTATTTAATTAAATATTTTCAGATTTAATTAATTATTTTTAATTAATTTCGAATTTAATTAATTAATTATTTTTTTTAGTATTACCAACAGACTCATCCTTTTAGATGAAGTCTGAAGAGTTCAGAAAAAACGCAGAGCAAAACACCACTCGGAAGAGATGTCTCCCAGCCGTCACACCCCATTCTCATACCTGTTGCGAATAGGAATAATCCCGTTATATATACATCCATCTGCATGACATTGAGAATACATAAAATCAACAATCTTCTTCTACAATCATAAACATCCTTCATGACAGAACCACACAAAAATTTGCCATAAGTTAATTTTTCCGGTGCTGGAATTCCTGACTTAGATCGTTGAATCCTGGTGAAGCAGACGTCTGTACAACTACAAGCATTGAGTAGGGACGAAATTTCTGTTTCAAGGACATTGCGGTACGCAAGCCTCGATCTTCAATTTTTCTGTTCAATATTATTTCATTGTTCATGCTCTGTTCAATATTTATTAGTATTTATTATTTATTAGCATATATTATTTTATCACAGATTGTTGATATATATCCAACAGGCTACTCGTTGGGTTTTGATCGACGCCACTTCGAGGTTAGAGTGAGAGAAGGAGGAAGAGAAAGAGATGAAGGAGGTTGCATGAATTAGGTGGGAGGGCGACAGTGGTTTTTGTATGGGAAGGGGCAATGGATCCAGACAGCGGCGTCGTACACAGAGGAGCAAATTGTGATGGTGCTGGCTCAAGCCTGGCACACATGGAGGTAGCAGGAGTTTCATGGAGGACGACGGGGTGGATCTGGGTTCTTGAGCGGTGATCTGCACGGGTTGTTTTTTTGGGTAAAATATCAAATTTCATTAGAAAGTTGAATACTTGAAGGGGAGAAGATGAAGTTGAGACTTGTGAGAGATCTTCGCAGGATCCTAAACAGAAGCGATAAGGGAAAATAATTTATTTTCAAAATAAATAATTAAAATAAAATTTTAATTAATTAATTTATTAAAAATTAATTATTATTTTTTTTATTTCAGCTAGTGAAAGAGTGGGTTTCATCAAATTGACAGAAAAGTTAACGGAGATCTGATATTGTAATGAATTTATAAGTTGAGGTATGACATTACAATGTTTAAAACATGTGGTATGAGATTATGGTTCGACCAATAATTGAAGTAGTTTTATGTAATTTACCCAAATAAAAATAAAAATCCTTTTGACAAAGTTATCCAAGATATCTACAATTACAAGATTGATTTAAAAGAAGAACCTCAAGACCTGGAAGCTGTCGACTTAAATAAATCATGTAGTTTGAAATTTGAAAATATTTCTAAGATCCAATTTAAAATTAAGGAAAACTAATTAAAAAGGTTTGAAAGCTTTGAGTTTTAACGAAAAATGACAAAATAAAGAGTAAAGTGAATAGTATTAAGATTGACTTTTTAGTGTAAAAATGTGGTTTTTCGTTAAAGTGAACAGTACCGAGAGTTTTTTGTTAAAATTCCCTTAAAAATATGCATATTGCTGCAATTTTAAGATGTTATAAATTAGAGCCATAATGCTGTCAGAGTCATCTAGGCATGGATTTGGTATGGTTTCCATACTAAAACTATTGTACAAATTACTATATTAAATTTTTGGTTTAGTAAAATCTATTACCATTACCGTACCAAACTTTCGGTATAATTTGTTTCTTCGTCTTTACAAAAAATAAATAAAAACAAAAATAGGAGTAATTAATTGTGACACATTCACTAAAAAAAAATCCTTTTGTTGCAAATCATTTATTAAGAAATTCGGTTGGCATGGTATGAAAATAGTAATACTTTTTGGGCCAAAAATCAAAAAAAAAAAAAAAAAAAAAAAAATTCAACCCAATTCAAGGGTGATTATTAATTTTTTTTTTTTTTTGTACCTTTATCTTATACATTGTGGCCTAAATTCATCTATCATTTATCATTTACAATTCACATGCATAATAAGTCGAATGATGCATCAAGATTCATAATAAAAATTAAGCTTACAATCCAAATAGAGGTTACGAATCAAAACAAATAGAAGTTAATAATCCAAAATAGAAGTTAAACTTTCAAACTAATTAAAATTGGAACTCAATTCTTCAAACTTGAGATGTAGAAGTATTTGGAGGAGGCATACTTGTAGAAGATTGAGGCATTGAAATATTATAGATATATTACAAATATATATTAATATAATTTATAAGTTATATATTATTATATTTTTTCGGTATAATACCATTGTAATGTTAGCTAATACCAATACCGTATAAAAAAAACTTTGGTTTGGTACAATACCATGCAATTACCGATTGGCACAAAATCGGTATGATACGGTTAGCAATTCGATTGGCACAGTAATTTGTCAAAAAAATCCACCCCTATAGTCATCCACCTAAGCAAAGTGACATGTAAGCTTTTTTCTTTTACTTTCTTAAACTTAGGTTTCTGAAATGGAAACGGATCATCTCGGATCCCTTTCCACCTAATCCACCAAGTCCGGGATCCAGACCGTCGAAATTTGATCTAACGACTACAGTTATTATAACTTTTAAAGGGCCCTCCCTGTTTGTAGCCGTTAGATCAAATTTCAATGGCTTGGATCACGGACTTGGTGGATTAGGTGGAAAGAGATCTAGAGAGGATCCCTTTCCTTCTGAAACATCACTTGGTTTTTTTTGCAAGTTATATATTAGTTAAAGTGTAAATAGTTGTCTGCTGTCCTACATTGATGAAGTGCATACATAACACCAATTGTAACTCCTATATATACTCCACTTTGGAGATTAATGAATATATAAGAAATTCCCAAATATTGTCATATATATATTTTTGAGATTTACGATGTTTAGTTTGACATGGCATCAAAGCAGTTCGCTCTTGATGACCTGTGTGCTTTAATTTTGTGCCCACCTTTATCGTGATTTCATTTGTTAAAAAAAAAAAAAAAGTGTAGAGTGCCGGGCTACAGTACAGTGAACATCGTCTTGCTACAATGCTGGCTACTGTGTGTGAACAGTGATTTGCTGCATGCCGTGAACAATGATTTGCTATAGTGTTCTGGTAAGTTGTTTTATTTCCGCTACATATCTTTTGTATCTTTATTGTTCGTGATTTAGTCAAGGGCTCAATATAATCATAGTGTTGTTATGCATCTTGGTGGAACAAATATATGGATAATTGACACTAAGGCCACTAATCATGTGACTAATGACCCTAGAGTGTTTGATGAGTTATGTGACTATGTTCATGATTTGTATATTACTAGTGCAAATGGAGCACCTTCCTCTGTGAAGGGTGAAGGCATTATCTCTCTTGTTCCGACCTTATCACTGGTCCATGCTTTACTTGATGTTAAGTGCAATCTTTTATCGGTAGGAAAACTACTTGATACCTTATATTGTTCTGCTCACTTCTACTCTACGTATTGTTCTTTTCAAGACATTAAAACTCAGAAGATAATTGGTCATGGTAAAAGAATAGGGGGTTTGTACATCTTGACTATGGATGATACTGCTATTTCCGATTCAAATAATCATCAAGTTTTAAGTGCTAAAGTGGATGACAGACATCAAATTTGGTTGTGGCATCGACGATTGCGACATCTATCATTCAGTTATATGAAGCATCTATTTCCTTATTTGTTTCGCCCTTGTAGTGATTTAGAGTTTAAGTGTGAAGCATGTGTCATGGCTAAGAGTCACCGTGCTTCCTTTCCCATAAGTGATTCTAAAGCTACTTTGCCATTTGATTTGATACATTCTAATGCGTGGGGTTCGACGAAGGTTAATTTTAATGGATTCCATTGGTTTGTTACTTTTATTGATGATTGTACTTGATTAACTTGGGTGTTCTTGATGAAGAATAAGAGTAATGTTCCCTTGCTTCTTCAAGAATTTTGTGCAATGGTGTCTACTCAGTTTCGGACCAAAGTTAAGGTCTTTAGGTCTGATAACGGAGGAAAATATGTGAATCACACTTTGGCATGCTTTTTTCGTGATCAAGGTATTATTCACCAGACGACTACTTCGTTTACACCCCAACAAAATGGTGTGTCTGTACGAAAGAATCGTCAAATAATGGAGGTTGCTCGCTCCTTGATGTTGGATAAATGTGTTCCTAATCATTTGTGGGCTCATGATGTTTTGGCTGTTGTGTATTTGATAAATCGTGTTCCAAGTAGGGTTCTTGATTTTCAGATGCCGCTTGATGTGCTATAAAAACATGTTATATCTTGTTTCTGTATCAAAACTTCCTCCGAAGGTGTTTGGGTGTATTATGTATGTGCATGTCTACTCTCATCTGCGGAGTAAACTTGATGCATGTGCTCTCCGATGTGTATTTATTGGGTATGCTAACAATCAGAAAGGCTATAAGTGTTATCATTCTCCGACTCAGAAAACTTATATTACCATGGATGTCACCTTCCACGAGGAAGTTTCGTATTTTGTGAAGCCCTCTTCCGACTCTCCACTTCAAAAGGAGAGGGGGAGTGAAGTGCAGATTCGAAGAGATGGTATGAATGATGTGTTACAAGCAGAGTTGGGGACATAACCTATTATGTTGCGTAATACTGATCAGTCAGTTATAAATAGTGATCGGTCACCTGCCATTCCCGAAACTATTTCTACTGACGACATAGTAGATGTGCCCAACGAGTTGCCTGTTAGTATGTCTGATAAATTACCTTTTGATGACCGGTTGCCTTCTGCTGGAATGTCTAACAAGTTGCTTGATGATGGTTCGTCCAATGATGATTCTTCTAACAGTTTGGTACAAGATGGTGGCATACATGAGGTAAATTTTGACGATTGTTTACTTATCAGTTGCCTCCACGAGCTAATCGTGGAAAACCTAAAGTACAATATGAGCCTGATATGTATGCCAAAGCCAAATATTCTATCAACAATTATGTGTCTACTCATCATTTGTCCAAACCATATGCATCTTATGTATGTTAGCTATCTAGTGTATCAATTCCAACAAAATTCCACGATGCTTTGTCTGACCCTAAGTGGGTTAATGCAAGGAAGCTGTTAGATGTAGATGGGTGTTCACTATTAAGCACAAAGCAGATGGTTCTATTGATCGGTATAAAGCCAGATTAGTTGCTAAAGGTTATACTCAAACCTATGGGGTGAACTATCAGGAGACTTTTACTCCTGTTGCCAAACTTAATACTGTGTGTGTTCTTATATCCTTCACAGCAAATCAGGATTGGCCTCTGTTGCAGTTTGATGTTAATAACGCTTTACTTCATGGTGATCTCAAAGAGGAAGTTTAAATGGATTTCCTACCTGGCATCAAAACATTTCCCAGAAAAGGTGTTGTATGCAGGTTGCGAAAGACTTTGTATGGTTTGAAACAATCTCCTAGAGCATGGTTTGGGAGGTTTACAAGTTCAATTAAGAAGTTTGGGTATGTCCAGAGTCATTCAGATCACACTTTGTTTCTAAAGAGACAAAATGGTAAGCTAACTCATTGATTATTTATGTTGATGACCTGATAGTGATTGATGATGATCAGAAGGAGATACAACGCCTTCAAAATTACCTAGCTACTGAATTTGAGATGAAAGAATTAAGCGAATTGAAGTGTTTTCTTGGAATCAAGTTTGCACGATCCAAGCATGATATTTTTCTATCTCAATGGAAGTATGTTCTTGATTTGTTAGCTGAAATAAGTATGTTAGATTGCAAACCTTTTGATACTCCGATTGAGCAGAATCATCGTCTGTGCTTATTTCTGGATCAAGTTCCTATTCATAAAGAACGGTATCAGAGGCTTGTGGGGAGATTAATTTATTTGTCTCACACTCGCCCTAACACTGCTTATGCAGTTAGTGTGGTAATTCAGTTTATGCACTCACCTAGTGAAGCTCATATGGATGCAGTAATTCGTATTTTGAGGTACTTGAAGATGTTTCTTGGTAGAGGCTTGGTTTTCTCCAAGAATGGTCTTTTGAATGTTGAAGGGTATACAAATGCAGATTGGGCAGGTTCTATCACTGATCGACGATCTACATTTGGATACTTTACGTTTGCGGGTGGTAATCTAGTTACTTGGAGAAGCAAGAAACAAAAAGTGGTGGCTAGGCCAAGTGCTGAAGTTGAGTTTCATGGTATGTCTCATGGTGTATGTGAGTTGTTGTGGTTGAAAAAATTGTTGAGAGATCTTGGATTTAAACCCAGGGGTGCTATTAAACTCCATTGTGATAACAAGGCTGCTATTGAGATTGCTCATAATCCAGTGCAACATGATCGAACAATACATGTGGAGATTGATTGACATTTCATCAAGGAAAAATTGGATGCTGGAATTACTATGTTTTTGTTTGTGGGATCTGAAGATCAACTTACCGATGCACACTAAGATTGTGTCTAATAGTGTGTTTTCCAACTCGCTTGACAAGTTGGGCATGCGTGACATCTTTGCTCCAACTTGAGAAGGAGTGTCACGAGTTATATATTAGTTAAAGTGTAAATAGTAGTTTGTTGTCCTACATTGACGAAGTGCATATGTAACACCAATTGTAACTTCTATGTATACTCTACTTTGGAAATTAATAAATATATAAGAAATTCCCAAACATTGTCATATATATTTTTGGTATTTACCATGTTTAGTTTGACAGTTTTCTTATAATGACATCCACTTCTTTTTCTCAAAACCATTTGGATTTCAACTTTCTTCCTAATGGACAAGTGACTCTTGATGCGAATGTCTGTCACCCAACCTTCTTATCACAAACTGACCTTCTCATAGTCAATGATTCTGTGACTTTAAATGATACAACTACTATAGCAGTAGCTAAGAACTTTCTTACTCCCCGAGATGGAAGGTTATTAACAAGAAGATCTGGCACAGTAGCCGTTAATAATTCCTTGGCCCTTAGCATTCAAAGTGTTGTATCTGTGTTGAACTTGGATCAACGTTTGCTTGCCAGGACTAATGACATTCAGATATTAAACAATAAAGTTTCTCTTGTTAAACAAGAGATTAGAGCACTCAAACGAGATAATAGAGAGTTACAAAGACTTGTGCTTGTGTATACAAATGATACAAGAATACAGTTTGATGAGTTGCAGAATTCTGGAGATCGAATTCGAGAAGATCACGAGGGAATCCTCACTCAAATTCAGAGACAGGCTTTGTCATCTCGTTCAAAATTCATGCATAGTAATAACGGCGAGGTTACACGCGCCCAGCCCTCTTGAAGAGGCTTCGTGAAAATAACTCTTTGAGAATAAGTACCAATAGATTCAATTATTATCTCTCTCTTTTGAACATTATCGTATATAAACTGATTTGTTATTTATTGTGCTTAGTACTAACTGAATAAGGGGACTTGTACTTCAGGGCTCAAATCATTGAATTTGTCGAATTTGAACTTCTAGTTCCAAATCAAGAAATTTCATACTTTAAAATCCCGTAATGTAGACATTTATTTTTAATTGATCGAGGGACTTCAGGTCTGGATTACACAAAGTCTAGTATAGAAGATTGCAGTTATGGAACTTTATGTTCCAATTTAACTATACACTTTAAAGTCTAGTCCTCCAACAATATTTTGTACATCATTGTCTGGATAATTCTTGATGAATTATATGAAAGTTCTTTTTTTTTTTTTGGGAAGTGTTATTGGCACTCCAAAAATCTCATTCTACACTCCTCACAAGTGTATTTTTCTTTCCTAATATAGAAAGTTTGGAGTGTAGAATGATATTTTTGGAGTACTAATAAAATTCCCTTTTTTTTTGGTCATATAAAGTTCTAAAAGCCATATTTTGATACATGCCTGAAACTTCTGGTTTGACTTTTTAGATATAGAAACCCATGAAAACTTCTGGTTCTGTGAATTTGATCAATGAGCTTGTAAGAAAAGATGTTTCTTAATATCATATGCCTCCACAATTCTCTAGTATCATGAAATAATGAAGTATTTCTTGCCTAAGATGTCAATATTGATAAAATTGAGCTTTGACAATTTCACCCTTTTCTTATACCCAAATGGAAGAAAATGAGGTATGACAAAACTTGCAACAATTTATTATTTACATATAAATGTATATCTACACAAAGTGTTAGAATTTCAAGTTCTCAACAGTATTTATATTTTGAACTTCTAGTCAAAATCTTGTGACCAATGAAACAAGAACACGTGTACAAAATAATATTTGTATTAATGTAAGGTTTAGGGTTAAAGTCTCTGTTACAAATTTAAATCCTCTAATTCAGTGTTTAGGGTGAAAAGTGTGTCTTCCGAAGGTCGCGGTAACTTGATCTCGAATGAATGAACGCCTTAAGAGCTTCGCTAGTGGCGATGGAGGGATCTGCACGTGTGGGGTACTTGGTGGTTTTTCATAGGTGTGTCGAAGAATGTAGAGAGCTTTCTGCATCTTCAGAGTGCGTAGAGTGTTTGGAAGTTTGAGAGTTTCAGCATTCGGGCGTGTGCATGAATTTCTCAGAAGCTTTACTTTGTCTTAGAGCCTCGTATTTATAGGCTCTCCAAGTCTTGCATACTGTTGAATTTGCCTTGATTGTGGACTTGATTAATTGACGAAAGAACCAAGATTTGATTTGAGGCTTAGTTCGTGATTTGACTTCATCAAAATAACCTTTGATTTAATCAAATAATCTATGACATTAAATCAAATAATTCAATCACATTTCATCCTTAATTGGGCACCCTTAATTTGGCATTTTAAATCAACTAATTTGTTTGATTTAAATTAAATTAATCAAAGAATTAATAAAGATAATTCCTTAATCATTTTGCACCAAGTGTCGGCGCGTGTCACCATTGATGATTTGTCCAACATGTCTATATATGTACGATTTCTGAGACACATGGCGTATGCCATGTAAGCCCTAGCACATCTAAATTTTAATGTATTGGTGAGTATTTGTTTCACCGAAATTTACATAACAAAGCATAGTACAATAAATAAATCGTTGCAAAGGGCAATCGTTTCATCCAATGTGAATAAATTGTTTTAAATAAATAAAACTTATGACAAAGGTTTTAATCCAACGCCATTCACATAAATACCGTTAAAAAAAAAAATATGAATGTTATTACAAGAAAGGGCGATAAATACTCGCAATTCATATTATAATAATATATAGTATAGGACTGGCGATAAATCTGTACCAATCGCATTAGTAACAAAATTAATATATAATAAAGAAAACAAAGATAAAGAGTGGAAATTGTTTCACCTTTTTTTTTTTTCCGTTTTCTTATCGGAGAACAGCGACTAGACTTTATTATTTCTTTTTGTTGTTCTTTCTAGTTGGTCATGCTAATACCAATACAAGTTCTCTAACTTTTTTTCCATTTTAAAAGTTACACCATTATCTTCTCTGAATGGAGATTGCACATGATCTTCATTCCCCGTGTGTGCATTTTTCTATTTGTGAGATTCCAATCGGACGTAGGTAGTACTTCAACGGATTCATGGTGTTGTTCTTACCATTGACGCGAGAGCTTATCATGATGGTTACGTGTGGTAAAATAGACGATATATATGTGGTGACCTATAAAGTAAATAAAACACAATATTTATAAGGTTCAATAATCATGCTTACATCATTGATGCAGCAACAGTAATTTCTTTATGTATCTGAAATAATAAGAGTGCAAAGATAACTCTTACTTTAGTGTATATAATCGTTCTAAGTAGCTCATTACCTATCCTCCCTGGCCTCAGGTAATCCTCTTGCTCAAACACATTGATGCGTGAGAATTCGTGTGCATCTTTCTTACGAACCAATCCCTTTGTAGAGGGATATTACAAATTTACACTACTAAATTAAACACCTTGCGAGACGAGGGAGTCTTTGTCGTGCAAAGCATTTCCAGGTCGCACAAAACCTATGGCGACGTAGAAATCGTCGCGTAGAATTTGTTGCACAAAGGTCGTGAAGAAAGACCTTGTGAGACGAAGAAGTGCACATTCATCGCGTAGCTAAACGATTGCATGACACTTTAGTGTTTGTCGCGCGAAAGGTATACGGACAAAGGTTTTTGTTGCACGATATAAGAGGATACAAGTGTGCTTTGTGACGAGAAATTTCTGGGGACGTCCATAATTCGTCTCGAAAATGTTTGCGCGATGAAAAACGTAAGACGTGTGTGGTTTTGCGCGACGACATGTCATCGTCACACAAGTGTATTTTTTAATAAAAAATAATAAATAGAATATTATTAAAAAATATATTTCATACAATTGACAAAAAGAATAATGAATAAAAAAAATAATTTATTTATAATATAAATAAAAATGTACGTACAAATACAAAGTTTAAAAGGAAAGCAGGAACAAAAACTACGAAAAAAAAGAGGAATAATCTATGGGCAAGTCGTTCGGAGGTGCTTGGTAATCTTGCTACTGGAATGGGGTGGGGTTGGGGACGGGGTCCGAGATCGACGGGTCTGATTGCTGTGTATACTCGGGGTGGAAGGGCTTTAACGACAATGGGGCAGAAAAACCGGGGAGGCAGATCTCGAAGAAACTGAGGGCTTGTACAAGCAATGACATTTTAAGACTTGTACGATGCGAGCTCACTCCTCAGGCCAACAACTTCCTACGTCAAAGCTGTAACCTCGTCCTTTGATTGCGAGGATGAAGAGGCTCCACTCTCCCGCTACCTGACATTTCCCATCCTTCGACAATATGTCCCTGGCCTCCGACCAAAAGTCTGGTCCATCATCTCTATAAGGATGTGAAACCCTACATCCTCAGGGGGATCCATAGACTCGATCGGCATGTCCGGGGGAAGTTGGGAGGCAGACTCCCAAATGACCAACTGACGCTTCTCCACCATAGTTGCCTATGAAAAAAAACATGGATTATTAAGAGCAAACAATTTGAAATAATTAGTATAACTGTTTAATGCATAAGAAATTGTTTACATGAAATGACTTGATCAATTCATCGGCCGAACATAAACGTCAGCAAAGATGTTGATCTCCGGGAATTTTGAACCCTTTTGAAATAGAAAAAGATAAGGAAAATTTAGTACAAAAACAAAAACATAAAAATAAAAATTATTAGCGACATTTTAAAATTGGAAATGAAAGCTATAATATATACCTTTTGCCGCACATCCATCCTATATGAGAAAGGCCTCTAACCCGAATGGTGAAGAAGAGTCTTCTTCTCCCAATTGATCTTGTTCGCCTTCACCTTTTTCTATTATACAAAAATAAATGTATTAGTTGTAATATTTAAATAAATAAAAAAATTCATAATAAACATTCCTAAAAATTTAAGAAAGTAAAATGAAAGAAGTCCTAATTAAAAACGCACCACATAGCCTGGATCCTGAAAATGACCGCAGAGTCAAAGCCAACTATCTTGTCGGTCCTCGAGCTTTTTCAGGCAACCTTCCTCGAAAGCGACCTGCAAATCATCAAACATCTCAAAATACTGGTGCAGGTCACTCTTCCACTGCTTATAGCGTTTGGAGAAGAGCCAAATGAGGTACGCCAACATTTCCTCGTTGATGTCATCGAAATTGTAGTTTGTCTGCAATGTAACAAATATTACGAAAGTATTAGTAATGAAAGACATTAATAGATATACATATATAAATTTTACATGAAAAGCATTAAAAAGGCGACGATACTTACCGACAAATGATTGTGCACCATGTTCTTTACCTCATCCGGCATCACCTTCCAAGACTTCCACCGCATAGGGCAATAGGTCCGCACGACGTGCCCAATGTCGTGGACCAATGCACTATGCTTCTTTGCTGTTGGTGCTGCCTAATATAGCTCATCATATCCGATTGTGATACGATCGTTGGGCACCCAGGTGACCTTCGCTGTCTTCAATTGCCGACAAGGTCCCTAGGTGTTTTTCTTGGCTGTGAAGAAATAAAAAATTAACGTTAACCCAAAACTAATAACAAATCCTACTAAAATTTCAGCATAACCTCCCTATAATTAAAACGTTTCCCTAAACCCTGAAAATTACATAAACAATATATGTATCCAACACAATGATCACAACTGTTTAATATTAGGTTTGGAACGATGACAACAATAAACAATATATATATAATAACTTTTTAATCCTTAAATGACATAACTTAGCAAACTGAACCTAAAATAACAAAACTAAGTTAACATGGGAATGAGGGAGTAAATTAGGATAGTATACCTGAGGCATTGGTTGTGGATCCCGATGGCGACATCTGCTCTGGGGTGCGGGGGCCCTAGTGAGCACGTCGGGCGTTAACAGGTAATGCCACCGAAGAAGTTGAAGATGTCGGCATTTGTGGGACTGGAGGACCAACTGGGTCAACTGGATTCACCGACCTATGGTCCATCTTTACCGGAGTAGTGGTGGCAGTATTAGGTGTAGTCGTCGGACGAGGTATGGAAGTCATCGCCTTCCAGGTTCTAATGAGTTGTGACATCTACAAAATTAGAAATAAATTTGTTAGATTGCAAAGATTAAAATTATCATACACGTGCATAATAATTTTTACTTAAATTTAAAACGAAATTTAAAAACCCTAATTCTAAACCCAATTCAAGTTTGGCAGAAACAAAATTTAAAACTACATCTACTATACATGAATCATATAACCAATATCTGCTTGGTGATATAATATGTGGATTTGATATATACATATACATATACATATATATACATATACATATATATATATATATATATATATGAATTTCATCTAATATTTGTTCTACCATCGTTGAATTTGATCTAATAATTGATAGATATATAATCTATGAGTGTATGCGTATGTATGTATGTACGTGCTCCGAGTGTGTGTGGGTGTGTGTATGTACTATGTCTGTGTGTGTGTCCATGTACGCTGATTTTGGGTTGGTGTGTGTGTTGATGTATGCTAATTTTGCAGGGCGCGTTCTACTTGTGCGCTGTGTATCCATGTACTCTGTGTGTGTGTGTGTTGATGTATGCAAGTTGCGTGTGTGTGTTGTGTGTGTATGTAATAAGCAACATAAATACAAACAGTTTCCACCAGAGTCCAACTCCATAAATACTTAATAGTTTTACAGGTAGTAACAAGAAAAGGGACCATATGAAGTGATTCTCAGTCTCTTTAAACATCCACATTACATATAGAAATCATATGCTTATTGGATATAAATAGAGCTTACTAACTGGAATAATTAACAATGCAATATATTTAGAAAAGAATGATTAGCACCAAATAACACTTTCTATATAGGAGTGAAGCAATAGTAGGCTAATTAAGCTATTTAAGTTCTTCAAATTAAAAAACCTCACGGCACTAATTCTAACCCTTTACTTGAAGAACATAAAAACTGATTTCATTGGACAGCGATAATTATAGAAACTGTTTTCCTCTGCGATTTGTTCATATTGGAAGAGCATAAAA
Source organism: Pyrus communis (assembly GCF_041283825.1). Classification (NCBI taxonomy): domain Eukaryota; kingdom Viridiplantae; phylum Streptophyta; class Magnoliopsida; order Rosales; family Rosaceae; genus Pyrus; species Pyrus communis. The sequence continues at coordinate 6,160,586 of NC_142574.1, read as the reverse complement.
AACTGAATTCAAATTAAAAAACCGAATTAGGTCCGTGGGGTTTTTTAATTTGAAGAACATAAAAAACAGTTTCTATAACTATCTTTGTTCGATTCTATGACTAACTAATTAAGCTACATCACTATTTCTTTAACAGAGTCATACAATCTTCACATTGACTGATCCCCAGAAAGCCATACGATGTCAAAATACTTCACAGCAAAATGTCCAGAACAATAGGTTAATCCAGCCACGTAACAATTTCTTTTATAATTTAGCTACATCATGCATGCACAGTTGTACACACAAACACACATATAAATATGTGTTGGTAACTTGGTATGTATGTAATATGTATGCATATACATATGCATGTATCTATGTACATATTCACATGCATATGGGCAAAAACACACACAAAAACAAGAAGAAACACAAATACAATCTGAATTTCAATAAGGAATAGTAATGCATGACTCGTCACTTACTTTTTGCCGAGTCCAACCCAGTTGTGAATTCCTCGAGTGAATTCTAATTAACTGAAATAGCAAGTAAAAGAAACTCAGATTTCAAGAAAAGAACTTCATAGACATCAAGCGTGGGCTTCCCCAGTTTCCAAAGGTTGATGTCACATCCATATTATTTACATAAACATAAGAATGTATCTTGAGTATAATAAGTAAACCTAATCTAACAAGCACTTTATGACATACAATAAGCTGCTTTGATCTATGCTCATTTGACTTCCACCAAGCTGTTTTGAACATAAAATTCACATGATGAGCATTTTACAATACCTTCCACCAGTTACATTTAACAAACATGAATAGAGGATTCAGCTGACACAAATTAAGGACATGAGGCCAACATTTTCTTCATATTAGAAAAGCAGGAACTTTAAAACAGTTAAGAAACTAAGGGGGTGATACGTGTATCTTACCCTTGAATCTAATCCGTGGCTTAAATACTATCACATTACAAAAGCAACTAAGTACTGTTTAAAATATATGTTTCTTGGAGGAAAAAAGAATCATATAACAAGCATTTTATGACATACAACACAGGAAAAAAGTAACAATTGCCCAATTTCCAAAGGTTGACGGCCCAAATTCTAACCCTTTACTTGAAATTAAAAAACCCCTAATTTAAGAACCCCAATCTAATCCCCATTGAAGCACCCTAAATCTAAACCCCAATTTAAGAAAACCTAATCTAACCTCACTGCCCAAAATCGTTCCCCTAATTTAAGACCTAAATCTAACCCCAATTAAGAACCCCAAAAACTCTAATTTAAGAACCTAAATGTAACCCCCAATTTACGAACCCTAAATCTAACCTCATTGCCTTAATTCTAATCCCCAATTTGAAAAAACAAAAACCTCAATCTATAAGCCCTAATTAACATGGTCAATAAAGAAAATTGAAAAAAAAATTGAAGAGGAAATTACCTATTGGAGATGAAGACGTGACGGCCGGAGAGACGAGGTGAGTGAAGGAGAGAGGGATGGAGAGACAGAGGAAGGAGAGAGAGGGTATTGTGCAGGCAAAAAAATGAAGAAGAGGGAAGTGAGGGGAGGAATGCGACACACGGGGTTTAAAATATAAAATTTTGCGCGACGGAGGCTTTGTCGTGCAAGGTTAAAAAATTCGTCGTCCAAGTTTTTTAAAATTTCCATGAAAAAAAAGCGCCTTAATTGAATTTTTAGACACTTGCGCAACGAATACATAGATTTAGTCGCGCAAAGGATATTTGAGTGACGAAATATATATATTCGTCGCGCAAGTGTCTGAAAATTCAATCTGCCCGCGTAAAATTAAAACACTTGCGCGACCAAAAATTGTTGTGCATCGCGTAATTATGTTGAAAAATGGTTTTTCTTTTATTTTTTTATTTTTTATTTTATATATATATATATATATATATAATTTTGATTACAATTTATTATAAAATAAAAATAAAAAAAATTTATTTACAAAGTATAATTCACATATAAAATGGGAATCATTCATACCATTTTTTCTAGCCCTGTATATCACCTGCTAACCATTTAATATGTTTTACAACAAAAGTTATAAATAAATTGCATTAATCTTCATCCAAACTATAAGAACTTTCACTTTCGTCGTTATCATGATTTTCAGTGTCTCATTCCTCATCATTGATAGGTACGTCACCATCATTGTTTGTGCGCATTGGACCATCGTATCGCAGAAGATTATTGAGGTCAATTGTGATCAATTAAATTCGTATTTCGATTGAAGATACTCCTTCTATCTGAAATGGTTCTTGGATAAGATTAGTATCTCAGAGTGTTTCTGCACCAATTTCCATCGAAGATTCTAGACATTGGTCAGCAACATTGTCAATGTCGTTGTCAGTAGGGTCTTATTGTGGTATAGCATGTTGGAAATGTGCCCTAAAACCAATCATATGATGATACTTTATGGACATTTCACATGTTAAACTAATCTAGTTTAATGTAAAGGGCAAAGATTATTGTTTGAGCCGTCTCATATAAATGTTATATGCTTAAACGATAAGTCCAAGGAATATGTGATTGGAAGAATGCGATCTAAAGAAGTTAGATTCATGAGACCATTCTTTCGTTGACACATCCTAAACGTTCCTGATCATAGGATTGTCAATTGGGCATTGACAGTCCGTTAAGATCAGTACGTGCTATGTCTTCTCTCAGGGAGAGTGACTAGTCTCGAGTCATTGGTGTGTGTGACATCAAGACAAGTACGTAGGTGCTCAATAGAGAATGAGTTCACTGAACACGATCAACGAAGAGTTCTCATATTCATGTCACATGAGAACTCATGGTTGGGATAATGCAAATTAGTCTTTTGACCTGAGGCATCACAGTTGTCTTGTGGTTAGGTCCTTAATCTTTGATCATGTCAAAGTCACTCCATCAGGAGGGTGTCCACGACATCGTTGGGGTTAAGCCACTTAGCCATGGAGACAAGTGAATGCGCAACAAGGGATCTCTAACCTTCAAACTGTTTGAGGGAGAATACTCTATGATATGATTTAGAATCTCTGGCCAGAGTATGAATGAGAATTAGGAATGTGTTCCAAATCACATTCAAGGTAATCATATAAGCACAAGACTCACATTGGATAGTAGACATGAATAAACTATCAAACCAAACAATGTGGTCAAGAGTATTGTATTAGAGAAAGACCGTATTGCATTTGTAATCCTAAAACTGAATAGGTTCTCCACCTCTTCTGATTAGCTTGGGTAACCATGACATGTTGCTAGGCGTCAACCATGGTTTGTGGAAGCCCTAAAAGTGTATTATCACTAACGGGAGAATTGAAAGTAAGTTTCAATTCACAATCGATTTGAAAGAGTTTGAATCGCTCACTGCCTCGCTAAAAGGAACCTAATGGATCGTACACCGTGTAAGGTAGAGATTGAAGATTCAACGGAAATGAGTAAGAATAATTAAATGGTTTAATTATTTATGGCAAGGATTAATTAATATGATTATTAATCAAACGAATAAGTTCGTTAAAAGACCACGGGATAGTTTTGGACCTTAAGGCCCAATGGGCTTCGAACGTCAAGTCCATTGACTTAAGTTGTGTGACAACTTAATGAATAATGATTCACAAAGGCCCAAATAGCCCAATAAATCCCATGTTAAAGAAGGAGTGGTTTTGGACTTATTTACAAGTTTGCCACTCAAATGAATTAAGGAATAAGTATGACTTTATAGCCAAAATTCATGAAGGGTAATTTTTGGGGAAAGGATGAGAACATAAGCTCTCCTTTCTCTCTAAATTTTCAGCCACCTTGGAGGGATCATCTAGCAATCAAACTCCTCCAAGGTCACTCATTTCTTCTACAATATGCCTTGGTGTGGAGACTTAGAGGTTTTCAATTTTGGGAACTTGGAGAAACCTTTTCATCCATCCAAATCCATGGATCTAAGATGCAAGGAATGAAGGCCCTCTCTTTGGGTGATTAGCCTTTGCTTATGCAAAGAGGAATCTACAAAGGTATTGATTTCTCAACTCACTTTGTTTTGAGTTGAGTCTTGGTTCACCTATCTACTAGGCTTTGAAGTTCATGGGTTAAGTTTTGTTTTTGAGTGCATATAAACATGATTCCGCCTTTTAATTGTTAATTGCATGTTGTTGATGTTGCTCAAATGAACTTGTTTTTCACAAATTTTCCTTCATAGCATACATGTTCCTATGATCCATCTTCTGAACAACTTTCCAACCCCTCTCGGCTTTAGGGTCATCTAGATACACAATTTGTTTTGCCATGTTTGCTAAGATGGAAGTATCGTCATCATATCAAGTTTTGGTAGTGTTCACTAATAATAATCCATGATCTCTTTTCACACTTCCCTACCTATTTGGGTTTGTATTAAACCATTGACACTTAAATAGGATCACTTGGCACCAGTTTTTGTAAAGCAATTGCACGACACTTGTTAGTTTGTCGTAGAATTCAATGTCTGTACTTTCACCTCCACCTGGGACATGAACACCGCTGTTTTGCGTACACAACTTGTCATCTTGTGCACCCGCTAAGAACTTGACGCCATTGACATGGCAACCCAAGTACAATTCAACACGAATCGGTCCGAATGCCAAGTTATATAACTCTTCACTGTACGTTGGGGAATTTGATGCTTTCAATTGATTCACCTAATATTACACAAATACTTAAATTTGTTAGTTCAAGCAAAATAATTGGTACAATATATATGTCCAATACAAAACACTTCTAACTTACATATTCGAGAAACCACCTCGGAAACAATTCACGGTGTTTCTTGGCATACAAATGTGAAGGATGTGCCTACTTCATCATATCTTCATGCTCGTCTAGGTATGACAGTGTCTCATCACAATTGTTGAGTATGAACCAATGTGCTACCTCCATGTCCTTCTTGGAAAACGATTCGCCTCGTATTAGATCTTCAAATGGTTAAGCGATTTGGGCAAAAACTGAAAGTTTCTCCTTTCTCACACCCCTGTCATTATTGCAAGGAGGAAGATTGAAAGTTGTCTCAACATCCTTTAAATACATTCCACAAAATGTATGCGCCTCATATGCCACCCAAGCTTGTGTAATTGATCCTTTGGGCTTCGCTTTGTTTCGTACACTTTTCTTCAAGTCTCCAAGAAACCTGCCAAAATAAAACTATATGAAACAAATTTTACTAATCATAAGATATTGATTAATAAAAATGACGATGAATATATACCTTTCGATTGGATACATCCATCGAAAGTTAACTAGTCCAGCAAGCAATGCCTCTTCCGGTAAGTAAACCATCAAGTGACTCATACTTGTGAAAAAAGCTAGAGGAAATATCATCTTAAACTTGCATAGAACTTGCACAATGTCATGGCGCAACTGATTAATGTCCGTCTTTTGCAACGATCATGACGTCAATTGTGAAAAAAAAACTGGACAACAACATGATTGGTTTCACTACATCGGCTGGTAAGAAATGTCGAATACCAACAGGAAGTAGGCGTTGTAGAAGCACACGGCAATTATGACTCTTTAGGCCAACTAATTTACCCCCGTCAATGTTCACGCAACGTGCGATATTTGAAGCATACCCATCAGGAAACTTTACAAATGATAAAAACTTTAAAAATTCTCTTTTTTCATTCGGTTTCATGGAAAAAATGCAAGATCCCTTCTGGTTTTATCATTATCCCTATTCATCCATAAACCTTGTCATATTCCCATTTGTTCCAAATCAAAACGAGCTTTGATTGTGTCATTTGTCTTGCCCTCAATATCTAGAATTGTGCCGACCAATGTGTCAAATACATTTTTCTCAACATGCATAATATCGAGGTTGTGTCTCAATTTTAGTTTTGACCAATACGGGAGCTCAAAAAACATAAACTTATGCATCCAGTTCATATGTGTAGAAGGTCTGGTCCTACTGACATTGGTCCCGAACGGAGCAAAATCTAAATGGTTAAGTTGTTCCAAAATCTGATCACCTGACCATTCTCTAGGTCTGAGGCGATGCTTTGACATATACAACCGCTGCAACCTAGGCTTCAAAGGCAAATAACGCATGACTTTTTGTGGGATCTTCGTCGATTTATTCTGAGATGTCATTTTGAACCTCGACTCATTGCATACAGGGCATTTGTCCAATGATTCATTCTCCTTATAGAACAATACACAATTGTTCTTGCAAGCGTGAATTTTTTCATAACCTAATTCGAGACCATTCAACACCTTTTGAGGGTTTCTATGTTCTTTTGGCAAACAATTTTCCTTTCATAGCATTCTCTTGAAAACCCCTAAGAAATAATCAAAACACTGGTTCAACATACGATACTTTATTTTCATGTGCATTAGTTCCATAATAGTTGTGAAAACAGAAAATCCTTCACACCCCGGGTATAACTCTTGGTTGGTATTTTTTTAATAATTTTTCATATTCTTCGAATTCTTCCTGATTGGTATTTGTCGATGCAAATGGGAAAACATCATTTAAGATTTCCATGACTTGTTCATTAGGATCCATATTAGGTTTAACATTGTCTACTCTCGTCACATTTGAAGACAAAGCATTATGTAATTATTCCCCCTGATGGTTCCAAATATTATAGGTCTCTACCATTCCATTCCGTACTAAATGAAATCGAACATTTTCAAAAGTTTCCCTTAACATGTTGTTACACCTCCTACAAGGACATTGGATTCTAGTTACACCCGGGTTGTGTGTACGTGCAAAGTCAATAAAATCCTTGATTCCGTTTAAGTAGTTGTTGGCTCATCTGTTCGGGTTATGCATCCATATTCTGTTCATCATTCCTACAACCATAATAACAGTACAACAATCACAACAACTTCTACAAGATCTTCTCACCTTATGCCTCCAGTAAGGGCCCTATCCCATTCGGGAATGCAAAATTATGCCACGTAATTTACGGCTACTTCGGATTAGATTTCAACATGGAGAAATTTTGGCTGCATCTCTTTACAGTTCTTCAAGTGCACGACATAGATATGATATACCTATTTGCCACCCGAAGAACGTACAGAGATGACACCGAAATCTCCATAACCGAAAACTAATCCTTTAACCGTAAACTACGCGGCATAACTTTGCATTCCTAAACTGTCCAAATAATGGGACAATTCAAGAATCAATTGGACCGCAGTCATGCTTTCGCATCCATGTGCAACATCCAACTAATCCTCAAATGGGAAACTAAGTTTTACTAAAAAAACAAGTACGAAGTTGATTACAATTAGCTCCGTACATCACAAAACATATTTGTATGTCATGTACAAATTTGTACATATACAATTCAACATTACACATAATTATAACATACAAAATTTTGTAATTAATATAATTTAACAACTTAATATAAACATAACACCATAATTTCAATACAACTAATTCATATTTTTTAAAATTAAAATGAAGAAAATACCTTCCAAATCGTTATCCACCGAGCTTTAGTCACACACAAATACACAACGAATTTTACGGTGTTAGTATGAATTGACATTGATAATTTTAAATGAAAATAACAAAAACCCTTACCAAACACAATGAAATAGGTTGATCAACCTAGAGATTTAGATGGATGAAGTTTTAGAGGAAGAAATTGAGAGAAAATGGGACTGATGAATTCCAAATTGAAGAAAAACAAGGGGAAAATTGCAGGGGAGAAATCTGCAGTTTTCTCCCTCTGCAACTAAAGTCACGTTATAAAGGTTACTTTTGGAAGAACCACTTTACGCGACGAACATAGAATTCGTCACGCAAGTTTCTTTCACGCGACAAAACATACATTCGTTGCACAATTATTTTTTTTTCTTTCAAAATTCTCTTTTTTCGTTTTTCTTATAATTTAAGAATGTAATCTATTTGCGCGACGAACACTACATTTTGTCGTGCAAGTTGCATTATTTTTTTTTTCATTTTCTTCCTTACTAATGTAATTTTTTTGTTATCCAATTAAAATTATAAAACCAAATTATATATTACCATAATATTTATTAAAACTAATTTATCAACTAAAATATATATTATAACTAATGTAAACTTTGAGCCTTCCATGCATGTAACATAAATTTTAAAAATAGAGTCCAAAATAACGTTCAAATAAATCTTATTTCGTAAATAAATAAAAAATCAAATTACGTTCACTTTTCCTTTGGGTCATCAGCAGGGGCATCGACAACGGCATTGTCAACTTGAGAGCGCTCTGTAGCTCGCTGTACATTGAACTTCCACTGTTGGAACTGTTTCTTGAAAAGGTCGTCCACATGCTTCCATTGCTTCTCATCGGTTTCATCAATATCCCAAACAACCTGTAATGTGATGACTCGTCACAATTATATTTTATCCTTAAGTGCGTGGAAATGACTATTTTGCTCTCGTGGGCCTTGTGATGTGGATGTATGTATATAGTCTTCAATTACTTTTTCATTGACATGATTAAGTTGTATTCGACGTTACAAGATCGTGGATGCAAATTAAGGCCGAGTCGAGTATGTAGAGAAAATGTTATGTTGAAATAAGGGAGATTGGGTTGGTTCTTTTAGCTTGATCCAATTGCATGAATCTTGGGTTTGGTAGCCCAATCAGGGCTTGAGGTTGTTTTAAGCGACCAACCCTGTAAACCACACATAGACACACACGTGCAACCTTGTTCTTTCTCTCTCTCTCGAAAATTCCTTCCGTCTGTACGATCCGATTCCTCCAGCCCTCAAACACCATCAATCACTCACAGATCGAGTGATTGGAGGTCACCATCATATTCCTTGTGACTCCACGAGTCTAGTGACACTTTTAGGACGAACAACAGTTCATGGGGACCCGAGAACTTAGAAGCTTCGGCGGAGTACCTTGTTTCCCTGACGTGATCGTCGAGGTTTTACTTGTTTTTGAGACTTAGAAAGGTATTAATACAACTCCTTTAGAGTTTTTGAGACTAATTTTGGTTAAGTTTGAATGTCGAAATAAGCTCAACTGTGGGTTTCCAGGTTTAGTCGGAATTTCGAGGAATTTTCTGACAATTTCTCATTGATTTTAGGACCTCTAAAAGGTAAGAACATGTTCTACTCATTCAGGGCTTCAAATTGATATAAAGTTTGTGAAATTTGGTTGAAAAATGAGGAAGATATTAAGGTTTAAAGAATTTTCCAATTTCTGGCAACGCAATGGTGATCAGCGTCGGAATCCGACGAACCACAGGAGAAGGAAGGGGAATATTCCTTCAACTTTGACGGAATATACTAACGGTGTCAGGTAAAGTTAACGGTATTTGCTACTATTTAACAGAATATACTAACGACGTCAGGTAAAGTTAACGGCGTATGTTACTATTTAACGGAATATTCCCTAACGGAGTTAAAGATTCCATCAGTGTGCCAAGCACGTGCCTGCACGTGAGGGTGTGTGGGACGTTGGAAAATTATTCTAAAAATATGGGGATGCTCGTGGGTGGTGTTGAGTAGGCTACGATGGTATATTCAAACACCCCAATTAAGCAACGTATGAGAAGTTATTACATGGTTTTGGTTATGTACTTAAAATTAACGTTAAAATAGTGGTTTCACATATAGGTGAGACGTTTCCGAAGGACGAGCGTAGTCAGGCGAGACTCGGGGGTTACGATCTAGCTACATACCAGTGAGTGGGCTTTTGGTTTTCTATATATACGTATATATGCTTTACGTTTTCCTAGAAATTTGTTTTAAATGGAGTCACGATTTTAAATGCCATGTCAATTGCATTATGCTTTAGAGTATGCATTAGTATAGATATGCATATTGTTGATTGATGTTGCGGACACCCAAGTAAGCTTCAGGTGAATATATATTGATGATAGTGGATGCATTGTTTGTGGTTATACGTAGATGCATTTAGAGCTCACGCATGTAGCCAGGGCACAATTCTTCACGTGATGTTCACCTCCCACACCGTACGCTCACCTTGGATCCAAGTTTGGTGCACAACCTTGTCGTACAAACCAAATTAGGTGGTTCCTCGTAGATAACCTGCGATTATTCGCACAACCTTCACGTGATCGTAGCACTTGAGCGTACTTATTTGCACCCAGCTTTGTCGTATAGACCACAATAGGTGGTTCCGACTTGTGTGTAGGCATATCTGATGAGCTATAGGTTCAGCCATACAGGTCACGTTAGGTGACTTCAGCTGGCATATCATTTTACATTGATTTATTTCACCTGGCTTACTTATTTCTATACTGGGACACTCAACATGGCATATTTTTTATTTTCACTACTCTCAAGTGTGATTTTTATATACGTATGTATTTTTATTTTCTAGGAAACTATATGGGTTTTACGGTGAGGGGTTATTACTTTTGGAAAGAGAAATGGTTTTGAAAAGCTTTGTTTTTGCCCACTCTCGTTTTCTGTTTTGCGCCCCTCTAGGTTCTAGAAAGAAGTGAGTGTTGGTGGCTCACGAGGACTCTACGGCGGTTCTAACAAACATCCATCAATGTAGGGTTTTCTTTCATACCCTGTATAATTAGTATTTAGCCTGCTAGACTGCACCTTGGTACCTACGCTCTTATTATGTGTATCTACACTCTAACACTTCTTCCCGCACTTATTTATTTGTCTTGTGTGCATTAGTTAATTGGTTTTTGATTTCTCACATCTTCATATCACTGTCACTTCCGCATTGCGCACATGGCTACGTCACCATCACGTGACGGCCAGCATGGCTCGATTTAGGTCAGGGTGTGTCATGTAATGGCAATAAAATTAAATGGAATATCGCAAAAATATTATTTTTAAACTAAAACAATTACACATTCTTTAATATAAACTTATTGAGAACTCCTGCAGCATGGAGTTCTTCCCGTCCACTTGCACCATTTTCCAAGAGTTAAACTTGATAGAACACTTTTCCCGCACCAATCCCCTTATATCGAAAATAAGTTCGGCGTACACTTCAGGAGAACTTTTGTCACCAAATGATGGCAAACGCTTACGTCGGTACCTCTCTAATGTCACCACAGCTTTCTTCATTTTTTTCCTAAAACAATAAATTAAAACGTAATTGCCTATTAAAACAATAATTTCAACCATATCAAATGTCAAACAATTAACTCGACAATAATTTTTTTTTACCTTTCCTTTCATGAGAGCCTTCTCCCTCCCAACCTTTCGTTGAATCTGAAATCGAATCGACCATGGTTTGTTATAAAACCTTCGCAAAATAGGGTTCTGAAACTGTGTTCATATAAAACTCGACACACTTTGAGCGACGAACCCTCGGTCGCGCAAGTTTGTTATAACTCCTTGCTATAAATGGGAACGTTTGATGCCCGACTGACCAATTTGACTGTGTTCATAAAACTTTGTGCGACGAACAGTAGTAGTCGTCGTGCTAAGCCATCTTGCGCGGCGAAAGACTTTGTTGCGCAAAGTCATCTTGTGCGATGAAATCTTCATCATCACACAAACATCGGAAGAAAAAAAAAGTTTTCCGCAAAATAATTAAAACCTTAAATAATTACAAACAACTATTCAGTTATAATATTTATTCTACAAATAATTAAAACCTTAAATAAATTGAATTAATCCATTCAATTATTTAAAAACCCAAATAGGAATTAAAGCCTAATTAATTCCAAATACATAACTTATAAAAGAAACCTTAAATTTAAATATTGTCCTCAAAAACATAAATTTAAAGCTACTGTTTCGATGGTCCTCAATTCTGCTCCCCGTCATCATGCCATCGCTTGTAACCTCCCTTTAACGCCTCCTCCATCAACTTCATCAACTCTTTGTTCGTATCATCATCAAAAGTATACATACACTGTTACACATATATGCAAATAATTAATTCCAACATATAACAAAAAATGTCACAAAAATTAATTATTGATATATCAACAGTATACTTACTAATAAATGATCCATCACCACCTTCTTCACATTCTCGGGCACATATTTCCAAGAACGTCACTGGGCAGTAGGATAATATTACGCATAGCTTCACCAATTGCATGTGCGAACTCCACATGCCTCAAATCATAAGGGTTGGTGGGCATGCTCTCATTCCGATTTTTATCCTCCATCACAGCACGAACATAATTGTGAAGAACAAAGAGAGTAGAAGTGTATATTTATAGGAAGGTTAGGGTCTTTGCACGACGAAGGCTTTGTTGTGCAAACACCTGCACTGAATACATTATCGATTCCTTTGATTCACATGCACTGAATTGTCGAAGGCAAAACTGATAGTAGCTTGTGCGACGAAGCCTTCATAGCGCATGTTTTTCGTGCCAAAAATTTACCCACGTTTTTCCTTGCAGACTTTGAGCGACGAGTATAATGTTTTCGTCGCACAAATTGGGTTTGCCTGACAAAGATTTGCATCGCTCAAAGTTGACCTTTCTTGCGTGACCAATATCCTATTTCATCAAGCAAAATTGTCTTGCGCGACGATTTTCCCGTTGTCGTGCAAATAATTTTTTCTACTAGTGTTACAAGATATATCATTCAATGATGTGGAGCAAAAGTCTTCAACTGATGAAAATCTTAAGAGACATAAGCTACCATTTCACCAACATATACATGCATAATAACATTTACTTTGGTTTGAAAACTATCTCAGCCAAATTGTTTCTTCTTCTTAATTTCAATATGTGGTATCCACATGTATATTACAACAAGCTAGCGATTTAGTTACTCTCTTTCTTTTTTTTCTTTTTTCTTTCTTTTTTTTAATTTTTAAAATTTTAAAATTTTTATTTTTATCAACTGTACTCCAAATTAAATATATAAGAGAGTTTTAATGAAAATTCAACAATTTATCTTGCACTTACATGTGGAGTACATGAGGCTAAGAGAGGAGTGTCAAAAACCACTAGCCAAAGAATAAAAACAAAGGCTACATGATGTCTAGTGCAAGCTGGTGCGGCAAATAGCCCCATAAAGAGATCAATGAAACTATATTTGATAGGTTAAATTGAGCAAAAGTGTCAATTACCTATAATTCGATCGAGATGCCGAGCAGGACATACGAGTGGTGTTGAGTGTTTTCGACGCATGTGGACGAGAGTAATCGAGCAATCATTTCATTGAACACTTAGTGAACATTTTTAAGTTTTGTACGTATTTCAAATTAAAAGTACTAATTACATTGTATGAAATTTGTTTTTGGTGATTTGGCTTGTTTAAATTTATTTTGCAATTTAGATACAATCATTTTTACTAAGTTTTTTTTATTTATTTATTTTGTCGGCGGTTATTGATTGCTAACATAATTGGAATTACTTGAATTCGTGACATTTTAATAAATAGCAGAGCCAGCATAGGGTCATTGGTTATTCATAACCCCAACAACGTCAAAAACCTATGTATATTTGTATCTGTATTGTATTTGATCCTGTAAATAGTTAAGGCAAACTAATTTACAACCTCCTCATACTAATTCTTCTATTCTTTTATCATCATGTCTTCTTTTCCTTTGTTCTTGTGTGCGACTCTATTATGAGCATCAAATGCTTGAGGAAATGCCTCAGTTTACAAGCCTCTGCAGTCTTCTACATTACTTTATAGTTTCCTATAGCCACCTTTGACAAGTCCCTACATATCATAGTAGTTGTTGACATATGTTGGCATAAGCCTTCAGTAGATGTTGGTAAGAATTAACATGTTCCTAACAGGTGCTCAACGAAATGGTCCAATAACATTTTTATGGTCGAAATCATATGATCCAATTATTTCAAAATCCTAACTCCGCCACTGATTTTAATATATAATTTTTATTCTCTTTCAATTTCATGTCCCCATTGTCAACATAAACTAAATAAATAAAAGTTAGTGGCAATCTCTAGAGGAGATTCAGGAGATATTATATATGGATACTCATATTCTCTGCACATATGTCATTCCACTCTGTTATAGTCTTCATGCTAAAAGGCATATATCATTCTAAAAATTTTAAAGAATGAAAAATTAATGACTAAAGGTTGTAGCCATAATAGATAGCCTACTCAAGCCATGCAATTCTATATATGGAACCTTTTTCTTTTGTCAATTCTTTGGAACTTAAACAAGCTTATCCTATATGTGCAGATCGTTGGTTAGAAGTGTGCGACAGAGGAGAAATTATCAAGAATGCATTTCATATTTACAACACAAACCAATAATGTAATATTAATTGCAATTAGTTAATTAGTTTTTTTTCTTTCTTTACAAAGTGATATTTTAAACTATTCTAATATATTGAAAGAGAGATTAAAACTTTGGTGTAAGGAGCGAGCTTGAATGGAAGAATGCATACACGCTGTTCGAACCAACTCACATTTAAAGTTGCAACTAGTTGTTAAAGTGGATGACATATGTACATGGCATATACTTCGTTTCCCGGAAATTTAAGAACTGAATTAAGCTATGGTTGTAAGACATGCATGCAGGCATATATGGGCTTCACTATGCCTTCATCTTAGTGAGGTATATGTTGTGATTGATGGCAAACATCTCAAATATCCCACACTAATTTTTGAAATTAGTGCATAACTTCCCACATTCCCATTAATCATACGACGTGCTAATTGGGTCGAAGATCAAATGATCATATGACGTGCTAATTGGGTCTAATCAAATTAGACAATAATTGACTGGATGTTAGGGAAGGGATAGATTGGCCAATTATTGGAGGCCAAGAGTACGGATGGTTTGCTTAAGTTAGGGGTTGCCCTAACACCACTTTTTATAAAAAATAAATTAAAGAAAGATGGATTATTTTAGGTATTACAGTGCATGCTTCTCTTTATTCTCCACCAGCGTCCATTCAGTGGTATTTGGTGTGTTGTCCTTGTCTTTATAGATAATTGAAAGCACTAGTCGTCCATAAAAGCAATTTTTACACCTAATGTTTCTTTTTAATTCAAGCACAGCCACAGGAAAAGCATTTAATTACTCACCAAACTTACATGCCTTCCAAATTTCCATTTCAGTCCTTTTGAGTGTACTCGTAACTGAATTGAACATGTATGGCAAGCTCAAATATGTAAATGCTTATTCATGATGGGGTGTCCCAAATTTATATCGATTTTTTTTCAATCTGGTTTCTATAGTTTTTCCATTTTAAGCTCAATTTTATTCCTCTATTGGAACTTTGGTGTTTTTCCTCTTTTTTTTTTCTTTTTTTTCTTTTTCTTTTTTTTTTTTTTTTTCAAAAGTCTTTGTTATACTGTTAAAGTTTTTATAAACAGAAATGTGTTATTTTGATTGCAAAGTTAGAAACAAAGTTTTGCCAAGACAATTAGGGGTTTTATGATAATTTCCACTGAGGGTCATACATTAGGTACTATTCTGTTAATTAACTATATAAGTCCACTAACTTGTTAGACTTAGTGCCCCAACAAAAGAAAAGTGGTCTATGTCACCTTTTCATTACAATTCAAAACTAAAAGGTGTAAAGCTTTGATTAATTTATAATTAACTGTCAATTTTCTGTTTATCTCTAAGAATTCCAAATTTTCTGTTTCTCTCTAAGAAGTCCTCTCAAGTAGATTTAACGTTCCTTTACATTACATTATAGTTATATAGGAAGCACATATCATTTGGTCCATTAAAATTCTCTGAACTTGAATGAGAGTAGAGACCCTCAGAAAGAAACAAGATCCAACAACAAAGTTGCCTAACAACATGGCTTTCATGTTCCTCAAGAAGTTCAGCATCCTCTTTCTTCTGATTTCGGCATCATTTTTCTCATCCTCTTTCGCAGCAGGTTGGTCTTTCTATAAGTCTGCAGCCCTTGCTTTTAATTAGTCATATAAATCCTTGCATTGTCAGAGATGTGTCTGTATACACACATACACACACACGCATATATATATATATATATATATATATATATATACACATATATATATATATGTATGTATGTATGTATGTATATGTATATGCATGCACTACAAGAAAAAAGAGCTCTACTGACGAAACAATTAACGCCAAGAATTGGTAGTAACCAAAATGATCCTCGTAAAACCCTGATTTCTTGTAGTTATGCCCTCATGCATAATTAGCAGCTCCAGAAGCCCCTTAGTCATGATATTTATGAAACTTTAGATAGTGTGCATGGATTTGATCTTTTGCTTGATACTTATTACGTCAGAGCAGATCATGCAGAAGCATATAAATAAAGTAACTACTATAGTTTTCATAAACTTCTACTCTTTTGATTCTTCTAGGAATATTGTGCAACAAGATATTGATCTATGCAAAAGAAAGAATTTCACCCTTACTCTTAATATGCATGATATGAGAACTGCATTTGTAGGTCGAAAATCGAAGTTTGTCAACAAGTTGGCCAAAGAAGTGGATGCAAACACAGAGGTTTGTAACTAGAAAGGCTTCAGAAATTCTGGTGTTTATGATCTCCTCCTTCTTCTTCCTCCTCCTAATTAATTAGTATTACTTGTATAAATTTATAAGTTTTGCATCTGACTCGCGCGTTATTGATTTTCATGTGGTAGGAAATGTTAGGGAAGCCATTGAACCACGAAGAAATAGCTAGAATCCATGAAAGGCTTCTTAGAGCTAACACCAAAGACTACGGACGATATGATCCAGCACCTGCTCTTGTTAAGCCTCCTTTCAAGCTCATTCCCAACTGAGATGATCGTGATGGTTTAGCGTTTTAGCCTTCGGCGTTTGCAGTCGGATTAGTGACTTAATTATATTAATTAAATAAATGAAGTAGCCTCTGTGTACCCACTACTATAAAAGAAATCCTAGCTAGTGTAATTATGTGAGATATATATAGACATATAATTAAGTTTTAAAGTGTAATATTGTATTTTAATTAAGTCATAAGAAGAATGATGTTTACGTGTGTAGGGCATTTAGTTTCACCTATATATTTCTGCATGAACTGAATAATGACCAATCTATATGCGTAATTCTGGGAACCCATCCCCTCTTGCAGTTCTTTGTTTTGTTTGGAGTTATTCAGATCATACATTACGATATATACTTTTTTGTTTGTTGAAAATAAGATATGAATTACAACATTTAGTTTTGAATGTTACATAATATAACTGCTGAAAATTGTCAGTAAATAATTAGCATAGAGTGACATCTAGCTTTTACTTTGTCAAACAAATTGCTGAATTTAAATATTATGAATGACATTTGTTGTATTTACAAATATAAAATGAGAAGGTTCAAAAACTAGTAGAAGAATAATTAGAAGCCATGGTAGTTTACTAATTTTTATTTTTATTTTTATTTTTATTGCCGAAGTTAAACAAGCAACAATAGAGTCTAACATGGTGTTTTTACAGTTTCAATTCTAAAGTAAAAACAATTAAATGTTTGGTAATATTAAATTTTTACAGAATTGTGAGTGATGAAAATAATATCATAGTGTATGGTAAGAATCATGTTCCAGTCTTTATATTCATTCCAATATATAATTGCATTAAGTGGACTTTTGGAGTCTCATTCATAGAATATGTACCAAGAGAATATAATGAATAGAATAATTACATGGAAGTAATTACTATCAGTAGCGGAGTCAAGGTGGGGGCAATGGGATTCCTTGACCCCAATAACCTTGTGTCGATAGCCCAAGCAAGAAGAAGAAGAAGGAGCTGCTGCTCCATTTGTTAGCCATCACTCCATCAGTGCCTCTTCTCCCCTTGCTAAATCTTCCCACCATTGTGAATCTACCGCTTGGCAGCCTCCAGATCATCAGACTTGTGTTTTTGGCTTGCCCTGTCTAAAGCGTCGAATCAGCCTGCACTCCATCATCGTCAAGTGGGGATTTGGATTCTTTGGACTCCTTGATGGGTTCCATACACTTTGCGCGACCCTTTTATATAGACCTCGTTTGTGAGCTTCTATGCAGAGCTTGGTAAGTTGTGTGATGCGTGTAAGGTGTTTGAGGAAATGTCTTAACCATGTATGGTTACGTGGGATGTGATGATTGATGGAATTGGGAAGAATGGGGATATGGGTTCTGTTGTTTTGCTATTTGAAAGCATGCCGCAAAAGGACGTGGTTTCATGGACAAGCATTATAAACGGGTTTGGGAGAAATGGGTGTTTTAGTGAGGGAATTAGATTTTTCCAGATGATGATGAATCATGAGAATGTGATGGGTTGTTTTGTGAAGCCAAATGAAGCTACTTATGTTAGTGTGCTTTATTCCTGTGCTAATTTGGGTGGGTGGGGATCTATTTACTGGGGGAAACAAATACATAGGCATGGGTCCAAATCCGGTGTCATTGAAGCTCTTGGTCTCGGGCCAGATGCCGGTGTCTAGTACTCCGATGATGACGTCACCGGCCGAGGGTAAATTTCTAACCCCATCATTGTAAAGTTTTGGCTCCGCCACTTATTACTATTAACCATAGTCATTAGTGATGACATGGTTACTTAAGAGTGAAAAATGTGATTAGTTGAGAAGTGTGGTTAGTTGTAAAGTGTAGGCAGTTAAGGTGGTTATAAGGATAAGTTTTGTGGTAATAACCAAAGAAGTTAGAGGGCATTATTGTAATTGAGCACATCATTTAGCTCTATAAAGCCAATGTGTAAATTGCCATTTATGGCATCTGGAAATATACAATCATTCTCTATCAACACATACTCTCTCTTATTGCTTTCTAGTTTTTCATCTCAGTTCTTTACATTTGTTCAAAGATCTTAGTGAAGTTAATATGGTATCATCGCCGGCAAAGGCTCACAGCCATTTCTGATCCTGAAGCTTTCATCTCTTCCGCTGATTCAACTTTGAAGGTCTTTTGGTTCTTGGTGGTGATTCAATTCTGCAGTTTTTCAAAAATTGGGTTTTGAAGGTTCGCGACATTATTGATGTTGCTAACGTGCTATTGTTTGTATTCTCAATCAGTAATTTGGAGATTTGATTCGTCAGTATTCTGCATCTGTGTTAACTATTCTGCAATTAAAAGTTTCCAAGATTCTATGGTTTGGGAATTTTGAGTTCATTGCTCGAATGTTCATGTGATTTCTAAATTTTTTTTTTATTCGTTGGTAATTCAAGAGAAGTGTCAATCTTTCTTGATTTAGCTGAAGATATCAATCTTTCTTGGCATATAAGGAAAGTATCAATCTTTCTTGAATAGTAAGAAAGTACCAATCTTTCTTGGATAACTAGATAGCAGTAAGTATCATTCTCACTTCAAAGGATGAAATTCTTCTGTGAAGTATTGCAATTTGTGTTTCTTGAGTATTTCATCATGTCTACAACTACTGTTAAGGTTGAGAGTCTTTTGGGCATGCTTACAATAAAACTGAAGGATGACAATTTTGCTAAATGGACATTTCAGTTTAAGTCAGTTCTTAAATGCTATAAAATGTTTGGTCATTTTGATGGTACTGATGTATGTCCACCAAAATTTGTGATACATACTAACACTGAGATCACAACTGAGATTACTACAACATATATTGAATGTGAATCAACAGATATACCATTGCTCAATTTGTTATTGGCAACTCTGTCTAATGAAGCTATTGAATATGTTCTTGGTTGTAAAACTGCATTTGAAGCTTGGTCAAATCTTGTGGAACGTTTTGCCTCTGTGTCCAAGTCCAGGATTAACCATTTAAAAATTGAGCTGCATACAATACAAAAAGGATCAGATTCCATTGATAAGTATCTGTTGAGGCTCAAGAACATAAGAGAACAGTTAACTGTTGCAGGGGAGTTTATTTCTGACAATGATGTAATGATTGCTGGTCTTACTGGATTACCAAAGAAGTATGCTATAATTCGAATAGTTATTCTTGCCAGAGAATCAGTTATCACATTGAAAGAATTTCGTGCTCAGTTGTTAGGTGCTAAAAAAGAAATGGAAAGAGAAATGAATGTGTTATCCCAAAGCATGGTTGCATTATACACTCAAGGATCATCTACAACACAGATTCATCTAATGCATCTGGATCTAATCCCTCAAGTCACTGTCATATCCCTACTACAACAGTGGTGCAATACACAACAATAATTCCCACAACAACAATTTCCACTGCCATAGTATCCACAACAGCGGTTTCCACAACAAACATATCCACAATAGTATCAACTCTTTGATTCACAGCCTTATGGTTTTGGTTTCATGGGCAATGGATCGAACTCTGGTAGTCTAAGACAGAACTTTGGTAAAAAATCATTCAATTGTTCAAATTACAAAAGTAACAATTACAAGCCAAATGGTGGTTATAAAGGCAAGAATTTCAACTCTGGTGGCTTTTCAGGCTTTCAATATAGGAATTCAAGTCATAATGGCTCTAGTATGTGGTCTGGTAACATTGAAAATAGGTTAAATGTGGTAATTGAATGCCAAATATGCAATAATAGCGATCATATAGCTATCAATTGCTTCCATCGAAATTTAAATAAATCATCTACAAGTTTCATGCTAGAATGTAAGATTTGTGGAAAAAGATGACATTTTTCACTAGAGTGTTTTCACAGGGAAAATTATGCATTTCAAGGTCCACCTCCACCTACAACATTGAATGCTATGGCAACATAACAAACACCTTAATATGTTAAACAAGATTCATGGATTGTTGACGTTAGAGCTTATCATCGTATTACTGTTGATGTGAATGCATTCAATCAAGTCACTCCATTTGAAAGTTCGAAGTAAATCACAATTGGCAATAGCACAGGTCTAACAATTAACAATATTGGTTCAACTATACTCAAACACAATTCTCATTAATTGATCCTTAATAATGTGTTACATGTTCCTAAAATTGCAAGGAGTCTTATTTTTGTACAACAATATGTGCTGATAACCCTAGTTAGTTTATTTGAGATGAAAATGAGTTTTTTGTGCAAGATAAGAAGACAAAGGAGATTTTGTATCAAGGAAAGAGTAAGCCTAGTTAGCTGTTTCAAATACCAGTTGTGAAAGGATCAAGATGAGTGCAATCCACAATGCATAATTCAGCTTTTTGGGACAGTTGGTAAAGTCAAAACTTTGGCACCAGAAATTGGATCATCCAACACATGAAATATTGTCCACTATGTTAAAACAGTCCAATATAAGTATAGATATAGATAGTACTCATAGTCTGTGTACTCATTGTATAAAAGGCTAGATGTCAAGGATTCCTTTTTCTGTTAGAAGTGATAAATGTTCTCTGCCATTTTAGAAGGTTCACTCAGATATTTGGGGACAATCTCTTATAAAATCTATTGAAGAGTATAAATATTATGTAACGTTTGTTGATGAATATACAAAGTATGTGTGGAGTGGTAGAAAGGAGAATACACTAGTCTTGCATTTAAAGCTTTTCTTGATTCAAAAGGGATTGAACATATGATCTCTTGACCTTACTCTACAACAAAATGGAGTGGTAGAAAGGAAACACAAGCATGTTGTTGAAACTGCTATCACTTTGCTTATTGCTGCTGTTTTACGTGCTGAATTTTAGTGTGCACATTTAGTGTTTTTGATCTATAGGATGGCATTTAAGTCTTTGGCACTAGATCATCTTACAAAAGATTGTATACCAAGCAACCAGATTTGAAGTCTATAAGGATATTTGGTATTGCTGTATATCTATGGTTAAGACCATATAACAGCAATAAACTACAACCAAGATCTTAGAGATGTATTTTCTTGGGATATTCAATGGGTTATAAAGGTGTTATCTATTACAATCCCAAAACTAGGAAATGCATTGTTTCAAGGCATGTACTTTTTGATGAAATGGTATTTCCTTATATTCAAGACTCATAACAGAACATGTCTCAGAAACCTATGGATTCGTTTACATCATCTCATTTGGTTAGATTAGTTGTTATTCCAGTTCCAATTCCAACACTAATTTTACATCATGAAAATGCAGCAAATCAAAATGGTCATCTCTATTCAGTTTCTTTTCTAAGTCAGTCTGGGATCATTTCTTTACAAGATGAGGGGTCTTCCAGTATTTCTATCAATCCCAATGCTTCTACAAACATAGAAAATTAAGATATCAGTAGTCAAGTGCAAGGCTCAGCATCTACAATAGGCAATACTCTTTCCTCCTCATCTGATACACCTCATTTGCTTCTTGTCCTTGATCCTACACAACTCCAGGTAATACTCCCTATTTCTTCTTCACTTGACACTCACAACACTGCTCAATGTTTAGATCATGGCATCCAAGCTCGACTAAAGACATAAGCTATTCAAAGGCAAAACAATTCATCTCTTGTTGCTGCTTTACTAGAGTTAAAATCATTACAATTCCAAGATTCTAGTGTATCATCAGAATTTGATTACATGTGTGGAAGATTCTCATTCATTAATGATATAACTGAGGTTGAAGAACCTAAACATTTTAAAGAAGTATCCACAATAGTACAATGGCAAAATGCCATGCAAGAGGAATTCTATGCATTGACAGCTCAAGGAACTTTGAGATTAGTTGCCCCTCCAATAAATAGCACTATTATTAGGAGTAAATGGGTGAACAAAATCAAAAGAAATCCTGATGGGACAGTTGCTAGGTATAAGGCAAGGTTGGTGGTACAAGGTTACAGTCAAGAACAAGGTCTAGACTAGTCTTAGACATTCAATCTAGGTTCGACACACTACAGTTCGAATAATACTTGCATTGGCAGTTCAAAACAATTGGAGTTTAAGACAATTAGACATAAAGAATACATTTCTGCATAAGGAACTTGAGGAGGAAGTCTACATGAAACAACCACAAGATTTTGTGGATTCCAAGCGTTCAACACATGTTTGTAGGTTAATTAAATCTCTATATAGTCTCAAACAGGCTCCAGGAGCATGGAATTCGAAGTTTACTAGCTTTCTGTCTTCCCTGGGATTTAAAACCTCAATGTCTGATACTAGTTTATTTGTGAAAGAACATGATGGAGATGTGATTATCATGCTATTATATGTGGATGCCATAAAATTGACTGGTTCAAATCTTGCAAAGATACAATCTATCATTTCCTAACTTGCAAAGGTCTTTGATTTAAAAGACATGGGACAATCGACATATTTCTTAGGAGTTCAAGTTCAATATCAATCAGATAGATCTATATTTGTTAATCAATCAAAGTACACAAAGGAGTTGCTAAAGAAAGCAGGCATGGAGTCATGTAAACCCACTTTAACTCCATCAAAGCCTCACTCTCAAATACTTATGTCTAAAGGAATTCCTGTTGAAGATCCAACTCAGTACAAAAGCTTAGTAGGTGCACTTCAATACCTTACATTTACAAGACCAGATATAGCTTAAGTTGTCACTGTTGTTTGCCAATACATGGCAAAGCTATTTGAGTTACATATGCATTTGGTTAAACGGATTTTGAGATATTTGCAAGGAACCATTCCTTGTGGTTTAAAATGCAAAATCAACTGACTCTACCATTTCGGCCTATTCCGACTCTGATTGGGTAGCAGATATCAACACTAGGGAGTCTATCACTGGCTATGTGGTTTATATTGGTTCTAATCCAATCTCATGGCAGTTTAAGAAGCAATCCATAGTGTCTTGAAGTTCCACAGAAGCTGAGTATAAAGCTTTGCCTCACTGTGCAGTTGATGTGTTTTAGATCCATTCATTACTGGAAGATTTAAACCAGTTTATTCCCATACCACCTCACTTATAATGTGATAATTTGTCAGCATTAGACTTGTGTTTTAATCCAGTGTTTCACTCAAAAATTAAACATCTAGACACAGACTACCATTTTGTTCGAGAAAGAGTACAAAAAAGGGATATTATTGTGCAATACATTCTCACTGAAGAACAAGTAGCTAATGTATTGACAAAAGGTCTTCATAGTCCAGTCTTTCTTAAACACTGCAACAACCTCAACTCCTCACTGAAGAACAAGTAGCTAATGTATTCACAAAAGGTCTTCATAGTCCAGTCTTTCTTAAACACTGCAACAATCTCAACATTGGAGTTCTTCCTCAGTAGTCTACAAATGCATTAGGGACTTAGTATTCTTGAAGATGTCTTGCTGTTAATCTAAGCTATAGTAGCTTAGCTTGAGGGGGGGGACTATTAACCATAGTCATTAGTGATGACATGGTTACTTAAAGAGTGAAGAATGTGATTAGTTGAAAAGTGTGGTTAGTTGTAATGTGTAGGTAGTTAAGGTGGGTATAAGGGTAAGTTTGTTAGAAGTTGTTGTGGTAATAACCATAGAAGTTAGAGGGCATTATTGTAATTGAGCACATCATTATGCTCTATAAAACCAAAGTGTAAATTGCCATTTATGGCATCTGGAAATATACAATTATTCTCTCTCAACACATACTCTCTCTTATTGCTCTCTAGTTTTTCATCTCAATTCTTTACATTTGTTCAAAGATCTTAGTGAAGTTAATAATTACATCAGATTTTATGAAGTAGGACGTACTTGAGACTCCTAGTTTCCAAGAGTAGAACAAAGGGATGTTATTGTGCAATACATTCCCACTGAAGAACAAGTAGCTATTGTATTCACAAAAGGTCTTCATAGCCCAGTCTTTTTTAAACACTGCAACAATCTCAACATTGGAGTTCTTCCTCATTAGTCTACAAATGCATTAGGGACTTAGTGTTCTTGGAGATGTCTTGTTGTCAATCTAAGCTCTAGTAGCTTAGCTTGAGGGGGAGAGTATTAACCATAGTCATTAGTGATGACATGGTTACTTAAGAGTGAAGAATGTGATTAGTTGAAAAGTGTGGTTAGTTGTAATGTGTAGGCAGTTAAGGTAAGGATAAGTTTGTTAGAAGTTGTTGTGGTAATAACCATAGAAGTTAGAGGGCATTATTGTAATTGATCACATCATTATGCTTTATAAAACCAAAGTGTAAATTGCCATTTATGGCATCTAGAAATATACAATTATTCTTTCTCAACACATACTCTCTCTTATTGCTCTCTAGTTTTTCATCTCAATTCTTTACATTTGTTTAAAGATCTTAGTGGAGTTAATAATTACATCAGATTTTATGAACTTGGACGTACTTGAGACTCCTGGTTTCCAAGAGTAGAACAAGTTGATGGCTTTGTTGAAAGTCTGTCTCTTCAAACCCCCTTCCCCCTAAAGCGAGATGAAACATAGTGGAGCTTGAGCTTAGGAACCAAGGAAAGAAATTTCTTAGGAGTGAGTCCTTTAGTGAAGATTTCAGCAAGCCGACGCACAAAAAGGACATAACAAGTGCGAAGAACACCAAGGTTGATCCGCTCCCAAATAAAAGATACTCATTTTCTAGGTGTCTTGTCCTTGCATGAAAAATATGATTCGCAACAATATGTAGGGCATACATCTTGCCAACAAAGATGCAAGGAGGAAAGTGCAAGAGAATGTCAAGTTTGCGAAATAAATGACAAAACCAACGAATCTCAATTGTCGTACTAGTAAGAGCACAACTTCAACCTCCATGCTAGACCAAGAAACAATAGACAGTTTCTTAGCCATCCATGAAAGAAAATTAGATCCAAGAAAGATGCATGCATTAGTAATTGTATGACAATCCTCACCACTACCAGCCTAATCGGAATCAGAGAACCCATGTAAATTGAAAGAAGATGTATTGTGAAAGAAAAAACCATATGAAAGCGTACCCTTAACAAAATGAAGGATGCGCTTTGCACTTTGAAGATGGGTGGAGCGATGAGCACGCATGTATTGACATACTAGATTGACGGTATAGGCTATGTCAGGGCGAGAGCGTGTAAGTAAATATAGGCCTCCAACAATGCTTCAATAAGTGGATAGGTCAGTAAGAGGATCACCATTCAAGGAAGATGGTCGTGTAAAGGAGCTAATAAGGACAACTACCGTATAAAATGAGTATAAAATAAATATAGGGACAAAATGAATCTTCAATGGATTGAAAAGTGAGTTCCTAAAGTGGATAGACTTACCAAATACATAGTATATGTACTCATGTATAGGGACTGTATAGAGACATAAACTTGAGTGAAAAACAGGGCTCATAATCTTGATTGAAGCTTTTAATGCTTTTAATTAATTTGAAAAAAAAGTTTTTTTTTGGGTAAATGAATTATTGTATTGAAAGAGAATCAAAAGAAGCAACAAACTACAACACAACAAAGGCAACAAAGTCCAAGCAAAAAGCAAACAAAAAAGCCAGGAGGCTATATAAAACAGCAACAACCCAACCTAACAACCAGCACCAAAAGAAGAACTACATAGGAATTCTCCATTCTTGAAAAATAGGTTCATTTGCAGTAGAAAGCAGAATCTTCAAAGAACATAACTGTAAGCGTATAAAGTTCACAATGGCTCACTACTAAGAAATCATTTATTAGTGTCGCTATGATAACCGACAAAAACCACATATTACTATCAGATATTAAGCAAAATTTTACAAAAAATGGATGCAGTGGCAAATATAATAACCGATAGATCTGCCAGCGTCAGGAAATGAATTTTCCAACAGAAAATACTCTAAAATCGATAGAAATTGTGTCGGATATAACCGACAGAGAATATATTAATAATGAATAAATAAGAGCATTTTCTGTCGAATAAAACCGACAAAAAATACTAAAACCGACAGAACTTGTGTCGGATATAACCGACAACAAATTTATTAATAATTAACAAATAAAAGCATTCTTGTCGAATAAAATCGACAACAAATATATTAATAAAAAAATATATATAAACCACTTTCTCAATCATTTCTTCCCCTTCCAATTCATTCTTCCACATTCTGTAAATATCCACCCACGCACACACAGAAAGAAGAGAAAGAAGAGAGAAAACAGAGAAGCAGTGGCCACCAACAGAGCCTTTTGCTTTTCTTCACTCTCTTCTGCATTGTAAGTTCACTCACATCTCCTTCATTTGTTGAAAGCTCCCATCTCCATCAAACTCTCTGCAATTCCTAACTTTACTTTCTATTGCCTCTCAATTTTATTGTTCTTCCGATCTAGTAGTACGCAGTAGCATTTTTCTACGCATCAATGCTCGGATTAAAATTCAAAATTTTGTTTTGTATAATCAAATCAAACACCGAAATAATAACCGAGATTAGGGAAGCAAGCTTACAATTCTTTTTTTTTTTTTTGTATAATCTAATACCGAATCTACAATCTCCTTCAAAATTTCCCCTTTAAATCTCTATATCAACACCTAAAAACGTCAACAGAAACCACTAAGAGATCAGAATTACACAAAAACAAAAAATTGAATTTAAATTCCATAGAATTGAGAACCGAAGGCAAACAACGGAACCCTAATCGTACCTAAAAGTTTGAAAATTAGGACAAAATTGGTAAGGAGAAGGCGAAGATCTAAACGATTCGGCGAAATGGAAACCCTAAAAATAACTGAGGCTCACAAAAATGAAATTAATTTTTCCCACAAAAAAAAAAAAAAAGAAAAAAAAAAAAGAAGGTGAATTTGAAGGATGTTTCGTGAAATTAGGCGACGTATTGGCGAGGATTGACGTGCTTAATGGGCAGCTGGCAGTCCTTGAGGAGATCAAGAGTGTCGGCGGCCATACGGCCTTTGCTGGGCAGGTCGAGGCAAATCTCGTTCCGTTCAGAAAGTCAGTCGTTCACTGCTTCTGCCACCACTGTTTGCAGCTGCGAGACACTGCGAGTGATGTGGAAGGAGCGGGAGATGGGGACATACTGGGTGGGGAAGAAGGTGTTATTTGGCAGGTTTGATGCCAATATATTGTTGCTCTTTTTGTTTAGATTGGGAAATGTGATGTGAGGAGTCGAAGATGGCAGTGCAGATAAAGAGAGAAGAGAGAGAGGGAGGTCGTAGGTGGGTGGCTCACGATTGAGAATTAACAAGGTTAAGACATAAGTTACACGTTCTACTCTCAGCTAAAACCGACAGAAACATTATTTTTTAAAATAGAAAATTTTCATCAGAAACAAAATGACGGCAAAATTCCCCCCAAAATTTCCTCCCAAAATTTTGTTACGAATTAAAAAATTAAAATAATAATTGTTTGGGTTAATAAATAAATAAATAATATGTATTTAAATAGAATACGTTTTTAAAAATTAAATAAATAATTGTTTGGTTTAATAGATACCCATGTAAAATATGCAATAAAGAAACAAAAGGATAATTGTACAATGAAAATGTCATCACACAAATAAGTATTGTTTAATCAATACTTGAAAAAACATAAATAAAAATTTAGCACAAATTACTTTTCCCACTTCAAAATTTATGCAAATTTAATGACGATATACATTCTACGAAACTAGTTTCAATGATCTAACCGTCAAACTTGTTTATAGATACTACAAGATCGCATACGTAAAAAATCGCAAAAAAAAAAAAAATTCAGAAATTAGGTAACGGAACAAAAGTTTTAGATGGATATAAATGAAAAATCGCAATTTAACGGTTATTTTAGCTCCGATTTTGATGAATTTTTTTACAGCTATACTCCTCGACCCTATAAGAATGCAATGAACAAATTCGATCTTCAATTTAAAATATTTACACTAGTGGATACCATATAATCTTATTTTATACTTAATAGAAATATAATATTAACTCTAAATGTTTGTTTAATCTACCGTTTTGACGCGATATGCATTCTACGAAATTTTTTTCAATGATCCAACCGTCAAACTTATTTGTACACACTCTGAGATTGCATACGTAAAAAATCGTAAAAAACAAACATTCAGAGATTACGTAATAGAACAAAAGTTTTTTATGGTTATAAACGAAAAATCATAATTTAACGGTTATTTTAACTCCGATTTTAATGATTTTTTTACAGCTACACTCCCTGACCATATAAGAATGCAATGAATAAATTTGATCTTCAATTTAAAATATTTACACTAGTGGATACCATAAAATCTTATTTTATACTTAATGGAAGTATAAATATTTACACTAGTAGATACCATAAAATCTTATTTTATACTTAATGGAAGTATAACATTAACCCTTAAGGGGGCGTTTGTTGCGCTGGACTATCTCGGACTGGATTAGCTTCAAGGACTAAGCCGGACTGCCTTAGACTAGACTAAACTGGACTAACTTAGTGAAGCGTTTGGTGCAGTATTGGACTAAGAAGCTAGATAATAACAAATTCTAATATTATATTATTTAATATATAAATTATTAATATTTTATTATGATCTTATCTTTTTTTTCATCTTTTCCAACGATTTCCGTCCCACTCTTTTCCTCTTCTTTCATCGTCCCACCCTCTCCCTCTTTTTTTCCTCTTAGACCTCTCAATTCATGTCTCTTTCTCATTTCTGGTCAAACTCCTTATTGATTCCAGTGTCTATTTCTCTGTCCTCCCTCCCTCTCTAGTTATGTGTTGTTTGAATGGAACCTCACGGCTCCAATTTTCCCGACGAGTTGCAAGTTTCCCGATGTGTTTTCCGGCCAACCCTCGTTAAATTGGATGAAGTTAGCACCGCCAAAAAATTCATCACCATCCCTAGACCGAGATCTTAGCTTTGAATGCTCGAATCTGTCATGGATTTGAAGAAGCCCAAATAGGCCGAGACTTCCAAGCCATTTTCCGGCCACATTCAACCACATTTTGGCCTCTATTAAGGTAAAATCGTAATCTTGTCACTCCCAGCTTCAATTTGGTATATTTTATATGAAAGTTGGTTGTGAAATGGATCTGAAAGGGAGTCGGAAAGTTAATGATTGATCTAGGTGACCGGAGATGACGAGGAGTCTGTCGGGAGTGGTCGTTGATCATGACGAGGACGAGAAAGAGATGATAGTCTTAGCTAGTCTCATGGTTATTGGGGGGTCTCGCTAAGACCTCTTAGTGAAGGGTTTTGTCCATGCTAGTCCCCTTTAGTCTCATTAAAGTTAGTCCCAGCATGGAACAAACACAGTACTGCACTAATAGTTAGTCCAGTCCAATCCAGTCCAACTTAGTGAGGGCAAACAAACGCCCCCTAAGTGTTTGTTAAATCTATCAATTTGATAGGATATGCATTATATGAAACTTTTTTCAATGATCTAACAGTCAAACTTATTTGTACATACTCCAAGATTGCATACGTAAAAAGTCACAAAAAACAAACATTCAAAGATTAAGTAACATAACAAAAGTTTTCGTCGGTTATAAACGAAAATCACAATTTAACGGTTATTTTAGCTCCGATTTTGATGATTTTTTATAGCTACACTCATCGACCTTATAAGAATGCATTTAACGAATTCGATCTTCAATTTAAAATATTTACACTAGTAGATACCACAAAATCTTATTTTATACTTGATGGGGGAAGTATAACATTAACTTTAAGTGTTTGTTTAATTTACCGTTTTGATGTGATACACATTCTACGAAACGTTTTTCAACGATCCAACTGTCAAACTTGTTTGTACACACTCCGAGATCGCATACGTAAAAAATCGCAAAAAACAAACATTCAGAGATTAGGTAACAGAACAAAAGTTTTCGATGGTTATAAAAGAAAAATCACAATTTAACAGTTATTTTAGCTCCGATTTTGATGATTTTTTGCAGCTACACTCCTCGATCCTACAAGAATGCAATCAATGAATTCGATCTTCAATTTAAAATATTTACACTAGTGGATAAATCTTATTTTATACTTAATGGAAATATAACATTAACTCTTAAGTGTTTGTTAAATCTATCAATTTGATAGGACATGCATTTTACGAAACTAGTTTCAACGATCCAATCATCAAATATGTTTGTATATACTCTGAGATAGTAAAAATCACTAAAAAAAAATAAAAAAAATAAAAAAATAAAAAAAAACATTTAGAGATTATTCTGGCGGCCATCTAAAATTTTGCTTTGTTCGTGTCGGTTATATCCGACTGGGCCATGAGTGAACAAAAAATATTTAAAACATGTGTTTATTTATTTATTTTTAATCAATATAACATTTTAAAATAATAAAATCAGACATGTTAGAGTACACTAGATGTTCATGTGTGTTTATGTGCCAGACAATGTGCTTTGTGACACATTGAAAAAAATTGTTTGAATTTCTTTGTATCTTGTTGCTTGCCTGTGAGGGAGCATAATCCATATTACAAAAATGATAGAGCTTCATATTGTAGTCTGTTGTTATTATTCTCTCAGAAAATTTATTGCTCGTGAGAATTGGGTTCATTAGACTATAGGGTCATGAGTGGAAAAAAAAAATAAATATATGTTTATTTATTTATTTTTAATCAATATAACATTTTAAAATAATAAAATTTTAATTTATGTCGATTATAACCGCCAAAATACTAAAATAATAACCGCCAGAAAGTAAAATAATAAAATAGTCAATTTATGTCGGTTATAACGGCCACCATTAACTTAAAAACCACCAGAATCAGTAAAAATATTTTTAAAAAAAAAATTCAAATATACTGTCGGTTATAACCGACAGTATTTTTTTGATATCCGTCACTAAATATCCGTCAGGACTTTATGTCGGATATAACCGACATGATTTTTCTAATATCCGCCACTAATTAAATGATGTGTCAGATATAATTTATCCAACAAGATTTTTCTAATATCTGCCACCATCATCCTCCACCTAAAGCTAATAATGTAGTAGTGGCTTCAAAGACGGCAACAGAGTGGAGGTGTTCATTTTTGAACTTCTGGTTATTCCTTTCTTTCCAAAGAGCATAGACAACAGCTTGGAGGCACAACTTCTTAATCCTAACATCCCACAACTTATTCGTCCAATTATTAGCAGCCCAAGTGATAAACTCATGTCAATCCAAAGGAGGAGGATCACAACCACACTTAGAAAGCACATGAGACCAAATATTGGCACTATACGTACACTCAAAGAACAAATGATTGTGAGACTCATTATCAGTCAAGCAAGGAAAGCAAATAGGCAAGGCATGAGGAGTAATAAAGATCATCACCCAATCCATGGTAGATAACTTACCCCTTATAGCAAGCTCCACCTTGCGACATGCTTACCAAACCATAAGAGACCAGCCCATGGAACCTTTGGGTGGGACTCCCTAATAGTATTCAAAGCGAATGAGGCAGAGTAGCTTCTATTGGGTGACAAGTCCAAGTAACAGAATTACGCCTAAACTGGTTCGGAGAAAGGTGAAACATAGAAACTCGAATTTCCAATAAATCATTAGAGGAAGAAAAAGGCCACCTCCATCCAGCACCATTCTTGATTGAAAAAATGTTAACATAAACAAAAAATGTACACCTTGAGTGGAAAGGGGCCCACAATCTTGATTAAGCTTTTAATGCTTTTAATGTTAATGTTTTTAATTAATTAAAAAAAAAAAGGCTAACATAGAAAAAAAAATGCACCTAATCAAATTGTCACCTAAAATCATAAAAAAAAACCTTCAAATTTAAGGATTCTACTATAAGGACTCTCTAACTAGAGACAATATTCATTTAGGGACACAAAGTCCTTAATTTTAAATAAAGACCATTCTCTAAATAAGGACTTCCATTGGAGATCCTCTTAATTTTACAAAACTCCATGTTAAACTTTTTGAGAAGGTTCATGGCACATCAAATTTAACCATAAGATATCGTACTAGATATACAATGCATCTCAAGTCCAAGGAAAAGCTAAGATGGCCCATTCA
Organism: Pyrus communis; assembly: GCF_041283825.1. NCBI lineage: Eukaryota > Viridiplantae > Streptophyta > Magnoliopsida > Rosales > Rosaceae > Pyrus > Pyrus communis. Next base: position 6,128,048 of record NC_142574.1, on the reverse strand, counting down.
TCGACTATCAGATGTAGAGCATAAGACATCGATAAACGAAGAAATTTCAACGGTATTGTGACCTGTTATAATTATGGCGTCAACATATATAAACACAAAGATAGAAGAATGTGAGCTAAGTTGAATCAATAACGAAGCATCAGAGTGGGGCTGTGAAAGAATCCTTGAGAGAGTAAAAATGAAGTAAACCACTAAAACTAAGCAGAAGGTGGTTGCTTCATATCAACCTCTTCTTATAATATGCCATTAAGGAAGGCATGTGAACATCTAATTGTTTGAGTGTCCAACCCATTAAGACAGCTAATGAGAGAATTGTTCGAATATTTACAGGTTTAACTCCTAAAATAAAGGTCTCATCATAGTCCAAGCATTCTTGTTGGTTAAAACTCCTTGCAATTAAATGTGCTTTATGTTGTTTGATAGAGTCATCAACTTTACTTTTCACCTTGAATATCCATTTACACCCAATAACGTTCACAGAATGAAAGTATGGCATGAGTGACCAACTCTTATTATGTATGAGAGCGTCATATTCAGTTTGCATAGCGAGCTGCCAATGTGCGTGTTTGGAAGCTTGAGCATATATACTCGTAGGTTCATGGAAAAGTGGATGATGCATTACAGCAATCAAGGCATGAGGGAGTTGATGTGGAGAAGTGCCATGAACACGAAAATTGATGCTGCGAAACTTAGTGTGATTTGAGGAATGATCAGGAGAGGCTAATGATATGATTTTTACTACCTGCAAAAGTAGGGATAAAAATACTTAAAGTGCTTGCAAGAGTACAAGGTAATCATAGTATAGTTGGCTCTAGCAAGGTCGTTCTCCACAGAGATTGAATGAATAATTTATATCAAACCAAATCTTAATTAAATATTTAAAACGAAGTTTGAGAAATGGTTGATTTTGAATTTTAAAATAACGAATTTAATAGAAATAATTAAATAAATCGGTAAAATAAAATAACCTAAAAGAAAACAGTTTCTGAAAATGAAATTGTGAAAGCACTACGGTTCTGCCGTCACCTTAACAATCATATGTAAATCTTTCAATTACTTATGAACTATACATGCATATTTTGAAGGTTAGGTTTTCCTTAAGTATGCCTACTTGGACCCCCAACATAGAGCATATATCAAACATGCAATTTGTCTGTAGTATTTAGATCAAATCTAAACATGCAAGGCTCATTAAGCTTTGTGAAACCTTTTGAAAAACCATGCAACCCTTAAGACATGGTATTCATCTTAAGTGAACTTGAACATATTAACCACAAGAAGCCTTCGTCAATTTCAGGGACTTACCTCTGACCAAAATTGCATCAAATCATAAGTAAATTGAAAAGAAACTACATATTCTTGCTAACACTCGTAGCCTCGCCTTATCAAAGTTGGTTTTTTTTTTTTTTTTTTTTGTGACAAAGGAGTATTTATCCTTGAAAGTTCTCTCCTCCATGAGAGCTCTTCTCCCCTCCAGTGAGAGACATTCTCACCGTAGTGTGAGTTCCAGTTTTCTGTTCAGATTTTTTGCGTTACCGCCAGCCCTACTACGGTCAGGGTCAGTGGCAGTCCCTTAGGGCGTGTTTGATTGGCTTATCTAAGTTTCACTGGATTGGTTAGGATATTTAGACTATGTTTGGTGCAAGCAGGGTTGTGTTTAAGGAGACTAAGCCGGACTCGCTGGGATAAAATGCTTCGCTAGGGGGCCTTAGCGAGACCTTCTAAAAATGAGAGGATTGCTAATCCCGTCTCCTACACTTGCTTTGCTTCATCTCAGGCTCGTCCAAGACTCCAGTATGCTTCGCATCATCCTCGTAGCTGTCCGACGATCGATGATGGACTTGAATCGTCGTCGAAACCTAAGTCCCCAAAAGACAAGATATTTGAAAGAACATTGCCAGAGGAGCGCTACTGCAAGCGCAACGACGGCCAGAAGTGTTCCCAATCTCTGCTTCAATGACGATGCTATAAGCACAAACCACCACTTCAACAAGGACAGACCCAAAATCAAACGGATCTAGGATGAGCTTGCCTATTTGAGATTCCACGCCCATCAAACAAAAACCTGAAAAACCAAGCTCGATTCTTCGTTTTGCAGAAATTTTTTTTGGCAATTAATCGGAAAAAAAAAAAAGAGGGAAGGGAAGAAGAGTGTGGGACGAAGAGAATGAGGGAGATAAAAGGGAGAAAAAGATGGACTGATTGAGGCTTCCAGAAAGAGGGAGAGTTTTTTTAGAATAAAAAAGGTAGACTTAATTAATATAATATTATTAGATATGAAACAAAAAATATAATATTGTAGTTTGGTATTATCTTTCATTTTAGTTTGACACTGCACCAAACGCTTCACTAAGTCAGTACAGCTTAGTGTAGTCTAAGCCAATCTAGCTTAGTCTCTGAAGCTAGTTCAGTCCAAGATAGCCTAGTGCAACAAACAGACCCTTATATTCCTATTGTTTTTTCCTTTTCCTTACTGTCTTTTGCAATAAACTCAACCCCGTTTCCCCGATCTACCCCTTTCCTGTAACTGGTTCCACCATCTTGAGCTCAATGTGCAAATTGTCCTTTTTCTCTACCATCTTCACCATTTGGCTTCACCATTTTCCCACTAATTCACAATTTGATTCGCCTATCTTTTCCTGTGATTTCTCTCATTTTAATGGGAGGGTGTGTAGAGATTTGGCTCGAGTGTTCACACCACCACCCTTGTTGTTGGTCCTCCCTGGTGTTCGCCTTAGTTGGTGATGTCACTCATTGGATCTCTTTTCCGGTGGGCTCTTCTTTTGTTTCTTGGTGGCATTCGTTTTGGTGGTCCGTGGAGAATGGTGCAGCATATTTCTTCTTTTAACTTAGAGAATCTGGATGGTTTGATGTCTGGTGACAATGGTGGGCAAAAATTTCTATGCTCCGTTGTGGGAAGCATCGGCGATGGGGAATGCAACTACAGTAGTTGTGGGTGCTTAGGGTTTTTTCTTTTTTTATGGATTATACGTGTTGGGCTCCAAAGTAGACTTTGGGTTTTTTGTGTGTTTTTTGGTCTATGTTTCTTTGTATTTAGTGTGTTTCTGGGCCCCTTGTGTGTACCGTTTTGTTGTTGGTAATAAAATTACATCTTGACCAAAAAAAAAAAACTCTCTAAGCCGAATTCTCCAAAGTAGTGCGTTCTTCTCCCCTCAAATGGCTAATAAGCTTCATTTATACTACTACAAAATAAAATCCTTACTAGAAAAGATTTTCCAAAAAATATGAAACATAATAACTTAAGATAAACTAGGAAACATAATCCTAATTAAATATGAAAAATCTGCCTAGCCACAAATCAGCCACGTTTTTAGACTTTCAGGGCTCCAAAACAGGCCCAAAATGACTTGAATTAAAGCTTGAGATGTTCCGAACATAACTACAGAAGACCTCGAACCCAAAAGACATCTTGGACTCCAAATAAGCCCAAAATGTCACTTTGACAGCACAGCACGCGGCTCTTTTATTTTATCGCCAAAAATCAACCGCTCGGTAGAAAAATCAAAAACTTTTATACAAACAAGTTGAGAGACTCACGAACATCCTCCAATTGGAATCACTCCAAAATTCATCCATTTGGCCACCTTTTGCTCAAGAGGAATTCGAACGTCCTACATTGAAAATATAATTCCATATATCAAAACTCTCACAAAATAACTAAATTAACACTAAGATTAGGGTAAAATATATAGCATATTATCGACTCAATCAGCCAATGTTGTTGTAGATGGCACTGATGCAGGGAGTGGTGATGATGAACTCACTGTTGGCGATGAGGTAGGTTGTAGTGCCTGTTCTGTGGTGGTTGGTTGTTCAACTGGTACTGGCAAATCATGCATAGAATGTAAAGCGAGCGGCAGAAAAGAAGAAACACTTCACTGAGGCGTGGATAGAGACTGCTCGTGATCAGAAGCTGGCAGAGCTGTTATTGTATTATTGGGCTCAAAAGAGGACAAAAGTTGTTGTGAAGAGGTGGAGCAGTTGCTTTGTCCCTGTATATAAGTTCAGGAAATGAAAAATTGGATTCATCAAAAGTTACATGCGATGAAATATACACACGACTTGAGATGGGTTCGAAGCATCGGTAACCTTTGTAACGTAAATCATACCCAATGAAGGCATTTTATATATTTAGGCATAAGTTTGTGTTTATGTACGGAACCAAGTTCGGGAAAGATGGACAAACAAATATTTTGAGCATCTTATAGTCTGGGGGACTCTGATTTAGTTTCTCATGAGGAGAAATATTTCCAAGGTTCACTGTAGACAAGCGGTTGATGAGATACAGAGGTTGAAAAAGCTTCAATCCAATAGCTAGATGGCAGTTTGGATCGAGACAATAAGCAAAGTTCTTTTTCAACGTTATGTCAATGTTTTCTTTCGACTAAGCCATTTTGTTGAGGCAAGTAAGTACAAGATATTTGATGACCAATACCATTATCTCGTAGAAACTGCATGAATAACCCACTTGAGAATTCACCACCACCATCCATTAGCAATGTTTTGATTGTTAAATTTAGCCGATTTATCTTTTTAAATTCAACAAAGGTGGCAAGCACATCCAATTTGTTTAGTAATCGATAAAGCCAAACATAACGAGTATGATCGTCAACAATAGAGAGTCAAAACTTATATCCAAATTTTGACGAGATAGGGCTGGTCCCCAAAGATCTGTTAGTTTTTGTGCATGATAAGGACGATTAGAAAAAGGAAGTCTACGAGATTTCCCCATAGGACAAATATAGCAAACTTTATTAGAATCAATCTCGCCACTAACAGGTAATTTATTCAACACCATTTGAAAAAACTTCAAAGGACGGGTCTCCAAGCCAAGCATGCCAAACATCTTGGGTTGTCCTTTACCAGAAAACTATCTTCTCGGTAAATCTCGAAGCAGCACGCACTAGTACAAAAACACACTTACGTGATAGCAAGTTGTGCAATAAGTATATTACATCACGCAAAAATGTTTCGGGCGATGTTGACAAAGAAGCGTCATGCAATGACATTTTGTGTGACAGGACATTAGGGGACAAAGCTTTCCATCGCACAAACTTTTTTAGCATGACGAAGGTACACATTCACCACGCAATGTTTGGAAAAGATGAGGTAAAATCCTGGTTTGGTGCCAGAAAATTGCGCAACAGATCAAATGCGTCGCGCAAAGGGTTTTTGTGCGACGTTTTAGTTCTCGGTTGCACAAAGACCCTTTGCGCAACGAGGTTGGTCCGTCGCACAATTTTCTGGAAAATACGCGATAATGTTTCGCATCAAACAGTATGAGCGACGTTGTTTGATACTTTGCACCTTCGTCGCACAAAGTCAACGAGTATTTCCAAATCACAAAAGCAGTCTGGGAGGCAGAAACTATAAACCAAATTGCAGCAGCTCCTTCCCTCATCTCTCTTGAAAACCTTGTCCAATCCCTCCCTTGCTCTTAAATTCATCATACAAATATTCCATCTCTCTTCTCCTCCATCTCCTCTCCCTTGCTCGATCTATCCCTATCCGGTAAGCGATTTGAATTTGTATATGTAACTTTGAATTGAGAATTCAAACTAAAACAATTAAATTTGTTTTGTATAGGATTTTGTATACGAATATCATTGAAGAACGAATTTGAAGGTATTTTTTGGCTAAATTAATCCTTATTAATTTTAACTGTTTTATTTAGTTTTAGTAATTATTGTGATTTAATTTATTTGTATAGACATATTTTTGTACATCACGTACAAAATTGTTTTGTATTGTATGGAATTAATACTACTTAACTTTGTACACTTTTTTCAAGAAAAACTTAGTTTCCTCGTTTGAGAATTAGTTGGATTTCGTGCATGGATGTGAAAGCATGACCATGGTCCAATTAATTCTTGAATTGTCCTATTTTTTGAACAGTTTGGGAATGCATAGTTATGTGTCGTAGTTTGTGGTTAACGGATTAGGTTTAGGTTTTGATAGTGGGAATTTTGGTAATATTTCTTGATGTTCTTTGAGTGCATGGTAGATATTATATATCTACAGCGTGCACTTGAAGAACTGTAAGGAGATGCTGCCGAAATTTTACCACATCGAAATTTAATCCAATGAAATCACAAATTACAGAACATAACTGTGCATTCCTAAATGGGATAGGGCCCTTACCGAAGGCATAAGGTCAGGGCCGATCTTGAGTTTTTCGGTACCCAGGACGAAGGCTCAAAATGTGCCTCTTTTCAATACACGAAAATGTATTCAAAAAAGAATATTTAAAGACGGCTGTAACCCAGTAAAAGCTAAAGGCTAGGTGCTCACGCCCAAATTATATTACTTTAAAAAATATACAATTGGGGGACAAAGTAGCTAAACCCCGATAATCAAAAGTAAAATCTTATATAACCACTCCAAGCAAAACTCTATGAAATTTCAGCCTCTATGAAATTTTCTTCTTGCACTTTCTGAAGCAAAATCATCAACTATAGCATAATACTCCAACTGTTCAATCTCATCACATTCAATGCATAAGATTGCTAATCAATTTTGCCTAACATTCTAACATATATTATAAAAAATTAGTAATGGAAACATATCAATTAAAATTTCATCATATATTTTCAAAATTACCTATTCGCCAGTCACCACTCAAAGTCTCAAACTTTGATGCTTTTGCAGTCTCGACATGACTCGATTGTTGTAGTTTGCAACCCTGATACACATTAAAACTAATTTTTAAAAAGCAAAACCAACTTGAAAAAATTGAAAAAAAACAAAATTCGGTTTTTAATTTGGGCAGTGGCAGACAACAAAGTGGAAAAAAAAAAAATATTGTTCATTACCCTGCAAAACCAAAAAATAGGAACTGAACGTTTCGCACCGTCATGGTGTTGGGTGTTCGATTTTCGAATGGAATTGGATAACTTGAAGTCTGAAAAGAAAGGCCAATAAGGGGACTGAATCGACTAAAATTCTGGAACTCGAATTCGTTTGAAATTCTGGAATTTGAAGGACTGGCACAAGCATATAATTCTGAAAAATCTGGAAGAAATTCTTTGTTCTTAAGAACTCATTTATAATCCTTTAATCAAATTAAAGGCTTCAAGCTTCAAACATGGAATTTGATCCTTGGAATTGGAATACGCATTAAAGAACCAAGAATTTCAAAGCGTCCAAGACCAGAAGATGAAGTGGTGGTCAACAAAATGGTGTGCACTGTATCATTTTTGTTTTTTTTTTTTTTTTTTGCCTAAATAATTGGGATTTTTTTTTGGTGCCTCCTTAAAATTTTGGGCCCTGGACAGGTGCCATGTTGGCACTAGGCTTGGGTTAGCCTTGCATAAAGTGACAAGACAGTAGTTGAAATTGCTGTAATTCTTGTTTTTTTATTGTGATTGCAGACAAAATGGACATATAGTGGATAGAGAATTAGAATAGATGTGCTACTGAGTACTTGGATGGAATTGATGAGTTCATTGAATTTGCAAGTAGACACAACCTAGGTTCAACTCATATCTAGTGTTTGTGTTGGAGGTGTAGCAACTCAATGAGGGAGACATTCGAAAATGTTCAATTTCATTTAGTAAGAAATGGGATGATGGAGACCATATTTCATCTTCATATGTGACACGAGTAGAGATTGTTGAATCTAATGTGGATCCAAACGAACAAGTTATGGATATTCTAAATGACATTTATCGATAAGCCTCGACCAACACCAATCAAGAAGGGGGAGATGACGTCCTTCCAACCATGGACAGTGAGGCATTAAAAAACTATGAAAAACTATTGAAAAATGCCAATCAAGAATTATGTCCAGGTTGCGAGGACTTTTTGCTGCTCACGACAACTGTGGAGTTAATGCATGGCAAGATCAAGTTTCGTATGTCAAACAAGTGTTTTGATTACTTTTTGGGAGTCATCAAGAGGATGCTTCCAAAGGACAATTGTTTACCTCAAGATCATAAAAATGGCCAAAAAGTGTTGAAGGGTCTCGGATTAAGGTTTGAAAAAATTCACGCATGTGTAAATAATTGTATATTGTTTTATAAGAAGAACAAACAGTTGCATAAATGTCCTGTATGCAATGAGCCAAGGTTTAAAATGACATCACAGAATAGAAAGACCAAGATTCCCCAAAAAGTAATGTGTTAGCTTCCATTAAAGCCTAGGTTGTAGCGATTGTACATGTCGATGCATACTGCAAGCAACATGAGGTGGCATAAGGAACGACGAGTAAATGACGAAGTTATGAGGCATCATGTAGACGGAGAGGCTTGGAAAGAATTTAATCAGATGTACCCTGATTTTGCAGTTGACCCGCACAACGTCAGATTGGGACTTGCCACTGACAGATTTAATTCGTTCGTGATTCTAAACCAAATCCATAGCACTTGGCCGGTCGTCGTGTTTTCTTATAATTTGCCGCATTGGAAGTGCATGAAAAAAAAAATACATGATGTTGACTCTATTAATTACTGAAGATCCAGGAAAGCTCATTGATATTTATTGTGGTCGTTGGTTGATGAGCTAAAGGATTTATGGAAAAACGATGTTTGTGCATACGATAAGTATACTAGGCAGATGTTCACCATTCGAGCAGTAGTGATGTGGACCGTAAACAATTTTTCTGTGTATGCCATGGTTTCTGGGTGGATGACAAAGGGTTATTTGACATGTCCAATATGCAAGGAGAACGTAACATCGTCTTGGCATGCGAGAAAAGTATGTTATCTTGGTCATCGTAGGTGGCTCCCTTAGGACAACGCGTGGTGTTAGAACGATAAAGCCTTCCACGGCACAATAAAGACTAGCCCAAGACCAAAAGAATGGTCCGGAGATGAGATTTTGGATCAAATAAACCATTTAGATTTTGGTCATTTTGGCAAAGGGGTCAATACGACCAGACCAACTACACATCTGAACTAGACGCACAAGGGTATGTTATTTGAGCTCATGTACTGGTCAAAGTTAAAAATGAGACACATGATCAAAGCTCACTTCAATTTAGAATGAATGGGCGTTAGGTCATCCTTGTGGATGAAGAGAGTCAGTACTACACTGAAGAAAGGCCATCTATTTTTTAAAGTTAACCTGGATGGGAAGAAAGAGTTTTTCAACTTTATTTCTTCTGCAAAGTTTCCAGATGGCTATGTTTCCAATATCTTGCGTTGCGTGAATGTGAGGGGATGTAAATTTTCTCCTAATTGATTACTTGGCTGCTAATTGATTTGTTTCAAATGCAAGAAAGGAAAAGGGAACAAACTACTTCAATTATTTAGGATGATATATATATATATGGGTCTCTAATATTATATTTTTATGGTTCAAAAATTGTATAGTTGTTGCAGTTGATCACTCGTCGTCGGGGTGTGACCAATGCACCTCCCGCATCTTCAGCACCTACTACTGTGACCACGAGTGCTCCATCAATTGGGAAGCCTACATTGCTTACTCAGGTTGCTCTTAGGGCATCCTAGGTGCTCACATCATCGACGTCATTAGTGTCAGTTCAGCCGCTCAGTGCACGACGGCCTCACCGTTGGCGCCACCATCCAGAGCCTTCTGATCACACTTCATTCACATTCCCAATCGAGGGTGGGGACTCCCAGCCAAGTAGTTTTTTCTAATTTTCACTATGTCGTATTTTTTTTCATTTTAAAACTATTAGTTTTATGATTGTGAAAATTTGTTAGATTGTGAAAATGTGTTGTGGATGTGAATTACTGTTATTTTACTGGGTTTTGGGAAATTATATATAGGGAAGTGTTATTGGCACTCCAAAAATCTCATTCTACACTTCTCACAAGTGTATTTTTTTCTTTCTAAATATAAAAAGTTTGGAGTGTAAAATGAGAATTTTGAAGTACCAATAACAATTCCTTTATATATATACTAAAAGAGAAAACGAGTTACTGTTACTTCTACAATGTCCTACCGTTTTGCTCTTCAATTGCTCTTCAATTGCTCTTCAAGTCTAGCTTTTTTTGTGTATTACACAGTAAAGCGACGATTTTGGCCCTGTTGTCCAGTAGAAATCTCTCGACCTCTTCGGAAACCAGAGAAACCTAAAACGAGAAAACTCAACTGCTGTGCAACTCGATTGGCAATTTCGATCATGCTTATTACGCTCCACTTTGCGATCTCTTCCATCTCTATTTCATGATTTCTTTGATCTCTACTTCCTCATCTCTTCGATCTCTGCTTCACAATCTCCTCATCGCCTCATCTTGCTCCCAATCTCTCCTTACACAGGTAACTAAATCTCACTTCTTCTCAAATACCCAAAAGCCAAATATTTAATTTTTCACTGTAGTTTGTCACTTAGATCACAAATTTTATTTAATTTTTCACTATAGTTTGTCACTTAGATCACAAATTTAATCTCTTTTAGCAACCTCCAGTTGTCCTCTGCTTTTATCACTCTCCAGCATTCATCAACACCATCAAGTCTCTCTCTACCTCTACCTCTCTCTCTCTCTCACTCTATATCTCTCATATGTTTATACATGTCGTTGTGTATCTATATATCAAGTTGAAAAGTTATTAATTTGATTAATTTTGTTAGGGAAATTATTTGTTTTGGTGATGGATTTGTGGGTTTTAATCATGTTTTGGATCTGGATCCATCTTGCTTGATTTTGTTTGCAAGTTGTGCTTCTTTTTTCGTGACATGTGGATTTCAATGGCGGTCTGTTTGTTTCCCGAGAAAGTAACATATTAACTTCTTTTTTTTTTTTTTTTTTTTTTTTAGGTTTTTTCTTAAAACACGTGACCCAACTTTTTCTTTTCGAGAGAAGAACATGCATTCACTTTACTACGTGTTGTCCGTAAGAGAAACTTACAAGTTAGTTCATTTCATTGGTAATTCATTTTACCTGAAACCTTCTCATGTTATAGTATCTAGCGAAATAACACAGACTTTGTTTTTATGCAGAAACCTTTGGTCTAGGCTTGAAAATCAATGCTGACAGGTAAAGTTATAGTTAGTTATAATAACTTCTTGAATATTCTTAGATCCCAAGTCTATTCGGGGCGGGTAATTTTCTCAGTTACAGTTCATTTTGGGAATTGATTGATTGTTTTGATTTCAGGAGAGTGCAGTGCCTGATCTTTGGGTTGAATCTGTCCGCCTTGCCATTTTCGTTGCAATATCAGTGAAAGGTCAGTATTTCTAAAAAAAAAATTTGTTTTGCTGCATGTCGATGCATGTTAAGCCTGCTTTTTTCCAACCTTAAATACATCCTCTTTTCTAATTGATGAATTGTTGATTTATATTTTTTTTTTTCTTGCTTTGGCTGCATGTTGATGCAGGTTTGTTCTCTGTGATTTTTTTTGTTGGGGTAAGTGATTTGATGAGTCGTGATTTTTATTGGGGTAAGTGATTTGATGCTAGTTTGTTCATGTTATACAAACAGTAAAATCACGAAGACTCTATAATGTAAGCCATTTTAATAGTAGATTGTTTCTAGCCTTATCTAATTGCGAAGGTTTGAGTTTTTATTTTTTGAGTTAAGTAACTGGATTGGATGAAATCAGTATTTAAATGAATGTTTTGTATAAGAATGCATTGGTGGGATTTTTTCCCCAACAAATTAACATTTGTATCTGGTTATGATGAATATGCCTTATACGTTGTGTTGTAGGTTACTTGGGTACGGTATAGGTATTGGAATACATCTTTTGCCATTTGAGGATCCGGAAAACATGCCCAAAAAAGCTGAGCTTAATCCCTAGGATAATCATATTTCTTTCTAGGTAATTAATTATCAATTAGATTCTATTGTCTCCTCTCTTTATGTTTTGAATTCCTCTTGGATTAAATTGTTCTTGCTTCTTATTTTCTTTTTGGGATGTTCTCTGCTGCTTAATTTGTTTATTAATCTTTGAATGTGGAGAAGATTTGTCGCTCCTTATTCTATTCAAATAGAAGAGTTTTTCATTTTTTTTTTTTTTTTTTTTACTTTAAATATGAATTTTCCAAATTTAGGCCTCATGATATCCTGATGATGACATAAGTAAAGGAGTTACTTAATACAACATGGGGTTCCAGAATTTAGGGAAAGGGTGTGTTATCAGTTTTGATTGATTCGTTTCATATATATCTAAATCCAGATAGTACACCTTACACCTTTAATTGTTTCAGGGAACTTACTAGCTAAGTGGCTAAATATATGTCCTTTATCTACTACTTCAATTCCTCAAATTCCTTAAAAGTAGTTATATTTAGTAGTAACTAAGATGCAATTAGGGTAGAACTAGGCAATAATTTGCTTAAGTCATAGACATTGTGATTTGAAAATTGAATTTACATTGGCTATGCTAAATTCCAAGCTTGATCTGTTTTTGAAAGATTTGATTTGGGTTCTTAGTCACTTGCAATTAAGTTTTTGGGTCAGCATCTCCTCTGCTCTTTCTCCTGGTATTTTTTTCATCCCTATTTTTCCTATCCAACTTTGTTTTTTTTTATATATCAACTTTTTCCGTGTTTGAATGATTCTCATCCGCTTTTTTTCTTTTTTTTTGTTCCTATTACTTAGAAGTACATTAACAGGCATTTGCACACAAATACATTTACTTTGAAGCACAGATAAGAAATCTTCCATGCAGGGAATTCAGTCGTTTGGAAGATCAGCTTAACCTGTAATTAGATACCAAGTTTTTTTTTCCTCAATTTTTACAAGTGAAATCATATGTTGGAATTTTCTTGATTAATGAAAGTGTAAATTTGTAGATAATGTCAATTGAAATTTTCATTAATTCTGTCATCAAGATGTCATCTTTAGCATATTTTCTGATAAAACCTAGTTAAATATTTTCTGTTTATTATTCTATTTTATGTCATTTAAGTTCAATATCACAGCTCTCTCGATCGATATGCTTTTTTTTCTTCTGATTTAGGATTTGCAAATGGGTATTCTATTTTAAAAAAAAATTTCCATGGTTTTGAAGGTTTTCTTTGTACCTTCCGATCTTGCATGTAGGTGTATAATTTGGTTTAGTCATTGAGACGAGAAATTTCAACTGCTTCCTTTGTGTTTTTTCTCAAACAAAATGCTGAAATATTTGATTTATAAATGTTATTACGTTGATTGTTGTTCATATTATTTGCTTGCATTTTCCATCCCTATGAATTATTCAAAAAGATAAAATTGCTGCAATTAGTTTGGTTACTTTACAGGAAAGCTTATATAGATTTTTTATCAACAAATTCCACTTTCCAACGCTTCGCTTTCTTCAATTGCAGGTATTCGAATGTTGCATGTATAAATTTTTTTCTCCACTAATTAAAAAGAACCTTTTGTTCACTGGGCAAAAGCCATATTGTTTCTATGGCACAAAACTATTCTTACACAATCAAAGTATCCATATATGCAGCATATACGTTGGAAATAAAGTACAATATAAATTATTTGTGTTTAATTGATTAAGTTCGTGATGGTCATTTGAGGCTATACAAACTAAATTTGTTGTATGTCAACTTAATTTAGGTAAGAACCATGAATCTCTAATCCTTTTCAATTTTTGTTTATTCCAGCTTCACATTATTCTAAATCCATATTTATGGAAGAAAAAAAAGAGTTTCCAACTATGACACTGAAGAAATGTAGTATTCTCTTTCATTGTTAACTTATTAAAAAATGATTTTCTAAGCATTGTTGTTCTCAATTTATTCATTTGCAGTGTAGGAGTTGGTTATCTCATTGACCCTACCCTTTACTGCCCACACAAGTGGTCAACATTCTGAATCACATTTTGTAAGTAATGTCTCAATCTTTGTACATATTCTACACAAATTATTGTATGATGATTAGTGAATCTGCTGAATTTCATAATATTATTCAACAATCTTTTTCACATTGCATTATAAAATTTAATATGTAGGATTGAGCATTGTAAATTTCAATAATCATTTTCTTTTGAGTGATGTATTTCAGATACTGTCTCCTCCAACTAAGCTCTTGAAAAGCTTTTCTATAAAACTTATAGTTGTTTGAAGTGTTTTATTCATCCTTGCAATTAATCTCATACATTATACCTAATTTCTTAATCCTCTACCAAAATAAGCAAATCATTTTAATTAGTTTAGGTCAGATTATATGAATTTTGAGGTTACTATTTTAATTGTTAATTACCCATGTTTCTAACAGTGCATTCCTCTTTTTTAATAAATGTGTTTCGTTCTTAGATCTAAAATGTAGTTTACAAGGGAAAATTCATGCGCCACTAATCTACCACAACTCAAAGTTAAAGATCAAGAAGAGTTGATGAAAGAAGCAGTGACAAGCATCTTACAAACGTCTCTCAGTTTTTATTCAACAATCCAAGCGTATAACAGTCATAGGCTGGAGATTATAGGCGTCCCATGTTTCTACTCCCGGGTTTGGTAAAGCAGAAACTTATATTTTGTTTTACAGTTAACTTGGTTTAAATTTCAGGCGTTGTGGCTTTAGTATTTCCCAGTCTGAGTTCTCTCTCTCTCTCTCTCTCTCTCTATATATATATATATATACATATATATATATATATACATATATATATAGATATATATTGTTATAAATAGTTTAAAGTTAGAGAAATAACCTTTTTAATGGTAGGTGTAAGGTAGATGTAAAATGCCACACTAAAACTATAGCACAAGAGGATAACAAATAAAAGGCAGAGAAATAGATGATGTTACTGATATTTTTCTCTCGTTCTCTTCTTCTTATATTTTCTGTAACTTGAAAACATACGGAGTGCTCTATTTATAGAGCAACTCCAAACTGATGCATTAACTTCATTTTGAAACTTATGACACTTCCTTTGACAATACAATTCATATTCAACTTTTACTTTGCATGGGCATTGAAAACTTCTGCCCATGCTGAAGACTTTTGCTAACATACTGTGGGCATTCATTACCCACCAGACTTTTCAACACTCTCCCTTGGATGCCCACATATCAACATGAGTTGCCTCGTTAAAACCTTGCTTGGAAAAACCCAGTGGGAAAAAACATAGCGAATGAAAAAGAGTACAACTTTTCCTGGATTGTTGATATAGTGTCAAGTATGCTTATGTTGCCTCGTTAAAACCTTGATAGGAAAAACCCAGTGGGAAAAATCCTAATCGAAGGAAAAATAGTACAACAAGCATGTATCATGGATACTCCCCCTGATATGTATCTTCCCCTGATTCCGCATTCTCCAAATTTAGCTATTTGGTAAGTCAACGTAATCCGATGCCTTGCATTAACTTCTGAAATGTGCACTTTGGTAGAGATTTGGTGAACAAGTCTGCCACATTTTCATTTGAACGGATTTGTCTGACTTCAATAACTTTAGCCTTCTGAAGCTCATGAGCACTGAAAAACTTTGGAGATATGTGTTTAGTCTTATCGCCCTTGATGAATCATTCCTTCATTTGGGCAACACAGGCTGCATTATCTTCATGGATGACAGTTGGGTTGTCTGTCTTCGAAGCTAGACCGCATGAATTCCGAATATGATGGATCATTGATCTTAACCAAGAACATTCACGACTTGCTTCATGTAAAGCAAGTATTTCTGAATGATTTGAAGATGTAGCAACTAATGTTTGCTTGGTTGAGCGCCATGAGATTGCTGTATCTCCATTCTTAAACACATATCCAGTTTGTGAGCGAGCTTTATGCGGATCAGAGAGGAAACCAGCATCTGCATATCTAGCAAGGACCCATGTCTGTTGTCCCACGAAGGTATCGCAATACATCTTTAATACCCCTCCAATGGAAAATTGTTGGAGCAGAGCTATACCTTGCTAATAAGTTAACTGAAAAAACTATATATGGTCTAGTACATTGTGCTAAATACAACAAAGCACGTACTGCACTCAGATATGGTACTTCTGGACCAAGGGCCAGTTCATCATCTTCTTTTGGACGAAATAGATCTTTCTTAATGTTCAAAGAACGAACAACCATTGGCGTGCTGAGTGGATAAGCTTTGTCCATACCAAATCGCTTCAGAATTTTTTCAATGTAAGCTGATTGGTGGACCAAAATTCCACTAGCACAATGCTCGATCTGCAGGTCGAGACAATATTTTGTTTTCCCAAGGTCTTTTATTTCAAATTCGCTTTTCAGATATTCAGCAGTTTTATTGAGCTCTTCAGGAGTTCCAACTAGATTCATATCATCAACATATACTGCCACTATAGCGAATCTAGAATTGGATTTCTTAATGAACACACAAGGACAAATAACATTGTAGATATACCCTTCTTTGATCAAATACTCACTGAGACGATTATACCACATTCGTCCAGATTGTTTCAAACCATACAATGATCGCCTTAATTTGATCGAGAGCATACCTCGTGGTTTATTACTTGTTTCAGGCAACTTAAGTCCTTCTGGGACTTTCATATAGATGTCAGTATCTAATTCTCCATATAGATACGCAGTGATGACATCCATAAGTCGCATGCCAAGTCTTTCTGAAACCACTAAACTTATTAAGTAACGGAACGTAATTGCGTCCATTACAGGAGAGTATGTCTCCTCATAATCAATTCCAGGTCTTTGAGAAAAGCCTTGTGCAACAAGTCGTGCTTTGTATCTTGCGATCTCGTTTTTCTCATTGCGCTTCCTTGTGAATACCCATTTGTAACCCACGGGGTTTACACTAGGCGAGGTTTGGACTACTGGTCCAAAAACATTCCGACTTTCCAAGGAATTTAATTCTGCCTGGATTGCATCTTTCCACTTAGGCCAATCCTGTCTCTGTTTGCATTCATCAACAGAGCGAGGTTCAATATCATCACTTAAGATGATTTGAGTGGCTACTGCACTTTAATACACAGAATACTACACATTATTAAACTGACGCTGCACATTATTAAATTGATGCTGCACTTCAATAAACAAATGATGTACATTATTAAACGGATATTGCACTTTAATAAACATATGTTGCACATTATTAAATTGATGTTGAACATTATTTAACTGATGTTGCACTTTAATAAACTTAAAAAAAAAATTAAAAAAAA
This sequence comes from Pyrus communis, assembly GCF_041283825.1. NCBI lineage: Eukaryota > Viridiplantae > Streptophyta > Magnoliopsida > Rosales > Rosaceae > Pyrus > Pyrus communis. The sequence continues at coordinate 6,111,044 of NC_142574.1, read as the reverse complement.
AAAAAACTTACCATTCTTTGCATTTTTAGCACATTAACCAAGAAGAGTACCAGTATATCTTTCCTTCAAAAACTTATCATCAAGGAACAATATTGGTCTACACCATAGGAATCTTTTAACACAAACTTCAAAAGATATGAATAACCTTTCAAACTGATTACTATCGTTATCAAGTTCTAGTGTACAAAACGATCAATCTTTAGCACACACAAACTCATCTACGTAGCAAGGCAAAAATCCAAATGAGAAAGCTTCATCACCATTAACCTCATTATATGCAATCTCTTTGCCATGCCAAGCTGCATGTTATTTAACATCAAGACCATAATTCTCTTTCATTTCTCTCATAACATCATTTGCTTTAGTTAACAAATTCGAACAAACCTTGGCAACCAACAAAGAGGATAAAATAGAAGGGCAAAACCTTTTATTCTCCATTTGATGAATATGTCTAGTGCAAATATGAATATTATTTAATTTTTTAATGATAAAACAACCACTAGGCTATTGCACAATAACGTGAACATGTCATTGACACCCCTCTGCTAGTTTCTTTGAGCAAACATCAGTAATACGCTTCCAATCATTTCTAGTGAACTTGAAAACAAAACCAACCTCAATAGAGTATTGTGTAAGTTTTCTACGAAACTCAATAGCACCATCTTCATAACTTTGACCTTCATAAGAAATATAACTTTGCCACTCATTTGTTGCATAATTGTGAGGACTGTAAGAGCCATACTTATCCAAAAATTGGTTCTCATCTCCAATACTAATAACTTCACTTATGCAAGACAACACACTACTAGTAAAAACAATAGACATCTCCTTCTAAGCTTTTGAACATAAACATCAACAACTGGATTTGAAATCAAGTTATTCACCAGTGGAAGGGTCTGAATATCTTCATTGCACTCTAATAAATAGTTTAGTCCACCTCTATATAATGAGTATTTCAAGAGAAAGCCTCCTGATAACAAACTAACCTCGAAGTTAATTGAGAAAGCCTCCTGATAACAAACTAACCTCGAAGTTAATTGCCTATACAAATCCTCATAATTAGTATGCATATAAAGTGGCACAACTATTGCACAATTTTCATATACACACTTCAACATTTTAACAATAGACATGATCTACACCCAAAAAAAAAAAAAAAAAAAACATAAAGTTAAACTGATGCTACATAGAAATAATTCGATATATCTATGCATTTTAAAATGTAAATCTATAATCAATACTCCCTAAAAACTGATCATGCATAAATATTTGTAATACAGTGCAACACAAAACTGATGTTACACAAGTATTTCGTTGAAAATTAATGTTTATGTAAAACTGATGTTGCATGCTAATGTTGCACACTTATACTGCATTAGTATTACGTTGAAAATTATTAAATGTTTATGGGGGGTCCCCCCAAAAACTTATGTCAATTGATTATGCACGATTCTATGAATTGATGCTACATAAATATTAATAACCTTCGCCAACCCCCCTCCCCCAACACACACACAAACTAAAGCTAACTGATTTTGCAACATTTTATGAGCTAATATTGCACAAGTATTACGTTGAAAATTAATGTTTATATAAAACTGATGCTGCCTACTTATGCTACACAAGTATTACGTTGAACATTATTAAATGTTTATGAGGGAGGCCCCCCCCCCAACCCCCCTCCCCAAAAAAAAACTTATACTAACTAATTCTGCACAATTCTATGAATTGATGTTGCATAAATATTAATAACCTTCACCAAATACTAAACTAACTCAAAATACATTCCAATTCTAACAAATATATATGATAACTATACTGCAAAAACACAAAAAGAGCTTCAATGAAAAACAAAAGCAGCACAACAAAAAAATCACCTTCGCCAAACACTCGATCAAATAAGGTCAAACTGAATCAAAATCTTCAAAACTAAAAAACCGTGATTGCAAAAAATAAGAACAATCCAAAAAAACTCAATGCGACCAATAAAAAAACTGAAAAATCAGAAACTCTTTCAAAATCTAAACCAAAATAAATTTAAAAATACACAACACTTCGAAAATCAAAATCGGAACACATAAAATTCAAAGAGATAAACGTGAGAGACACTTACCTTCGAAGAAAACTTGAATGATTAGAATAGAAATTATGGCGAGAGATAATTGAGGGAGATGATGAAATATAAATCAAAACAGATAAACCTCAGAGAGAAAGAAAAATAGCAGAGAAACGAAAATATAATTCGAAAGATTCGAATTACCGCCGATCGCTATTTAACAGAATACGGGAACTCCGTTTCTAACGTAAAAACCGGACATAACATCATCTTACGCAGGTTTTAAAAATGTCCATTCTTGAAATGTCAAAAAAATGTTATCTCAATATATAATTAAGTATTGAGAGTATACTAAATGTAATTTTTCCATAAAATTATAGGTATTTGCTTTTTTTTAGTTTTAAAATAAGTAAAACAATAAAAAATAGAATTGACACAACTTTAGGTGTGTGGCATGATACTCGTGATTAATTATGACACACCTTTTAAGTGTGTTGCATGAGACTACTGATAGTTAATTATTAATCTGTTTGCAACTCAAGTGATCAAAACTGAGAAATTTTTTTGCTAATCATATGAAGTAAGTTTGATTTGATTTATATACTACACAAATCTTAAAATTTAAAATAATCTATTGATAATTACTCATGCAATGATAATTGCTCTCATAACTAGTAAAATGATGGTTGGTGACTGGAATATGGTGTATGGGCTAATAAAATTTCGTGGAATGCCAAGTAAATGCTCTTATTGACATTAACAGATGGGTATATCTACCAGACCCCGAATGTTCAATAATTTAATTAGAAATATTTATTTAAGGTTTTAGGCGGTGCATGCTTGTTGTTTTAATGGTGCAACGAGGAGGCTTGAGGCGTTGCATGCTTGTTGATTGTTAAAGCATGGAACCTGGAGGTGGCAAGGGTTGACACGTTTAAGTGCTTGGTCACCTAAATTTCCATACATGTGTGACATTATAGCTTTATAGGGTGCTTATTCTTCACCCAATAGTGGCTACGTGGAAGGTAGAACGCCAATTCAACCTTTGCCCTTGTGACGCCAAAACCATCCAATTAGAAATGCTCCTGTTTAATATTGTGCAAAGAGATTAGCTACTTTGCATGTAGTGCTAAAGTCTTATATGTGTGTATGGAAATGTTAGTTGGGTTGTCTTGTCGAAACTTAGATTTTGGATAAGTGGTTTATGTAATGTGTTGCAAAACCTTTTATATTTCAATAAATGAGAAAACCACGAGCTATTGTGGTTTTTGATCTATTTACAAGTCAAGAATGTTTGATTTTGAAAAATGTTTAGATGAGTATATATACATTAACGTGGAATTGTTGAGATTGTTTATGGAGCATGAGAACTTTAGTATTGTGTTAGCCGAGGGATAAATGTATAGCACACGGAGACATTAGAGTGGAATAGCCAATATAAAGGGCACGTGGTGAGCTATATATTATAAAGGATAACCAACATGTAAAGGGATAATGTGATATGGCTAAAGCATTGATGTTATATATCATATTTCATAGTCTCTATAAAACAGCACACTTGACTACATATGACATGTTGATGGTGGTGGTTGTTACTCATCCCTCACTCTTTTATTTTACAGATGAGTTATTTGGCAAGACAGGGGATAGACAACCTGAGGTTGTGTTAGACGAAGGATTTAAGAGTTTTTATTATTTTTATACACCCTATAAGAATTTTGGAATTATTTTTACAAGAGAAGTTTCTTTCTTCTTTTTTTTTTTTTTTTTAACACTCACGCAATGGGCACTGGTTAATCCTTTCACCGACATCAACAATATTTTAGTGTGTGACTATAATTTATAGGCTCCTGAGAAATGGCACTCTAGGCGGCAAGAAGGACCGGAATACCCGTAGCCCATAACTCTCTGACAATTGGACTTAGCCTTAGTTAGAGGATCGGCTATAACTCTTAGATGATCGGACTTTGTCGATACTTTATTACTTGTCTCCCAAGTAAGGAACACGTAATTCAACTCAATTGGGGATTAGACAAGTAATAATAATCCTAAGAAGATTGGATATCTTATGCTAAATTCCCTCTTAGATAGTCTCTCAATTTAATTACGATTACTCTCTTAAGATCTATATATAAATACTCTAACTTGGGTATTTATCATATAGTTTCTGATGTTGAGAAACTCAAAGCTGACACTTTGGTCAAAGGAAGCCATGGTTACGATTTCTTTAAGTTCATTCACATAAACTATCTGAATTTGTTTTATTTTTAATGGTTTGTGATGGATCAAGTTAATTACATTTGATTTCTTGTAATTTTGATATTTTGTTACAGGACTATTCTTGGAAGTGTTCGTGAGTATTGCATGAAACACGTAAGAGTGTCTAGTGGTAACCGTGAAGAAATCTTAATAGCGGAAAACGATCGATGGACGTCCATAATCATGATCATTTTCTAAATTAACATAAGGCAATGGATTGGGGGTGGGATCAAGGGAAGAGGGATCACATTTCACAGACGTATGCATGTGCCAACACTCAACAAATGAATCATTGAAAAAAAATGAAGACGAGGAAAATGAAATATAAATAAGAATTCTGTAACATGTACGGTGTACCTGCATGTCCTAAATATGTATGGTCTTGATTTGTGGTTAATTATGACCTTTCTCTCTGTGTGCCTTGGGGCCTAGTAGGGAAAGAAAATCAAATTGCTGAACAAGAATTGAAGCCAATTCTAAAGAAGCTAACTTAAACATAAAAGGCTGGCTAACTAATTAAGTAGCTATGAGAATAATAATAATTAAGGAAGACAAATTAATGTGCAAACACTAACAAGATCGATCAATTGATCGACAATTCCAGCTTCTAATGCTAATTAATCGAAATATTGCGGCATTAAGATCCACAATTCCACCGGCAAGAATGAAGCATGCACCACCTCGTGGTCTACCTGATTGTGTCAACAAAGGTATTCCTTAAATTACTTACGAAGCCGACCCTAAATGCAAAACTAGATACCAGTGAATAAATCCAACCCTGATTGCGTCAAACCGAGGTCTACCAGTCACTTATCAGAATCAAATAAGTCATTTGTGCTTCAATTATCTATTGTATATATTCCTAACAGTGTGCATGAGGCTTTAGCTGATCCACATTGGCAAGCTGCAATGAATGAAGAATTGAAGTTTTTGAAGAAGAATGCTACTTGGGAGATCACAGACTTGCCAACTGGTAAGAAGCCTGTGGGATGCAAATGGGTTTACACGGTGACGTACAAAGCTGATGGAACGATGGATCACTTCAAGGCAAGACTGGTAGCGAAAGAGTACACTAAACAAAATCTGGAATCGACCGTGCAGATACATTTGCTCTTGTGGCCAAGATCAACACAGTTCATGTTTTGTTGGCCTTGGCTACAAACTTAACTGGCCCTTACAATAGTTCGATGTGAAGAATGTCTTCTTGCATGGAGATTTGACCGAACATATTTATAAGGATCTTCCTTCGTGGTGTAATGCTCTAGATAAATACAAAAAAAAGGTGTGCAGGTTGAAGAAATCTTTGTATGGTTTGTAATAATCCTCTCGAGCATGGTTTGAAAGATTCACAAAACCTATAAGAGCATTTGGTTACAAACAAAGTAATTTGATCATACTTTGTTCTTGAAAATACAAAATGGGAAGCTTACTACACTAATTGTGTGTGTAGATGATATGGTGGTGACAAGGAATGATTCGGAAAAGTGTGCGACTTGCAAAGATACTTTTCTACAGAATTTGAGATGAAGGACCTTGGATCCCTGAAATATTTTCTAGGGATTGAGGTATCAAGAAGTCGTTCTTGAATTTTCTTGTCTCAGAGGAAGTATATTATTATTTTAGTGCACAAAACTGGCATGTCAGCTTGTATAGCTACACCATTAGAGGAAGGATTGAAGCTTAATGTTGATCCTAATCAAGTACTAGTTGACCAAGGGAGATACCAATGGTTAGTAGGTCATTTAATGTACTTGGCACACACAAGACCAGACCTTGCTTATGTCTTGAGTGTAGCAAGTCATATAGATGTAGTAATGAGGATTTTTACGATATTTGAAGGGAAGTCTAGGCAAATGATTTTGTTTAAAAGGAATAACCTTCTTAGGACTGAAGATTTTACTGATGCAGAATAGGCAGGTTCAGTTGACGATACACACTCAACATTAGGTTACTTTACATTTGTAAGGGGGTAACTTGGGTACATAGAGGAGTACAAATGTCGTTGCCCGTTCAACTGCAAAAGTTGAATATATGGTGTTGGGAGTTGTGAAATTTTATGGCTTAAGCTTTTGTTAAGTGATTTGGGTACAAAAGCATGATCATCTCATGAAATTATTTTGTGATAAAAAAGATGCACGTGACATTGCAAATAATCCAATACAACATTATAGAACAACACATGTTGAAGTTGATCAATTCTTCATCAAAGAAAAATTGGAAGGAAAAATAATTGAGGTACCAACAATAAGAACGGAAGATCATCACCAAGGCTGTTTCGAGTCAAAAGTTTTTAGGTTTCTTACACAAGTTGGGCATGTGTGATAGATATGCACCAACTTTAGGCGTAGTGTTGACTTTGTATTTTAGGTAGGATCCTTAATTGATATCAATCCCATGTAATCTCATGTAATCCCGTGTAATTAGTTTTCTTTCTATTTACGTTAGAGTTGTATTCTTATAAATGCCTCTCATTGAGAAAAATACAAATATATTTTCAAGCATTCTCTTCTGATTTTTGCATTGTGATTTCATGATTGAAAACGAGTTAGTATCATGCCTCCTATTAGAAACAGTAAGCCTACTAACAGCTAGTATCTCTTTTGAGTCTCAAAAAAGGAAAAAAAAATAATCGTTGTATACCTTTCTTCTTGATATTAATTTTTAATCATATTTCATGTAAAAATTGGCTTTTTCATGTATTTGGAGAATTCCTTTTTATTCATATCAATGTACAAAGGCTCGGGAATCAAAGAACTCTAGAGTCCCACTTCTAAGGCTCACCTAGAAACCCCAAATTTTCTTAGTCAGCCATGTCCATATGATATTTCAAAAAAAAAATAAAATAATATAAAATCTCTTTCCTTATTCATAACATGTTTTACCAAAAGACATTACTCATCCAATGATCCCACCCACACACCTTGCAAAAACATTTGATACAATTCCCACGGTCAAAATCGTGTGTTACCTAACATTCCAAACCAAAGTGGCAAAGGTTGCTCATCACTTTTGCTTGTAGCCTTCCCATTTGGTGATTAATCATCTATTAAAATGACACTAATCCCCCCTTGATGTGGATGTTTTTTCTTAATTGCACGACTCTCAAGTCTTAACCGCACACGCTTCTTCTTGACAAAATCACTTTTTGCACTTTAAAGTGGCCACCTCACCGCAACCGAAAAAGACATCTCCTCCCTGCTCCCTAAACTCTCAAGATTCGACGTGTTTGGTAAATACAACGTTATTATTACATTAAGTGGTAAAAAAGAAGTTGAATTAAGCCAAATTGAAAATTCACAATAATTTAGTTTGAATTCGTTATAAACCAAAATCGAACATAAAACTTTTCACTTACAAATGAAAAAAAAAAAAAAATTACTAAACTGCAACGTTAAGTTGCCAATTTAAACACAACCGACGTCGATATTTCCGGTAAAAACGAATATAACATCCACTTTAACTCCACAAAAAGCAAAAGGAAAAGAAGAAATAAAAGGCCAACTGCAAGTACAAACTTCATTTATTTATTATTAAGCAGATAACTCGAACTTTCGTATAAAACTCAAGTGTCCAAATAAGTCATCGTGTTTACACTTGCACCGTCCAACTCTCGTCACCTAATAAATTGTTGGACTTGTTAAACCCTACCTTATATTTTATATATAGACGTCGACCAAAAAAACAAAAGGTGGCTGCAGTGGTTTACAATTGTGCAACAAACAAACTTAAAGATAACATAAGTAAATGAGAAACCATCTACCATAAATTCTGAATGTTGCCGTTTAAATTTTAGGATTAAGTACTGAAATTTTCTAATCTTTTAGTGTTATTTCAAACCAATCTCAATCTTTTTAAACATTCTAAATAAGCACTCAATTTATTGAAAATGTCAGTTAAACTGCAGTTAAATTCTGTTTTTGTCTCAAAATCATTCAAATGTCATGGAAGCATGACCTCCACCAATTAACGGTCACCCACCACCTCCATTAAGCTATTACCTCCAAACTCAATGCACAACCACTAACTTTACTTACAACTCAAGCTGGCAACATCGAAAAGAAGGTGTAACTTTCAATTGCAGTAGTAAACCAATATCGCTTGTTTAAAGTATGATTCAAGCCCCTAAGTTGGACAACTGAAATTCAAATTACATGGTGTAACTTTGTACCTCGGTCATTCAATTTAATTTTGTCATCAATGCTAAAATTAATGGAGGCAGATTGTCTGCCCTCCTGTTTGGATGCCCTTTCCATCCCCTTTTATGTTGTGCAGCCACGGTTAAGCCACGTTAATATTTTATATTATTTTTTTTTATAGAAATAATAAGATAAAAAACAATAAAAATATAAAATGTTGACGTAACTTAACCGTAACCGCCAAACAAAAAAAAAAGAAAGAAAAACACCCAAACAGGAGAGCAGACAATCCGCCTCTAAAATTAATTCACAGGATACTTTGCTGGAACGTGAAAGGCACGGAATGCGTACTACGCACTCTGCGTACCCCATAAGACGACCGCCGCCCAAAATCTTTCCAAAAACTCTAAAGTACAACACTCTCCAGCGTAATCCATCGGGAACTGTTTACTACTGTGTCATTGTAGTACAACCCCGTAAAGCATGCTTTAATTTCTCTAAATTCCCACCAAAAGCAAACACAGTTTATTATTTTTTAATTTTTAATTTCTACAAATCGATCGGTGAATAAACAAAGCGCTCGTTTCCACGCACTTTGCGTCACCAAACGCCGTTAGTCCAGCTACGACGTCGTAGTGCTCAACAGCCACCAACGGCGTTACCAAAACCGTCTAAAACGACCTCGATTCCTCTCACTCTTCTTCTGCAACGAACAACAGGCAGCGGCTGCAGCCTCTCACTCTCTCCCTTTCTCTCTCTAGAATTTTCTCTCTCTGCAACTCGCTTTCCTCTCTCTCCAGCTTCACCTCTCCGGGAGCAACTCGTAATGCACAGCTTGCTTTTATTTATTTTTTATTAAAATTAATTTTTTGAGTATTCTGATTATTTGTTATCCAGTTTCATAATTTAGGGATTAATTAGTTGGATTTTTTTTTTCGAAATATTTGGAATTTTGACTACGTATTCGATCTTTTGGGCATGAAATTCGGATCCTCTGACTATTGTAGTTCCTCAATGTTTACTAATTTTAGGGCATTTTTGTGATCTGTTTTTCCTGCAATTTTGGATTTTAGACTCAATCTTGAGTTCCCTTAGGAGTAGCAGATTGAATCGATATCTGGAGCTCTATATATTTCCCACTCACTGTCACTGTGCTTGTTTGTGTGTGGGTGGGCACAGTTTTGGTGGTGTTTGTGAGTGGAAAAATATGAAAAATGAATCTGTGTTTGTCTAATTTTTGAAGGTGTGCTGAAATCCAGAGATTTATTTGACTGTCTATAAATTCGATGCGAGTCGGGTTTGGTCATATTTTGCGTTCACTGTGAATCCCACCTGGACAAAGGAATAGATGTGAGATTCGTGAACCGTTCTCATTTGGGTAAACTTAATTTTGAATTTTTGTGGTGTCTATGAGGAGTTTGGTTTTCTTCTTAATTTTTCTTTGCTATGTTTTTCGCGGTTTGTAGTTTCGGATACGTTTATGTTTCGTGCTTTTGTGTAACTGAACTAGGGTTTATTAAACTCAATCACTTCCTTTTAAGCTCGTGCTTTGTTACGATAGAAATGATGATGGCTTGGTTCTTCGATTGCAAATTTCAGAAGGAGCAACTTTTTATGGGGTCAGGGTTGCTGCGACTGTCAGTTGAGCTTGAAGTTTGAGGATGCGAGCTGTGGTTGAGGGATTACAATTGTAAGTCAAGAGTTTTTTGTATTTTGAGGATGGGTTCTGCTTGTTGTGTTGCTGCTAGAGACAAGACTGTAACAAACAGAGCTAATAGCGAAATTGTGCATCGTAATATGCGGTACTCACCAACTTGGAGCTTTCGGTGGGATAACCGGGTGGGGGTGGCAGCTGAAGAGACTTCTGTAAGTTGGTTTTCTGATGGTGTTAGCAGAAATGATGGATCAGAAGTTAAATTTGAGTCGGCATGTGTATCTGAGGAGGGAAGTCCACTGGAACATTTTCGAAGACATAGGGCGCAAAAATCTTCAGTATCTGAGGGAACTGCCGGGCATGTCCGGACTCCTGCTTCAGGTAGTTTGTAGTATGAAAACTCTTCTATTCTATTCATATTTCAAGAGTTTTGCAGTGTAAGTTTGAATAATTTTCTTCTCTTCTGAAAGGTTTTCATATACAATTCACACGTTTGGATTGGAGAGGTTACTCTCTTGTTTCTTGTTTACGGGATTATGTCTTGCTAGATTGTACTCTTATTCTTATGGTTGTTCTTGCAAGTTGGCCATGTTTTTTGCATGTACCATATTGGCTTTAGTGTCACATGCATTATGAGACTTCGTCAAATACGAAGACAAGACTTTTGCATCCAATTAAAGTATTTAGGTGGGCGAATGACAAAAACAATATACAACTTTATAATGTTTTTAGTTGCCTGTAATCCAAAAGACAAAGCAGATGTAGTTACCTTGTCTGTACGAGCTCATATTCCATGAAAGGCCACGCTCTGAACTGAGGGTGACTTGGATGGCTATGCATTACAAATATGCACTGATGGAAGGTGAATAGTAATTTGAAAGAAAGGCATTGATGATTTGGATTATAAGTTTTATGTACCTCATGTATGTTAATATGGATTGAAAAAGGCACTGATGGTTTGGTTATTAGTATTACATTCTTTAGATGTTATTACTTTTCCAGTAAATGGCCGTTGGGTATAGTGGCACCTCCTTCCCCTGAAGATAAGGGTGAAGGATGAGTTTCTGGGTTTGATTGCCCACAGGTGCTTCTGTTGTGCTGTTATGTTTTCCAAAATACTTTTTCTGTTGCCAGAGTTGTAGTTTTAATGATAATATCATCATTCCTTATAAATTTCAATGCCAATAGTGTTTCCCATGCTTAAATACAATACTGGAATCTTTGTGACATTTCTTGTCAAAACTGTGTACTCCGTCTTTTTTCTTAGCTTCCATGTCATGACGATCTCCTTTTCCTTGGTGGGGGTTTTTTCATTCCTGTAACTGGCTTATGATTGGGGTAGGCAAAATGAGAATCTTTATGCCTGTTGCCTTGTCTACATTGCAACTAGGGGTGGTGTCAAATCCTGTGGTTCATTACATACTTTTAATTCAATATATTACTTAAATGTTATAGTTTTTTTTTTTTTTTTTCAAATCTTCATGTAATTTCCGGGAAACTGATTATAGAATCATAGGGCCTATGTTGTGAAGCCCTTTGGACTGGGCAGTTTCAGTTTATTGCATATTAGCTTGAGAGCTTAAAAGGGAACATCCATCTTAATTTGTCAATTGTGATAGAAAATGAATAGATCATGTTACTTCCTGCTTAACATTGAGTTAAATGTTTTTCATTTTTCCGGATGGTTTATAGGGAAATAGAATAGTATGGTAGTTTATCTTTTTTAAATTGATGATCTCCTTAAGATTTCTCTTTAGTTTAATTTTTCTTTTCTATGTAAGCTGTTTAGCATGACATGTTTTATCTGATATATATGTATGTTTCTATTGCAGATCAATCCATTTCAAGAAATATTTCCATGGATGCAAGTCTTGAGCAGGTAGATGTTATGCCAGGGTGGCACTTTCTGCTATGATTTAAGCACCATTACTTTGTATCATCCCATGATTGTGGCATTTACTCCCTTAACTTTCATTATGTCTGTAGGTAAAAGAGTCAGAAGAATCCCCTACTGTTTCATATCCATCCCCAACAAAATTATCAGTTTCGTTGCCTTCTACTTCATCCTTGTCGGCATCCCCTTTGTCATCCCAGAGTCACCTGCCTCCTCCGAGCTCAACTCCATTGAGGTGGCCCCGCTGTTCTCCAGGACATCAGCTATTAAGGCAAGTATCTGATGGCCGAGTCCCAGGAAACAAGTCACCCAACAGCTTCTCAATTTCTGAAGATAAGGCAAGGCCTCCCTCATGGAGCAATGAATCTGCTAGGGGCTCCCGTGGTGGTTCTTCTGATAGTTGGTCTATGAATGCATTTTCCGAGCTCATGGCCACATCTAATAGAGAAAGGTGGTCTTTTGATAGCGAGTCCTTTGGCTTTAATCGTGAAAAGATAACTAGATCCAGTAGCAGAGTTTCAGCTTCACCCTCTGTTGATTCGCAGACGTGTGGGGTTTGCTCAAAGCTTTTGGGTGAGAAATCTTCATGGAGCAGCCAAAAGATTATTGCAACCAATGAGCTTTCTGTGGTTTCAGTGTTAATTTGTGGACATGTTTATCATGCCGAGTGTTTGGAGAATATGACACCTGAAATTAACAAGTATGACCCAGCTTGCCCAGTTTGTACTTTTGGGGAGAAACAGATCCACAAGTTGTCTGAAAAAGCTTTGAAAGCTGAAATGGATTTGAAGGCTAGAAACAAGAGATCGAGGAACCGGGTGTTAGATCTTGATGGTGATTCTGCTGTGTTTGATCGCTTGAAAAGCACTGGACATCAAGGAAAGGATCCTAAGTTGGGATCCAGTTCCAGCATGAAAAGCTCCTTGGGAAAGCCTTTTTTGAGACGGCACTTCTCATTTGGCTCCAGGAGCGCTCGAGCCCTATCGGAGAATCATTCTACTAGAAAGAAAGGGTTCTTCTGGGCCAAATCCAGCAAGATGTGAGCTCCCACTAAGATGTTTAGGAGGTGAGGACATTCGTTTCTCATGTAATATTGCATGCATCGTTAAATCAGAAAAAATAAACTAATATACTTTTTGGCATACCTTTACAAGTCCTACGCCTTTCTTACACTAGGACCATGATTTATCCGCCTTGTATGTTCGGGATTAGCTTCTATTTTCCTCTGAAAGCCATAAACTTCAAAGCCTTCAAATAGGGTGCGATGTTTATTGTTTTTATTTTCTCAAGGGTTCTTACAGACTCGGTATTGTTATTTTATTCAGATTCCGGTCTTGGTTCTTCTTTTGCAATCTCAGTTGGGCAAAAGGATTGGGAAGAGTGCATTAATCAAGACATTGTAAACATCTGCACAACAGCATCTTGACATTCGACAAGGTTAGATTGTGAAGTTGCACTGTAAAGAAGAGAAGAACGAATTTATATAACAGTTCTTTATAGAAAGAAAAAGATAGTAGAATTGAAACGCTGAAAGGAGCTGTGATCTGATTCTTACTGTTGTACAGATTTTCTTCTTTGCGTGAATTCATACTTGAATTTATCGAAATGAACTTATGCATGTCAATTGGATCCTGGATTTGCTTAAAAGGCAACATGGTTCCTTCCTACAAAACTTTATGTTATGTTGGTGCCGTAATTTTTTTGCAGGTGCTGCCCATTTTAGTTGCCAGATCTTTCTGTAAGTTTTGCCGTTTCAGATAGTGACTGGCGAAATGGTGTGGAGCGAAGTAACATGAACACGGTAAAGTGGTGGAAGAGGCGGGCATGGTTGAGCTTTATAATCGAGTGTTGTTGGTCTGAACTTGTCCGTGCTGTTTCGGGTTATAGCACGTAGTCGGGGGTGTAGTTTTAGGATTTAGAGAACATGTTGAGGAATTGGAATATTACTTGATTTTACAACTTAGCACTCGGTCATCATGACATTCACATGCAACGTAGAGATACCCTTCAACTCGACCCAGTTTTCTTGATGCATTCATGTTGAGAGAGGTTTTTATTTTTTCTCCGAACTCCGGATGAGTTTGGCCCCCCGGCAACTCATTCTATTCTCTGTGAGGTCAGGTAGGTGAAGCCTCTAGCCTAGGGGGGGTGCGTCAAATCATTGATGCAGGGGCCACGGGAGGTGCAAACAACCGAAAACACTCTACACGAAAACCCTGATTCTACTCAAACCCTTCTCACATCCTGAGAAAAGTACTATCCTAACCCTCTCGTTGATACATCTTCAATTTGGACAAGTAAACAACACTGGAGTTGTAAAACCAGGCAATTTAGGAGCACCTTCAATTGCTACTGGCTAGTTGGGCAAGCAAAAAGTCTCTAATTATTTCGCTTAAAAAGGTCATTCATTAGCTTTCCAGCAAAGTGTAGTGTTTTATGGTTTGTTACTCTCAAGTGCACTTCATAGTTCGACGTTCAGACAGCCAAACCATGTTCACTATAAAAACACTCATGTTCTTTTAGTATCTTTGTCCGTACAATCTGATACCAATTCAACGCACTTATATTCTCACAAATATAGTTGAAGCAATTGGACAGTTGCATAAGATCCTAAATTCATAGTGAATTAAACAACCTTGTATTTATGTTCTAGAACCCTAGGCCGATAAACGTTCCTTCCACGATAGTAGTCGCTCAAGTGCAGAAACGAACAACGTATTCGCACGATTGAGCTTGGTCTTGAGTTGGTATGCCTGCATTCACAAGAACATAATTAGCTAAATAGTTTATTGGCCTACTCGTCATGTAGGCTTATTAATTTTTAGGGTCAATAATAATATTGAAAAATGTTTGATATTTTATGTATATTCAATGTAGAAAATACTTACGCCACTTAGTATTAGTACCATAATCTAGTGGTATTTCTCTTCACTTGTAAATGAGAGGTTTTAAGTTTGATTCTCTGCAAAGACAAATTTGAATTAAATTATTACTAACCTATTATGAGGTTAGACCGATAATTTAAAAATATCCAGATGTATATGTACATTACATTATACACGATGTTACTTACCGGTGAATGTAGACGTAAAGCTGATGTGTTTATTTTTGCAGTATCCACAAAGAACCTATTTATTTCGTAACACAATCATAACGTGTCTAATCCATGAAATTGACATTTTCTTTGGAGCGTACATATCTTGTTTAACAAACATAAACGATAAGAGCATGAGTTTTACAGGGACTGGACCTTTTTAATTTAAAAATAAATTGTACTTTTTAGAATTGATTTAACCATGCAATAAGTGCAAAAAATTGCATTCAATACTCTATACTTTAACCATTGAATTGAAATATACTGAGATATTGGAGGAAAATAATTATTTTACGTTTTTCATTATAGCAATTACCCATGACATCGGCAGAAACAACCACTAGAGATGTCAAATCCACCGACAAAATCTTATTTTTTTTCTTCTATATGGTAAGTTTCACCGAACCATTGTTTTAATTTATCAAAACCTAGTAAATGAAATTGTATTAAAGTTGGATTTAAATGTTTTAAACCCGGAATAAACACGCTTGATGGAACTTTCGGCTTTTGCCACTTTTTCCACAGTGATGGGCCCGATTAAAACATTTGCTAGGTTTCCATTGGTCTTCAGCATTTGCTTTTGCCACTTTTCCACAGTGATGGTCCGGATTTGTCCTTGCTATCTAGGTGTCCATGATTGGTGGAGCCTTTCTTTTGGTTTGTTCTTCGTTTTTTAAACCTGGCTATGGAGAAGGTTATGCATGTGTCGATCATCGTGGAAAGAAAAAAGGATGCAAAAGCTTTAATTGCTACCAGAAAGCACGATCTGCATCTCTCTTTCAACTCTCTCTCTCTCTCTCTCTCTCTCTCTAAGAAATCCCTCTCTTATTCAACTCTCTCTCTCTAAAAAAAAAAAAAAAAGCTAAAAAATGGCTTTGGAGCACTGAAGATGAATTGAAGTAAGAGTGCTCTGATTTCAATAAGCCTTTGATTATGGTTATCAAGAGTCTGATTTATGAATCCCGGGTTTTAAGTTTGGGTTTTGGCTTTTAATATTCATGCTTAAAGGTTAAATCTTTGCATGAATTTTTTTTTTTGTGGTCAACGGGTATTTTAGTTTCAAAGTATATGAATTTGTTATAATTTAACTCTTGGATTGTTTAATCATAAGTATGTGTGTGTGTATATATATTGTTCATCTCATCAGCTGCTAATTATCTGCTAAATTAGCTTATGGGATTTGAAATTTTGTGTTCTTTAATTTTGGTGCGTATCTCCTCTGTCATCATCAATTTTGGTGGTTATTTTGGGGTTTCATTTTTATTTATTTTTTTCACAGGACTTTAAGGACATCCTCAAATCATCCGGTACCGTCTTCTTCACGTGTCTCTCTGTAATGACCCGTCTCCAAATATTTTGGCTTTTATAATTTACAGTGTGAATTTACGAAAATACCCTTCGAGGAAAAACGTTGACTTTTGTTGACCGTCTTGTTGTGTCACGTAAGATTTGTTTCCTTAGAGTATCTTTGTAGTACTCGACGTTACAAACGTGTGGGTGCAAGCGGAATCAAAATTGGAGTTACGATGAACGTTTTATGGAACTACGAAGTCGAGGGGCAAAGTAGTCAATTCACTATTCTACACCCATTTCCCTTCTTCCCTGTGTCCTCTCCTCCCCCAATCTCTCGGACTCTCTCGAACCCTCAACTCCCTCTCATCTCTCCCTCATCTATCTCATTATTTCCTTCTCCCCATCTTTGTACTCCTATCCTCAATGAACACAGACACGCATACACGCACAAACACCATAATGACAACTGGACCACCACCATGGTAGCCAATTCCGGCCACCACTCAGCCTGTTTTTAGTACAAATCTATTCCTCTCATTCCTAGCTTCATTTCCACAAGTAGAGCATCATTTTTGGTGGAGAAATGAGCTTGAACGGAGCTCTCCAAGCATTGGCTTTCTTTTTCGGGAAAGCCGACCGACCCACCGCCTGAAATTAGGTCGACCCGACCCCCAACCCAAAACTAGGTCCAAACCTGATTTGAAATCCGGCCTAAATCCATGACCTATTAACCTCAACCCAGCAACCTAGACCCAAACCAAAATCGGGCCCAACCCAATAACTAGGCCCAGTCCAATAACTCGGCCCAACCCAGTACCCAGCTTTCATGGTCGGCGCATAGGTGCTCGTGAAGGGCTATCATGACCAGCTCGTGGAGCACACACCTCAACCGGAGGTACTGTGCTCCGCTGCCGTCCATGACAGCGTTGGTGACTTTTCTGGCAACCCATCTCGGCACGTGCGGTGGAGCGTGGCCTCCCGGACTGCTGCCTCGTGGCGGTTCATGGCGACTCATGGGGGAACTCGAGGTTTATCCTTAGGTTTTTTGGACGTTCCAAATCCGAATCCGCTGTTCGTTTTCCCAAATTCTATCATTTTAGTAGAGTTTTATAAAATGGTCTCTATTTGTGTTTAGGTGCATCAATGGGAAGTGACCTGTCCTCTCTCGTTTGGGCAGCTCCTCGGCAACAAAATATCTATGAATGAACCATTTCTTGCATGTTTTTTTATAAAATATTAGGCTTGCATTCAAGAAAAGCATGATTTCATGATTTTACATTTTATGCATTATTTATGACTTATCGAATTTACGTTTTACGAAAGGTTATGAATTATTAGATTTTCGTATATGAAATACTCCAGATTTATGAATATGATTTATTATGGATTTATGAGATGATGCTTTGAGCTTTTGAGCTCCAGATTTGATATGAGATTTTTGAGATACGTTTTCGATGCTTATTTAGTGGGTTATCATACAACACTTACACACAACCGAGTATGTAGATGTCTATGGCCACAGTACACAGTTGATGATATTTATGACATACTCCTAGCTTCACTAGCCCGAGGCTAGTGTCGGTGTGTTATGTGTGTGTGTGTGTGTATGTATATTTCTCTGGTGTAACCTAGAGTCGTACAACTTCACCTTTGGATGATGGACCCTATATTTCTTCTCTAGCATAACCTAGAGTCGTACAGCTTCACCTTCGGGTGATGGACCCACTATATATACATATATATGTTATATTCTCTTCTCTAGTGTAACCTAGAGTCGTACAGCTTCACCTTCGGGTGATGGACCCACTATATATACATATATATGTTATATTCTCTTCTCTGGTGTAACCTAGAGTCGTACAGCTTCACCTTCGGGTGATGGACCATGATTTCTTCACTGGCGTAACCCAGTGTCGTACAACTTCACATTTGGATGATGGACCATGATTTCTTCACTGGTGTAACCCAGTGTCGTACAGCTTCACCTTCGGGTGATGGTATGCCTTCAGGCCACTATGATACTCCTAGTTGAGTACATTATTGTAATTTACGGATGTTTTACAAATTTTCCTTCGAGCCACTAGATTACCATTAATTATTGAGCATTATTTTACACATACATATTCTATGAATATTTTTCATGGCATGCTAGAGTTTTCAAAAAACCTACTATGTAGTACTATATATAAGTTTTCAAAACAGAGGGTTATATGTTTAAAAGTTAGAATTAAGGTATATGATCCTGGTGTTAGGGTGCTTTCGCATAGGTATCTTCGAGTCTTCTTTGTGTAGGACCCATTCCTTTGTTTGTACCTTTTTAATAATTCTTTCATATTATTCTTAATTAGTTGTATGCTCTGAACACGGTTCTGCATTGGTATATTTCTTTCTAATTACGTATTTTATTTGTATGCATGTTTAAAATGGTTTCATCACCCTTGGGTGTCGCCAGCACGTGCCTATCCTAATATTTGGAGATATCGAGATTGGGGCGTGTCACTCTCCCTCTCTTCAACAGCAATGCCTCTAATTTTTCTTGGTAATTATCGAATTGCTTTTGTGTTTTCTTGGTATTTAGGATCTAAGATTTTTGGTTTTTGAAGAGCAGTTGCAGGCGAAGTATGACGTACCCTTCTTTTTTTTGTTTAATTTCTATTTCATGCGTGGTGGATTTCTCTTTGGTAATTATTGAATTGCTTCTATATTTGTTTGGTATTTAGGATTTTTTATTTATTTGGATTTACAAGAGAAGGGGCAAGAGGTACTTTTTTTTTTTTTCTCTCTAATTTGCAATATATGAAAAGATTGTATGAATCTCATGTATGATTATTACCAAATGTCTATATCTTTCGTTGAATAATATTGGTGATTACGGTTTCATGCCTTTTACCATCACATGCTGCTGAAGAACTTGGACTCCCTATCGCAGTGTTGTTTACTAGACCTTGGAATGTTTGGATTTTTATCTGGTTTCTTGTTCAACCAACAATTTGGTGAATTTGTATTCCTACTAAAGATATGAGTGTTGGGTATGAAATAAATATGCAAGTTTTTGCATAAGTAAAATACATTTTGCTTCCCTCTCACAGAAATGAACGACCATAAATTTGCCTTCCCGTTCGCAGCTTTGTCCGGTGGCTTCCTCCATTGACCTGTATACCTACATCTCTCTTCATTCGAATGTTAGGTGAGTACATCACTGACGGCATGTTGCAACTAAGGTATATCATTGAAAAGTTTTTTGCAACAATTTAGAAATTTAGCAAAGAAAAATGATTGCACTCCTCTTTTGTTTTGTTGTACTGATCCAATTTTTTTTAGGCTTTTAATTGAATAAATAAACCGAGAATCAAGGGATGGAAATATGAGAAGTGGATAATTACTTCGAAGAAATGCAATCAAGATTGAAAATAAATCCCATGAAAGCATCGATTTAGTTGCTTAGAACACCAAACAGAGCCTTGTATTTTCATTTTCTGTAGTTTTTTCCCTTAGAAAACATAAAAAATCTCTCTTCAAAACTTCAAATGTACATAAAAACTAAAAACTTCATATATCTCACACACCTCAAATCTCTCAAATTAGTTCTGTAAAAACATTAGTACTAAAGCTATGTATTAGTCTAACAAATGTATTAGTCTAACAAATCTGGTTCGCATGATATAATGATACTATGAATCACAGATATGACGAGATCAAAATGTAATGATTTTTACACTTCCGTCTTCTATATTATTCAATCATTTGATTCTCTCCTATAATTTATTCAATCCAAAGGGCTAATTCAATAAGATATTGTATTAATGTATGATTTATTTTATTCTCTTAATTGAAGGAATTTTTATTGGGTGAGCTCAAATCAAAGAAAGTTTTTTTGGTCTTTTTATTGGTCTTTTTTTTTTTTATTTTTTTTATTTTTGTGAATAATATTAGTAAGACCTTATTGGTATGCGAAATTCGATTATATAGGCATGGTTGGTTAAAAGACAAAAGATTTGTCCCTTGCTTTATGATTCGCTTTTAGATTAGAAATGTTAGCCTCAATACCTTGGTATATGATCGAGTACAAGATTGGGATATGGCATTTATAAAATCTGGGGTTTTAATAATTAACTTTTTCTTCGTTCTTTATCACAGCACTATGGATTCAAATTGGATTGGGTGCTTGGTGCTGTACTCTCCGTGGATATTTTGGAGGCATCGCGTGATTTATAGCATCTAGGTCGGCCTGGCTCACCAAGAACTTCGTTGAAATCCCTGAGATATCTGTTTCTTTTTGTACATTTCACATGTGTGGCTGTTTATTGAAATTTAATCTGCCAAGAACCGGAGATGGTCTCAGGTTTTAGGTTAAAATTGAATCATCAATGATTTTGAAAATATGGTATTTTTGCTGAAACGTATAACGATGGATGCATAGGTTATACATGCGGATTTTCACATTATCGTAGTTCTTTATTGATTTATGGAAGGTAGTCTTAACTCTTTGTCTATGTACCAATTTTTTATTTTAGTGTTCAGGTAGAAATTACCAATTTTTTGTTTTAGTGTTCAGGCAGAAATTACAAAGGAGCATATTTGTTGGAGATTTGAGAAGGAAAACTTAGCACCATGGCACCACTGGAAGTGGTAATTGCTAATCAACTTTTCATTCTTTTTTCCACATACTTTCGTTCAAAGCAATACCATTTGAATGATGAAGTTTAGTTGGATGCTACCAAGTCGTTTCCGTTTCCATCCTTTTACGGCTTTCAATTTTAGTTTACCTATTGCATCATGCCTTCCAAACTTTTTATTCCTAGATTTTCATATCACACGGTAGTCATTGAATTCAAAACCTCAGCCTCTACCCCTATGCTTAAAAGACGAAGGGGTGCCTGGGAAAATAAATCTAATTTATTTCAAATTTTGAATCACAAACCAGGAAGAAAACTGACCTGAAACACCAAGATCATAGCCAAAGAGAGAGCCTCCTAGCGCTGCGATGCAAGCAAAGACTAAATACCCAGTAATCCTATACTCATACATGATGAGCCCTTGTAGATACTACTCCATCACCTCCAAATCCTCCTGTGTCGACTTAAGATGATCAGGGCGTAATCAGGATAGCCTCTCGCACCACTTACATTTACTTCGCCGCTGACATCTTTTTTGCATCAAATTTTCCGTTATCTAATCTTTAACTTACTTCTGTTATAATTATTTCAATCAATTCTTTAACATATATACTCTTTTTAGGGAATTGTTGCTACACTTATTGTACTTCAAAGAGCAGTAAACTGGATCAGAAAACAATTTTCTGATGTAGTATTATTCAAAAGAGTAATGTCGCATATAAAGATTTATAAAATTCGTTTTGATTATGCCCTCCATCGTCATTAGGGAAATATGGCGAGTCTTTATTTGTACTTTAAAAAGGAAGCCAGAAAATTGTCTAGTGGTGTAGTACTATATATCAATACCCTTGATACTCTACATCAATTATTCTGACATATATAATTACATATCCACAAAGTGCAGGTTTCTTGTGCTATTGTTCATTGCCTATTTAGGCAATTTCCTGCAACATTGAGTAAAATAAAATAAAACTTTGCTAAAGTTCTCTATGATTAAGTGTAAGCGTTCATATGTGTTTGATCCTTATATGCAATTTTTATTAGTGTCGTATCTTGAAAAGTTAGCATCTCAATCAAATGGTATTTACCACTTCCCTTTTAAATGGATTTTAAAATCAGCTTCAGTTCATGTTTGTTTAACAATGTGGTATCATTCATTATATAGTTTCACAAAGATCGTGCATAATTCTTGCTGAACTTGGTTTGGCTTTCTTTTGTTTACAGATAGAGTGAGAACAGATCGACCAAGCCTTGAATGATGAATGGAGCTAGATCATTGAGTCTTTTTGTCAAGTTATATTTTCATTCTTTCTTTTTTGTTTTTTTTTCTTGTTTTTTTTTTTTTTTGGTTTTTTTGGGCATTTGTAATCCTCTGTTCTTGACTCAAACATTACTTATGAAGTGAATGAATTTGCATAATCTTAAATATAATTTTCAATCCCGCAGCAACGTGTGGGTAACTTACTAGTGACATTGAAAAGGAATCCCTGTTCTTATATAACGGATGTTCGACATATGCTTGTCCTATTGTTGCAAGCAAGAACAATAAAGAATCTCAATTTAAATTCCAAGGTATCGATGAGATTTCTTCAGCTGCAATCAAGTTTTGCTGTTATCAGGATTGCTAGGGTTTGATAAACCAAGGTTTACTACGAATGTAGTTTAACGGTTTGATTGATTCAATCATTATTTAAATGATGTTTCTTGCCATGGATTTTGTTAGCTCATCAGTAAACCCTTCAAACAAATTCAACAAAACCTAGGCCGTGTAGAGGATAAGGATAAGAACTGTCGAATAACACAAAATGAGAAATGTGGGGATAAATAAAAAAAGGGTAAATTACACTTTCATACTTCAGGTTTGGGGTATATTTCAATTCCTTACAACATCTTCAAAACATTTCACTTTCAAACCTTAAGTACTATTTTATTTCAAAATAATACCTCCGTTACATTTTCCATCCATTGATCCGTTAAATTGCTGATGTGGCCGCCAAATATCTGCCACGTGGCAAATAAAATAATTTTTTAATTAAAAAAAAACCTTAATTTTTTCAAAAAAAAAAAAAAAGAGAAACCCACATCTGCAAGAAGAAGAAGAAGAAGAAGAAGAAGAAGAAGAAGAAGAGGGAGGAAGGGAGATGGGTCGGGGTGGGTAGGGGGACGAGAGGAGGGTCGCCGAGCGGGGGAAGGGGGGACGGGAAGAGGCTCGCCGAGCCACGCGGGGGGGGGGGGGGGGGGAGGGGGGGGTTGGTTTTGGGAATTTGAAACCCATTTCTTCTTTTCTTCTTCTTCTTCTTCTTCTGGTTCGCTTGGGGGGGGGGGGACGGACAATTTTTTTTTTTTTGGTTCTTTCTTCTTCTAGGTCTCTGGGGGTGGGGATGGACACTTCTTCTTCTTTTGAGAAAATTATTTTATTTGTCATATGGCAGACATTTGATAGCCACATGACATATATGTGGCAGCCACGTCAGTATTTAACAGATCAATGGATGGAAAATGTAACAGATGTATTATTTTGAAATAAAATAGTACTTAAGGTATGAAAGTAAAATGTTTTGAAGATATTGTAAGGAATTGAAATATACCCCAAACCTGAGATATGAAAGTGTAATTTACCCAAAAATCTACGATAGAGAAGGCGCTCCTGTATGTAGTCATTGAAGAAAAAACGGCAACCTAAAAGATCTAGGGATAACACTAAGCCTAATCTACACTCCTCCATCTACAATCATATATCCCTGAATGTATTAGGTCAAATCAAAATACCAGCGTAGGTTATTTATTCGTGATTGCACAGAAGAAATTGATTTGGATAAAAAAACATAAGCAAAAATCACATCATTAATTCAAGTAGAATAAGCTCTTTGCTTAGCTTTTTCGCTTTTAACTGCAACCCAAAAATATAGTTTGCTTTCGGGATCTTGCGTGTTTTTGTATTCGTACTTTAGATTTGAAGTCTTAAGTCAAATATGCCTCTGTGATGGTCTCTTGATGCACCTGATGTATCTGTTCTTCTTCTTCAATTTAGCATCCAGCACATAATATTAACCAAAATTTAGTATGTGCAAGGCATTGCCAATCTTCCATGATTATTGCTATGACCACCAGAAGGATGCATGTATGCTGAGTGTTGTCTCTTTTATTGAGATCACAGGCATTGACAAACATTTCTTTCAAGGGCGGAGTCATAAACTTTACCGCGCAGGCTGATTTTATTTTCGTTCACAAGTACTTTGTTTAAGAAGTTCTTAAGGTGGAGTAAACCAATTTTTAACTTGGTAAGTTGTACTTGCGGAGTTAAAAATAATCAAGAAATTATGGAAGTGACACGTGGATTTTTGGGTGAAAAGGATAAAATTACCCTCAATGCACACCGGGATTCTCACGCGCATACAATGGACAATAACGACTCAATCAAGGAGAATCAAAGGTGATCAAAATGGTATTTATTTAAAACCCTTTCATCATTCCTCATCAAATCCTCACTCAAAAGGTAACTCCCAATTTTCCTATTCAATTTGGGATTATTTTCCAAGTTAATTGCAATATATTATTTCACATAATATCTTGCAATTCCACTCACAATTTGACCATATGTGGCCGGCTCCTATTCTCCAAATAAGGCTAGCCACTCCCCTATAAATAACCATGTTTTCCCACTAAAATGCTAAGTCATTCTCTCTCCACAAATTCCTCAACACTTTCTCTCTCAAATTCTAATTTTGGCATTGAAGATTCTTCGGCCAAAGCCCTCCCCCACACCCCCTAAAAATCATCGTGGGCACGTGAGGTTTTTGGCCTTAATCTTAGGTGTTATTATTTTGCAGGTGCATTTTCGTCAAAGGAGAAGACAACAGAAATTTGCATCCACAAATTGGTGCTTTCATTGAGAGTCTTGATTCACACGCTCGAAGAAGACTTTCGCATTCAAAGTTTCTCATTTCTCGTTCATTTGTAGATTTTTCATACGTTCTTACTCCTAGAATTTTTTATAAAGTTCTTTGAATAAATGTAAAAGAAAAGTACAATGACTAGAAATTCGGAAATCACAACGAACGAAACTTCCTACGTTCAAGGATTCAAACCAAGTGATGGAAATCGTGACATAACCTTACCACGACGATCCACAATGCTCAATGTGGCAGCTAGTAGAGCGGCACCACCTGCACGGTACCATTATGGCAACCATCATGGCAACCCTTGGTGAGCCCATGGCCCACAAAGAGCAAGAAGTAGCAAGGCAGCCACAAGCCCAAGCCCTTGTCATTGTGCAGCAACGAGCCCAGGTGCCAAAGGTAGCCTAAGCCGCTGCCCTAGCAGCACAGGCCCAAACCCTACACGCCTCCACTCAACGCACGGCCCAAGCTGTCTAAGTCCAATGCTTGCGGGCCCAAGGCAAGCGCGAGCCCATCTCGCTCCCAAGCTAAGCTCATACCCAACGCCCACACTCGCCACACACAAGACAGCCTACGTACGTGGCCCAGCCTACTCATGTGACCTTCCTAACAACGTCAACTGGTCCATGACCGGTTCAACCGTCTCGGTTTCATATTTCTAAACCGATGATTGAACCAGGTGTATTTTCACTCAATTTCTCTGCAGATTTAACATTTCCCAACTTAAATCTCATACTCGAAGTCCATTACTAAAGGAAACGCATACCGTCCAAGCTTTTCCAATCCAAATGATGAACAACACTTGTCTCAACAAGTCATAGAGTTGACAAGCGCCCTCACGCAGCAGACGACCCTGGGGAATCAGCTCTTGCAATGTGCCTCAAACAACATGTCTTAAAGTATGACAAGAGTAGACAACGAACCTCTCCAACAGCGTCCCAGCAAGCAGCCATTCAACCAGTTACAAACCAAGTATTAGGGCAGTGTACACTCCCAACTAGGCCTTAGAGATAGCGTATACTCTCGTCTTAACGCGTGGAAGAGCGTGCACTATCAGTTAGACCTGCGAACGAACATACATTCATGGTTAGGGCCACATTCCGACAATCAACATGAGCAACCTTCCAGGTGAAGTGTTCATTTGGGCTAGGCTTGTAAGAAGTATCATACACCTCACATCAGAGTAAGTAGTACGACAGATAGAAAGAAGCAATCACTCAATCCAGCTCAAGTTCAGCCAGCAGCCTATGAGTAATTCGCTCGCCTGCTAAAAACGTACCACACACATCGCAACCGAGGCATAGAAAAGCCGAGCACATAGAAGAGCAGCCTAAACCAACAAGTAACTACTAGGGGTAGCCAAGAGCTCCGCTACCCAACAAAGGTAAATTCAGGAAGAAGTAGAGAGCCTCTTGACCAAGCAATTGTGCGATTTCCAACACAACGAGGTCATTGATGAGGCGTTACAATGGGACATGAACAACATAAGCAGGTCACCCTTCACTGATGAGATCGAGCAGGCAGAGCCTCCACGCAAGTTCAATATGCTACATTTCACATTCTTCAAAGGGGATAGAGACCCGGAGAGACACCTAAAGCACTACCGAAGCTCAATGATCCTTTATCGAAACAACAACTCTCTCATGTGCAACATATTCACCATTACTTTACAAAGCGAGGCCCAAGATTGGTTCCACACCTTGCCGCCACAATCCATCCAGAGTTTTGATGAGTTTTCTTTGGTTTTCACTAAGGAATATTCATCATATCGCTCAATCAAGAAGAGGTTCGACCACTTATTCAACGTGAAGAAAAACCAAAGGAGTCACACCACGGTTATGTAAAAAGGTTCAAAGCAGAAAAGACAAAGATAGTCGGATGCAACGACTCAATAGCTAGTGCAGCCTTCCAAAAATGACTCACAGCAGATCACCCGTTGTTCATAAAATTCATCATGAAAGAAGATCTAACTCTAGCAAACTTTTTCGCTCTAGTAGAGAAGCATGTACTTTCGGATGAGGCTCGACGAGCAGACTAGGCACCCAAGCAACCTTGAAAAGAATCGACAATAGCTCAAAAGAAGGAGAACAGGAAGCAGTACAACAACAAAAGCGGGCAAGAGGCCAAGCGCAGGAACCGATCCCCGATTAAAGAATGCCTGATACCTGAAAACTACTATAAGTTCTCAATCTCGATCCACCTAATCATCCGCGACACCAAGAGCGAACCATAGTTCAAGCTGCTAAAACAATCAAAGATAGATACTTCAGAGATGGACAACACCACGTATTGCGCATTCCATCGAGGTCTCAGTCACACAACTGACGACTGTTACACTTGGAGGAACTACCTAGAGAAGCTGGTGAAAGAATGCAAGGTCGACAGATACTTAGTCAAGCCAACTGCGCATCCTAGGAGAAATGCAGACACCGATGAAGAGCCACCAACCAAGACAATTCGGATCAATGACATCTTCGCCGAATTCGAGCACTTGGAGGCTACCAATAACTCCAAGAAGAGAAAGATCTAGGAAGCTCTACTAGTCTCATAAGTACTGCAGTCAATACCTAACCTAGACCTATTGTTGGTTTCACCGAGCAGGATGCCGAAGAAGTCGATTTCCCACATGACAACGCACTAGTGGTATCTGTCCAACTAGCGTACGCTAGAGTCGACAGAATGATAGTTGATAATGGAAGTGCGATCAACCTACTTCAGCTATCAGTAATTCAAAAGATAGGCCTGGAAAGCACAATCATACATCAAGTGGAGGTACTTACCAGATTCAACGGACACACCTCGATTGCCATCAACAACATTACACTTGACATGAGAACATCGCTAGTTGTCTCAAAATAGATGTTCACGATATTAAGCGACCTATCTATCTACATTGGGATTCAAGGGCGATCTTGGCTGATAAAGCTGGATGTCGTAACCTTCTTCAAGTATCAAAAAATCTGATTTTGCATCCCGGGAGGAAAAGTCGGAGAAATCAAGTCTAACCAGGCCATATCTTGGCGATACACTGTGCAGGTACTGAATGAGTAAAAAAAGAAGACCTTTACCCCTATAGAGGCTACTAAGCTCCAAAGGGACGACGAAGCTACCAAATAGCAATTACAACAGACGGATCAAGAAGATGGTGTCCAAATCAATGCACCAGCAGACAAAACGGGATGGAAACCCAAAATGGACGCCAAACACATCATTCTTGATCCTCAGCAACCGGAAATGATAGCTAGAATCGGCTTACGTCTAAGCCCAGACAAAAAAAAAAAAAAAAACTCACGACTTTCCTTAGGGAAAATCATGACGTCTTTGCGTGGTCACCTTCCGGCATGCCCGACATCGACCCCAAGATAGCTTGCCATAAGCTGCACGTTTACCCCGCTGCCAAACTGATAATCCAAAAGAGAAGACAGTTTGCACCAGAACAAATGGTGATCATAGAAGTGGAAATCGATAAGCTATTAGAGGCCGGATTCATTGAATATGTGGCACATGAATAGCCAATGAAGAAAAAAAATGGAAAATGAAGGGTCTGCATAGACTACACCGACTTTAACAAAGCATGATCAAAAGATCTTTATCCAGTTCCCCGAATCGACCTATTAGTAAATTCAATTTTCGGGAACCAGCTACTCAATTTCTTATACGCATACTCTAGCTACAAGGTCATGCCTTTTGGCCTCAAGAACGCGGGAGCCACTTACCAACGACTGTTAAACATGATGTTCAAGAAGTAAATTGAAGTAACCATGAAGGTCTATGTCGACGACATCATGGTGAAGGGCAAGCAGTGATTAGACCACATCGGCAACTTGGCGGAAACTTTTGACATCCTTAGAAAGTACAAGATGAAGCTCAATCCCATTAAAAGCACATTCAGAGTATCTTTAAGCAGATTCTTAGGGTACCTAGTAACCCACAGAGGAATCAAACCACATCCTAAGCAGATCCGAGCAATCATAGAGATGAAGTCTCCAACTTCTTTGAAGAAGATCCAAAGCTTGACCCAACGAGCTAGCTAGCCTAAGCTTCGCCCTCGACCATCAACGTCCACTTGAACGTGCTAGCTAGCCTAGGCTCTGCTCTCAATCATCAACTAAAACGCGCTATTTCAGTGGAATATTCAGACAAGCAGAGCATAGAGAATGAGCCAGTAGCCGAGGTGTCACAAGTTAGTACAACTCCAAACTGGCAAGATTCTATTATAAACTACCTGGTCAATGGCACACTCCCCATGTAAAGATTAGAGTTTAGAAAGCTCCAAACAAAGGTAGCACGTTACTATATATAGAACGACATTCTCGTCAGAAGATCCTACATTAAACCATATCTTTACTACCTAACGCATTCCGACGACCTAAATGTTCTAAGCTCAATCCACAAAGACATTTGTGGAAATCACTTCGAAGGCTTATCATTGGCACAAAAGGCTATTAACGCAGACTACTACTGGCCTACTATGCATTATGACACCAAGGAGTTATACAAAAGTGTGACTGCTGCCAACGCTGCAAGTCGGTACTGTCACTCCTTACCAACGAACTACACCCACAGATGAGTCATTGGCCATTCATATAATGGGTAATCAACCTGGTAGGGCCAATGTTACCCACTACTGGGGGCAAATGCATGATGATCATGGCAACTGACTACTTCACTAAATGGGTGGGGGCATAACCTATGACAACCACAACTCATATGGACATAGAGCGTTTCATATGAAGGAACATCATTTGCCAATTTGGCATCCCTCAATCCATCGTCATAAACAGCATCTTGCAATTCATAGGCAAAGATTTGGCAAAGTTCTTCAAGAAATATGGCATCAAGCTACACATGTCCACGCCAAGGTATCCCCAAGGTAATGAGCAAGTCGAAGCACCCAACAAGACAATTCTCAACTGCCTCAAGAAATCTTTCTCTAACAAGAAGGGAAAATGACCAGATGAACTTTCTAGATGTCTATAGGCGTATCGTACAACCAAACAACGAGCAACCAGTGAGACTCCTTTCTTTTTGGCATTTGGTTCAGAAGTGATCATTCATCCCAATGTCGTCATGCCAAGTATCAGCACTCTACTGCCAACCATAGAGCAGAACGGAAAGGAGACGGCCACAAACATAGATCTGGCAGAGAAGAAACGTGAGAAGATCATC
The DNA here is from genome assembly GCF_041283825.1 of Pyrus communis. Classification (NCBI taxonomy): domain Eukaryota; kingdom Viridiplantae; phylum Streptophyta; class Magnoliopsida; order Rosales; family Rosaceae; genus Pyrus; species Pyrus communis. The sequence goes on along the minus strand of NC_142574.1, from coordinate 6,080,974 downwards.
ACCCGCATTGTAGCCTACCAGTAGTAGCTCCTCTCCAACTACAACAAAAGAGCCAAGATCCGGCAATTTTAGCCCGGAGATTAGTCCTAAGAAAAGCCTTCATCCACTGCCTACAGAAAAGGCTCCAAAAAGGTGGATCCTATTTGGGAAGGTCAGTACAAGATCAGCAGAGTAGGCGATAAGGATAGTTACACCCTCGCCACAACAGGCACCATCTCGCAAGTCGAGGACTATCGAGTTGTTATGCAGTTCTTACCTTACAGCTAAGTTTTCGTTCATTTCACTCGTTTTTCAATGAAGAATTCATAAGTAATTTACAACTTGGCTCTGCTGCATGCTTACAACAATTGATCACTCTTGCACTTCAAAACCCAAAAATCTTTATCATAACCCAAAAATCTTTAGTAAGTTGTGATGCGGGCCACACAGTTCAAAGGATTGAAGAAAGCCAAGGTTAACGGCCAAATGGTCACGCGGACTCATCTGCTTCTGTAAATAAGGTGTCTGGTTACCGACCCTATGGCTAACAACTTGCAAAAATTCTGCACAAAACACCTATGGATGCATATGCTACGTGGGCTTGTCTGCTTATAGAACAGCAACACATCTGCCACTGGTCTAAAGGTCACAGGTTGGGCATAAACAAAAGAAGCGAATATCAATAAAAGCGAATGAAGCAAGTTTATTAAATTTTCTAGCAAAATTCATAAACAAATAGCAAAGGCCGAATGACTTCAAGCAAAGCAAAAAGCAACAAGGAAAATAAAGAAAATCCTAAAAGCTACCTAGAAGACTACTCTTCAATAGCTTAGACATCTCGTTAAGTTATGTTTTACATTTTTTTGGGTCAAATTATGTTTTTCATTTTCATTTTTATTGATTTAAAATATATTTTTCTTAACGGGTCGGGTCATATTACCCGTTTACTTTAACGGGTATTACACAACACGACCCATTAAGTTATCGAGTATGACACGAAAATAACACGAACATGAGAAACACGACACGAATGTTAGGTCTAATCTCAAGGGCATCCCACATTTCTCTTGGCAAAAATGACTAAGCAGCCAACGCTATACTCAGCGGGGATACCTAAAGCAACATGCACTTTCTTCATATCTGGAGAAGTCTTGGGAGTTAAGTTGAATTTCGAATCTACATAAGCAGAGAAGGACAATCAGCAAATTAGAGAGTAGCTCAACAAAAGCACAAAGCAGCCTAAAGACTAAGCAGTCTACTTACCAGTGATGAAAATCGTCGGAACACGCAGCTCAGGGGAAGAATCAGACTCCCTCTCTCCACTTATCTTCAAAGTCTCATTGGCCCAATCATGATCTCCCTTGATCGAATGATCAAATAGCCTATGGCGGGATCACAGCTACCCAACTCCCTCAATATGGCATGTGTCTAAGAAGTGCTAGAATTCGTTGACAGTTAGATCCAAGTCAAATAATTGGCTAAGATTGAGGAATCTCACCATCACACGGACCGCATTTGGAGAACATTGAGCGGGGGCACACTTCATGGAGCAAAGCACTTCTTAGAAAAAAAAATGATGCATAGGAAAAGTAAATCCCAACACGAAGTAGTAGGGGTGAAACTTGATGGTTCTCAGAGCCCTATTACATGGCTCACATCTGTTACCCTCCTTAACACGCTTCATACGTACCCCAGACAGAATGACATGCCTATATGCTTCAAGAAAATCTCTAAACAAGTCCTCAGAGTTAATTTTGGAGTGAGTGGCCTTGAAGTAGCCCACTTTACTCAAAACCCGCCTTGACGATACAACGACAGCACACCATCATCACCATTGTGGCTTGAAGAAGACATGCTCGAAGAAATTCTACAAAGACACAAGGAAGAATCGTTAGACCGAAGAAGGCATCAGGCCTCACGACCCAAAGACAACAGCAAAGAGAGCCTAGCCTGTGTTGGCTCCCATCTCTCCTTCTTGGCCGAGCACGCCAAGCGACCCAGCATGCCATGCATTTTCTCGACCCAATCCAAAAGGAAGAGTGCTGGTGCCCTTGCACCTCTCTCTCTCTCACCTTTCTCTACACACGGGCCCAAGCCCAACAAGGAAGGAGGCACACACCTCATTGGACTGGTTTAGCACCCCAGCGCCCCATCAGCTCGGCCTAAGCCGACCCGTACCTGGCCTAGCCAACCATCACCGTACCTAGTCACCCACAGCAGCAGCCATGCCATGGTTCCCCAACCATTTTTGACATACCCTAGAGCCTTGTCAAGCCAAATTTCAAGCCCCAAAGCTCCCAAAAAATTAAGAAGACAAGGAAAATTAATTTTTTCTTACCTTGGTGCGGTGATAAGATGAAGAAAACAACGAAAGACAGTCTTTTGCAATGGCAAGTGTGGAAGATTGCTAGAGAAAGGGGAACATATATCCTCTAGCTTTCTCTCTCTTGTATGGTAGAATAAATTGCTCTCTGAAGTTGATTTAATCATCTACTTAAGGTACACTTAAATAGACTTTGGAAGTAATTTATTTCCCTTTCCTATAAGGATCTAATTTCCAATTAATGTGGGAATCTACATCAAAATAGGAAACAATCCTATGTTTCTTAAAGTAAGGGTAGATCTCTACACTTGCTACCCTTTCCTGCGAGCAGCCCAACATGTGTGTGGGCATTTGTGGAGTAAAAAATAATCAAGAAAATTATGGAGGTGACACATGGACTTTTGGGTTAAAATGACAAAATTACCCTTAGAACACACTGAGATTCCCACATGTATGCAACAGATAATAACGGCTCAATCAATGAAGAGTCAAAGGTGATCAAAATGGTATTTATTCAAAACCCTCTCATCACTCATCATCAAGTCCTCACTCAAAAGGTAACGCCCAATTTTCCTATTCAATTTGGGATTAATTCCCAAGTTAATTGCAAGATATTATTCCACATAATATCTTGCAATTACACTCACAATTTGACCATATATGGCCGGCCCCCTATTGTCCAAATAGGGTTGGTCACTCCCCAGTATATAGCCATGTTTACCAACTAAAATGCTAAGCCATTCTTTCCCCACAAATTCCTAAACACTTTCTCTCTCGAACTCTAACTTTGGCATTGGAGATTCATCAGCCAAAGCATTCAATGTTGGCGCGTGAGGCTTTTGGCCTTAATCTTAGGTGTTAATATTTTGCAGGTGCATTTTCATCAAAGGAGAAGATGACAGAAATTTGCATCCACAACACTAAATTTGACTTAGATTTAGAATAAAAAGATTGCTTTTAAGATGTAATTGAAAGATACAACAATAGCAAACTAAACCCTAAGAGTGATTTCGTCTTTGAAGACATTAGTAATGCCTGATGGGCTGTTTAGGATTGATTTTGATAGAATAACTCATATGAATATTGAATAAACAAGACTTAAATCATGAATACAAACTATAATTATGTTGAAATATCCCATGTCGGTCGTATCTCTGAGAAAATAAGAGTTTAAATATCCTTAAGCCCACTCTAACTAATATTGTGGCCTTTTGTGATAAAACCCCACACCTGACAAACTGTACACTTGGTAATTACCAAGTTGGCGACAATATTGATATTGTTGGAAGTGGGTCTTTGCTCCGTCTATCTGATAATTCGATTTGGTATCAGAGCCATAGAACAAGGCCGTACTGCCACGTGATGGGTGGGTCCCCTTCGCCCCACGCAATGATGGTAGGCTCCATGGCCCCGCATGTAAGGTGAGTCCCACTAGCTCCATGTGGTTGCTAATGTGAGGATCTTCACGTGTGACCCAATTGTTTGCCAATGTATGGATCTCCCACGTATGACTCACTAATTGGGTCTTACGTGAGAGGGCGTGTTGAAATATCACACATTGGCTCTATCTAAAAAGAAGAGTTTAAATATCTTAACTCACTTCGACTAATACCGAAGCCTTTTGTTTTGGGATAAAATCTCACACCCGATGGTCTTTTGTTTTGTGATAAAACCTCACACCTAATAGACTGTACAAGTGGTAATTATTAAGTTGGAAACAATAGTGATGTGGTTAGAAGTGGACCTTTGCCCATCTATCTGATAATTCGACTACACTTTGTTAACAAGACTTGAATCATGGTTACACACTACACACTAGCGGCCAAGGAAGAAAACATCATGGCGATCATATTTTGTTCTCTAAAAGAGATTGATTCATATCCCATCCCAACCCAAAACGCAGAGCCATCGTAAGCATGTGCCACCCCCACAAGTTAACACGTGGAAGCTTCATCAAACGTGGTCGTGCTGCTAATGACACTGTCTGCATATTGTCATAACACGTGTCAACATGCAGTGACATGGAAACCGACATACACTTTATCCACCGTCATTCATATTCCCTTAAAAAAAAAAAAAAAGACCAACCCTCCTCGAACCTGTTCATGTTCGAACATCAATAGATTGAAAGGATCATTTTTGGAGATTACCCAAATGGCTCAAATTAGAGACGAGTACGGAAATCCGGTGCAGCTCATAGACGAGCATGGAAACCTTGTCAAACTGACAGACGAGCTTAGAAACCCTATTCACCTCACAAGCGTGGCCACCACAGGTGGAATTGGGACTGAAGCACACACTGGTGCAGGTCCGCATGTTCCCGGCTCTAGAATCACCGGAGGGTATGGAGAGCATGGTGGCGCTGCTGGAGTTACGGGAGGGCATGACATGTTTGGTGGCAAATAAACAAGTGATCAATCACCTGGGTACGATGTTGGTGTTAGTGTTGGTGTTGGTGAGCATCAACAACAGCAGCCCCATGGCAGTCTTGGTAGTGAACTCCGCCGTTCCGGTAGCTCTAGCGTAAGACACGTTTCTTCTATGTACAAGTATTAAAAATTGTCTTAATTTTCTGTTATGCTAGTTCTCTACGCTTTCAGTGTGTCATTTTGCACACCCTTGTTTCTTTCAAGTGTAACTGAAAGAAAAATTGAACGGTAGAGTTAAGGGTTTTTGTTGACTTTTTGGTTGATGTCTTATAATTTGTTGGTTGTAGTCTGAGGATGATGGGAAAGGTGGGAGAAGGAAGAAGGAACTGAAGGAGAATATAAAGGATAAACTCGGTGGGGGGAAGCATAAAGACGATCAGCAGCAAGCAAAGACACAGGGCCATGGACATGAAAACAAAGTTGTTCAAACCACCAGAGTCACAACCGAGCCTGAGAAGAAAAGCATGATGGAGAAGATCAAGGACAAGTTGCCTGGTCATCATAGCCATCAATGAATTAATTAAGCTTTAATCAGTGTATTCTGGAATTGATGTGTTGTATGAGGGTTGCTGGTTACGTTTGAATTAATTGTGTGCAGTTTGTGAATTGTGAGCTTGATCAGTGTAATAATAAAGAACTTCTTCTTGTAATTGTTCTAGCTATTGATGAGCTTATTTTCATTAGTTTATCAGAAAATAATAATTTATCTGATAAAATGTGGTTCAGAACAATGATTTATTATTTTGTTTTGCATGCGACATGATACCCTAACAAAAGGTTGACGAGAGAAAAATTGATTTTCTTGTCTAATTATTTTTAGGGGTTCTTAATTTAAAACAATTAATGTGTATTTTATTTAGTCTCTCATGTTAAATATTTAAATTTATTAATATACAAATTTTAAATTTTTTTGATAAAAAAAAATGTTTTTATTTATTTATTTAACACTATTTATGTCACATCCTAGACCGGCTCCATCGTAGCACGATATTGTCCGCTTTGGGCGTACCATTCCTTCACAGTTTTGTTTCTGGGAAATCAGAGAAGAAGTTGTGGGTCACCCGTCCTAGGATTGCTCTCGCCTGAACTCGCTTAGCTTCAGAGTTCCAATGGAATCCGAAGCCAGTGAGTTCCCAAAATGTCTCGTGCTATAAGGAGGGGAGCATGTACATAAAAGGCACATCACCCCCTCTCCGTTGGTCGATGTGGGATCTTACAATCCACCCCCCTTAGGGCCCGACGTCCTCATCGGCACACTTGCACCACACGACAGAGTGGCTCTAATACCATTCCATCACATCCCAGACCGGCTCTGCTTTAGCACGATATTGTCCTCTTTAGGCTATCATTTTGTCACATCCTAGTCCCGACTCCGCTGTAGCACGATATTGTCCGCTTTGGGCCCCAGCTACGCCCTCATGGTTTTGTTTCTGTGAATTCATACGAGAACTTCCTAGTGGGTCACCCATCCTAGGACCGCTCTCGCCCGAACTTGCTTAACTTCGGAGTTCCAATGGAATCCGAAGCCAGTGAGTTCCCAAAAGGTCTTGTGCTATAAGAAGGGGAACATGTACATATAAGGCACATCACCCCCTCTCCGTTGGTCGACGTGGGATCTTACAATTTAAACTTGAAAGACTCAATTAATGTACCTAAATGTATAATATATTATATTGAACTAATGTATTTAAATGTTAATATCATATATACTGAAATATTTTTTTTAAATTAATATACCTAAATGTGTGTATCGACAAAATGTATGCATCGAAATGTTAGTATCGAAATGTATGTACCGAAAGATATTATATTGAATTAATGTACCTAAATGTTTGTATAAAAGTGTATGCATCGAAATGTTTTATAATGAATTTAATGTATTTAAATGAAGAAGACAGAGTACATCGAAATATATTGTATAACAAAAATTAGTTTATCTAAATGTTTACAACAAAATATATTACGATAAATGAAATGAAAATTATAATTTATAATGAAATAAAATTAATACATTAAAATTAGGTAGAAAAAGAGAAATAATTAACAAAAATTCAAATGTAATTAATAAATGAGGTTATTAATGTGTCAAGGGACTAAAATTATATTTTGATTTTACTCATGGTTTTAGTCTAAAAGTCATCTTTGTCAAGGATTAGAATGAAGTTTTTTATTATTTTTATACAAATTATAGGATAATTTACATTCAATTTAGATACGGGAGGGGATTCAAACATTAAATCGATGTTTCTTTTATTTTCCAGAATGATTTCTTAAAATAATAAGAAATAGAAATGACACTATAAAACAAGAGTTCTAAGAAAAAAATTAAAATTATCACAACATTCTCCACTTATGCCACCATGGCCAACACCACTTCCATCATCTCACTATCATCACCATCTTTTGACACACTACATTGTCACCACATCTTCCATCGACATGGACTACCACCACTTTCACTGTCTCACCATCACTACCATCGTCACCACCGCTACCTTTTGCACTTTACCATGTGATAAATCCCCGATCCCCCTCCCCCGCCCACCTGCCTCTAACCATGGGCACCACCGCACCACTATTACCACCATTTTGACTAGCACCACTCTCATTGCCATTAACACTTTTACCACACCACTACCATAATCATCACCCCTCCCCCTCCACCATGGCCACCAGTGCACCACTATTACCACCACTCTCATTATAACCAACATTTTTACCACCATGACCATCATCTTAAGTATACACTACAAAACTTAGAACAAGTAGAGGCTAAAACACTTGCATCTATTACTTAAAAATAGGGGCAAAAAGTAAAGATTTCCACACCTAATAGTAAGGAAGGGCGGATATTAAATTTGCACCTAAAAAAGTGTTGCTATTGATAAATAGAGACAAAAGGGTACATATTTCTGCCCCCTAATAGTTATTATTTTATGTAGGCAAGCATGATGTGGAAAAAACATTAGGTGCGGATGTTGAAAGCTTTAGGGGCGATTAATAAGGCCCCTACTTTAATATTTGTATTTAATTGAGTTTTTATTTGTCGTATTGCATTTTGGAAATTGCTTTAATTGAGAAACGATTTCCATTTCACCATTAATTATTTGATATGTATTCTTACATTTTCAAAATCAAGTATATTTATAATTCTTTTCCGTTTTTTGAAAATTATTATTCAAAACTACTATCATCACCAACCCAACTATTGCCAACAAATTACTATTAAAGTTACATTCTTCAATTGATTAGGTACAAATGTTATATGATAGGAGTACGATGAATACATACAAATCCACCCCAGTACATAAGGTTCTAAAAGTTCTCTCCAAATCTAAATCTAATCAAAGACCTAATCCCTTGATTCAAACACATAAAACGATTAAAAGTCTGTCTTCAATCTCCCCTTGATGCATATGAAAAGTATGTGTTCCATCTTCCCTGTAAACACAAAACACAAGATCATAATAATTGTTACAAATTTTTCCAAAAATACAAAATACGCACTCGAATACTGCCTCCCATTCCAAATCGAATACCAAACAAAACCTACAAAACATATATAAACGAAAGAGAAAGCTCAAATTCAAATAGGGACAATCATAAGAATCACAGAATGGGATTGTAATTCTTGTATATATTCAACAACTAGGTTTACAGCTTTTATACAACCATTCGGGAAAAGGAAAACCTAAACTATATCCTACAATTAAGGCTTGTCCAGAAACTAAATAGGAAAGGAAATAACCACAATATCAATTACAATATTGACTAAGTAATAGAGATATTTTCCTTAACACTCCCCCTCAAGTTGGAGTGTATGTTAATAACACCCAACTTGCCAAGTAGAACTTCGAACTGTATTGAACTCAACGGCTTAGTGAATATATCAGCTGGTTGATCGTTGGTCCGTATGTAAGCCGTGCGTATCATTCCTTCTTGAATCTTTTCTCGTACTAGATGACAATCGATTTCTATGTGCTTCGTTCGTTCATGAAAAACAGGATTTGAAGCAATGTGTAATGCTGCTTGATTGTCACAAAACAACTTCACTGGCTGAGAATGGTTCACTCTTAGGTCCTTCAAAATATTCTTCAGCCATACAATTTCACAACATGTGGTAGCCATGGAACGGTATTCGGCCTCTGCACTCGAACGAGATATTGTCGTTTGTTTCTTAGTTTTCCAAGAAATAGGTGCATGACCAAGCAAAATGCAGAACCCTGTTATCGACCTTCTGGTATCTCGACATCTAGCCCAATCAGCATCACAAAATGCTTGTAATTGCAATGAGCCTGTGGAAGGAAGAAAAATCCCTTGTCCAGGTGCTTGTTTAATGTACTTGAGGACCTTGTGTGCAGCATCAAGATGTGGTTGCCGAGGTTTCTCCATGAACTGACTTAGCATGTGAACAGCATAAGCCAAGTCAGGCCTTGTTATGGTCAAGTATATTAACCTGCCCACAAGTCGTCTATACGATGAAGGGTCATTCAGCTCCTTTCCTTCCATTTGTGTGAGTGACAAATTTTGGTCCACAGGGAACCGAGAAGGCTTAACGCCTAGAAACCCAGCATCTTCCAATATCTCGAGGGCATATTTACGTTGGCATATAGTAATTCCATGCTTTGATCGTGCAACTTCTATTCCCAAGAAGTATTTGAGTTGCCCCAAGTCTTTGAGTTTGAAACGCTGAGAGAGGAACTTCTTGGTTTCTTCAATTTCATGCAGATTATTCCCTGCTAATATCACATCATCAACATATACCAGTAAAGCAATGAAGTTACCATGACGACTTCGGACGAATAGTGAATAGTCGGACCTTGATTGAACAAATCCAGCAGCCTTCAGAGCATGAGATAACTTAATGAACCATTGCCTTGAAGCTTGCTTTAAACCGTAGAGGGATTTATTCAACTTGCATACTCGAGTCTCCCCCTTTCGTCCGAAACCAGGAGGCAAAGTCATGTAGACATCCTCGTCAAGGTCACCATTTAAGAAAGCATTGTTGACATCCAGCTGATGAAGATGCCAACCTTGCACAGCAGCGACACTTAGGAGCACACAGACGGTGGTTAACTTGGCGACAGGAGCAAAAGTTTCTTGATAATCAACCCCTTCAATTTGACTGTAACCTTTGGCAACAAGGCGGGCTTTGTACCGATCAACGGTGCCATCAGGTTTGAGTTTGATCTTGTAAACCCATTTACAACCAATGGGACGTTTATGCAGCGGCAAAGTCACAAGGGTCCAGGTATGATTGGCTTGAAGAGCAGCCAGCTCATGATGCATGGCATCACGCCAGTGTGAATCACGGACAGCCTGGGAAAAGTTCGTAGGTTCTCGAATGAGAGAAAGATTAGTGATGTAGGCCTTATGGTGAGAAGAGAGTCGATCATAGGACAAAGAATTGGAGAGAGGATGAGAAGTACCTGACGAGGAAAGAGCCACGTTCGTAGAAGAAGCGGGAGCAGGTCTGGACGGGAGAGCAACCTCGACATGAAAGTCCTGCAAAAAGGAAGAGGGTTTGGTGGGGCGTGTGCTACGGCGGGGTGGAGTAGGTAGAACAGGTTGAGTTGGGGAGGGGGAATAGGGAATGGTGGTGTCTGGGGATGGTGCATGTGGGGGTGTAGCAGGTGGGGAATGAGGAGAAGGAGGTGGGGAGGGTGAGGGCTCGGAGGATGGCTCAGTGGGTGTGTGAGAAGTGGATGGCTCAGTGGGTGTGTGTGTGGAGGGTAGTATGGGTCGTGGGACAGGAAAGGGATCGACAGCAAGGGGAAATAAGGGATGTGTTGGTAGGGTGGACTGTGGTTGAGCAGCGGAAGTGGCAGAATGATAAGGGAAATGGTTTTCAAAAAAGATCACATCCCGAGAGACAAAAATTTTGTTAAGATGGAGGTCGAAAAGTCGATAACCCTTTTGACCATATGGGTACCCAAGAAAGACACAACGACGGGAACGAGGATCGAACTTGGAAGGTTTATAGGCGTGAGTAGAGGCAAAACACAAACAGCCAAACACACGTAAGTGCGAGTAACTGGGGGCTGTTTGAAACAACATTTCATAGGGTGTTTTCCCGTGGAGAAGGGGTGTAGGAGTGCGGTTAATGAGATAGGCTGCAGTGAGTATGGCGTCCCCCCAAAAACGTTGTGGCATGTTTGCTTGGAAGAGTAAAGCTCGGGCAACATTTAATAAATGACGATGCTTACGTTCAGCAACACCATTTTGCTGTGGTGTGTGAACGCAGCTGGTTTGATGGACAATACCTTTCAGGGCATAAAAACTAGCAAGCTTAAACTCGGGGCCGTTATCACTACGAATGGTTTTGACTTTAGCATTAAATTGGGTTTCAACCAAATGAACAAATTGCACAAGAAGCTGCTGTGTGTCAGATTTATATTTCATTAGGTAAATCCAGGTGCTCCTAGTGTAATCATCAACGATAGTTAAAAAATATTTTGCACCAGAAATAGAAGGAACGTGATACCCCCCCCAGATGTCAACATGCAGCAATTCAAAACAAGATTTAGTGGATATGGAACTCAGGGAAAATGGTGCTCTTGTTTGCTTGGCTAAAGGACAAATGTCACACTTATTGGAATCACAAAAACTTGGTTTAAAAGGAAATAACATAGAGGCAGTTTTGGATGGATGTCCGAGGCGTTGGTGCCAAAGATGCGGGTTGGTTATGCTAATGGTGTTGCATGTTCCTTTCTTGGATGGGTCGAGATAGTAGAGGCCCCCCCGTTCAATTCCCGTCCCAATCATCTTCCCCGAACGTAGGTCCTGTATGACACAAAACTGTTTGAGGAAGATTGTAATATAAAGGGAATCATATGCAAGTTTGCTAATGGATATCAGATTTAAGGTAAAGAATGGAACACACAAAACATTGTCAAGCACAAGTGTGGGAGAGAAGACCACTTGTCCAATGTGAGTGACCGTGGCAAGAGAGCCATTTGGAAGTTGGACAGTGTGATTTGTAACTGGCCTCGATGATGTGAGATAATGAGGACTGCAAACAACGTGGTCCGTTGCACCACTATCCAAGATCCAAACATGTTTAATACCATTATGCATGAGAGAAAATGCTTTACCTGAAAGTTCTTCATTAGTTGAAGAGTTACCCACGTGATTGGCAAATGAGGAACGATTTTTGTTCAACATGGCAAGGATCTGCTTACAATCGTCTTGAGAAAAAGGAAAGCTTGGCATCCCATCTTTCTTGTCATGCACGGCAACTTGATTGCCCTTGAAAGGTGTCGAGCGGCTTTGTTCAGTTTCAGCGGCCGCTTTACGTTTGCGGCAATATTCGAAGGTATGACCCTTCCATCCACAGAAAGTGCATTTGAGATGGGCACGACAATTTTTGGTGCTGTGGTTTGTCTTGCTACATCTACCACAGCGAGGACCACCATCCTCAGTTTCAATCTCGCGTCCACCAGTCTTTACAGCAAATGCTGCCGCGTCAGGTTGAGAGGTATTTTTTCCACTTGAGACTTCCGCCTGCTTCTCATGGCGAAGAACAAGAGAGTAGGCTCTGTTCACTGTGGGTAAAGGCTCAAGAAGGAGGATATTACTGCGGACAGTGGAAAAGGAATCACTTAAACCCATGAGGAATTTCATTGTTTTCTGAGTCTCAACATAGGAGATGATTTCCTTCTTTGTATCGCAGCCACATGCAGGGATAGAACACAGCACATCGCGCTCGTCCCATAAGCCTTTTAGTTTGGTAAAGTATGAACTTACCGACATGTTGCCTTGTACACAGTCATGGATCTCGTTTTCTACATGAAACAATTGAACGATGTTTGAATGAGAAAACCGTTCTTGTAAATCAAGCCACATCTGCCTTGCATCCTTGCAGTTGATGACACTACTTGAGATTTCTTTTGACATGGATCCTAAGAGCCATGTTTTAACCAGATTATTGCAGCGATTCCATTGCTGCAATTCTTCATGTTCATCTTCACTTGGCTTCTTGACAGTTCCATCAACAAGTCCTAGTTTGTTCTTGACCGTTAAGGCCATGGTCATGGACTGGATCCATGTATTGTAATTGTCTTCCACTAGTGACTGCGGCACAAGTACTGCACCGGGTTGATCTGAATGATGGAGATAAAGTGGATGATTAGGACTCTCCCACTTTAGATGTGAAGTCATGCTTGAGGAAGTTGACTTCGACTTCGTGTCTGTGCTATCGCCCATGGCTAGGGTTTGCTAGGGTTGTTTATGTGTTTACTGTTTATTTTCCCAGATATCAATCACTCTGGTACCATCATAAGAATCACAGAATGGGATTGTAATTCTTGTATATATTCAACAACTAGGTTTACAGCTTTTATACAACCATTCGGGAAAAGGAAAACCTAAACTATATCCTACAATTAAGGCTTGTCCAGAAACTAAATAGGAAAGGAAATAACCACAATATCAATTACAATATTGACTAAGTAATAGAGATATTTTCCTTAACAGACAAGTTGGGCTCGTAACGTAATCGCACAAAATATATACAAAACTCAAAATCAAAATAACTGGGTAAAGAAAAACAATGAAAATTATTACCTGTATGAACGTTGCAGAACAAGAGAAAAGAAAGAATAATAAACTTCAGAAATCAATCAAAGTTTTAAACTTTCTCAACCCCTAATGATCTCTTTATCTTGATTTCAATCCACCAATGACGAGCATTAAGAAATAAAGAAAAAGGGAGAACAAAAAATGAAGGAAAGAACAAAGAGACGGGGAAAAGAGAATGCTATTGATACTTGATAGAGTGAATAAGCGCAGGAGAGAAGAACAGTTAATATAGGAAGAGATAATGCATATTTGACCTAGGTTAGGTGTTGATACATTTAAACAATAGAAATTAAAATAAAACAAAGAAATTAAACAGTTAGAAAAAGTGGAGATTGATAAGGTAATAGTGGGATTAGGATTAGGGTATTAAATAATTATATCTTATTGACAATAGAGGCAGTTGTTTCCCCTACTAGTTATTAAAATTAACAGTTGAAAATTGTTCCCATATTGAGGGCTGATTTAAACGCCCCTAATTAATAGAACTAATAGGGGCAAATAATATTTATGCATCTAATCTCTACTAATTAATAAAATCCTCTTTGTCAATCAAAAGAGGGTAAAACGATAAATTAGTCTTCTATCACACAAAAAAAACAAATAATGGGCAATAATATAATTTCACATGTTCAAATTTTACTTTTTTTTTATTGAAGCCTCACCTAGTTAAAATACATCTAATATTAAAAAAAATAAAATAAATAAAAAACCTCTCACTTCCCCACGTTCTCTCTCTCTCTCTCTCTCTCTCTCTCTCTCTCTCTCTCTCTCATTTTCTAAAAAAATGTATTCATACACATAAAGTGTGTAGGCAAATACTAGTATCTTATTAATAGAGGCTAATTCTTCCATTTGCCCCTAGTTAACCGCAACGAATAATCACTTTTTTTGTAGTGATAGTACAAAATATTACTACCAAACTCGACTTTATTAATTTTTAATGACATTTCAGATATTAGTATTAGAGACGTTTTCATTCTCAAAAAGAATTCCGGTTTAAACTACTAGACACATTCGCAAATCATAAAAATACAAAATTCTATTTGTTATCGATTTACAATAATCGTTTTGTAAAGCATTACTCAACGGACCCTAAAACGTTCCTTACTCAATTATAATTTTTCTTTCATACAACATACTAATAAGTGGTTAAGAAGATCAACGACAAACCGAATCGAGAAGAAAAAATTTAGATATAGTCCCAAGCTCCTTGTGGAAAGGGTAATGCTAAGCAGACTAAATTCGTAGACTAATAAACAGACTAAACAATGTATCATCAATAAGGATGAGCACGTTTATAAACGCTTAAATAATAAATCAATCAATTATTCAACTTTCGTATCTTTTAGTTTTGCAAATTTTTTCTACAAATTGGTTTCCCTAGTATTATTATTGTGCAAATATCACATAAATTCTGTGGTGGTGGGTCCACATTTGAGACCGGTGAAATCCAGCCACCCTTTCACATTCCAACGGTGCACAATACACGTCAACCTCCGCTCCCTAAACCTCCAAAACCACCCCCGGGCCACCTCCCTCCTCCTCCCCAACCGAACTGGCCACCACTCCATCGGTGTCTCTTCTCTTCATTTCCTGCCTCATCTGTCTTCCCAAATGCTCTCCCAGCTTCCCAAACCCCTCTCCTTCTCCCAAACCCCTCCGATTGCCGTTCCCATCCTCAACACTCTCACCATTCGTTTCTCCACTCCCAAGTACTCGCTCTCGCTCCTCAGCCTCCCTGTCTCCCGTCATCGACTCCCACTCGCAATGGCCTCCCGCCCCGACCTCCCAGACCCCGTCGTTTCGCTCCCGCCCAACGATTTCGAGCTCGACCGCTTCGCTGAGGTCGCCAGCAAGGTTGCCGACGCCTCCGGGGAAGTGATTCGGAAATATTTCCGGCACAAGTTTGACATTCTCGATAAAGAGGATTCCAGTAAGTTTCTATATGTGTGTATTAGTTTCTGTAAGTGTGTATTGTCATACCTGCTCTGTTTGGTTTCCGCCGGGAAAGCTAACTGCGAGACTCGGAAAATGGCTAGAATCTTTTTGGTAAATATTTTTCTAGTGAAGAGAAAACATATACATTTACACTAAGGGTTCGAGCGAAAACTATAGTACCAAGTGGCAAGACGAGTAAACTTGAGACTACGAGGATTTGTGAGGAATTTAGAGAATATTAGGAATGCTGGATTCAATTGTTGTTGTTCTGTTTGGTTGCTGAGAAAATGTAGGAAAAGAAAATTTCGATTGGAGCGCTGAGTTTTGAGCTCTGAGCTGTTTGGTTCATAAACTAATTGGGAAAACATTGAATTGATGAAGCTGAGTGAGTTCATCCGCGAAAGTCCTTTCGAGAGTAAGTGATTGGTGTGCAGTGTGGAGTATGGGAAACTTTATTAGTCATTGATGTCCGGCTTGATTGTTTTGCTGCAGGCCCTGTGACAATTGCAGATCAAACAGCAGAGGGAGCAATGGTCTCAATTATATCAGAGAATCTTCCTTCTCATGCCATGTAAGTTTTCTATGTGAATTGATCATTTTCCTATAATTTCAATTGGTCACAAGGAAACTGGACTGCTTAAGTTGAACTGGACCGTAAATTCTGAGTCTTTAGCTTTACATTCTAAATGTATGTTATTTTACCTAGAAAAAGCTGAAAGGAAATATTGTTAGAGTGTTATATCTCTAACTGTTTTGGTTTCTGAATTTTTTGGCTTGGAGTTTCCATTTTTAGAATTGAACATGACAAGTTTCGCTTAAGCTATGATAAGTAGTTTAATTCAATTGACGAGTTTAGGCATCATTTAGCTTTTTTATTCTCTACCACTCTCGCATGACTCTTGGAAAAGCTATGGAGTACTTGGAGCAATACTGAGCACAGTGGCGTTCTAGGATTCATAAGGCCGACCCCACTTAGTGGGATAAGGCTTGGTGGTTGTTGTTGTTGTTGTTTTGTATGACTCTTGACTATTTTCTTCAAACCCAATGGAACATAAAAGAAGATTTGGTTTATCTCAATTTTAAATTTGTAAGTACAACCATGAATATTTATATTTTGTACTGTCGGTGAAGATATGATAGAGTTTTCATTGCAGTTATGGAGAAGAGAATGGGTGGAGATGCAATGAGAAGTTTACAGATTATGTTTGGGTTTTAGATCCAATAGACGGGACAAAGAGCTTTATCACTGGTATGTTTCTCTTGAAGGGAACATCATATTTATGAGTCTTATGACCTTAAATGTTTTCTCTAGTAAAATCTGCATTTTCTTTTTCCAGGAAAACCTGTGTTTGGTACTCTCATTGCTCTGCTACATCGGGGTAAACCAGTAAGAATCATCTGCTACAACGTGCATAAAATAGGAACTGGCTTCTTGTTATTTTTCTTAAAAATTTAATATGTAATTGCAGGATTCCGTTTCTAGAAAGACATTTTTTTTTCCTTTGGTATTCATCTCTTCTGAATGGGAGATAGCTTTTCTGAAAGAAAAATTTGTTTAAAAAATGTGTTACAGGCAGGAAAAATCTAGGTAGTTTCATCATTTTAGCACTTGCCACTTGGCAAGTGAAAGTAATTCGTTTCATTTTGTGCATGCAATAGATGTTATCTTGGAATTAAAATATTGTGCACATCTAAAATTGGTGCTCATTCCCAGTTTCCCGGACTGAATATTTTCACACTGAGTTTGAATAATTGCACAATAAATTATTTCAGACTTAAAGATTACATGTACGTACTTCTTGAACTGATACTTCTTTTCCTCCAGATTCTTGGGATAATTGATCAGCCTGTTTTAAGAGAAAGATGGGTTGGGATTAGTGGAAGGAAAACTACATTGAATGGCCAAGTAGTGTCCACACGCGCTTGTGCAAATCTGGCACAGGCTTATTTGTAGGTTCTTTTTTTTCCTTTGAGTATCTATTGTATAGCCGAAATGATTGTTGCTTAAAAAGTAACCATGTCCAAAATGTATCTAGACCTTTATGGCATCCAATTCGTGTGAGCCAGGGATTTATAATTTTCCCTTTCTCTATCATTTTTGTTTTAGGATTTCTCTTATATGACTTTACGTGTTCCCATGATTAGGTACACTACAAGCCCACACCTATTCAGTGCAAAGGCAGAAGAGGCATTTATTCGTGTTAGAAATAAGGTCCGTTCATAAAATATATAATTTTGAAATTTGGTGACAGAAAAGTGCTGCCATATTAGTGGATTCACTTTTAGTTATATGAGCTATATTAAAAATCAGACTCAGTTGATAAGAATTACCTCAAAGGGAAAAAAAGGGAGAGCAAATTTGGGCAGTGGTAGGCTTGCTTTGTCCTTTTACTTTTTGTGAAGTTCCTATGCGTTTGGGATAATCTGTGTGAATTTCTCATTCTCACTCGATCCTGAGCAACTTTGGGAACACATAATTATGCTGAAGTTGATATTAAGCTGAATATCCTAGTATGTAAAACATCAGGAAACCTATTGTGAAAATATAACTTCCAAGTGTTTCATACATCTTTACATTTTTGCCGGTTGACGTTTTCATCTTAAATATTCTAAATTTAAATTCTTATAAAAGCGAATAATGAAATGACTCATGTACTTCATTTCTGGTCTATAGGTAAAAGTGCCATTATACGGCTGTGACTGCTATGCTTATGCTCTGCTGGCTTCTGGTTTTGTGGATCTTGTTGTTGAGTCTGGTCTCAAGGTAAGCTGAACTCTTCGTTGTTAAATTGTTTATATGACTAATCTATCAAGTGATATGCTTTTCTCTTCGGAATGTCTGGGCCGCTAAAAAGGCGATGCCTGGTGTATGATATGAGTGGTAGCTATTCTAAATCTCTGGTTGAACTAGAGAGAGAATTTAAAGCAGAAGGGAATTGGTAGTTTCTGATGATGTGTTAGATAACCTTTGTGATATCTGCGTCTATCTTTTCTGCACTTTTAGCGCCTTTTTTCTTGCATTGAGCTGTCTTAAATCCGCAACCATGCATGAATCTCGTTACATTTCTCGTCATCCATGAAAGATGTTATTGTGTTAGATAGACTTCATTGCTTTTACCTAACAAGAATCTCAACTGTTTTATCAGCCATACGATTTTCTTTCACTGATACCTGTGATAGAAGGTGCTGGCGGTGTCATAACAGATTGGAAGGGACATCGGCTTTTGTGGGATGCTTCTCCAAATTCAAAGGCAACAAGTATGCCAACCTCTAACATGCTTTCGCTGACTATTTATATGTCATCGCGCCTAATTGGGGCTATTTCTGCTTCTTCGTTTTATTTTATTTGTTTATTCTTGGAGTCAACGGATAACGGTAATTTGGTACGTTCCCCAGGTTTTAATGTAGTGGCAGCTGGAGATAATCAGATTCACCAACAAGCTCTAGATTCATTACAATGGCAGTGAATATTTGCATTCTGCTGATACGACATCAAGGAGCTGGGTGGATTGATCGACGGGTGAGAAGTGAACTACAAAGCGTAATCTGGAGAAGCTGCGTTGTGCGTTTGCGTTCACCTTGCGATATAAAACATTTAGCAAGGGGCTTTTCCCCCATAGATTTAAGATTTGCTGGTATTTTGATCACAATTAAATTGTTGTCAAATAAAGGAGCGAAAGACGGACCTCATTTTTTGGATTTTTCAGTATTTGTAAGGAATTACATTTGTTAAGCCTCTTATTATTTTTGGTCACTGAATTGAATAAATCAAACGAAAACGATGAATAATAGTAAACAAGGGTGTGTAGGGGACTAAAAAAAGATGTGTTATCATTTCCCCAAACAAAAAACAAAAAACAAAAGCTTAAACCATTTTTGTTGGGGTACTATTATAAAATTTAGAGTGCGCAATGAGATTTTTAGAGTGTCAATAGCATTATCCTTTTGTTAATGATATATTGACACTAAACCTTTCACTTGCATAGAATTACCACTTGATCCTAGCGCTAAGTGGGAGATCTTAGTATAAACTCAAATAAATAACATTATGCCGAGTTCGATACCAAATTTTTATAACTGATTTATCATGCAGTTTAATCTAAATTTTCTATCTCTAGTGTACCATATCAAATTATTCGAATCTCAAAAATGAAAAATTACTTTTAATACCTAGTGTTCAAAATATCTACAAAATTATCGAAATTTTTATTGAACCATTTGAAAAATTAAGACTCGATACGGAAAAGGAAGGGTAAAATGCAAACTTCACCCCTTGTACCGGTGAGATATTAAAAAATTGATATCGACAATATTTACTGATTAATATCTCGGGGGTTAACCGTTTAGGGTTTTAGCATCATTCGAAGCTCCGACCACACCACCACTCTCTGCAACTCCTCTGCTCCCAGTTAGCCACAGGTCAATCTCTCTCTCTCTCTCTCTCTCTCTCTCTCTCAGTTTCTTCTCGCGTTTCATCCTTCCGTTTTGTTTCTAATTTTACATCAATTGTTTGTTAGTTATAGTAAATCCGTTATTTATATTTCAATCTAGATAATTTAATTCTGGTCTACTTGTCTCGTTCTTTCACCGTCGTGGTAGAAATGTCAATTTGATCGTCGTTGCATTTGAATGATTTGCGGGTTTTCGAGAAATTAATCATAATTTTGCTAATTTCTAATGGTAATTGTTTTAATTTATCTCATGTGTATGGTTTTCTATCAATGACAATAGGTTGGATGTCTAAGTGAGCAAAATGAAATCATTCAAAACGAAATAAAGGATTTTCGAAATGTGTGTGTATTAGAATTTAGAACCATATCGGATTTCGTGGGTTTTTGTAGTAGCGGCACTCTTCCGGGAATATGGGTGATTCTAACTGTTGGGTTATTTCTTTGCGGGTATTCGTTGCTGTTTTGATCATTGGAAGTCCTGGGTTAAGTGTTTGCTGAGTGAATGAATGATAGAACGAAATGTTGCTGCGTATGAATGTTGTTGTTTTGATGCTTGGATTAGGTTTCTTCTGTTTTGGGACCACTTTTGATGCTAGGTCCTTATAATCAAATGAAAAGAAAACTGATTGTAAAACAACTCATCTGGGATTTAGTTGAAATGGATTTCCCGTTCAATTCTGGTTGGATTGGGTGTCGTAAGGTAAGACCAATACCGATTGTAATTGAATGGATGGGTGGAAGATCCTTCAAAACAGGTCGGTTTCAAACAGACTAAAAGCAAGTGAAAATACTGAAACCTGATTTCTTACTGCGAGTGTAATCTGAACTCTTGCACAACAGGTACTTGGTATTATGTTGCACTTTTTTTCCCCTAAAGGAGATATCTTTCTGTTTGTGTTCTTCTAACTTATATTGGTGTGCCTGCTTGTGATGGATATTCATGCATATACGTGTTTGGATTTTATGGACAAGTGTATGCGCAATTAATGTACACCATACACATATACAAGTTACAACTTACAACACATTATTGTGTCTTTTTTTTCTCACATTTTAATTAAAGATTTGAGAGTCCATCAGCGATTACCCTACAATAGTTTGTGAGTTGTGAATTCTGTCGTTATTATGCTGTTTTAAGTGTTTGATACTTCACATTGATTTTTCATAGTTTACTTTTCATTGTCCCCATTGTTGAATGTAATGTTATACTTTAAGATGATTTAGTGCAGGACAAAGTTGTCTATGTGTGTGTGTGTGTTTTCTTCATCAACATCGTTTCTTGTTACTTTTTATTTTAAAAATCTGGTCCAGAAAAATGAATTAAATTAAATTTCTAAATCTGTGATGAGATTTCTTTTTCTTTTATGAATTTTCTGACATTTTATACACAGCTGAACGGAGGATAGAAGAAGATTTTCAGTTTGGCTGAAAGTAAAAGTTACTATTAAGGAATGGCTGCAGGTTTGGCTTCGAAATGTTCACGGGGTACGTCATTTGTCAAGTAATCTGTTTTGTATTATTTGTGTGATTTCTTATTCAAATGTTAGATTCTAAATCCATTGAATTGTGTTAGGAAAATCTGTAAGAACTTTTATTTTTCAAGAATCAAGATTTTTTCTGCCATTAACTTCTTGCACCTTGCATGATAACTAAAGTAAAGTAGGTGAGTGTGGATCTGATTCAAGATGTGGTTCTTTCATTATTCGTGTGGGATATCGTGGATATTGCCATATTGAAGTGGTGCAATTTTCTGATTTCGTGGATTAAGTTTAAGTGTTTTTTGGTCTATGTTCTGCAACTGTTTGCTTATCACTCACTGCAATCTGTTCAATCTGCTGGAAACAAACCTAGTTGGTCGTTCGTTGTTGGGGGGCCTCGGCAACAACTTGTCTGGCTTATTGAGTACATCACATGAGACGACAAGCAGCACTTTCTTATCTCAGGTCAGTTTGTTGGTCTGATAATTTTTTGAACATTATACCTATATTAAAAAGTATATCCGTTGAATATTTACGACATTTTCAGGTAGAATATTTACTAGGATGGTTTCATGTAAATTTTTTTTTTTACTGGTTTTAAATCTTGAATATTTTAGGTTGCATAGAATGAAGAATTTCTTGTAGTCTTGAATTGGTAACATTTACAGAGCCATTTAGAAGAGTCAACAAAAAAATTTCTAGTTAATTAATTCCAAGTTGGCTTACTGTTTATTGTGTTTATCTTCGTCTCAAATTGCCTACTCGTTTATTACTTGGTGTTGAGATGAGACTGATTCGTAGTTGTCGTTATCGGTTTTTGTTTGTTGCACGTTTACAGCAGCAAAGGACCTTCATACAGATGAGGACTGTTCTCAAAGTCGTGGACAATTCAGGGGCAAAAAAGGTGATGTGTATACAAGCTTTGAAGGCAAATAAGAAGGGAGCAAGATTGGGAGACACCATTGTTGCATCAGTAAAGGAGGCCCATCCGAATGGAAAAGTGAAGAAAGGAAAGGTTGTTTATGGTGTGGTTGTTCGTGCTGCCATGCAGCGAGGCCGTTGTGATGGGAGTGAGGTCAAGTTTGATGACAATGCTGTGGTACTCGTCGACAAGCAAGGGCAGCCGATTGGGACAAGAGTATTTGGACCCGTCCCGCACGAGTTGAGGAAGAAAAAGCATGTCAAGATTCTTAGTTTGGCAGAGCATATTGCCTGAAAAGTGGACCACAATGGAATTCCAGATGCACAATAAGAACAGAATGCTATCATGTAACGAGGTGTTGGAATTTTGGAACATCCAGGTGATAAATTCAAGGACCAATGCTCGAGCAGTTCTAGCTCTGGAACCAGAGCTTTAATTTTCTTTCTGACTAGCTAGAGTTGTTAGTGGATAATAATATAAACAAGTTGATGATTCGTTTACCCTATATAAACTCATCCCTCAAAGTGCTATTGGCTATTGGAAGGACGGGTGGACGGAAGTGTGTTAGCGTTTTTACAAGGAGACCAAGAGCAACTTAGATGGAACAGTTTCACCGTCATGTGGCGTCCCAATCCAACAAGAAACATGACACTGAACACGTCTATATAGGTATTTCTCCTTAATAGGAGTAAAAACCTTGAAGGGGGTGTGAATACGACTTATAGCATTTAAGTTTATTAGTTGATCCCACACGAAAAAGCCACAAGTTACAAATGATGCAGTTATTATTTGTTACTTAGAGAGAATCGGAGAGTTTCTGTAGCATAAAGGCATTAAATCACAGATTTAACACTAATACCATCCGTAAGAAACACATTATAGAACCACAGTAAGCAACAAACAATTGAATGTTGGAGAATCATAATACTAATTAAAGACTCGAATGAGTAAATGGCGTCGCGTCTTCAGAATACAATTCGTAATGTGAGTCTGGTGGTAAACACATTCCTGGAAGCTATATTGCAGTACCACCATCCCCACATATCATAAAGAAAATACAGCACAACAGCCAGCCAGCCAGCACATGAATGCAGTTTCTCTTAAGTAACTCGTCGGGTAGGTTCAAAATTCAAATTTAGTTTCATTCCTTCCCAAAATCTGCATTGTAGTGGGCGCTAGATTCAAGTTTCTTGGCTTCATTCAGTTTCCGTACAGCCTGAAATATAAAACATAAAAAAAACTGGCAATCAAGATACCGAAAATTATTATTTGTATGCACAGTGCCAAACGAACAAGACAAACATCGCCATGCAACAGACAGTATGCTACAGAACCAAATATTTGACACCACTTTGACTTCACTAGCACACTATCATTCTCTCACTTGAGTGGTCTTTGGGTTCGATATGCGAGTAGGTAGTCCAAACCCCATATAGGTGACAAACCCAGCCAAGCCATTGCACTAATGAAATTTCTTAACTCGTAAATCCTTTGTAAAATCTAAACTAACTACTTTTCACCGGTAAACAAGTTAAAGCATATAACTTGTATCTAGATGCTTTCTTAAGGTGCATGGTTAAGCACCTCTTACACAGATTGTGACATAGAACAACACGAATCAGACAACCCTAAACCACCATAGACATTCTTGGATTCCATAATTTTCAGGATGACCATCATTGATTTCAGGCCACATCACCGAGACCATAACCCATGTAGTTTCAAGCCTCATTTCCATCTATTAATCATCATCATTTTCAATCTAGTATAACATCAGTACTTTAATTAACACGTACCTTCATGAAATCTTCATGAATAACATAATCCCTCTCAGCACGGATCGCAGACATCCCAGCTTCAGTGCAGACATTACGAAGATCAGCTCCATTAAAACCCTGAAATGAAAACAATGAAACAAATGGTTGAGGTAAAGCATGAAATAAAATCTTTTGATATAGATAATAAATATAGTCTTGCTTACCTCAGCAAGTTTCACAACTGCCTCATAATCAATGTCCCCATGTTTGGCTATCCCAGCAGCATGGATTTTGAGAATTTCCATTCTTGATTGCTCATTAGGCAATGGGATCTCTATCTTGCGGTCTAGTCGCCCAGGGCGGAGAAGTGCTGGATCCAGGACATCAGGCCTATTGGTTGCCATGATCATTTTCACCTGTGAAATGAAACAAATCAACATCCATCATCCATGCCAAGATATGATCTACTTTTATGGCATTAGTCAGTTTATACAAGCATGACTGGATAAATGTGTTTGCATCTATTTGTTATGACTAAACCAAAAAAATAAAGCTTGATTTCAACCAAAACGTAACATACCTTTCCGAGCTGATCAAATCCATCTAACTGGTTAAGCAACTCCATGAGTGTTCGCTGAATTTCTCGGTCCGCACTAGTCCCTTCACTAAAACGCCGTCCACCAATAGCATCGATCTCATCCATAAAAATGATACAAGGCTAAACATAAAGTCAACACAATAAGTATGCTTTTAAATAAGAACATCTACTGTTAAATTGAAAGTAATTATCAAGCACCTACCTGGTGATCACGGGCATAACCAAACATTTCCCTTATCAATCTTGCACTTTCACCGATATATTTGTCAATGATGGCACTTGATACAACCTACACCAGGTATGTAGTATCGTATATCAAAGATAAGTTGAAACAACTAAAAAGGATTCTATTCTTATTCAAAGAATGAGTACCGAAATTTGCAGCAAGAAAAGTTATGACGTGATTTCCAAACTTCTACAGAAAAAAATAACTAACCTTAAGAAAGTTAGCATCTATGTTGCTAGCAATAGCTCTGGCAAGTAACGTCTTTCCAGTTCCCGGAGGTCCATACAGAAGAACACCCTGGAACAATTTAAATAAAATAAGAAAAAAAAAGCTGTATTTGGAAGTTCTAAGTTTCTAGGTTTCTAAAATAGGCATCAGCCTTCGGAAAATGTGGTTAAAAATACAAAGAACACCAACAGCATACAAAATTACCTTAGGAGGCTTGATCCCCACTCTAAGGAAGAGCTCAGGGTTCATTAGAGGCAATTCAATGGATTCCCTAAGCTCTCGAATCTGATCCGATAGTCCTCCGACGGCTGAGTAGCTAACATTACCAGGATCTTCGTGAAGCATATTATACACAACCGGATCAACCTACAAAAAGAATGTTCATGAGTAGCTGAATAAAGTGTCAAACTTGATAACAGATAATCGGAAGATAATTACTTCTCTGGGAAGAGCTCGCATGATAGTCAAGGTAGTCATATCCAAAACAACCCGCGTGCCGGCTGTTAGTTTTTCTTTGTCAACTTTACTGCGGCACCCAACCACATACCTTGGGCCACTACTTGCCTTCACAATAACTGAGTCAATAAAATAAAAGATCATTACTTTTGCAGTTCTCAAACACAAAGAAAGACCTAAAAGCACTACTCTTGCAGGTTTCCAACAATCAAATTTTAGACAATGAAACAAGCATTACGCAAACAAACTACTTACGGCGTTCGTTATCGAGAGGCCTGAGAACTTCACCGATAATCTGTCCAACACTCTGAAGGGACTTCAAATCATCTTCAGTTTTCCCAAATTCTTTCTTTGCAGCCCGCAAGTTCTCTCTCACTGCACACCATCCCATGGCCAAAAAAAAATCAATTGCGTGACCCAAACAATTTTTTCAAAGCATCTCAATTACTATAACCATAACATAACAGAAAGCCCCAAAAAGGCGAAATCGAATGCATTTGAAAATCTAGATAACAAAATCGGAACTGAACCGCTCAATTGAAAATCCGAATCGAAACCCTAAAAGGGCGATCACAATAAAGCTTACTAATTGGGACAATTTGGTTTGTTAACTGCAAAAGGGGATTAGGGTTTGGGAGTGAATCTGACCTGCACGAACTCGGGAATCGAGCTCCTTGTGCTGGAGTAACTTTTTGCGGTAGTCGGCAACCGCTGTGCGACGTCGCACGGCGTCCTCTGTCTCAGTCGACATCGCAGGTGCTTTGTGGTGGGCAAGGTAAGCAGAAACGAGATTTGGCGTTTCGTTGAGGGTGGAGAAGAAATTAAGCTGCCAAAGCTTTTGGCTTCTTTTATGTTGCAGCTGTTTTGTCACTCAAGCAAACTCTTCTTTTCATTTTCTTTTCTTGTTATTTTTTATTTTTTTAGTTTTTAACCATTGATAATTTTTAATAAACGTTATTATTTATATAAAAGAGAAGAGGACGAACTCAATCTTACAATGGGTTAGCAATAATATGATTCAAATTTACCTTTAATGAAAATTGAATCTTAGATTTCTTATTGGGAGCTTTAATGAAAAAGGTTTGGACTAAATTTAATTTAACCAAAAACCACCTTATACTATTATTTAACCAAAATGACTTTATATTTAATCATAAGGATACAACTATTCTATGTTAGGCCTTATAAACATTGAACACAATGGGCTAAGCTAAAAGCCCAACATGAAATAAATAAAAAAATTCCAGTCCTTGCCGCTAACGGAAACCCCATTCCGTTAGAAATTAAATTCCCTTTATTCACAAGTATGCAACTCGAAACTGGATTTCAGATGAAGCATCCTATTCATAGAGACCCCGTGGCAGATTTCATATGAGGATCAATTTAAACCAATGGGAATGGAAATTGGGACCCTCTGGAGGATCGATGGCAGGAGAGAAGGATCAAGTTTGCAGTATGTTGTGGATCTCCTATAGTCAAGCTACTTGTTCACTCCGTTCTCACCGACGCTTGCACAGACATTCCGCTTCTGCTTGAAAGAAAGGAGGCCGCTTTGCCGAGTGTCTCTGCTTCAAATGTCATTGTGCGGTGGGTGTGGTGGAATTGAGGTTCTCGCAGGAGATGACCAGATTTTAAGTGAGAAGAGAGGGATGATTGGATTTTTGTTTTTATTTTTTTATTCATTTTTTTATTGTTACAGCTTTGAAGTTATAACTAAAAATTTGTGTGGAGCTTCTAACCATACATAGGTATTACATTCCGCATTGATTAATTCCAAAACAACGTTAAAATTACAACTAGAAATTTGATACTTGTGCAACTTTTCAAGTAAAACAAAAAATCAATTAGCTAAAAATATATTTTCATAAGTAAAAAAAATTTATATATACTAAAACCCAAACTTCTGGTTACTGTTCTAGAGCAGTGTGCGGACCAAAATGCCCCTCAATTCGTTAGTTAAGTCAATTTTTTGCCATCTTTGCTACAGTGAAATGGCATCGCTACCCTCCTTTGCCACGCGTTTGTCGTCGATGATTTCAGTAGAGGGTATCCCTTCTTCGTGGACTACAGCTTTTCTCTTTTCTGGACTCTTCTTTCCAATTCTATCTCTGTCTCACAAACCTTCTCTCAATCCTGGCCTTGCTCTCCCATCTCGAGTTCTCTCTGTGTCTCGGCTTTTTCCAAAAAATGGTTAAGTCAGTAAAATTTGTTTAGATCCTTTTGTCGGAGGCTGCAGACGACAACGCTCGCTTGCTAAAAAATAGTCAGTTTGGTCTCGATTTGCAGAAAATTTGGAGCGGATCACGTTTCCTGCTGCCGATTTGGTATGGGCTTTGAATGTTATGTGCTTGGGAGTGTAAATTTGGATTTATAAACGGGTTTTTCATTTAAATTTTTTGGTTGTGATTTTGGGAATTTTGGCCTCAGATTTAATTTGGTTTTCTTTTTGGTTTCAGGAGATCCGGTTTTTCGGGTTTCTGACATTAAGGTGAGGAGTTTTGAAATTCTACGTTTTTTATTCGACTTCCAGCCTGAGATGTAATTTTTTAAAGCTGAAATTTCCGACTTTTTTTTTATTAATCTTAAATCAGATTAGTTAATTATAGTTAAATAAATTTTTTCTTTTCTTTCTGTTATGCAGCTGAAGTAACTAGAGTTGAGAAATAACAATTGGAGCTTAGAGTCTTTGCATATGAAAGTTGAATATGAGCCTTTGAAAGGCTTTGTAAACGTGTTCTCAATTGTAGGGCATTGGATAGCAATTTTGGGTGAGTCTTGATTCCCCAGTGCACATAATTTTGTTTCAATTTATTTGTCTACTTTTGCATTTCTGTGGAATTTTTTGGAAACCCCAATGATTCAGAATTGAAATTTATGTGTAAATTGATAAGTGTGGGTATGTCTAACAGAGTAAGAGCAGTAATCCAGTTTTGTGATCAGTTCGATTTATGGGTTTTGATTCAGTAAGGGGTATGGATAGTGTGTGGACAGAGATTACGCTCTGTGGTGGGCAGAAACTATAGTGTGTCTCCTACGGGGTTGTCTTTTTTGGAATCTCATTGTTTAAATCAGTTGACAAAGTAATTATTGTCCTCACATGTCTTCGTAAACTACTCATGAAATTAACATTGGGACGATTATGGGATCCTCTACTTTACACCTCTACTTGCACATTTATTTATTCGTATTTAGAGTGTTGATGATTTAGTCAAAGAGTTAGTGCATGGTCTTAATATGCTTAAATTCTTTTTTTTTTTTTTACAATAATTTTTGTTATTCTTTTCCGTTTAGTTCATTTGAATTCGTTTTTAAAGTCCATTTGATCAATAAGTGTAAAAACTGAACAGCTTTTCTGAATGTATTTTATTGGACTTTGGTGAACAAATGTATCTTTGTTGATCAATCTTATCTTTGTGTGGTCCTTCTCTTGATGTTATAAATATTCAAGGCTGCAATTTTTTTCTATCTTTGTGATATTAATTTTTTTTTGGTCATGATTGCAGGTTTTTATAAAAATTCACCTTCAAAGATTGAGTAAAAATATATAAAGGTTGTTGGTGATCGGTATA
This sequence comes from Pyrus communis, assembly GCF_041283825.1. Lineage (NCBI taxonomy): Eukaryota > Viridiplantae > Streptophyta > Magnoliopsida > Rosales > Rosaceae > Pyrus > Pyrus communis. The sequence goes on along the minus strand of NC_142574.1, from coordinate 6,052,040 downwards.
AAGACAATAAAAAAGGTATGAATAAAATGTTTGAGATTATATGATTTGATTTGATTTTGTAATGTACAAAATTCTTTTTATATTTTTCAGATTAAATAGGTTTAGGACTGTATTGGTTAAATCTAATTAAATTTTTGGAATTTTCTATGAACAATATTTTGTTTCATTACAGGGTTTGGTGGTTCTACTTTGGGTTGAGAAAGGAAAAAAAAAAAAAAGAAGACCATTTTGTTGGCAATCAATATAAAGACATAATACAAAAGGTATTCTTTGATGATATCATTTGGTTTCAATTTGTGACCTATGATTTGCAATATGAATTAATAATCTGAACAAAATTTGTTCGCGCTTATTATCTATTCTCTTCTTTCCATATATATATTTTTTTCCATGTTTGATTTTGAATAAATTAACATTTGTTTCTGATGTAAGCGACAATTTATAATAGATCTTTATGTCCTGAGTTTCTTTTTAGGCTTAATTTTTGTTAATCATATAGTTGGTTTTCTTTATAATTGTCAAGATGATGATTTAATTTATTCATTGTTTTCAAGGCATGGTATACATATTTATATTCTTATTATCGATTTATTTCTATGTGTGTAGTTGCATGGGCTTATTTAGAGAAGCCTGTATTTATCAGTATTTATTTGCCCTGTATTAGATGTATTTTACAGCATCTGCGAGTTATTGTACAAAAATGGGGTCCATATGGTTTTGTTTTGTATGGAAATTTGAATAGTTTGATTCTAACGTACTAATGCTGACTCATTTTTATTTTTACATTATATCTCTATATTACATAGAGACACCAAACCAAATATATCTGATCCATCTTTCTACAACATTCTTTTTTCATTTTTTTTGCAAAAACAATGTTTTAGAACTAACTACCAATTGATAATATTAGATTACATTTGACCAAAGAAACAATAATATATTATCACTGTCAATGATATCCATTGTGAGTATCTTTAGGAGGAAAAGAGAAGAGGAGAAAACACGTACATATTCTTCCTTTTTCTTTCTATGTGTTTTTGGGTGGAGGATATGAGAGATTGTTGGTGTTTGGCTTCTGTGGCTATGTTTGACTGTTTTTGTATTGATATTGTTATTCCTTTCAGGGTTGAGAGATCAACACAGAAAGCGTAAGAAATAGATGAACAAAGCAGATTGAGCTGAATAATCTCGATCAAACAACAATCATAATTGTAAGCTCAAGAGTAATTGTTTTTGTGTTAGTTGCATGTCTTAGTAGTTAGCAATCCTTTCCTTTACATTTGATGAAATCATTTATGCATTACTGAAGCTTTGTTATGCACCTAGCTCTATGCTTCTCTTGCCTACTATCGTTTTCTACTATTGAAATACAACTTTATACATGTTTTATAAACTTTTAAAACCCGCAGCAACGCGCGGGCTCTATTACTAGTATCAACTATAAATTGAACACTTATTGTTTCTAGAACTGAACACGGAGTTATCATTATTTCTTAAACTGAACATTGGTACTATCACTGTTTCTTAAACTGAACACTGATTATTTCTAACACGGGTACCACCACTATTTTTAAACTAATTATTTTTTAAACTGAACATTGATTATTTCTAACACGGGTACTATCACTATTTTTAAACTGAACACTGAATATTTGTCACATATGCCCTAGACCCGAAATCAGTGGCAAAATGGACCATGCACCTGACACACGGGTAAAAGAAACTCAATAAAACTCTTTTTATTTAGACATATATTTTTAAAATACGGGGTGTCACACTATTTCTTAAACTGACTATTTATGAAACTGAACACAAGTACTAAACTATTTTTGAAACTGAACACTAACTATTTATAGAACTAAAGATGGGTACTATCACTATTTCTAAAACTGAACACTGACAGTTTCTTAAGCTGAACACAAGTACTACATTATTTATGAAACTGAGCACGATAACTATTTATGAAACTGAACACGAGAACTATTTATAAAACTGAACGCCGATACTATTTATGAAACTAAACACGAAAACTATTTATGAAACTGAACACAAATACTATTTATGAAACGGAACACGAAAACTATTTATGAAATTGAACTTGAAAACTATTTTTCACGGTCAGATCATAAACAACAAGTGATGTAAGAAACATAGAGTTTTAGTATGACGCGGAAAATCAGTCACTCAAAATCCCTATGAACTTGTTGAACATATCAATAAGACAAATTGATCTTCTTTTAATGAAAATGAACAATGATTATTACTATTTCTTAAAGTGAACATCGATTATTTCTTAAATTGAACACTAATACTATTACTATTTCGTAAACTGAACATTGGTACTATCACTATTTCTTAAACTAAACACAAACTATTTCTAGAATTGAACATTCATTGTTTCTTAAACTGAACACTGATACTATCACTATTTTGTAAACTGACCACAAACTATTTCTAGAACTAAACATGATAATATCACTATTTCTTAAAGTGAGCACCGATTATTTCTTAAAGTAAACACTGGTACTATCACTATTTCTTAAACTGAACACAGACTATTTCTAGAATTGAACATTCACTATTTCTTAAACTGAACACTTATACTATCACTATTTTGTAAATTGACCACAAACTATTTCTAGAACTACACACAATATTATCGCTATTTCTTAAAGTGAGCACTGATTATTTCTTAAACTGAACACTGGTACTATCACTATTTCGTAAACTAAACACTGGTACTATCACTATTTCTTAAACTGAACACAGACTATTTCTTAAACTAAACATTGGTACTATCACTATTTTGTAAACTGACCACAAACTATTTCTAGAACTAAACACGATACAATCACTATTTTTTAAAGTGAGCAGTGACTATTTCTTAAATTGAATACTGGTACTATCACTATTTCGTAAACTGACCACTAACTATTTACAGAACTAAACACATAATATCACTATTTCTTAAAGTGAACACTTAAACTAAACATTGGTACTATCACTATTTTCTAAACTGAACACTGGTACATCACTATTTCTTAAATTGAACGCATACTATTTCTAGAATTGAACATTGCGTATTTCTTAAACTGAACACTGATACTATCACTATTTCATAAACTGACCACTAACTATTTCCAAAACTAAACACGATAATATCACTATTTCTTAAAGTGAGCATTGACTATTTCTTAAACTGAATACCGGTACTATCAATATTTCGTAAACTAAATGCTAACTATTTCTAGAACTAAATACGGGTACTATCATTATTTTTTAAATTGAACACTAACTACTTAAACTAAACATTTATACTATCATTATTTCTTAAACTGAAACCATAAAAACTATTTGGCTTTCTACTTGCGAATTTTCGCAGGCATGCTCGTTCTTTAAAAATTTCCATATATTTAATCCAATGTTTAAGATAGTTTAAGCTTTGAAAATTCCATTAAACTCCTAAAATTTTCATGTGTAGAAAATAGTCGAAAATAACGACGCGGTATATATCATTTAGCAGCATTACCAATCTCCTACCAAATACTTGCTCAATACCATATAATAAGGCTAACAAAAAAAAAAAATCCAAATTTGAAGTCTGTATATCTTAACTTGAAATCGCTTGAATTATTCATTCAACAACGAGATGAAATAGATGGTCTATTTTGTATTTTTAATATGTCAAGTTGATGCACATCTTTTGGCTTACCTTTTACAAGACTATTGTTCTTTTGTTCATAAGAAAAGAGAATTTCACTGTACTTCATGGGAAATTACAGAAGTAGCAAGTAGGAAACGCAAACGCTATTCCAACTCCATCAGGCACCCTTATGTCTCCATCTCTCGAGTCGAGCTCAATCTCTGGCGGGTATTGTTTGGTCTGGAGTGCGGAAAACAACGACTTATTAAATAAAGTTATTACATGGTTTTTGGTTAACTTTCAAAGTTTTCAATCTCTTTTAATTAGTTTTCCTTTTCTTATTTACAAGTGAGGAGTAATATCACTAGATCATATTACTAAGTGGTAGCAAACTCTTCTTTTTGTATAGGATTAATAAAATTATAATAAAAAACCCTAGAAAGTAAATTAGATTAATTATTTTTTTATCCAAGGTGAACACATTACTAGTTAGTAGAATTTGTATAAAATAAAACTTCTAAGTAGATGATGTATTACCCTTGAATCTTGTCAATAGTTAGTTCGATGTTAAATTGTTAATTTATTTCCTCATTTCTTAGTTAAAATATAGAACGTTGTTATTCACACACTTCTTTTTACTTCTCACAAACACTATGTTAAATTGTGTACTTTAATGTTCTTAAATTTATTCGATCTGACATCTGTGTAAATTAAAAGAATGTTTGAAAAGTACAAAAAAAAAAAAAAAGGTGTATATCACTATCCTAAATATATTGTTATATAGATTCTCGTATAATGTGCATATTACATCCAGACATACATATTGTTTAAAAAAAATATGATTATTTTGTATACTTCAGAAGAATTCGCTAAAATATACTATTTTTATTTAAATCATACATAACATATACGCATGAACCCACTTTTTACGTTTAATCCCCAATTTTTTCCTTGTTCTTTTTTATAAGGCTTAATCAACACCAAAAATCTGCCGAGTGCTCACATTTTACTTTTGGCGTTAGAACTGTGATTTGTACTCAGTGATCAAAGCCGCATGACAGTGAATTGTAATTGAAAAAGTATCTTTTAACTAATTAATTTATTATTATTTTTATAACTAACAATCAATCAATGATCTAGCTCACAGAACTCATGCCTACGAGGTCAAACAAGAAAACATTTCTAGTAGCGGGAGGCAAAAGATCTATCCCACAACTCAACTTCATGTGCATTATAGCCGCGACCGGTTATAGCATCAGCTAAGAAGTTAACCTCTCTCGAAGCACATGTGTCCAAGAAATATGTGAAAACGTCGAGCAATTTGTTTGTATTTTAAATAATACATCTAAAATCTTCATGAAATAACGTAATTTTAAAGGATAATTGATAATTTATTTGGGGTCCCCTTCAATGCAAACTTGTTTGAAACTTTTCCTTGTGTGTGAGGATAAATCATGCTGCGGCCTGTTAACCTTTGGCTGAGCATCAAAGTTCAGTTTGAAGTGGCAGATTAAGATTTTAGGTTGGAAAAACTCATCACCGCATAAAGCAGAGCGGCGTGAATGCATGCAAAAAATGAAAAAGGTTGTGCAGACATCACTCCGTAAAATTTTCTGGTTGCCTACTTTGCCATGCCAGAGACCTTTTACTCTACTTGATCACTCATAGATGGAAAGAAATGTTGGTGTCTAGGCCAAACTAGTTCCTCAAAACCCAAGGCCTTTTTTTAGATGCAAATTAACAGAAGAGAGAGAGAGGTTGAAATAATGTTAGAACTTAGACCAATTCAAAGTGAGTCCAACCGTTAATTCAATGTTAGTATTAGTCCAACCGTTAATTATTTTTCTACTTCTAAATAAAGGCACCAAAACAAACAAAGCTTCCAAAAGCCAAAATCTTTGTCCACAAACGTTGCCTCTTTCTTGGGAACTCACAGCCTATCTGGGTTGTCACCTCCTTCCCTCCACTTATAATCTAAACAAAACACCAACCACGGCTTTGTAGAAAAAATAAAAACCCAAAAATAAAGTAAAAAAGTAAAAAGAAAAAAAAAATTACCAACTACAGTTAGTTTTAGACCCCTTTTTCAATTACATTTGCCAACCTTTTGTGCTCAAACCTCATCCCGCCCAGGAGGGATGGAGATAGAAAAATAACCAACCAAACAAAACCCAATCTTTTTCTATCCTCCTTGCCATCACCACTTTCGACATCGATGGCTCTCCTCCTGGTCCTTCTTTTCTCCCTCCTTGCCTCCCCCACCTTCGTCCTCTCAGCGTCCTCCCCACCATTTACTCCCCAAGATAACTTCCTCATCGATTGTGGCGCCACCAACAAGGCCACCCTCCCCGATGGGAGAGCCTTCAAAACTGAATCAGAATCCACGCAGCAGTTGAAGGCAGACGATGACAACAAGGTCTTTGTCGACAAGGCAGACGTGCCTTCCCCTCTTTATTTGACTGCCAGGATTTTCAAGAGCGATGCCACTTACACGTTCCACATGGCAAGGCCGGGATGGCATTGGATTCGTCTTCATTTCTACCCACTAAGCAACTCGGTGTTCGATCTTCAAAAGGCTACATTCAATGTCATGACGCAAAAGTACACTCTGCTGCACAGCTTCAATGTGGACGAGAACAAGAACAACACCAAGAACCAAATTTTTATGAAGGAGTACCTTTTGAACATAACCGAGCAGCAATTCTCCATCAAGTTCTCTCCCATGAAGAACTCTGCGGCGTTCATCAATGCCATTGAGGTGGTTTCAGCTCCTGATAATTTGATCACCGACACGGCCAACAACCTTCAACCGGCGAGCCAATTTCAAGGGCTATCCAAATTCGGGTACGAAACAATGTACAGGCTTAACATGGGAGGACCCCTTGTCACATCCGCAAATGACACATTAGGACGCTCTTGGTTGCCCGATGACGCATACATCAAGTCCAAAAATATGGCCAAGGCTACGTCGGTTGGGACTAGTACGGTCAAGTATCCCGATGGACTAACCCCCCAAATCGCGCCACCAACTATTTATGCAACCGTCGTGCAAATGGCTGATGCTATTGTGAGCAATCAAAATTTCAACATAACATGGAATTTCCAGGCGGAAAATGCATTTGCCTACTTAATTCGATTACATTTTTGTGACATTGTAAGCAAGTCGCTTGGTAACCTCTACTTCAATGTGTACATTAACGGGAACATGGCGATAAGCGATTTGGATTTGTCACACACTGTCAACGGTTTGGCAATTCCGTACTATAAGGACATTGTCGTAAATGCTTCCTTGGTATCCGATGGGTTATCAGTCCAGATTGGTCCTTCAAGAATGGACAATGGTGCACCAAATGCCATTTTGAATGGTTTGGAGGTGATGAAACTAAGCAATTCTGTGGACAGTTTGGATGGTGAATTCGGGGTTGATGGAAAGAAAGTGGAAACAGGCGGCAGCGGGCCTCACAAGGGTGCGGTGGCTGCAGTTGGGTTTGGTTTGATGTTCGGGGCCTTTGTAGGGCTTGGAGCAATGGTTTACAAATGGCGAAAGAGACCTCAAGATTGGCAAAAGAGGAACAGCTTCTCTTCTTGGCTACTTCCTGTCCAAGCCGGTGACACTAGCTTCATGTCGAGCAAGACCTCAAGCAACATGTACAACTCCACTTTAGGCCTTGGCCGCTACTTCACTTTTCAGGAGTTACAAGAAGCCACCAACAACTTTGACTCGAGTAAGATCATTGGTGTTGGTGGATTCGGCAATGTGTATCTTTGCGTTATTGATGACGGGACTAGCGTGGCTGTCAAGCGAGGCAACCCCCAATCCGAACAAGGCATTACAGAGTTTCAGACAGAGATCCAGATGTTGTCCAAGTTAAGGCACAGGCATTTGGTGTCACTAATTGGCTACTGTGACGAAAACTCAGAAATGATCTTAGTTTATGAGTACATGTCTAATGGACCCTTCCGCGATCATCTCTATGGCAAGGACTTGCCTCCGTTGTCATGGAAGCAAAGACTAGAAATCTGTATCGGGGCAGCTCGCGGGCTTCATTACCTTCACACTGGAACAACACAAGGCATTATTCACCGCGACGTTAAAACAACTAACATTTTGCTTGATGATCAACTCACTGCCAAGGTTGCTGATTTCGGTCTTTCCAAAGACGCAACCATGGGACAGAACTACGTCAGCACTGCCGTGAAGGGAAGCTTCGGGTACTTAGACCCTGAATATTTCAGGAGGCAGCAGTTGACAGACAAGTCGGATGTGTACTCGTTTGGGGTTGTTTTACTTGAAGCACTGTGTGCAAGGCCTGCTATAGACCCGGCACTTCCGAGGGAGCAAGTGAACTTGGCTGACTGGGGAATGCAGTGGAAGAGGAAAGGACTTCTCGAAAAGATCATTGATCCTCTCCTCGTTGGATCCATTGACCCTGAATCAATGAAGAAGTTTGGCGAGGCTGCAGAGAAGTGTTTGGAAGAACATGGTGTGGACAGGCCCACAATGGGAGATGTGTTGTGGAACTTGGAGTATGCTCTGCAACTTCAAGAGGCATTCACTCAAGGAAAGCCTGAGGATGAAAGTAGCAGCGTTGTGCTGCCTTCCACTGAGGTCGATGCCGCTGCGACATCCCCTGCTGCTGCTGCGATTCCTCCCCCTAGTACCCCAACTCCCGCTATCCGCCCGGCTACCATCCATGAAGGCGACAAGGGTTCAACTAATGCTCACCCCATTAATGACCACTCGGGAACTGATATATTGGCTCAATTTTCCAATCTAAATGGTAGGTAAATTCATAAAATTTGGTTCACCAAATGAAAGACGATGATCTATAGTATTTGTAGCCATGGTGGCCTAATCTACTCTTGCTAATAATTTGGTCCTTCCTTTTTTTCTCTCTAATTTTGTTCGGGGTATTGGGTTTCCAAGATCGTAACAAAACTTTTTTAAGTTTATACAATATGATGATGTACTGGATGAGGAAATTATATAATATTTTAGTGTAATATTTTGTAATTTATTTGTAGCATAGATTAGACTGAATATATGTGTGATTAGGGATTTAATCATATTGCAATAGACAGCAAAGTGAAAATGTATGATGCTTATCATTGGTTTTACAAGAAATAAAACCTCATTGCAAAGATGCAAATATGACCCAAAGCTTTTGAGATTGCCCTTATTGGCAAACAAACAAATGTTAAGATATCATAAATTGATCAAGAAATTCGAAACACTCATAAAACTTAGGTAGGGAGTTTGACCAGTTAGATAGTTTGACACTCCCACAAATAACGAGTCACGTTGTATTTAAGTACCATTCGACCTCGCACAGATATAACTTCCCATTCAATTGAGTTCACCGCCGATTAGGTTCCTATTGAATGCTTTATTCACCGACACTCTCTCAAATAATGGGTTACACTGCATTTAAGAACCATTCGGTCTCATACAAATTGAGCTTCCAATTGCATCCAATCCAATAGGATAACTCACCATAAAGGAATAAGGAAATAAAATATAACAGTAGAAACCTAAGCATTACAGAAGCGAAGACTGCAAAGAAAAGAAAAGAATTATATTTATTTATTGGATTCCCATCCCAACTCCACCTTACGGGTTATTGCCCAGAAATCCCACCTACAAGAAGTCCTTGTTTTGGCTAACGTACCCCTTACTTTCTAATTTCTTTAAATTTTCATCCTCCAATTTTCAACAAATACAAGTACAAATGAGTTCAAACAGAAGCATCGAAATCCTTGACCTGAGAAGTGAGCTGGTTGGATCTGGAAATTCCGGAAACACATAAGACTACGCATGGATCATGTTTGGATACTCGATTAGCTTAGCCTCCTTCCCGGATTCTTCAACCTCATGGCAATTAAAGACTTTGCACATGAAGTTTCGTTCTGTTTGTGAAGTGTCATAACACTTCGGTAGTGCTTCAGGTACCGGTCTAGGTCTAAATCTCCCTTGAACGGCATTGGTAACTTGGAAACCAATGTTAATACCAGCAATATTCATTAAAGAAAAAGCATGAATTTGTGCTAAACTAATGTCAACGATTCATCTAAAAAAGAAAGCATGGATATGTCCTAAATTCATATCAACAATTCATCTGAAAAAAAAAAAAAAAAAAAAAAAAAAAAAATCATATGAATGGTGAATTAGGTCTCTTGAACTATTGCATGTTCTTAAGTATGTGCCTATGAGAAGAACCAAAAACTAAATATACCTGATGCATTTACCTTGTGTCTCAATTGAGCATATGAAATACGACATGTTCTATGAGAGGCACCTCATTGGGAACGATTAGCTTTATTTGCCTCAGAACATTCTGTTTGATTCAGTTAAGATAAATTCCTATTAAAACTTTGTACTCATATTTTTTTTACCTTTACTTTCGGAAGACCCCGATACTTTATTAGTATTCCATTGCTCTGCAGTGACCCAAGGAGTGATGGCTAAACGTTGTTCATCAGTCTCATACTTGTCATACCATCTTTGCTTTACTCGACACTTACAATCTCTCCATCTATTACCGACTATACTTAAGCAATAAAGACTATATACGTCAGGAGCATCTGTGTTATCCTACAATGATAGATAATAACAATTAATCAAATTAAGGAATCATGTCATGATTCCTAAATTAGAAAATTCATGCAAAAATTCATCTCCTTGCAGAGCCAATAAAATTAACAAACAATCATAGAAACCAATTAATTACCCAATCAGAAAAACCTATCTACCAAAATTGAGTATTTAAAAAACCCTAAAGTATTACAAAAATAATAACCCAATAGAAGAATCCATTGTTTATTTGATCAAAATTGAGTTGAATTGTCTCATTGAATTTGGTGGAACCCTAGACCATAATTAGAACAACTAGAAGAAAAAGAGAGCGAGAGAGAGTAGAAAGCCCTACGAGAGAGGAAGATTGAGTAGAAAACCTTATGAAAACTTGGACTGCTTGTGGATTACATCAGATTTAGGGCTAATTGAACATTGACAATAGAAAGCCTTAGACAGTTTTGTGGTCTACTCATGATGCAAGGTAAAACTATATTCACGTGGAAACATAAATTAACCATATTCAATAGGACAAGGACATGTAAACAATACTAAGTATAACTGTTTTACACTTGCATCATGAGTAGACCACAAAACTACCTAAGGCTTTCTACTGCCAATATTTAGGTGTCATTATTTTGTCTGCCCTTCTGTTTAGGTGTCATTCTCGTCTCTTTCTAAATACTCCCTCATCGAGATCATTGAGGAGGATTCCAAGGTCTTGTTATCTTCGATCACTAGAGCAACTGTGGCCCATACTCACCGCCAAAACAACGAAGCTGCTCACCGTTTGAAAACCAAATCTCTAATTAAACTAAAATTTTAGTATTAATTCTCATATATTCAACATGACTATCATACAGCAAAGACATAGTGGTACTAGATAACAACGAAACCATTTCCCAAGGTAGAATACAAAGTCAAGTCAAATTCACACGGAAGCAATGAAATCTTTGACTTGGTTAATCAGCTGGTTAGACTCTGTTAATTCCGGAAACACATAAAATGCATGGACCATGTTTGGATACTCGATTAGTTTCGCCTCCTTCCCCGATTTCTTCAACCACTGGTAGTACCTCCTCTGCCTGTCTTGTAGCGGATCCAATCCCCCAGTGAATACAATCGTCTTCGGATACTCCAGGCCCGATATGTCCACCGCGTTTGGCCCACTCACGTTCGCCGCCTCGTGGTCCCGGTTCGACCCGTCAGGCAAAAACACCTTCCACAGCCAGTCCGTTCGGGCCACCGATACCAGAGGAGCTCCGTGTAGCCGGATTTCAGACTCAACCCGCTCCTCTCCCCCGAAAAACGGTTGTATCGATATCAACCCCACAGGTTTCACGACCCGCATTCGATCCTTCTCGCGGGCGGCCCGAACCGCCACGTGGTGGGCCAGGTTGGCTCCGGCGCTGTCCCCGGCCAAGAAGATTCTGGATCTGTTTGCGTTTTTGGGGAGGACGTCGTCGTTTTGGTCGAGGAAGGTAAGGACATCGAACCCGTCGTCGTATGGGGAAGGGTACCGGTGTTCGGGGCAGAGGCGGTAATTGACAGAGACGACAACAGCCGGGAATTTCCGAGCAAACTTGCGGCAAACGGCGTCGTATGCGAATGAGGCAGGGCTGAGGAAGGTGAATCCTCCGCCGTGGAAGAATACGATGATGGGTAGATCAGATGGAGTCGACAACGTGGACTGGGGGACGAAGAGGCGGAACCAGAGTTTGCGAGCGGGTTCCACAGTGACGTCGGATGAGGTGACGCCTCTGACGGGAGCGGCAGGGGTGGCGGAGGACTTGAAATCGAGGATGTTCATGAGACGACGATTGACGGTGCCGTCAGCGCGGCGGGCAGCGTCCGTTATTTTGGACAGAACGGACAACGACACCCGCGTCCTCCACGGCAGAGAAGTCCATGACGGTGCGGTTTTTTGAGTATTGGAGTCCAACGACGTCGTCATGGTGGGGAATCGAATCGCCGATAGAAAGTGGAACGAAACTCTGTTGGTGGCGGTTTTTCAACTGAAAATATAGACGAAGACTCGAGAGTGCAGCGAACAGGCCAACCAATTGCTACCTAATAAAGCGGGGTTAGACTTATGGTACGAGGGATGTTGATATGTTTTTACAAATCTTTTCGATTTTTGAAAATAATGAATAACTGGCTTGTTACTAGTTGTTTTTTTTTTTAATAAATAAAGCGGGCCCACAATTATTGTGCCGTTTTCACTATAGTTAGGTCGTATGTCCACATCGTAATAGGGACGGTGGGTTTAAGTAAAACGGAATATCATTAAACTGTAATAATAAGTGACTCTTCACTGTAAAGTTGATATTGGAAGATTGAGTATTGAATTGGAATCATAGAAAATTGGTAGTATGGTTGAATTAGTAGATGGCGATAGACTGGAAAATTGAGATTGAGTATTGAATTGGAACCATAGAAGATATGGAAATGATTCGATCACGTAAAGCAAAATTGTAAAGACAGTGAGTCCCCAGCTACATTAATACGATGCTGATTGATGGGTTGGGGAGGTTACTCAGGTTAGCGTAGATATTTTACAATTACATTTCGTGACAAATTGAACCATACACGTAACAATTATTTATTAGCCAAATATTGCCATCGAGACTACATTTTGGTTGTAAAGCCATCTCCAACCGATCCGGTTAGAGGGCTAGAAGGCTGAAAATAATTCGAAATGATACGAAAATCATCTCTAATCAAGAGCCAGGTCAAAGGGCTTATGGGCCCTACCGAGCCAAAAAAGGAGAAAAGAACTAACCGGCTAGCCCAACCCAGCCAGCCAGCCAGCCGGCCAGCCGGCCCGGGGCTGGCAAAAATTTTGAATCCAACGGTAACTAACATCAGTTACCGTTGGGTTGGATTTGAATTTTTTTTTTTCGACCAAATTTTTTTGAAAAAAATTTAAAAAATTGCCCTTTTTTTCCTTATAAATATCTAAGTCATTCCTACATAATTTTCACCATTCCATATTATCTCACTTCATTCTATTTCAATTCTTCACATTCTATTTTCTTACCTCTTCCAATAATATTTCCTTTAATTTTTTCAATAATTTTGAAATGGCCACATCTGTAATGAAAGGTAGGGCTTGGATCCGAAAAGAAGATGAAGCTCTTTGTAAGGCTTATAGATGAGTCTCGAAAGATAGTGTGACTTCTCAAACAAGTGAAGGTGTTTGGACTCATGTGTTCAAAAAATACTATGAGTTCTACAAAGGCACCACTCCACCGAATACTCGAAACCACGAGAGTTGTTCTTCAAGATTGAAGAAACATCTTCATCCAAGTTTGAATAAATGGCATAAAACACTGTTAACATCCGTAAGTAGACATGAAAGCAACGCCAATTACTACGACGAAGTAAGTGTTTTCACAATTTATTTTAAATATTTAATTATATTACATTTAATTTCATAAATTAATTTCCTTTAATTTTTGTAATTATATTTTCTATGTATGCCAAGCGGAGGAATTGTATATGGAGGGCAACTCGAAACTCTTTCAGCATCACGGTTGTTGGGAAATTTGTAAAGGGTGGGTGTTATTTGAAGATCCACCTCAACATAGAGTAGGTCCTACGCCAGTGTTTGGAAATGCATCCTCAGTTGTATATGGGGATGAAGATGGATCACCTACCATTCAAGAAACAAGGGTAAAAAATCCGTCTTCGAGTGAAGGCTCCATACCTAGGGCTATGGGACGAAACAAAGCCCAAAAATTGAAGGAAAAAGGCAAGGCAAAGGATGATATCACCTTTCAACAGGAAATGGCGGCCACTTTGCAATTCATGGCAGAGCAAAATGTCATTACCGCGAAAGAAAGGAACCGTAAGCATGAAGAATGGGCCAAACAAATACAATAAGAGATGGACGATAGGAATATGCTAACGAACACTTTAGATTACATTCGAATGAGTAAGGCCTATTTTGATAGGAAAAAGAAGGAAATTATGGCCCAACGGTAGTTGTTTACCTCCGACTATACTCCTACAATGGCGGATGATGAAGATGATGATGATTATAGAGTTTAAATTTAAGTTGTAGTGTTTAAATTTAAATTATGTTTGACCCTATGGCCCTTTGGCCCCCTCTGTTGGAGATGGTTTTTTGTCACAGAGCTATGTTTGGCCTATGGCCCTTTGGCCCCTCGGTTGGAAATGGTAAGAAATATGGTCCTACACTATTCATTAAAATATTAATTTGTTGGAGGGCTATAGGTCTAAAACGAGCCCTCTGGCCCTCCTTCGGTTAAAGATGGCCTAAGAGCATTTATCAAGCTTAAGGGCTACCGCATAACCTGAGAAATTGGTTCTTGAACTAAATGGCAACAAATAAGAGGTAGTATTCTTTCCACACCTATTTTTACTTCTCACCCAACCTTGTTAATTTTTGTTCGTTGATTTTCTATAATTCATTCGGTCTGACGGTCAAAATTTGAGAAGAATGTGTGAGAGTGTGTTTATAGCTATAGACATCTAAATTTCGGTGAAATAAATGTTGACCAACGCATTAAAGTTTCAACGTGTTGAGGCATACATGGCATATGCCATGTGTCGCGCAAATTGTACACATGGCATGTGACTCAACAAAATTGGACGAGTCATCAAGAATGACACATGTCAACACTTGGCAGAAAGGAATTATTTGGTTCTAATTTTATATTCAAGACCAAGGCTTGAAAAATTCTATAAATAGGAGGCCATTTCATTTCATTTCACTCACCAATTTACAAACCAACACATTCACACACCACACATCCAAAATCCTTGAAGCTTTGAAACTCTAAAGATCTCAAGCATCCAACCTCCCAAATTCCCAAGAATTCCAAAGAATCAAGAAAGCACGATTCGTTCTTCGCCAAAACCTTTGAAGAATCAATAAGCACCCCTACACGTGCCGGTTCTTCCTTCACCCCAAGTCAAATCCTTGAGGCCCTCGTTCATCCAAGATCAAGTCACCGCGACCCTTAGATCAATAACCATCACAAGAATCAACAAGCCCCACTACACGTGCCGGTTCTTCCAAGCCAAATCCTTGAGGCAACTATTCATCCAAGATCAAGTCATCGCGACCCTTGGATCAACAACATCACACATCTACCACCTTACAAAGATCGAATCAGAGGATCAAATTATAAAAAGATTGTAACCCTCAAATTCATTAATACAACATATTACTTTGTACACATGTTCTTGTTTCATTTGTCGCATGAATCTTCCTGTTTACAATAGCATCATCCTAAATAAATTAGAAAATTTAATACTCTAATCTTTGAAAAATATGACTTTTAGATTAAAATCTTGTGTGAGATTAAAATCCAATTTTAGTCCAATAATACATTTAATCACCTTATTTTATTAATTGTATTTTAAAATTGTAGTTCATTTGTTGTAATATATTTCATTATACAAAATATTACCTTGTGCACGTGTTTTTGTTTCATTTGTCGCAGGAATCTTGGTGTTTACAATAGCATCATCCTAAATAAATTAGAAAATTGAATACTCTAATATTTGAAAAAGATGACTTTTAGATTAAAATCTTGTGTGAGATTAAAATCCAATTTTAGTCCAATAATACATTTAATCACCTTATTTTATTAATTGTATTTTAATATTGTATTTCATTTGTTATAATGTATTTCATTATACAACATATTACTTTGTACACTTGTTCTTGTTTCATTTGTCGCTGGAATCTTCATGTTTACAATAGCATCATCCTAAATAAATTAGAAAATTGAATACTCTAATCTTTGAAAAAGATGACTTTTAGATTAAAATCTTGTGTGAGATTAAAATCTAATTTTAGTCCAATAATACATTTAATCACCTTATTTTATTAATTGTATTTTAATATTGCATTTCATTTGTTGTAATATATTTCATTTCAACTCATATATTAACACTTTTTATTTCTAGTCTTAATGTATTAATTATATATAATTTGTTGTAGGCATAATTTATTGAACAATTATGAAGGCCATAGAGAGAGAGAAAGGTGCGGCAATAGTAGAGAGAAAGAGAGAGATTTGTAATTATGGATGTATGTTATTCCACCCCATTTTGCATTTATTTACAGTAGTAGGGAAGGTTAATTCCTTACCCTTTAGGATTATAACATTTAATAGGTAATCTACTCCTAATAGGAATATAAGATACATTTCTATATATACTAGGATTTACACAATCACATTCATATTCCAATAAGACTGCAACACTCCTCCTTGAGTGTGTAAATACTCAAGTAAATGGCGCATCAAGTCTTCAGTGATGAAGCAAGTACAGTTAATGAAGTCGTTCGCACAATGAGCGAATGCGAGTCTCAAATCAACGGAAGAATGCATAAAAAGTAAAACTCACAAAACCTTTGCTATGGCAAAACCAAGGTGGGAGAAAAACCCATAGACTAAGGAGAAAAGTAAGAAATTGCATTAAGTCAAAACTATACGTATTTTGGACGCAAGTAGAAGAACTTTCAAGGGTATGATCAACCCAGAATGAGTGCCACGTTAAAACCTAGTTAGGTAGCAAAAACCCAGTGGGAAAAATGCTCTTAATTGTAGGGAAAAAAAGTACATTAAGATCAAGTGAGTATACTTCTGGATACTTCCCCTGAGTTTAACATAACTTCCAAATGAGAACTACAAGCATTGCATATGATAGTTAGGCATACCAATTCCTCGGACAAGCTTCTGAAAGGTTGACTTCGGCAATGAAGTCGTTAGAGGTCGGCAAGGTTGTCTGGGATCGGCTTGCATGACTTCAATCTCCTGATGCTCTGCTGATGTAAATGTAGATGCAATATGTCTTGGCGTTGACTTTGTTGATGTATCATGTCTTAATGGGTGGATACATGCGGCATAGTCTTCATGGATCGTCATCGGGACTCAATGATGGATGAAAACACAACAAGTACTTCAAATATGCTCAACAAGAACTCCTAACCATGTCTCACTTATGGCGTAGTGAAGTGAGGTGAGGTGAGTCTTGGAATGATTCGAAGATTTCACAACTAAGGTCATATCGTGGACCTCCAAGATATTGTGATATCCCTAACGGTAAAGACATAACCATTTGGAGATTTTGCCTTGTTCGGGTTCGATAAGTAACATGCGTCAGCATAACAATAAGGCAAGCATCATTTCGAGGATTAAGGGGTTGGATCCGCTCTAGATGCGTTGGGATTTGCCTTCGTAGTACCTTCAGGGTATGTCTTTAATACCAATTCAGTGGTTGCGTGTAGGCGCGATGCTGCATCTTTACCAAGATAAACAGTGAATGAGATGTCATGTCTAAATACAATGAGCTAAGTACAACGAAGCGCAAATTTGAACTTTAGATATGGAATTTCGGATTCCATAACCTCTTCAAAGGTCTCATTTGCATATAACGTATGGACGATCAAAGGTATACTCAAAAGTAACACATTCGGGGTGTAGTTCGACTGGTAGACCAAGGTACCGTCAGAACAACGCTTGAACTTCAGATCAAGGCATAAACGAGTTTTCCTAAGATCTTTCATCTCAAATTCCATCTTCAGGTACGAGGCAATTTTCTTAAGCTCTTCCAGAGTCTTAGTGAGATTCGTGCTAACGACATAAACTGTAACTCTAGCAATTCGGAATAAGACTTCATAGTTTAACATGCACAAGCATAATTTATATCCTTAACTGATCAAATAATCACTTAGACGGGTGTACCACATCCGTCGGACTGTAAGTGAACGCCTCAAAACGAGTTAACAGGGTGTTCCATGGTTTTGGAACTATTTGAACCAGTCCATGTAATTCTTCGGGAACTTACATGTAAAACTCGATATCTATATCCTCATGGAGAAAACACTAACCATATTTCATAATGCTGCTATCAATCACAAGACGTTTTGAGAAAAACCTTGCACTGTAAGGAGTGCATCATATTGCATTATTTCATTCATATCATAACACTTCCTTTCGCACTTGTAACACAATAGGGTTACCTTGGGCAGTGTAGGAACAACAGGTCCAATAGACACTTTGGTAAGAAATTTGACCTAGATTGTAATTTCAGTTGTCCAATCAGTTCTACGTTGCCACTTAATCAACTAAACACTGTTCGATATCGTCGCTTTTCATTTATGTCGATAGCTACCATATAAGTGAAAATATCATCAATGATAATCTCATTTCAATTCCATTTAGCTCATCCAAACTAGTATACTGAACTAAGAACTTCAAGTCTCGGGAGTAATCTGGATTAATCTCATGAGATGGAAATGATTTGAGATAGCGATCAAGTTTAGATTCATTGTTGTGTCATGTCTTCCTCTTCTAGGGAAGTGAATCCTATGAACCGAATGATTTGTTGTGCTCCAGGCCAAGACATATTGATTGGCTATCCGCCGATGTACCGGACCATCCAACAGGGGCGTCTAAACAGTCCAACAAAGGCGGCACATCCTCCAGGGATGTTGACTCGACGTCCGTTAAATACGTCTATCCTTGCGGGCATGTTTGCAACTAGTATATGATCACGTCACTTTAGCTAGATCAGAGAAATGCGTCTGGAGCAACATTATGAAAACTAGAATTCATCACACTTGCTTATCATACTTGTGCGGTATGGGGATTGAGATGAGACATAGTGGGCAACGTCCACACAAATTCGCGTCATTCTCCAGGAACATTGACGTTCTTATCTCCCCCTAACGGAAGGAATACTGTCTTATTAAAGTTACAACCCACAAATAAGTGGTAAAGAGATCGCGTGCAAGGGCTCTAAGAGAGTTAGTGTGAAGAAGAATCATGATTGACAAAAAATACATATCCTTCTTTGAGGACCCATGTTGGTACGTTGTGGCAGTACAACTTGGCACATGGAATGCACACCCAAATGTGTAAATACGAAAATCATCAAGTTCGTACCCAGTAACCAACTGTAACGTCATATAGGTTAAGTGGCAATGGGCCTCAAGGCGGACCAACATAACTGCGTACAAGGATTGCATAGCCCTAAGCAGAAACCAAAAACTTGGTACTTTTACCAAAATTCGGGCGATTATTTAAATTTGCGCTTTATGATCGCTAGGCAAGGTTATTTGGGGTGAACATGGGAATTCAATGTTCAATTATAAACCCAAAATACATGCAATACTTTATCAAAAATCGTCGATATAAACTCTCCGGCATTATTCAGTCTCCCGAACCTTAAGGGATAAGTAAGGTGGTGAACCATTTATCAGCCAGAAGGTTTAGCAATAATGTGTGTGGACAAACATGTGACCAGTTTGTTGATTCATCAACCAAAACCATAAGTATTTATATGGTCCGCATTTTCGTTGGATTAGTCCACATATATTCCCTTGAATCCACTGTGAAAAGAGAGTCGTGTCGTATCTTTTTGATGAATGATATAGAAAATCAATTTCCTTAATGAGCCTGCTTGGCAAAGTGTGCTTGTAGGCACAATATCCTTACTTTAGATAAGGAGATGCATTGTAGCATCATTGTTCGACCTAAGTGTCCCAAAAGGTCGTGTCAAAGAAAGTAAACTGCTCAATCACCAAGCTCCAGGCCGGCCACATATGGTGTATTCCCAGTTGGAAGACAACTCATCAGCCCCAAATCAAAGCTTCAGGCTCATTTTTGGAAGTGGCGTACAGATATTTCACTCTATTTTCTGCAGTGGTTTCATTTATGATCATTGTCATCTCGAATATCCTTAAAAACTCAACTTCAGGGAGAATTTAAGGTCCCTTAAATGGTGATGCAGTACCATTCATACAACGAGGAGCGTGCCAATGCTCTTAATCAGGTTGGATAGACCTGAAGTCATTGTTAGAGATGTGATTTAGGTGTAAAGTTAGTGTGTGTAGTACGCATTCATCCAGACAACTAACTTTCCCACATTCCTACCTAATCACGTGTTTAATTGAATTGGTCACGTGTATTAAGAAACATGATTCAATTAACTCATATTTGAGGACAATATCAATAAGATTATCCATAAGTAAAACATACACCAAACTTGAATCCAAGAACATGGAAAAATGTTCACAAAGTAAACCAAAGTTACTAGGGTGGATTCGGCCAACAAGGCCATCCATGTCAAAATTCTGCTCTTCCAACAATGTTTGGTAGAGCAAAATTAGTTTCACATATTAACTACTAGAATGGTACTCCTTAACAACATTGGTAGGGGCACGAACAGGTGCATAACCAATGATCTATTTCATAAAGACAGAAGTAGATTCTGCAAGGTTAAGGTTTGGGAATATTATCCCTTATTCTTGAAGTTTTAGGTCTTAGGTGCCAAGGATCACACTTCGAGCATGATGCCACACCTTAGCAAGCCCCAATTCTACCATATGTTGTAAAAACAAACTCTAAATTGGATTGTGAGAGAGTATACCGTTCGGTGTATCCCTGCCAAAGCAGTGCATCACCATTCGGTTAGGCTTTAACCGAACTGGGTCGAGCCATTATGTGGACTCCAGCCGAACTAGGTTCATACCTTTCTCTCACATTTGTGGTAGTAATCAGGTCCGAGAATTTGGTAAACTTCCTCTTTCTACACTGCTGTTTCAGGGGCAAGTTAGAAACATGAAGGACAAGAAAAGTATTCTCTAGTCAAAATTCGATCGGATTTATAAACTTCAGAATTGTACTCATTCATGGACGTAATCATGGTGTGCTTCAGGCAATGTCTTTCATGATTAAACGGTCCATAGAAGCGAGCCAAAGAGCCATGGAATCCTCGTTCATGAGGTATTTCCATTTGTAATGCTTCGGGCACAAGTCTTTGAATAAAGATCATGGCGAATGCTTATTCAGCTCCTCCTTGCCTTTATTGGCTACAATGGTTTCTCAGCTTCTTGATAGTCAAGTGGAGATTCACATCTTGTACCCATATAAAGTGGTTTCTAATAGAAACGTCCAAATCAGGGAAATCGAACTTGTGACAGTTTGACAATCCATTGAATTGGAGGGAATAAGATTGTGATTGGTGCTATGGGAATAAATCATCCATACGCATCAAAGTTAGAACATTCGGGTTCTAAGACATGGTTTTCATGAAAAATTCGGGTTTCATGGGTGTATTGTTTTACAAAAACTTCAGGTTTCAAAGGCACTAAATTTGAAACTACAGGTTCAATTTAGTTTATGAACGTTTAGTTCATAAAAGAGAGGTACCTACAAGAAACACAGAATGCAATATACAACTAAGTGTGGTGGATTTGAGGTTCTTCGAGAACTTAAGTGTGAAAGCTTCGTTACACGAAAGTATGTCAACGGTTCAAAGTATAAAAATAAATTATTGAATCGTTAATGTCCAAAAGTGATCTTTAGGTCAATAATTTTGGTTCATTATTAGATTAATGGACTGCATGTCACTTTTAATTAATTCAATAGATCGGGACCAAACAAGGTCGATTGTAGAAGCTAAATAATATTAACATACGGGTTAATACTATTTAGAATGCTAAAATAATAACATGTGGGTCGAAAAAATTACCCCAAAAGATAATTGGGCTCGTGTTAGGTACCTTGAGTAAAAGGCATGGCCTAAAAAGGGGCCTCGGGTGTGAACTTCAGGACACGGGGTGAGGGAGAAACCCTAACCACAGCTGGTTTTCAAGGTTGGGCCTCGAGGATGGCACGGGACAAAGCCCAGCAGATTTACTGGCCTATTAATACACGGGAGCTGGCGTCATGCAAGGACCAAACCCATGTCTATGGGCTGATACCGGAGCAGACTATAAGCCTTAGTACGCGCGGGACAGTAGCCCAACAAGCATGACAGCTTGTTGGCATGGGCCGAGAGCAAAATGAGGTTCAAAAAGGAAAGCTGCAGGCTTCCTTGATGATTGGGGACTAGGGGCCCGATACAACCCAACCAGGCCAAAGGCCTGGGGTGTGTATATGCTCGCAGCAAAGCTGCAGTCAAGGTCCATGTGGGTGCAGCAAAGCCCAGAGGGCTGCTGCCCAGTTTGTGCCGCAATGGGTGGTGCCATACCATTCCCAAATTTTTTTCAACATATGTAGGGTTTAAGAAACCTAGAATTGCTTCTAATTTAATTTGATACTTTGACTCACATATTCCACATAACAATTTAATTGTGCGATGCATGAAACAAATATATATATATATATATATTGGCAAATATATGAACATATACAATATATATATCGGAAGGAAAATAAAAACATAGGGGGGGTTCATGTATCATGGGGAATGTTTTCATGCTTCATGGTTGTTTCAAATATCTTACTTTATTTTAAGTGTACCTGATTGGCAGAAAACAAATAAAAGCCTTTGAATTTGTAGAATATCCTTCTTTGTAAGCCGGAATTGCATCTTCAATGCGTTGAATCACGTTTAACACAGAAAAATTAAATTGAATCAATAGCATGTAGATCAATTTAAAATAATAAATTAATCATAAAAAGAATGATTAAAACGGAATACTGCCCTGATTGAAGAATAAACTCTCTTTAGCGCAGCGTCAGGAACGTGTTGATAATGTGTTGTAGGCATAATTTACTGAACAATTATGGAGGCCATAGAGAGAGAGAAAGGTGGGGCAATAGTAGAGAGAAAGAGAGAGATGTGTAATTGTGGGTGTGTATTATTCCACCCCATTGATCCTTTATTTATAGTAGTAGGAAAGGTTAATTCCTCATCCTTTAGGATTACAACATTTAATAGGTAATCTACTCCTAATAGGAATATAAGATACATTCACATATCTACTAGGATTTACACAATCACATTCCTATTCCAATATGACTGCAACATAATTCTAATTTTCATTTCATTCGTATATTTTATATTGTCGACACAGTTAAGCTAACTTTTTTATATAATATATTATGTTACACTTTGTGTTTTTTTATATAGCTACATTAATTCGTTTAATATATTTTGGTTTAGACATTTAGGTACATTAATTCAATATAATATATTTTTGTACAAACATTTGAGTACAATAATTCATCCTATTATATTTTTGACGTAGCACGAAGCAAGAAGGATACAAATGTAAGCCCCAAAAATGAACAAACAAATGGCTTAAATGGACATATAATACAACTTCCACCAAATAGATAAATTCCAACTACATCTTTTTGTCTTCCGACGGTTCATTTTTTCTTCAATCCATTATGTCATTTGTTCTACATCAATTTCGGTGCAAAATTAATAAATTACAATGCGTATATATTACATTCAAATATTTTTCAAAAAAAAATCAAATATTTAAAGGGAGACGTTGAATAAAATACACATTAAATATTAAAACAAAAACAGATTTTTTTTTAACTATATTATCTACACTAAGGGAGAAGGGTATACTGTTAGGTTTAGCCTCACAATTGGCTAGCAACAATGTGACCTCTCACTTACAAGTGAAAAGGAATACCACTAGACCATAATACTAAGTGACAACAAAAACAAATTTTGACTTTAAATTAGAGTACACACCAATGGACTATAATCAATATGTAATCTAAAACCAAGTTTCAATTAAATTTCAATCTTTTTTAAGGATTTAAGTTCAAAACCCCCTAAATAAATATGGCTCCAAGGAAGGAGCGAGTGGGAAGTCCTTCACAATATAGAAAATAGCAACACATCAAAACGATGCCATCCCACCAAATTTTCGAAGGTACTCCCACTTCGAGTTACATAAATCTTTCAAGGTCCCTCATACACAATTCATTCGGAACCATGGCAATGTGACTTACAACTCTCGTGAGTCCCTATGAATCGACGCCATGAGTGGTTAGGAACAAACCACTCTAAAGATTGTGCACTAATGCTCAACATTTTATGCCACATCGAAGAGTAGTAAAAGGAAAGAACCTATGAACATGTAAAGGTTCTGATGTATTTCATGCTTTCCAATATACTTACTTCTACTTAGAAGCCTCTTTCCACTTTCAAGTCACCTATTTAGAGTTAAACCAACTTTGAACTTAAATGTTGGCCGGTCGAATTTTGAGCATTAACAATCTTGTATTTCCATGCGTTTTCATTGAAAGAACGAGTATACTAGCTTACGCTAAAAAAATTTGGTTCAATAGGTTTTCAACATTCCATACCATCAGTTTAAAATTTTTTATTGCCCTAGAGATAGACAGAAAGTATATATACACATGTAATTATACAATCCTTTATAGTAAATTCGATTTTATCAGTGACTACATTTATAGTAGCATCTGTATGAGGTGAATATTCAAAAACGGAGGTGACAATAAACAAAGACAGCGTTGGGCATTGGGGGAGTGCAAAAGGTGCACCAGCATGGCCCCAATTTCTGAGGGGTCCCCAAGGTTCATCCTCCTACATGTATTACATATGTAAGAGAGTCAAAGAGTGTGTAAGAATAGGATTCCTTCTTCCAACAAAATGGTAGGAAGAGAGAAAATAAGGGTGCGTATGGTGGGCAAGGCCAACGAACAAGAGTGAAGGTAGATAAGGATGTGGTGAGGTTGGCATGAATAACCTACACCAAACACGGTGTGAGCAGTTCTGAGAGGCTCCAAAATAACCCACTTTTATCGAATCCACAACACAAGTTTGCAACCCTAATCCCCATGACGTGTGAGCTCCTATATATCCCCACTGCCATTTATCCATATGTGACCTTTATATACACATCCCACAATTAAATGTTTCCCTGCACACACACACACATATACATACTTCAAACACAAATTGCAGTACGTATGTAAAAACTCATTATAATTCTGAACTTCTTCTTCACTACCTCATTTCGCTTTCTAGTACTGGAAATCATGGAAGATGACAATATGAGAGCATTCGACATGGCGGCGCTAAGAACAAGTCTCCCACAAAAGTAAGAACACATTGTTTTCTCTAAATTTCCATTTTGATTTCGCATTTTTAATGTTTTGGTTTCTCAAAGAACACATTGTTTTCTCTAGATTTTCCATTTTGATTTTGCATTTATGATGTTTCGGTTTCTCGAGGGAATATTTTTAACGGTTAAATTTTATTTGGTACATTGCGTGCACAGATTATGTACTACTGTCGAATGCAATGCACCAGATGTACACAAATTTGTTCTAATACGTGCATGGGTTATAGAAAATATTTTTTATATTTCAAACATGGTTAATTGAATGAAATGTGCACATGTTTGTTTCTCAGCAAGAGAGGGTTGTCAAGGTACTACTCAGGGAAATCGAGATCATTTACGTGCATGGCCGATGTACGAAGCCTCGAAGATCTGAAGAAACCTGAAAATCCCGATGCTAAAAAGAGGAAGAAACATTCTGAGAGGAGGAACTTCCCCGTTCCAGCCTACCCTCCTTATCCTTGTCGAAGAGTTTCTAGCACCACGCAATGTACTGCACCCTGCGTTGGTGTGTGAATAAAATAAATCAACTGACGAACGGGAAAAGCACAATAACATTCTTTTCTGCAATGCTTTGCTGCTTTCCAAAATCTCAAGAGGTGCAGATTTCGAATATCATTCTAAGGATTCATGTGGTTTTTGGAGGATCTAGCTGCGGGAGAACCAGGAAGGAAGAGCTTGTTTTCCCTTTCTCCCACATTGTGTAAATATCAAAGAATTAATTTAAACATATGCATGTATTAGATCTTATTTCTTATTTAATTTTGGTTTTTGTTTTCTATACAGAAAACAGACTTGTGTAATTGTCTCTGTGCTAGAACTTTGTTTGGTGTAATATCTTTGTGATGAAATTAAACAACTTTAAAAATCTAATGTCACATTTTGTTTTCAATTGTTGATGCCAAAAAAACTTAGAGATGAAGTGGTCATGTGGAGATGATAGATAGTGATGGATGCGGAGCACAACACGTACATGGTTGGGCTACATTCATAGAGTTACAGTAGTTCTCATTTAGATAATGTGGTGTTTGCATAATATAATGTCGGTTTAACTCATTAGTGGAATCTAAATGGAGATTAAGGGATTAAGGACCTTAAATGTGGGAAAGGTTCAAAGGAGACTCCTTTTACAAATGAAGGGAGTCCCTCTTGGAAGTAGTTATTCGTACCCACGGGTCAACAAAATATAGGATAGTTTGGTAGTCGAGAAAATTCTAATTAAGTAGAGAGAAAAAGTCTTGAGAAATCTGTTGTTTTTTATTTTAATCAATCAACGATAATTAGATTGATATTCTTTTATATATAAGATAATGGCACTGTCCAAGCATTCTTGTGTGGCAATTGGTTTCCTATTAGTATGTGGCTGAGTATTTAAACATCCAACACTATCAACACCTACAGCAAGCTGAAAGGTGTGGCACACAACTTCATGTTGGATGTGAGAAATTGAAATCGATCAATGGGAGGAAGGTTTGGTGAAGACATCAGTCAGTTGAATCATACAACATGATAGCCTGAATAGACTTACCACAAAGTAACTTGCGTACAAAGGGAAAGCCAACCTCGATATGCTTTGTACTAGAGTGATGAACAAGATTTGCAGAAAGAGCCAGAGCTCAAATATTATCACAAAATATAGAAGTGAACAAAGAGGAAGAATTGTAATCCCTATACACACTAGAAATCCAAATATTCTCAATGAAGTAATAGCAAGAGCTTTTTAGTTTGGTGATCTGATTCTGTACACTAAGATTAGGAGTAACATGATTCGTGGCATCAGTATTAGCAAGCCAGCCAGTATGTTTTTGCAAGGAGTGGGATTGGAAATGGTGGCCACAACAAATTTTTTTTTTTTTTTTTTTTTTAACAAACAATAGTGTTAGTGAGTAAAATTATTGTTGTATGTGGGGGTGGGGGAAGAGAGATCAGTGGGGATCGAATCCACATTAGTGATAGACATGATTGTTTTATGCCATTGCGGTAAAGCGCCATTTGCATCTACACAACACCTAAGAAAGTTTTTTAATAAAAGTTTAACCTTCTATATTAGATAGAGTGAAATAATATGCCCTACATTTTATATTTTTTAGCAAGCTCCTTCATCCTGTCGACGTCTTCTAATTGCTAAATAGCTAGAGGTCGCTTGGTCTCGTGACTTATTGTAGTTTTCTTTCTTTTCTCGGGCTTTTTGCCACTTTGTTTAAAAAACATAATATGACCTACATGACACCAATATGGTGTATATGTAAGCAAAAAGCTTTCGAGTCTTGCGTAAATTAATCAATTAACTTTATGGAATGGTAAATAGTGTAACAATCCGCAACTTCGGTCAATATTTAAAATAAAAGGGTGCAAAATGTGATTTACCTTGAAGAGAACGATATTATTAATAGGTTAAATAAATTAAAGAGAAACCGAAAAAATTCATAGACCTAATTAATTAGAATAACGTGGAGACCAAGCCAAAGACAGCACATGCCACAATCTTGTGGAAAATTTGGCCTTTTTTGTCATATGCACTATACAATAGACACATTGTTCTAAAAATTTTCGCCTAGAGCCGTCCCGTCCTGATTAATCTCTAGACATTTGAAAATTAAGAAATGGCGCTTAAACCTGCTTATATGTCCGCCTAGACCGCTTAGGCACTCGCTTAAATCGCGACTCTCACTTAGACATAAAATTGATACCTTTTGTTTTGCATTTTATTTTATTTTTTTAATAAAATGTAAGAAACTTGTTGAATGCTTGGATGAATACTCATTATATGCTTGTTCCCTATGTTATCAATATGTTCTAATACTTTGTAATCTATATGTCATTTTATTTTGCAAATTAGGTATTCCAACACAATTATGTATTTTTTTTTTAAGTATAAATAGATGCTTATTTATATGATATATAATAAAATTACTTAAATCCCTAGACCCCTGCCTAGACCCTGCCTAATCGCCTAGGCACTAGGCTCCAACCAAGCGCCCGACTAGCGCCTAACATCTTTCAGAACCTTGATTAAACATAAATCTAATTAATTGGATTTGTAGACCAATGTTAAAAAGATCCAAAGAGAGAATTACCGGCAGCTTCAAAGAAAGTTCCTTTCGATGCATAAAAAGCCAATGAGTTTCCTCCAACTCCAAGTTTAGTTCATTTGATGAGATGGTCCGCTATATCTATATACTGGGTGACCATGCTGCATTCAAAGTCCTTTATATTGTCTCACACATAATACTTTAATCATAGATGGAATTTTCCATTCAAATTGGATATTTCTATTCACATATATATTTTTACCTCTCACACACTTTTATTAATTTTTTGTGATTTTCTTCAATTTTTTCGATTTGATGGTTGAAAATTGAGAAGAGTGCGTAAGATGTAAAAACGGATGTGTGGGTAGCACTACCCTTAATATTTTACATTAAAGATTTAGGGTTCTTTCACTAGTAGTACTTAAAATTAAATTTTATACTCAACTCAAAGCCTCATTTTGATTTGTTCTGTTATAGTATCGGATTTGTTATTGCACTATAAATAATAAAGTTTTTTTTGTTAGGCAAGAGGATCAGTGGAAATCCAAGGCACAAAAATTATTTTTATTTTTGAAAAACGCTATTGAGTTTCAGTCCTCCAACAAAAAGGAAACAAGGCACCAACATAATCCCACCGTTCAAGTCTCTCCCCGAAACATTCCATCTCGTCCATCCGCGTGCAATATGCTGCCGCCTTCCATGCCTATACATAGACACCGCTGCCTCTATAATTATGTCATACGCAAATCACCGAAGCTTAATCATCGAACATTCCTTAGTTCCCAAGAAAGTCAGAAACCCTAAACCCCTTTCACCTTTTCGAGTTTTATTCTTGACGTATGTTTGTTTTCTTCGGGATGTGAATTGCGTTGTGCGTTCTCTGAGATTGATGCTAGGAATTAGAGTTTCTACTTTCTAGGGTTTCGCATACTTTTTCTGGATTTTGGTAGTGAAAGTATCTATAATATGTTTGATTGAAATATTTAATTAGGATTACGCTTGTGAATTTTTATTTTCGTGACAAATCTACAGCATGCATGAATAATTTGAATTATGTTCGTAGTGTTTTGATGTTCCTGGTCATTAGAGTTAGGGTTTTTCGTTGGAAGATTTGAAAAAACAAAAAAAAAACCCATGAACCCTTTGTACAACGATTATGTCACAACAACCAGTTACGAGTCTGTCATGAGATGAATTATTTGAATTTTTTTTGGTGAGGCATGATATTGAATTTCAAAGATTGAATTATATTTCACTTCTATGTTCTTTTACAATTGTACAGCAATATGTAAGAGGATTAACCTCTTGCTTTACACCACCACAGCTGGTTTAGGGAAAAATAAAATAACATCCCCTTGAATTAAGGGAGTTGATTAAGGAAGAAAGCACTCTTGAATTACGGAAGTTGTCTGGCTTAGGGAATAATAAAATAACATCCCCTTGAATTAAGGGAGATGATTAATCCCTTGAATTAAGGAAGAAAGTGCGGGAATAATAAAATAACATCCCCTTGAATTAAGGGAGATGATTAATCCCTTGAATTAAGGAAGAAAGTGCCTTCCAATACTCCCCCTCAAGCTGGATCCAGAAGGTTTATGGATCCAAGCTTGGACAGAAGCCATTGAAACCGATGAGAAGCCAAGGGCTTGGTGAAAATGTTGGCCAATTGGTCGAAGCTTCGTGTATACTGTGTCTGAATTACCTGCGACTGCACCTGTGCCCGAACGAAATGACAATCAACCTCAATGTGTTTCGTTCTCTCGTGAAACACGGGATTAGATGCTATATGCATTGCTGCCTGATTGTCACAGAATAAGGACATAGGAAGAGTTGCAGGAAACCCTAAATCACACAGAAGACCCTTGAGCCATATCAACTCACACGCAGTGGAAGCCATTGCACGATACTCAGCTTCGGCACTGGATCTGGCGATAACAGTTTGCTTTTTACTTTTCCAGGTGACCAAGTTTCCACCGACAAATGTACAGTAGCCTGAGGTGGACTTATGATCGATTGCGTTGCATGCCCAATCAGCATCACAATACCATACGACTTGAGTGTTGTCATTCTTCCGCATGATGATACCACGACCCACTGAACCTTTTAAGTAGCGTAAGATTCGTTTAACCAGAGTCAAATGTTCAATAGTCGGGGAGTGCATGAATTGGCTCACAAGACTTACAGAATAGGTGATGTCGGGTCTAGTGATTGTGAGGTAGATCAATTTTCCAACCAATCGCTGATAATGGGTGATATCCATGAGTGGCGTGCCCTTTAAGCTAGGTTTTTGCTTACTGTCAAGAGGAGTGGTGGCTGGTTTAGCATCGCTCATGTTGGCATCATTGAGCAAATCCAAGACATACTTTCTTTGGTTAAGAAACAGTCCCTTGTGTGAGGTTGCCACTTCTATACCAAGAAAGTGCTTCAATATCCCAAGGTCTTTAATTGCAAATCTTTGTCTGAGAGACAGTTTGAGAGTGGAGATCTCGTCAGTATTATCACCCGTAATTATCAGATCATCAACATAAATAAGCACAACTAATGTGCCCACAGCTCCTGTGCGAACAAATAGTGAGGAATCGGCGTTGCTGCTTTTGAAACCAACACTAGTGAGAACTAAGCTCAGTTTGGCATACCAAGCTCGTGGGGACTGCTTTAGGCCATAAATGGCTTTGTGCAATCTGCACACCACATTCGGTTCATTGCTTTGTGGATGCCCTGGTGGCAATTTCATATAGACTTCTTCTTTGAGATCACCGTGCAAGAATGTGTTCTTTACGTCCATTTGGTACATGGACCATCCTTTGTTTACAGCTACAGACAATAACACTCTTACTGTGTTCATTTTGGCCACATGTGCAAACGTTTCTTTGTAATCCACCTCAAATGTTTGAGTGAATCCCCGAGCCACCAGTCTTGCTTTATGTCTCTCAATTGAACCATCTGACTTGAATTTGAGTTTATAAATCCATTTGCAACCTACTGCTTTCTTGCCTGTTAGAAGTTTGGTGATGCTCCAGGTATTGTGTTGATCTAGAGCTTTAAGCTCTTCTTGCATTGCCTCTTTCCACACCTCTTGGCTGTTAGCCTCGTGGAAATTCTGAGGCTCCTGGTAACTGGATATAGTGCTTAGGAATGCAGCATGATTCGGTGTCACTCTCTTGTATGACACACAATTGGAGATGGGATGTGTGGGTTTGTACATAACAAAATCCTGAAGTCTTGTGGGAGTTTTTCTAACTCGCATTGGATTCCGTCGAGGAGCTGGAAGCGTTGTTTCACACTCGTTCGCATCATCTTCATTGTCACAATTGTCATGCAGTGTATCCTCAGAATGAGACCCTTCATTGCTATCTTCATTGGGAGAAGCATCAACGTTGACATAACTGAGCTCGTGTTGATGTGGTTCATCCAGTTCAATTCTTGGTAGTGGGAACACATCCAAGATGCCATCCCCTTGGGCTGTGAGTTCACTTGACTTGCTGAAAAAAGGGTTAGTTTCATGAAATCGCACATCTTTGGACACAATCAATCTCCTTAATTGGGGATTATAACACTTATATCCCTTTTGTGTAGAAGAATAACCAAGAAAAATACATTTGGCAGCTCTAGGATCTAATTTATCTCTGTGAAGAAATTGAATATGCACAAAACAGATGCAGCCAAACACTCTAAGATGTGAGAGGTCAATTTTCCTTCCTTTCATAACCTCGAGTGGAGACTTGAATTCCAAGACTCGGCTGGGTAATCTATTGATGATATATGCAGCTGCCATAACACTTTGAGACCAAAATCTCTTTGGTACATTCATTTGTAGCATTAGTGCTCTTGTTTTTTCAAGTAGGTCACGGTTTTTGCGTTCGGATACACCATTTTGTTGAGGTGTTCCAACACAACTTGTTTGATGCATGATGCCATGAGTGCTCAAATATTATTTCATGATATGGGACATATATTCGGTGCCATTGTCAGACCTTAAGGTTTGAATTTGGGAGGAGAAATGGTTTTTAACAAGGTTATGAAAGTCCTTAAAAACTTTCATAACTTCATTCTTAGACTTTAAGAGATATAACCATGTGAGTCGAGAAAAGTCATCCACAAAAATCACAAAATACTTATAGCCATCAAATGATTCACTAGTTGGTCCCCATACATCTGAATGAACTAGTTCAAAACACTTACTAGTTCTAGACAAGGAAGATTTAAAAGGTAGTCGAGTGGATTTAGACAAGTGACATGTTTCACATGAAATATCATCCTTTCCTAAGTTTGGAAATAGAGTTGACAAAATGGGTGAAGAAGGATGAGCTAAACATTGATGCCACAATTGATTATCTTGAATGTGGTTGAGCTTGGCTTGAAACCCTCTCGGATTGCTCTTTGATATGTAATAGAGACCATCTAAATAAAACCCTTCACCAATCGTCTTCTTGGTGGCACAATCCTGAAAGATAACATTGTGAGGAGAAAAAATGGGTAAGCAATTCAAGGTATTTGTGATCTTTCCCACAGATAGAAGTTGAAATGGGAAGGAAGGAACATGTAAAGCCATTGATTCAATTTTGTCTGACATTAATTTTATTTTTTCCTTCCCTAAGACCTTTACATTCTCACCATTTGCAATTGAAACTTGAGAAGGGTTTGCAAATTTTTCAAATTTTTGAGACTTAGACACATGGTTGGTCATATGATCTGTGGCACCCGAATCTACAACCCAAAAATCATGCAACATATTTATTTTAAGAGCAGTTTTAAAGGCTTTCATGATACCTTGCATGTCCTCTTGGGGTATGGATCTCGTGTCTGCCAAGAACCCTGCAAACTTACCGAGCAATGTCGTCGAGTTCCCTTCTTCTATGCTATCAGCACGATCACTTCCAGCAACTCCTTTCTTGATTTGAAGATACGACATAAACTCGTTCATGAGTTCAGCAGGATTCGCTGTGAAGTTCTTGAGTGGATCTGGCCCATTGGAGGTGGAGGTAGACGCATGATTCGCTCGATGTGGAGCACGATTCATCCTTTGCACACCCTTGACGTCCACCTCATGCACGTTCATGGAGGAAGGCTCCTGTGAGCTTTCAGCTTCGGATATCAGCGGATTGTCTTCAGACATTTTGAGGATTGAACACGCTCGGATAGCAGTATAGCAGACGCAGGTTAATTTTCCTGCTCTGATACCATATTGAATTTCAAGGATTGAATTATATTTCACTTCTATGTTCTTTTACAATTGTACAGCAATATATAAGAGGATTAACATCTTGCTTTACACCACCACAGCTGGTTTAGGGAAAAATAAAATAACATCCCCTTGAATTAAGGGAGTTGATTAAGGAAGAAAGCACTCTTGAATTACGGAAGTTGTCTGGCTTAGGGAATAATAAAATAACATCCCCTTGAATTAAGGGAGATGATTAATCCCTTGAATTAAGGAAGAAAGTACGGGAATAATAAAATAACATCCCCTTGAATTAAGGGAGATGATTAATCCCTTGAATTAAGGAAGAAAGTGCCTTCCAATACATGATGTATGCATGACCTTCCTGACTTCTGTGTATTCATGTTCTTAATCTGTTGGATCGGAGGCGTTGATTTCTTACGTGGTTTACGTGGATTGTCAGTTGAAGATTGCGATGTGAGGAAGGCTATCAAACAGTTACTGTTCTGTGTTGCAGTTTGCAGATTAATTTGTTTAGTTCTCAATCAAGAAAAATTATATGATTGACCCAGATGTTCAGATCGCAACTACTTTTGACCCTCTAGCTGACACCGGAGATATATACGGCACGCCCCTATCTCCTTTCGACCCTTTTAAAGACACTTTTAGAGACACCGAAGAGCCAGATGCGCTCGGAGCCAAAGAGTATGTGCATATTCGAGTGCAGCAGAGGAATGGAAAGAAGTGCCTGACAATAGTTGAAGGGCTGAAGGAGGACCTGGACTTCAAGAAGAAGCTTAAGGATCTGAAAAGGGAGCTCTTCTGCAATGGCAATGTGATTGAGGACAAAAAGCTCGGCAAGATAATTCAGCTCCAAGGCGATCAGCGCAACAAGGTGCTTCAGTTTCTTGTTATTGCTAATATTGCCGACAAGGAGCGGATCAAGATTCATGGTTTTTGAGGGCGCTTGGAGTCACTAGTAGTGTGCTGCTATTGTTTCTTCGATAGACTTCTCTCTCCTTGTAGGAGTTATATTTTGATGTTTGTTTTTGTTAGATGCTTTTTGGTAGTTGATGGGGATTTCAGATGATGAATGCTGTGAGACTTTATTATTAATAAATTTGCTTTTGTGTTTCGAAATCTGTTGTTTTTTGTTTTGGTGTCACCACTGGGGAGAAATCTTCCCTTTGACGGTGTTGTATAACCGGTTACACCTAAGATTTGAAGCAAACAAAACACAAACTTACAAAGCTATATGTAAATTGGAGCATATACAGTTGGTGCAAATTCAATGAGATGAGCAGCAGCAGTATTAGGCTTAATCTCTGCAAAACTGATAACTCAAAAGAAAGCTTATTCAACATGCAAAATACTTAAACGAACGGACAAAGGAGAACGCTAGCTACCTTCCCCTTTTGTTTTCCTCTTTATCGTACAACATGTCGGTTCTAATATGGTATTACAGTTCATTCATTTATTTTATTCCCCTGTGGCTGTTTTAATAAAATAGTAGCTTGTCGTATCTAGCCATGTTATACAAGAACATCAATAGCATCACATGACCAAGTTAGTTCCTTGAAATCCTCATGCAGAAGATGATGTTGCTTTAACATCTAAGTTGTATAATCCCCTCAAATTGCTAATATTATTAGGCTTCACTTTCATGTACAACCACACATACGAGCAATATTGAAAAAGGAGTTCGAACTTGTAACCTCAGGTGTAACAAGGGTGAACGCTCTATACCACTTTGAGTAACAAACCCTTGCCACTTTAAATAACAAGCCACTGCCACTTTCGCATATAACCATGGCAAAGAAAGGCCCGCTTAGACGCGATTGTAAAAGGGGCATAAGCACTTCTGGAGAGAAGCACATAAGAAGCATTTCGCCGTAAACTCGCTTGGAAAATTACTCCCAAGCAATTTTACGAAAAAACACCTCAAATGTTTTCGCTTTTCGCAACTCAATCCTAAATATTTTCCAAATCCATGGTGGAAACTT
This sequence comes from Pyrus communis, assembly GCF_041283825.1. Lineage (NCBI taxonomy): Eukaryota > Viridiplantae > Streptophyta > Magnoliopsida > Rosales > Rosaceae > Pyrus > Pyrus communis. The sequence continues at coordinate 6,016,746 of NC_142574.1, read as the reverse complement.
AATTCATGATGACATAAAAAGGAACTCTGAAATTCATGATTCACTAGTTTAGGTGCATTTTCTAAGTTATGGTTTTCTTCAAGTTACACGGCTAAAAATCTGTCAACTAAGTTAGGAAAAACAAGAAGACGCATTACACTTATAACCACAGAAAAAGGGAAGCGAAAAGACCGCTTAATTTGTACCGGCTCGACCTAATAAACAGCAATTGAGCCAACCTCCCAAAAAGAATCAGTGCTTCTCACTAATGGTACAAAATTAGAACTGAACTGAGGCCTCCACATTAGAGATCCAAGGAAGAACTATTGCAACTTTATCTTCTTGCTGGTGACTGAATCCCAATTATCAAATATGACAAGCTCATCGTCGTCATCAACAAGTTCCAATTTCTCGGGATTTCTTGTACTACTGCCAGCAACACTTGGTATATCTGGATTGACAGCCTCAGAAGCCTCAGACGGTTTTCTCTTCCTTCCAGTAGTAGTTTCAACATCATCAGTCTTTTCAGCCTCCGCAGATGATGATGCATTTGACGTGCTTCCAGCATTTGCAGTAGACTTCTTGTCATCCTGTGCCACTGCGGGAGATTGAGTCCAACCAGATAGAACCATTCCATCGGGTTCCTTCTCTTCATCAAACTCCTCTCTGCACGAAATCAAACTTACATAAATAATCATGTAGATTACATGACAGTAAAGAATAAAATAACATCATCACCCGACCCTATAAAAAAACCGGCAACTGGAATCAGAAAATGCTTCATGCAACCTCAATGGTATACTTGGTTAGGTTTCGGGGGTGGGGGAGCCAATAATGGAAGAGAAGATAAATTGCAGGATGAAGGACATTAACTTCAACTAACACAGCTTCTGCAGCTGCGTGAAGCTTTATTTCTATAAACCATAACAGGAAAATCAGTCATTGCGAATGCTTGTGTCTTAAAGTCATCCATCATTTTGTATGTGATGTTAAGAAGCAATTTTAATGATGCATAGGAGCTTGCAGATCAACTGGATAAAGAACCACCTGTGCTTAATATTGATCTTGCATGATAGTTCTTGCTGAAGATCCTCAATTGTCAGCATGGTCCCACTGGTAACTGGAGTAGGAAGCTCAGACAGCACCTGCAATTTTAGGTAAAAACATTTTAAAAAAAAATCACACAAACAAGACACATGTATCAGGTGAACTTACATGAGCAAGTCTTCCTGAAACACAGGAAAAGAATTCATACCTTATCAAGGTTTGCTGCATAATTTGCAACCATGCCTTCGTCCAGGTCATCACCAACTTCATAAAGAAGGGCTGACCCATGCATAATGAGTGGCAAGCTCATCCCAAGCTTGGCTCTAACAATCTTTTCAACTACATCCCGCAACTTTGTGCGGTGAGTATTGATCTCAAGTGATAGTGGTGTCTGCTTACAATCATATTGCATTAGTGCATACCGCAATTCTACTTTAAATGTCGGCAAAAAAATCCCACAAAGATGGAATTTAGAAAAGAACAATCAGTATACCTCTGAACAGACATAGCAGGACTTGTTAGGCTCAAATGGATCCACTGGCATGAGCAACATTTTTCTTGCTGGATGTTCCAGACAATATGTCATCCTACATAGCCATTCAGATCAGGGTAGAATCAGACCACAAGGAAAAAAAAATAAAGTGTAGGACAAACCGCTGGAAGAAAAAAATAAAAGTAAAGCCACTCCACTGGCTGAATTACCATCATCAATGACATACTGTTCAAATTTCAATTTCCCTAATTGTTAAACTGGTATGACTTCAATCAAACAAATGGAAATTGAAAATGACTTAAAAGTAGGACCCTTCCGATTACACCTATATGCAACCCAACCAGTGCAAATAAAGCAATGACAGAAATGTACTACCATCTCGTGTTCCTGAATTATTCCCATCAGAAGCAGTCAAAGAATTCTTTTCTTCCCTAAACCAATATATGATCTTGGCTCTAGGCTCATCGACGCACATCAACCAATTATAAGTGCATTTCTGTGTGGGTATGTGTGTCGATGCACAAGTGTATTTGTGTGCAGATACAACAATTCAGTAAAAGATAATAGTGAAAAAACCAAGAACAGAAATATTTTCTCTTCACCATTTTGAAATACTAAAATTCAGAATAGCAAATTATATTGAAATAGAACACATTTTTTTAGATGGTATCGAAAGAGAAAGGAGGGAAAAAAAAAAGAGCACTTTTTTTTATTACAAGGGCAATCGCACACACCTATAATTCTTTGTATCATTTTGCAGCACCTTGATTGCCTCAATGACAATCAACCCAGCAATAATAGCATTTGTTGTTGCAACAGCATGAACAATATTACCAGCAATGCCTTTAGCTTCAAAAAGGCTATGCAATGGGATTTCAAAAGAAGCAGCCCGTATATTTGCAGCAGAAGTAACAAATTCTACAGCTAGCTGATCATCTTTATCAAAAGTCAGATTTCCAATCTCCTGCCACCAGTGCCCCCACACCCCGCAAAGATAATGAGAAACAAAAACGCAAAAAAAAGTTAAAAGAGTTCTGAGAACAAAATAAAAGTTATGAGTCCAGCTTGACATATGGAAAATAAATCGTTGTGCAATGACTTTCCTTGCTACAAGAGTTTAAACTAACCTTCTGCCTTTTCAAGAAAAATAGTTTCAAAGCCTCAAGAAAGACTCTGGAATTTTCCATAAGGCTCCATATATCCTGTGGATTCTTCATTCCTAGAGATGCCATGGCAGATACTGAATATACATCATTGGAAGCACCATTCTTTTCCATACTTCCATTCTGTTGACCGAGCCCATTAGGCATGACATCCCTACTATATATAGGCCTTGGTCTATTGCGGTTCTTCCATGTCTCTTCATTAGACAAAGCTTGCTCAATGTTATAACCAAATACATGATCATATATTCTCCTTCCATACTGCTCAATGTCTTCATCATTTCTATGTTCAAATACATCTTCAGCCTGTTCTGATGAGCTAGCACCATCACTAGAACGTACATTCAAATCATTTGCCTGATTCTTATCCCCAAACAACTTTGCAAAGAGAAGTTCCTTTGCCCATACGATACAGTGAACAAACTGCAAAATACAGATTATACAGTCAAAGTCTAGACCCATGGAGCAGGGTGTTAACAATGATGAATATACCATTTTAATTAGTTGGAGGAAAATGATCATCGTCCAATCCGACTAAAAGTTTGTTCCATGCAAACTGGCAAACCATATAATTTAGTTTTCTATTGTATATCTTTCAATATCATTTTTATGGCCCAAAACATCATTCACAATCCATAGTGCTTATACCAATTTCACAACAATCAAATTGCAGCAGCTGCGGCAGTAGTAATTTCTGAGGAAAAAACTAAGCCCAGCTTAAATCTATTAACTATAAATGGTTTCCACAGTTTCTTGGTCCCCCCCCCCCCAATGGATTCCTTTGTCTTTTATTACTCGTGTTGTTTTCTCTTCCAGATTATTCAAGTCTCCAAGGTAGAACTAGAGATGTTTAATTCACAGTACATAAGTAACCAACTATCAAGAAAACTGATTTCCCAATACAAGCCACACACAATTATGCAAAGACAACAACAAAAATAACTATCCATCAACAATACCTTTGATGGAGTACTGGTAATGGTACAGACAGGATAAGTTTTAGGAGCAGGTTTTGGCTGACATTCATAGCACTCTGTTTTTCCCTTCACATGTACAGTCACCTGATTTTAAAGATTCAACAAACAAGTGAAAAGGGGAGGAAAGAATCTTCAAACAAAACCAACTACACTGAAGCATTTTGCAAAACAAATAAAAGGACAAATGAAATAATAAAAATGATGCAGAAGTTTGAATATGCCGGTCAAATGCACAGATGGTTTTTTCCACCATGTGTTTCTAAAAAAAATATAGAGTTTTACATAGTACATAATATATCTCTCCAAAACTACATCTAGCCACACTCAAAAAAAGGACTTGAAACTATTTAACATTATGCAGGAATCACATAATGTAAGACAGAAAATTCATATAGCTAACCCCGTACGATTGGAACAAGGGTAAAGATGATAATGATGACAATGATGACATAGATGATGATTAATGTAACATTTCTATGATAAACTATCACAGACAAACACATAATAAAGAATACTATAGGATCCTTAGCTGATGTAATTATTCAATGAAGCACGTGAATTCTTAGACAGGGAAAAGATAGTTCACTGCATGAACTCAGCTAAAGACATTCCATTATGAAACCCTTTCTGCAACTGCTATGGAGCACTGTCCAGATAAAAAACCAACATGCCAACTACGCATGAAGCAAAGAAATTACCTTTCCCGACCTAGACATCTTTGACATATGAAGATTGGCATCGCTAATAATCAAACCAGTTACAATTCTACAAAGCTCAAGTGATCTCAGATAAAAAATATAAACACACACACACAAGGAACCAGAAACATAATGGACAGACAATAATTTATTAGATGCAATCAATTGACAGACCTAGTTCCAATGAAAAAAATTAGTTTCTTGCCAACCAACTCTAAAGCAATAACTCACCTGTCCAAGGAACCCAGTTGTCCCACTTTCAATCAAGGGAACATCAGCTGCCAAACACAGGCGATTCACATGTCGTCTAGCATCTAAGTTGTCAAGTCCATTCAAGACCACATTAAATTTCTTAAAGAAGTCCACATTGAAGTCAGAATCCTTTACATTGGCATGGTATGAAGTTATGCTTATCTCAGGTCTAAATTTTAAGACAGCTTCCCGAGCAACCTGTTAAAAATATCCATGAAAATATCATACACTGCACACCTTTGCAAATAGAAAGCAAAGATAGATTAAACATACTTACTTTGGCTTTGGATTGCCCAACATGTGATTGTCGGAAGAGGAATTGTCTGTTGAGGTTACTCACTTCTATAGTGTCCATGTCAATCTGCAATTTGAGATAACCAACTGCACAAGTGAATAATAACCAAAAGAAACAAAGTAAACTTGTTCATTCTTGCATATACACAGAACCTGGAAAAAGAATTTGGATTATAATTTAATATCAATCCGCAGGTCGTGAATTGAAAAATTAATAAAGGGATCTATCCAAGTAGTGGTAAATATAAGTCAAACCACCACATCCAAACCCACTATACCATAAAAATGTGGCTTATAGTTCATCTTTTTTCAAGATTGGATATCATATACCCCATCAATTTGTTTAAATATATAGCTTTTCTTTCTTTTCGCTTATTAACCTTTTACACAAATTATAGGATTTCAACCACAGAGCATATGAATTAATCAATGGACAGGACAGCAATGAAGGTACAAACTGAAAAATTAACAAACAATGAAGAAAAATGAATACTTATGAGTAGAACCACTTCAGGAATCGCCCTGACTGGCACTAGTCAGCTACTGTGTGTTATTATAAGTTCAAGTCAGAGGTTCGGTTAAAAATATTTCACTTGTTACTAAAACGAGCAAAAATCCCCAGACACCCTAAGGTCTAAGCCTTAGGTAAGAAGTTGCCACCACTTTGATTCCTGTAAAACATTTGGTTAATTCTCTTCCAATTCTTTGATTAGCCAGATCCTAGATTCTTCTAAGAATGTTATAATTCTTAACAAAACTTTGAATAATCAACAACGACGATGATAATGAAAGAAGAACCAATACTAACTCAACATTTCATCACTTTTCATTCTAATTGACACATGATTACCTGTACAGATAATTCATTTTTAAAAAAGAAAAATTCAGAAGAAAATTGAACTAAATTTGGTACTAACAGAACTATTTTCCCTAATTAAAACCCTAAAAAAACAGCACATAAACTTCAATAAAAGAACATGATATGGGTATAACACATAATGAAAACCCTAGCAAACTACCAAAGGAATAAGAGAATAACAGAAACCCATCCCTTAAAAATCAACAGCAGAAGAGGGAGAGAGAGAGAGAGAGAAGCGCACAATATGAATATCTTGGAAGCCAGAGAGAGCGAGAGTCTTGAGAAGCTCGCAGCCGATACCACCTGCCCCAACCATGAGCACTTTCGCGCCCTGCAAAAAAAAACCCAGAAACATTTTTCAAAAAATTAAACCCAAAACCCACTCAGAATTCGAGCAGGGAGAGACTTTCACAGTTGGGGTTAGGGTTTCAACAGAAATTTTGACAGTTGGGTGCTGCAGCAGTACCTTTACAGCGGCCAAGTGTTTCCGGGAAGCCATGAGAGTTGCAGAAGAAGCAGCTAGAGAGAGAAAGGGGAAGACTGCAACAGTGGATTGGACTTAATAGCACAGAGGGGGAGAGAGGTGGGTGGGCTTAGCTTTTAGATGGGTCTGTGGAAATCGAACAGAGGACGTGGGGGGAATCTTGGAATGGTGGGTTGCGGTCGTGGAGACCCAGGTGGGGAGGTTCGAGGAAGGAGGGCAGTCGAGGTTGAGGGCGCCAAAAACACAGCAAAAAGGTGAAACTTCACAGCCAAAAAACCCCTCCCTCTCTTTCTCTCTCTAGGTTCTGTCTTTCGTGTGAGAGTAATGGAGGAGCGACGAGAGAGAGAGGGAGCGTGGTGCCTGTGGGCGGAGTTAATAAAGTTTGAGACTTTTGAGTCTCCCATCTCTTCTTCCTCTGCTCCCCATTTGGGTTTGAGGGTTTTGTTTGACTCGTTTTTTGGCCTACTTTGCCATGTCTAGGGGAGGATGGTAAAGGCATTTGGTCATCACAACAATGATTTTCCATTTGAATTTGGAAATCTAACAACTAGATGTATCCGTTTATGTCTTGTTTGGGTCAAGTCTTGTATTTGATTACTAATGCTACAAATATGATAGTTTTAGATACAAACGATGAGTTTCGATTTGTTAAGAAAGTCTTAAAGTGAGAAACGAGGTGCTAGAAGTTTCAAATCTACAAAAAGTTGGTAACTGAGATTAATCCAACCTTAACGATAAGCTATAAATAGTAATTCTGGTTCCCGAAACAATAATTTTTATAAAAAAATGTGATAAAAAATACTACAAAAGGCAAACGTGTGCTTGTGTTTTAACACTTCAAAGCACAAAAGCGTATTGTTGATCAATTGTTAGCATCAAACCTCGTTGTAGGGATTTGGTTTTGCAAGTTATCAAGTAATTTTGGTTAAGAGGTCTTCGAGTATAACTATGTCAAGGCAAAGCGCTTGAAGAGTAGGTTTCAGTAACTCTTTACATCTTTAAAGTTCGAACTAGTTGTTGTTATGAATTATGTTTTTGCGTGAATATTTAATGTATAATATGTATGAATGTGGGCTAGTTAATAGTGGTAGTGACGCTAACACTATGCCACTAGCAGCATTAACTAGTCCACACATAATATTGGCTTAGTACTAGACACCTCTACCTCTACCTCCATAGTATACCTTAGAATTAAGGCATGACATCATCAGCTCATATGGGAAAGCAAATTATTATTTTTTTTTAACAATCGATATTATCTACATTAAGGGAAGAGAATGGACTTAGTCTTACAATGGACTAACAATATTGTAATTCAAATTTGCTTTTGGCGAAAATCGAATCTAAGACTTCTTACTTACCTACCAGTGAAGATGAATAATATTAGACCGTAGTACTAAGTGACATTATTATTCTAAATTACATTATTTTAAAATGTAGTCCATTAAATATTAATTTTTATTTATCACCGATTGGCGTCATATATCTATTGCTTGGCAAGATCTCACATATGACCCGTAGTGTTACTGTTACACTCGATAATTTTACACGTATTGAACTGAAAATCTATAATTAAGTTCAAATATTAATAAGGAATGTGATATCCACACACCTCTTTTTACTTCTCCCACACCTTTTTGGTTTTTAACCGTCGGATCGGATGAATTGAAGAAAATCAACGAACAGAAATTAACAACGATGTGTGAGAAGTAAAAAGGAATGTGTGGATAACACATCTCTATTAATAACTGTACATTGTGTCAAGTCACATGTTACGGTTTTGACCCGTACTCTATCATTAAAATATTCATTACATTTTTGCGTAGACAAGCGAAAAAGAGTATAAACAAATTAGGTCACCCTAGCTTTTAACTTTTTACCAAAATTGGCAAAATATGGACACAGGTGTCGTTTCAATTTCAACGCATGCCAAACACTGGCCTGAATCTGTACCGTCCCGGGAGCTGTATTTTCACGTATCCAAACATCCCTCATATCCCTTTGCGGGACCGCAAGTCGCTTTCCGATTCCTTGCGTGACAATGACGACTGCAAGCGAACCCCACCCCACCAACAAATCAAATACCGCCACGTCACTCCCTCACACCTTCACACGGTCCGCCCCCAACACACAAAGCTCCTCTCTCTCTCTCTGAAGCTTTCATTTCTGCATTCCTCGCTGACGCCTGAAGGAGAAGCAGCTGCTGCTGTAAAAGGGTTTGTGTACGGACACTCGTCACGCTCGTACCGACGCTCTCGCTCCGAGAGTCTTTTGCGAGGGCAAGAGGGAGTGGCTGTTTCGTACTCGGAAGCCAAATGCGATTGCTTTTTCCTCTCTAAATTCCCAAATTTAAGGTTTTTTTTTTTTTTCTTTTTCTGATTTTTGCTTCTTTTAATTTGATTTTTTTTCCTTTAGCTCGGAAGTGTTTCCATTGTACAAAAATGGCGATTTTGTCATCTCGGTTTGTCTTTTGGTTAATGGAAGTGACCGACTTTTTGTTTTGGGTTTCTTGTGTTCTCAGTGTTTGAGCCATGGAGTCACCAATTGATGTATCCCCCATTAAAACTACATATGACAGTAAGCTTCTCGCTCTCTCTATACATGTGTGTGTGTGTGTGTGTGTGTGTGTGTGTGTGTGTATCTGGAAATTTGGATTGTTGTGGCATGTGAGAGAAATGCAGGTTGAGCTTGTGACAAACCATTTGTGTGGGATTACATTTTGTGAAATTAACGTTTTGGTTGAAAAAAATTGAAATTTTTTATGCATTAAAATGGGGACTTGAAGATTAGAAATTTGATTACAAAGAAAAATTGTAGGGATTGTTTAGTTATTGTGGGTTATTAGGGTTCTGTAGTTTGTGGTTTGTATTAGGGCTAATTCAGTAGTCTGTGGCTATTGTGTAGCTATTGTTGAGAAACTGAGAAATAAGTTTTTATTTTATTTGGGTTGAGGGCACAAGAAGTGGGGTATGAAAGACATACAGCCTTTGGAAGCGCAACACCTTGTGCAGATTCTGTGCTATCCAAAAAAGAGAACTTGTTCTTCTTGCCAAAGTTATTTGTTGCAAATTACCAAACGGTGTTAGGTCTGCTTCTACTGTGAACAAGTAGTAGCATGCCTTGAAAAGCCCCACTAATGCAGTCTTGAAATTTAATAGTTAAGGTTTTGGGCAAACGTTGTGAATTCCATTCTCCATAGTTGACGTCACCAACTAATAAAATATTTTGTGATTTGTGAATTTTTCATGTTCCATGAGAGTTAGGCTGTATGGATATAATCTAGAAGCTGACGTTCGTATTAAAAAATTTCAGCTCTGATATATTGCTTTTGTTTTCATCAGAAGTTTTCTAGCTTTGAGGCTAGATGTATGTTTTTTATTGTCTTATAAATCAGCTATCTGACTCGGCAAACAAAGAAACATAAATAGATTGATGCTGAACAACAACATATTTTTCAACTTGTAGTTAACTAATATTACACAACTCTTTTCTTCATCAAATTGTTCTTGTCATGACCAAAATATTGAACCTTAGGTCCAATAATGTGTACTCTGCCTTTTAGCTGTCTCCATCAGTCCAGCTGAAACTGAATCTCAGCAGATTGATTTTCTCTTGTTACTTAAATATTGTCAGTGCTGCTATTCTGTCCTACCTTCAAAATATAACAAGTAATACTATTAACCTGGACCTCTATTACCCTTGTGGTTGTGCTACTTCTATGATCGCCTAGAATTTTCGTGCATGCATTGCATTGTGAAGTGTTAAACAGTACGTATACAAGGTTTGTATTGTAAACTTTTGAAATTAATATATAATTCATTTTTTATGTTCATGCATCTTGCATTGCTTTAGGATGCAATTTCTATTAAGAAAGCACACAATATCCTCCACTTATACTCATACAAAAGGGAAAAAAATCCAAGTTTTTCACATATAATTTCCTCCTCTTTCCTATGCTGATGCTGATTTGATATACTTGGCTAGATGGTTTTCTGAACTTATGAGTTTCTGTAATTTGCCTGCTTTCTTTTTCTTCTTATCTTTCGCAAGATCCTCATTTTTATATCTATTTGTATGTTACCTTCCATTTGAGCTCAGGTTTGTATTCCAAGGGGCATAAGAGGATGAAACTCTGTTTGGACGGAAAGAATTATGATGGCTTGGACTTCTCTGTAAGTAAGCATGATGAAGTTGTAGAGAAGAAACCTAAGTCTACTTCAGAAGTTGTTGACTACACTGATCCATTTGCCATACGGAACTTGCTGGAGAGGTTAGACTGTGGTGAATATGGAAGTGTTACAAAGGAGATAGAGGCAGTTCTTGCTAAAAAGACCCAAACTATGGTCCCTTATTTTGCAAAGTATCCTGCACTGGCAAATGCATTCCTGGAGGAAGACAAGAGGCAGAGTAAAAAAGCTCCCAAATCTGAAAATCCACTAGCTAGTGATAAAGTCATTGATTTGGAGGATGACTGCGTTGAAAATAATGCTCCTGCATCACTGAGGCCTGTGGTAATCATTGATTCAGATGAGGAACAAAGTGAAGATCCGAGATCTTATCCTTTCAAAGAGGTTGTCTTGCCACAACCATCGTATTCTTTCCAGGAGGTTTTCTTGGGACAATCGTCAGAACAGAATTCCATGAATAACACAGTGGTATGTGTGCCCTATATATAATATCTCTACTTTCCTGCTCAATTTAATCCTATCTGTCAAATGATTGGTCAACGTATGTTCAGGAAAGGGACTTTTTGGAGAACAGACTTCCAGGTCAAAAACCAAGTCTGTCCAGTGAAACAGGAATCAAGAATCACCCAGGAATTTACGTTGGTGTAGAAGATGATGGTGATTACCAGACAGATGTTGAAGAAGATGATGGTCTGGGAGATATTTGGAATGAAATGTCAATGGGTTTAGAAACTAACAAGGTATCATTTCATTTATGTACATTCTTTACTATAATAACATGTTTCTTTGCTATGTGCATGTATTTTATGTTCCAAATTGGAAAAACATGTTGGCTTGTCACATGTTTGGTGCAGATTGTGTCAGCTCTCTCTGCTTTGCTCGAGCTCAAAGTAACAACTTCCGTCTTTGATATAATAATTATTTCTGAAAAAATAGAGCCACTGATGCTTAATAAAACTCATTTCCCAATTAAAGTGATTGCTCACCTGAACAGAGATTAATGTTTAGGGAGGAAAAAACCCTTAAATATTGAGTAAACAGGATAGAAAAAAATATATCTCCCTGTAAATAGTACGTTTTTGCAAGTTTGTCATCCCTATTCAATTTCACAGGGAAAGTGTCTATATGTCAAATTACTAGTATAAGCATCAGAGTTAAGAATATTTTGTCCAAAAATCTTCGATAACTTTCCAGATTCACAGTTGTCATGATTATCTTATGTTGACAATTGCTGTTTCTGATAGGATGCTGCTGTAGAAGGAATGAGTGGCGGGGAAGAGGAAGGTGACTGTGATCATTCTTTTGTCTTGAAGGATGATATTGGATATGTTTGCCGCATTTGTGGGGTTATTGACAGAGCAATTGAGACAATATTTGAGTTTCAGTATAACAAGGTATGTGCATGGTTAGTGTTCCTTTTTTAAACTTGATTAGATTAAATATGAAAGCACATTTGAATTTTTGTCTTAATGTAAGCACACAGTTAGAATTTGAATTTCTTTATATTGTTTTGGAAGACCGACTTCAACAGGGCTTATAGGCACATGTACCAATTCTCTCTAGGTATCAGTGATAACACTAGAACCAACAGGAAAACAAAAGTTTAACAGCCATTGAATCAGCTTTCTCTTATGACGATTTCTGAGACTGTTATTCGCTTGTGCAGCGTACAAGTAGGATAGGTTGGCCCATTATACGAGTTTAAGTAGGATTGGCGAAATTACCTGTGGGTGGGCACCCACAAATGCATACCCGTTTATCTTGCAATGGGCCCTTATGGATTTACCCAAACCTGACCCATAATCCCTCCACATTAATAAATCATTTTTGTTCACTGGTTTCTATAAATGAAGAACCTGACCCATAATTCCTCCACATTGATACATAAGCCTAAGTATTATCAAAATTCCTTTCTGCACAAAATGAAATAAAAAGGGAAAACGTACATGCAAGAACCGGAACATCTAAGCACTTCATGTCCTCCAATTTGTCAGTTGAATCCAAAGATGCAATCATATTAATTATCTACTGTATTGCATATATAAAGTTTTTCGTTTTCCATCTTCTTTGCCTTATCAATTCAGGCTTTCTTTTTCTGTGAACTCTCCTTTGATTCCTCAAAATGAATGGAGCAATGACGAAATCAAGTCATCTATTACTCTCATCTTCTCAATCCCCTTATTTTGTGAAGGCATGACCAGCCCCTCCCTTTTCTTTTGTCTTTTTCAACTTTTGGCATCCACTTTTGGTTGCTAGAAATAGAGAAGAAGACGCATGAAATTGATAGCATTCTAAGCATTGTTCTAAAAATCTCCGCCTAGCGCCGCCTAGGCACTAGGCGGCTGGCCACCGCGCCGATTAATGCCTGGGCATTTGAAAATTAAGAAAGGGCTCCTAGACCTGCCAAGGCTCCCGCCTAGACTACCTAGGCACCCGCCTAGCTTGCCCAGACCCGCCTAGGTCGCGACTCACTTAAACAGAAAATAGTTAACTATCATTTTGCATTTTATTTTTTTCAATAAATTGTAAGAGACTTTTTGCATACTTAAATGAACACACATTATATCATTGTTCTGCATGTGTCCATTATGTTCCAACACTTCATAATATATATGTCATTCTATTTTGTAGTTTATGATGAAATTATATATATTTAAAGTACATGTAGACACTTATTTACACGAAATATAATGGATGTACTTAAAGGGAATTGTTATTGGCACTCCAAAATCTCATTTGGCACTCCAAACTTTCTATAATTAGAATGAAACGTACACTTGTGAGGAGTGTAGATTGAGATTGTTGGAGTGTTAATAACAGTTCCCTACTTAAATCTGCTTAGGTGCTAGGCCCCAGCCCGCTGCCTGACTAGCGCCTAGCGTCTTTTAGAACCTTGATTCTAAGGCATTTCCCTCTTTTCTTTTTACTTGTATGAGTTTTTCAATAACGTAGGGCACAGCAGCAGAATGCTTTCTTTAAAAAAAAATAGTAATAATTAAATAAATTAATAATTTGGATTCATGTTTCCCATTGTTATTACCAATTCATGCCCTGCTACATCCTGGTTTAATAAAAGTCTCCATGCCAGCCCCAAACCTGATTGTTCTTACCCAAACTCGCCCCTAGTGGAGCAGGTCCCTATGGCTGCCTGATTCAGCAGCTGATTTGACCATCCTTGTATTAGCTCAATTTGAAATTCAGTTTCTCGACCAAAATGTTGCTAGATTGATGTACCAATTCATATAGGAAAAGGAAGCATTCAGCTCCTGTTATCTAGAGTGGAATAGGAGACTTTAGTAATAAAATTCTGAAATGATTGCTTTTTTTTTTTTTTTTTGTGAGTTGAGGATCTATTGTTTCCACATTCCACAAGAGGTGTTCATGGTAACCTGAAGAACTAATATGTTGATCTAACTCATATAACACATTGGTTCTTTTCTAGTTATTCATTATGAATGGTAGGAGCATGACATGTGAATCTGTGGTCTACAACCATGAGTTTGAAGAGTTTGTGATAGTTTTAATCCATCTTGGGAAACACGAAGGTTAATCCTTCTCTTCTGGTCCTTTATGAACAATCTCTCTGGTTGACTATCTGCCTGTATAAAAAAATGTGAACAGGGCTAGGGAATGCGTAAAATGTCCTTGTAGTTGGCAGTGAACCTGTCAATAGGGTTGGTTTCATCTGATCAGCTCTTGTTGGTTTCATTAGTTTATATAGGTCAGGTCCGCTTCATTGTTTTAAACCTGATATGCATCTGTTTGTTTTCGTATATTTTAAACTGAAAAAACCCAAACCAGACCATATATATAAAGTTTTCTAAACAAGATGGACTGAGCAGGAATGACTGACCATCGTGCTTCGATTGGGGTTTCATAATTGTTTGTCCAATTTTTTTTCTTAGTTTCTGAACAAAATTGGTGTTTGTTTTTAGCCCTAATCAATCTAATCCAATCATTCAGTCAATTCAATTCTTTTGGTTCTAGGAGGTTAGGACCAATATTAGGTAGTTGTGCATGAAGAAAAATTCAACGTGACAGGGTTGCATTAGATGAGAAATACCCCAACCTAATCCGATGTAACATGTAGATACCCCTATCTATCAATTGGTGCACTGGATATCCCAGATTCTCAATGAGCCAGCCAATATAGTAAACTCACCATGTGAATTAGTTAACTGGGTAGCCACTTAGTACTACGGTGTAAGTGGTATTCCTCTTCAATTGTAAGTGAGAGGTCTTAGGTTCGATTCTCACCAAAAGCAAATTTCAACCACATTAGAGCATCTCCAAAGGAAACGTCAAAAAATAAGTTAACTGGGTATCCCTATAGGTTTCTTGTCTTTTTTCTTTGTTAATTCTCCCCATGATTTTTGGCACTAGACAACTCCCTAAACATTTTGCAACAAGAAAGCAAACCAAAGGTTGACTTCTCTCTACTTATTATGAAGTCCAATAAAGTCTGTCTGGTAGAAAAACCCAGCATGTATCTCTGAAGGACGTACTCATAGTGTTTGACAATGTTCATAGTTGATTGTGAACCCACCACATTACTCTCTCTTAACCAGGCTCAGGAGCAGTTGAATTTAAATGAGATAACCAGGGTTTTCAGACAAGGAGATAATATTCTGAGAATAGCAACCCAACAATAGTAGATAGATAAATTGTTAGAAGTTTGATGAATTTATAACATATTGGAAGTGATATATTTGTGTTACTGCCTGGTTGAACTTTTTATTTTTGCCCTGAATTCTAGTTTTTGTATTTGCCTCATTGCTGTGGAATCAAAGTCATCAATAAATGGATCACGGATCTGCGTAAACTCACTGGAAGTTATTTGATATCTCAACAGCTAAATGGCCTCTTCTGGAAGCAAGTTTCATAGTATCATTTTTTTTCTGTTTACCTCAGGTCAAAAGGAGTACAAGAACTTACATGCCTGATTCTCGGAATGGCAAAGAAAGAGATTCAGCCGAGATAGATGGATTTAAATTGTCAGAGGATGGTTTGATACTTACTGAGATATCTGCTCACCCAAGACATATGAAACAAATGAAACCTCATCAAGTGGAGGGTTTCAATTTTCTTGTTAGCAACTTGGTTGGTGATAATCCTGGTGGTTGCATCTTGGCCCATGCTCCAGGTTCTGGTAAAACATTTATGATAATAAGTTTCATGCAAAGTTTTCTAGCTAAGTATCCAAATGCAAGACCCCTGATTGTTCTTCCTAAGGGAATCCTGGATACATGGAAAAAGGAGTTTAAAATTTGGCAAGTGGAGGATATTCCATTAATTGATTTCTATGAAAATAAAGCAGACAATCGATCACAGCAGCTGGAGGTGTTGAAACAATGGGTGGAGCACAAGAGTATCCTTTTCTTAGGGTACAAGCAATTCTCTTCTATCGTTTGTGATCGAGAAACTAGCAAGGTATCAACTGCGTGCCAAGAAATATTGCTGAAGGCACCTTCAATTCTTATTCTGGATGAAGGGCATACTCCAAGAAATGACAACACTGACGTGTTCCAATCCCTTGCAAAGTTGCAGACACCTAGGAAAGTTGTACTTTCTGGAACCATTTTCCAAAATCATGTTAACGAAGTATTCAACCTTTTGAATCTTGTTCGTCCTAAGTTTTTAAGAGCTGAAACATCCCGACCCATCATCAAGCGGATCATGAGTAGAGTGCATATACCAGGTGTAAGGAAGCAGTTCAAAGCTGGTAGTGAATCAGCCTTCTATGAACTAGTGGAGCATACTCTACAGAAGGATAATGATTTTCGAAGGAAAGTCACTGTCATACACGAATTGCGTGAAATGACTAGCAAGGTGCTTCATTATTACAAAGGAGATACCCTCGATGAACTTCCTGGGCTAGTTGATTTCACTGTGGTACTAAATCTCACCCCCAAGCAGAAGCACGAGACAGAGAAATTAAAGAAGTTTGCAAGAAAGTTCAAGCAAAATGCTGTTGGAAGTGCTGTTTATCTTCACCCAAAACTGTCCAACTTGGCTTGGAAGCCTACTGATCCAGATGACAGAGTGGATGAGCTCTTGGACAAAATAGATGTGAAAGATGGAGTCAAGGCAAGATTCTTTCTTAATATACTGAACTTATGTGAGTCAGCGGGTGAGAAACTTTTAGTTTTCAGTCAGTACCTCCTACCACTGAAATTTTTGGAGAGATTAGTAGTCAAAATGAAGGGGTGGAGTGCTGGGAGAGAAATGTTTGTGATCTCAGGTGAGTCAAGCTCTGAGCAACGGGAATGGTCTATGGATAGATTTAACAATTCCCCCACCGCGAAGGTTTTCTTCGGCTCGATTAAGGCTTGTGGG
Source organism: Pyrus communis (assembly GCF_041283825.1). Taxonomy (NCBI): domain Eukaryota; kingdom Viridiplantae; phylum Streptophyta; class Magnoliopsida; order Rosales; family Rosaceae; genus Pyrus; species Pyrus communis. The sequence goes on along the minus strand of NC_142574.1, from coordinate 5,999,977 downwards.
GAGGGTATATCGTTGGTAGGGGCTTCTCGACTAATACTTCTGGATGTACATCTTAACCCCTCAGTGAGCAGGCAGGCCATCGGTCGTGCATTTAGACCAGGTCAGAAGAAGAAAGTTTTCGTGTATAGATTGGTAGCTGCTAATTCACCTGAAGAGGAAGATCATAGCACTTGCTTCCAAAAAGAAACAATTGCAAAAATGTGGTTTGAATGGAATGAATATTGTGGTTACCGGGATTTTGAAGTGGAGACCATTGATGTGAATGAGAGTGATGATCCCTTCCTCGAAAGTCCAGTGTTGAGGGAGGATGTGAAGCTTGTGTACAGAAGGTTTGTACTCTTGTACATCTAATTGTCGTTATTGAGTTCCAACACCTAAATGTTTCTGTTGTTATATCCTAACTACTTATTTCTATAATTTCAGGTAGGTACTGCCATCGTCATTGGGCTGACAACTGACGTACAGAGTAGGGAATATTTTCTCACTATACTTTGGTTGACATTCCGTCCTTTGTCTGTTCACATTAGATTTTTGATTTCTGGAAGAATTTCAGGCAGGTTGCTTAGCGTTTATTCGTTAGTACAGGCAGTTTCTGTTTTCTGCTCTTAGAATCAGACTAGTCCCTCTATGTCCACCGGGCAATGGATTCTGACATGTAAAAGTTGTGAAGAACGGAAATTTTGACAACGCTGTTTGAAGGAGGGTGCTTTTCGTCTTCTAGGATACATGAACTATGATGTTCGGTGTGATTTCTCTTGTTCGAGTCTGGTTTGTACCGCTGCTTCATTTTGGGGGCTAAGCATTCTGCTTTTAATTTAACTGATCTTCAAGGAAATAGAGCAATTACAGTTAGTGTATATGGTTATGCTAGTTCTGGACATCTTGCTTTGAGTTCAAGAAAACCAGACAAGCTTTATTTATTTTTAGTCGCTCGTACTTCTCATCGTTGGGCGTTGCACCAATCAACCGGAAAAATGTTACTTTCGCTCAACAACTTTGTCACTGTCGAACAATGGCTAGGTTCGTGTCACTTAGAATTGCTTGCTCTCTCACCACCAACCCGCATACCCACATGTCCAATGCGACCATTTGCCAGATGACCATAGAGACTGAAGAACAATGATATTGGATACATGTATTAAATAATGAATTCTTATGTGGGGTGTAAGTAAAGCAAATAAATGTGTGGGAGAGAATTTCCGCTTGGTTGGATACTTTTGTGACACATGGGCTACTTTATCTCTGCGGTCCTAATTGGCTAAAATGATTCACTTTTGATATTTGGTTTTTGAAATGAAATATCGACGACATGTCAATCACATATCAGAAAACATAACGATGATAATAACAACGATATGCTAGAACCAAATCATTTCCTAACAAAATAAAAGGCTAGGCTAGGAGGAACCCACATTTCCTCACCCTTTCCATCTCCAAAAACATTTTTCTTGTTTCCAACTTCCCCATCTCTTTCTCCATCTCCATCTCTCCCTTCCAACTCCCTTATCTCTCTGTTCATCTTCTTTCCCATCTCTCTCACAACAGTTCCTCCTCCATCTATGTGATCTAATCTGAGGTTGGGGGTCTTAGATGATGGTCTAGTGAATTTTACTATGTTACGTTGCCCTTCAAGAATTCAGGGGTTTAGCCAACCCATGATTAGAAAAGGGAATACAAGCAACAGTTTCAGCCACAAGATGCCGAGACAAAAGAAGGGCGGATTCTTGCATGTCACCGGAGATATATTCTCGTGTGAGTACCCTCATTCACGGCGACATATCCCCGGTAACACAAGTCTTTCTTCCGAAGGGAACGAGACCCCTCTTCTTGCCCCTAATGAAATTGACTTGGCAACATCGAAATAACAGGCGGACAACTTTCCAGCAAGCTTTATTACGAACTATTCTATTTTCTTCAATACCATCAACAGAGTTTGGCACTGATTGTACATTTTTCCCTTCCAACTTACTAAACAAAGAATATGTATCTCATCTTTACAAATATGCTGACCTTCAATCAATTTCTTCATATATTACAACTGTACTAGTAGTATGTTTCCAATGTCTGGCGGAATGCAACATTCCTTTTCACCATTTGCATCGCAAAGTCGAATGTTCCTCAACAAGCAGTCGAAAGCCTATCGCTGTCTGTTTTTTTTTTTTTTCTCCCCCGCCCCAAAAATAGTTTGGATATAAGTAATGTGGATATGCAATGAAGCATCTTTCACACTACGAAATCATGTAACAGATGGGAGGAACTAAATCTGTGTTGCTGCTGGTTCCCGGAATCAAGGCATTCAAAATCTGCTGTCTCAGATCCTACGGAAGAAGCTGCAGGGTTGTATAAATCGTCCCCTCTCACAGAAACAAACCCGTGATGAGTCCCACTAGAGATGGGTAGGCTACCGCCACCGTCACAATGCTGCAATCCCAATGTCAGAGAAACCCCACTTCCACTTCCAAATCTCCCCAGCTCCGGCATGTGGTATGCAGCAGCAGCTGCCGTAAACCTCTCACTGTTCCTATCAGTCTGAACATTTGCATCAGAAAAGAGACTCGAGTCATCCATACCAGGCCTTTGCCCCTCTCTAAGCTTGACGAGCCCGTACTCAGCTTCAGCTTCATGACGAGTCACATTCTGGAAATTGGCATATCCAGCGGATCCAGCCATTTCCACGTCATGGAAATGGTCAGATTTGGAATCCATAAATTGTCCCGTGCTGAATTTCTCAATGGCTGTCGAACTTGCGCTAGGTTGCATACCTTCTACTCCGTCTTCCATGGTCCTCGTGTTGTCACCTTTTTTTGTTTGAGGTGTATTCTCAGATGAAGAGTTGGAGTCCATCTCAGCATCACCAGCCTCTTCTTTGTACATCTCCTCAACCATGGGCTTCCAAAGGCGCACTCGTGCATTGATAAACCAGTTTGAGACCTGCGCCGCAATAAAAGAGTACACGAACTTTCACATATCGAGTTAATTCAAATTAAAAATGTAAACATTTGTACTCAATAATCGATTTTTGTTATGAATTATGCAGCATTCTTGTAGCTGCAAGAACCTGCAGAACGAAACAGTTATTCCTTTTCCCGGATTGCTTTGTAGTTTGCAATTTCTTTCAAGCTGTACATTCCATATCCTAATTCAGCAGATTTTGCGAGGATCATAATGTTATACGTATTGAAGTCAATAAAGATAAAAGATCTTATTCTCTGTTATGTATGTATGTGGTGCCTAAGGAAAAATGCTATGTAAAACATGATTACTTCGTCATTACCTGACTTCTAGTCAAGCCTGTCTGCCTTGCTAGCAGGATCTTATCAGAATCCTTCGGATAGCTGGAAAATATCAATATTAACATGAAATTACGTCAAGAACTGATAATCGATAAAGTTTTCGGAAAAGAAATTGAGAAAAGGGTTGAAGTCAGGATTTACGGATGAAGGAAATGCTCAAAGAGCCATGCTCGCAGAATTGAGACAGAGCTTTCCGGCAAACCTCTTTGTGGTCTCCATGCATGTTGTTGCATCATGCCAAGCTGCTGAAGGGCTCTCTGCTGCTTGAGATGCTGGTCCACATAACGGAGGCGAGATATTCCAACTCCTTTCATGCTTCCTGAGGCACCTTGCTCCCCAAGGCTTTTACGGGTTGCTCGTATCTGCCCTGTGATTGCATCATGTAAGCACCGAAAGTGACGTGAAATAGTCTGCAGGGCAACAGCTGTGTACGGTTTAGCTGACCCACTTCCCGCTATCGCATCAAATGACGATACAACAATCTGCATCTGATGATAATACTGCTTGTACCTTCTGTCAACCTGTGATTGTGATATAAACACCATTACACCTCATGGGAAAAATAGGAGCTCCATTATATCAGACAAAGGCCTACGAGAAACAACCAACCACAACCACAAATTTCTACAACATCCTCAAAGAAACAATGATCGTAGAAATATTTTCCGTAATCATTAGCTGCTCCAGAAGTAAATTGCCTCAATTAACAGAAACGAAAACCAGAAATATAATCATTAGCAACTCAGGGACCATGGAAATTCTGGCCTCAAATAATGGCGTTGTCCTTCTCCACTCGCATCAACAATTAACAATGGTACCTTCGGTCAATTCTACATCTTATATTGTTTCTGGTTCTTAGCAGAACAGGGTACTTGCGTCAACTGTCAACATAGAAGGATCACCTTGATGTTCCATCAGAGTCCGTAAACATACGGGGTAAGAAAATAAGGAGAACAATAACCCCAATATTTCATTGAGGTCAATTTTACTTCGCATCTCCCCATTTTCTTAGCAGAATGACTAGTATATGCAAATGCCTTCAATCAATGGTAGAGTAATTGTTTCATAAAATGCTTATCGACATGTCAACTAAACAGCCAAAACCTATATCTAAAACACCTTTTAATGATAAGCTTGAGATAAATCAATAGCCTAAACTTATTTAGAAATCGCACATGAGGATGCTATGCTTCATTCCATAGCATCTCGTTCAATTTATTAGACACCTAGGAAACCTAAAGAATAGTTGGAATATATTCCGCTTGGAGATATTCCGTTGGGAGAAAAATTGAGAGCCCCAACTATTTCACATGTCAAACACAATGCAAGGCTCCAGGTGCTTCAACTGGAAAGATGGAGGATCAATCAATTGCCAGTGTAAACATCCCTTAAACATGAAAGGATATACTCAAAACTTTTGGAAATTCTTGAAACTTTTTCTTCATTAAAATATGTCTGAATCGAAGAACAAAACCGTAATGGAATCGTTACCAGATGTTGGTTTATCTATCGATGCATCACTGTATGACTACATCATTAATTGATCAGTTTCAGTTGGAACAATCAACAATTGACACAAGCTCAAAAACGAAACCATTATGCATTTTGTTTGGTTTTGCTTAAGTAGACTGTTATTGCATGTCTTGATCCTTTTGTATTTCCTATTTTTAAAAATTAAAGAAACATATCACCGATCATTTCCGTCATTATTGTGAAACCAGTAACTAAGAGCCTAAGAGAACAGAACGATATCATCAACATAAAAGCATACTGATGAGGCGATCACCGACAATAAACATGCTACATAATATCACCTGCCTAAACATGCAACACATCACACGCATAAGAAGTAACACAGACAGGTGATGTAGTCATCTAAACAGCAATCAAAGCAATCATCACAGTGTAGAAAGCGCGAAGACAAAAGGATAATGCCAATCAAATTTGCAACTAAAATTGATTTAAGCTCTTAACATTATGACAAACTGACCAGACAAGCAAGATTGATCATATAATTAACTCATAAAGAGACAGTAAACTATATGCATTGCTCATACCTCATCTAGCATAGACAGAAGCTTCGTCAACTTGCTTTGCAACTCTTGTTTCTCGGCATGTGAAAGCTCACACGGTGAGTTACTGGCCGGCTCTTGAGGGTTTGTAGATACTCCACTCTCAAGATCATTCTTTGATCCATCATCTCCTTCCTTGAAACTCTTCTGATGATTGTGTGTGCTTTGGTTCTTCTCTCTATCATGCTGCTTCAGTGCTTTCTGGACATTGACGATTTCATCAAGCAGTTGTTGTGCTGCTTTGAGGTATTTGTTATGGGGAATGGTTCTTGCCATAGTCGACATCCCATATGGAGACAAATCCCCTTTACTTGAATCTGGATTGCCTCCCGGAAAACCAGATTGCAAATATTCAACATTTCTTGGCTGCTCATCTCTAAAAGAACCATTCCTACCGTCACCCTCACTTGAAACGGATGCATTAGGACTTAAGAATGAAGCAAAACCCATATTGTTATTCCGGTACGAGATAGAAGGCATTTGCATTCCTGATGGGATTTGTGTACTGAGGCTGAGGGACAACCCCTGACCTTGCAAGTTGTGTCCACCATGAAGAATACCTGAAGAAGTACCCATGGGGTGCGTAACTAGCATCTCATTTCTACCCTCCCTCCATGGACTGAATCCCTGCTCTCCAACATGCGCGCCACCAAGATGCGATAGGACATCATGCTGCTGCTGGTTGGAATCTGAACCCCCGACCGAGGAGCCTAAGTTGTTTTGCTGCTGAGAACTCCCAGCCAATGCGTCCGAGTATGACCCAGAGTTCATATACATCATCATGTTACCAGAGACGAGAGGTGCTTCTGGATAAGAACTAGGCAAAGGTTCCCTTAAATAGAGCATTGGCGTTGCATCTTTTTGATTATTCGAACCAGTATAGTAACTTGACATAGCTCTCTCAACCCCTTAACAGCTATATGAGCCCAATTACATGCTCATCCCGAACACTGAAAAAATGAGTAGAACTTCCATCATTGGCAAAACCGTACCATACTCGAAAAACTAGCAAGTTTGCAGGAATTTAATTGTCACTGTATTATTTATTACTCACTCACACCAGTATAAGCCAATGCATTAAAGCAAAGTGCTCAAGTCTCCAATGACATATACAGAAAAATTTACTGGTTGAGATTCCACTTCCAGGCAATCCTCACAGAAGAAAATCAATTCACCAAAGCAAAATTTACTACCAAGTACAAACACACAGAAGCTTATAATTAATGCCCAACAAACAGCTCATTTAATCATCCAAAAAGCAATCTTCGTATGCAAGAACTTAACATTTACGTATATGATGCTGACATATGAACTTTTTAGGTTTCTGGCAATCAAAGGATTTATACAACTTTTTCAGTTTGAAAGCTTCCAATTACATCATGATTATTAATTACATAGAACTCTTAAAAAGAAGGAATCTCTCTCTCTCTCTCTCTCTCTCTCTCTCTCTCTCTCTCTACACACACACACACACACACACATATATAGTAGATACATGCAAACAGAATTCAGAAATCAACCCAACAGAAGGAAAAATTAAACATATAAATATAAATTAAGAACAATATATTTAGATAAATTGATGATAATAACAATAATAATAAATCTGCTAACTCTGTGTATTTTCAGAAAAAGAAATTACTGGATCATCATCTTAACAAACAGAAAGAGAAAGAGAACAACAGAACCGAAGAAAAGGAGAAATTCATGAGTGAGACAGACAGAGAGCAGCTAAAAGATGATTAAAGCCAGGAAAAAAAAAAATATATATATAATGGAAGAATAAAAAAATACCTGGAAACCCTCAAGAGTTGTGGGTTGTGTGGGGAACAGAAAAGTCTTAGAGAACATCACCCGATCGTCTCAGAGCCAAACTTTCCGATCCCAACAACAACAAGTATATTATTTATTTAACAAAAAAAAAAAAAAAAAGATATTTAGTGTGTTGGGAGATAATTGAGAGCTTTAAATTTCTGCTTTTTTGCAATCATAGATATTCTCCATCCATCACTGAGTCAAATTCAAACCCCACGTGAGACTCGCACGCACACATACACACACCCACACAGAGAGATAAGTTTTTCAGTATCTACTGAGCCACTCAAGAAAAATGATGACTTTTCTCTCTTTTTCCATAAATGGGGTTATCTTTTTTTTTCTTGGGGGGTGGTGTGTAGGCTTTGGTGGGCAACACTGCTTTTCTAATAAGTGCTTTTGCTTGAAACCCAGTTGGGAAAAGTGTTGCCTTGACTACTTGCTGCTTCTGCTTCTGCTTCAATTCAACAATTGAACTCAATGGCTAATTGCTTCTGCTTAACTGGTTTGGATGGTGAAGATCAAGTGTTTGGTTAAGGAGCTCAATCTCTAACCACCAGTTGGTGGACCTAAAACCCTCTCTTAAACCCTCTCCCCATCTCCTCCTCTCCCACCATCTAATCTCTCTCTCTCTCTCTCTCTAAAAAAAGTTTATGATAATTCTATCTAACTTCAACCTGTATTGGCTGTCTCTCTCATCCCTTTGAGCATGGAAGGTCTGGGTTTGCTGCAATATCCACCATATAATCATATTCTTTTCTTTTCCTCTTTATTTTTTTATTTCTATATTTTGTCCTTACCTTTTATTCTAATCTCTTTTAACAAAATATTATATATTTTTTTCTTTTTGAATTTATGGAGTGCACCAATAAGCATTAGGCGACCTTGATTGTCTGACCTTTCAGTTTTTATACATATTCATTTTCTTCTATTTGTGTGATCACGACTAAGTTATATTAATATTTTATATCACTATTATTCTTTGTCTTATTATCTTTATAAAATAATTAATATAAAATGTTAATATGACTTAATCATAACCACTCAAAATAAAAGCGGATGAGAGTCTATGAACTGGGTGGGCACAGAAGCCGGTCCAACATTAGGTGCCAATATCTCTGTATTTGACGTTTTGTGCCAACTAATGTGTGATTTTTGCACTGGTGGTCCTGCCATCTTTATGTATTTATAGTTGTTTCCCATATTGTTGAGGTATTGCACACTTGTCACTACCCTCGCACATTTGTCACTGCCCTCCACATTCTCTTTTGCATAATGTGGTAATTTTTGTTCAATTGATGGGGATAAAATTTAATTTTTTCAAAGATCTCTAGACCTGTATATGTATGTATGTATGTATGTATGTATGTATGTATGTATCGAAGGACAAATGTCAGATTTATTGATCAAATTTGCATAAAATGTTTTCAGACAAAAATTAAATTGGTATGAAACTCGTCATTTACGAAATTAAACTTTTCACTTAAAAACAATAAAAAATATCATTAAATTATAGTACTAAATGATAAAAATATATTATTTTTTTAATATTGATGATTATTAATTTTTTAAATGTGTAACTATAAATCTAATCAATTATTGGGTGGAAAGGATTTTAACTTAAATACTCTCACATTTACAATACGAGTAAGATTGTCGTCTTTCCTTCTAATTAAAAAAGAAACTAAATCTAATTATTTAGACAAAAATTACCACATTTTTATTGTAGCTACTAGAGAGAAAAATAGGGTCGGGCCTTAGTCGGTGGCAATTCTTCTTAATCTCTTTCCTCTCTCCCCTTCAAATCCTATCTTCTAACTATCTTCCTCTCTTGGTTGTAGTCACCCTTTCGTTCTTATGACATTAGTCTTTATTGTTTGGACACTCTCTAGCTTTGTCGAGGAGAGACTTTGTAGCAAGTGTGGATTACTACTCAAACTCTAATCTTTGACTAGCGGGTGGTGGTTTTGCACACATGGCAAAGGATTATAACAAGGAAGTTAGACATTTTTTTGAAGTTTACTCTTAGTAGTGCTATCTTCGTCGGCGATTACAAGATCATCTGAGAGTGATGCATTCTTTCCTCATGGTGCATTTATTGTAATCCTACCATTTACAAGGTTTAAACCTAAGCAATTGTGGATCTTCCGTGGCTAAGCAATTGTGTCATATTCTAATGAGTTTGTAATTGCAAAGATTTAGCATTTCTTTTAACTAGTGTGTTTGACCTACTTGTTAGATGTAACATATTTGTTCCTATATACGTTCTTGATTGTTTTTAATAAAATATCATTTGATCTAAAAATTTATTATAAAAAACATAAAGGATAAATATATTGAATGTCAAGATAATAAGTAAAAGTAATTTGCATGTTGCAAAAGCATATGCTTCATTTTTACCCAAAAAGTGAAAAATTAGGGCACATGAACATTTGATATGATAATGTATGTAGACATATGTAAGATGGCACTTGCCAAACCCACTAATATATGTCACACCACACCTTTAGCTTTCTTTTTGGATCTTTTAGATGGTAACAATGAAAAAGGCATCTCTTTTATGTTTTATTAGGAGGAGAGAGTTAAGTGAGTGGACATTTGAGATCATTAGAATGAAAAGTACAAACTTTTGAAAACTAAGTGGGACTATTTACTTAAATGTCATCAAAGAAAATGATTCCGATAAATAAAGATGAACTTCGGGTTTTATTTATTTATTTTTTTGTTGGCCAATAATTTACTTATGTCACCAAAGAAAATAATTCGAATAAATAAAGTTACTTAATACTACGGTCTAGTGGTATTTCTCTTCACTTATAAATAAGAGATTTTATATTCGATTCTCTCCAAATACGAATTTGAATCACGTTATTGCTAACCCATTTTGTGAGGCTTACCCCACTCCCCCACCTCCTTACAGCATTTCCAACCCTAAAAAGCCCATCGGGCAATATGCAATTCAATCCTCCCAAGTGAATAATAACTGTCTTTAGTGAACAATAACTGCCCCAGTGCATCTCCATCGCTAAACTAAATAGCTCAGCCAATTCGTATTAAAATATTTTATTATTTTATTATTTTATTATTTATTTTTAATTTCGGATGATTATAAAAGATTGGTAGAAAGTATTTGAAAATATTGAAATGTGGTGTAAGGGTGTAAGGTGGAAGAACATGGTTAGGTATTTATAGAAAAACAATTATTATTTTATATATTTTTTGTAATTTTTAATTAATTTTTTAATTATAGCTTATGTCAGCCTTACGTCACATAGCCTAGGGGCTAGGCTAGTCGGTTTTAGCCTGGGTGAGCAACTAGGCTCCCCTAGAGCCCAATGAATTGGAATGGGGTGGATGAGTTTTGGGGGGAGGGAGGGGATTTAATTCACTATCCCTCAGGAGATTTGAGAGGGGTGAAAGTGCTCTTAGTATAAATAATATCATTTGCTTAAAAAAAAAAAAAAATTTTTAACTATTGGAGAAAAAATAATTCTTCTAGTGCTCAGTATAATTGAAGTGCAATTGAAGTGCTTCTTTTAATGATACTTCGTACTTTAGAGTCATAGGTAGATTACGAGTTCTATTCTCTGAATTTTTTTAGAGCTATTATTTACCATTTCTTTAGAGAAGTGATACGTAAATTAGTTTGTTTTTCTTTATTTGTGAATGATGCCTTCATGTGGCTTCATAGTTAAGTTTTCAGTCTTATGGTGCTATTTTCAACCATATCTTTGAACCAATTTTGATGGCCCATTAGCAAATTTTGCCTTATTTGCTAATTAAAATAATAATAATAATATCAGTAAAAAAGAAATTTCTTATAGACTTTCAACATCAACAATGTATAAAACAAATGTGAGAGGTCTCGGGTTCGATGTTCTGAGCTGATGAGTCTGCTTAACTATGGCCATGGGCAGGGTGAAACTACCCATAGCCTCTTCGGGGCCAAAAAATGATGGATAAATGTGGCTTGCCACCAATTGTCCACCTTTTAGAAGGAAAAAAAATCAACCAAAAAAATGGTATTAGATGGGAATTCATATGCTTTCAATGTTAAGTATACCTATTTTGAAGGACCTCTAAGTTTGTTTCTTTGTATTTGATTATCTGTAAAACTTGGTGCAAAATTTTTGGCCGAACTAGCTCAAAGGCAACACCTGCAGCCCCCGAATCCTTAAACTGAAACACAATATGAAAATAGAAAGAGACCGTTGTCGATATATATAATATATATGAAAGATAATGTTGTCAACTAGTAGATACAGAGGTCCTGTTTGTTATAAAGAATTATACATGTGTTAATCGAACATGTCTAAAGACTCACAGAAGCATTTCAACATCTCTCTAGCTACCATCATGTAATTCACCAGTCCCAATAATTGAATCCAATACGATCCATATGAAATACGAGCCTGTAATTCATCCCAACCACTGAGTCAATGATTTATGAATGATATTGTCAATAAACTTGCTTTGAATGGTAGTAAACTTGTACTCAGTTTTCAACTTTTCATATACATAAGGATTACCAGACGCAAAGGTAACAATCAAAATGCAACATACAAGTTACCTAAAACCATGGTACATTAGTCACTTAATATTACGGTCTAGTGATATTCCTCTTTACTTGTAAGTGAGAGGTCTTAGGTTCGATTATCGCCAATGGCGAATTTAAACCACATTATTGCTAGCTCATTGTGAAGCTAAGCCCACTCCCTCATTTTTAGTTTAAATAATAGCGTTTGTTAAAAAAATAAAATAAAATAAAACCATGGTACATGAAATAGATGCAACCATTTATTACAAGATTTTGAAATTAATTATTTTTTTTTTTTTAACAAAACAGAAAATTTGCTTAGTTGGATTGAAATTCAACTAACCTAAATTTATAAGCAAATATTCAAGATTAAACCTAATGATTGACTATAAAAAAATTGGTCTTAAATATGATTAACCCTTTTTAATTATTTGTCACTCATATGCACATTAAGAATAATAAAGAAATCAATTAATTCTAACCCGTGAAACCTGCGTAATAATGATTTTGGTGGGTTGGTTTGCCCATTTTCTTGACTGGCAATGCGTTACAACAATGTAAACCTGAGCCTATTGGGTTAGCCAACAATTTGGAGTCTAACCCAACCAACGGCCGATGCCCACCCTTAGGCTCAAGAGTTTTTTTTTTTTTTTTTTTTGAATAAACGATATTATTTACACCAGGGGGAATGATGGGTTTAACCTCATAATGGGCTAGCAATAATGTGGTTCAAATTCGCTTGTGGTGAGAATCGAAGCTAAAATCTTTCACTTACAAGTAAAAAAGAATACTACTAAACCATAATACTAAGTGGTTCATTAGGTTCTTTTTATTTCGTTGTTTTTGTTGAGAAAACAAGCATTACAAAATACATGATGCCCTACGCAGCACAAGAGTGTTTAATCACCACTCACCAGAGGCTTTGGTTATCAAGGAAAAGCCTTTGAAAATGGTTCCATTATTTATTCTGCATGCCTATCATGGTTTAGGGTTTAAACTTAAGGCTCATTTGTCTATAGACATGTTGTGAACACCACATTAGCTTGTGTTTTAATCAAAGGAGGGTGGAGTTAAATACGACTTATGAGAAAGCGTTATAGAATGTTAGGAACAGTCATTCACATGTATATGAGTGATTATCGGCTGTTGATGCATGTGAATCTTACAATACAGTAATGATTGACAATCGGGCATGCACGTGTACGAGCAATTGTCTTTAGCAGCACGAATAGACATTATGGCAAATTGTAAGTGTGACCTATGCAAAGCAAAATCAACCATCATACTCTTCCATTCTATTACAAGTTCCAATTTAGTTTGGCTTGCAAGGCATGTACTTAATAAAATGTCGCAGTTTCCCAAAAAACCCCTAATAAGGCAAAATTACAAATTAGACCCTATATACAATTGAATTATAAGAAAAATTAATGAAAATGACTTCAAAACTTTACATTTTAACAAAATATCATCTAATAACTTTATTTAATCATAAGGACAAAAAGAACAAAAATAAAATATAAACATGTGTGCCCAGAGCGCGTTAAGTTTCATAAACAATGTAGTACCGTTAAGTTTCATAAACAGTGCAGTACCATTAAGTTTCATAAACAGTATAGTAAGTTTCATAAACAATGTAGTACCGTTAACTTTCATAAACAGTGTAGTACCGTTAAGTTTCATAAACAATGTAGTACCGTTAAGCTTCATAAACACTGTAGTAAGTTTTATAAACAGTGTATTAAATTTCATAAACAGTGTAGTACCGTTAAGTTTCATAAACAGTGTAGTAAGTTTCATAAACAGTATGGGTGAGGATGTGCGGATCCCACTCGTCAGTTTAGTTTAAATTTTTTTAATATTAAAATTATGTTTTTTTCATTAAAATTTAAGTTCTTTTATCATTTTTATTAAAGTTTAAGGGTTTTTGTCTTTTTCATTAAATAAAGTTATAACATGGTTTTTTGTTAAAATAAACTTAGCTCAAGCCCTTTTCATAAAAACCTCATTGTTATATTCACACATCCCAAATTACTTCCTCTGCACTCTTTTAATTTTTTAATATTTTTCTACCAAACTGAACTTTCAACTTGTTTAAACTAAATTAAACAAGGTGAGTATAACCCACATTGCTGGGCTTACAAGACAAATAAACCCAACGAAATGCAATAATTGTAACTTAACTTGCATAGTTCATCCAACAACTTCATCTAGTGAGTTTTTCTGTTATGCACCCTGTTTGATATTACATCATTGATTGCATGTTCGATCCTTCGTTATTTCTTTAGATGTCATACACTCGAAGCATAAGCATGATAAAATTTTCCTCTTCTCAATTTAAAAATAAAAGGGTAGTTTGGAAATTACGAAAAGTTTCTAAGGTGAGGTGAGGTCAAACACTCCGGATCTTTTCCATCAAAGCCATCAAATTAAGTGATCTAAATTCTTGAAGTTTGATCAAACGGCGGAAAATAGGGATCCATTTAAAAGTTATAATAACTTTAACCGTTGGATGAAATTTCAAGATCTCAGATCACCTGATTTGATGATTTTGGTGGATCTCTTCCCATACAGTTGGTGTCAATTTCAGCAGCCACTGTCTTTTGGCAGCGAAGGCAGGGGAGCCGTTGTGGTGAAGGGCAGGCAGGCAGGCAGCGCAGGACACGGCACTGGGCAGCCTTAGGATTGGGGAAGCTGGGCAGGATCTAAGGCTCAATTAACGACAGGCGTGATCGGATGAGAGGTGTCAAGAAAATGCCGAGAATCTGTGTCGTTCAGAGTAGACTCATACAGTCATACGTACGTAGGGTTGTATTATATGGTTGAGATCCAACATGAATTTCTGAGTCAGGAGTGCGCGGACTAGAAATTTTGATAACTCATTCTATGGTTTCTATGAATCACATTTTGTTGGATCATTTCAACAAAATAAAATTTTGAATGATCTGAATTTTTTTCTTTCTTCCTTGAACAGTCATTTTTCGGTCTGTAAGTTCTGAATACAGAAACAGAAACCAAATGCGCAAATAACAGAATCTCAAAGAACAAAAAAAACCAAATGCGTAATCATTTTTGTTGTAGTTGTAGGTCATTTCCTAAACCATTCCATTTTCTATTTTGACCCATTGTGTTTCTGAATTTTTATATCAAATGTAAAATTAAATTTACTTTCACATGCAAGTTGCAACAGAAATTATGCATGTATGTCTTTAATTATTATTTTTTATACTATTTGCGGTATTATATTTACTATTTGCTTTTCTTTAAGAAAACTTGAAAAGTTTAATGATGAAGAAAATTTGTTGGACAATGCCCATTTTTTATTCTTTTTAGTTTCATGATATTCTATCGTTCTAGTTCTTGCCCATACTATGACAAAGAAAACTCATAAAAAATGTAACCCTCCAATCTAACAAGTTTAATATTAATTTCTAGAAATGAAGATAATATTAACTAAATTCTGGATTTTAAGTCCCGTCTTAACTATTGCAATTTTAGGTGTTAATGTGCGTTTTTTTCTGCTAGACATTAAGGTGAGTTTATGAGGGAAAAAATGGAAGAAAAGTATGAAACAAAAACTTGAAAGTAGAACAACTAAAATTTGCTTCTAGCATCTTTTCTCTACTTTTCTACGTTTCTCCTTTCTCGTGTGCATTTTATCTTTATTTTTAGAAGAAGATAAAAAATGAAAATGATATAATTATCAACCTATGAACGCATATGTGTGATACTAATAGCAATCCCCATAATTTGAAATGTGACAAAAAAAAAAAACAAACGGTCCTTTACCACAGAAATGGAAGGGTGTTGAGTCGGGCATGATGACGTGGGTTTGAACCCTGTCATTGACTAATCTAACATTTAATCTAATAAAATCTATTGTTTGAAGAAAAAAAAAATGTGAGAAAAATAAATAATATTTTGGAAAAAAGTCTTAAATAAATGTGTCACGATCATCTTATTATTCATATTTGTCCATCTTTTTGACATAAGTCATGAAATGTATGATATGCATTAATATTCTAAAAGTGGCATAATCATCAACCAAGTCCGGCATCCTTCGTGTCTTCCTTCACAGTCTCAAACAAATGTGTCAATTATTAGATCATATGGACTTCACCTAGAAAAAGCTTCTAGTTAAGTTGAATTAGTTACATGATTTTGTGTTTCTCAAGTTTAGTTATGTGACTGCATGTTTTAAGGAAATAATAAAAATGTAATCTTTTTGTTCTCCTACACACCCTTTGTTTAATTATTTTTGTTTGATTATTATTGTCAAAGATAAAAAGGATGTGTACGTACATGACTAAAAATTATGTGTACAAAAATCAACTTTGACATGTCTTATTGTTAAATGATAAAAATGTAACATTTTGTTCTTTTACATACCATTGTTTAATCATTTTTGTTGTTTTTAGTAAATTTATTCAGTCTAACGATGGATAAAGATAATTGTGCTAAAAGACTAAAAGTTGTGTGTGAAAACAGCTCCTCGTGTTTTATTGTTTGTTGTAGTGCTTTGGGTTCTCTCCTTTGTGATGAATTATTAGATCAGATATTTTTCACCTAGAAAAAGCTTTTAGTTAAGTTCAATTAGTCACATATGCTCAAAAAGTTCAATTAGTTACATGCTTTTGTGTTTTCTCAAGTTAAGTTATGATACTGCATGTTTTAAAGAAATAAAAAAAAAAACGTAATTTTTTTGTTCTCTTACATATTTCTATTTAATTTTGATACATTGCATGCAAAATAATTCAATACATGCGCATGAGTTATAGAGATTCATTACACATTTGAATTCATAAACTTACAGTGTTCGCTTATGATGCTCTCGCCGGAGGAGAAAAGAGAGAGTTGTTGTTCACACTAAAAAAGGTCTTCATGTACCCCAAATTTACAAGAACACACAGAAAAACCTGTATAGATCGAGATGAATTTACAAGATAGCATTTGTTTACTGTTAATAACAACACCTTAATAGTATGATCATATTTTCATTGCCCGTAGTTTAGAAAGACTATTGTAAGAATAATGACTACTTCCCGACGCAGGACAAAATTTGGATATCTCTAATTACTTTTCACAATTAAACATCATTTCTTCTTTTAAATTCACCACAACCAGAATAACTCAAACCTCTTCCTAGGTCGATCTCTCATGTTTGTAAAGAATTCGACCTCGACTTCATCTTGAATTGAAGTTGATCTTGAACAAAGGCTGAAAAGTCATAAACCTTATCTTGTGGGTTATTGGCCAACGCTTCACTGTACTTAGACTGAATGATCATGAAATCGAATGTCGTAGATGAGTTTAGCCTAGCATCATGATACCCTGACTTTGCTTTGGTATAATTCATATACTTTATTCCCACTTTGGTTGATTGCGACGTATCAAAATTTACTTTGCCATCGACAATCATGATATTCATAGAATTATATGATTTGGCCAGAATTAGAGATCTTATCGCTCACAAATAGTTCATACATGAACGCACGCATATTTGCTTTATGATCTTGCGATCTATGTTAGCTGAGGGTAGCGATGGTTAACTCTCCCTTTGTTGTACGCCATCAAACAAGGTGATCCCAACTCGGATAACAACTAATGCCGAAATCAACAAGAATATGAAGAAACCTAAAATTTTATTTGATAATATGAGAGATTATGACTACAAATCTTAAAGTTATTTGAATAGAAATAATAAACCCTAATTTGTAGGGCACCACTGAATTTTTATTTTTATTTTTTTTTATTAAGAAAGGAGAAGACACCATTGAATTTAACTAAACCTAAATAACAAAATTATAAACCTAATAGGATGGTGGATTGCACAAGTGGAAAGGGCCTTCCTAGTCAACCCATTACGTCCCAGGTTCCAATTCTATCCTTACCATTTGGTGTAGATTAGTGAAAAATATCGGTTGTACTAAAAATTAAAAAAATAATAATCATATTAGAAATAATATCCTAATAAATACTCATTATGAAATTAAAAGTAAAACAAGATGCTTAATTCTAAATCCTTACAAAAGTAAATTGTAATCGCAGGTAATATTTTTCAAGCTTGATTGTTATTTTGTAAACTGTGAATATGCTTGATCATGATCGGGTAAGGTGTAATTCCCAACTAGTCTCCTCTAGACAGAAATGGATGAATAACAGTGGTTTGTTACCAGTTGTCCTCCTTTTTAATAATTAAAAAAAACTAAAAAAAAAGTGGTACAAGTGTCCTCCTACATCATTTTTCTCCTTTATATTTAAAAGAGCTTCTAAGTTGAAATACCCTCTCTACTAACAGAAAAATATCATGATGCCCAAAGTAAACATGATTTTTTTTTTTTTTAACAAACGATAGTATTTATACTAAGAGGTAAGGAGTGAGCTAAGCAACCTAACTCTATGGCGAAGCAGCGAGGGTTGTCTGAAGGAGTCAAAAGTGGCGGTATTCTCTTCCCAACAACTTATTCTATTCTCCAAATTCCTAATCAACGTAATGCACTCGCTCACCTTCGGGTGAGAGAAAATTTTGAAATGAATCAATATTGATAAAGAGTTAATCAATGATACCCAAACATGTGTACTTGTTTTGAGTGCCTACTTATTTTCCATCGGTATCTTGACATGAAATTTTGTTTTTAAGGCATGGTGATGGTGTGCATGTATATCAATAATGTTATTAATTTATTATATTTCTATTTATAAAGTTTTAATAACATTTCTTGTGGATGTTATTCATGCAATTTTGTATGTATGTTGGTTGAGTCATTACACCAAACTCTAATTATTAAACCCCATGGGACCCCGCCCCAATTGACACCAGTCTAGCCGGCACGCAGGTCTCCAGCATAAATAAACCAAATGAAATCCACAAAACTAAGCTGGTTTTATATGTAATTATTGATTGTTTAACTTGCGATTAGCCACCTTATCCTTTATTATACAACATATTAATTAAAAATTAGGAGATTTAATAATAACAAGGTGCCAACTGTTATCAGGTTTGTGGATGATGATCCTGAATCACCTTTGTAAGGATTTTAGAGATTTTCACATTCTATTTGTTAATCATGCATTGTGTGACCAATTTTTATTAGGTACAGTTTGTATTTAATTTTAAATAAAAAAATTTAAAATAATTTTTTTACAACACAATGTACGATAAACGAATAGAATATGAGAATCATGACAGAATCCAAATCCCTAGTTTGTATAGCTCAGTTGCTAGTTGTAGAATAACTTAGTCTAGAAAAAGAATATAATAATCAAAAGCCAGTGGAATTTGGCTTGGCCAGTTGACAACAACTGTTTGGATATTTCTAAACTAGGTGACACGTGGAATTATGATGGAAGACCACAAATAAGATTTGTGGTAATAAAGTAGTAGTAGTACTATGGATTAGTATGGATTTAGAAATAATAAAGTAGGGCATTTAAATATTTTGGTTTGTTACTCTTTTAGGCTTTTAGGGTCATCAGAAATGTTGGATGAATACGACAGGTTCAGAGTTTAATTTGTGAATTAAATTTTAAAAAAAATATTATTGTCGTATATTTATGTGTTTAGCAATTAGCGTATGAAACAGAGTTTTAAAATAATTTATTTGAGGAGAATTTTAATTTTATTTACAAGTTGTTATCAAGGTAGATTTGTTTTTATAATCAAAATTAGACATGGAAAACGAGTCTTGTTTGTCGTACTAGTGTCGTTTAACATGCCATGTCGTGTCAACCCGTTAAGTGAATGGGGTTTCAATAGGTGACACGATAACGACCCAATTTACTAGTGGGTCTTGCCGTTTCGTTCAGGTTAACGGGTCATGCAAGAAATTGTTATGTCTAATGTATAGATATGACAAACGATATCTTATTGAGGTTTTAATGAGTGACTAGATACCTGACTCGTTAAAAGGTTGACTTGGAATATATTATTTTCCTGTCAGGTTAACAAGTCTTATAATAAATTGCCAGACCTAATAAAAACAACATGCAAATAGTAGATTGAACTATTAGATAGAGCATTCTTCTTTAATTCACTACATCTCGAGTTCAACCTATCTCTCTCACTTACTTGAGTGGTATTAAATGGGGGATGCATCTTAGCTTCTTATGTTCAAATTCTAGCACCTCTGTCGGTAAGAAATGAACTAAGAAAATTATTATTAAAAAATAAGATGTTAATGACACTCTAAAAGTTTCATTTTTAAATATATAAAAATGTAAAAAATACCAATTTTCATATAAATAAATTATTTTTAGAAAGTCAACAATGACACATTTAAAAAAAAAACAACATTATCTAAACTAAAAATAAAAGTTTGGTAAATCTCATAATAAACTAGTAATAATGCAGTTTAAAACAACGACACCTTATTAAAAATTGAGTTTCAACATTCAAAATGGTGTTTTGGAAAACAAAACTGGTGCTTGTGTTGTGTGGCTCACGAAAAAACCAAGAAAATAATAAGAAAAAGTTGCGTATGTAAAGGGTAAAACAGCTTCATTGTTCACTGTTTATGACGTCATCTATGACGTGAATAAGAGTCCCCACCACACAATGTTTTGTGGGTCCCATATTGGACGCAAAAGTCTATTAGGCTTTTCTTTGTCTCAGGTTTCGTGTCACCACTTTTTTCGTTCGACGCATTCGGCCCATTCGGACATTTGCAAATTTCCTACCTAATCTTCAGCTTGGGCCATCCTTTAATTTATTAATTTTCTAATTCCCTATGATTAATAAAATAGTAAAGAGCGTAAATGCCTTGGAGATCAAGTGAAAAAGAGCATTCATCTATTAACTCGAGAGTCGATAATATATCTGATCAAGTAAATAGGGTCTATTAAAAGTCACTTAGTATAACAATCTAATGGTATTCCTCTTCACTTATTAGTGAGAGGTTTTAGGTTCAATACTCGTCAAATATGAATTTGAACCATATTATTGCAAGCCCATTATGAGGCTCAACCCACTCTTTCCTTTTTAGTGTAGAACATATCGTTTGTTCAAAATAAATAAGTTACATATGATGTTGTTTTCGATCAAAAGTTTGTTTTATCGAGTATATTGGTCTAATTAATTATTGATTTTAAAACTCATTTTGTATTATTCTATGCTTTACTTGTAAGAGAAGAAAATTTTTGGAAAACATTAAGTTAGTCGGATGTAAACTTAGCACTATGCAATACACTATCTCTTTCAACAATAACGCCTAGGTATTGTTATTGGCACATTAAAAAAGTCAGTATATACTCATTTTAAGTGTATTTTTAATCTCATAATTTTATATATTTAAGGTGAAAAATAATTTTTTTATCGTGTCGATAACAATAAAAAATAATAATTGCATATGATCCTCAAATAATATAATTACATGAAAATATTTGGAGCCATGGACCATGGTCCCATGTTTATTTAATCACGACTCACCATGTACGTGAAAATAGGTAGACAAAGGACTTGACCGTCACAATGTTTTGGTTATTAGCTTGTAAGCTGAAATTTTTGTACACGACAATGTTTTGTGTTATTTACTTATTTGTACCACATGTTTCAAAGTGTCTATATAAGGTAAAGCACGTGACACCACCTAATTTAATCCTCATATTTAAAAGGGGAAGAACTCCATTTTTGTAACTCTTTCTCTCGGATAAATTGGTGTCCATTAATCATAAGTACTTCAAAGATCATGTAATCAATTTTCCCAGAGGATAGTGCTATATACGATCATTGTTACCTCCCACATGTCCTTGTTAATGTTTTGTCATCGATCTTCTTCAATTTAATCGATGTGATGGTCGAAAATTGAGATAGGTTTGTAAGAAGTGAAAATGGGTGTGTGGATAGCACTTATCATCATTTAACTACAAAAATCATGGTCATCAACCGCTTTACTATAATTCAATAGTTAATTGGTTTTAACATATTTGGACCGAGCCAAATTAGCTAGAACAATGTGTTCTTTTCTCTGCATATAAGTTCAAATCTCCATCTCCAATTACAAATAAATTCAATGTACAATATTATTTATGGATGAAAAATAGCTTCCAAACGGACTTTAAATATGTCATCTAGAGAGCATTACAAATGACTAATGGTTTTTGTTATGAAATATGAGTGGAGTAATTGTGTTAAGACGTGTATAACACCACTCGTTTTAGAAAGGACATTGCGGCTCGTTTCTTGGAAGCAAGAACTCTTATGTTCTACTTATTGCCAACCACAATCCGACATGTATGCAGAAATAACTCATCAAAAGCACACAAAGGACAAATTACTTCACACAAATTTTTAGGATGTAAAACTTCTAACTTCCAAGTTCCTCAGAGAAGAAGCGTAGTAGTATCCTTTCACATACCATAACCAAAAGTACAAGTCCTGCTCTTGTTTTAGGCCCACTTTAATATCCACCCAGTCCAACACCATATTGTTCATGGGCCAGGCCCAAATTTCAACCTCAACCCTCCTTAACCCTCTCTGTCCTTTGTTTCCCTCCTGAGGTTTTAGGTCCAAAAGTCCATAGCTGCTTCCTCCGTTGGTGCACTCTCTCCAGGCAAAACAAAACAGAGATGGGGAAGAAGAAAAGCAAAGATGGCGATGGCGGCCGACCGAGAACCGAAAGCGAGCACTCCCCCTCCACCATCTTCGTCTCCAACCTCCCCTTTTCTTTCACCAAATCTCAGGTGCTCTTTCTTGTACCCCCACACCCCCAGTTTTGTGTTTTTTCTTTCTTCCTTTACTGAAATCGAATCACTCCAATTAGCTAAATTGTTGAATTACAATCTGTTCATACGATTTCTGTTCTAACTGGTGTCAAATTTTAATTTTCTGCTTTGTTTCGTAATGCAAATTTCTTTAATTTGTTTGTTTTTCCTTTGAATTTCAGCTGGAAGAGACGTTCAGCGACATTGGACCGATTAGGCGGTGCTTTTTGGTTATGAAGAAGGGTAAGCCGAAAATGTTGCAAAAAATGGAACTTTACTATTTGATTTTTAGTTCTGACACTGGTGTTTTTCGGAGAACTTTTGCTTGTTTCCTGTTGTCTTGTTAATATCTAATTTTTGTAAAGAGGGGGGGGGGGTGGGAGGGTTGTGTTTCTAATGTTTTTGGATAAGTTTTCTGCATCCCATGCTTAGATTTGTGTGGCTTTGTTGGAATGGTAATTATCGGCCCGCGTTGTATCAAAGCCACACCATCTGCAGAATATACTTCAAGGCAATGAATAAGGCTCAGAGCTCAAGTTTGATTACTTGACAAACCCCCAATGTAGTAGCACACCCCAAAGAATGATTAGATTTTGCCGTGTTGAATCACCACAACACCATTTTCAGAAAGCAATGCTCCCTTGCTAAAACAAGGTTTTAGAACTGACAACATGTCCACCCTATATAACCCCCTGTAGTATTTGTTAGCACTTCAAAGGAAAAGAAACCCAAAAATAGAAAGGAGATTCTCATACTCATTGGAGATCACTCCTCTCACTATATTCATAGCGGACCCCATCTCTGTGCTCAGAACAGTGTAAATTGAGCCTTATTCAAGTTGGAGAGGGAGATTGGAGGGTCTGCCACCTATTAACATCTCTTCACATACACCCTTCGTGTAGATGTTATGCCGGGAGGTTTTTGTCCTAGAATTAATTGCAGCTAGAAAATTTCCCTAGCTTGAGGTGATATTTGAGTGTTAACTTTATAGGTACGCCCTAGCACTGGAACTATACTTACGTTAAGAAGGGCATTATATTCAAATGCTTTTTAGGAAAGAAGAGTCTTAGCCGATCAGTTGTATGGCAAGTTTCCTCCTAATCAGCTTTGACCCTTGCCTTTACGTAAGGATCACAGTGAGTGGCCAACAATAATATAGGAACCTCCATGAGCACAAAGAGCAATTCCTCCCTCATATTGAACTAAAAATCATAACAGTAAATTAACTCGACAAAAAAAAAAAGAAGAAGGAAATCTCTCTTCAACCGCCATTATCAGGTAAAGTAAAATCACTTTGGGTATGAGGTACAAGCATGCTTTAAACAAAAACAACATGAAACAAGTGAAAGAAGTGATCGAAAAATTATTAGTAAAGTGTGTGTCTTATAAATTATTTGCTATGAGGGATTGTGGAAATGATTGAATACAACAAGAAGAAGCTTGATCAATAACTTGTTTCAAAATGAGATTTCATGTGTCATATGATTTTCATTTCCTAACATTGGTTATCAGAAGATTTTTTATTATTGATTTCGTGGATTTAACCTGGTTTTTAACAGTTAAGTCAAAATATTTCTAATTCGTCTCATTACATTGTTTACAGGGTCAACTGAGCACCGTGGTTTTGGTTTTGTTCAATTGTAAGTCAAGTTCATTGTTTTTCCCATATTATGGATCATTTTTTTTATTGTTATGTTTCCCAAGTTAGTCTAGTTTTTTACTTTGAATTAGAAAATCATGATGGCCACTAGTAGTATTCCTATTCAACTGTAAGTGGTAGGTGTTAGGTCCGACTACCGTAGATGGTGAGTTCAATACCACGTTATATTTTTTTTCTGTTGTCAAGAATACCACGTTATTATGATGTGCGCATTGTGTGGCCTAGCACAAATCCCCCTACCCCTTAGTATAAAATGTTGTTGTATGAAAAAAATCATGAAGAATAAGATAAAAAATTTTGTTTTGAAATTTCTTGACATGTTTTTTTAATACTAAAGGGTTTATTCAGGAGTTTTACTTAGGAGATATTGCAGCAATATGAGCCAATGAAATTGAGTTTGTGGTTGCAACTTTTGAACACTTTTTTTTTTTTTTTGGTTGTATTTTGCATTGATTTGTAGTGCTGTCATAGAAGATGCTAATCGTGCTGTTGAGCTAAAGAATGGTTTGTCCATTGGAGGTCGAAAAATTGCAGCTAAACATGCCATGCATCGTGCTCCGCTTGAACAACGAAGGCCAAAGACTAATCAAGGTTTGTATGTACAATTAATCTGAAGAGCACATGAAATGAAAATATCTTATGGTCTGCTTGGTAATGTTTTTGTTTGTAATTAAAAATACAGAAGGAAAAGGTAGAAGAAAGTGATAAGAAAGAAAGATGATAGAGTTGACGAAGAGGGGACTAAAATACAGAGACTTATTTAGAAAACAAAAACTGAAAATAGTTTTAAATTAATTTACTTGTGCATTCTCCCCTTCATTTCTCATTTCTTTTGCATCTTTCCTCTGTTTCCAACAGGTTCTTAATAGTCTTAGCTACTTCTTCCGCAAATTTGGTTTGTTTTCTTACTACCTTTTGGTTTTAGGAATTGACGTGGATGAGATCTTGAAAACAGAAAATGACATTGATAGTGAAAATTCCCAAGGGGAAAAGGATGCTTCAAAATCTCAGGAAAGAGGTCAATAATCTTAACATTTGAATCCTGCTATTGTAATCACCAAAAAAAAAAAAAAATTAGCTATTGTAAATTTCACTCATTTTGCTTAGCTATTTGTAGTTGTTACTTTGGAAAAAAATACAAAGAAACCCGTGAAGACTAGAAAGACCGCAGCACTGAGTAATGATCAAGTGGCAAAAGTGGGTGGTTCAGAAAAGCAGAGGTAGGTAATTTTGAGATAAGAAAGTCAATTGATAGCATCAGTTTCCAGAAATGCGTTTTGATGTACTTAATCTCTTCTTGTTGTGTAGGGTTGCTAGAACTGTCATATTCGGTGGTCTTCTTAATGCTGGTATGGCAGAAGATGTTCATCGCAGAGCTAGGGAGATTGGGGACGTATGTTCCATCACTTATCCTCTTCCCAAAGAAGAGCTTGAACAACATGGTAAGGGAATTTTCTTTCATTTTGTTTCTTCCCCTGCCACTACCACCTGCAAGTTTCTTTTAATTTTCAAATTAAATGGGGTTGGTTTAATATTTTGAGTTGAAACATGAAAATTCTTTTCCTTTGTCATTTTTTTTGTTTAGCCATTGTCGCTGGTGGGTGGGTTGGTTTAATATTATGAGGTGCAAACTGTTTGATTTTGTCAGTGTTTTCTTTGGCTTTTGTTGCTGGAAGTTATTGTTATGGAGAATAATACTGGCCATTCCTGTAAATTTTTTACTTCGTATATTATGCTTTTCCCAACTTATTGGCATTGCATTCATGTAAACAATTGTTGGTAGTTGTACAACCGTATGTACGTTACACACAAACCTCTGAGACAAGATTCTTTTTGCTGTGTCTCTTTTAAATTTTAATTCATTGGAATGCATGAAGCATGGACAAGCACATGGAAAGTTGCAATATATATATATGCTGTACAATTACTGATGCATGTGTAATTTGTGTGATATACTCAAATGTATTTCTTCATATCCATATGGAGGCTAAACACTAGGATTTCCCAGTTAATGTAGAACACGAGAAACATAGAAAACTCATGCAGACTGAAGAATAAAATATGATTGTTTTGAACCAAAAGGAAGGACGGTCAACAAGCATAACGGAATTCTAGGATGAAAAAATAAAGGGTTTTTATCACAAATGGTCCTTTATGTTTTGGCAACTCATCGGTTTAGTCCTTTATGTTTCAGACTCATCAGTTTGGTCCTTCATCTATTGCTTTAGTCAGCAAAATTGTCCCTTCTGTCTACTACCGTTAACAAGTTCGCTGGGTACTGATGTGGCATTTGTCTGGGGCCCACAAAACAAATTAAGACAGACAAAACCAAAATAATATTTTTTTAATAAAAATTTAAAAAAATTAAAACGTTGTGCTTCTGAGGGGAAGAATCTGATGGAGACATCCATCCCTCATTCATCACAATTCCATATCTATTGTTTCATTCTTCTGTTGATAATAGACTGCATATTTTTGGGACCATTTGTATATTAACACTGGGTCATACTAGCAATCTAGCATGCTAGAAAGAGACCATCTACAGTTTACTGCTAATTCGTTTGGAGTCCATGATTTTGCTTTTGCTGGAGAAATGCTTGTCCGTGTGTATATGTATACACAGAAATTATAAAGCTTTGTTTGGTTTTTTCTGAATTAAGGAAAAATAAAAAAAGGAAGCCACCTCATTCCCCCTCTCTGCAAACCACGAACCACACCATTCCTAACCCAGATTTCGCCCCACCTTTTCGCCAACCAATATACCCCATGTATTGAGAAAGCCTTCAATAATAGGACATTAGAATCGCCCAGATTGACCCGCCCTCTCTCCCACTCCCTCCCTCTCCGGCTCTCTTGCCGTCGCCCCCTCCCATCCACTCAGATTTCCCCGTCCCCAACCCACTCCTTCCTCTTCGTTTAAATCTGTTTCGGTTTTCAAAATTTTAAGGTATTTTTTAAATTCTATACTATTTTTGAACATTGATTTTTTTTTATTTTATATTTTATATTGAATACATGTGGCATCACATGATTGATTTTGTGGGTCCCATGCCAATGCCACATCAGCACGCTAGTCACTAACAGACCTTTTAACGGAAGTACTTGGCAGGGACAATTTTGATGATCAAAGTAACAGATGAAGGACTAGACTGATGAGTTTGAAACATAAGGGACCAAAGTGATGAGTTGCCAAAACATAAAGGACCATATGTGATAAAAACCCTAAAATAAAGGAATTATTGGGAATATGAAGACATGCTTATATTCATATGGACAATGATGCATTTGAGGTGTTGATCTTGTCCCCACTCCCTCTGTCATGCTTCTCTCACTCCCTCTATCATGCTTCTCTTAAACATGCTATTCATCAATGTCCTAGATTCCTTTTTCATTTGTCTTTGCCTTTGATTGCTTTTTATTTCTTCATCATTTACAAAAGCCTCAACATAATGTAAATTTTAAAGAGTACCACAATTGTCCTCCTTTGTTTTCAGTCTATATCTGACTTTTCTGTCTCGCTCTCCTTTGCATATGACATTTAAATTACAAAATGGATCGGCTCTCTTGATAAACTAACGTTTTAAGTATCTATGATTAAGTATAATTTGCAATTTGGATGACTTGATTTAAATTTACATAATCAATACTCACATGAGAGTTGTTGCAACAAACTACTCTTGGGAAACACTTGATACTTTTAGTTTGGCTGTTGTAGTTGATTACATGCTTTCCTAATTGGAATTTGAAACTTCAATGTTACTAGACAGACAAAAGTTGTTGTGTGCACTCATTTAAAAGTAAATTTGTCTTCACCATATGTGGTGGTTTTTCAGGTCTTGTGCAAGATGGATGCAAAATGGATGCTTCATCTGTACTTTATAACAGTGTCAGATCAGCTCATGCTTCTGTTTCTATGTTACACCAAAAAGAAATAAAAGGCGGCATTGTTTGGGCACGTCAGCTGGGTGGGGAGGTAAATTATACATGTACTGCTTACTACAATTTCAAGCTGAATTGATCTAGCTTATACATTCCTTAATTGACTTTGAACCAATTCATGGAGTTTCATTGCTTCATTGTTTCAATGCAATTTTGGCTTTGGATTCTTCCCAGTTCAAATTTAGTTCTATTTGAGCTTGGCTACGGTTCAGTGAAAAATAAAAAAGATGATGCAAGGATGTAATATGTTTTAGCATTATCTGTTAGGGAACTACAGGGATCAGAAATAAAAACAAGTATACATTATACTAACGTTGATAGGCTCTTACTTTGCAGGTCATGCAAGGACCAAACCAGCATTTAGATTTATAAGAGAGAAAATCCAGATTTTTTGTTGTTATTCAAATTAGTCATTTACGTAGCATTATGGGTTGTTGCATTAGTGATGTTATTTTTGTTATTCATGTTATTGGTGGTGGTGGTGCTATTATATTGCTTCTAAACAGCTGGATTCTTTTTGTTCGGTCAGGGTTCCAAGACTCAGAAGTGGAAGCTCATTGTTAGAAATCTTCCTTTCAAGGTTTTTCGCTCACTGTATCTTCATATGACATTTTGTTCGTAGGAGAACTTAAACTGATAGTTTTCTTACACAAACGCAGGCCAAAGAGAATGAAATAAAAGACATGTTTTCACCAGCAGGGTTTGTCTGGGATGTTTTTATTCCACATAATCCTAACACAGGGTATATTACCATTGTCCAGTATTGATTTTCTCAGTGAAATATCATGTTCTCTATTTCTTCATCCCTGTTTATATTCCTTGTTTGCAGGTTATCTAAAGGTTTTGCATTTGTCAAATTCACAGGCAAACAGGATGCGGAAAATGTACATTGAGATTCATGCTTTACTTTTGGAGTACATAATGAAACCGTGGGTTGTTGTGCTGAGTTACATGAGCTAACATTTTTCCTTTGCTTTCTCAGGCAATAAAAAAGCTAAATGGACAAATGCTTCATAAAAGATCCATAGCTGTTGACTGGGCTGTTTCAAAGAAGATATATGGTAGTGGCAATAATGCCCTTGCTTCAGAAGATGGTACTTGTTATATTGCTGTAACTTCTTTCTCATTTAGCAACTTTTGTCCTATTGTTTCATGTAGAATCTTGGAATAATAATCAATAGTATCTGAGTAGTCAACTGACGTTTTGTGTTTTTGTACTTTATGAAATAGAATGATGATGATAAGATGATTCACAGAGTGTCTGATTAATAAAATGCATTTAATTGTTCATAGTTTTCGAAAAGATGCCTTTACACTCCTGATTTTGAGTTACTTCGTGATATTCGAAATCTTTTTTATCTTGAACGATTTTATTGATAAATATGTACTTCATTTTTAGTACTTGCTTCTACATTATTATGATGTTAAAGCTCTGATTTTACAGGACAAGAGGATGAAAGAAATGGGGAAAGTGACAGTAGCAGTGATGATTTTGAGGATGATGCTGGGGATGTCGGTAAAAAATCCCACCACCATGATGGAGTAGACAATGCTCTAGATGACAACACTGCAGAGAAAAAGGATGTCCCTACTGAAATTAATTTTGAAGAGGAAGCAGACATTGCAAGGAAAGTTCTAAAAAACTTCATCACACCCTCTGGTATAGCAACTCCTGATGATGATTCCACGCTGCCCAAAAGGAATAACGAGTCATCTATTGATATGTCTGTTGACAAGCCTAAGAAATTGTCTTCTAAGACTACAAGAGCATCAGAGATTGATAAGCCTGGAAAGAAAAGCAAAACCACGGCATCAAATCTTATCGATGAATCTGTTGATGAACCTAATAAGCCTAAGAAATTGTCTTCTGAGATTACAAAAGCATCAGAGTTTGATAAGCCTGGAAATAAAAGCAAAACCACGGCATCAAATCTTATTGATGAATCTGTTGATGAGCCTAATAACTCATCTCTTGAGACTGCAAAAGCATCAGACGTTACTGAGCCTGGAAAGTTAAGTACAAGCACGGTACCAAATCTTGAACAGGCGGACAAAGTAGAAGATTTGCATAGAACAATTTTCATAAGCAATCTTCCTTTTGAGATCACTAATGAAGATGTCAAACAAAGGTTTTCTACCTTTGGGAAAGTTGACTCTTTTGTCCCTGTCCTTCATCCAGTCACCAAGTATGTTCTATTTGTAGTTTGATATGATTCCTCCTGCATCCTTTTATGTTTGAAACTACATCTGATATCATGTTGTGGCAGGCGACCCAAAGGATCTGGCTTTCTCAGGTTCAAAACAAAAAATGGAGCCAGTTCTGCCGTTTCAGCTGGAAATGCGGAATCTGGCTCGGGAATTACTCTGAAAGGTAGACAATTAACAGTGTTGCAGGCTTTGGATAAAAAGTCAGCTCATGATAAGGAATTAAATGTGGCCAAGAAAGAGGACCTAGACCACCGCAATCTCTATCTAGCAAAGGTTATTTCTTCTACAAGCCTCCTCCCCCCTTCCTTCTTTATTTTGATTCTACGGTGTTTTGTGTGTGGTGATTATTTGAACGGATTGTCCTGAATGGCTGGCATTTTCTTTCGTCAAAATTAACAGGAAGGTCTTGTTCTTGAGGGAACTCCAGCTGCAAAAGGGGTTTCAGCTAGTGATATGTTGAAACGCCAAATGTAAGTTTTGCTTATATTTTTGTTCGCTTGCATATTGCTTATGCATACTTTGTCCATTGGATGCTTGGAGCACAGTTCAATTGGTTCTCACCTGATCGTCTCCGGACAAAATCTCTGATTAAATTAATACAATCTTTTGTAATATCATTTTCCATTCTTGGTCCTTGTAGGTATTTACATTTTGTTACTAACTTTATAGATTTTTTTTTTCCTTGAAAACCATTTGTATGGGTTTTCTCCTGTTTTATAGTTCTCAGCCCGTATTAAAATTTTTTACATGAAGTATAAACCTTGTAAAACTTCCACAAGCTTTAAAAAATCTGGTAATTTGTCAAGAAGTAACATCAGACTCCATAGCTTTTAACAGCGAATGCTGATTATTCTGCTGCTACTTCATGATGTTTCACATTCCTTTGGGTCAGGTTTTAATGATTTTCTGAAACCATGCAGGGCGGAGAGAAGCAAGATGTCGAAGCTTCAATCTCCAAATTTTCATGTTTCCAAGACGAGAATAGTTATAAAAAATTTGCCAAAGTCCATGAATGAAAAGGAACTAAAAAGACTTTGTACTGATGCAGTTACCTCACGAGCTACAAAACAAAAACCTGTTATTCGACAGGTTAATTAGCAGTTAACTTTTGTCTGTATTTGTTATGGTTTTAATCGTTTATTATGTTTTAAGAAACTTTCCCTTATTTATATTTGGCATTGAGCATGCAGATAAAGTTCTTGGAGGATGTGAAGAAAGGAAAGCTTAACACAAAGAATCACTCTCGTGGAGCTGCTTTTGTTGAGTTTACAGAGCATCAGCATGCACTTGTGGCCCTGAGAGTTCTGAACAACAATCCTGGTAAGTTATTTCTTCAGCGGAATTGCATAATTCATGTTGACATAAGACACCGGTGATAGTAAAACTTTGTACTGCAGTCTCAGTTCCAGTCCTTTTATGTTGGGGAATAGATATTGAATGCATTGAATCCATTGTGTTGTAATTTAATGTGATGCAACTTGTAGAAACTTTTGGTCCTGATCATCGCCCAATTGTGGAGTTCGCACTGGATAATGTCCAGAAATTGAAATTACGAAATGCTAAGATTCAAGGGCAGCAGAATGCAGCTCGTCGTAATCCAGGTGTACAGCAAGAGGATGGCTCAAATAGACCAGATGCTGATCCAAGCAAGAAGTTCAACAAACGGAAACAAAGTGTTGACGAGCAAAGTCTGGATGAATCAATACCAAATAAAGAAGATGAAGTGGAAAACAGGGTTGGTGATGGAACTGCCACGGACCAATTGAGAGCTTCTAAGAGGCAGAAACAGGGTCCGTTCGGAAAGGAAAAGAAGATCTCATCAACAAAAGTATCAGGAGGCTCAACAGAGAATTTGGAAAGCTCAAAACATGAACCAAACAATCATCAAGATGGCGCGAAGCCTGGTGGTCGTGGGAGATCATTCGGACGTGAATCCATGGCCATTGATGCACAAAAATCAAAATCTGTGGGAAAGGCAAATGTACAACCTCAAAAGAGGAAGCTGCAAGCGCAGAAAGAAGTAGAGGGCGGAGAGAATGAAACGAGGAGAAAAAGGCCAAAGAAAAATAAAGACCCATTAGGGCGGGACGCTGTGGATAAACTCGACATGCTGATCGAGCAATATAGATCCAAGTACTCACAACGGAGCTCCGCCCAAACTGATGGCGAAAGGCAAGGTTCCAAGAAGCTTAGAAAATGGTTCCAATCATAATTTTTTGTTGAAGTTGTAGAATTCCATGATGATAAATCTCTCAAGAGAGTAAACCGTAAAACCAATTGCTGGATATGCAGTTGCTATATATTTTGCTCGGTGTTTAAGTTTGGACAATACTGGTTTAGCATGAAATTTACATTTTTGTACTTTTAGGTATTTGATTACAGATTTTAACGGAAATTGTGTGCTTTCCGATTCTTTATATGCAAGTAAACGCAAGAAAAAGTTAAGAAGTGAAATGATTCCATTCAGATGTTTTGGTAAACAAAACACTACGGTGCTACCAAACAGACCCTTATCAGTTTACTATGCCAACTGTTCAGCTGATAGGGTTTGACAACTTGCTGTCTACCACTACCTAGTGCAATGATGAGTGATGACAAACAAACAACTCCTAGTGGGAAACCAAGAAAACAGGACATAAGGCGGCATGTAGGGATGGATACCGCGGTTACTCTCTCCGTTAAAACTTAATGGTTTTGGTTAATCGTTTGTACATGTATGCTCTCAATAATATTACATTTTTGAATTAAAAAAAAATCATAGTTTAACAAACGCAGTCCTCATGTGTACAATTACGGAGAGAAAAGACATGAAACACGGACAATTGCAAATAGTTAAGAGCGTTTGACCATGCAATTAAAGTTTTACGCTCAATCAAGCATATGAGTATTGCTTGTAAGGAAAATAGGGGCACTTGGGTCCAATTGTTATTCAGAGGAATGCAGAAAATGCATGCAAAGAGCCAAATTTCCCTTTTTGTTTTGTCCAAAGAGGCACACTTTCATAGGCAAAAGGGACCAAACCAAGGATCCTATGTCCCAACTTTTTGACTCCGACAAAGTTAATTAACCAAGTTAGGATTAACCACTCCTAATTGACATCAAATATCAATGACATGACTTGCTAACTATTTCAATTTGTTTTCTATTTCTCGACGTTATTAGATGAGTTATTATATATATATAATAATAATTATTATTTTTTTTAGGATTTGAGTGGTAAAAATCACATCAATCGTATCAATAATGTACAAATCACAAATTTTTTTAAAGGTATAATATCGTCATTATTAAACTTTCATCCGGAAAAAATTGAGTTAAAAATTTATTATTAATGAAACCATCCTGTTACAAGCAAGTTCTTCTTGTGAAAATTCAGAATTATTGATCAGAAAAACATTAAGAAGTTTTATTAATATCTTTTTGTTCTTTCTTATGGCAGACGCGGCCATGGCTTTTTGTAGTTTTGGTACTAAAGTTGAGAATCAGATGCCACCTCTACCCTGTCCCATGTGTTTCCTTGAGAGCCACAAGCACTAAAATTAAGATTGGCTTTTGGAGGGAAACAGAACCATTGGATACTAATCTTAAATTAAATTTGGTTTTTGGAGGGAGAATTTATTTTTTGAGATTAGGTTTTCCTTCCTCTTTGTGGAACTAGAGAGCGCTGAAAAATATACCCCATCTACTTGTAGTGTTCTCAAAATACAAGTCGGGACACTACGTATCATAATAAAAGTAGAAAAACACAAAAAATTACATCCCATCTACTTATACTATGACATCAATAATGTACTCGGCTCATATTCCGGGTACATGACAAAATGTCTCTATTTGTGCGAAAGAAACATTTTCATTATTTCCCCGGCAATTAAGGACTTTTTTTAGTATAATGATATATTTTACACAAAAGGAGGGAGAGTTCGGCTAAATTATATAATGAGCAACCCAATTTAGTATCAAATTCACCATCCATGAGATTTGAATATAAAATCACTCACTTACAAATAAAGAAAAATATTACTAGACCATTTTTTTTTCGCGAAAGAAACATCTTCATGATTTCCCTTGTAATGAAGAACATATCATGGGTACTTTTTTTTTTTTTTTAGTATAACGATTTATCTTACACTAAAGAAAAGTTACACAATGGTTAATCTAATTTGGTATCGAATTCGTCACCCACGAGATTCAAACTTCAGATCTCTCACTTACAAATTAATGATGAATATCACCCGATTGTAGTTTTGAATAACATTATCAAGTACTTTTAAAATATCCCAAAATTATTGTTTCGTTACAATTTCCAGCATGCAGCCAGTAGCAGAACACAGATGGGTTGTGTTCTCCAGTCCGGTCCATATCACACCCATTGCGCTCCATACATTTTTTGCCCAAACGCATTTTGTTGTATTTTTCCTTCAAGTTAAGACCTTCAGCTTTTGCTGCTTCCTTCCAACAGATTTCCTGCCTTTCATTTTTTCCTTGTATTTTCATGTTAAATTTCAACTTTTGAGCCAAATGTCACTGTGAATCTCTAGAGTAGTAATGTCATTCCAGACAAACTGAAGTGACCACATTTCAATTTTCCACTCTCCCATTATTTCCCATATTTTAGATTTCTCTCTCTCTCTCTCTCTCTCTCACTCTCTCTCTCTCTAGGAAGTGGGAAGAAGAAGAATGAGGGCTAATAGCTCAGCTTTGAGCTGGGTTCTGCTCTGCTGCTGCATAGTGTGGTCTTCTGTGTATGTTGAGGTGACAAAGTGCAATGTGGTGTATGATAGGAAGGCTCTTGTTATTGATGGGCAGAGGAGACTTCTCTTCTCTGGCTCCATTCACTATCCCAGAAGTACTCCTGAGGTACCATTTTTCCCCATCTAAAATTAAAGCCTACTTTTTTTTCTTTTTTTTTTTTTTAAAAATGTTAAAACTATTTTTCTGACCAAATGTGATTTCTTTTGCAAAATTTTGATGACCGTATTGCTAATTGGACATGATAAGTGAAATGCAGATGTGGGAAGGTCTTATACAGAAGGCCAAAGATGGTGGCTTGGATGCCATTGACACCTATGTCTTCTGGAATCTTCATGAACCTTCTCCTGGCAATGTAGTCATTGTTTTTATTTGACTTAATTTCTTACATTTCTCTGAATTTTGTGCACATTATCCCTTTCTCTGTTTGATACATTGTTCTTACTATTATTGGGTTGTAGTATAATTTCGAGGGGAGGAACGATTTGGTTCGGTTCATAAAGACGGTTCACAAGGCAGGGCTCTATGTTCATCTTCGGATTGGTCCTTATATTTGTTCAGAATGGAATTTTGGGTAATGATCATTTTTCCTCAGCAGTTTTTCGTTTCGTCGATGAATTTCTTTTTGAATGTTTCTATTTTCTTTAGGGGGTTTCCAGTTTGGCTGAAGTTTGTTCCAGGCATTAGCTTCAGAACAGATAATGAGCCTTTTAAGGTCTGTGTTTTTTTACGAAGGACGGATATGTAATTTGAAAACTTGAAGTTTTCGGTCAATTGTGTGAATTAATCAATGATTAATGTTTTGCTTATTTTTGGTGTTGCAGTCAGCAATGCAAAAATTTACACAGAAAGTTGTCCAATTGATGAAGAACGAAAAGTTGTTTGAGTCACAAGGTGGCCCCATTATCCTTTCTCAGGTAACTTCTGCTACTATTTTTAACTCCTGTATAACATTTCAGTCAGCTTAATTTTGAGCACATCTATGTACTAGGTTACCACTTGACACTGTTTTCGGTTTGGATAGATGAGCACACTGATGATTCGTAACACTAATTGTATTTGGATTAATTTACTTTTTGTTCAGATTGAGAACGAATACGAGCCAGAAAGCAAGGTGTTTGGGGCTTCTGGTTATGCATATATGACCTGGGCTGCAAAGATGGCTGTTGGAATGGGTACCGGGGTCCCATGGGTAATGTGCAAGGAAGATGATGCCCCTGACCCAGTGGTAAGCGAAATGTCTTTGCCCCACTCTATGCATACTTCTCTGAACAAGTCAATAAGTCACATTCAGTTATCATTCCCGTCTCCTTTATTTACCCATCAAACTCTATTTTCTACTAGGAAATTTAAGCATCCGACGAGTTGCATTTATATTAGCCAATTTATTTTGGGTTGCATCCGACGAGTGGCTAATTAACCACTGGCAACGAAGTGAATCTATGCTTAAGTTAGAGTTGCTAACAAGTCTAATTTATTTTGGATTGTTTGAATGCTGCTGACAGATAAACACTTGCAATGGTTTTTATTGCGATTATTTTTCTCCCAACAAACCATACAAACCCACGATGTGGACTGAAGCTTGGAGTGGCTGGTAAGTTCTACATCGACCTTTGCTCTCAGAACTGCAGCTTGAGAAGTGGTAGATTTACGTTGTCCTGTCTTCTTAAAGGTTCACAGAATTTGGTGGCCCAATTTACCAGCGGCCTGTTGAAGATTTGGCATTTGCAGTTGCCAGATTCATCCAAAAAGGAGGCTCCTTCATAAATTATTACATGGTCAGTCAATCCCTTTGCCGTCTGTATGCTTTGAGATAGAAGACAAACATTAAAGTATGAAAACTTCTTATACAAAACATTCTGCAATCCAATGATACCTTATTTCTGTCAATGTAAATCCGATATATATAATGCATTATCATATAGTACATCACTCCCAGAGGTAACTAATCATTGCATGCAGTACCATGGAGGGACCAACTTTGGAAGAACTGCTGGAGGCCCTTTTATAACTACCAGCTATGACTATGATGCTCCCATCGACGAATACGGTGAGAAAATTGAACCCATTCGGCAGTGACTTTCCAAATTCATAATCTTTCTTCAGATGTACGTCGTGATGTGTAAATAGTACTAGACTACTAATTTGCAGTCTTCTAACTCATAACTGATTTTATAGGCTTGATCAGGCAACCTAAGTATGGCCACTTAAAGGAACTCCATAAGGCTGTCAAGCTATGTGAGTTAGCTCTGCTGAATGCGGATCCTACTGTCACAACCTTAGGGAGCTATGAACAGGTTTGTCTGCTTCTCTGAGAGCGTGTAAGTAAGAATGTCATTTACTCTGAATTTCTGCAGTAGAAATCAGTAGAGTTTCAAAACGTCTTATACGTTAGTTAAACAAGTAATCACACATGAAAAAAAAAAAAAGTAATCTATCTAATGGTCAAAGGGATTCTGTTTTAAATGAGGCCATGCCATATTGAATACCACCTCCTTTGAGAAGCTATGAACTAAGCTTAAGAATGTCTTTCTGGTGGTTTTCAAAAGGAAGTCTTCCTTGAAGATTTGTACAAAATCAATTTCAACCAGATTGATGTTTTGGAAACTTTGAACATATGGAAGTTGATGCTTGTTTCTAACCAGAGTGACTCAAATTCCAGGCACATGTATTCTCTTCCAAGTCAGGAGGCTGTGCAGCTTTTCTCTCAAATTTCAATACAAAGTCAGCTACAAAAGTGACTTTCAATAACATGAACTTTCACCTCCCCCCTTGGTCCATCAGCATCCTTCCAGATTGCAAAAATGTTGCATTCAACACTGCCCGAGTGAGTTACATAAACGAAAGTAACTTTGGAATGCTTTTTTACTGGTTTTGTTCCACTTTAGTATAGTGTATACACAGAAATGATAAGCAGGTAGCCATGCATTCTGTTGCAGGTGGGAGTTCAGACATCCCAAACACAACTTTTGCGCACTAACTCTGAGTTGCACTCGTGGGGAATCTTCAACGAAGATGTTTCTTCAGTGGCTGGTGATACTACAATCACGGTCACTGGCCTCCTAGATCAGTTGAACATCACAAGAGACTCCAGTGATTATTTGTGGTACACGACCAGGTGAAATAAAACCACTAAAATGTTTTATACCCAAAATATCTTCTAACATGTATATCCCTTTGTTAAAACTAAACTATTAATAACTTGATGCTTATAGTGTTGACATAGATCCATCAGAATCATTTCTGGGCGGAGGTCAGCATCCGAGTCTAACTGTGCAGTCAGCTGGAGATGCTGTGCATGTCTTCATAAATGACCAGCTCTCAGGTAAACTGTTGATCAGCTTGTGCTGAGAGAAGTACACCAGCTAGTTATGATCTAATGGAATACCTATTGGAGTCTCATTAAAAGATGTATATGTTCTATAATGATAGGATCGGCTTCTGGGACAAGGGAACACAGAAGATTTACTTTTACAGGAAATGTCAACCTGCATGCTGGACTGAATAAAATTTCACTTCTCAGTATAGCTGTTGGATTGGCGGTTAGTTCCCTAATTTCTATTTTCGCTAACTTCCAATGCTTTGATGTACAAAAGAAAATTTATTGTTGGCTATTATGTTTCGAATTTCTATATTTTCTTTAAAAATTTGTGATGATTATTGTACCTTCGTTACAATAAGGAATTAGCCATGGAATGTGAGAGACATATGACTATGAGGGTTTCATCATTGCGATGTAATTGTTCAGAGTGAGAACCCCACATCGGGGAAAGAAGGGACAATGCATGTGCTTATAAATAGTTGTGCTACTCCCCATATGTCCAATTGGTTGATGGTGGAACCTCAACTTCGTTAGTAATTGAGTCAAAGGGAACATCGGAAGCACAATGAAATTCGGGTACTTCAAACTTGTATTAGTTTTTGAGTTCGTATTTCTAGTTTTGCATCTCTGTAATACGTGTATGGTTTACATACTGCATTATCTATCTTGTGCAATCTATTTTGTGATTGGTCTGTGTAAAGCTTGCGTTGTTGTTTAGGTTTTGCTTACATTGATCTCTCTCTCTCTCTCTCTCTCTCTCTCTCTCTCTCTGTTTTTAAACCAAGTCCAAAGTTGAACCTTTAACTGAACTATTTTCTGCTTGATGTCGTTGAAGAATAATGGTCCTCACTTTGAGACGCGGAACACAGGAGTGCTGGGACCAGTTGCTCTACATGGACTAGACCATGGAACGAGAGATTTATCTTGGCAGAAATGGTCATATCAGGTCGGTCTTTAATCTCTACTTCCACCTAATTCCAGTGACTCGTGTACTTGAGGAAGCCCAACTTATTCTTTTGTTTCTTTATACAGGTTGGGCTAAAAGGTGAAGCCGCGAATCTGGATTCTCCAAATTCCATTTCGGCTGTGGATTGGATGACAGGGTCCTTAGTGGCACAAAAGCAACAGCCACTGACATGGTATAAGGTATGGAAATGTAACTTCCAACGTTGAAGCTTGACCAAATGTTTTACTCTTATTTCATATGGTTCTATCTAAGAACTGAATGTTGGTTGGAGGGTGAATTGGAGTTCGTTCGGCCTCCTACTGCAACGTGGTTTAACAGTTGTTGAATGCGTAGGCATATTTTGATGAACCAAATGGAGATGAGCCCTTGGCTTTGGACATGGGTGGTATGGGGAAGGGTCAAGTATGGATCAACGGGCAGAGCATCGGAAGATACTGGACTATTTACGCTGATGGCGATTGCAGTGCATGCACATATTCTGGTACATTCAGGCCTAAGAAATGCCAATTTGGTTGTCAGCATCCAACTCAACAATGGTACCAACTTCATTCACGGTTTAGGGTACAGTAAATCCATGCAGAAAACACAGTAAGAACCACTTCAAGAACTGAACTTTAATTCTGTCATGTCTCAGGTACCATGTTCCTCGCTCTTGGCTGAAGCCGTCTAAGAACCTCTTGGTAGTATTTGAGGAGATTGGTGGTGATGTATCAAAGGTTGCTCTTGTGAAAAAATCAGTGACGAGTGTTTGTGCCGAGGTTTCTGAAAATCACCCACGCATTACAAACTGGCACACTGAGAGCCATGGCCAAACGGAAGTGCAACAGAACCCCGAAATTAGCCTACACTGTACAGATGGACACTCCATTTCTGCTATTAAATTTTCAAGCTTTGGAACTCCATCCGGAAGCTGTGGGAAATTTCAGCACGGCACCTGTCACGCTCCAAACTCAAATGCTGTCCTGCAGAAGGTACTTCTCAGATATTGCTCCTAATTTACTGCAGTAAAGAGTTATAAGTTTTCCAATCAACTCATAGAGATGTCAAAGTTTCAACGTAATCGAGATTTTGGTGATGTTTTATCTTGACAGGAGTGCCTAGGTAAGCAGAAGTGTTCATTGACCATATCAAACACCAACTTCGGCGCGGACCCTTGTCCAAGCAAACTAAAAAAGTTATCTGTGGAAGCTGTTTGTTCCCCTATAAGCACTTGAACTGCCATGACCGCTGAACGAAAGAAAAACTGCCAGAACCAAATTCGAGGGTACAAGACCGAACTTGTGAAAAATTTAATGCCATACGAAAATTGGATTAGGCAGCCGCAGAGCAGTGTTTTAGCATCAAAATATAGAATGTCACATTTGGTGTATGGAAATGTAAAGGTATTGTCTACGGAAGTAGGCATGGAATGCTGATCTTTTCATACAACTGAAAGGAAGCTTCTCAATCACAAAGCTTCCCAGTTGAAGTTTCGATTCAGATTGAGGATGACAGGAGAAATTCGTATTCAACTTGACTTTAAGGAAATGATAAACACGCACACTGGTTTATTGTCAGTATAAGCACCACCATATTTTGACAAATAGTCTTACGACATTTTGGAGATTCTAATTTTATCATCGTCATGTTGGAGTAATATTAGAAAATATGAAAACAACACAAGAATTCCAATCACAATAATCACAAGGAAAATCACAACATCAATAGTATACAAGATTAACATAAACGAGAGAAAGAAAAATTGACAAACTTGAAGATTGAGGCTTGCATAAATGCAATGTTCTAAAGACAAAATTTCGTCCATACTGTTGTACTTATAGTTCGGTAGGTGTTCATCTCTTATAATTCAACAATCTATAATTTGAAGTCAAAACACTTCAATCTTCGGACTCTGGCGAATTTGATATATTCTGTACTTTCAAGACACAACTCGGAAGATATTTAATAATGAGAGAGACAATAAAATCTTGGGGATTAAACTCTACTCTTTATTATTTAGACGACTAAGATGGTTGAGTTTATATAGAACTCAAGCCACCCTTTTTGAAACATTGTGATTGTTGCTTAAATTCCAACGAATAAATACAACTCATGAATTTG
Source organism: Pyrus communis (assembly GCF_041283825.1). NCBI lineage: Eukaryota > Viridiplantae > Streptophyta > Magnoliopsida > Rosales > Rosaceae > Pyrus > Pyrus communis. Next base: position 5,958,620 of record NC_142574.1, on the reverse strand, counting down.
AATTCAATCATGTGCATTAACTTTCACATATGGTTAGTGCGCTATTAGCATATGAGGTGTTAACAACTTTCTCACTCAAACATTTTTGTTTTACTTTTTTGGCTCTACTTCACATCTTACAATGTTGTTTGATGATTAGAACCGTCTACTTTATTGATCAACCTTTAAAGATTAACTTTGCAAAAATCAACCAAATAAAATCGTTGTCAAAATTTCAATGTTTAAGTGAGTCTTGTCTATTTATTGGAAGACGGTTGGATGATCGAATGATTTCAAATTTGACTAATTATTTTCTTACAAAATAAGATGTAAGCCGAAAATATTATACAAGGAGGTCCAAACGAACAAGTTGCTGAAATCCTACTCCACAATATGGGTATCAAGTATCAACTCATCTAGTACAAATATATGGTCTACATTTCACGAAAATTTTACGGTGCTTTGGAGCAAAGGATGCTTCAATCTTTCTAACCTTTAAATCTCGACTTTTAATTAAAATTTAACAGTTAGAAATTCCGAAATATCTAATACTCCGAAACACTATAAAAATTGCTGAAAACTTCAACTCCAACCTCACAATTCCAACTGGGGAAGTCACAACAATTTCATGTTAAAAAACAGTCAACAAAGAAACCCGAGTCAATACGTAGAAGAAAAAGTCCCCTCCAATAAAGGAGCTATTATCCTCTCTGCATGCGTCCATGCTATGCCCCTACAATCCAACCCCTCGTACGAAGGAACTAACCCCCCACGTTTCTTCTTCCGAATTCCAAATTCCAATTTCTGCGTGTCTGGTTCGGGCGATGAGCTTCTAGAATCTCCGCCATGGCCAAACCCAAAGCTCCGAGACGAACGCTGGACTCATACACCGTCAAACCCATCAACAAAACCATCAGAGGTACACCACTTCCACTACTCATTACTCGGAATTCAGTTCCCTATTTCTAAAAATTCAAAATTCGATTCGGATTCTCTGTAAATTTGATTTCTGTGTTTGTGGGTCAGCCGGTGACTGCGTCCTGATGCGGCCGTCGGAGCCGGGGAAGCCGTCGTACGTGGCGAAGATCGAGCGCATCGAGGCCGACAGCCGCGGCTCCAACGTCAAGGTCCACGTCCAGTGGTACTATCGGCCGGAGGAGTCGCTCGGCGGCCGGAGGCAGTTTCACGGCTCCAAAGAGGTCTTTCTCTCCGATCACCACGATGTTCAGAGCGCCGACACCATCGAGGCCAAGTGTACGGTCCACACCTTCAAGAGCTACACCAAGCTTGACGCTGTTGGAAACGACGATTTCTTCTGTCGTTTTGAGTATAATTCCTCCACTGGGGCTTTCAATCCCGACCGCGTTGCCGTGTATGTTTGTTCTTCTTTTGCTTCAAATTGGTTGAATTGGAATGGAGATTGAGTTGTCAGTTCTTCAACTTTTCTTGTTATTTGGTGTTTAGTATTGATTTCGTGCTTCAATTGCTATGATTTGGTTGATTTCTATTGTTTTTAGAGTGCATTAAATATAAAAGCAATGAACTTTTGCTCACTCTTCATTGTTACTTCCATCATACATTGTAGTAGTCTCTGGAAACTTTAAGAAATACGTAAAACTATGGGCCCGTTTGATAACAATTTTAACTGAAAACTTGTTTGATTGTGAAAACTTAGAACTGCTCGGCGAAGGGCCATAGAAGTGCGCTTTTAAAGCGCATGAATCAGGCTCTGAAGTGAAGGTCACAGGGGCTATGAGACCCGATTAAGCGTACGAATTAGGGCTGGAAGCCCTAGTAGCAAGCATAAACTTTAAAGTAGCCCCAAGCTTGTTCATAAGTAATCAAGATGAATGGTAGTCCAAAATTTGAATACTCAAAACAGTAGCTTTCTGTTTTTTTTTGAAAACTGAAAACAGTTACCATGCAAGTTTTCAGTAGTAAAAACAAAATCGAAAACTGAAAACGAAATGGTTGGCAAACGGCCTCTAGAACTAAAAGCTCAAAACTTTTCTTCATTGATTTAAGTTTTATGCATCTTCATCTGGTCCTTCACCCTTAATTCTCAGTTTCCTATCCTTCTGGTTATCAACGTAGCTTGACTTTCAAGATTTCGTTTTCACTCTTTATCTTATATAGGTTATACTAATATTTGAGTTTGATGAAATCATAACCGAAACATATTTTGAGCCTTGAGCTTAAGTGTCCAATTTTTTATTAGTTATATAAGTTTCCCACAATTTTTGTTTTTGCTCATGGCTGTTAAGTTGTCAGCCTTTCTATTTGATCTTTGTGAACAAGCTCAAGTTGTTGCCACATTGGGTTTTGGAATGACTGATATCAAAATGCCTCTTTTTGGGTTTCTGATGTTACGTGGCAGGTATTGCAAATGTGAGATGCCTTACAACCCGGATGACCTCATGGTTCAGTGTGAAGGTTGTAGTGATTGGTAAGTTAAATGTTTAAGTTATTTAGTTGTTTGTGCGCTCCCCACGCTAATGCCTCACGGAGGGTGGATTGGATTCTTATCATAAAGTTGAAAAGTTGGTCCTTTGTCTGAATATTTCTCTTATCTCTTGATAGATTTTATTTATCATGTTTTAATTTACACATGCATTCAGTTGCTAACCAGGTGCACACTGAAACTTGGCTGTTCCCTTTTACTAGATCTCGAAGACTATGACTTTGTACTTCTTATATATTTCAGACGGACCTTTCTGGAGTGTAACAGATTTTTGAAAAGCTAACCTGGTTGATTTCATTATTTTGCACCATTGTTTTTCTGGGGTATAAATTGCCTCTAAATGCTGGAGGGGAAATTGTTGTGAACTTGAAGTGGATGGATGGATTATAAATTTAATTTTAAAGTAACTGTTATTCATAACTTGAGGGGAAATTAGGGGAAGTAATTGGTTAGTTCATGGAACTGTGTTCATACACTACTACAGGTTAGCATTCAAATATACATAGTTAACGTGCCATACCATCATGTTAGTTATTACGAGGAACTTCTTGAATGTGAATCAGCTAGACATTTTGTTTATTTGTGCACCAGACGAAGTCTCAAGGTGTTGCTCCTTCTAAAGAAGTATACCATTTAGAGGAACTATTTTTAGATGGAATGTTTTGCTTTACCCTTTTTCGGTATGCATATATCTCTGATATTTGTCCCAAATTCCCAAATGCTAACATGGAATAAGCATGAAGCATACTGACAAGTGTATAACCTTATGCTGGTCTGCCTTGAGCATGTGGTGTGTTGCCGAGCCATTGCTTTCCGCAGCTTCTGAGGTTGACACTTGAGGGGCTATTGCTTGAGAATAGTGAAAACAAAGGCATCGAAGCACGGATGCCTAGTCTTTTCTTAAGTGATATGCTTTTTGTCTATTTTCACTTGTACTTTCTTCCCCTTGCCAATCCTTTTATAATACAGATGCAATATTCAATTTACTGCACTTGATTCAGGTTTCATCCTGCTTGTATAGACATGAATATACAGGAAGCCAAAAGACTAGATCACTTTTTCTGTGAAGGCTGCTCTTCCGAGGGTCAAAAGAAATTGCAGAATTCCCATACTGCTTCCAGACACCCTGATACAAAGGTACATTTCTTTTGTAAGTGTTGGATAAAATTTAAAGTTAGGTTTACCATTATCATTCTTGGTTGCATGTGGAGTTGTGGACTCAATTTGAATTGCATGTCCTCTGGTAATTGACATGTTGTTGGACATGTTTCGGATTTCTTTATCTATTATTAAATGACTTGAAGACACATAGGGGCTTGTGATGAATATATACTCTCAGTTTTGAGACCAGATTGAGTTGAATAGAAAGAACAGAAAAGGGTGTTAAAAGAAACCATACATTGAATAGAAAGAAACTTATTACAAATTTCCAGGACTATTGGTTGTAGGCATCATTGTTCAGACTTAATGAATATCATACAGTAGGCGACGAGGCAATGGCATAAAAAAGCAAATATACTTATGTGTTCATTAAGTTGTCCGACTTTATATGAATTTTAAAGCGTATAATTTGTTATGAGAACGACTAGTATTTGGAAATGTAGGTAATTTAATGGGTTTGTTTGAAGCTTGATTTTGTCAAGACTCAAGAAAAAACAACCAAGGCAGTGTTTATCATTGATGGTTGTTGGTCTTTAGCATCTCTTTGAAGCCAATGGCCACAAAGTATTCTTGAATTTCATTCATGTTGTCTTTCAGGTGGATACAAAACGGCGTCGGAGGTGATATTGTATATACAAGTCAATCTGATAAACTAGAGGTTGTGGCCTTCTGATCATTGGTAGGGCTTAAGCAAGCACGGAGACGGGAGACATGTCTTGCATCACAAATTGTGTATCTATGAGTTAATTGGAAGACGAAAACTAGCTTGAAAACCTTTATATGTAATTAAGTAGATCCTCTATCTATTTAAGGTCGAGGACGTGTATGTATGTATGTATGTAGTTATGGAATGTAGAATTGTGAATAATCCGAACGCATTTATTCCCCTACTGGATCTTCCTGCTTAGGTCTAGCATCGAGAAGTTTGGACACTATATATTTCACTGCTCCCGCGTTGCAGAAATCATCTCGAGACACTAGAATACAATCATCAGCCATGGATGATCTGTATCCAACCAACATGAAAGATAATACTCGTAAAGAAAATGAAACTTTGTCAACTGGATCACTACTGTAAAGGTACCATGAGGAAAACATGTATTACTTGTCACGATCTTGCAATTGCTGGCAAAGCAGTATTATAAATTACCCACAAGGCTTAAACACATGTCGAGCTTTCTTCTCATAGTCTTTTATCAAGTACACAGACCACAAGAAGCTCAAAATACCACCATCTCAAATTTAAATTAGAGTCACTTCTGAGGTCCGAGTACCTTAATAAAAGCCATTCGCACTTAATAACAGTCAGGGTGTATTGGATGTTTTTTGTTGAATGAAATATTCATAGTGCTTCTCTGTTTCAGTTGCTTGCCTTTCTCTTGTGAGATTATTCAGGCTTTGTTCTTCTAGTTGTTTACGTTGTAGGCTGGTACTAGTAACAGAGCTTTGGAGTTTTCAGGTCTCTTCTCGCACTAGAAAATAATGGACCCTATATTTTAGTTTTCATTTTATTTTATTTTGTTTCTGTCCGTTGTGTCCTGCATCAGAAAGTAAGAGACCAAAAGAGATTGCCACCAACCTCCTTAGCTAAAGACCAGAGTCGATGGCCGAGGATTTGTGTTTTTTTATTTATTTCTATATTCTCTCTAGTGGTTAGTATTTTTTACTTTTTATATTTTATTATACTAAGAGTAAGATGCCACACGAATTAAGATTTAAAATATACGATGCACATAATGCAACTCTTGTACAGTTCATGGTCCATGGCCTTTCCACTGCTTTTGAGTGTGAGTGCGAATATTTATCATGTAACTTTAGTGGGTTAGTGACAACGAACATATTGTCCGATGTAACAATGGATTCTCCAGTTTGAATGGCACCCATTTTTTCATTTAAAAAAAACAGAAGATGTACCTATTTTATAGGTGTAAGACATATTCTAAAATCATAAGAATAACAAGAAAACATTAGGATCACGGATTTAATAAATCGAAATTACAATAAACCAATTATAAATTACTTATCTATAAAATACGAAAGACATTACTTCTTGCAGATGATTAAGGAGTCTTTTACTTTTAACAAGCGGAAATCTACACTGCACAAGTGCTCCGTGGTAATGGTAACAGTAACGCGAAACAATTATAATCTATAATTATATTAAAAATCAAAAAAGAAATTCCGTTGCCGGGACTTGAACCCGGGTCTCTCGGGTGAGAGCCGAGTATCCTGACCAACTAGACTACAACGGAGGCTGCAATTCAGTGTAACTATATGATATAAAAAAAAGTCCTAATGACTAGACAAAAACACTCAACGTAAAACAAATATTAGAAAGAATCTATCCAATCACCAGCCATATTAACTGTTTTGCGCTCATAAGAAGAAAACGAAGCTTTATTATATCAGCTACAAAAAACATACATCTCATTTGCATAGCTCTCTTTATTCAAAACAAGTTGGTGGCTTCATATTACATTGGCAAAAAAGATACAGACACTTGTACAAGTAATGCCACTCTATTCCGTACATTATACGAGACGTTATAACGTTTAATACCTCATCTTTTGGGGAAAATGGAAGAATTATAGCCCGCTATCGCGAGAGTGTGAGTTGAAACTTGTATCTCTTTGTATATGTTTGTTTTAACCTGTCTTTGATCTCTTCCATACAATAACCGTTCCGTAGAAATCAGATGATGCTAACAAGTTCTCTCCATGGTTCCAAGCAACACCAATAACCGGAAATCGATGACCCTGCAGTTGGATATATTTTGGTCTTTAGGGTCCAATTTCATACCATAGGAAAGAGTAAAACCTTGTGTAAAAATAAGACAAACCTGTAGCTTGTTTACACAAGTATGCTTTGGCCGAGTTAAATCGTAGAAGTAGACATTGGAATCCTCACTTCCGGAAACTAGGCATTGTAACAGTATGACTGTCAGCAAACACTAAAAGAAAAGTAGTAATGAAGTATGTGGTAACATTGATATTGGCATACAAACCTATATATTCTCCTTTTTCAAGGGAAAGCAGTGGACAGAAGGAAGCCCGGATGCTGTATATTCGTGGATTTAGTTTCAGTGAGCAACGGAGAGTCAAATAACCCTGTATTTCCAGAGCAACACTACAGCATACCAACCTCACTATCAGTGGCTTGAAATTTTGAATATACAACAAAAGTAACAGGGCAGGTTCAGTGGCCAAACCTGAAGAAAGATAAACTTCCATCTTGAGTACACGTAAGCAAGACAGGGCCCCGAGCCAACAGGGAAAAACTTCGGTACTGTACAGTTATGACTGCAGATTTCCGCCTTGTGCTACTTCGGTGACGATGAGAGCGAGACAACATTCCTGTGTGAGAATTCATGCTTATAGAATATATACAGCCCTGTAACAAATTATCCAAGAGAGTGTATGAGTAAAAGGATAGGCAGCTCATTGGAAGAGAACTGTAAATGAATATATGCAATAACACACCGTCGCATCGCCACAGAAAATGAGCTGTCCAGTGTGAGCATAATCCATGGAAGTAACCTCACTGTCAAAGAATATTTTATGAATGACCCTCCCAGTGCTGAAATTGAAAACCTGAAATATAGATGTAAAGTTCCACCAATCAGATACAATCAAATACAATCAATTAAATTGATAATATCCTTGCAACCCTATGACATTATTGGAGTTAAAAAAAAAATGGTTCTCTCATGTTTCGGAAAAAGATAAACAAAAATCAATGTAGCAATAAAACTTTTTGTGTGGGGATGTCTAATGAGATGTTCCATTATGATTGTAATGCAATTCCTACGATAAATGGGCATAGTGTTCATTTTATCAAGAGCAGTAAGATCTTTAGTTATAAAGTATGAATCCATATTCATATTAATTTGAGATCCAAGGTATTTTTTAAACTAAAAGAAATACAATTTATACTGCAGGACCATTGGACCAGAAGAACTCATACTCTAACAAAACAAATTTTTTAATGTATATCATACTCATCCTAGCTCAGATGAACACCCAACTGCCTTCCAATCTAAATAAATAGCAGAAAAGAAAATTCCACAAGTTCCATCCTAATGCCCAAATCTGACTTGCTTCAAAAGCACTTCCACACCAACCCCCTTATATTTCGAATATCCTCTCATTTTTCTTACCAAATAAACCAAATAACTACTATCACCATAACACATAAGGATACCGTACAACCCGTGATGCTTTAGCTTTTTTCCTGTCCCCAATACTTTATCCTTCACAAAGTAGAGCAGAATAATCTCTTGGAATAATCCATCTCACCCCAACCTCTGACAATAAACTGTGTCACAAATTTCGAGCAACGGGACAAATAAGGAACACATGGTCAGCACCTTCCCCAGCAGCCATGACTTACACAAGATACACCAGTGAGAAAATAGGCATGCAGTTGGGCCTTCTTTTCTGATTACTTACGTTCAGATGAACTGATGATTAACAGAAACATGTAACATGTATCAGTTGTAGTTTCCCAGGGAAATCACCCGCTGTACTCTTCTTTGGTGCCCATATTCAGTCTAAATGAATAGATAATAATGACAATATGACTCAAATACCTGTACCTCATCCACTTTACATTAAAGTACAAGTTATACAATGTGTTCAAGTTTCAACTGTGAATGAACATAAGGTATGCAGTCATTACCGTAACTTCTTTGTCTGCATTGCCAGCTGAAAGAAAGTTATTATTTACCTGCATCGAGAAGATAACAGAAAAAAAACAAAAAAAAAAAAAACCCTTAAATGGCAGTATTTTCATGTCCAAAATAAATATAAAATGGGGTAAATGATTTTCACTTTGCACTGAAGTCATCCATAGATTTTTATGAGGAATAATACTGTATTAAGACCTCAAAATGCAGTAACAGTTTGTCATCCACGGATTGTCAAGGGGAAAGCCAATATTAACTTGATCTGTGAAGGTTTAAAAGGGAACGTTATTGCAAATGAGGGTCATTTGAGGCTAGTGAACGTAATCTTCTTTGAGAATCTGGTAGAGCAAAAAGGAACATAACCTCCGATACGATGAACGGAATAAAACCAAATCTAAGTCCTAATTGTACAACTTTGGTATGATGTCCTTCCAACGTGGATTCACGTAGAACATCGCGCCACCATACGAACATGGTATATAGGATAAATATGAGGCCCAAACTGAGAAGTGTTGCACCCCCTTGAAATGGGTGCATGTACATCACACCTCCTACGGTGGTTGCCAAAGCTCCGAGTGAACCCGAAATAGGCCATGGACTTGGATCTACCAAATGATAAGAATGCCTCTGAGATTCAATCATAAACCACTTTGCCTCGGTTGTATGTAAACCCCCCCTTCACCCCTCTTCTTTGAGAATCTGGTAGAAAGGCAACCAAAAAGCCTGACAGGTATTCTATGCTGAAACCAGTACTTGGTTTGAATAAAATGACTTGCATTGATGAAGCAAAAAAACACTTTAAACATGCTTTTATAGTAAGATAACCAATATAACAAAAACATTGTGGCAATTTCGAGGACTGAACTTTCTTAATTTTTGTGCACACTTACAGGGTGAAAACGAATACACAGTTGCGGAGACACTCCATATATTACTCGAATACAAAGGCCTTTTGAAATCTCCCACACTCGTACAGTTTTATCCATTGATGAGGATGCAATGTATTGATTGTTCGACGAAAAATCAAAGTCTGAAAAATGAACCAGAATTTCAAAAACGGATAGAAAGAGAAGCTAAAGAGATTTGCATCTTGTATAGATTACGGACTTGATGTTCAACTCTTGCATATCATGTTTCTGTTACGTTTTTAAACATTAGAACCACTAAGGATACAACCTATTAATCTACTACTGGAAATTGATTGCCTAAACCAAAAAGGAATTTTGGTGGTACCAAAGTGTGTACTTGGAGCAAATTGCAACCTAGCACTTCTGTTTTCTACATCTCAAGGAATAATAAAATTAAAGTCTTTGACCGCGAGATTTTACTAAAACATGGCTACAAATATATCATAACAAAAACAAAAGAAAAGACAACAGTAGCAATACCAGTCGATCGAACCTGTAACATCTTTGGAGTGACCATGCAGATGCTTGAGGATTGAAGGTGGATCAGAAACAGTGCATACTGTCAAGGTTCCATCTGATGCTCCATATGCAAGCAGATCAGAACTCATGTGCCCAAACTTCAAAACCGTAACTGTACATAAAAACCAATGAGGTTTCAAATTTCAACCTTTTTAAAAGTCACGTTCAATCTCAGCTTAATAACACAACAATGGGGTCCCTCTAGTCTAGTACTCAATGGAAAATACTTACCAGAGGCTTTGCACTGATCAAAGATGCAATGCATTCCTACAAACGAGTATGCAGGTTCTGCCCGCCGAGGATGTGGGTGGTCCCTATCACTTATACTGGAGCCAAAACTTCTGCGAGGTGAAGGTTGACTGCCACTCTGGACATCCTAAAATAAAACGAAAGTATAACAAAACCAAAAAAGGAAAAATCCAGGAAAGAACGTACAAATGACAAACTTTCGCATTGTGTTCAAGGGTCATTGATTTTACGGTTCGAAAAGCTAAAGAATTACATGTCCTCATTCAATCAACCGAAAACGATTAGAATGTGCAACAAATGCACACTATATAGGATTAACAAAAACCCATAACGTAATGGAAATTGAACTCGAAATGCACTGCATACCCTGCCAGGACTCCAGCTTTCGACGTCGTACAAAGGGGACAGTGGACTTGTAGGCAGAATCCATCGCCCACTGATGCATGAAGCAGTAAATTACCCTGATGTCAGCATACATTACGAATTTAAGAAAACAAACTAAACACTCACTAATCAGAAAATTAACTTTCGATTTCATCACGTTTCGAGAGATTAGCAAAGCTTTGATATGAATTGATCGCCGACCTGTTTCCGGGAGTGGTCTGGAGGCTCGGAGTCTGCATCCTCTCCCAATTCCTCGGCCGCCGGATGTAATTTCGAAACGCGACGTACCCTTTTCCATTGCATCTCCAATCCTTCAACAATCAGAAGCAATAACAATGTGACTGGAATGAACGAAATGAAAGTTTGAATATGCGAATTGTTGAGTGAGAAGGAGGAGGAGGAGAATACTCGGCGGCGATGAAATGGGGACTGGGGCTTGCGAGAGAGGAGAAGGCGACGGATGCCAATGTAGTCGGGATCGGAGTCGGCGGGAGCAGGTTGAAGCAAGCAGATCAGCAGTTCTGGATCTCCATTCTTCTCTTTCTCCTTCTCTTCCTCTGGTGGAACACCACCATCAGCATTATTATTATTCTCCTCCTCCTCTGCTGGACCACCATCACCCCCACCACTGCCCTCGCCGTCGCCGCTTTTCTCCGTCATCTGAGGAAGGTGAAATCGTTTGACTTATGAGAAATATTACTCTTTGTCTCGTTTATGCTGCTGGATCACAAAATTAAAGAAACTGGAGAAGCTGAGATCAAAGCTCAACTTTTGGTTAAAATTAGCTTGCTTTGCTATGTCTAATTAAACTAGGGTGTGCTATCCACTTCTCTATTTTATTTCTCACACACCCATTAATAATTTCTGTTCGTTGATATTCTTTAATTCATCTGATTCGACGATTTAAAATTAAAAAATTATGTGGAAAGTAAAATAAGATGTGTAAATATCACATCCCTAAACTATTAATCATAATTAACATTTAATTCGTAAAGTTTGAAAATTGAATTCTTTTTTATTGTGAGTTAAAAATCATCGAGGATTTACGCATGAACTTGTAAGTCATTGTTAATTTTTATCATAAACATTTATTTTAGTTAATACTTACTCAACTTTTATTAATGGCAAATTATATGTCCACCAAATTTTCTAAATTTTAATCAAATATTCTGCCCATATTTCTAAGGTGGAAAACATTCGAGGCACTTAAATAGTAAAAATGTCATTATGTTGAGCTCTTTATACGGAAGTCGATACATTAAATTGGCATGATAGAGAATTGAATTCGCGGTAGTGAGTGGCTAGAAGTCATATTTAACTTCAAATGAAGGGAAATTAGGATCCATCGATAGATTTTGTTAAGTTAAATGTTAGATTAGTTATTGACGGGGTTTGTACTTATGCCGTCATGCAATGACTTAACACATTTTCACCACTATGATAAAATGCCACTTGCGAAAGGAAATTGATCATGATAAAAGTTCTGGGATAAGTGAAGGAAATAAAAGCCTACGGTGGAAATTGGAAAAGCGGTATGTACAAGTTCATACACAAGTTGGCTCAAACATCACCTGCTATTGTGTGAGGAGGTGTTTTAGCTTCAGGAAAGAAATTCAGATGCAATCGGTTGTATATATGACATTTAGTCACATGAAGAGTGAGATAAGCACAAGAAGATAAAATTTCGGTTGCACTACAAATTTTGTCCAAATTGAGACTCGAAACACAATACTAAACTGCAAATTATAATTCAAATGGTAAGACTTAAAAACGTTTGTTTGTATAAAAGTTGAATAGTTTTTATTTGTAATTACAAAATAAAATATAACATTAAAAGTTTGCTTTACATTTTTTAACCAAGCACACAAATAAACATCTTTAAGCACTTGAGTTACAATTGTTGCAAATTTGACAATGGTTTATATAGGGTATGTCTTTCTCAGTGTGTTTGTACCCGATTAGTTTTTAAGGTCAACATGGTGTTTACGAATCACTAGAGTTAAATTGATCATCAATTCGAATCCTGATTTGACTCATATATCAACAAAGTTAATGCTTGGTTCATCCAATTCGAACAGAGGAAACTCAAGATGGTAGAGAAATATTTATGTCAACAACTCACCGAGATATTGGATGACAATTTACTTAACATTTCAATAAATTGTTTTCTTATATACGATCTATATTATATTTATCACTCAATTGCAGTTAACTATTTTGTGTACTAATATCCGAAGATCAATTTCTAGACATGTTTAGAATTCGAGCTGGAAATCAGGCTTGAGTTTATGTTGGATCTAGGCAGGCAAGACGTCAATCCAACAGAATAAGATGACAATGGCGAGGTCGATTAGGGTTTATGTGGATATTTACTTAATACCTAATTGTCCGGTAAGGTTAAAAGTCGGATTAGGTTGAAAAGGGTTTGAGAAAGTAAAGATAAAAGAACAAGAAGCTAACAACTAATACATATAATGAAAGTATTTTACTTAGTGTACTACAGTTTAGTGATATTACTTTTAATTTATAAATAAAAAGTTTTAAGTTCGAATATCATAAATGTCGAGTTTGGTACTAATTTTCTAGAAATCCCCCCAATTCAAAAAATTGTTTCCTACTCGATTTTCCATTTTTTAAGTTTAAATTGGATTTATGGGTAACTTATAATTATATTATTTACACATTTCATAGACTTAACCTTTTTCATACCTAGCTTTTTTTATATGTTCTCCCCCCTCTCTCTAGGAATTGGCTATATACCTGTTATATGGTTAACCTATATTCCTTTTTTGGTTGTCGGAAAGGAAAAATTGTTGGAGCAATATTAGAAAATATGAAAAATAACAATATAATTCCAATGATAATAATCATAAAGAAATTCACAACATCAATTATATATGAGATTAATATAAACAACTAGAGAGAAAATTAGAAAAAAAACTGATAAACTTGGAGATTGAGGCTTGTATAAATGCAATGTCTTAAAGACAGAATTTCGCCCCTACTCTTGTGCTTATAGTTCGGTAGGCGTTCGTCTCCTAGGATTCAACAATCTATAATTCGAAGTCAAAACACTTCAATCTTCGGACTTTGACGAACTTTATATATTCCGTACCCTTAAGATACGACTCGGATTTTTACTAAGACATTGGAGAAAACTCTTCTCTTCGGTCCATTAGATATATGGGATGTTTGAGTTTATATAGAACTCAAGCCACCCCTTTTGATACATTGTGACTGTTGCCTAAAATTCTAATGAACAGGCGCAACTCTTGAATTTGAATTCAACTATGACACATGACTCTTATTTTTCATTCATATAGAAATTAAATATTATAATATTAATTATAATATATAATTTCTAACAATCACCCACATGAATGAAAAATTAGGAAGAATTTGAAAGTATAGGCGGACAAGAGATGCATCAGGAGATGTGTCTTTTGGACTTGAACCTACCCTAGTGAATACTTATTGGATTTAATTGGTGACGCAGTGAATATGGGATCTTGAACTATTCACCCCAGTAGTAAATCGAGACAATAAGCAACACACATCACTAATCCTAATATATTCTAGTTCATACGGTTGTGTTCATTTTGGTCCTGAACAAATCTCAGATTCATGAGAGCTTTAGAGAATTTAGCCATCTCATACTCATAGAAGTGACCCACTTCTACTTTCACATAGGTGACCACTGATTAAGAATACTCTGCAATATTCCTCTTATTTATAAGATATCACTGTCATTAAGTATAAATATACATCCTAAACTTCTACAAACAACACACTTCTTCCATCATAAGAATGAGGTATATAGTGTGTTAACTTCTTTGAATAATGCTCGACCAATTTGCCTATTGAACTTAGACCATGGGATCTCCAATCAACTAAGTTAGGTTTCCGCCCAACTGATTCATTAGTTATGTTGGCTTTAGCCTCATTCCCCTCGATGATCAACTTACTCTCTAGTCTAACCGTTAATAATTGGATCCACCACTAGGTTGACTATCATTAATGGTGTGCAAAATCCATCTTGTGAAATTATATTTCATACGAGAGTAGTTGTTTGACATTGTTTGAAATGTCAAGTCCTCAAAATTATATTAGGACTTAATTACTAAGTAATTTGCTAACAATAAGCACATGGGTAAACTCCTCCACATTTAAGGTATTTGTAAGAAGATCTTTAACCTTTCCATACCTTAAACAATTACTCATTACAAGAGATGATATCTTAAATGTCATTCAATTGGCAAATTACTTTTAACCAACCCCTACCAATTATTTCACAATTGTTGTTTCTTTTAATGCTATCATTAAATCGATCACATTTTCCACTTTAAGAAGTAAGGAACAACTAAGATAGACTCTATTTATCTTTTTAGGCCTTCATGCCTCAGTAGAAATTATGAGAAAGTCACTTCTTGGCTTTCATTATTTCCTTACTATGACTAACATGCATGACCCAATGGCCATGTCCATTCGTATGCTTACTTAATAAGCATCATTATGTCGAATTCAAATATGCGAAATGTCTTTCATATTTTCAGTATGGTATTGTCCTTTTTGAAAGACCCCACACTTTCATGATTATTTCTTCATATTAATATCACCTTAAATGACGCACAATATCATCCTGGGCCTCTTGAAATTTATAAATATATCACTTTGAAGAAACCATATAAACGATTTTGCAACATTATTATCACTATATGATAATACATCTAGTCGGTATGTAGAAGTTTACATACTAGCCCATGAACGCATTTGAATATGTCAATGACTAGTTGGAAAGGTCATACCCTTTCACTATCAAAAGCAGCACTTCAAATGGCATGCTTTTTCTTTGAATCTCACATGGCAGATTTCAATTTTCAATTCCACCGCATTACAAAACCATCCATTTGTTGAATAGTTGCATCTTTATGCAACTTAACCACCACATGGTTCTATATGACTCAAAATCCTTGACTCAAATATAATGGATATAAAACCGCAGGCATGGAAGGCTGGAAGCCGCGGTCTCACGGATTAACACCCAATGATCAATCCCAGTTATGCAACGGTTTGCATCTTCCTACGTATCAAGATATGACTTTCCTGATATAAGAGCAACCTTTTAATAATGAATTTCTCATAAACTGATATTGCTTATTAGTTTGATTCTCTCCAGGAATCACTTAATAAACCATGCACTAGTTTAACGAGATGCAACCAGAGGTCCCCTGTCTTAATCATAATATCAGTTGAAAAGGTGCAGCGATTATTAAATTCAAAACATTCATAACTTACCAACATAACCAATTGGCATCACAATGGTAACCTTTTGGCATACCCATATTACATAAAACTCTTTAAACATAAAAGCATAAAGAGGATATTATATCAGGGCATTTTCATCATGCCTAATTATGCGATTAGCGACAGTTTTGCAATATATCTTCGTGCTTCAATATCTCAATTAATTACTCATGAATGAACATTCATACATATAACATATTATAAATCATGCCGACAAATTCTTGGCCACATACTAATATAAACAAATGATTAATGCAGAATGAATTCAAACAATTCCACTGTCATTAGTTAACAGGACTCTGCATGTATATATGTTAAGAAACTTTATTCAGTTTACCAAACCAAACATCCACGTTACATATTAGATCTCAACTTATAAAAATAAGAAACACACAAATGTATCTTAATCATCAATAATTCCCATAACTCTTTCGTTGTTTTGTATGCTAAACATACAATCCACAACATGTGGTTCTGAAAAGCAAGAGAAATTATTTCCAATATGCTAGCGTAATTTTGTTGGTGAATCATTCTGCATTAAGAGGCTTTGAATTTAAATACACACATTTTATCATGTGTTGTATTCAAGCAAAGCAATTTTTCTAGAATTTGGAACCGCCGATTGCCTTTATTACCGGATTACTAGAAAGTAATTCAAAAGGGCCTTTTGAATTGAATCTTAAGTAGTCTATCAGTGGTGCGAAGCGGCTTTTCCCCCTTGTCAATATTCCCGGGTAAGAAAGCAGAACCTCACCTCTTTCACGGCGGCGATCGAAGACTGGGAAATAGTTGTAAAAAAGGCTCCACTTTACCCAAACAACACCGTCAATTTGCGTACTGATCACTGTATCAATTGCAATGTTTCTTCAATCCAAAACCAGTCCCTCAATGGCAATTGATCTTTCGCTATTTTGTATACTGAATATACAACAAACAGTGTGCATCTTGCCAAATGATCTAACACCAGACTCATCAACAAGTAGTCAACTTCCTTGCTGCTTTCTCTATTTTTCTCAATTTAATTCTCACAACCATATTTTTCAATTATTGCATAATTAAAATTCTGTCTTTAGATTGTTGGAGCAATATTAGAAAATATGAAAAATAACAATATAATTCCAATGATAATAATCATAAAGAAATTCACAACATCAATTATATATCAGATTAATATAAACAACTAGAAAGAAAATTAGAAAAAAATGACAAACTTGGAGATTGAGGATTGCATAAATGCAATGTTTTAAAGACAGAATTTCACCCCTACTCTTGTGCTTGTGGTTCGGTAGGCGTCTGTCTCCTAGGATTTAACAATCTGTAATCCGAAGTTAAAGCACTTCAATCTTCGGACTCTGGCGAATTTCATATATTTCGTACTCTCAAGACACGACTTGGATTTTTACTAAGATATGGAAGAAAACTCTTCTCTTCGGTCCATTAGATATGTGGGATGTTTGAGTTTATATAGAACTCAAGCCACCCCTTTTGATACATTGTGACTGTTGCCTAAAGTTCCAACGAATAGACGCAACTTATAAATTTGAATTCAACTATGACACATGACTCTTATTTTTCATTCATATTGAAATTAAATATTATAATATTAATTATAATATATAATTTCCAACAAACACTAGCCGATGAACACACTAGTATAAATATAAGCCTTAATATTAATCTCAACAAAACCACCTTTAATTTCCTTGGCTACGTACTTTGCGTTGGACGTCTTGAATTACCTCCGTGCGTTTGTTTGTTGTGTAGCAGTGTACGTTTTAGCTGATTTTAGTCATCAAGATGGATTTAACCTCGGTGAAGCCAATCAATACCAAAAGCGAAGAAAAATCGGAAGAAGCAAGTTCAACTACACCCACAGCTAAAGAGGCTAGACTAATGCGACCGGAGAATGTGCGATGCCCACCTGCCCCAAAAAAGTCCCGACCTTCTAAAGCAGCATATATTAATGGAATCGGTTTTCCTCCGGTAGTTGGTTTGGAGAAAACTTTCAACAACTGCTAAGAGAACAAAATAGTAAAGATTAATGCAGAGATTAGGAGTCTTAACTTGTTTTGTTTTGCATTTTAAATAATTACTAGTTATCCTTCCATGGATGGATGCTACTTTTATCTTTTCTGTAATCGTTTGCTGAGAGAAGCTTATAGTAATGAATAAAGATTTATGTAATCGGTTTCATACATTCTGTATCTATATATATGTGTGTGGGTGTGTAGCTTTACTGGATGCTTTTGCTGTTTAATTATTTTTGCATGTGTACCTGGAATTTGGAATAGAACGCGAGGATTAAATAGTAGCAGCTTGTTGCTATGTGAAGGAAGTTGAGGTTTATTGTAAAAGTAATTGGCAATATGAGAAGTAACCCAACTTACTTATACGCTCATGCAAGGTTCTTTCTCTTATCAATGTGTGATTCATCTCAACATGCTCCTGTCACGTGTGACAAATTTTCAAACCAAACACATGGACGACACAACCGAGGTTACGTGGAGCATGTGTGGCTTCACACACAGGATAACCTGCTCTGATACCATAAAAGAAGTTAAGGTTCACTATAAACCAATTAGCAATATAAGAAGTAGCCAACTTACTTATAAGCTCATGTAAGTCCTCTCTCACCAATGTGGGATTCATCTCATACTATGTTTGTAATCATGCTTCTAATTAATTATTAAATTTGGAGTTTATGTGTATTCATCAAACTAAAAAGTGCATATGGAGTTTACACTGCAAGTCTGCAAGTCAAGATAGAGAGGCGAAAGATGTGTGAAACATGCAGTGATGTAAGAATAAGGCAACGGGGAAAATTTGCAGAGAAAATACGTGATTCGACGAGGCAATAAGTTTAAACTGAATGATTTCATTGGCGTATAGAGAGTACGATATATACAAGTCACAGACTCCAGTACGAGCAAAATTCCTTGTAGTATAAGGATAATAATTACAAATTGATGGTTGACGAGATCTGTTCATAAGCAAGAAGGGCAGGAAGAAGATGAATGTTTGGTTGTGAAGCTGGCCAGGGTTTGAGAATATATTACTTGACACGTGTGGCAATTTTAGTGGGCCACATAGGTGGTCAGTGAGATAAAGATGCTGACCGATGAATACCCAAATATTGGGTTTTATGTAGAAGCTTGAATACATTAAGTTTTTGTTTTTGTTTTTTGTTTTTTTTTTTTTTTGACAAATAGTGGTAGTTGATTAAATTGTTAGTTATTGAAAGGAGGAGGATTGATGTGAATTAAACCCATACCAGAATGTATAAATAAATTACTTTCCACTACTGCGATAACACGTCTCCTACCATATGTTAAGCTTTTAACTCGCAACCCTCGGATTTAGGATTTAGTAAGTGGCCTAATATATATTATTATTTTTTATACCAAAAGTGATTCCCACCTGGAAGTGGGACTGAAACCGCTCCCCCTTTCCATTTAATCACTTTTTAAGTTTTTTTTATGGATCAAATTCAAGTTTGCCTTATATTTGAATGCCACTCTTTAGACATGCATAAGTAGAAATAACCCGTTATAAATACAAAAATATATAAACATTTTTCTCGCCCATAATATTGAGAATATTACCGTAAGAAATGAGCCAAGTCACTTGTTGAGGAACAGTTGCATTCATCTTGCCAAAAGATTTTGAGAAAATGTAACCGGTTTTATATTCTATATATCTTTCTTATCAGATAACTAGTCACGTGATGAGAAGATGACAATTGTTGTATCCAATTTTTTTTCGTGCCTTAATTAATCTTTTCATAGCACCTGAAATTCCCTTATGAGAAGATGAATCCGAACAACACCTGAAATTCCCTGAAGTGAAGGTTACTTCATGATCTTCAATATTCTTTCTTGGAATATTGAATCTTGTAATTACTCATACATTTGTATTATACATCACTAATTAGGCACTAGTGGATTTTGAATCATCAGCGGGATAATAGTATCTATTGAAAAGCCAATGCGAATCAGCTTCTACGGCATATCCATCTTCGTTGCGGTGCCAGCTAAAGTGAGCATGGGTTCTGTTCTTGATGTCAAAGATGCCGTGACCAAAACTGGCTTCCCGGAAGACTGAGTAATCTGGCTGTGGCTCCGTCATAATGCACCGCGAAAGAAAGCATGAAAACACATATGCTAAGTCTTTCTAAGTATTTTGAAAAGTTGTCAAGCCCTTGATGGTAATTGATTAGCAAAAAATATTCATACGTTAGTATGCAATTCTAATAGGAAAATACTGAATCTATTCGTGTATGTTGATGTTCTTACACGGTCGATAAGCCTTCAAGATTTCCTCCATCACCAACAGTAATGTAGACGGGTGCAGATTGATCTTTTACAGGAGTGCAATTAGCATTCACAATGTCATATGCAACATTGGAGATGCGTTCCTGCGATATAACCGATCACTAGTCAAATAAAGACATCAAAAATTGATGAATGGATGTCCTGCAGAGAGAATCTTAATAATACACACACACACACACACACACACACACACACACACACACACACACACACACACACACACACATATATGTTATATATACACTGGGCACTTACAGATCGCTCGTAGGCATGGACATGACCGCTAAATACCACATCGACTTTGTACTCCACAAACCAGGCCTCAAACATTACTCTCATGGCTTCTCCTTCCATATAGTGCGACTGGTAGCTATTATACCATGGACAATGCATTATAACAATCAACCAAGGGGTCTCACTCCTGTTAACTTTCGGTAGCTCCTCCTGGAGCCATTTGTACTGCGGAGTGTATGTACCTTAACAAAAAAAAAGGAAATGATTATATGTCACATTAAGCAGTAGAACCATTCGATTAAACGAAAACATTGTGCAGGATGACCTGACCACCAATTCAGATATAGTATGTATTCTGTACAGAAAACGAAATACGTACACACACACACACACACACACACACACACACACACACACACACAAACACACACACAGAGACACCTATATTTTATTCCCTTACCGTATGCAGAATAAGAACCCAAGACTATAACGTATGCGGAAGCTCTTTTGATTGAGTACCAAAATGGGGCAGTACTCCCCGATGCATTATACGGGACATAATACCGGTGAGTGTAAGGCTTAAAAGGTATTGGTTCACCCTGCAACAAAAGTACCAAGCTTCTTTTAGCAAAATACTTTATCCCATTTGCAAAATATACGTTCGTGAAATGAGCAGCAATTCCAGTTTAAATCTGTAAACACAATGGGATCATAGTCGAGGAAGATTCTATATTCCTAGTCCATTAGCTATATCATACAGGACGGTTTAGTTTTGAGCTTACAATTTCTGGGGCAAAATCAATTTCATGATTCCCTGCGGTCCATATCCAAGGTTGATAAGCAGCACTTCTCTCCACAAATCTTCCCCATGTATCCCACCTAACATTATTATGATTCGGGTAGTCATCTGCATAGGAGAGGTCCCCAAGATACAATATTGTTTGTCCTTTCAGCGGGTTTGATTCGTAATGAGTAAGAGTCTTGTTTGAATCAAAGGTCTGACCCAGATCCCCTGCAAATAAAACCCCAGTGATTAAGGCCAAAAACAAAATGCATACTGTTTCAAATTAGAAACTTGCGCACCAAGGAACGAGTTTCAAAACATTTAAACTAGCAAAACTTTCCAACCCACTAAACAGCATGAACTTATCTTTGAATCAGAAAGCCAAAAGTTAAAGCAAGTCTAATTAGTTACATCACGTTACGATGCATCCATTTCTGGTATGACATCCTCACCTATGAGACCAAATGTGTAAGGTACGTCCGGCCCAACTTCAGGAGGAGTTGTAAACCAGAACTGCGTTTCAGTTTCTTCGCCAATTCCAACCACATAGTAATATCTGGTGTTAAACTGCATAATAATTTAGATGATCAGAACATACTATTATCTACAAACTTGTACTTAGGCTACATGCGTAATTCAGTCAGCAAATTCCAAAACTCTCGGACCAATTCCAGAAACTATGCACTTGAAGATGAATAAAAAATGAGGCACAACATAAAGCAGAGGAAACGTACCGTCAAGTTTCCGATGATACAATGGTGAATGTGACCAGAAGTGTAATTGTAAAAAGTATAAGTTGTAATTATGCCCTCAGCCGTCTGGTTCTCGCTATTTGCACTCCAGTAAACCACCTTACTGTAACCAGGTTCGTCGGCAGTGATCCATGACACAATCACCGCGCTTCCCGTATGGTCTCCTTGTGTTATATGAACCTTTACTCAGCACAAACATTTCAGACAAGTAAACTAAATAAAAAAAATAAACGCTCGAAACCACACAAATTAGTCAATCCCATCAAGAAAAGAAGCAAGACTATGTACTTATGTAGTAAGCAATAAGATTCTGAAATCAAAACTAAAAAAAAAACAGTAACGGGTCTTGTAAATATGGTTCCATACAATTCAAAAGAATGTAAACAATCAAAACAAAAGACAGAACTGCATTAACAATGTATCGTAATTCTAGAGAGAGAGAGAGAGAGAGAGAGAGAGAGAGATTATACTTGTTGAGGTGCATTGTACCCAGGAGGGACTCGAAAGACGTCACTGTCAAGCGGCATATCCGCGCTGAAATCAATTTTCCGCACGAAAGCGCTTGTTTGACCTCCATTACAAACCACTGCCAAGTTCAAAACCAAACCCAAGACTACAAAAATGGTTACCCTTGAGCAAGTAGAAGAATCTAAGCTCCCCACACCCATCTCGGTCATATTATCCACAGCACTCCATTTGCTCTGAACCCTCATCCTCCTTAAATATACATGAAACCGTTAAATAAAATTAAACAAACAAAAATTCTGTAATTTGTCATACTGTGAGGTATTTGAATGAACTGAGAGTTGGGTTGGCCTGGATTTTGTCTTAGGTGGGTTCTTTGTTGGTGATGTTGTGATGTTTGAATTCTTGAGCAGATTCTTATGTTTGTCTTCCATTTTTCTTTAGCTTTGTCTGTTTAGGCTTTAGTGGTAAGCTCGATGAGTCTATGCTATGAACTTTGGTTTCCCCGTTGCCTTTGTTTTGCCGATGTGCGATGAATACTGTTTTGTGTTGGTGCAGTTTTGTTTTTCCCGTTGCCTTTGTTTTGCCGATTTGCCGATGTGGTAGAATTACTGTTTTGTGTTGGTGCAGTTTTGTTTTCCCACGTGTCGTATTATAATATTGAGAAGAGGATGTTGGGGGAATAGATCGTCTCCAGATCTCTCCTACCAAAATCCACCAATCAATTAATTCAAGCTCTTGAAATTTGATCTAACGATTACAAACAGGAGTCCTTTAAAAAGTAAAAATAATTTTAACTGTTGGATCAAATTTCAAGGGCTCAGATTAATTGAGTGGTGGGGTTTGGTGTGAGAGATCATGAAAGGATCTCTTCATGATGTTGGGTACTACACCCCTAATCCGGATAGTGTGAGAGGGGAGAGATTTTTATAATGTGCATTTGTTTTTACCATCTTAAATAGTGGTAATACTAACCACTCTATTATTATTAGTGCATGTGTTTGAATTTTGAGATTTGTCTATTCATAAGATGGATCTCGAAATTTAAACTCATCTAAGAGTGATAAAATAAAGTATTAATCAACATCATTTGAAGTTGGGGGTGGTTGGCAAAAATATTCTATTTATGTGGGAGGGATGAGACTAAAAGTGGACCATGTAACCATGAAAAATCAAGAGAGATGAGGTAGCAATTATTAACTTCACTAAGATCTTTGAACAAATGTAAAGAACTGAGATGAAAAACTAGAGGGCAATAAGAGAGAGTATGTGTTGAGAGAGAATGATTGTATATTTCCAGATGCCATAAATGGCAATTTACACTTTGGTTTTATATAGCTAAATAACGTGCTCAATTACAATAATGCTCTCTAACTTCTTTGGTTATTACCACAAACTTTTAATAAACTTATCCTTATAACCACCTTACATGCCTACACATTACAACTAACCACACTTCTCAACTAATCACATTCTTCACTCTTTAGTAACCATGTCATCACTAATGACTATGGTTAATACTCCCCCCTCACGCTAAGCTGCCAGAGCTTAGATTGACAGCAAGACATCTTCAAGAACACTAAGTCCCTGATGCATTTGTAGACTGTTGAGGAAGAACTCCAATGTTGAGATTGTTGTAGTGTTTAAGAAAGACTGGAATATGAAGACCCCTTGTGAATACATCATTTACTTGTTCTTCAATGGGAATGTATTGCACAATAATATCCCTTTTTTGTACTCTTTTTTTTCTCGAACAAAAGGGTAGTCTGAGTCTAGGTGTTTAATTTTTGAGTGAAACACTGGATTAGAACACAAGGCTAATGCTGACAAATTATCACATTGTAATTGAGGTGGTATGGGAATAAACTGGTTCAAATCTTTCAGTAATGAATGGATCCAAAACCCATTAGCTGCACAGTAAGCCAAAGCTTTATACTCAGCTTTTGTGGAACTTCGAGACACTATGGATTGCTTCTTAGATTGCCATGAGATTGGATTATAACCAATATAAACCACATAACCAGTGATAGACCTCTTGGTGTTAATATTTGTCGCCCAATAAGAGTTGGAATAGGTTGAAATGGTAGAGTCAGCTGATTTTGTATACCTCAAACCATAATGAATGGTTCCTCCAAATATCTCAAAATCCGTTTAACCAAATGCATATGTATTGGCAAACAACATTGACAACATGAGTTATATAGGTCTTGTAAATGTAAGGTATTGAAGTGCACCTACTAAGCTTCTATAATGAGTTGGATCGTCAACATGAATTCCTTTAGAAACAAGTATATGAGAGTGAGGCTTTGATGAAGTTAAAGTGGGTTTACATGACTCTATGCCTGCTTTCTTTAGCAACTCTTTTGTGTACATCGATTGATTAACAAATATAGATCCATCTAATTGATAGTGAACTTGAAGTCCTAAGAAATATGTCAATTGTCTTATGTCTTTTAAATCAAAGACCTCTGCAAGTTGGGAAATGGCAGATTGTATCTTTGCAGGATTTGAACTAGTCAATATTATGTCATCCACATATAATAGCATGATAATCACATCTCCATCATCTTCTTTCAGAAATAGACTAGTATCAGACATTAGGTTTTAAATCCTAGGGAAGGCAGGAAATTAGTAAACTTCGAATTCTAGGCTCTTGGAGCCTGTTTGAGATTGTATAGAAATTTAATTAACCTGCAAACATGTGTTGGATGCTTGGAATTCAAAAAACCTTGTGGTTGTTTCATGTAGACCTCTCAAGTTCCCCATGTAGAAATGCATTCTTGATGTCTAATTGTCTCAAACTCCAATTATTTTGAACTACCAATGCAAGTAATCTCACTGAAATATTTTGAACTACTGGACTGAATGTTTCAGAGTAGTCTAGACCTTGTTCTTGACTGTAACCTTGTGCCACCAACCTTGCCTTATACCTTGCAACTGTCCCATAAGGATTTCTTTTGACTTTGTATACCCATTTACTCCCAATAACAGTTTTATTTGTTGGAGGGGGAACTAATCTCCAAGTTCCTTGAGCTGTTAATGCATCAAATTCCTCCTGCGTGGCATTTTGCCATTGTACTATTGTGGATGCTGCTTTAAAATGTTTAGGTTCTTCAACCTTAGTTATATCAACAATGAATGAGAATTCTCCACACATGTAATCAAATTCTAATGATACACTAGGATCTTGAAATTGTAATGATTGTAACTTTGGTAAAGCAGCAACAAAGCATGAATAGTTTTGTCTTTGAATAACTCCTGTCCTTAGTTGAGTTTGGATGCCATGATCTAAACATTGAGCAATGTTATGAGTGTTAGGTAAAGAAGAAATAGTGAGTATTACTTGGAATTGTGCAAGATTAAGGACATGAAGCAAAAAAGGCGTATCAGATGAGGAGGATAGAGTATTGCCTATTGTAGATGTTGAGCCATGGACTTGACTACTGATATCTTGATTTTCTATGTTTGTAGAAGCATTGGAATTGATAGAAATATTGGAAGACCCTTTATATTGTAAAGAAATGTTCCCAGACTGACTTAGAGAAGAAGCTGAATGAAGATTACCATTTTGATTTGCTGCATTTTCATGATGTAGAACCTGTTTTGGAATTGAAAATGGAACAACGACTTATCTAACCGAATGAGATGATGTAAAAGGTTGCTTAGAGATGTTATGTTGTGAGTCTTGAATATAAGGAAATACGATTTCATCAAAAAGTACATGCCTTGAAACAATGGATTTCCTAGTTTTGGGATTGTAATAGATAACACCTTTATAACCCATTGAATATCCCAAGAAAATACATCTCTCAGATCTTGGTTGTAGTTTATTATTGTTATATTGTTTTAACCATGGATACACAATAGTACCAAATATTCTTATAGACTTCAAATCTGGTTGCTTGGTATACAATCTTTTGTAAGGGGATTCCGGTGCCAAAGACTTACATGTCATCCTATTGATAAAAAACACTGAATGTACACATGCATAATACCAAAATTCAGCAGGTAAACCAGCAACAATAAGCAAAGTGATAGTAGTTTTAACAACATGCCTGTGTTTCCTTTCTACCACTCCATTTTGTTGTGGAGTATAAAGACAAGAGATTATATGTTCAATCCCTTTTGAATAAAGAAAAGCTTTAAATGCAAGACTAGTGTATTCTCCTCCTCCATTAGTTTGTAAACATTTAATTACAATTCCAAATTGAGTGCGAACAAAATTATAGAACCTTACAAACACAATAATTGTATCAAATTTGTTGCATAATGAAAAAAGCCACACATACTTTGTATATTCATCAACAAACGTTACATGGTATCTATACCCTTCAATAAATTTTACAGGAGATGGTCCCCAAATATTTGAGTGAACCTTCTAAAATGGCAGAGAACATTTATCACTTCTAATAGAAAAAAAGGAATCCTTGACATCTTGCCTTTTACACAATGAGTACACATATTATGAGTACTATCTATATCTATACTTATATTGGACTGTTTTAACTTTACCAATTGTTCCAAAAAAGCTGAATTCTGCACTGTAGATTGCACTCCTCTTGATCCTTTTCACAACTGGTACTTCAAATAGCTCCCTAGGCTTACTGTTTCCTTTATACAAAACCTTATTTGTCTTTTTGTCCTGCACAAAAAACTCACTCCCATCACAAATAAACCAACTATGGTTATCATCACATAATTGTCGTACAGAAAGAAGACTCCTTGCAATTTTAGGAACATGTAACACATTTTTAAGGATCAATTCATGGGAATTGTGTTTGAGTGTAGTTGAACCAATATTGTTAATGGTTAGACCTGTGCCATTGCCAATTGTGATTTTCTCACAACATTCAAATGGAGTGACTTGATTGAGTGTATTTACATCAGCAGTGATATGGTGAGAAGCTCCAGTATCAACAATCCAAGAATCTTGTTGAACATATTGAGGTGTTTGTTGTGTTGCCATAACATTCAATGTTGTAGGTGGAAAAGGACCTTGAAATGCATAATTTGCCCTGTGAAAACACTATAGTGTAGAATGTCCTATTTTTCTACAAATCTGACATTCTAGCAATGAACCTATAGTTGGTGTATTTGAATTTTGATGGAAGCAATTGACAGCTGTATGACCTCTTTTATTGCATATTTGGCATTCAATTACCACATTAAACTTGTTTTTAATGCTACCAGACCACATATTAGAGCCATTAAGTCTTGAATTCCCAGATTGAAAGCCTGAAGAGTCACCAGAGCTGAAATTCTTGCCTTTATAACCAGCATTTAGCTTGTAATTATTACCTTTGTAATTTGAACCGTTGAATGATTTTTGACCAAAGTTCTATCTTGGACTACCAGAGTTCAATCCATTGCCCATGAAAGCAAAACCATAAGAATGTGAATCAACGAGTTGAGACTATTGTGGAAACTGCTGCTGTGGATACTGTGGTAGTGGAAGTTGCTGTTGTGAAAATTGTTGTTGTGTAATTGTACCACCTGTTGTAGGGACATAATAATGACCCAAAGGATTAGATCCAGATGCATTAGATGAATTCTGTGTTGTAGATGATCCTTGAGTGTATAATGTAGCCATGCTTTGGGATAACACATTAATTTCTCCTTCAATTTGTTTTTCAGCACCTAACAACTAAGCACAAAATTCTTTCAATGTAATAATTGATTCTCTAGCAAGAATAACTGTTCAAATTATAGCATACTCCTTTGGTAATCTAGCAAGACCATCAATCATTACATCATTGTCAGAAATAAACTCCCCTGCAACAGTTAACTATTCTCTTATGTTCTTAAGCCTCAACAAATGCTTATCAATGAAATCTGATCCTTTTTGTACTGTATGCAGCTCATTTTTCAAATGGTTAATCCTGGACTTAGACACAGAGGCAAAATGTTCCACAAGATTTGACCGAACTTCAAATGCAGTTTTACAACCAAGAAAATATTCAATAGCTTCATCAGACAGAGTTGCCAATAACAAATTGAGCAATGCCATATTAGTTGATTCATATTCAATATATGCTGTAGTATTCTCAGTTGTGACTCCAATGTCAGTATGTATCACAAATTTTGGTGGACATACATCAGTACCATCAAAATGACCAAACATTTTATAGCCTTTAAGAATTGACTTAAATTGAAATGCCCATTTAGCAAAATTGTCATCCTTCAATTTTATTATAAGCATGCCCAAAAGACTCTCAACCTTAACAGTAGTTGTAGACATGATGAAATACTCAAGAAACACAAATTGTAATACTTTAGAGAAGAATTTCACCCACTAAAGTGAGAATGATACTCACCACTATCTAGTTATCCAAGAAAGATTGACACTTTCTTACTATTCAAGAAGATTGACGCTTACCTTATATGCGAAGAAAGATTTATGTCTTCAGCTAAATCAAGAAAGATTGATACTTTCTGCAATATCAAGAAAGACTAACACTTTCTTGAATTATCAACAAAACAAAAAATTTAGAAATCACATGAACATTCGAGCAATCAACTCAAAATTCCCAAATCACATAATCTTGAAAAACTTTAAATTGCAGAGCAGTTAACACAGATGTAGAATACCAACGAATCAAATCCCCAAATTACTGATTGAGAATACAAACAATAGTACTTGATAAGTGAGTAGCAACATCAACAATTTCGCGAACCTCCAAAACCCAATTGTCGAAGAACTGCATAATTGATTCACCACCAAGAACCAGAAGCCCTTCAGAGTTGAATCAGGGGAAGAGATGAAAACTTCAAGATCAGAAATGGCCGTGAGCCTTTGCCGGCGATGATACCATACTAGCTTTAATAAGATCTTTGAACAAATGTAAAGAATTGAGATGAAAAACTAGAGAGCACTAAGAGAGAGTATGTGTTGATAGATAATGATTGTATATTTCCAGATGCCATAAATGGCAATTTACACTTTGGTTTTATAGAGCTAAATGATGTACTCAATTACAATAATGCCCTCTAACTTCTTTAGTTATTACCACAACAACTTCTAACAAACTTATCCTTATAACCATCTTAACTGCCTACACATTACAACTAACCACATTTCTTAACTAATCACATTCTTCACTCTTAAGGAAAGGTAAGCTGGCCTGAAAACCAGACCTCAAAATTTCTCCTTAAAGAGATGAAAAATGTTCAAAGTGAAGTAAGTTGGCTTGAAAACCAAATCCCAAAATTTCTCCTCAAAGAGATGAAAAATGTTTATAATGCTATTTTTATAACATTGAAAGTAAAATATTATAAAATTATCAAATCATCACATAAACTATTAAATACTAACTTAATATTTTATGTTTGACAATATCCATTAAAGATGCTCTTAGCTTACTTTATTTAAGATTAGGCTCTTCAATTTGTATCTACATAGGAGTGATGTAACAACAACGTGTAGAACAATGTAGGTGAATGTGATTCTCAGCTTTTATTTATTTTGAGACACGGCTCTTCATTTTCATATTTAAACATAAAAAAGTTAAGTTTGTTTGTTTTTTTTTTTTTTTTTTTTTTTTTTTTTTTTGTCAAACGATAGATTTTGTTAGATTAAATGTTAGATTAGCCACTGACGAGGTTTAAACCCATGCCGTCCTGCAATGGCTCAACACTTTTCCACCACTACGGTAAAAAGACACTTGCAAAAAAGTTAAAGTTGTTGAATGTGCATCTAAAAAAGTGCAATAATACTTCGGGCCTAACTGTAATACAATTCGCATATGTTTTATGTGTTTCATTTGTATTATTAAAGTGTGATTAGAAATTGGATATATGAGAAGTATGTTTCGTAGAATCCAAAGTGTATCCATGCAAACTATTCCAAAAAGACACGCACTTAAGCCGAGTGTTCCAACTATAATTCAATACTCGAGAAAAATGTAGACATTCCAATTGCGAATCTGCCCGCAAGAGAAGCAAAATAGTATTTAGTTCCCAAAAAAAACCAAAGAACACTACTACACATATAATCTGAAAGAATTTAAGATAGGGTTGCAAAGATTGATTGCATAAACTTAACTCAATTAATTATTAGTGAGGTATGGACTTCATTATATAGAGATTACAAGATGAGGTTGGTTACAGTATAAACATATCATCTGATTACATTTGAAATTCAATACACATGAGTTTTAGATAAGGAAGGATTGTGATTCCTTTCTCTATCTTGAAGAGTTTGAAGATTATCCAACTTGTGTAGCTGACTTGGAGAGTCCTTTACCATGCATGGCTGACATGGAGAAATATCTTGAATATTTGGTTTATCACCTCCTTGCAAGTTGAATGGGTGTTGACAAACAGGAAGCTTGGAAAAGGAGATAACTGAAACGAGCTGTGGACAAACCCTTTGTTAAGATATCTGTGATTTGGTCAGCGGATGAAACATATCCCACAACAAGTTCATTTTGAATTACTTTTTCTCTAACATAATGATAATCAACTTCCACATGATGCATACGAGCCTGATAAACTGGATTGGAAGCTACTGCCAATGCACTGATATTATCACACCACAATCTTGGTGGATTGAGAGGAAGATGAAGATCACGAAACATGTGTCTGAAACAAGATAAAGTGGCGGAGGTATAGGCCATTTGTCGATACTTAGCCTCTGTACTTGAGCGAGATACACCTTTTTATTTTTTAGAACTCCAAGAGATTAAGTTATCCCCTAGAAAAATGCAATGACCACCAGTGGAGTGACGATCATCTGGGTCACCAGCATAGTCATCATTTGCAAAGGCTGTTAGGGACAACGAACTGGGTTTGTAAACTATACCGCGATCATGAGTGGCCTTCAGATAGCGAAGAATGCGCTTGACTGCAGCCCAATGTGTAGTGGTGGGTGAATGCATATACTGACAGACTTGATTGACAGCGAAAACAATGTCAAGCCGTGTGAATAAGAGGTATTGGAGAGCCCCAACAACGCTTTGAAAATTTGTTGCATCATCTAAAGGCTCACCCTCATACAGACTAAGCTTGCGGCCACGGAGGGTTGGAGTAGACAATGGTTTGGCGTCAGCCATCTGAGTGCGTTTGAGGAGGTCCAGGATATATTTTGACTGTGTTAAATACATGGCTATTGGTGTTCTCGTAATTTCCATTCCCAAAAAATAATGTAAAGCCCCAAGGTCCTTCATGGAAATTTTTTGTCCCAAATTGTTGAATTAATGTGGAGATGTGGGATGGATTATTACTTGTGACAAGAATGTCATCAACGTAGATGAGTGCATAAATGACAGTAGTTCCATTGAAGAAAATGAACAGCGAAGAATTTGCCATTGATGCTTGAAACCCGAGTTCTTCCAAATGTTGAGAGAAGAACTGAAACTGGGCACGTGGGGCCTGTTTTAAGCCATATAGCGACCGCCGAAGATGACATACATGTGATGGAAACTGTGGATCGATAAAGCTAGAAGGTTGGCGCATGTATACTTCCTCAGTTAAAGAACCATGGAGAAACGTGTTTTTGACATCAAGTTGGCGAATTTGCCAGTTAAAATGAAGAGCCACGGAAAGATTAAGTCTGATGGTACCATGAGCGACAACAGGACTAAACGTCTCACTGTAATCGATCCTTTCTTGCTGACGAAAACCGTTGGCAACAAGACATGCTTTAAATCTTTCAATGGAACCGTCAGATTTACGTTTAATACGGTACACCTATTTATTTGGTATAACATTCATGGAGGGATGAAAAGGAACCAGGGACCACGTTCCTGTTCTTTGCAGAGCATTGAACTCTTCTGCCATAGCCATACACCATTCAGGGTACTTAGTTGCCTGTGTAAAACAAATGGGCTCAACAATTTCATTAGTCACATCAGAAACAAGAACATATTTGGGATTTGGTTTTTGAATGCCATCCTTTGAATGTGTAACCATGGAGTGAACATGTTGAATGTGTCTCTGAGAGGAAGATGAGATATGAGCAACACCTACTGCATTCGTAGATGATAAAATTGGCGAAGGGTCAGGGATAGAGGGTACATGGGAGATGGGTGACGGTGATGGAATATGATTATTTAATATAAGTGAATGGGGAAGATTAGGTTGTGTGGATGATATGGTGGGAGGGATGGGGTGGTTCAGATTTGGTGGTAAAGTAGGGGGAATAGGGTTAGGTTGTGTGGATGTTATGATGTGATGCATGGGATGGTGCAGGTTTTGAGGTAAAGTAGGGGGAATAAGGTTAGGTTGTGTGGATGGTATGGTGGGATGGAAGAAGTGATGCGGATTTTGTGGTAAAGTAGGAGAAATAGGGTTCTTAGAGGGATATATTAAAGGGGAGGGATAATAGAAGCATATTTATGCGACTTAGTTAGCTTGTTTTCTTGCATTTACATAGCTAATTTCTACTTGTTAGAGTGTTTTAAGCTATTTTCGTGTGTTTTTAGGTTCAATTGACAAAGTTGGTAAGAAAGTGCAATTTGGAGCATTTTATAGCAGTTTTGGGCTTGGAATGGATTGCACATGCATGAAGCAAGGTGGATGGATGAATTTGAAGATCAAGAGAGGCTAGGAATGTGATTAACATATGGAAGAATTAAATTGAAGACTTGGAAGATAAGGAATCAGCTACAAAGAAGGAATATTATCCAAATTTCCTTATCTTATCCAAACCTTATCCAACCTTATCTTATCTTATCCTATCCTAATCTTTTCCTACCTTAATTCCAGCTTCAAAGAGGACTCATTTTCACATTAAATCACCTAAATATCAGGTTCTAGAAGCCCTATTTTCGTGCCCTAAGTTTATGCTACATGTAACCCTTCTAGAAGTTCTAGAATCTACCACAAGGACCATTCCTTGTCCTCCTTGGAATCTGATTGACAGTGTCCTTGTTCTTTGGTGATTTGGAGTCCTAATTCCTCTCATTTTCAGCCCAATTTCGTGCCTTCCCTTCACCCTATAAATACATGATGCCGCAACACTTATAAACCACCACCCTCTACCACAATTTCACACCACACCAGCCACCACACCTCAAGAGCCTAATTTCACACAAATCCCCATTGTGCGCAACAAGGAAGGAAGGAGGAATCATCTGGAGTGTTTCTAGGTGTATTATATCTTTATTTTTAATGTTTAAGTTTAATTATCTTTGTTTTGCGAACATGAGGAACTAAATTCGTTTTAGTTAGAGGTGAATTCAAAGCCATGAACATATATGTGATATGAATTGATTTCATCCAATTATTGTTTCATAAATCATGAATGCTATTTACTTATCTATTTGGTTGATAACTTATTCTTGTATGTTGATTAAGGAGGCCTACTTAGTTTGCATGCATGAATTTGATGCTAGAATATAAGGGAATTTCACGTAATAGTTATTCATATTCACAAGTAGTGGAAGTCACTAGTCATGATTGTGTTAAGTGAATCCTTGGCAGGAGTCTCATGTGTTTCATAGTGATGAATGCCTTGTTAATGCTTATGATTTTCATAGAATTTAATGACTTTTGATATGTATCTCTATCATGCGTTTCATATAGGGAACTTGAGAAAGATAATTTTGTTGTAATGCGTATTCATTCAATTCAATGAAATAAGGAAAATCTGAGGTTGGTTGTGCGATGCAATTAACTTGGGGCATTGTCATTCATGGTTTAAAGGAATAATAACTGGAAATCGATTTGTATGCATATGTATCATGTGTGGAAAAGGACCCTCTAGCTAGCCATTCACCCATAGTTGTCCCTAATTTCGTCAAATTTGTTTAGAGTCTTTACAATCTGTTTGTTTTTATCTTAATTTCGTCCAAAATCCAATCCCCCTTTACTTTGTTGTGTCAAATTAGTTAGAATATGTCCAAATTGTGTTTTTAAGTGTTTTGAGTCAAGTTAAAAGTAATTTTCGTCCAAATCACCTTTAAAGTCTAGTTTGAGTCTTTTTGATTGTTTTGTGATGTTTTGAGTCTTTTTAGTTTGTTTTGAGTCTTATAAGTCTAGTTAAGTGTTTTTAAGTTTAGCTTTGTGTTTTTAAGTCAGTTTAGAGTAGATTAGCATCCCTTCTAATCCCCGGACTAAAACGATCCCTACTTTCATATACTACAATCATAGGGTTTTAATTTGAGTGTTAGAATATTTCACATCAAGGGATCAATGTTCAGTATCGTAGATGAGTGGGAGGATGAAGGCTTTGTAGAAATGGATTCTTTGTATGGGAAATTGGTTTCATCAAATAAGACATGACGTGACAAAATATGCGACATGTGGATGGATCTAAACACCTATAACCTTGTTGATTTAATGCATAACCTAGGAAAATGCAACGTTTGGAATGAAATTGTAAATTATTAGTATTATAGGGACGAAGATATGGAAAACATGCACACCCAAAACTTTAAGAAAATCATATTGAAGAGATTTGTGAAACAACTTTTGGAATGGAGACTCATCATGGAGAACTTTAGTTGGTAAACGATTGATCAAATAATTTGCTGTATGAAAAACATCATCCCAAAATGAAGTTGGTAAGGATGAATGAGCAAGGAATGTGAGACCAGTTTCAACTATATGACGATGTTTACGTTTAGAAATGCCGTTTTGTTCTGGATGATGTGGACATGTAAAGTGATGTAGAACTTCATGGTGAGTCAAAAAGGTTTTAAAATTATTGTTTACGTACTCTCCTCCTCCATCAGTTTGAAGTGATTTAATTTTAGTATTAAACATGTTTTCAACCAGTTTCTTGAATGACACAAAAGTAGGAAAAACATCGGATTTTAATTTTAATGGATATAACCAAGAGTAGCGGGAATAATCATCAATAAATACTACATAATATTTAAAACCATTGATAGAAAATGAAGGTGTAGTCCATACATTGGAATGAACCACTAATGGAGACAAAGACCTAGAAACTGACAATTGAAGAGGTAACTTGTGATTCTTACCCATGGGACATGAGTGATAGAACTCACTAGTGACAACGCCTTTAATGGGTAATTTATTCCTAGAAACTAAACTTTGCAAAATATGAGAAGATGGATGACCTAACCTAGAGTGCCAAATTGAATTGGACACCCTAGTACCTAAAAATGCAGAGACACCTTTATTTGATGATGAGACACCAGAGAAGGGGTATAATCCATTTCTACTCGGGCCTTGTAAAAGCATCCTCCCTGTGTGAAGTTCCTGAACAGAGTATGAATTAGGGTGTAAGGTTAGAGAGTAGTTATGATCATTTGTAAAGCGATGGATGGAAATAATATTGGTTGATGCATTTGGGCATAGTAGTGTATTGGGTAATGTAAATGTGGAGTTAGGTGTACGAATGCAAGTGTTGCCTATGTGTGAAATTGTCAAACCTGTTCCACCAACAACTCCATTGACTTGGTCCATGCCATTATAAGGATGAGGATTTGATACACTAGTAGGATTATTTGTGATGTGAGCATTGGCCCCTGAGTCAAACAACCACTCATGTATGGTAGTCGCGGTGTAGGGACGCGTCCTTCATAAGACATGTTTAGGCGGTTGAAACAGTCGATGGCAGAATGATCATGACGACTACATATTTGACATTGAATTCGTCTAGTAGTGAAAGTACCTTGGGAAGGAGCTATGCCGAGAATCCCATCATTTTGGCGAGAGTGTGACCCTTGGTGAGAGTTGGACCCGTGGTAAGTGTGGGACCCTTGGTTAGAGTTGGACCCTTGGTGAGAGTGAGGGGAATGGCAGTGTTTATTGGAAGATCCATGACCACTATTGAAATGACTACGACCTTGAAACCCAGTAGAGGATCCTCGTCCTCGAAAAGATGTAGGTGTATGACTTCCATTGCGACTCGCTATAAGGGCAATGAGGCCGTTGTCAGTACCAAATGCAGAATGCATTTTTTGTCCTCTTTCAGCGCCAAGGAGAAGTGCTTCCAAAGCACTGTAGGTAATGGCCTTATCACGAGCTTGGGCTGAGGCAACTGTGCTTTCATAAGCAGGGCCGACGTTGTTGAGAATGATGGCAACGATGTTGGAGTTTGAAATAAGAGCACCAGATAGAGAGAGGGTATTTGCTAGACAATTAATTTTATCCAAAAATTCAGAAATGGAAGAATCACCTTTGTGAGTATTCATCAACTCACTTCGAAGCTGGAGAAGGTGACTGGTTGACTGAGAAGCATATCGATCACGTAGTGTTATCCAGGCAAAATGAGAGCTAGTTTTCCCAATTAAAGCAGCAAGTACGGTGGGGTGAACTAAAGAGTTGATCCAGGACATAACAGTGGCATCCTGTTGTACCCAAGTGTCGAAGTCGGGGTTGACTGTGTCAGTGATGTTGCCATCCGCATCTTTCAGGAATGCTGGATGATACTTATTGGTTCTATCTACCAATGAAACAAGTTTGCGACTGCGGAGGAAAGGTAGCATTTGGGCTTGCCAGAGTGGGTAGTTGGTACGATCAAGTTTGATCGTAAGAAAATTGGAGACATTTGGTAAGGGAATGGGATAGGAAAATTGAGAAGCCATGGGAGGAGAAAAAAAAAAAAAATTTTGTCGTTAGACTTTGGCTTAGAGATACCATGAAAGAATTTAAGCTAGGGTTGCAAACATTGATTGCATAAACTCAACTCAATTAATTATGAGTGAGGTATGGACTTCATTATATAGAGATTACAAGATGAGGTTGGTTACAGTATAAACATATCATTTGATTACATTTGAAATTCGAAACTAAGTTACACATGAGTTTTAGATAAGGAAGGATTGTGATTCCTTTCTATATGTTGAAGAGTTTGAAGATTATCCAACTTGTGTAGTTGACTTGGAGAGTCCTTTACCATGCATTGCTAACGTGGAGAAATATCTTGAATATTTGGTTTATCATAATCAACCAAAGCCTTGAGGGTGCATTTGTTTGCTATCATTAGCTTTCATTGGACTAAACTAAATATTAGTGTTGTCGCGTATTTGTTTCATCCAGAGACTAGCTTTAATGAGACTACCCTAGACTAAGTCTGACTACAAGCTTGGTTGGAGGGTCTTAGCGAGACCACCCACCACTGAAATTGGGCGGACCATTAAGACCAATTCTGCTTCGCTTCTCCCCTCCCATCTGCTTCTTCCTCCCGTCCCATAACCCTTTTCAAACCTAGATCATGCAAACCCAAAAACATGCAACCAGGAAAAAACCAAAACCAAATCCCTTTTCAAAACCAGATCCGACTTCCAAAATTCCAACCCAAAAAACCCAAAAAAAATATGTAGTGGGATGAGCTTGAGATTTTCAATCACAAATGCACCAAGATAACCCAAACCAGATCCAAACCCCTATCTCCCACCTTGAACCAATCACACATGCACCGCCTCCTACATTTTCAATTGCTTTCTTGCTGCGTGGTTTGATTTTAAGATTTGTAATCGATTTTGTGAGAGCAAATGAAGTGGCAGAGAGAGAGTTACAGAAAAATGTCGGTCTGTTCTTCTAAAAAGTACTAACAGCAAACGTGAAATATTAATTAGGATTTTAAAAAAATTAAATAACTACAAAATGCCAAACATATTTAGCCTCACAATACACCAAACACTTCATTGTTCTTATCCTACTTAGTTCAAGTCAAGTTAGTCCAGTTCGAAATAGTCTAGTGCAACAAATGCATCCTGAATGAATTGATTGTAAATTAAGACTCATTTGAAGGTGCTTTTCAAATGACTAAAAGCACCTTCGATGAATGTTCTTTGGAACTAATTCTTAGTAAAATTGTAAGTGAATCCTGAAATGCTTTTTCAGTGCTCTTGGAACCCAAATACAATTTCACCAAAAATGCTTCGAGTCATTTTAAATAAGATTCTTCCTCTCTCGCTGAAACATGGAATCCTGTAAATCACGACGAAGAGTTCTCAATTCTTGGAGATATTTGCATATATTCTATATTCCTGGTTGAAGTCATTGTTTAATCTACTCTAAATCTATCAAGTTAAATTGAAATTGGAAAACAACTTTAAAGCGATACCTATCTTACTAGCATGGCTCTTCCAGAGCCTATTTGTCAATACCTTGCTAAGTAAATTGTCATTGCCACTAAGTCTTCTGTGAGCTGCCTACGTTTTAACCCTGCATCGTTAGCCCTGAGAGCAGCCCTAGTCCTCTGAGTAATCTTATCTGCCCTCCCTCACCCCATCATAATCGAGTTTCCACTCTCTAGTATGTAGTGAAACCAACTCCTATCAATTTAACTCAATTCGAATTGCAAGAGAATATCAACTACACGGCTATACAAAAATGTGGTAGTTTAGAAAAACATATTCTATTAGGAATACATATCAACAATAAGATTATTCAAAATGAAAATATTTTGAAGAAGGAAAAGAATAAAAACATAATAGCATGCTAGCACCAAATAAGTCACACAAGCAATATTTGAATGCAAAGAATAGAACAATATTTGAGTCACACAACCAATTACTAAAATTGAAAGATTTGTTTAAAGTCTAATTTTTGTTGGTATTAAACTACTTCTTTTGGGCTAGTGAATAATTAACACACACGGTCCATGAGGACAAAACAAATAAGAAGATAGAAGATCAAACAAATACGAAACCCCAAACGGAACATGCCTGAGAGAAATTAAAATATATCTAAAACAAAGATACACCAAAAGAAAAACAATGAAAAAAAAGTATTTGGCCATCTCCAACTGAAGGAGGACCCTCTTTAGCCCTATAGTCCTCCAATAAATTATATTTTAATGAACAATGCCATACCATATTTCATACCATCTCCAACCAAAAGGGACAAATGGCTATAGACCAAACATAGCCCTGTGACAAAAAAAACCATCTCCAACCGAGGGGACCTAAAGATAATTTATTATTTTAATTGAATTAATATAGTTAATTAAATTAAACTACCATATCAAAATAAGATTTTTGGACATATTGGAAGATTATTGAAAGAGGTGGCCATTTGAAAATTATTGAAAAAATTAAGGGAAAGATTATTGGAAATAGAATGTGAAGAATTGAAATAAAATGAGGTAAGATAGTATGGAATGATGAAAAGTATGTGAGAAATTCGACAAAAAAAAAAAAAAAAAAATTGGGTTGGGCTAAAAAATTCGTCCAAAAATAAAAAAGTAGGCTGGGCTCATCGGGCTAGTTAGAGATGGCCAGCCAGCTGGCCTAATTTGGTGGTTTTGGTCCGGTGGGGCCCACAAGCCCTTTGGCCTAGCCCACGGTTGAAGACGGTTTTTGTGTCATTTTGAGCTACTTTTAGCCATATGGCCATCTGGTCGGATCGATTGGAAATGGCCTTAGAAACGAGGGACGATGATTGCATAAGAATTGCCTGAAAGTTGAAGTGTAGGATGAGTACTATTTGAAGGGTCAATATGGCATCTCCAACCGTGCTGGCCAAAGGGCCATAGGCTAAAGTATAGTCCGTTTTGACACAAAATACATCTCCAATGAAGATTTAGGCCAAAAAACCTTGGGACCTACCAGACCATAAATTCAGCCAAATGGCCATCGGGTTAGGCAAACTTAGCCAGCCAACCCGTTCAGTTGGGCCCAACTGTGTTCTTAGCTGAAGTCATGTATATATTTTTTCTTTTTCTTTTTTCCGAGACGAAATTTAAAAATTCTATTTTTTTTTCTTCTATAAATACCTAAGTGTTGTAAAACTGATGGTGTGTGCAGTGGAATAAATAAACAAGACACAAAATTTACGAGATTCTTCTACAGTCAATGTGACTGGAGTATGTCCTCGGGGCAGTAGTGATGCTTTCCATTTATAATCTGAAATAATAAAGATTACAAAGATAACTTTCTCTCTATTATCTCCTATCTCCTTCCTTTCTTTTATCTCTTCCTCTTTATTTCTTCCTAGCTTTGCCGTGTAACTCTCTTCTGTGTTCCATAAGTCTTACATTTATAGGAAAAC
This sequence comes from Pyrus communis, assembly GCF_041283825.1. Classification (NCBI taxonomy): domain Eukaryota; kingdom Viridiplantae; phylum Streptophyta; class Magnoliopsida; order Rosales; family Rosaceae; genus Pyrus; species Pyrus communis. The sequence continues at coordinate 5,918,495 of NC_142574.1, read as the reverse complement.
AAGAGCACCAAAAGTATGCAGCTGATAGCTCATAGTGGAAGAACATGTTCTTAGTGGCCAGCCTAAATTTCCACTTCCTTTGTTGAGTGGACAACTAGCTCTTAGTGGCCAGCCATCTTTACAACACTCCCCCTTGGATGGCCATAAGTTATTGATTGACTCGTTAAAAAATCTTGATCTGTTTTGGATGCTCTCCCTGATGAGTATCTCCCTCTGATTTCAAATTCTTTAGGCTGATTATTGATCCTTTTACTTTAGTCTCTTAGATGGGAGAGTTTCCGAAATAGGTGCTTTACTTGTTGTTAACTTTCCACAAGCTTTTTCTTGAACTAGGCTATAGGACTTTATGCTACACTTGCACCAAAGATCTGAATTTACTCCTTTTATCTGGAGCGGAATTTGATTCAAGGGTGGTGGATACTTGATCTTGAATCAGACTTGTGATTTCTTCAAGATCCTTGGGACTTGTCCTTGAATGAAATGGAACCACGAGCAGTTCCACATGACAAGTGATCTTCAGCTTCGTCAGGGATGAATCAGCTCGTGTTTTGTTGTGTTTGTCTCCATATGGTTCAATGTATCATTTTCACTTGCCTTATCCGTTCTCCTTGCAGAGGTGGTATTTTCTCTAGTTTTTTCCCATGTAGGTTTGACATCTTTTCTTGCAGTATTTGCCCTCTGATGCAGGAGTGGAATGCAAACCTTGCATTTGAAAGGTCCTTCAGAAAATCACTTCTCAGCGACTCATCATGCTTGGCAGCTTCAGTGTAAATAACCAACATCATATCAATAGTTGAAGATGAGTACTCGAGAGCAATGCAAGGTAAACAACTAGGCAATAGTTCTAGATAATCAGTTCCAGATCGGGAGCTTGATTCCATGTGGCGACTGATTGCTCTCTTTCTCCTTATCTTGTAGGTGAGAACAAGGACAAAGGAAATGACATGGAGATTGCATGATATGAGATACTCTTGCTCTCGTCCCTGTTGATATGAGATAGTCTTGCTATGGTGTGACTTGTTTGAAGAGATATTCTCGGGGAGGAAGAAAACTGAGTATTTCGAGATGCTTTGTTGAAGATGCATTCTTGGAGAGGAAGAAGAGTTAGATATTTTTATAGATCTGCCTTGTTATGGAAGATAGAGGTCGACTTATATAGGGATTTCCTAATAATAGGTAGGGGTGCTATGCCTTTACTCTTGTCAGCAACTGTGGTGTAATTAAAACAGTAAGATTCATGCGTTTTCAACTTTATCAGAGATTTTTGACAAAGTTGCACGTGATATCCAAAAGCTAAGATTGCGTCTAAGAAATGTTGACGAACTTTATTCTGAAAATCTGGCTTTTGAAATTCGGAGAGCAGTGCCTTTTCAATTTTTGAGCAAGTGGCCCTGTTGCTTCTTTTTTTATAGAAGCATCAATTGCGCTCAAAATGTATGCTCGAAAACTACTGCACGTAGAATTTTCCCCTTCTTGCACTTTTGAGATTTTATCTGACCTCATTTTTCCTTCATCATTTCTAAAAAATGGCTTGCCTATCTAACATTTGCTTAGATTTGAGTCTTAAGAGTGGTACAGACGAGCCGCATCAGGATAATATATGGTGCCCGTCCTTCTTATCTTCTAATGGTCCTCTTACGGTTGGGGACTCTGTGATGAAGAATGACCTAACCGCTACAGTGGTAGTAAGGAATCTTCTCACTCCAAGGATAACAGGATCCTTTCAAAATGGTCTAATGAGTCGGTCGTTCAAGACTCCTTGGCTTTTAGTATTCAGCATGCGGGCTCTGTTTCTAATAAGGGGCAATGCTTACTTGCTAAATCTCACCAAGTTGAATCATTGACGGCTGAGGTGGCAAGTCTTAAACAAGAGATTAGAGGGCTCAAGCACGAGAATAGTGTTACACATGCTTGCAAATAATTACTTGACAAGCATGAAAAGAAAGCTTGACCAGCTACTGGAATCCAAAGGTCGGACTCAAAATGACAATCAGGGGTTCGAGTCTTTATTCCAAAGACACCCATTGTCTCAGCCGTCTGGAGTTTCACCAAGTACTGAGGCTCCAAATAATCAACCTCTGGTACTTCCAAGTATTGAGGCTTCACATGAGCAACCTTTGTGAAAGTTCCCTCCTGTTTGTTTGTTTTAACTCATGTGTATGTAATTTCTCAGAGGTATTTATAGATAAGCTTTATTTCATTCAATGTATTGTGCCTAATGCAATAAAGCATATACTTCATTAAGATGTGGTACTTCTGGACCAAACATCAATTCATCTTTTCCCTCACAAGGATGAATGATTTTTCTTAGTGTCTAAATAATTTGAGTATTCAACTCATAATCTTCAATCCATATGATTCGTTATAAATATCATGGATAAGATTCGTGTTGACACATTGTTCGATTTTGCAGTTCGAGACAATATCTCTCTCAACACTTTATAAACTTTCTAGACTCTTCAGGAGTCTAAATCTAATATTATCGACTCTTGCAAGAGACTTTAGTATGTTACAAACAATATCATAATGATATTACTCATTAAGGCAATTTATACCATCCATTGGTATTTAGGTACATATTTTATGCTTTACCTTTCCAGGGTTTTCTTCTAGCAATCTGAATCATTCAGGGATTTTCTACACTTCATGACACGTTTTCCTTTGAAATTTATACAGAGCAACTTGCTTCCATGTATATTTGAGGGATTTACTTATGGAGATATGATGTGGGCGACTCATAACCCTTCGTATATAATTCTCCATTCATATGAACTTGTTTATAAGAGCATAACTTTAGGTTTCAATTAGTAACCTTGTGTTATATCATGTGAGTGTAATTCACTGTATTACAAATGCCCATATGTAACCTCATTTGGTTCAACATCTTTTGGCTATTTGTATTATATACATATATATATATATATGTATATATATGTCCATTTTTCCACGTTCTTACAAGATTGTAATGGAATTGCCTCTCTCCATTTTTGGCAAATAATATTTCCTTTCGTCGACCAACAAAAGAACATGACTCAATATCAACATATCTCATTGATGAATTTAGTAGCTACTTGTAAAAACAAAAATTACCATTGGTTGTCATCAATCATTGATCCCATATTCTCATGTGCATGCACATGCATAAAAGCTTTTCATTTGTTTGGATATCCATTGCCTCTTCAAGGGCATTACACTATTTCTTCCAGGATAGTCATAATTTAGAGAATACGGATCATAACCTCCTCTTGAGCGTTATAGAGCTGGGATTTTAATCTCCACTTCCGGGAGTTGAGACATTGGAACCTATATGTCTATCATGTTTCATCCATGTGACATCAACACTCCCATGTCCGCGGATTGTCCTTTTTGGAACATGCATCCATACAGCTACTGTCATGCTTCCGGCATGCAACAGTTATGCTTTGGGAATGCAATAGTTCAGTAGTGTCATATTCTTCTTCTTTCGAAGTACGGAACCTTTTGAATCTAAGGGTCTGCCATGCTTTAAGCGTGTAACAAATTTATCATTTGCTGCCACATTATTTTGTCCAACAGGGACATAAATTCTTGTAGGCACATTTGTAGCAAGTATATGTGATTTTATTACTTTCGTTGCATCATTAAATGCATCTGGCATTTGATTTGCATATCGTTGCATCATTCAATTATTCTCACTTTGTTTTTATTTTTATTTTTATTGATTGCTTCATGAATCAAAATAAGACAAATTCTCTTCGTTATTCTGGAACGGTCTTTTCTCGTCATTCTTCTGGAATGATGTTATTTTCTCCCTCTAACGGCGGGAAAATTGTCTTATCAAAATCATAGTCTACAAGCCGCGCGGTAAACATATTTCCAGTCAAGGGTTCCAAATATTGAATGATAAATGGTGAATCAAATTCAACATAAATTCCCAGTTTGCCTTCAGGCCTCATTTTTAGTACATTGTGGCAAGGCAATAGGCACATAGATAACATAATCAAAAACTCGTACATGTGTAATGTTTGGCTGGTGCCCAAATACGAGTTGTACTGAGAAATATTGATGGTTGGTAACTGGTCTCAACCAAACTTAATAGTGAATTATGTATAATGGTATGTCCACATGTAGAAAACTTGCAATCTCGTTTTTATGAGCAGAGCACGGGTAATCAATTTCATTCGCTTAATAAATGCTTCTGCTAAATCATTTTGAATATGAACATGAGGAACATGGTGTAGCAAAATGTAAACTCTCCAGCAAAATGTATCATACATCAAGGAACTTTTGGTCTTTATTTAATAGCCTATGAATTGGGACTCTCATGGCCTTTATTACAATTAAGTTATGGCACTTCAGCTCTTCAAACTTAAGGTACTTATCAAGAAACTTCATGTCCGATATTGAGGATCTAGGGACTTCATTCCTGATCTTTTTGCATGATGGAACTTCGGGTCTAATCATTTTATGTGATGAGGATCAAGAAACTTCAGGTTCTTATCTGATCAAGGAACTTTGGATCCAGTATGTACTCATCGTAACAAAAAGAAGTACAATAAATAAATTAAAGCCCGGTAATTCCAACCATGGTAAATAAATTGCCTTTAAGTAAATAAAGCTTGTGACAAGGGCTTTGATTCAACACCATTCACATAAATTAAAACTTAAAGCAGTAGGCGGTAATACCTTTCATTGTAACTAAATTGCTTTAAAGTAAATAGAACTTGTGAAAGGATTTTAAACCAACACCATTCACATAAATATGCCAAAACAGAAAATGCAATGATTAAGTCCCCATCTTTTGCTTTTTCATTTTCTGGGTCTGCCACTTTCTTTTGTTTCATCCCCTTTACTTTTATTATTATTTCACAGTTCGAAGTCATTTTAGTTATCCAGGAAATAGTAGTAACGCTAAGTTCCAATTGGTGTTCCTCCTCCGGTGAGTTTCGAAAAAATCGAAACGGTTCCCATAAGTTTTGGAGTCAAGAGTGTCTGTAACTTATGAGAAAATCAACCCATTATATTTAGTTCAAATTTTAGTATGATATGGATAAGAGGATACCAAACAACTTTCGTGAAGAAACAATTTTGATCTGAGATACCGAAATGGAGTTTTGGTACTCATTAGGTGCCTGCCCAATTTTCTGAAAATTTGATATGTTGTAGGTACTGGGCGGACGAACAACTTTGAAGAAGAAAGTATTTCAATCCGACGTCTGGAAGTGGGAGTTCTGAGGCTATTTACATGGCTGTCAGATTCTCTAAGAATTTTGAGCCTGCATTCTTTTGCTTTTGCAAAAGATGATATACAGTCATACAACAACATATATATATTTGCTTCAGGAAAATCAGCAGTACAAAGATTTTAAGATGAAATGAAAAGATTTTCTTATCTGTGAGATTCTAGGCGACAGAGGTGAACATGATTTGTGGCGTTGTGCTTTCCACTGACACCAGAGCTTCTTGTGCTGATAACGTGTTGTAAAACTGATGGTGTGTGCAGTGGAATAAATAAACAAGACACAAAATTTATGAGGTTCCTCTACAGTCAGTGTGACTGGAGTACGCCCTCCGGGGAGTAGTAATGCTTTCCATTTATAATCTGAAATAATAAAGATTACAAAGATAAGACGTGTTTGGTACTCTACTTGAATCCAACTTTAGGGTATGTTTGGTACTCTACTTAAACTTCCAAAACATTAATGTTTCATGAGAGGCTTATGCTTTTTAGGAAAAAATCGATTTCATGATTCCCTGCAGTTTATATCCAAGATTGATAAACAACACCTGATAGGGAATTAAAGGCACTTTATCTTTCCCTTCAAAGTTAAACAACATTTAACAATCTGAAATGATAATCAGCCGTGAAATTGTCAACAATGAATCATCTTTTTTCATATGTGGTATATCTCATTGTACAATAACGCTGTTTGAACAAACATCCTAGAAGGATTATTACATACAAAATTCTATCGTTTGATAATATACTGCAAGGATATCTTTGAAAATTTGAACAATCAGAACTAATGTTCACTCTTTAGGTGATGTTCATCCCTTTGCAATTCCTCTTTGATGCAAGGCGCAGTGGATATAAATGAAATAAAATGATAGACATGATTGATAGATAGGGTCCCCTATCTCCTAATGCGAGGAGAGGCCTGAAAACCCTATAAACTTTGGTTTTAGTACCAACCGACAATGTAGACACTAGACAGAACAAAGCAGCAGACTCTTAAACAAGAGAAAGGCACAAATATGAGATATAAATCTCTCTACATATTTCATTCACCAAAAAAAACATCCATCTCTTCATCTTACAGAAAGAAATGGTTTTTATAACCATTTTGTAACTTACATTCAGAAATTAGAAAGGCAATAGACATAAAAACACCTAAAACTGAAAATTACATAAACAAAGTAATCCAATCAGCCAAAAAACGTCCAAAACACCTTGGCTATTATTAGGAGCTACTAATGGCTGTTATTAAGTTCTTCTGATTGGTCATAATCATTCATTTTATCCCAATGATTCAATAAATGCGCTGGCCAACTGATTTGCATTATCCTCTCCAAGTTGGAGAAAATTCACCCTCGAATTTGCATTTTCAGTATTGTCGATGTCCCCTCTATATGGAATGAGGTGTTTCACATTAAACACATTGAATATGGCTTGGTAACTTGGTGTCACAATTGAAACAATTGAACTTGGTAATCCAAGAAGTCGGTACACTCCACAAAAGAATAGCCTAGCAACTTCTGAAGCATCCTTTGTCTTCTTGTAGGTAATAAGGTGAGCCATTTTGGAAAATCGATCCACCACGACAAAAATGAGTCTACACCATGCTGAGCAAGAGGCAAACCCAAAACAAAATCCATGCTCATGTCCACCCATAGCTGTAATGGATTGGATAATGGCAGATTCATCATCGTTCCACAAAATGATATACTTCTTTGAGCATGGTAGGCCATAAATAAGAGAAAGAAACAAGCTCAAAGGTCTTGTCCCTTCCAACGTGGCCTTCATTATCTAACTCTTGTATGATCCTCAATCTCAAGCTAGACTCTGGGATGCAAAGTTGATTTCCTTTAAAGAGAAACCCATCATGGAACACATAATCTGTTCTTCTTGAATAAACTTGTCCCCGAGTTTTGTTTGGTCTTCCTCTATCTTTTAGAAACCCAACGAGTACTTGCCACAATAGCCAATTAAGAACCACAAATTCAGCATGCATCAACATATCCAAATAGTACAAAATTCCAAATAATTTCGTTGTTCTCCACTTCGTCATGTTCTGTTTGGAATTTAATCTGTTCTTGATGACATAAATTGCATTTGAGTGCACATACAATTTCCAGCAAACATCTTGATATTTTAGACTTTGAAAAGTGTAGACATAATTTAAACAATGTGAAAAATTTCTTTTCTCCAAGTAAAATTTTGTAGCGTGACAAGCAATGACCGATTCCCAAATATAATCATAAAAGTTATAGAAATGTAGAATAGATTTTACCGCAAGTACCTTAAAATTGAACCCAAATCTTCATTACCATTGCATTCATCCAGAATCAGGGTAGAATCGCAATCAGCAACACAATGAGTTTCGATTTGTAGAGTAAATTGAATTTTAGTAGCTACTTTAATTACAAGCATGTAATCTTCATCATACTCATCATAAATTGGTAGAGAACTCCAATCGACTAAACTATTGATTTCGTAAAAACTTGACAACAGCAACATGATAACCAAAGAATCGATTAGGGCTCTGATAACCAACTGATGCATGGCACATGGGATATAAACGAAATAAAACGAAATATAGGATTGATAGGTAGGGTCCACTATCTCCTAGTGCGAGGAGAGACCTAAAAACCTTATAAACTTTGGTTTCAGTACCAACCTACAACGTAGACACTAGAAAGAATAAAGCAGCAAACTCTTAAACAAGAGAAAGGCACAAATATGAGATAGAAATCTCTCTAAATATTTCATTCACCAACAAAAACGTCCAACTCTTCATCTTACAGAAAGAAATGTTTTTGATAACCATTTTGTAACTTACATTCAGAAATTAAAAAGGCAATAAACATAAAAACACCTAAAAATGAAAATTACATACACAAAATAATCCAATCAGCCCAAAAACTTCCAAAACACCCTAGCTATTATTAGGAGCTACTAAAGGTTGTTATTAAGTTCTTCTGATTGGTTATAGTCATTCATTTTATCCCAATGATTCAATAAATACGCTGGCCAACTGATTTGCATCGCTCTTTGTATTCATATTTTGGTTTCGTTCACTCTTCTTTGTTTCTTCAAGAAGTTTGACAAATAGGAACTGCAAAAATTCAAATAGTGACCTCTAAAATAGAGGAACAATGAAACCACCAATGAAGCAACCAGTTTCTTTCTTGGGGTGCTCTCTCCCTCTCTCTGGAGGCTAGGGTTTCGTCACCCTACAAATAACGACTTGGTTTTACATGTATGCCAAGGAATTTATCTTTAGTGGCCAAAACATAAGGGGGTGTGCTATCCACACACCTCTTTTTATTTCTCACACACCCCTTGTTAATTTCTGTCCTTTGATCATCTTCAATTCATTCGATCCGATGGCCGAAAATTAAAAAAGTGTGTGAGAAGTAAAAAGGGGTATGCGAATATCACACCCCAACATAAACCACAAGTTTTCCTTTTCCTCCCATAAACAAACTTCTTTGATTCGTTCTGACTACATGTGATGACACACCCGTACAAAAAGTTAATAGATTTGAGAAAAGCTTGCGAGAGGGCCGTGACCACATATATGTTCAATATCTTAGAGAAAATATTAAAAACGATTTATAACACTGACAGTCTCACAGTAAGCTTAAGCCTATCCAATTAAGCAGAAGAAACTAGTTAAACATGATGAAATTAATGTCGTTAAATAATCATAATTCACTCGAAAGCCCACTGGTTCTCCCTACGAATCTTTTCTTCTTCCTCGGGAGTGAAATCGTTCTTGATGTTGAAGGTCGTGCGAATCTGTTCAGGTGTCTTTCCCTTGATCATGTCCGCCACAGTCTGACACGTCAGGTCAAGCAGGCCCTTGATGTCGAGATAGTTTGCAGCCATTATTAGGTCACAGAGAGTGTTCTGGTCGATCTTCATGAACTCGGCATCCCACTCCTTGACATTTTTCTCGCCGTCAGCAGCAGTAGCCCCCTCATCTTCACGATGCTTCCTGCAGTACTCGATGACCTTCGCAAGGATGGCGCTCGTCACATTTGGCAAAGGAATGGCATTGCCGGCACATCCGTCCTCCACCATGTGCTTGATGGTCTGCGACTCCATGGCCACCGCCTCTTCCACCTCGAACATCTCGTCGTCGGAGCTTTTTAGAGTTATCTTCTTTTTCAAGTCCGCTGATGATGAGGCCATTGTTGCTCTTTCAAAAATTAATAAGTATGAGAATCCTTGGGAGATTAATATTATTTTCTTCTTGATTGGCAGCTTTCAATTCGCTTTGACGGTTGATTGAATGCTTTGTGTTTCAAAGGGTGTGAGATATTGGGGAAATTTATACTACCCAGTCTGTGTCTAGATCAGAGATCTTTTATCTTGTCCGTGTAGGAAAAGGAGAGCAATACCTTTTTGTTTCCGGATTTTTTGGTTGCCTTCTTTTTCTCTCCGTGTGAGCAGCGGCGATCCAAAAATTTATCTGAGTGCGCCACGTGTAAAGATAATTTATCAAATATAACAAAAAATTAACCCTTAATATAAAAAATGTCAACTTTTATAAAAACTTTCAAATATATTTAAAATTACTTAAATAGATACAAATGCCCTTACTTATATGAATAACTAATTTTTAACTAAAAGACTTCTTATAGTGGCGGATCGAGGAAAAAATATTTCGAGAGGTCACATATAAAAGTTTACAAACATTTCTTGGACATATAATAACCTTAAAAATTAAACTATAGTTCCATTATTCATAACTTATAAAACAAATAACAATACAAGTTTGTAATAGTCCCTGATGCGTTTTCATAATTTGAAAACGTTGCATTATAACTTCATTGTCAATGGAAGAAAAAACATTGCTCTCAATATAAACCACCATGCTATCGCTCAACCATTGATCTCCCATTCGGTTACGCAATGGAGTCTTCACAATATTCATACCAGAAAAAGCTCTCTCCACTGAAGCAATAGCAATTGGTAGAACCAAAGCCAATATAATTAGCAAATACACGTGATTATATACTCCATTCCTCCCCGTGTGCACCATTTTTTTGCAAGGCTACCAATTCCTTTCAATTGAGAAAGTTCACTACTAGAATGCATATCAAGAATATAATGCCCAAGTTGATCTTCAAGTGCCAAGAGTTGACAAGTAGTAATTCATTCGGATAAAATTGCGCAAAACATATTTGCTTTTGTTCATCAAAAACCGAGAATGAATCATCCGGGCTCAAACTTGCTAAACAATGAAGCAACTCTATATTCCACATGATAACGATGGAAGTTTGTGATTCTTTGAGATCCATGCCATGATCTCCCTTGAATAACATATCCATCATCCATGTGTTTATTTTTTTGGCTCTTGGTGTTTATTTATTATTATTTTTTTTATTAAACTAAGGGTCCAAAACTATGTCGTTTTGACAGAGTAATATTTATTAAAAAAAAAATAATAAGAAGAGCCACTCTTATAGTTGGAGCGCATGTATGAAGCCAACTCCAATCGTCAAAGGGGAACCACCCAAGTTATCCATGAACATTCACTGAAGTTCGAGGGGTCAACACTCAAGTTATCCATGGACATTCATTAAAGTTCGAGGGATCAGCTGACCCTCTTGCCCCTCAATGCATCCGCCTCTGACTTCTTGTGCTATAATCAAATGTTGCTCTCACTAATATTTTCTTCTTTTTTAACGTTTCTTTTCCAAACAAAGAACAAAGGTTTCTCTCAATTTTATATTTTAATAAAATAATCAAAGAAACCTTGTGACCCTTAAATCTTTCTTCATATATGTAATATAGCATGAAAAATTAAATACGAAAAGGACTTTTTTTCATAATTCCAAGCTGCCCTTCGAGTACGATATTACATATTGTACTAGCTTTTTACAATATTGAGAAAAGCATAAATGTTGAGCAAGGCCAAAATTAAGGAAATTGACCAACAAAATTCTCATGCTAATTAATTAGGTTTTACCACAAAGACAGGATTAAGAACATTGCAAAGAGTAAACAGATTAAGCACAAAGTAAAATATTGCTGCAAGAAAGGCAGCAACAAGGGCTCTCACTAATTAAAGTGTTTTGTGGCAACCATGCGAGAAAGAAATATTTTATTTATTTATTATTTATAAAAATAAAATTGAGGGAAACATTTTTTCTTCGTTTAGAAAAAAACGTGAAGAAAAAAAAGAAACAAAATATTAGTGAGAGCAACTCTTAATTATTGCATAAGATGTGTTTCAGTTAATGAAGATGATATCGTTTATTTAAAAAAATATAAACTAAGGGTATTTATGTCTATATAAGTGGAATTTGGATGTATTTGAAAGTTTTTATAAAAACTGACATTTTTAAGATTAAGAGCTAATTTTTAGCTATATTTGATAAATCCATCCTGAATTTTTTGAAACAAAAGATACCTCTACAAGTTAAACCATACTATTATGATTCATACTTTATGGAAGAAACAAGGCTACAAGCTTGATAATTTGGCACAACAAATTTTAATATGGAAAATGTCACATTATAGGTTCATTAGCAGTAGTAGTAACTATAAAAAACTTATGAGTTTTCCTTTTAAACGATAAAAATTAAAAGTTGAGTATGAAAAAGTCCTTTTGTTTTAATTACAAACAATCCACCACTTGCGTGAAATTTTTTGAACGAGATGGGCTGAAGAGGACGGATCTAACCATTAGGGCAATCCCCTACTTGCATAAAACATTTTCTATATTGTTTTGATAGTGTTAAGGTAATTTATAATTTTTTTTTTTTATAATTAGTGTTAATGAGTTAGATTGTTAGTTGTTAGGAGAGAGAAGATCAGTAGGAATCCAACTTGCACCATTATATATAGGCATAATTATCTTTTACCACTGCGGTAAATCGCAGTAAGGTAATTTATATTATTAAAAGATTGAAATGGCATTCACACGATATGGATTAGAGGATGTATTAATTTGGTTAATTTATGGAAAATGAAACCAAACAGGAAAGGGAAGAAGAATCTGACGTTGAGGAAAAGAAAAGGCACAATTATCAATGAGGAGGGAAAAAAAATAGTAAAAATTGAAAAACGAAATTGATCGGCTAAACACTCCGTATCAGTTAATGGCTAGAGCAAAACAACTAATCGATGTCATGTCGTCCACGGCTTTTACTTCATTTTTCTTTCCTTCTTCCTCTTCTCGTCGCTGTCGCTTTTATCCAGTTCTCTTCCTTTCTCCTGCAGTTTACAGGGCATCTGGATGGGCAAAACTGATGTCAATCAAAAGATTTTCCAGCGTCTGGATGGGCAGCTGCCCACCCTTGCCACAACGTGCGTCCGCCTCCTGTGTGAGAATATGAAAGTATCTCGTTTATGTTAAGACCCAAATCTCAACCCTAACTCAATCTTAACTATTGCACATAGAAGAAGAGGGAAGGAAGGGGGAGAGAATGGGCAGAGCTCCAATATTTTTTGTATTTGATTTCTTTTTATAAAACTGATCTTTTATATTTCTGGGAGCTGGGCTCCTTTTATACAATCACTATACTTTTTAATGCCAACTGGGGTGTTTAAGAATTTCTAATATTAAGTACCTAAAACCTCCTTTTATAGTGTCATTTCAAATTGGTTTCAACATTTTTAAACATTTCAAACAAGTACTCAACTTATTGAAAATATTACATTTGTTTAGTCCCAATTATTTGTTCCTTTAAATATACATGGACACTAGAATAATAATAAAAATAACCTCAGAAAAGACTTGAAGATGAAAAAATAAAAATAAAAAAACAAATTCACAAATAGAATGGAAAACAAAAATGAAGATCGGAAAATCTCCCAACAAAGAAGAGGGTTAAGGATTCATATAGGGTTTCAATGAACTTGTTTCTGCTCATGTGATTTCCTTATTTGCCGATTTTAGCCTAGTCAAGCTTCAAATTCTTCTTTGTGGGCGCTGAAGATGGTTGCGGCTACGTCATGACAATCTATACTGTTTCAGCACGCTCCATGACCTTTTTCTTGATGTTGGTGACTTGAGTTGTAGGTTGAAGTTTGTGGTTACGTGCTAGGTTTGGAGGTAATGGCCTAAAAGGGATGGTGGTGACTGTTTCTTGGTGGATGCCATGCTTTCATGACGTTCCATTGATGGTGGAGACTAAGTATAAGTCCTAGTTAATTTAACAAGAATTTCATTGGGGCTTAACGAATGTTACACTTTCAATAGGTTGGGTACTTGTTTGGAATGTTTAAAAAAATTGAGACCAATTTGGAATGACATTACAAGGTTGGAAGTTTTATGTGCTTAATCCTAAAACTAAAGCTTTAGACTTCCCATTGAACCCTCCAATTGGTGGTTAAGACAATCACAAATCAAGCATATTGTGAGTACAGAACAATATTCTCCCATTGAAAATTAGCCTTGTCCTCAAGGCTTAAAAAAGGAATTGTGAAAAGTTGGCCTTGTAGTCAGCATGGTCCTTGTAATTAGATGCTCCAGTTGTCTGGTCATGCTACTTGTTTCTTTTGTTCCAAACACTCTTCTTAGTTTCGTTCACAAAGATATTCAAGACTATGATGAGGCAAGGTTCATACAAAATTGGAGGATGTGCCAAAATCAGCAACCATATTCAAATGCTCAAGCATTGTCTGGCATGTCTCCATCGTAGAAACTTTGTTAAGCCGTTTACCAATGTTTTAAAAGGTGAAGACTTAGGCGAGGCGTTCCATGGATTAGTCCGCCTAGACGAAGTCTCACAAAACCTAAATTTTTTAACATACATGTTATACATACATATATATATACATATATATATATATATATATATATAATATTTTGATGAGATATGTAGATTCATAAAAGAGAAAAACAGAACATAAATATAATTAACCTTACAAAAAAAAATAATAATAAAAACAAAATGATGCTATCTTTTTTTGTGCCGGTCACGTGCTTTTCTGGATTTTTATTTTTTTGAAAAACTGTATTACCTACACTAAACTTTTTTTGGATCTATAAACAATATTAAAAGGTATAGATGTCTTTTGATGTTTTTAGGTGTAATATCTTGTCCTTATTTTTTTATGTCGTTGCAATTTTAAATGGTATAAATTTACCAAAATGCCCTCGTGGCATGAACGTTGACTTTTGTTGACCATCTCGTCATGAGACATGTGACTCGTTTTCTTAGTTTATTCTTATTGTACTCACAGTCATGAACACATGGGTGCGAACATAATCGATTTTGGAACTAGATCGTAGTTTTTACGATTTTTGAAATGTATATGTTTTTTATATTTCACGTTTCGTCTTTAGTGGTCTTAATTTGTGAGCCACTGGTCCTTTGTCCCCTGGCCCATTCCCCGTTCTTCCCGTGTGATCCCCCTCTCCTATTTCTGTCACTATCAATCTCTCTCTAAACTTTCTTCTCTCATCTCTCTTACCTCTTTGCTCTCTCTGAAACAGCCTTCCCGAGAGCACACACATACAACAACAAACAACAACAACGACAACACTCCGACCACTACCAAAACCAAGAGCACCATGAGCTTTGTCTCATCCTCACCAGCCCAGAACACCCAACATCACCTCGAAATTCCTTGCAGATCATCAGGATCGAAGCCCAAGTCGGGCTGCGGCTTTGGAGCCATTTTTATCGGCCAAACCATGATGAGTTAGCTGTCGAGAAAGTTTTCGATGACCTCCAATGCTTTGTAGGCATTTTCCATCCATCTCCGACCATTTTTTGAACTCTAAACATGTGTGTTTGTTAGTGGCGACCCCGTCCTCTCTAGTTTGAACGGCTATTCGGTGACGGAGTATCTGTGAGTGGACCTCTTCCAACATGCATGATTTTATTACTAGACATGCATACATGAAAAACATGATTTTATGAAACGTTTATGAGTTATCAGATTTACACTTTATGAATTTTATGCTTTATCGAATTTTCATTCTTTGAAATATTTATGAATATATATATACTTATGAACATAGTTTATGATGATGATTTGAGCTAGAATGCTTATATGAATTTAAGATATGATGTTTGAGCTATTGAACTTGGATGATATATATTTTGGAAAGATTATGTTCATGATTTTTTGTGCTTACTTAGTGGGTATTCACACAATGTGCCTTCGGGCGGGCAGGCGATGAATGTGCCTTCGGGCGGGCGATGGATGTGCTTTCAGGTGGGAAATGGATGTGTCTTCAGGCGATTATGATACCACTACTAAGCATACTATATATGATATATGTTTTAAGAAGGTTTTATGGCTTGCTAAGGTTTTCAGAAAACCTTTTAGTTATTATGCTATATGAGTTTTCTAAAACTGGGGGTTAGTACATTTGAAGGGTAATTGATTTTAGTATTATTTATATTAAACTTGGTTCACTCATATTTTGTTTTGTGCCCCTTTTAGGACTTAGAAATGAGGCGTGCGATCGATCCTGGTGTCGAGGCATTCCCGTATCAGTATCTTCGAGCCCTCTCGGTGTAGGACCCCTTTCTTTGTAATCGTACCTTTTCATAATATTCCTTCCACTGTAATCTTAATTAGTTGTATGCTTTGAACGTGGTCATGCATTCTCATTTTTTTTTTTTATATATATATTGAACACTATTTTTATCACGTTTGTTTCTTTTCGTTGCAAATTGCATGCATGTTTTACATCTTCTTGACATATGCATAATTAAATGGCTTTCGTCACACTTGGGTGTCGACCAACACATGGCCATCCAGGTATCATTTGGAACCGGGATCGGGGTGTGTTAGATTGGTATCAAAGCTCAGTTAATTCAGAGCATACTTAGGATCTTCTTTTACTTTAGCAGTGTGTCGGCCTTGATATCATTTGGATGTCACGACTTCCGTTTACTGATGCCTTTCGGCACAGTTGTGCAATCCTTATTCTGTCTGAATTTTCACATCCTATTTGAAGTACAAAAATTCGTGTTGGGATTGTGCCTCATCGGTGGCGAAATGGAATGTTGGATGACTTTCAATAACAGATCGATACTCTACGACATGCATTCCCTTGGAATGGCGGGCAGAGTCAGATTGACATTGAAGTCTGGTTAGGACCAACTAAAGATCTGAAATGAGGATGATACTTTGCAACTTGTGTTGCGTAGGAATGGTGGACATAGTCGTATCTATATGGAGATGGATCGAAACATCAGAAGTTCGTGTGGAGAAAGTGAGTAAGCACCTATTGTATGCAAAATTTAGCAAGTGTTAGTTTGGTTAGACCAAATCAATGTCCTCGAGCTTGTTGTTTTCACTGAGGGAATTCGTGTGGACCCTTAGAAGATTTCTTGGTATTTGCATTTCCTAACAAGTGGACGAATGCTCTAGCAATGTTCATGAACCTAACCGATCGGTTATTCCACCCATATTCCGACAGATTCGTAATTATCTTATCGATAACCTACTTGTCTACTCCGATAACAAGGTTAAGTTCACTAAACATCGACAGTCACCTTTACACCAAATTCTTCAAACGTTGATTTTGTCTAGATTAGATACTTTTCTTTGGAGATTCTATTGTAGTAGACGCTATTCTTATCAATTTCACAAAAGGTTGCTATTGTTGAAAATTGAAATTCCTCATAAGGTGTTGTGAAATACGAAATATCTTTGGTCTTATCAATTTCTATCAACAGTTCTTAACGATTCCTTAAGCATAGCCCTATTTCCTTTTTGGCTAAGAAACAAGTCAATTTTGTTTGAGATGTTGAAGGTGAATGAAGTTTCTAACAACTGAAGTATTATCTCACCTGATCATTCTTCTTACATTTTTCAATGACATCGATAAATATTGAATTCTATAGTTTTATTGTATGTTTGGCTGCACGTTGATGCAGCATGACTGAGTAACACATGTGCCTCTTGATGGTTAGAACCGCATGATGTGAACCATCCTATCTACGACCTTGAGCCAATGGTTACCGTTTTACTTGAAAACCTAATGACACCCTTTCTTTGTAGAAATTTATGTGGGACAAAAGTTGGGAATGAAATTTTTTAGAGTTTGGAACATCGTCTTACTTATGCTCCTGTCCCTGTTTTTCTTGACGTTGGTGGTGAGTTTTAAGTCTCTTGTTTTGCATCCTTATCATGTTTGGGATTGTTTTCTAATGTAGCATGGGAAGGTCATCGCCTATGCTCCCGGACATCTCAAACCCCACGGAGAGAATTATCCTATTCATGACATAGAGTTGGTAACAATTTTCCTTGCTGTAAAATCTAATGACATTTTCTTTACAACAAGAAGTGTTGCATCATTTATGACTAAAGAAGTTGTAATATATTTTCACACAGAATAAGTTGAGTTTGAGACAGAAAAGGTGGATGAGACTCATCGGTGATTTTGATTGCACTTTTGAGTATCATCTTGGTCAGGCAAATGTCGTAGCTGATGCTCTTAGTCAAAAATCTCATGGACAGCTTACCTCATTCAAAGCTGTCCATGTCTCACTATTGTTTTCTCTTCGAGGAATTAGCTTTGCTTTGGCGCCCGACCCACGGTGAGTATTGTCGGCTCACTTCTAAGTTTAACTTGTATTGGTAGATTTTAGGTAAGAAGCCCAAGAGTTTGATCAGTAATGTGTGAGTTTGGATGAGCAAGTGTCAGATGACATGAGATGAAATTTGAAAGTCCAAGGAGTTGGAACTCCGTTGATAGGAAACAAATTGTTTTTGCCTAAGGGTAATGAAGCTGTGAAAAAGGAAAATTCTTGATGAAGCTCACATTTCAGCGTATGCCATACATGCTGGCAGTACTAATTGTACCACTGTTTTTGTCCATTTTTTTTACTGGTATTGTATGAATGTGATATCGCTGAATATGTGAGGAAATGTCTGATTTACCGGTAAATGAAAATGGAGAGACGGAAGCCATCGAGCTTACCTCAATTTCTTTCTATTCGTGTTTGGAGATGGGAAAAAATTTCCATGGATGTCTTTTTTAGGTTATTGAGGATCCACTGTGGATGCGAATGGAAATGGGTGAATGTCACCATAGATTTCTTGTACAAACCACCTTGTACACGTGGAGACTATGATGACGTTTTGATATTTGTTGATAAACTCACTTAGCATATTATCTACCAGTCTGTGAGGACTATATTTTCGACTGCTTAGCATAATTCTTCATTCTAGACTTCGTTAGACTGACATCTCGATTAACATCGATTTTGATCATAATCCTAGATTCACCTTCTAGTATTGGAAGGCATTCTACCAATTTTGGGTTCGTGTTTACCCTACAACATTTTGTATTATTTCTAAAGCAAACATACTATTTAGGAAAACCACACAGATATGAAAGTTTTAGTTGAGACCATCAGTTCTTCAATCATCCATTAACACCCTATCGGGTGAATCATTACCACTCATGATTGAATATCCATGAGGTTATCGTTGTACCAAGTTGTTGTGAATATTCGAATGAGAAAAAGTCTAAGTTCCCGCCTATCAGATTACTTTAGACTACCAATAAAGTCGAGTCCGCGCTTAACCATTTCGACTTGCTACCACATAATCAAGTTAGGTACTTACACGTATTCTTGCATCGAAGTTACGCATTCAATCCAGTTATCTTGTACTCTAGATTTGATGGACTTATTTTGACCCTTAAATTTTTTAGTGTTCTTTTAGCATCCTTAACATAGCCTTTCGCTAAATTTGAGAGAAATTTTCAATGAATCAGCTTGCTTAGACATTAGTGAATCACATTGTTTGGTTATAGGGTGTGCTGCCACTATTGTACCTCATCGTGATGCGTGTTTCACTTCCAAGTCTTGTAAAGCTTTCTTGAAGGCCATGGTAATACGTTGTTATCCAGTACCACATTTCATTCTCAGACTGTTGGCCAATCTGAACGAATTATCCAGACCTTGGAGGTTATGATGTGTTCATCTGTTCTATGGTTTTAGCATGATTAGAATTTGCACCGATCTTTATTGGAGTAGTTTACGACGACAATTATTATTTTCAGTTTGGATATGGCACTATTTGAGACATGGTATGAGAAATTTTATAGGAAAACTGGCTAGACAAAAGAGTATTACGAACTGGTATTCGAAGGATTGAAATTACGATATGGGAAATTGTGTGCTTCAGATGATGTCTGCTTGAAGTTTGGACAAAATGGTAATTTTGCACCCTTGGGAAGTTGCTACTTGTTTATCGAGACAACAATGAGTTATTGATATTGCGGGTTGCAGATTGTAATATCGATGAATTCGTTGAGTTCACTAAGCGAGTAGGCAAGTAAGCCGTATACGTGAAGTGAGACAGGACATGAGCTATGTAGAGGACCTAGTGGAAATCATCGATTGACATGATAAAGCGCTGAAAGAAAAGTCATTCCGTTGGTAAAGGTGCTGTGGAGGAACTACACAGTTGAGGAAGTGATGTGCGAAAAAGAAAAATTGAGGAGAAATCGATATCTGTACCTATTTACTTGAGGTAGTAAATTTCAGGAATGAAATTTTCTTAAGAGGGTAGATTGTAATACCCTGTCCTTATTTTTGACGTCGTTGTAATTTTAAATGGTATGAATATACTAAAATGCCTTCATGGCATGAACGTTGACTTTTGTTGACCATCTCGTCGTGACACATGACTCGTTTTCTTAGTTTATTCTTATTGTACTCATCGGCACGAACATATGGGCGTAAACAGAATCAATTTTGGAGCTCGAATGTAGTTTTTATGATTTTCGAAATGTCGAGTGTTTTTTTATGTTTCACGTTTCGTCTTTAGTGGTCTTAATTTGTGAGCCATTAGGACCTGCCAATGTCCCTTGTCCTATGGCTCATTCCCCTTTCTTCTCGTGTGACCCCCCTCTCCCATTTATATCACTCTCACTTTCTATCTAAGCTATCTTCTCTAATCTCTCTTTCACCTCTTTGCTATTTCTGAAACAGCCCTCTTGAGGGCACGCACACACAACAATAATGACAACACTCCCACCACCGCCCAAACCAAGAGCACCACCAGCTTCCTCTCGTCCTCACGAGCCCAGAACACCTAACCTCACCTTGAACATCCTTTCGGATCATCGAGATAGAAACCTAAGTCATGCCACGTCTTTCGAGCCATTTTCCGGCCAAACCATGACAAGTTAGCTGTCGAGAAAGTTTCCGGTGACCTCCGACACTTTGCAGGCTTTTTTTGACCATCTTCGGCCACTTTTTGAACTCTGAACAGAGGTAGATGCATTGAGGGGTAGGGGTCAACTAAGCTTCTAAACTTCAGTGAATGTCCATGGATAACTTAAGTGTTAACCCGCGAACTTCGGTGAATTTTCATGGATAACTTGGGTGGTGGCCCTTTAAAGATTGGAGTTGGCTTTATACATGCTCTCCAACTATAAGAGTGGCTCTTATTATTATTATTATTTTTTTAATAAATATTACTTTGTAAAAATGACAAGTTTGATAAAAAAAAAATTAAAAAAAAAATAAATGAGCAAAAAAATAAATGCATGGATGATGGATATATTATTCAAGGGAGATCATGGTGTGGAGCTCAAAGAATCACAAACTTCCATCATTATCATATGGAGCTCTTTGTTGTTATCGTTGATAAGCAACTTATGGAATTAAATAGTCATTTTGATGAGGTAAATACAGAGTTGCTTCTTTGTTTGGCAAGTTTGAGCCAGGATGATTCATTCTCCGCTTTTGATGAACAAAAGCTAATATGTTTTGCACAATTTTATCTGAATGAATTTACTACTTGTCAGCTCTTGGCACTTGAAGATCAACTTGGGCATTATATTCTTGATATACGTTTGAGTAGTGAATTTTCTCAATTGAAAGGAATTGGTAGCCTTGCAAAAAAAAAAAAAAAAAAAAAAAAAAGATGGTGGACATGTGTATTTGCTAATTATATTGGCTTTGGTTCCACCAGTTGCTTTTGCTTCAGTGGAGAGAGCTTTTCCGCTATGAATATTGTGAAGACTCCATTGCATAACCAAATGGGAGATCAATGGTTGAGTGATAGCATGGTGGTTTATATTGAGAGCAATGTTTTTTCTTCCATTGACAACGAAGCTATAATGCAACGTTTTCAAAATATGAAAACGCATTGGGGACTATTGTGAACTTGTATTGTTATTTGTTTTATAAGTTTTGACTGATGGAACTATAGTTTAATTTCTAAGGTTAATATATGATCTCCCGCAATATTTTTCCTAGATTCGACTCCAAATATGTGCATTTGTTAGTGGCGACCCCATCCTCTCTAGTTTGAATGGCTCTTCGGTGATAGAGAATCTATGAGTGGACCCCTTCCAAAATGCATGATTTTATTACTAGAAATGCATACATGAAAATCATGATTTTATGAAACGTTTATGAGTTATCGGATTTAAGCTTTATGAAATATTTATGCTTTATCGAATTTACGTTTTTTGAAATATTTATGAATATATATATATACACACACACACACACACTTATGAACATAGTTTATGATGATGATTTGAGCTAGAACGCTCATATGAATTTATGATATGATGTTTGAGCTATTGAACTAGGATGATATATATTTTGGAAAGATTATGTTCATGATATTTTGTGCGTACATAGCGGGTATTCATACAATGTGCCTTCGGGTGAGAGATGAATGTGCCTTCGGGCAGGAGATGAATGTGCCTTCTGGTGGGCGATGTATGTGCCTTTGGGCGGGCGATGGATGTGCCTTCAGGTGATTGTGATACCACTACTAAGCACTCTATACATGATATATGTTTTATGAAGGTTTTATAGCATGCTAGGGCTTTTGGAAAACCTATTGCTTATTATGCTATATGCATTTTCTAAAACTGGGGGTTAGTATGTTTGAAGGGTAGTTGATTTTAGTATTTTTTTATATTAAACTTGGTCCACTCATGTTTTGTTTTGCGCCTCCTTCAGGACTTAGAAATGAGGCGTGCGAGCGATCCTGGCATTGAGGCATTACTGTATTAGTATCTTCAAGTCCTCTCGGTGTAGGACCCTTTTCTTTGTAATCATACCTTTTCATAATATTCCTTCCATTGTAATATTAATTAGTTGTATGCTCTGAACACGGTCATGCATTCTCATATATATATATATTTATTTATATCTTTAACGTTACTATTTTTATTACGTTTTTTTCTTTTCATCGCAAATTGCATGCATGTTTTACATCTTCTCGGCATATGCATACTTAAATTGCTTTCGTATGAGGCGAGCGAGCATTCCCGGTGTTGAGGCATTACTGTATTAGTATCTTCAAGCCCTCTTGGTGTAGGACCCTTTTCTTTGTAATCGTACCTTTTCATAATATTCCTTCCGTTGTAATCTTAATTAGTTGTATGCTCTGAACACGGTCATGCATTCTCATATATATGTATATTTATATCTTTAACGTTACTATTTTTATTACGTTTGTTTCTTTTCATCGCAAATTGCATGCATGTTTTATATCTTCTCGGCATATGCATAATTAAATTGCTTTCGTCATCCTCGAGTGTCGGCCAGCATGTGGCCATCCTGGTGTCCTTCGAAACCGGGATCAGGGCGTGTCATTAGGTCTATAAAATATATCAAAAAGTATAAAAGTTTCTTTCCATTTATATTTTAGTTCTTTAATATCAATAAAATAATATAAAAACAAAAACTTACAAAAAAAATATGCTGATAGTAGCTGTTAGTAAAGAGGAAAAAAAAACCTAGATTTCAACCAAATTTTTTTTTCTTCAGATTTTGGCAACTTTTAAACAAAATTGATGCCCAATCGAACGCCCTGAGGCACACCTCGACGGAGCTAGGCGAATTTTTTGCTGACTCCCACAAATCATAAGCTAAATTGTCGGCGCCCTCGCCTCCAAGTCCACCTAGGCGCACCCAATGCGTGTTTTTTAAGGACTACTGTTTGCACTAGCCCAATATAGTTAAAATATCAATCTTCGAAGCCATAGAAACATGATCAACTAGTGCAACTATGCCTGATATTTTGTTGCACCAGAAATTCCTATGCATGAGTATATATGTATTGGAGAATATCTGCTGTCCAGGAAACAGTGTGAAGAACCTCATTGTAGGAAGAATTGAAGCTCCATAGTTGCATTTGCAAACTTGTGAAAGATCAATCTCCACCGTTGGACATTACTATCGGCGATGGATGAAATCTGAAGGCTTAGCGACCAAGTATATCAGTATGCTTCATACATTGGCGTTTCTTGACTTGTTGTCTTTCTGTTTGAGAGCACTGTATTATGGATTTGTTGTGGTGCAATATGACCGAAACATAGCCAGGTTACTCAGCTTATAGAGATGTCAGTTTTGGTCATGCTACTTGACATCAAGTATCGAACCCATGCCTACTAAAGTTGGCACTGTAATCAAGATGGAAATGCAGTAAAAACCGAGCAGATTCCATGTGGTTTTTCAACAGATTCACCCTGTAGATGATTCCACAAATGCCGAATCATGACGTAGAAATGAATAAACACACTGTTATTGTTCTTTTGAATAAATTCCCAAATGTAATAGCAAATAAAAAATACAATACTTTCTTCAACCTTATGAGTTGGATACATGCTTAAAAGTTGAAATAGGATTCTGATAATTCTGTGTAGTTTTGATGGGCTTTTAAACAAGGTAACAGCATATGACTGATGCTACATTATTAGAAGAGAGAAGGTTCCAAACCCATCAGAACACCAAGACAAAAGCTATTGTGATTGATAAGCTCATATTTATATATATTTTACATCAAATTCACTCGTCTTTTCTTAGTTAGTTCCTTATATTTTTAAGCTATTTACTTTGTTTTTGTGTTTTGTAGGATTTTTTTCCAGCAAAGAAGAGAAAAATAGCACAAGTGAGGTTTTAAATAACTAATTCGCCAAAACTGCCTGTGCAGATCAGCTGACTTTGGAAGCAAGTTGCGACTAGCTCAGAATGAATCAGAGAATGAGCCTTATATTCTTGGGAAGCTACGGATGTCTATTTTCTGGAGCATTTTACGGCTTGTTAATATCGTTTTTTCTAGAAGAAGTTATGCCTGTTTTAACACTAAGAGGTTTCCCAGAGACTGAGCAGTCTGTAACTGACAAGAAGCTATGAAAGCAATAAACCCAATAAATCCTAGCAGCCAAAACTGATGCGACCAAGAAAACCACAAGATAGCTGACACCTATTCAAATATCAAAAGAAAAGGGAAATTAAGATGAGGATTAAGTGGGAGTAATTAGCATAAAGGCTATCCAAGGAGTTACAATTGTTTTTCTATTTCCTCTTGGTTATTGTCATCACAAAATGGTTATTAGTGGGGTGAGTTATGGAGAAGAACATGATGCAGCAAAGACATGGTGGTTTAAGGAAAAAGAATGGGAGGAAATAAGAAGATAGCTGACTGAAAATTTTTAGGAAAAAAAAGAAAAGAAAAGGAAGAGGGCTGCAAGTTGCAGCGGCAAGGAAGAAAAAAAAGAAGGCAGCAGCGTTGGTGGAGAAAAGGATAGGCAGCAAGAACATGAGGAAGCAAGGATAGCACTCGATTCTTTTGGTTTTATCTTCTCGAACTCATATCTTTCTTTTGGTTTAATTTGAGTATTATGCATAACTAATTTTTAGAAGGCAGGGGCTGTTTTGAAGCCCAAAAAATGATTGCAAGTTTGTTATGACATTTCATTCAATTTCTTTTATGAAAGGATGAAATTTGGTTCACTACTTGTGCCAGTGATGAATTCTTTATATGTTTTTTTTTATGGATGCATACTTATTAAGTATATCTAGGATTTTAATGCTATGAATATGTGTGTGCCTGCCCTTGTCGAATGAGGACCTACATATGTTCTAGAGTAGTGTTTGTTAGTTGCAATTAACATGTGAACCAATTTCTAGGATAAGACAACGCCGGTACTTATGATGCCTTGTGATGACTCAAACTCTTTTCGTTCTTAATGATTTCTACTTGTTAAATCTATGAACATGTCATTCTAGATTGCATGCTAGGGGCTAAGTTAAGTTGAAAACACCATTATCTTAATTAACATACTACGCATGTAAGAGAGAGTAATAAGTTCAGCTCTAGCAGTGAGCCAGCTTGAGCATCTTCATCAGGAAATAAAAGGAATTTGAATGAAACATAACATGTTTGCATGATTATATGGTGGTGGATAGCAATTCCCCTAACTCGTATTCGTAACTTGTGAACTACAATTTGTTTTTTATTATTTAAAATCTGTTTCTGTCATGTTTTTGTTCAATTTAATTAAAATAGCAAACCAACTCGAAAAATCCCAAACATTTGTGCAAGTGTACCTTTGTGTGTCTAGTGTCTGAATATAAATTTCGTTAAATTTAGATAAGTGTACGTTGGTCTAATAATTATTTTTCAATGGCTAGTCAATAGAGCTAGCAACCCAGTTTTTGTGATATTTTAAGTAACTAGATAAAACAATCTTCTACTGGAAAGATGCTAATTTTCATATGTTGTAATTGATAAATCTTAATATTAATAAGGAAAATCAATAAGACATGTGTGTGCTACTTTGTGGTGTGTTTTTAATTCAATCAATGATTTACAATCAGAACCGAAAAATAGTGATTTAAAAGCTAACTAGCTAAGAGTCCGTTTAATAATATATAATTTCGTTTTTACTTTTGTGTTGGAGATAGAGATAAATTGTTTAAAATCGAAACAGAAATACATTGAAGAAATGAGATCTATAAGAGTAGTGGAGATAGAATGGTAGGAGACGTTAAAAACATGTCTAACGAAAGGTATACAAAACTAAAAAACCCAAAATGTATTTCTGTTATTTTTACTTTTAAGATTTTGTTTTCGTTCACTCTTAAAGCAGCTCGACCCCAAAGAGGAACTGCAAAAGTTCAAATAGTACCCTCTAAAATAAAGGAACTGCGAAACCCTAGCTCTCTCTAGGGGCTAGGGGTTCGTCACAATACAAATAACAACGACTTGGTTTTACTTGCCGGTCAAAGAATTTATCTTCAGTGGCCGAAACATGGATCAAAGCTGTCCTTTTCCTCACACAAACAAGCTTCTTTGATTGGTTCTGATTAAATGTTATCGCACACCGGTACAAAAAGTACAATAGAACTGAGAAAAGCTTGCGAGAGGGCCATGACCATACATACATACATACATACATACATACATACATATATATATATATATATATAGAGAGAGAGAGAGAGAGAGAGAGGAAACCTTTTAGGAAAGGGATCTCTATTTTTTTAATAATAAAAATAGGAATTAGTTGTGGGATCTACACCACATTGAACTTTAACGATCCGAACCGTTTATTTTTTAAGTTGCACCTCATAGATCTTCCTTGCAAAATATTAGCCAAATTGGAAATATTTAAGACATCTAATTGGGTTAAAACAAAAATTAACGAATACTTTATTATATAAGAAACAATGAAATTTTGTTTTGATAATCAAATAGGAAAACAATGTCATATTAAATTGAATTTTTGTAAGGATGATCTATGAATTGAGATTTACAAAATAGACGGTTCGAATCGTTGAAGTTCAATGTAGAGTAAGCCCTACACCTAATCCCCATATATATTCAATATCTTAGAGAAAAGGGAATTGTTATTAGCACTCTAAAAATCTCATTTGGCACTCCAAACTTTCTATAATTAGAAAGCAAAATACACTTGTGAGAAATGTAGAATGAAAATTTTGAAGTGCTAATAATAATTTCTAGAAAAAATAGTGAAAACAATTTATAACAGTCTCACAATAAGCTTAAGCCTATCCAATTAAGTAGAAGAAACTAATTAAACATGATGAAATTAAAGTCGTTAAATAATCATAATTCACTCGAAAGCCCACTGGTTTTCCCTACGAATCGTTTCTTCTTCCTCTGGAGTGAAATCGTTCTTGATGTTGAAGGTTGTGCGAATCTGTTCAGGTGTCTTCCCCTTGATCATGTCCGCCACAGTCTGACACGTCAGGTCAAGCAGGCCCTTGATGTCGAGATAGTTTGCCGCCATTATTAGGTCATAGAGAGTGTTCTGGTCCATCTTCATGAACTCGGCGTCCCACTCCTTGACATTTTTCTCGCCGTCAGCAGCAGTAGCCCCCTCATCTTCACGATGCTTCCTGCAGTACTCGATGACCTTCGCAAGGATGGCGCTCGTCACATTTGGCAAGGGAATAGCATTGCCAGCGCATCCGTCCTCCACCATGTGCTTGATGGTCTGTGACTCCATAGCAACCACCTCTTCCACCTCGAACATCTCGTTGTCGGAGCTCTTTAGAGTTATCTTCTTCTTCAAGTCCGCTGATGATGAGGCCATTGTTTGCTCGTTCAAAAATGAATAAGTTTGAGAAAACTTGGGAAATTAATATTATTTTCTTCTTTATTAGCAGCTTTCAATTCGCTTTGAGGGTTGATTGAATGCTTTGTGTTTCGAAGGGTGTGAGATATTGGGGGATTTATACTACTCAGTCTGTCTAGATCAGAGATCCGTGTAGGAAAAGGAGAGCAATTCCTTTTTGTTTCCGGATTAGTATGGTAAATTTAAGAAAATATTCTCATGTTACGAACAGGAGAAGTATTTTTCTGGTTTTTTTTTTTTTTTTTTTTGATCGGTGGCCTTCTTTTTCTCTCCGTGTGAGAGTGGCGATCCAGCGTGGATACGAGAATTTATCTATGAGTGGGCAACCTGCAAACTAAGGATGGACAAAATACCCATGGGTTTGGATAACTACGGTTACCCGCTCATTTAAAGCTCACAGTTACGGCTATGGGTAACTGTTTAAACGAACAAACGGTTATGGGTATAACTGTTTATCTGTGAAATTTAAATGGATGGTTATGGGTATTACCCGCGGTTATAACGGGTATCCATCAGTTATGGGTATTACCCATGGTTATAACAGGTATCCATTTACCCATTTAATTTAATATGGTAAAATTTAAAAAAAAAAAAAAAATTAAAAACCCTAAATTTTCAATCTCTTCGCCAGACTCAGAGTCTCAAACACCCCGTCCCCCGATCATCTCTCCTCCTCGCTGCCCTCTCTCTCATCTTCGCCGCTCATCTATCTCTCCTCGCCACCCTCTCTCTCATCCACGCTACTTATACTTCTGACTTACCCTTCTAATTTCATACTTATCTGATTAATTATTGATTTATTTGTTTATGAATGCTTATAAGATAGTTTCCTTGGTTTTTGCCTCTATGCAATTGAATCCATTAGACAGGTGTAAACATTCTGTGATCACTTATCTTTGCTGGATTCATGCTAATTGGTGTCGATATTCCTAAATGGGATACTAATTCAATTTATACATTTCTTTTGTAGGCCTCTTTGGGTGAAAGCAAGTCAATGAGACTTTGTGATTGAACGTGCTAAAGCATTATTGTTCGAAAGTGTTTAGTTTTGGAATATTTTGGATCTTTGAATCATCTAGTATTCAAGATAATGACTACTTTTTGTTTTTAGAAGCTTTACTTTGTAATCATATGGATTATAATTAAAGACTTGCTTGGGTGTAGCAGAAAAATATCGTTCGTAAATTTTTATTTCAATTATTGGAATTGTATGAGGATTTAAATGATTAAAATAGGGAAATACATGCTAAAATGTACCAATAACAGTGTTTAATTGTCAGAAAATGAAAATTATGACAAATTTTTCTTTTGTAATTTTCAAGTTGTTAAAATAAAAATAAAAAAAAACATGTAGACGGTTGAAAATGGGTAAATGGGTAAAAAAAGGATAAATGTGTTCAAAAACGGGTTAACGGTTATGGTTAAATGGGTAAACAATTATGGTTAAATGGGTAGACGGTTATGAGTATGATTAACTGTTTATAAACTGTTATGGGTATGGGTATAACTGTTTATGCAATTACCCAACGGGGTAAACGGTTATGTGGGTATGAACATAAACAGTTATGGGTAAATAACCATGGTTACCTGCCCACCATAACCGTTGCTTATCCCTAGTGTAAACCATCCTGATTTTTTTGAAACATAAGATACCTTGACAAATTAAACCATACTATAATGATTCATATTTTTTGGAAGAAACAAGGCTACAAGCTTAATAATTTGCCACAACAAATTTTAAATATGAAAAATGTCACATTATAGGTTCATTAGTAGCAATAGTAACTGGAAAATCACCAAAATTCTAAATCCCTTTTGGGTTCTGTCAGCTTCATTGACACACCCCGACCCGGAATGTCCACTAGGACCCCAAATCGAGATGTGCTGGCCAAGACCTAGAAGGTGACGAAGCCATAAAGTGTGATAGTGTATAAAATGTGAGTAAATTAAAACCTAAAAGTGCTTAAGTACACGAGTGCGCGTTGAACGGTTATGGACCTCTTTCACATGTGATACATAGCATAAGTAAATTACAGTAAGGTACGATAATAATTATACCATCATAAGAGCCACCTAAACTGGGGAGTGTCATAAGTCCTCGTCGATAGAGAAATTGTGATATCCCACACCTCCCAGGGGAGTGATCCTTAAATGTATATTCCCATCCCTACCTAGCACGAGGCCTTTTGGGAGCTCACTGGCTTCGGGTTCCGTAGGAACTCCGAAGTTAAGCGAGAAGGGGGCTAGAGCACTCCCATGATGGGTGACCCACTGGGAAGTTGCTCGTGAGTTCCCAAAAACAAAACCGTGAGGGAATGGTAAGCCCAAAGCGGACAATATCGTGCTACGGTGGTGGAGCGGGCCCGGGAAGTGATTCGCCCTAGGCCAGGATGTGACAAATTGGTATCAGAGCCTAACCCTGGTTGCGTGTGTGCCGACGAGGACGTCGTGCCCCTAAGGGGGGTGGATTGTGATATCCCACACCGCCCAGGGGAGTGATCCTCAAATGTATATTCTCATCCCTACCTAGCACGAGGCCTTTTGGGAGCTCATTGGCTTCGGGTTCCGTAGGAACTCCGAAGTTAAGTGAGAAGGGGGCTAGAGCACTCCCATGATGGGTGACCCACTGGGAAGTTGCTCATGAGTTCCCAAAAACAAAACCGTGAGGGAATGGTAAGCCCAAAGCGGACAATATCGTGCTACGGTGGTGGAGCGGGCCCGGGAAGTGATCCGCCCCGGGCCGGGATATGACAGAAATTTGCTATCAGAACCTGAAGGGGTGCAAAGTAGAAAGTGTGAGTGGGCAACACAAAGATTTTAAAATCATTTCAATTATCAAAGGTAGTAACCATTCGTCGCAAAACCTGTATAGTTTCCAGAAAATCATACTACGTATAAGTATGAAATCAAATGTATAACAATAGTAAATCCAAAAGTATACCACGACATAGCATCTCGTTAGCAACATAAATAATCATGTGTTTATTAACCCATACTAGCACGCAAGTCGGAAGTCACCTATGGTGACATGTACGATTGCACCCATATCTCTTCAATCAATGCTAGCAAATAGCTCAATAACATGCTAGCCAATAACTCATCA
Organism: Pyrus communis; assembly: GCF_041283825.1. Lineage (NCBI taxonomy): Eukaryota > Viridiplantae > Streptophyta > Magnoliopsida > Rosales > Rosaceae > Pyrus > Pyrus communis. The sequence continues at coordinate 5,887,835 of NC_142574.1, read as the reverse complement.
AATGCTAGCCAGTAACTCAATAACATGATAGCCAATAGCTCATCAACATGCTAACCAATAAGCTCAATAACATGCTAGCCAATAGCTCATCAATATGCTAGCCAATAGCTCATCAATATGCTAGCCAATAAGCTCAATAACATGCTAACCAATAGCTCATCAATATGCTAGCCAATAACTCAATAACATGCTAGCCAATAGCTCATCAATATGTATACCTGCACACGAGTCGGAACCACCTAAAGTGGTATGTACGACATGCTAGGTGTAAATAAGTACGCTCAAGTGCTACAATCACGTGAAGCCTGTGCGACGAATTGTAGGTCACCTACGAGTCGGAACCACCTAATGTGGTATGTACAACAGGCTAGCACCAAATTTGGATCCAAGGTGAGTGTGTGGTGTGAGAGGTGAAAGATCACGTGAAGGCTAGGCCTTGTCCTTGGACAAGAGCACTAACACCGGGGTGCAGGTTGATGAGCTCTAACCACACCTCAACACAACATGTACAGTTCATAGGTAACTAGTAGGACAAAGTTGGAGTTGCCTAGAACATCAATATAGTCATACCATAACTCAATCATTTTTGCTAATACCATAAACTCACCTGAACTTACCTAGGTGTCATGCGTTCACCTTTACCCTTCAAAGTATTCACAATAATTATGTGCAAGTAATATACATATGGATATATTGTGATGCAATCTAATACTCAACCATGTCATAGCATTTTAAATTATATACATATATATAATATGGCATAAAATGCATAAGCTGTAACTCCCTACTCCTAAACTATTTATTTTCGGGGTAGTCATCGGTGACAAGCCCAACTAGACACTAGTTTAATTAACTATCAATACTTATGATTCCTTACTTAAATTTCTTGATTTTTCACACATTGATTTATAACCAACATTTAACCACCAACGCATAAGGTTTAAACTCACATGTTACACCAATGTCCCTCACATTGTTCAATTCCCCAAACAAAGCTATTGTCTCAATTATTTAATCTCAATCTCACATCTTGTATGGCTGCATCTAACGTCTCATTAGACTGCCTACATACCCTAAACAGGGATCAAGCCATTCATAGTTCACGCTAGTCCTCCAAAGCATTAACAGAAATTATATGAAATTCAATTTATAAACGTTTGTGGAATTATCAGTTATATATATATATATATATATATATATATATATATATATATACACACGATAAAAGGAAAAGACCCACTCACCTGAAGTCCACGCTATGATTCTCTAGGATGCACATCGAGACGTCCTGAACGATTGGCGCCTAGAACAATTATCGAGTCACATCTCAGAACTCATATCAATAGGATATGTAATTCACATAAAGCACATCATCAAGGACATTCTAAAATAGTTTGAGACCCATTGACCACAAGTCAAATGTTGATCAAAGATCGACGGCAGGGTCTACAACCATGTATAATTCGATCCAGAAGATCCGCATATTGGATTTTCTATCCATAACTTCCAAGATTCACATTGTGCTTCTAAAACATCATACTAAAGTTTCATTATGATCCAACGGGTGGATCTCCACCAATTGCCAAATCAAGTGGCAGTCAACGTTTTATTTTATGAACTTACAAATCTAATTTAAGAAAGGTCCGTACGTCAGATTCCCAATCCGTAAATTTCTAATATCCTCAAATATTACATACTATAATTTATTAAAGTTTGTTGACGATCCAACGGTCGGATCGTCAATTCATGCAAGGACCTCTTAATGGCCAACTAGGTGGTCAACTATGAAACTATATTGAACATCATAATTTTACTAAACGGATGTCAAATATGAAATCGGGGCTTCAACATTAGCCTAGGAAGGTCAGGTGGCGTCTCGGCCCATGCACCACCGTGCGTGGTGGCCAGACGCCACGGTTTGCTGGAAAATTCCACTATTTCCAAAAATTCTCAAATTTTACAGAAGTGAAGATCTCAAAGAGAAGAACAACTTTCATACCTGCTATGAAGTCCAAAAGTGGACGGAAGATGGTTAATTTTGCCCATGAAGCCGGTGGGTGACTAAAGCTTCCCAGTGTCGATTTGTCTTCTACGGTGGTCCAACGGGGTCAAGGTTGGTTGGGTTTTGCTCCTAGGATTATGGGCTACAAAGCCCAAGTGGTGGCATCGGCCATCGCTTTGCCAATTTGCCGGAAAATCGAAAAGAGTGGCCAGAGCACTGTTGATTTTCGTCGACATTCGTGGCCTCCAATCGCCACATACCATGGTTAATAAAGGTGGTTCTTGGATGAGTTTTGTAGAGGGGAATGAGAGCTTCAAGATGGTGGTGGTGGCGTCGAAAAACTCCACTGGAGTTGGCCGGAATCGGCCTTGGAAATTGGGTGGTTGCGGTGGTGGCCTGCACAAGAAAGCTGGGAGCTTTCTCCCTTTTATTTATTTTTTTCCTTTTCTTCTCCCCTAATTTCTGATTGGTCAACCCTTCTTTTATTTTTGATTGGTACCTTTTCTTCCCTAAAAAACCAATTGACTTCCTTCCCACAAAATGGGAGCTCAAATTATTTAACTAATTTTAAATAATAAATTTTAAACGTCTGTAACTATACCGTTATAATCCGGACTCGCAAACGGCTTTTGCCTATGCCTTCGTACCAACGAGTACTACAAGGATATGCTAAAAGAATCAGTCTCATATCTCTCAAACCGATGGTCAACGGAAGTCAAAGTCCTTACCTCTAGAGCATTTTCGTAAATTCACGCTTTTAAAAATTAATAAAAACGTAAAATTACAGACGGGTTGTCACATTCATAATGAGTGTTTATTCTCTCCTTGGTAAAAGAATTTTTTCTCTCTGCTGCGAGAGACCTCCATAGTGAGTGCTTGTTATCTCCTTGTTGAGAGTCAAAAGCCGTAGTCATGGCGTCTGTATTTCTGAATTTATCTGTTTTTGATTTGCTGGTTTAATTGGTTTTCAAGGGTTATGTCAGCTTCTGGTCGTTTGGTGACTCTGCTAATAGGTGAGCTTTTAATTCCTCAGATCTGGAGAGGGTATTTTGGTTCGGTGCAAAGGAATTTTCTAGGTGATTCAGTTTCTTTGTCCTTTGGGGTTGGGGGGAAATTAATTTCCCTTACCTAACCTAAGGATTTCTGTGGATTTGTGTGGTTTGTTCTCAAATTAGTACTTTATAATTAATGATGGGGAGTAAATCTAAGTGGACTGACCTAGCAATTGAAGATGGCTTGTTGGTCCAAACAACTCTTAGATCAGGAATTCAATGCATTAGGGTTTAAAATCATCGGCGCTAAGGTATTTTACTACCTTCCCTACTTTACTTTTATTTGTGGTTCTAGTACTTGCAAAACACAGAGAACATGGCAAAACAAAGAGAAACAGTAAATCAATCCATTCCAAGGTGCTTCTGGGAACGACATCCACAATTTATCTATCTTATACCGCAATAAAAGTGGTCTAAGCAGGAAGGTATAGCAAAATGAACATGGCACAACATGAAGTGGAGGAACTGGTGGTACATCTGGAGAACATGATGGATTTGTCAACCATGGAGTTAGGGATTAAACTGGCGGGTGCAGTTCTGGTGAACATGAACCATAATAGATGGGGTGTCAGGAATATCCTTCAGTCATTATGGAAGGATTTGGGAGAGATCAAAGTCAAATAGGTATGTGACAATACTTATATTATCACAGTTTTGGATGAAAAGCGTTGCTGAAAGGATTCTGAGTCAAGTTCCGTGGGCGGTTATGAAGCAAAACTTTTCAGTTAAAAGGTGGCCTTAAGAATTGGCGTTAGAAGATATTCAGATGAAGTTGGTTCCTTTTTGGATTCAAGTCAAGAAGATACCTTTAGGGCTCACGTCAGAAGCAAATGCAAGTGTCTAGTAAAAGAAGTTGGAGAATTTATAAACTTTGAGGACCCATCTAAAGCTCGGGGTTTTCTTCGAGTTAGGGTCGTTATCAACACCTTCAACCTACTAGTAACTGGGTGCTGGCTGTCGCAAGGGTAGCATAATGACATGTGGGTTGAATTTCGATATGAAAGGTTGCAACATTTTTGCTATCTATGTGGTAGAATTGGTCACATGAATACTAAGTGTTCTTATGAGCCTACAAGGGGTGGGTCCGCTGGTTATGGGGAATGGACCAAGGCAGCTTCAATCAGGGATATTGTGGCCCATTTAAGATCTATTATTCTCAAGGTGGGGGAGTGCAGATATGCGGGGGCTATTCAAAGTAAGAAGGTTGGAGAATCGTCTAGTAGCAAGGAGGTGGATGAATCTAGATCTCGAGGGGAAGATGGTAGTAGTTCTGGGAGAGGGGTTCCAAGTGATGTCTCTTGACTTACTGCTACAGAATGAAAGAGATGACATCAGATAGCTAGGTCTGGGATAAAGAACGTGATCTCGAGCTCACAACGGGATGTGTCAGAGGGTGTCCCTCATTGACACTGGGTTTCTGACTATTTTCTTCCTTGCATGCATACATGTGGACCCTTCAACGCCGAGTAGAGAGCTCTCCTTTTGTAACCATAGAAGAGATTCCGACCGAGGATATAATGAGGGGGTTAGATGCAATTGGTTTATCAGAAGAGGCGGAGGGCAGCCAACTAAAACGTGGTGCAGAGGATGAGGATTTGGAGACTCTTTAGGCTCCTCAGAAAAAAAAAATTAAAAAATCTTGCTGATAGTAAGGAACGGAAGCGACGAGCGGCAGAAAGATTGCGAAAAAATAAGCATTAGAGAAAGATGTTTGATGCTAAAGTAAATTATTTATTCGGAGGAGGAATTACACGACATCCTAGTCAAGTACCAGGATATGTGGGAGTTTATGGAGGAGGTCTCGGAGCATGAGAGGTCTGCATTGTTGGCTTGAAAAGCGGGAAAGTCTTCCTAAGGCGGTGGAGGCTAGCCTTTAATAGCCACAAGGTCACCATGATCTACATCTTTTGGAACTACTGTGGTCTTGGGTTGGACATGGTAGATCGCACCCTTCATGGGCTTATTCGAAAATATAGATCTTTTATGATTTTTCTCCTGGAAACTATGATGAAAAATCATAGAATGATGATGTGAGACGACAAATGGGATTTAAGACAAGCTTCAATGTTTCCCCACTTGGGAAGTCTAGTGGGTTAAGCCTTTGGTGGGATGATTAATTGGATGTTGACATTAGTTTCTCATTGAAGCATGTTATTGATGCTAGGGTGAGAACGGTGGGGGGTGATCGATGGGTAAGGGTGACAATAATCTACGGGACTGCATATCTCCGCCCCGGGGGGGGGGGAGGGGATTGAAGCTTAGTTTTAGGATTGGATGACTACTTATTTCTGCCCTTCTAGTCTTCCTTCGCTTTGTGGCGGCAATTTTAATGAATTTTTTTAGGATTTCTAGAAATCTGGTGGATCGCCTGTTCTGTATATTAGACCTCAGTATCTGGTAACTTTTTTAAATATGACGGCATTGGTTGATCTTGATTTTAATGGTTCTTCCTTTACTTAGCGTGGTTCTTGAAATGGCAAGTTGGTGGATGAGAGATTAGATAGGGGGCTTATCAATCAATTATGGCAAGCTATTTGGCCGAACACTATTGTCACTCACGGTACTGTGTTGGGTTCGGATCATTGCCATCTAATTATCCAGTGTGATCTTTGGAGGACAGTTGGTTGTAAGTTATTTCGCTTTGAAGCTTTTGGGCGTAGAAGGAGGAATGTCGCAGGTTGGTGAAAGCTGCTTGGGACTGCCCTTGCGATGGTGATGTATTTGATCAATGGTTGAAGAGGATTAATGATTGCCACTCTCAACTTCTTCAGTGGAGTAGAAGGAAATTCAAAATGCAGACTCAGGAAATTACGAATCTTATGTCCCAGCTTGGAGAGCTTCAACAAGATTGGGGAGCTCATATTGATGAGATTAATGAGAAAACATAGTTGATTGATAGGTTATCTGCGTAGGAGGAGGGTTTTTGGCAACAAAGGTCACGAATTAAATGGCTTCATGAAGGCAATGCAAACACCTAGTTTTTCCATCAATCCACCATGCAAAGCGGGAGGAGAAATCATGTGATGAAACTTAAGAAGCAGGATGGCGTGGGTGAGGAATATTATTGATGACTATTTTTTAGATCTTTTCACCTCTGCGAGAAAAAAGGAATGGGGTTCCATCTTGGAGTTTGTTCCTCCATTGGTTACTACTAGCATGAATGAGTCTCTATAGTCTTCCATCTCCAATATGGAAATTAAAGAAGCTACAATGCAAATGGGCAGGCTCAAGGCTCTGGGTCCTGATGGTTTCCAAGGTGTGTTCTATCATTCTTTTTGGGAACATATTAGATATGAGGTTCATGCTTTGGTTAGGTTGCTCGAAGTAGGGGAGGTCAATCCTTGCCGAATAAATGTAACTCATATTATGCTAATTCCGAAAGTTTAAAATCTAGAATCTATTTCTTAGTTCCACCCGATTAGTTTATGTAATTATTCTTATAAGATCTTGGCAAAGGTGTTGGCGAATCGGTTAAAGTCGCTACTTCCCACTCTCATTTCTCCCATGCAGAATGCTTTTGTCAGGGGTTGACAAATTCAAGAGAATATTGGAATTGCTCATGAATTATTCCATTTTCTTAAAAAAAGGAAAGCTAGAAGTAAGTTTGAGCTTGGTATTACGCTGGATATGGAGAAGATGGGATTTAGTTTTTGGTGGCGGAAGCTTATCATCGGGTGTGTGAGCTCGGTTAACTTTGTGGTGATTTCCAATGGGCAACCGAGACAAAAGTTTGCTCCATATAGAGGATTACGGCAAGGGGATCTTTTATCTCCTTATTTATTCGTTTTGGTTAATGATGTTCTTTCCAGGAAGATTCACTCGGCGGTGGAGCGACGGTATTTGGACGGGGTGAAAATGAATCCGCATGGATGAATTGTTGCAATTTAGTCAATCTTATTGAAGATTATTGTGCAGCTTCGGGCCAAGCAATTAATCTTAACAAATCGTGTGTTTTCTTTGGTGCTAATACGCTGGCAGCTATGTCGATGGAGTTGGGACAAGTTTCTAATATGCATGTGGTTTCTAATCCGAGGACATACCTGGGTGTTCCTGCTATGGGGGGCAGATCAAAATGGCAATGCCTTGCTTACATCAAAGACAGGATTTTGCGGAAACTTCAAGGGTGGAAGCAAAACACTCTATCGCAAGCAGGCATATAGGTACTAATTAAGGCGGTTGCCCAAGCGATTCCTATATATCCTATGAATTTATTTAAGTTCCCGGCGGCGGTGTGCAATAAGTTGGATTCTCTAATCTTTGGCTTTTAGTGGAGGGCAGTTGGTGAGGAGCGAAAAATTCATTAGGTCTTTAAGCACATTTTGGGTCTCTCAAAGAAGGATAGGGGTCTGGGGTTCCTAAACTTTAATGATGCATTGCTTACAAAGCAATATTGGAGGCTTATTCGTCGCCCGAACTCTCATTGGGTATTAGTTCTCAAAGCTAGATACTTTCTGCATTGCTCTTTCTTTGATGCTAAGCGCGCACGCTGGGTGGGGGGGGGGGGGGGGGGGGGGGGGGGTGGTACGGCATCTTGCGCTTGGACTAGTCTTTTGGTGGGTAGGGATTTGTTATTGAAAGGGGCGCACTGGCAAATTATGGATGGGTGTAATGTTCGATTGTGGGTGGATAGATGGCTGCCCTCCCTTCCATTGGGTCGTCCAATGCCAAATGGGGAGGTGTCAGTGATTCGGGATACCAAGGTCGTGTCCCTCATCAGTCTTACCTCCCGCTCCTGGGATATAAGGTTCCTTCAACCGTTCTTGTCGGTGGAAGAGATTGATGTTATTTTGGCGACACACATTAGGGATCCTCGATGTGGAGATAAACTTGTTTGGCTTTCCACCAAGAATGAGGTTTATGTGGTCAGGTTTGGGTATCACTTTGCAAGATATCTGCAGGGTTCCCTAGTGGAGCACTGACCCTCCTCTTCCCATTCTTTATCATCGCAGATTTGGAAAATAATTTGGAAGTTACGCCCCATCCAAAATTCGTCATTTTATGTGGCGTGTTGCTTATCGTGTAATGGCTATGATGGAGAATCTTTTTGTAAGGAAATTAGCCCCCTTCACCAAAGTGTCCAGCATGTAACCGTCATAAGGAAACTATTGAGCATCTCCTCTTATTATGCCCATGGGTGGAGACTATCTGGTTTGGTGGAAATTCTCAATTACAAAGTTGATAGATCAGGGATTACTTCATGGGTGGATTTGTTTCTTTCCATTGCTACTCGGCGGTTCGGGTCTAAGGAGGAGCATGGGCTATTGTTTTCTCATGTTGCATTTACTTGTTGGCATATTTGGAAAGCGCGGTACAAGTTTCAGTTTAATCACACTCTAATTCAACCTACCTAGGTTCTTCTTGCAATTTCTAATGTTGCTGGTATGTTTCTTGACCTTAATGTTGATTGTCCCACTTCCCTCCCAGCTTTCCCCACGGTGGTTGATCGTATTGCTCATTGGTCCTCCTCTACGGCCCCTTCCTGAAAGTTAATGTTGATGCTAGTTGGTCGGTTTCAATGCGGAATGGCTTTGTGGGGATTGTGATTAGGGGTGAGATGGGCAGATTCGTGGCTACGACACGGTTTGCGGTTCAAGCTCCAAGTGTTGCCTCGACTGAAGCTTTGGCTTTTTTGCGAGGTTGTGAGCTGGCTGCTACTTTAGGTCACCGTTGGTTAATTATGGAATCTGATTTGAAGGATTCGATTTCATCCTTATCAACTTCGTTGAGCAATGGCAGTTGCGAAGCCTTTCCTACTTTATTGGCTGTCAAGCGGGTTGGGGAGTCTTTTCAGGATTGTTGCTGGTCTTGGATTCTAAGATTAGCCAATATGGAGGCGGATACTTTGGCGTCATGCAGTAACTCGAAGATATGCAATTTTACTTGGGTCAACCGACCTCCATCTTTGTTGGTTCATGTGCTCAATAAAGATGGTTTACCTTGTCCCCCTTGAATTTTATGGCAGTCGAAGGGGAGACGCTGGAATTCGATTCTAGTGTCTTTCTTCATATCCCCTTCCTTGCTTTATTTTTTGCTGCTTTGTAGCTTGTTGGTCTTGTTGTTGGCTTTCTTTGTACTTCTCTAGCATCTTTGCCCTGGTAATATATCTCCAGTTTCCAAAAAGAAAAAGAAAAAAAAAAGCCGCAGTAATAATTGTAGAAAACTTTTGACTTTTTATTTCAAACGATAAAAATTAAAAGTTCGAGTATGAAAAACTCTTTTTTTTTTTCTTTTTTATTTTTTTTTTTATTTTTTTTTTTAACTAGAAAAAGTCCACCACTTGCATGAAATTTTTTGAACGAGATGGGTTAAAGAGGAAGGGTCTAATCATCAGGGCAATTTACCACTTGCATAAAACACTCTTAATATTGTTTTGACAGTGTTAAGGTAATTTATAATATTTTTTTCTTATAAATGTTAGTGTTAGTGGTTTAAATTGTTGGTTGTTAGGGAAGAGGGAATCAATAGGAATCCAACACTTACCATGATGTATAGGCATGACTATCTTCTGCCAAAGTGGTAAATCGTCATCTGCAAAGGTAATTTATAATGTTAAAATTATTGAAATGGATATGGCATTCACACATGGATTAGAGGATGTATTAATTTGGTTAATTAATGAAAAATGAAACCAAAAAGGAAAAGAAAGAAGAAACGACTTTAAGGAAAAGAAAAGGTAAATTATTAATGAGGGAAAAAAGTTAAGTGTGTGTGTGTGAGAGAGAGAGAGAGAGAGAGTGAGAGAGAGGGGTAAAAATTGAAATTTGAAATTGAGGGGCTAAACTCTCCGCATTAGTTAATGGCTAGAGCAAAACAACTAACAGGCGTTGTGTCGTCCACGGCTTTCACTTTTATATTTTTTTCTTCTTCCTCTTCTAGTCGCTGCCGCTTTTACCCAGTTATCTCCTGCAGGTTACAGGACATCTGGGTGGGCGAAACTGATGTCAATCAAGGGATTTTCCAGCGTCTGGACCTCCAATATTTTTGTATTTGATTTCTTTTAAAACTCATTTGTTATGTTTCTGGGAGCTGGGCTCCTTTTATACACTCACTACACCTTTTAATGCCGACTGGCATGTTTAACCATTTCTAAGATTAAGTACCTAAGACCCTCCAACTTTTTAATGTCATTTCAAATTGGTTTCAACCTTTTTAAACATTTCAAAAAAGTACCTAACTTCTTAATTTGTTTCAAGTTTTTAATTTGCATCGATTTTATCTGAGCATCAGTTGCTTTGATTGAATATTTAATTACTTGAATTGGTTCAAATTGTTTTACCTAGCTTGAATTGTGGATTTTTTGCTTCAAAAGCACTCGATTTGCATCTTTTTGTTTTGAGAATTTTCTTCTTACTTTTGTTAACGATCCTTATACAATCAAACCCTAACCCTAGTTTAGTATCTTAACATAGAATTTAATATAGAATGATATATAACAGATGCATTTATTATGTCATTATGCATGGAGCTATTATTACAAGTAATAAGGGTATGATATCTGTGGTATGATATCTGAACTGAGTACATTATGCATGCAGCGATTATTTCAGTACAATTGCATCTTCTTCGGACTCATGGATAAAGGAATATAACGAAGCAACAAAACTTGCTGATGATATCAGTGGTATGATATTTGAACTGAGTACATTGCCTGCAGGTCCTGACACCCAGCGTCATGTCTCTGCTATACAGCGGAAGATTACAATATTGGGGACTAGACTTGATAGCTTACAACAGTCCCTTCTGTCAAAACTCCCTGGAAAACAGCACATGTAAGTCATCACAGTTGACTTGTTTTAATGCATACACCAAACTGCTATTGGAACAAATATAGGAATTGAACACTGTTGTATGCTCTTCTTTCATTTCCGGTTTCTATTGGTCAATGTCGCATGTGACGGGGTTTATTCCCAAGTTATGAGTTCTTTGAGTTTTTATTTCATGTGATCACCGTTTGTGATAGAAGCTTATGAAACTTTTGATCAAAATCAAACATAGTTATAGTAAGATAGTCCTTCATAATGTTAAAGATACTTCTGGCTATCATTGTATGACATTCTTTATGCTGCCATTTTTGAAACTCAGATAAGAGAAAGAGATGAATCGTCGAAAGGATATGATAGGAAACTTAAGATCGAAAGTGAAGCAGATGGCTTCAACATTGACGTCCAACTCTTCCAACTCTTCAATTTTTTATTTTTGTTTTCAAATATAAAATATCCCCATTAACTTTTCTTCACATTTTCATGAGGAAAAATGACTGAAACATGTAATGTGTTTACGTATATTTGAGAGACCACTGATTTAGCCAATCTCAAGTTCATGCTTCTTGAAATTTTGTTATAAAACGCAGTGAAAGTAAAAAGCGGGAGGTGAAATAGATAAAGGGATTTGACTGAAAATAATGACATGAAATCTCATAGATTGGAACTTCAGTATCATTACAAGGCAAAATGCACAAGAGACTGAGAAAAAATACAAATTTAATTAAAAGAAAAGCTTTCTCGGCGACGGTTTTGATGAAATGGTGGAGGACGAAGTTGAGGACTTTAGGGGAAGGGGAATCCCTCTGCTTTCTTGGCCCCCTGCAATCTTGTCAAGCAGCTTTGCTGCCTTGGGGTCTGTTAGTAGTGTCTTCTGAAATGACTGCGAAAAGCCTGTTGCAATAATAGTCACATGAAGCTCTCCGTTGTAGCGATCATCCACAACGGCCCCAAATATTATGTTAGCAGAAGGACCTGAAAATTTACAATAGTTTGCAGACTTCATTAGGCCAAGGAAAGGAGCAAAGAAAAAAGGGCTACCAGCACCAACCACAAGCAATAATTTACGACTTCCCCCTCATCTTCGAAAATGAAAATGTAGAGGTAGGAGAATTGATTCCCACTATGGGGAATGTAAGATGTAAATCCTGAGGAGCTATTTCGAGCTCACTAAAGTGACTTTTTCCCTCGTTCCATAAAACTGAAGAGACCACTTTTCAATATAGTCAATGCTCTCATTAGATTAATACGGAAGCAGAAAATTTTTCAGGGTCCCTTTCTTCCTTCAAGATTAAAGCATAAAGCCCCGTAATGTTACCTGAGACACTCTGTTGACTTCCTGCAGGGTTATGTCCTTTCCACCTGTGATATTATACACAACGCCAGTAGCTGATTGAATTGAAGATCCAATCAGAGGAGCCAAAGTCGCCTGTTCAGCTGCTTCATCTGCACGGTTTTTGCTGGAGGAAACACCTACTCCGAGCATTGCAGTTCCTGAGTTTTTCATGACTGCCTTTACATCTGCAAAATCCAAATTCGCCAATGTAAAATGCAGTTTCATAAAGCAGTAATACAGAAGACAACATTCCAAACCACATAACAGTTAACTAACAAGATGTGAACGGTAAGTAGCAACTAAAAAGCTCATGGTATCATTCAATTGTCTAAGCATACTTGGGAAGGAAACAATTGTTTTTATACTTGGGAAGGAAACAAAATGGTGTCTACTTATATTATACTTCACCTTTTCAAAAGTAATTTCTCCCATTCCTGTTTTATACGGTTCATACACCATAGGAGTCAAACATACTTTACTCAGTTTGGAACAAGTTTTCATCAGTGAAACGACCAACTGCCACTGCCATTATTTATACTTCAACTTAACACCCGTGTGTGGAATTCAAGCCATGAACAAGAAAAGGAGACAAAGCATATAATTTCTATGTAGAGAAGAATAATTTCAGGGGAACAGATAACAACGTACTTCCAGCATTGTTTTGAACTCATCACGTGCCTTTTTAGTTTGACTTTGCCTCTCCTTAGCCTACTGATTTTTTCTTTACAAGTTCATATTAATCATCATCCAAACTACAATAATAACTCCCGCTATCCTCACTACTATCATTTCCGGATTCCCATTCATCCTCATCTTCGTTTGCCTCTTCCGATGCATTGTATTGAGCCATATCACCAAGGTCAATTGATATTTCGAATTCGGGAACTCCAGGTACGTCAAACGGTTCTTTGACAATATTAGTATCCCAGAGTGTTTCTTCACCAATTTCTATTGAAGATGATAACTGTTGGTCATCGTCGTTGTCATCATGATCTAGTTCCGGAATATCATAAAGCCCTTTCGATTAATCTTCTGAACAACTTTCCAACCACTGCCGGCTTTAGGGTCGTCTAGATGGAATGTTTTTTTTGCCATAGTTGCCAAAATGTATAGGTCTTCATCGTACCAATGTCTCATAGTGTTTACTGATAGTAAACCATGGTCTCGCTTAACACTCGTTCGGTTATGTGGGTTTGTATCAAACCAAAGACACTTAAACAGTATGACTTGACACCTGTCTTTGTAAAGCAATTGTACTACACTAGTTAGTTTGCCATAAAAATCAATATCTTTATTGTCACCCGAACCCGGGACATGGACATCATTATTTTGAGTAGACAACTTGTCATCACGTGTTGCCCCCAAGAACTTGATCCCATTGACATGACAACCTGGGTCCTCTCGCCAAGTTATATAATTCTTCATCGAGGGTGAATTCAATTCCTTCAATTTGTTCATCTAATATAACATATACAAAATGTTAACCTGTTAGTGTAACCAAATTTAAAGAAGGGCATGAACAATGTGGAAAATATGCTCAATTCAAAACACATACAACTTACATGTGCGTGAAACCACAAAGGAAATAAGTCAAGGTGCTTCTTGGCATATGAATGTGAAAGATGTTCCCACTTCATCAACTGTTCATGCTCTTGAAGGTATGGCAAAGCCTCATCACAATTGTTGAGTATGAACCAATGCACTACCTCCATGTCCTTTTTGGTAAACAATTCACCTTTTACAGAATCTCCGAATGGTCGCGCAGTTTGGGCAAAAATAGACAGTTTCTCTTTTCTGACACCATCGTCATTATTACGCTGAGGACGATTGAAAGTTGTCTCAACATCTTGAAGATACATTGCACAAAAAGTAAGTGACTTATATGTGACCCATGCCTCCATAAGTAATCCTTCGGGCCTTGCCCTGTTTCGGACACACTTTTTCAACTCACCAAGATATATGCACAAATAAAAGGTATGCTACAAATTATTCAAAGCATTCGTTGATCATGAATTTGTTTTATATAATAAGTACCTTTCTATTGGATACATCCATGGACAGTTCACTGGTCTGGCAAGCAATGCCTCATTTGGCAAGCGAATCATCATGTGAATCATACTTGTAAAGAAAGCTGAGGGAAATATCTGTTCGAATTTGCATAAGACGTTCACAATGTCGTCCTACAATTGTTTAACATTTGACTTCCACAAACACCTTGCAGTCAACTGCGAAAAAAATCTCGACAACAACACAATTGGTTTCACCACATTACGAGGCAATAAGTGTTGAATACCAACCAGAAAAAGGTGTTGGAGTATCACATGACAATCATGACTCTTCATGTTTGAAAATTTACACCCCTTCACGTTCATGCAACGCGAGATATTGGAAGCATACCCATCTGGAAACTTTACAAAATAAATAAAGTTGAAAAACTCTTTCTTCCCATTTGACTTAACTGTAAAAAAGGAATGGCCTTTCTTCAATGTACCACTGACTTTCTTCATCCACAAGGATCACCTAATGCCCATTCGTTCCAAATTGAGGCGAGCTTCGATCGTGTCTTTTGCTTTTTCTTTCAATGTCTTGAAATTGTCCTGACCAAAGTATCAAACACATTTTTCTCAATATGCATAACATCGAGGTTGTGTCTCAATTTTAACTTTAACCAGTACGGGAGCTCAAGTGACATACTCTTGTGCGTCTAGTTCAGGTGTGTAGTTGGTCTGGGGTTACTGACCTTTTTGCTGAAATGACCAAATTCCAAACGGTTTAACTGATCCAAAATCTCATCTCCAGACCATTCTCTTGGTCTTGGCCGAGTCTCTTTTATGCCGTGGAAGGCTTTATCGTTCTAATGCCACTCGTTATCCCAAGGGAGCCATCTATGATAACCAAGATAACAAACTTTTCTCGCATGCCAAGACGATGTTACGTTCTCCTTGCATATTGGACATGCCAAATAACCCTTAGTCATCCACCCAGAAACATTGCATACGCTGGAAAATCGTTTACTGTCCACATCACTGCCACTTGCATTGTGAACATCTGCCCAATATACTTATCGTATGTACGAACACCATTTTCCCATAAATCTTTTAGCTCATCAACCAACGGCCACAAATAAACATCAATGGACTTTCCTGGATCTTCGGTAATTAATAGAGTCAACATCATGTTTTTTTTTTTTTTTCATGCACTTCCAAGGCAGCGGATTATAAGGAAACACGACGACCGACCAAGTGCTGTGGATATGGTTTAAAACCCCTAACAGATTAAAGCCGTCAGTGGCAAGTCCTAATCTGATGTTGCGCAAGTCAGCTGCAAAATCAAGGTACATCTAATCGAATTCTTTCCATGCCTCTCCATCTGTAGGATGCCTCATAACATCGTCATTTATCCATCCTTCTTTATGTCATCTCATGTCGATTGCGCTATGCATTGACATGTACAATCACAGCAACCTAGCCTTCAATGGAAGATAACACATTACTTTTTGTGGAATCCTGGTCTTTCTATTTTGTGATGTCATTTTAAACCTCGGCTCATTGCAAATAGAACATTTATCCAACTGTTTGTTCTCTTTATAGAACAATATACAATTATTTACACATGCGTGAATTTTTTCATACCCCAATCCGAGACCCTTCAACACTTTTTGGGCACTTTTATGATCTTCAGGTAAACAATTCTCCTTTAGAAGCATCATCTTGATAACTCCCAAAAAGTAATCAAAACACTTGTTTGACAAACGAAATTTGATCTTACCATGCATCAACTCCACAATTGCTATGAGCATTGAAAAGTTTTCGCAACCTGGATATAATTCTTGCTTGGCATTTTTCAATAGTTTTTGAATGCCTCACTGTCCATGGTTGGACAACCGTCATCTCCCTCTTCTTGATTGGTGTTGCTCGAGGCGTATGGATAAACGTCATTTAGAATATTCATAACTTGTTCACTAGGATCCACACTAGATTCAACAGTCTCCACTCGTGTCACGTATGAAGACGAAGCTTGGTTCAATCCTTCTCCATGCTGATACTGTTAACTACATTGCAATGTTTGGGAATTGAAAAGAAAATTAAGAAAAAAGATGAAGAGAAGAAAGATGAACACATAGAGTTTTAGAGAGAGAGAGAGAGAGATTTAGAGAGAGAAATATGCTTTTGTATTAATTAATAGAATAAAGGTTACACAATTGCTTTCATAAGAGAAAGCCTAACTACTTTAACCAACTTACTAACTATATTGCTAACTTGGATACTTAATACTCCCCTTCAATCTCAACTGGGGAAACCCAGTTTGAGATTGGAAGAACATCTGCAATCACTGCTACGAAACCATAAAACAGAACACAGAGTTGAACCATCTGCAATCTTATAATTCAACTTCATCCAATTTGAGACATCTGCTTGATCTTCATAGCTGCAATAATGGAACCCGTAAGGGATTTGGGCGTCACTGTAGCATCTTGACTAAGCACCACCTAGAGCTCCTGCCATGACAGTAGTTGCAGTAATAGCTATATGGAGACCAATTGGCTGATGTTGAAGATATTCTACATGAACATATGGCCCCCCTTGCTTTTGAAGGTCAACATTAGCTATCAGTCATAATCCATCACGACTCTGATCTTGACCCATGTTAACTACATTGACAAGTATCCATAACCAAATCTATACTCAAGAACGGTGCAATTTCATATTGGTTATTTCCCAAAGAATTTCAGCCCTTGCAGATACAATCTTCCCATCCAAAAAATCCAATATTCCTCTGCCTTTCACATGAGTTTCAATCAAGGAACAACCTTGTATAAAGGAGTCGTAGCACACCTTCATGCCGGTATAACAACTTCTTACGGGTAAACCCTTCGTGGGATTTACCGTCAACAATCTCATTCAACTTGGCTTTAGCTTTTAATATTTACAAAAAACATAAAATTAACAAACTATAGTGTGGCATCGGCCTTAACTATAGCACCACAGGATCGCCCTTCGTGGATTTTACCAAAAACAACTTCTTTAAACAGTGGCATAAGCCTTCACAATTTCAACAACTGAATCTATGTAAGATTACCCTTCGTGGGATTCACCT
Organism: Pyrus communis; assembly: GCF_041283825.1. NCBI lineage: Eukaryota > Viridiplantae > Streptophyta > Magnoliopsida > Rosales > Rosaceae > Pyrus > Pyrus communis. The sequence goes on along the minus strand of NC_142574.1, from coordinate 5,870,588 downwards.
ACTCAAAACACGAGATTACCCTTTGTGGGATTTACTGTTAACAATTTCTTCTACCCTTCGTGGGATTTACATATTCATATCACGGAATTACTCTACGTGGGATTTACCGTGTACAACTTCTTTAAACTTCATTGTATAACCGGACTTACTGTAAATTCATGCTAACAACTGAGTTGGTTAGACTCTAAAATTATAGGCTGAGATAAGAAAATATATTGCACAACCACGATATAAACGAATTGTAAGTAATCCCATCGGGATCTATTCCTTTGCTTACCATTTCTAATACCACTTGTAAAGCTCGAACTCTATCTCCAAGGTTCCACAGTGCACTGAACATGGTGTTGTATAAGCTCACATTCGAAGGGCATCCCACTTCACCGAGGTTTTCAAAGAGTTGCAAAGCCTGATTAGCCTTTCCACTCTTACACAACGCAGCCAATATCATATTATAGTTCATAATATCTGGCAAGCAGCTATCCGATATCATGTAATCTAAAAACTCTATTGCCAAATCCAATCTCCCCTCTTTGCAGAAAGCAGAAACCAACAGATCATAACTATAAGCATCCCGAGTCAATCCCTTGTTCTTCAAAAGAGGTGCATTGACATGATCGATAAAAGGCACAAGCAAATATGAAAACAAGAAACAACTCGTGCAAGACACTGTTGGATTTCTGATTCCCTTAATCCAAGTCCATCAATGTTGTGAATGACAACACATACTATACATTCGTTTGTCATATCTTCCGATCCATCCAAAAATGCAAGAAGATCATCCATGAACCTAGAACTAAATGGTTGTTGCACTTTTGACGAGCTTCTAGAAGGAGTCCTTTTGGTTTTCAATTGATCCCACAGAAGTTCAGCTAAGGTTACCTAAGGTTCTAAAAACGCTAGGGGCTAGTCGGACGGCGGGTTAGTGCCTAGGGCCTAGGCAACTAGGTGGTGCCTAGGTGGATTTAGGTAAATTTCTTGTATATCTTGTAAATAAATGCATATTGACACTTACAAAAAATTATGCTTGTATGAAATCTATGGATAAGATAATAAAAGAATGATAAAATGCAAAAAGAGTATCCAACAAGTCCAAAATTTAAAAACACATTAAGCATATATGTCATATAACCATAGTGAAGAGTATTGTAGGATGACACATGTACAACAAGTTCACAATTTAAAACAACATAAAATGGAAAATAGGAGGAAAATAAGGAAATTTAGTAATGTAAGATACTTATTTTTAGCATCCCAGAATTTAAGTTGATACACAACACACCTATTCTATAAAATTAACAAAATTTCAAGGTATAATTAGAACTTAGACTTTAAACAAATTTCACAAAAATAAAAAAAACCACCCAACTGCCTAGGGCGTTTTTTAGAACACTGAGGCTACCATAAAGACTTCACATGAAACTTTTAAGTTGGGCATTTCGACAAACACCTGGACTGCACCCATGTCTGATCTTTCTTCTATACCAAAGAACAGAATAGAGATCAAAGAATTCACTGACACATTCCTTCAAACAGTTGGAGTGCACACAATCATAACCTGAAGAGCTCCCAAGATTTGCAATCTTGAACAAACAACAACCATTTCCTATACAAAACAGAGAACAAAAACAGTACTTTCTTTGAGCAGCAATCCAAACTGAACAAATTGAATCCCCAAGACCACCTTCAAGACTCAGAATTACCAATTAAGTAATGAACAACTGTTTCTTCATATACCCAATTAAGTAATTAGCAACACCACCTCCATGAATCGAAAAACTGTGCTAGTCACCTACTAATCAAAGCAAGTAATTGAAACCAATTCACAGTCCACTGTTCTAATCAAAGATCTCTAAGAACCCTCCAAGAATCAACAAATCGAGTTACCCAGTAATGAAATTAAGCAACTGAATCAGAAAAGCAACATTACCATGCAAGTAGTGCAAACGCCAAGAGTTGCCCAACCGCCATGATCAAGCTATCAACGAAACCTCCGCAATCGGACCCAGAATACTGAATCTCCTCGTACTGCTTTATGTACCTCTTAGCAAGATTAACATAGAAGAAAAGCGGTTTCTTGTTGTTGGAGACCTGAATTCTGTTCTTCTTCGGCGCCTCAACCGATTGCGGCGGTGGAGATGCGACTCTCTGCATTTGCTCTGAAATTTTCTCCAACTTTTGATCTCTCGCTTTCGATCGGGAATGAGGAGACTCATGAATTTGATCGGAAAGAAATCAACCCAGAAGTAAAAGAACGATCACGGAAGCACCCAAAAACTTAACATAATTCCATCATCCCATTTCTTACTAAATGAAATCGAACATTTTCGAATGTCTCCCACATTGAGTTGTTACACCTCTTCCACGGACATCGGATATGAGTTGAACCTAGGTTGTGTCTAGTTGCGAATTCAATGAACTCATTTATTCCATCCAAGTACTCAACATCACATCTATTATGATTATGTATCCACTGTCTGTCCATTTTGTTTGCAATCCCAATAAAAGTACAAGAGTTACAACAACTTCAACTATTGTCTTGACACCTTATTCCTCTGATAAGGGTCCTATCCCATTTAGGAATGCACAATTATGTACCGTAATTTATGATTCCAATGGATTAAATTTTGACGTGAGTTAATTTCGGCAGCATCTCAGTACAGTTCTTCAAGTGCACGCTGTACATACATAATATGCATCGTGTACTCGAAGAACATCAGGAAATGTTACCAAAATTTCCACTATCGAAACCTAATATGTGAACTGCAAACTACAACACATAACTATGCATTCCCAAACTGTCCAAAAAATGGGACAATTCAAGAATTAATTGGACCTCAGTCATGCTTTCGCATCCATACACGACATCCAACTAATTCTCAAACGGGAAACTAAGCTTTTCTTGAAAAAAGTGTACGAAGTTAAGTAGTATTAACTTCGTACAACACAAAACAATTTTGTACTTGATGTACAAAAATATGTGCATACAAATAAATTAAATCACAATAATTAGTGAAACTAAGTTAAATAGATACAAACTATTAATCCTTCTAAACCAAAAAAGGGGACAATTCCATATTGACATCACCCAAAATTTCTACTTTCCACAGTTTAACTTCTTGTTTACCCCTTCCACTCCTGCCTTAAAATTATTGTTTAAGGACCTAAATGATGAGACCATGTATTCTAAATTGTAAAGGGTAGAGACTGCACCTAAAATGATTACTAACCACGTAATAGAACAGTGGTTTGACAAAGCTGTAAACTAGCTTCTTCTCTAAGTCTAACATTCTAGTTTCCTCCTCCCAATTTGGTGAGAAATGAAATCTATCCATTTTTTAGCACACATCAATCTATCCCTAAATTAGATCAAGTTAACTGAGCAGTTTGCAGTTTCTTAGCTTTTGTTTCCCTAAACCTATCAAAATCCTTCATACTCCTAGTCATTCATTCTACTCATTCAATTGTTCAAAACCAAAACTCAACTTGTTAAAAATAAATCGACAAAGACACAACATTAAGTTGCTTGAATGCAAAACTCAGAAGTCCAAATTCCAGAAAATAATTAAAGAAAAACATAAATACACAAAAATAAAAAAAATCCAAACATAAATGTAATCAATAAATAGTTAATTAATTAATCAAATAAATACAATACCTGAAGGTGAAGATGGTGAGGGTTGAGAGAGATGGAGAGTCTGAAAGAGAGTGAAGGAGAGAGGTTGAGTGTGAAGAAAAAGGCCCCTATAGGTGGTTATTTTAGAAGGAAAAAAAAAAAAGTCGTCGACTTTGCGCGACGCCACCTAAGTCGTGCAAAGTTGGGAAAAAAAAGGTAAAACATTCTTGGTTTGGTGCCAAAATCTTGCGCAAACTGCCTTTGAGCGATGTAGGTGCACCTTCATCGCGCAAAGGCAATTTGCGCGACGTTTTATGATTAGCGTCGTGCAAACATACTTTGCGCGACGAAATTTGCTGCGTCACGCAAATGTGTTTTTGTACTAGTGACTGTTATTGTTCTTTTAAATTAATTCCCAAATGTAAGTGCAAATAGAAAATTCAATACTTTCTTCCACCTTATGATTTGGATACATGCTTAAAAGTTGAAATATGATTCTGATGTATAATTATGTGTCGTTTTGATGGGCTTTAAGCAAGGTAACAGCATATGACTGTTGCTACATTATTAGAAGAGAGAAGGTTCCAAACCCATCTGAACACCAAGACAAAAGCTATTGTGATTTACAATCTGAACCGTAAGATAATGGTTTATAAGCTAACTAGCTAAGCGTCCATTTAATAATTATTTCATTTTTGTTTTTGTGTTGGAGATAGAGATACATTGAAGTAACGATTTATAAGAGCAGTGGAGAAAGAATGGTAGGAGACGTTAAAAAAATGTACAAGGAAAGGTATACAAAACTAAAAACCCAAAACATATTTATGTTGTTTTCACTTTGAAGATTTTATTTTTGTTTACTTTTAACGCAGCCCGACTCTAAAGAAAAACTGCAAAAGTTCAAAGGAATGTGATATCTACACACCCCATTTTACTTCTCACACACCCTTCTAAATTTTAGCCGTCGGATGGGATGAATTAAAGAAGATCAACGGACAGAAATTAACAAGGGGTGTGTGAGAAATAATTTGGGGTGTGTGAATAGCACACCCCAAGTTGAAATAGTGGCCTCTAAAATAGAGGAACTAGGAAACTGTAGCTCTCTCTAGAGGCTAGGGTTTCGTCACGATACAAATAACGACGACTTGGTTTTACTTGCACGTCAAAGAATTTATCTTTAATGGCCAAAATATGAATCAAAGTTATCCTTTTCCTCCCACAAACAAGTTTCTTTGATTCGTTCTGATTGCATGCTATGGCACACCCGTACAAAAAGTATAATAGAATTGAGAAAAGCTTGCGAGAGGACAATGACTAAATATATTCAATATCTTAAGAAAATAATAAAAACAATTTATACCACTGACAGTCTCACAGTAAGCTTAACCCTATCCAATTACATAGAAGGAACTAATTAAACATGATGAAATTAATGTCGTTAAATAATCATAATTCACTCGAAAGCCCACTGGTTCTCCCTACGAATCTTTTCTTCTTCCTCTGGAGTGAAATCGTTCTTGATGTTGAAGGTCGTGCGAATCTGTTCAGGTGTCTTCCCCTTGATCATGTCCGCCACAGTCTGACACGTCAGGTCAAGTAGGCCCTTGATGTCGAGATAGTTTGCCGCCATTATTAGGTCATAGAGAGTGTTCTGGTCGATCTTCATGAACTCGGCGTCCCACTCCTTGACATTTTTCTCGCCGTCAGCAGCAGTAGCCCCCTCATCTTCACGATGCTTCCTGCAGTACTCGATGACCTTTGCAAGGATGGCGCTCGTCACGTTTGGCAAAGGAATGGCATTGCCAGCGCATCCGTCCTCCACCATGTGTTTGATGGTCTGCGACTTCATAGCCACCGCCTCTTCCACCTCGAACATCTCGTCGTCGGAGCTTTTTAGGGTTATCTTCTTCTTCAAATCCGCTGATGATGATGAGGCCATTGTCTTGCTCTTTCAAAAATTATTAAGTTTGAGAAAACTTGGGAGATTAATTCAATTCGCTTTGAGGGTTGACTGAATGCTTTGTGTTTCAAAGCAAGGTATTGGGGATTTTATACTACTAAGTCCCTGTCTAGATCAGAGATCTTTTATCTTGTCCGTGTAGGAATAGGAGAGCAATTCCTTTTTGTTTCCGGATTAGTTTAGTAAATTTAAAAAAAAATATTCTCATATTCCGTATAGGAGAAGTATTTTATATGAGAAGTATTTTTCTGGGTTTGTTTTTTCGGTCGCTTCTTTTTCTCTCCGTGTGATTAGTAGTGATCCAAAAATTTATCTATGAGTGTGGGCGACGTGTAAAACATCCTGAATTTTTTGAAACAAAAAATACCTTTACAAATTAAACCATACTATTATTATTCATACTTTATGGAAGAAACAAGGCTGCAAGCTTAATAATTTGCCACAACAATTTTTCGTGCTAGTAGCTGCGGAGTTGTAGGAAACTGATAACAGAAGCGGTGCTGTGGGCATCATCGAAGCATGAATCGATGGTTTCGAACCAGTAAGCGCAATTGTGGCTGCAGAAGAGTCATTTGAGTGTGGCTTCTTTTATACAATCACTATACTTTTTATCGCCAGTTGGCATGTTTAACAATCATTAACAATAAAACTAAAGCATAAATTTTATCAAACAAAAAAAAAAAAATGAAAGCATAAACCCTCCCATTTAACCCTTCAATTGGTGATTAGGACAATCACAAATCAAGCATATTTTGAGTACATAATAGTTTATTTTTCTCAACTTTTTCATGTAAAATCTTATATAATGTGAAATTTGTACCGTCACGTAATGGTATTACTTTATTTATATTCCGTCGTCTACACCTATTATAATTTATAACATATAAATAGTAAAATCACGCATTTGTGTGGCTTGTAACATACATACATTTCTCCTTCAACATGTATATACAACCTTCTTGTTTTATAAAAATTTATTTTCTTGTGTGACCAGTGGATAACATTACTAATTAATCAAACATGTAAATGTTGTAAAAGGAGAAAAACTTGTGTAGGGCTCAACTTGCCACTAAATTTTGTTGGGATAAAAAATCTTATCACTTGAATATGAAATATTTGCGGCCATTTAACAATTATTTCTTTTTCAATTTCTAGTTTTCACCCTTTTTTTCTTTGAGATGTGAGAAAACTATATGAGGGAATAGAGGAATAAATAAGGGTGGTGGGAGAAAGGCAAAAAAAAAACAAAGACAAATGAATGAAAACATAATCGTGAATGTGAAAATAATTAAAATAGTTTTTGGTTTTAGTAGAATGATTCTTTGTTTTGTCACTTTTGTCAGATCACTCTCTTTCATTTCAGATTGTAACTCACACCAGCTTTTATCTTGCTGTTCTGCTGGGTTTAGATTCAAATAATGTGATTCAAGTTTCAACTTTAAGTATGTATCCAAAAGATAAGGTTGAAGAAAGTATTGAATCTTCTATTTGCTGATACATTTGGGAGTTTTTGCAAAACAACAATAATTAACAGTGCTCTGTCATGGTTCGGTAGTTGTGGAATCATCTACAGGATGATAGAATCTGTTGAAAAACCAAATAGAATCGGCTTTTACTGCATATCCATCTTGATTACGGTGCCAACTATAGTAGGCTTGTGTTCGATTCTTGATGTCGAAAGTAGCATGACCAAAACTGGCCTCTCTATAAGCTGAGTAATCTGGCTGTGGTTCGGTCATACTCCGCAACAAAAGAAAATGTTTGTAGATTATTCATGCAGTGTTAACAAACAGAAAGACGATGAGTCATGAAACACCGATATACCAAGCATACTGATATACTTACTTGGTCGCCAAGCCTTCAATATTTCCTCTGTCACCAATGGTAATGTACACTGGTGCAGATTGATCTTTCACAGGTTTGCAAATGCCATTGACGATGTTGTATGCAACATTGGATACACGTTCCTGTGTTGTACAGAAATCAGTTATCAAGTACTGACATATTGAACCATCACTGTGAATGGAGGATGGTAAGAGGAGAGTATCAGAGAGGGATATTTCTGCAGTTTACTTGTCGTTAAATGGAATTCCTATATTTTATCAAAAGATTAAAATGTTTGATAAAGCTTGTCGTTTCATTGAATTTAGAACTTTCTCGTTCAAATAACTGAGAAACTACACTCTTTAATAGATACGGACGTGTATATCAAGAACTTACAGATCGTTCATGTGCATGGACATGAAGCAAATACCACATCAACTTTGTACTTCACAAACCATGACTCATACATCACTCTCATGGTTTCTCCTTCCATATAGTGATAGTTGTAGCTGTTATACCACGGGGAATGCATTAAAACAATCAACCATGGTGTCTCGCTCCTATTAACCTTCGGTAGTTCCTCCTGGAGCCATGTGTACTGAGGGGTGTATGTACCTCAAGAAAAAAGAATGGTGTTAAAATGAAATTGTTCTAGTAATCAATTTAACATAGACTTCATACAGGTAGCCTCTCTAGCTTTATGGAGATCATCTACTTAGTGTAAAGGATAGTTTTGGGAGCATAATTCTGTCGTTTGAAAATACAGTCACTACAATATATCACTACGTTATAAAAACCATGAGTACTGGCATTCAAAACAATTTACACGGTGTCCTTTGTAGAGATGAATTAACGTACATACAACATGGTGCAAAAGAGGAGTGATATGACTTCATCTGTTTATCTCATTACAACAATTATAAAAATTATACAGATGCCATAGTTATTCATGTGACATTCAGAGATTTTTTTGTAACTGCTAAGCTTTTTTTTTTTTTTCCGCTACATATGTGCATAAGCCTTATGCGTCCTGAATAAATTAAGCAAAAAACCTATATGTATGCATGTGTATGCCTATCCTTACCATATGCGGAATAAGAAGACAAGACTATAATGTATGCCGAAGCTCTCTTGATTGAATACCAAAAGGGGGAAGTACTCCCAGATGATTCATATGGGACATGATACCGGTGACTGTAAGGCTTAAAAGGTTTGGTTTCACCCTGCAACAGAAGTGCAAATCTTCTTCAGAAAATTACTTCACGCGATGACATTTTTGGGAGTTGTAAATTTATAAAACATGAGCAGCAAAGGATCATTATACTAAATGATAAACTTGAAAAAGCAGATGATCTTACCTAAGCGATCGAGAAATGACAAATAAAATTGTAAGATCAATTCTAATGCATTATGAGAGGCTTACAATTTCTCGGGCAAAATCGATTTCATGATTCCCTGCCGTCCATATCCAAGGTTGATAAGCAACACTTCTCTTGACGAATCTTCCCCAAGTATTCCACCTGACATTGTCATGATTTGGGTAGTGATCTGCATAAGAGAGGTCCCAACAAACAGTACTGCTTGTCCTTTCTGCGGGTTTAATTCGTAATGAGTAAGTGTCTTATTTGAGTCATACGTCTGTCCCAGATCCCCTGCAAATGATATTAGATGTAAGCAAATACACCAGAGCCCAGCAATTTACATCACGAAACACTAACAGTTGAGTCTCGTCATTATTCAGTTCCCAAGTTAAGGCAAACTCATCCAATTTACGGAGTTGCACATATACCAGAGTACAAGTTTCATAAGAAACAGAATTATAATTTGGTTTCCCGTCTTTCGAGATGAATGGAAGAGGCACATTGCAACAACCTCAAACTAGTAAATAGCATGAAATTTTCTTTGGATCCCAATTCCACAAGTTGAACCAAATCTAAGTAGCTACATCACTTTAGGATGCATCCTATTCTGATACAAAACACTCACCTATGAGTCCAAATGTGTAAGTGGCGTCCCGACCAACTTCAGGAGGAGTAATAAACCAGAACTTCCGCTCAGTGTGGCCAATTCCAACCACATAGTAGTATTTGGTATTGAACTGCACATAATATATATATATATATGTATGTATGTATAAAATCGTATCACAATACAATTTGCAAAGTATAATTATCCTGCCTTCCTCAAATCAACCGGTAAATTCCAAAACCCGATTACATCTCATTCAGTCCACTACCTATAAATTTGAACTAAAAAACATACGGGTACATGAATTCACCTTTAAATTTCTGACAGTGGTGCGGTGAATATAACCAGAAGTGTAGTTATAGAATTTATAGGTTGTAATTTTGCCCTTGGCCTTCTTTTTCTTGCTATTTGCACTCCAGTAAAGCACCGTACTGGAACCGGGTTCATCCACAGTAACCCATGACACAATCACTGCTGCTCCCAGCTGGTCTCCTTGTGTTATATGAACCTGTTTGGACCTAAATTTACGTTATCGGCCCATACAATCAAGGCCGTTAGATGAGTAAAGTTCTAGACCGTTGGATGATAAAGTGGTTGAGATAATTTTCAATTATTATTAAGGAATAATATTGTGGTTTTAATCATAATATTATCTCTTAATATATATTGGATTATCTAAGCCTAATATTGGCTATATCCAGCGGATCGTTTAAAGATAAATGATATCTAAAAGATAGGTTGTTGCTTACCTTGAGAAGTCTTTGACCTAGACTCTAGCTGATGAGTTTGAATTAAAATCAAATTCTACACAAGTGAAGCCGCACCACACATCTGCTTCTATAAATACAAGGCTGCGAACACCATAGAGAGGACCTCCAATTCAACACACAATTGCCCTGCGCAAAACCTCTCAAACACCTTGAGATTTTTCCCTTTCTTTTTTCGCCGACACATCTTCAGTTTGGATAAACAGCACTGTGAAGGCAACCGGCGAACATCTTCAGTTTGGATAAACAGCACTGTTGCCGTAGAATCAGCCGTTCCCGAAACACCTTCAGTTTGGATAAACAGCACTGCGTCGAGGCCGACTGGTTATCTATCCAAGTCTCGGTCGAGAAGGATTTTCAAATCCTTATTGGCAGAGGTCATCTCATTAGCCTTTTCGGCGAAGTGAGGTGTTGCCAGGTTACTACATTCGGCACCCAGAGAGCCGAATTTAATATTGAACTTCGTAGAACTAGCAGCCTTGTCTTCAGGCTCGAGAATCCAAAGGCCGAGATTTGTTCCTTCCTCGGCCGCAGTCGCAAGATAAAGAAGCCAGCAACGCGCTCAACGCAACATCAACAAATTTTACTCCTCGGCCTAGCTCGGCCGACGAGTTGGCACGCCCCGCATTCGACCGAAGGACGTAGTTAGCTTATTAGTTACTCGGCCTGCGCGCCACGTAGGTTTTGTAATTTTTAGAGCCAACATTTTGGCACGCCCAGTGGGACCCATTGCTAAAACTACGAAGTTCATATGATATATCAAGATTCCAATCTGGCTCAACGTAGCCGATTGTACGAGCACCTAGAGGAATTGGAAAAACACAATGAAGAACGAAAAAGATCTTTGGAAGTGGAAAAAGTTCTTCGTGGCCATAAAGAGTTGCAAAAGTCATTCGCTTACATGTTGAGAATAAAAGCTCATGTTGCCCTGCAAGAGCAATGGGTAAATGAAGACAGGGCTCGATTTAATGCCTGGCTAGATGGAAAATATTTTCCTTACGTTTTCGACTACAAATCAATTCCATTTGAGGAATGGTTGGTTGAAAAGACTGGGGGGCAATTTTCCGCTTCGGCCGTAATCAGACATCGGCCTAAGAAAATTGTTAATTTGGTCGAGGAACAAAGGCCACCTATTTTTTCGGTCGAGACTGAAAGTGTGGTAGGCCTAGAAGAAAATGTTCAAGTTTCTGAGCCAAAAATTGACTCAGAAAATGATTCTTTAGAGGAGTGTTCCAATGACGACCAATACCGATACTCGACTTCGGACCATAAAACCACATCAATTGATATGGTAATTGGAGACATGGTTTTAGATGCCGAAACTACGCCAATCAATATGATTATTGGTGATAAAGTCGATAGGGAGAAATCCCATTCGGCTAAGTTGTTCGAGTTGAAAGCCGAAATTGGCGAAATTGTTATGCCTGGGGAGCATAATAATTGTCCAACACATTTGGCGGCCGATGGTAAAAAATATTTAACCAAGTCAAAAATATTTGGAGAAAATTCTTTATTCGGCCTAGAGCAAAATCAATTTGAGAATTTTGATATTAAAAGATCTCGGCTTGGAATAAAGCATCGTTGACCTCCTCCTATTTATGGTTCGGCCACTTTTATTTCCATGTGCTAAATTACTTTCTTACGGCCTCTTGGCCGATACTTAAGAAAATACAGGGGGGGCAATGAGCATTGAGCCCCCGGAAAAAAAAAAAAAAAAAAAAAAAAAAGGGTGATAGAAATATGCATGCCCGACAACATCATTCCAAAGCCAATGGGCCAAGTTTTGATTTTGTTTTTTGTGGCTTTGGATTCATATATATGTGATGATGGTCTTCGACCACTTTAAGACCTCGTCCGACAATGAAGTTCCTCGGCCACAAAACGTATCTAGCTAATGTTCCTCGGCCCACTTTACAAAACGATATGGCCGAATAAAAGAAAATATGGCCGAATACAATTCTTTGGCCGAATAAAAGAAAGTTTGGCCGAATACAATGGGATATATATATATATATAGGTTCTACACCCAATTCTTCTTGGCCTCGGCCTCGGCCCACTTTACAAAACTATTTGGTCGAATACAATTCTTCGGCCGAATAAAAGAAAGTTCGGCCGAACTATTGACCCCAAATTATTTTTCCTACCCCCTAATTCTTCTCGACCTTGGTTCCTGATTGCTTATCACTTCTCTTCAACCATGAGTTGTTCTTTGGTCAAAAGAAGCCAGGATCATGTTCTCTCGGCTCAACACAGCAACAGGTTTCTCTCGGCCTGATAAGTAGGCGGTCGAGGTACTCCTGACTGGCTGGAAAGACTTAATTTCCTTAACCATTCGGCTTATGGGCCGAAGCTCAAGGAAACTGGGGGGCAATGTTTGGACCTAAATTTACGTTATCGGCCCATACAATCAAGGCCATTAGATGAGTAAAGTTCTAGACCGTTGGATGATAAAGTGGTTGAGATAATTTTCAATTATTATTAAGGAATAATATTGTGGTTTTAATCATAATATTATCTCTTAATATATATTGGATTATCTAAGCCTAATATTGGCTATATCCAGCGGATCGTTTAAAGATAAATGATATCTAAAAGATAGGTTGTTGCTTACCTTGAGAAGTCTTTGACCTAGACTCTAGCTGATGAGTTTGAATTAAAATCAAATTCTACACAAGTGAAGCCGCACCACACATCTGCTTCTATAAATACAAGGCTGCGAACACCATAGAGAGGACCTCCAATTCAACACACAATTGCCCTGCGCAAAACCTCTCAAACACCTTGAGATTTTTCCCTTTCTTTTTTCGCCGACACATCTTCAGTTTGGATAAACAGCACTGTGAAGGCAACCGACGAACATCTTCAGTTTGGATAAACAGCACTGTTGCCGTAGAATCAGCCGTTCCCGAAACACCTTCAGTTTGGATAAACAGCACTGCGTCGAGGCCGACTGGTTATCTATCCAAGTCTCGGTCGAGAAGGATTTTCAAATCCTTATTGGCAGAGGTCATCTCATTAGCCTTTTCGGCGAAGTGAGGTGTTGCCAGGTTACTACATTCGGCACCCAGAGAGCCGAATTTAATATTGAACTTCGTAGAACTAGCAGCCTTGTCTTCAGGCTCGAGAATCCAAAGGCCGAGATTTGTTCCTTCCTCGGTCGCAGTCGCAAGATAAAGAAGTCAGCAACGCGCTCAACGCAACATCAACAAATTTTACTCCTCGGCCTAGCTCGGCCAACGAGTTGGCACGCCCCGCATTCGACCGAAGGACGTAGTTAGCTTATTAGTTACTCGGCCTGCGCGCCACGTAGGTTTTGTAATTTTTAGAGCCAACAGAACCTTAAATGAAAAGGACACACACTTTTCATACAACTAATTAATCAGTTGAGGAAACACTTAAAAAACTCGGTCCATAGAAATGAGCCCTCACTCGTAGTGAAATAGCAGTCATGCAATAACAGTGTAATCACACACTTTTTTTTTTCTCCCTACACAATTCTCTTTATTTCTATTTCCTAGTCATCAAATTAAATTAATCAAACAAAACGGACAAGTTTAAAAAAAGGGTGTGCAGTGTAGACAAAAAGGTGTGTAATTATCATGTCTTAAGATAATAAGGTCCAAGTAAATAAACAATGTATAAATTAATGAAAAATACAAATTAAACAAGAAAAGCAAAAATAAATAACTACAATTAACAATAGTCTCATAATTGTAGGAAGGTCTTCTAAATTGGGCTCCCATTCACTAAAAGTACATAATTTGAGAGAGAGAGAGAGAGAGAGAGCGAAAGAGAGAGATCATACTTGTTGAGGTGCATTAAAGCCAGGAGGGACCTTGAAGACATCACTATCAAGTGGCATGTCCACAGTTTTCTCAACCCTTCTCACAAAACTGCTTGTTTGTTGGAATTAAATGAAATTTGGTTTTGATCTAATGGCTGAGAAGGAAGGAACCAACAGTTAAGAGAATGCTTAGTCTCATAGGACAAGTGTATGCTTAGATTTCTGTTTTATGAATCAAGGGCTGATATAGCTTGTAAGGAAAGTGTTGTGTTGATATTTAATGAAAATATCTGTGTTTGCTCTCAGTGAGAGCTCTGCACATTCCTCTGAAAACCTTTTCTTCTTCTGTTTGACATCTTCCCCGAAAATACCAACTTCAAAATATACACAGAATTTATCATGGCCTCAGAGCTTAGGTTCTGATCAATTTCAGGACTGGGCGTTTTGTGTGCTTCGTACTTCTGAAAAGAAAAAAAAGGAGGGAAACTCAATCCCAGATTTTTTTTTGAAAACCTCATCTATTCTTACAAGGTCTCACATGGCTACTTCGAGCAGTGGAGGAGATCTGAGGGCTCCTATCTTTAACGGGTCCAACTACGATTTTTGGTCCATCAAGATGAAGACCATATTCAAATCATATGATCTCTGGAATTTGGTGGACAAGGGTATTGAAAGCACAGAATCTGGAGATGAGTCTAGTGATGAAGATCAAAAGTCAGTGAAGAGCTCAATGAAGATTAATGAAACCAGAGATGCAAAAGCTCTAGGTATCATTCAAGGGGCAGTGTCTGACGATATCTTTCCTCGAATCTCAAACTTTGAAACCTCCAAGACAGCGTGGGATGTTCTTCAACAAGAATTTCGTGGTGACAAAAAGGTTAGATCTGTCAAACTACAATGTTTAAGGAGAGATTTTGAGTACACTAGGATGAATGATGGTGAAGCTCTATCTGCTTATTTAACAAGGATGACTGACATTGTGAATCAAATGAAAACTCTTGGTGAAGAACTATCAAACCAAAGATTAGTGCAGAAGATACTTATTAGCCTGCCTAAATCCTATGATTCCATCGCATCTATTATAGAAGAAACTAAGGACTTTGACTCTATTGAGGTTCAGGATGTGATTGGCACATTGAAAGGATATGAGCAGAGGTTAAACATGCATTCTGAAAGCTTAGCTGAAAAGGCTTTTTCTAGCCTAAATGTGACTGAGAGAGATAGCAGTTACAAGGCTCAGGGGAACTACTCAAATCAAAAGAAATTCTGGAAAGGAAAAGGGAAGAAATGGGATAACAAGTATACTCCACAATCAAAATCAGAAACTAGCAGTGATTCTACTAAAACCAAGTGTAAAATCTGTGACAAATTACACTATGGTGTTTGCTAGTTCAAGGGAAAACTCAAATGTACCAAGTGTGATAGGTTTGGTCATCTAGCAAAAGATTGTAATCCAAGAAGGAACCAAGCTGTCAACTATGCACATAGAGCAGAAGAAGAGGAAGTAAATGTCTTTTATGCTTGTAGTGTTGCAAGAATTGAAAATAAGAGAGGAATCTAGTACATTGACAGTGGATGCAGTAACCATATGACTACATATGAATCCTTGTTAATCAACATTGACAGAAGCTTCAATTGCAAAGTTAAAATGGGGAATAGACAACTTGTGGAAGCTACTGGAAAAGGAACTCTTGTTCTAGAGACAAAGGTTGGAAGAAGATTCATCAAGGATGTGATACTTGTACCTGGCCTTGATGAAAATCTCCTTAGTGTGGGACAAATGATTGCTCATGGTTACTTCTTACTCTTTGGGGACGATATGGTGGAGATCTTTGACGACAGAAGTCTCCAAAACTTGGTAACACAAGTTGGCATGACTGAAAACAAAAGTTTTCCACTTATGCTAGATTACAATGACTCAATTGCTCTAAAAGCAAGCGTTGCAGAAAATTCTTGGTTATGGCACAAGAGGTTTGGACATCTCAACTTTCACAGTTTAATGAGATTGGAGAGATTACAAATGGTGACTGGTCTTCCTGAGTTACAAGAAACTAAAGAACCTTGTGAAGGTTGCATACTGGGGAAGCATCACACGGACTCCTTCGAAACTGGAAATGCATGGAGACCAAGCCAACCTCTAGAACTCATTCACACAGATGTGTGTGGTCCAATGAAAACACCTACTATCAGTGGGAACAAATATTTTCTGTTATTCATTGATGACTGCACCATGATGGTTTGAGTATACTTTATGAGAAACAAGAGTGAAGTTTTTACCATCTTCAAGAAATTTAAAGTGATGGTTGAACTTCAAAGTGGTCTCAAGATCAAAAGACTAAGAAGTGACAGAGGTGGTGAGTTCACTTCAATTGAGTTCCAAGAATTCTGTGAAGGGGCAGGATTACAGAAGCAACTGACTGTGGCCTACACACCACAACAGAATGGTGTAGCTGAGAGGAAGAACAGGATTATGGTTGAAATGACCAAGTCAATGCTGCATGATAAGAAAATGCCACTTTCCTTTTGGGGTGAGGCAGTCAATGCATCTGTGTATCTTCTAAACAGGTGTCCAACTAAAGTACTTAAGAAGAAAACACCATTTGAGGCATTTAGTGGCAAAAAACCAAGTGTGAAGCACTTGAAGGTGTTCGGATCAATCTGCTATGCACAGATACCATCTCAATTAAGACACAAGCTTGAAATCAATAGTATCGAGTGTATCCTTGTAGGCTATTGAAGCTGTGAGAAGGGCTATAGGCTCTACAATATTGAGTTACATAAAGTAATTATCTCAAGAGATGTGGTGTTCAAAGAAAATGAAGCATGGAATTGGGAAACCAAGAACATTGACACCATCTCATTTCCATTAATAATGGAAAAAACACAAGCTGATGTGCAAATTGAGAATGAACCGGTTATACAAGGTGGAAGTCAAAATGATTTTTCAACACCAACACAAGGATCTCAGTCCACTACTTCAAATGCAGAAGGACAAGAACTGCAGGGTTCCTCCTCGGGAACAACTCCATTAAAAATGAGGAGTTTAGATGAGATCTATGCAGTCTGTAACTATTGTATTGCTGAACCAGAGAGTTTTGAAGAAGCTGAAATGGATCAATCTTGGCAGAAAGCAATAAGTGAAGAATTTGCCATGATTGAGAAAAACTCTACCTGGAAATTAGTAAATAGACCGAGTGATAAACCTGTGATAGGTGTGAAATGGATCTACAAGACCAAACTGAATCTGGATGGATCTATAAAGAAGAACAAAGCAAGATTGGTTGCCAAAGGCTACTCACAACAACCGGGGGTAGATTTCAATGAAACCTTTGCCCCAATGGCAAGGTTAGACACCATCAGAATCTTGGTTGCTCTTGCTACTCAAAAGGGATGGAAACTTCATCAATTAGATGTTAAATCAGCCTTTCTAAATGGCACTCTGGAGGAAGAAGTGTACGTGGATCAACCACAAGGTTTTGAAGTTCCAAATGAAGACGAGAGTGTGTATAAGTTAAACAAGGCTCTGTATGGACTCAAACAAGCCCCCAGAGCTTGGTACAGTGAGATAGATTCCTATTTCAACAAACGTGGATTTAACAAAAGTCCTACTGAAGCTACCTTGTATACAAAAACTGGTGAGAATTCTGATATGCTTATTGTGTCCATATATGTTGATGATGTGGTCTTTACTGGCAATTGTGAAGAAATGATTGAAGAATTCAGAAAAGACATGATGAGACAATATGAGATGACGGATCTTGGATTGTTGCATCACTTCTTGGGAATTGGAGTAATACAAGATGTTACTGGAATCTTCATACATCAACAGAAGTATGCACAATCATTGCTTGGAAGATTCAATCTGGAAGGATGCAAATCTGTGGCAACATCATTGATCACAAATGAGAAACTTTGTAAAATGGATGGTTCTGAACCTGCTGATGAAAGTCTATACAGAAAAATGGTTGGGAGTCTACTTTACTTGACTGCCACAAGGCCTGACATTATGTATGCAGCCAGTCTCTTATCAAGGTTCATGCATAATCCCACAAGAATTCACATGGGAACTGCTAAGAGAGTACTCAGGTATATCTCAGGGACTTTGGACTATGGAATCAAGTATGAGAAGGGAGAAAAAGCAATCCTAGTAGGCTTCTGTGACAGTGATTGGGGTGGCAGTGAAGATGACATGAGAAGTACTTCAGGATATGCATTTGCATTTGGTTCTGGAATATTTTCTTGGGCCTCTGTCAAGCAACAAAGTGTTGCACTGTCTACGGCTGAGGCAGAGTATGTGAGTGCTGCAATGGCTACCTCTCAAGCTATTTGGTTGAGGTTTGTGTTAAAGGATTTTGGTGAAATGCAAGTGGATACTACGCCACTTATGTGTGACAACACATCAGCAATAGCTATGACTAAGAATCCTATTTTTCACTAGAAAACTAAACATATCAAAAGGAAGTTTCATTTCATAAGGGAAGCATTGCAGGAGAATACCCTTGAACTGATCTATTGCAAGTCTCAGGATCAAATGGCAGACATCTTCACCAAAGCTCTACCAAAAGAAAGATTTGTCCATCTCAGAGAAATGCTGGGGATAAAAACCAGAATTCATTTAAAGGGGAGTGTTGGAATTAAATGAAATTTGGTTTTGATCTAATAGCTGAGAAGGAAGGAACCAACAGTTAAGAGAATGTTTAGTTTCATAAGACAAGTGTATGCTTAGATTTCTGTTTTATGAATCAAGGGCTGATATAGCTTGTAAGGAAAGTGTTGTGTTGATATTTAATGAAAATATCTGTGTTTGCTCTCAGTGAGAGCTCTGCACATTCCTCTGAAAACCTTTTCTTCTTCTGTTTGACATCTTCCTCGAAAATACCAACTTCAAAATATTCACAGAATTTATTAGTTTTGCCTCCATTGCACACCACTCCCAAGCTCAAGACCAAACCCAGCACTACAACAATTGCTGCTGCTGTCCTTGAAGAAGCTAAACCCAGCACACTCATCTTGTTCAGATTATGCAAAGGGCCCTCAAACCCCACAAACCCACATGTAACCTTTTGATCTTAGGACCACCATTTGATCTAATATACAGTAAAATAATAATTTATTAAACGAAAAAATAATATCATAAAATGAGGGGAGTATCCATAGCTCTATGCGGATAATAGAGATTGCAGGTCAACTGTTGAAGCTTAAGGCCAATTGGGTATTGCCTGGATTTCACCTCTAGCAATTGCGTGTTCTTCCGGGAATTGATGGAAAGCAATTTTCTGGGGAAAATAAAAATGGATAAAGTTGACTTGGGGGAGAGAAACGTTGTTTGACTTCACAGACGAGTTCTTTATCATTGTTGAACAAGTACATAAATAAATCTAGACACGTTAGTCATGTACACATTACAGTCAATAGACTAGCTATTCGATCTTGACTGACGAATTTAGCGGATAGATCTGAACTACTTAAATATCATGTAAACCATATATCTCGTACCAAAATTAAAAATTAAACTTCGAACACACTACAGTCGCGTTCATTGGTTAGATGCTTTGACTTCTTTAACACTTTCTTCCAGTTGCAAATGCAGGCACAATTATGTTGTGATTAAAGCCCGTGTACTCCTCTAGCATCGAACTTCAGATCTCTCCCATCACAATTGAGAGTATATTCACGTAAATAACTGTTCTCTTAAGGTCTTCATTTGAAGATCCTTTTTTATGAGTCATTAGTTTAATATTATGGTATATTACACTATCAACTTAAATAATCTATGTTACACTGAAATACAATACTTCTACGAAATGATTAAATTAAAAAAGAATTCTCGCATGAAACCTTCGGTCTTCTTCCCCTACTGTCCCTCCCCTCCTTCACATCCTTTTTCTCTCTCCATCTTCTCTCGAGATTGATCACTCCCCTCCTCTCCTCTCCTTTTCTCTTGAGTTTTTTGTTTTTTCTTTCACGTATGAAAAAATGAGAGAGACCTATTTCAAGATTTTCACTATAGATAATTTCATATGAAAAAATGGTTCATGCATTCAAAGAAAAAGGGGATCCCTCTAAAACCACACAACCTCAGTTATTGGTGTTTTGTAACTAACTAGATTTGGATATTATTGATAAAAATATGATGAAATTGGATGTGTAAAGTTGTTAGGTTACGCAATTGGATTTGATGGGTTTAGATATTTGATGAGGAGACTTGGTTTTGTAGATGGAAGGGATTCGACATGACATGAAACATTCTTCTCTCTTCTTATTTTTTATTTTTATTTTTATTTTTGTTTATCAATTAGTTTTTTATTTCTATGTAACAAGAATTATTTATGTTGTTAGCTTAATCTACCTTAAAATTAATTTGAGGGCTCGTATAAAAAAGGACTTCACAAGTTTTCAAAATGAGGACTTTAGGAGAGCACCTCTCTAATTTTGAAAGCCTAGTGAACCATAACTCTTTACAAATCAAACAGATGAGAGATAGAGCTTTCATTACCCCTGAAGCTCATCTTTGTGTTCACATGGTTATCACCCAAGTGGAGGCCTTCAAGTTCACTCCAAGCTACTTCAATGCTTACTCAGTGTAATGAAACTATTTAACCACACACAATTAAACTATTTAATTGCTTATCCATATATTTGACATTTCTTCACATTCATCCTTGCTCAGTGTAAGATTCATTAGGTTCCAATTAGTGAGGCAGTAGGCATGAACTGAGACTAACTTTCAATTTTGGAGATTAGTGTTTGCTAATCTTTAGGGCTTCCACAAATTATGAGTTGCACTTAGCAGTATGTCATGGCTATGTCAGTTAAGTAAAAGTGGTTGAAGAACCTATCCATTTACAACTACAATGCAATTCGGCCATTCTTTAATTCAATACTCTTGACCACATTATTTAACTGATATATAGTTTGTTTCATGTCTACTATCTAATGTGATACTTCTCTATATGATTCTATCGAACGTACTTCCTAAATCTCATTCAAATGCTTTGGCCAATGGCTCCTGAATCATATCTCAAAAAATCACATCTGAGAATATTTTCCTTCCACCATGGAAGGCTAGAGATTCATTGTTGTACCTTCACATGTCTACAAAACTAGGTAGATCAACCCCAAAAAGGTCGTGGGCATCCCCAATGGAATGCATTTAACATAGTCAAAATCAAGAACCTAAGCACTAGACTATGTCTTCGGTCAGATGAATACTTTGCATTATTGCAACTTATG
This sequence comes from Pyrus communis, assembly GCF_041283825.1. Taxonomy (NCBI): domain Eukaryota; kingdom Viridiplantae; phylum Streptophyta; class Magnoliopsida; order Rosales; family Rosaceae; genus Pyrus; species Pyrus communis. Next base: position 5,849,439 of record NC_142574.1, on the reverse strand, counting down.
AGCTCTTACATGATATGTATGTTAGAACTCTTTGTTGATCGTTGTTTAGTGTACCCAATACCCTTTCAAACACCTATGTGTTTGTCTTAGTGTCTAATATTTGATGACTTGAGACTAGTCATACTCCTGTTTGAGTTAACATAACACATACTAGCCTTAAAAGGATTGTCATTGCCTAATTGACAATCCGTAGGCTAGGAACTTTTTAGGAATGAACAAGTGAAAGGTCTTGTTGATCTAACTTAATTAGATCACTTCTCTCTTAGGTTGATTACATTCTTTGAATTTTGTTATTAATTAAACACATGATACAATACATAGTGATTAACAATAAACTTTGCCCTTCCACTAAACAAATAAGAGTTTGACATGATAAGTATTTCATAAGATTTACATCAAATGACTGGCTTTAAGGACATACTTCCAACGGATTCTACTTGATGTCACCAAATCCTCCCCTCGACTCTCTCTAAATAATCTTACGCATTGAGACTATTCAATCAACTTTTCCAAATTTTCAGATAAACCTAAAACTCATGGAAATAACCTCATCCTCCAGTACTTTTAAATCAATCAAATCGAAAGCCATATGTATCATCCCTTGCCAAGTACAATATGTGAAGCAAAAAATAATCCTAAAAATCTTGGAAACAACATGTGGACTTTATCCCGAAGAAGAAAAGATTGCCCTCATTAAATTGGCAAAGCAAAAAAAATATTCCTACGCGCAGTTTAGCATCCCTAGAAGTTCCAGCAGCGGACTATGATTGCTCAAAGCTCCCATGCTTGTGGAATGGAAAAGTCAAATGCATTAAAGATATGATTAATTACCAAATCTTATCTTTAATACATTCACAATTGAAGATCAACTCAAACAAGTAAGGAATCCTCATCACAATCAATCGAGGATACCTAAATCATCATCTAAGATATTAGCTCCTAATTAGTACCTTGGTAGTATTATTTCCTTATTCATCCTACGGCGACATAACATTGGCCAATGGGAAGTCACCACGTGTAGGGTTAAGCTACACCTTAGCTGCCGCCTTCTTATACATGCCTCATCTCCACCAAATCTTGGTAAGCTTTGGTTAGGCATATAACCCGTAAACACTCACTCTATAAGCCCTAAACTTCCCCCACCTCGTGGGCGCATGATGTAGCACATGAACGACCAAGAAAAGGAGGAAGATGACAACGCTAGAAAAGAGCAATAGAATTAATCTATACTTTTTGAGAATGAGATGGGCTTGGAGGAATGGAGGGAGACGACTCCCATTTTAATTTTATTTTTGCTTTTTGGTTCTTCTGGAAACCTCATTTTACTACTTTCATATCAGTTTTTTGTTATAATTTTTATAAACTAAAAAGAGTGGCTATAATTCCATATGGGGTCTAAATTTTGGTTATTTTTTCAAATTTTCTGAAAGCATGAAATACGCATATGCATTTATTCTTTTTCATTTCTTGGTTGTTAGTAAACGCATGCATGAATGAGAATCATACTCTTGGTTATTAGAGCAACTCTAGCCCAAGCACATATGCTGGTCCAAAGTGGGAAAAATAAACTGGCACCCCTTAAAACCCCTACAACCGATCCAAATAGGTTGACACCCAGCCCAAGCCAGCTTCTAGGCGGGCCCAAAATGTGTTGGGCTATGTGATATCATGCTAGCATCAGCATGACGTCATAGGCCACTACAATTTTTTTTGCATAAAACGCGTGAAAAACACGTGTGCGTGGGCCCACATTCTTGACAGGAAAAAGGCGGTGGGGCTTGCTGTTACAGGCACAACAGAGGGAGCAGGATAAGCTACACGGCTCGTTTTGGGCCGTTAGATTTCCAATGGCTAGTTTTCTGGACCATTGGATTTCTAACAGTAAAAAAAATTTGAAATTCAAACCCAACAACTAATGATATGGTGCGTTCTGGGCCATCCTATCCCAAGATCAACGGTTCACGATTTTTGCCCCAAAAAACGTAAAAAAAAAAAATACAAAACAGTCATAATTATGATCGTTGGCCGCATGTGCACATCTAGGCTGTTAGATCTACGTGGAAGCTCATCGAAGATGTTACGTTATGTCAATGTTGGGTTCAAATTACTCATAACCGGATTACGAGTAATGAGATGGAGTTGCAAGAAATGTGGAGTAGAATTACTACATCATTTTGCAATAGGCTTGGAAAAGACATAAGAAGTAGTCAAGGTCATTGAAAAAAACTCAACAACTCGCTTACTTGTTGAAAAAAAAAACGATCTCTCTCTTGCTTCCACTAATCTAAGTAGTGGGAGAAGTTTAGCGGATTAGGTGACAATATTTTTATTTATTTATATGTATTCCACCCGCATAATTTATTTATTTGTATTACACCCGTATTTTATAATATTGTCTTATCCCACATTTTATAGACACTACAAGCACAAGCATTCTACAATGCGAACAACAATAACAAATCATTCACTAGATGGGAATGTTGGGATGTTGTCAAAGATTGTCCCAGATACAAACTTGTACCAACTGGTCCAGAAGTTGTCATGCACAACATCCTTCTACATAGTTCGCCAGAAGCAAACCTGGCCGAATAGGAATGCGACACATTTGAAGAGCAAGAAAGCACGCCTGAAGAAGTGTTGGAGCCGACTCGTTGGTCCCTAAGGCTTTAAGGTAAAAAGGCAACAAATAAAAAAAAGAGTTCTTCCAAGAATGACTACACAAAATATATGGACGAAGTTGCTCGCCAAGGCGAACTGAACATGGTACGGGAAACGGCTAGAGATGAGGCAAAAGCTGTGACTATGTAAGCAATCTTAGCAGCTACTGAGAGACATGATGCGACTAATGAGAGACAAAGAGAAATACTTAATTGAGAAAGCCAGATGCTTAGAAAAGAAAGGATGGCTCAAACAAATCGTGACACTATGAACAAGCCTCTAGAAGGAATGTTTCCAAATTCTAAATTTTTTTGGACATCGGAGGAGGTTCTAGCTACACAAATCCTAGCAACCAAGATCATAGCATCACATATCCTAGCTCCTCAGACTTTTTATATAATTTCTAATTTATTTTTGTACTTTATGTAATTTCATTTTTATTTGTAGTACTTTATGTAATTTCTTATTTATTTTTAATACTTTATTTAAACACACCAAATAAAATTACATAAACACACCAAATAAACTTACATAAGCACACCAAAAAAAATTACAAACTCACCAAATAAACTTAAAAAAAAAACAAACCAAATAAAATTACATAAACTCACCAAATAAAACTTACATAAAGGCACCAAATAAACTAAGAACTTTATTCTTCGCCCACAAGCTCCTTTTAAGTTTCTTCACCTTGTTTCAATCCCCATTGGTGCTTAATCTAGTCACTTTGACGACTTAAGTGCATGTATGGTTGTTGCATTGTAGTGTATCGATCAATGATCAATTAATTGTAACATCCATCCATTTCCAATAGCTCGTGTTGCACAAGACCTTCAATGCGGTCATGAGCACAATAAATACATGTTCTGGAGTTGTTCATCATGTTCGGCTCGTATTCATTGATGACATCATAATCATATTCATCTTTCACAATCATGTTATGGAGAATGATACATGTCATAATGATGGATCGAAGAACCTCAACATCAAACATTCTGGCAACAGCCCTTACAATCGCCCAACGAGCTTGCAAGATACCAAAACAATGCTCCACATCCTTCCTACACCGTTCTTGACATTTTGCGATGTGGTTTTCTTTTTCGATTTGTGGATGTGGCACTGTTTTGACAAACATTGTCCACATTGAGCAAATGTTGTCTGCTAGGTAGTATGCTCCTTCGTATTTATGGCCATTGACTCAATATATGACTTTTTCTGCTTTTCCTTGTAGCACCTCGTTGAACACTGGAGATTAGGCAAGGACATTAAGGTCATTTTGAGCTCCTGGAACACCAAAAAAGCATGCCAAATCCATGTATCAAATGAAGCCACTGCTTCCAAAATGATACTTTTGGCTCATTTTCTGTTGCCATAAGCTCCTTGCCATGCACTTGGACAGTTTTTCCAGGTCTAGTGGATACAGTCGATGCTGCCAATCATGCCATGAAAGCCTTGCATCTCACCCTTCTTCAAAAGCCTTCTCAGGTCCATTGTTGTGGGTTTCTAGAGGTACTCATTGCTATATAGGGTTTCGATTGCGAAGCAAAACTTCATCAAGGACTCCAGAACAGTTGATTTTTCCATCCTCTTTATCTCATCCACTTGATCTGCAAATGCTCCATATGCAAGCATCCGTAAGGCAACAATAATTTTTTGCTCAGGAAGAAGACCTAGAACATGAAAAACATCTTTTTTTTTTTGCACAAAGTATGGATCATGGTTGCAAATAGCAATCATGATTTTTTTTTTCAATCAAATTTCGTTGCATTCTAAAACGACGTCTAAAAATATGATCAAGGAATAAATTGTTGGGGATAAAATAATCGTCTAAGAGATATTTAACTTGTTTTTCGCTCTTTCTATCCAAGTTTGTGGCACATCTGGGTTTGGATATCTGACCCACAACTTCCATGACACAATGGGAATGTGAGGGTCTCTGTCTTCTATGTTCATCATCTCCATCATCTTCCATTACGAAAGCCTCATCTCCACCTTCCTTGAGATTGAACAATTCTTCCTGTTGTGCCAACAATTTTTTCTATTGCTCATCGATTTCATACAATCTCCTTGAAGAAGACATTGTAAGAACTCAAGATTTAAAAACAATGAAGAAGGATTCTGAGCTAAAGGATTGAGTTTGGTGTATGAATTAGGATGGATGTAGGGTTTATATGGACAAAAAAAGAAAGGATGAGGTTCTGAATAATGCCATGTGGCACTACGTGATTGGTTGAAAATCTTATTGAAATCTTGGTTAAACTATTGTAAACAGATAATGACAGGTGGCGCATCGAGATTGGTTGAAAATCTTATCAGAAATCTATCTACAAAATAATACTTTCGGATAATGACATGTGGCGTGACAAGATTGGTTGAAAATCTTATCAAAATCTTGGGTAAATTATTGTAAACAGATAGAGACACGTGACGCGTAGGGATTGGTTGAAAATCTTATCGGAAATCAATCCACAGAATAATACTTTCGGATAATGACACGTGGCGGGACAAGATTGGTTATAAATCTTACCCGAAATTAAAACTTTTTTTTATTTATTATTTTGTAAAAAAATTAATAATATTTTAATAGGCTGGATGCCAACGCATTTTTTAGGGGTGGAGATGCATTTGGCCAATTAGGCCCTGTTTGGTAGACCGTATATAGTACCGGATAGGACTATTAATACAGAGTCGGGTGTTTGGCACTCTCTCGTATTAAATTGGACCAGACTAATTTAATTTGATCCACTTATTTTATACGGCGTATACCCTCTTAGTAAACCAGACCAAAATGGGCGTATTAATTAGTCAGCTCCCTTTCTTCTTTCTCGCACAAACTGGGCACTCTCTCTCGCCGTCCCCGCCATTTGCTCCGTCTCCTTCTCTCGCCGGCTGTGTTCTCCTCGTCTCCTCTGGCAAGCTCTGTTCTCTCCATCTCCTCTCAGTGGCTCTATTCTCCCTGTCTCCTTTGTTATCTGATAACACCCACAGAGAGACGACTCGCACCACCACAGAGAGAAATAATCAGTACAGTCCGAGCTGCCAAAAAAGGCCTTACTGTTCATTAGGGCCAAACACTATTCATTTGAGTGGATTAAATGGGTTGGGTGCCAAACTTTCTTAAAACTAAGTCCAAAAATGTAGAGTAACTGCTAGAAAATGTTTGTTCCATAACGAAAGTAAATATAATTGTAACTTGGACACCAAAAACCTGTTGGATTGCAAGCAACATACAGACTATGTTTTGCCATTCTTGGTAGCCCACCGTAACTCAAACAAAACAAACCACCCTAACTGTTGATGACCTCATAATCACAAAACTACAGTTAAAACATGTTATGTAGACTTACCATGCCTAAAAATCCCCATCCAATTTCTATTTTTAGGGGTGCAAGTTGGAATGGGTCTTCGATTCTGATAGTAAAAATTCTGATCCAAACTAAACAATTTTCAATCTGAATTTTTTTTCAAAAAATTGGAATACATTTAGCAATTCTAATGATTCCGAATTTCCAATCCAAATTTTTTCAAAAGTCTCTAAAATTATTCTGAAAAAATAAAAAAATAAAAAAAATAAAAAAAAAAACCTTCCAAAATATTCTAATTTCTTATAGTTATTCACTTAAATTATATAATTTGTTATCAACTTTTATATTTTATTTTGTAAAGATAATATTATGTAAATCAACAATTCACCATACGTAATTGATGTGTGCAAATTTATTATTATGCGTCACACAAATGTAATTAAATCGCACAAAAAAATGATTGTCATCATCTCCATCTACAGGTGGCATTGAAAACAAACCTCTTTGCAGAAAAATAAATAAATAAATAATGTTTGTGTTCTCATGAAGAGCTCTACTTGTCATTCGACTTATTATTAATATTTTTTATTTTTTATTTTATTATTATTATCTAAATATCATATTTATAAAAAATCTTTCAATTTGCCGATCGTTTAAATACTTGCAAAACATAAAAAACAAAACTTGGTATTCGGCATCTTTCCCTTATTCTGTTTCTTGTTATTTTTTCCAACAATAAAACAAAAAAAAAAAAAAACATAAAAAAACCAAATTAAATAAAATATCCATCCCCCAGTCAATTTCAAAACGAAAAAAGCAATGGAATTATCCAACTACCTTTCAATTTGCCCCCTCGCCACGTGCCGCCTTTCAATTCGCCCGCACATTAACCACTCTCGTAAGCAAACCTCCAGAGTCCATTATCTACACCAAACTCCTAAACTCCCGCACATCATCACCGTGGATTTCATTCAATCATTGATGGGTTTCACTTTTCAACGCTTTTGATCTCTTTAGTGTGTAAACTCGACCGCATAGGATTAAACAGGTCCTAGGTCCTCGTCGACCTTATAATGCAAACCAAATGGCCCAGGCCTACCATTCGGCCTCTGCTGTTCAACAATGGAACGCATTCTCTCTCTCCTCGTCACTTTCTCTCTCTTGATCGTCTCGCGTGCGCAATCGGACAGCACAGATCCCCTTATCAGGCAAGTGGTGGACGGCGGCGATGAGTCCCACCACCACCACGACCATGACCACGCTCTCGGGGCCGAGCACCACTTCTCGCTCTTCAAGCACAAATTCGGCAAGTCGTACGCAAGCAAGGAGGAGCACGACTACAGGTTCGACGTGTTCAAGGCGAACCTTCGCCGTGCCGCGCGCCACCAGCGGCTCGACCCCTCGGCTCAGCACGGCGTGACTCGGTTCTCCGATATGACCCCCGCCGAGTTCCGGAAAAGTCAACTCGGTCTCAGAGGGCTGAAGCTGCCCGAGGACGCCACCAAGGCTCCGATTCTCCCGACGGAGAATCTGCCGGAGGATTTTGATTGGAGAGAGCATGGAGCCGTCACCGCCGTTAAAAATCAGGTCTTTTGTTATTTTAATGTTCCAGAAATAGAATTATTTTTTGTAATTTAACTTTAACGTATCCGTTTATTGATTGGGATATTTGGGCTTTCTTTTTGTTTTGGGAATTAGGGTTCGTGCGGATCGTGCTGGAGTTTCAGTACTACAGGAGCGTTGGAAGGTGCACACTTTCTCGCAACTGAGGAGCTTGTGAGCCTCAGCGAGCAGCAGCTTGTGGATTGCGATCATGAGGTTTGACTTGTTCTTTTCCCTTTTGTTTTATTTGGTGTGTTTCTGGTGTATGAAGAAAATTGGGCCTTTTTATTGATTTACATACATTTTGGGGATTTCAATTGCTTGATTTTGTTCGATTTTGATTGGTAAATTCTCTTGGGTTTGTGTCAGAATATTTGTTACAATTGTTTTGTTCAAATAATTTGTGTTGTGGTGTGTATGTGGAGGCCCACATGGAATCTGGCAGTACCGAAAGACACAAACTTGAACTTTTTGCTTGCATTTATAACATACACTGAGGTTTCTCAAGTCTCAAAACTTGTCACAAGGAGAATGGAAAAAGGTCGAAATTGCAAGGGTTTAGCTAAAATTCCCGAACTTGGTCTATAAGTTGCAGGAAATATGGCCTTTATGTTGTGATTGGTGTCTCTGCTGTTGTTATGGCCTTATTGTTGTGTTCTGCTTTGGGTTTATTAAGATTACGGGATGTAGCAAGAAGTTCTATTTGGATGTAAATGGTTAATGGTTGTTGGTTGCTTACTGCGTTGAAGGATTTGAAACGGAAGTTGTTCTTGATTTTAACCGGCGTTGATGAAATGCATGCGCTCCTGCTCATGAAGCACCGTTCTCATTTTACATGTCTTGCATTTCGTTGTCTTTGATAATACATTAGCAATGCATGTCGAATGGTGTTATCAAGTGCTTTTGTGTTTTTTAGCACTACATAATGAATGATGCTTGTTATTTGCTTCTTACGTGTTATTTCTGATATTGTGCAGTGTGATCCAGAGGAGGCAGGTTCATGCGACTCCGGATGCAACGGGGGACTCATGAACAGTGCCTTTGAGTACACACTCAAAGCTGGGGGACTAATGAAGGAAGAGGATTATCCATACACTGGTACTGATAGTGGAACCTGCAAATTTGACAAGAGCAAAATCGCAGCATCAGTTTCCAATTTCAGCGTTGTCTCCCTCGATGAGGATCAAATTGCTGCCAACCTTGTGAAAAATGGCCCTCTTGCAGGTACTTAGAACTTTACAAATCTGTAATTTTGTTTCTTTCCCTTTCTGTTAAAAAGTAGTTTGTTATTCATATGTTCATCATGAAATTTAAGAGCGTTACATTAAAGATGTTGGCTTAAGCTCTAATAGTGGTTAGGATTGGCTGGTGTTAACGATTTTCCATTGTTCGAGTGCAGTGGCTATTAACGCGGTGTTCATGCAAACTTATGTTGGGGGAGTTTCATGCCCCTACATATGCTCAAAGCGGTTGGATCACGGGGTGTTACTCGTAGGTTACGGTGCAGCTGGATATTCTCCCATCAGATTGAAGGAAAAGCCATACTGGATCATCAAGAACTCCTGGGGAGAGAACTGGGGAGAGAATGGATTCTACAAAATCTGCAGGGGCCGAAACATCTGTGGCGTGGACTCCATGGTCTCGACTGTTGCTGCAGCTTCGGTTAAGACCAACTCTGAGTAGTAGGGCCCGACCCTAGCTTACAATTGCAGTTGTGTTTAATTTGTATACAAGTTGTGGTGACATTCATTGGGCATAACTCCAATTGTTTTGTAGTCTTCTGTCAGGCTTGCAAAACATAAGACTCCATTTATCTTGTATAAATCTTGGTGTTTGTCCGAACGGCGTAAATGTCCTTTTTTACGTGTTGATGCAAGTTGTTGGAAATATACATGGATTATGGAGTATAGTTATTGTTTTTGGTAAGAACATGCCTGCTTATTTTGTCTGCTTATCCAATTTTATCTGCTGCGTCAAAAGGTTCCTTCTCCCATGTTTCAGATTTTTCGAAGTGCACGTTTAGTGTTGCAACTTGGATGGCAACTTATGAACCAGACGGAATGTTTCTTCGTTTTGTAATTTTTTTTTTTTTTTTTTTGTCACTTAGTACTACGATACAGTGATATTCCTCTTCATTGTAAGTGAGAGGTCTTAGGTTCGATTCTCGTCAAATGCGAATTTGAATCACGTTATTACTAGTCCAGTGTGAGGCTAACTCCCTTTCCTTTAGTGTAGATAATATGGTTTATTAAAAAAAAAACCACCTTTAAAGTGTTAATAAAAAAACATTTGAAGTCTCTATGTAGGCTTGGAGGATTTACTCAAGTTGACTAAAGCAGTGTTTTCCATCCACAAGAAGTGGAATTCCTCTTCTCATAATTTTTATACATATTTAGTGTAGAATATATCATATTGTTAATTTGTAAAAAAAATAAAAAATAAAAAAGAGTTTATCATTCGTCATATTCTTTTTTTTTTCTTTTTTTGAGAAAAATAAATTCTAAGAAAGTATTTTGGTACTTCAAAAATCTCATTCTACACTTTTTACAAGTGTATTTTTCTTTCCTAATATGAAAATTTGAAGTGTAGAATGAGATTTTTAGAGTGCTAATAACAATTCCCTAAATTCTATTGATCATTTAGGCATGAAGAATTGGAGATATATTTTGACAGTCCACCCATAAAAATGTCAGTGGCATGCCAATTTTGCTGCGGGGCACCATTTCATGACTTTGACCAACTAAAAAAACACTCGCATTTTTGAAAATCAGATCATTATAAAGACATGGTTATTCTTCTACACCTTCCACAAATCCATAAACCACTCGAAAAAGAAAGAAAGATAGTGAACTTCGTTTGCCTTCATCTTCTCTTCTACCACCTCGTTAATCTCAAATCTCTCCAACCTTTCATTGTTTTTTTAAAAGCCGTATGTAAGAATTGGAGGGAACTAAACGAATTTAACTATTCTATTGAAGATCTCTAATTTATTTTGTTTATCCAATATCTTAGTTCCGGCATCTAAATTGAAAGTTTTTTTTATTTCTCCGTTTATAAGTCGTACATATTGCTTTTTTAAAAGTCGTATGTAAGAATTGGAGGGGATTAAACGAATTGGATTTCTTGATTGAAAATCCTTAATTTGTTTAGTTTCCTCCAATATCTTATATCCGACATCTAAACTTAGAAGTTACTAATCTTTGTTAGTACGAGAGTGGTTTTTTAAAAGCCGTATGTGAGAATTGGAGGGGACTAAACAAATTTCACTTATCAACTAGAAACCTTAATTTGTTTAGTTTTCTCCAATATCTTATCTCCGGCATCTAAATTAAAAGTTATTGATCTTCGTCCAAAGGTCGTACTTGTTTGCTCTTGTAAAAGCCGTATATAAGAATTTGAGGAGACTAAACGAATTTAACTTCTCCATAAAGAAATCCTTAATTTGTTTAATGTCCTCCAAGATCTTATTTCCGACATCTAAGCTGAAGTTTCCATTTAAAAGTCGTACGTGAGCCATGAAGAATACCAAATAAATTGGCATCTTAATAGCGACAATTTGTTTGGTTTCCTTCATCTCATTTTTGCAACTTGAAGAAATTTGTTTTTATGGTGTTTAGACTGCTTATCTCAACCAGGCCTCTAATGTAGTTTTTGCGGTTTGTTCAATTTTTATTAATTTTTTTTCTTCCTGAAACAAGTGAATCAGTCTCTTTCTGAAATGAATACGTTTTACTTGCAAAACAAAAACTATTTTTTTTTTTTTTTTTTTTTTGGTTGGTATACCCATAGACCTCTCACTGACGAGTTGATTGAAAATTCGCCATCTGCAAGTTTCGAACTTAAGACCTGTCACTTACAAATGAAGAAAAATGCTGCCAGGCCGCAGTACAAAGCAGCATAATTTGGTTATGTCGACGTAGGAAAGAATACAAGGGTGAAGCCAAAACTCATCTCGGATTGGTGAAGAACTATATTATTAATTACTAATAGCATAATTTAAGATGTACTCTGGATTACTCGAACAGCACAATACTAATTATCGTCTTTATTACATACGGTCACAATTGCCATATACATTAAGAAGCTGGCCTAATAAACTTGCTTATTCCTCCCAAGAACAAATAAATAAACATGCTTAAAGTGGGTGATGCCCAATTCGAAAACCAACCGAAAACTCCTCATACAAGGTGCATCACAATTGCTTTCTTTTGTACTGTTCGAATGAAAGAATCAACTCGGGTTCGTACCTATTCACAGTCGACTCCATGGCTTAAACACTGCCAACGACTTCTTTTTACGGCATCACTCATCGTCGTCGTCAAGCAGTGCGAACGAGTACGGATAGAATTTGTAACCATCCCCTTCATAAAACTTGTTCTGGAATTCCACCCAGTGAAGTCGAAGAGCGTGAAGGAAAGCACTGAGGGTTTCCATCAGTAGTAAAACACCGACAGTGGCACACACAAAGACGATGAGACCCACTATGAGTATAATCCAATTGTTGAACCTGTGAGACGTACAAAAGAATATGTTTCATGTATTTCCCTTGCAGATGTTCGGTAAGACTGCCTAATTAAATTTGAAAATTCAAATCTCTGTCACAACTTCTTGGGCGTAGGTAATAATCCAGATGAGCAACAGAAACAAATGGAAATGAACTCCTGCTAAAACATTCATTTGGTGCTCATTGGCCTATTCTCTACATCCCAAGAATCGACAAAGATTTTGAAACTGTGGCCAACTTTGACGGAGTACTAAATAAAAGCAGCATCACAAATGAGTTAAACATACCCCCAGGCTGTTAGGAGAACCTTGTCGTAGAACACACTGGACAACTCTGAATGAGCAAGACTGTACAAAGTTCCAAAAGACAAATGCCCAGCATTAGCACTTATTGCGCAAATAGATAAAAAAGAATATTATGCGAATACAACTTATTGACCACATTCTATTCTGTCATGGCTGAAAGAAAATGTGCTTTTTTTTTTTTTTTTTTTTTTTTTTTTTTTTTTTTTTTTTTTTTTGTAGAATCCAAGTACCAGATAAACCAATTAATATAAAGAGGGATCTTGCCGGTCAATGTCATGTCACCAAGTGGAAAAGGAATGTCTTCCCCAGAGACAGTGAATAAGCTGTCCAGTATTGACTTTTCTTACAAAACAATGACATGCATGGTTAAACAGCTCGGTGGCATGTCAAAATCAAATTGTGTAGACAAACATGCAAGGCTAACACAATTTACTACTGAATGCGAATTTTATTATTGCTTCAATTTTAAACTTTATGAAGCCAGAAAGTTCATTTTTATTTCAAGACTTCCCAACATAGAACACAACTGCAATAACGAATGCAGACATGAACTGGCATACGCATACAGAAAATCAAATACACCAAGAAAGCCAAGAATGACAGTTCAAGTTCTAAGAAACTACCTTAAAGCCCATAGACGAAGGTAAGAAGCTGTATTTGAGACTGCTCCAAGTACAAATTCTATTGTGTGTATCATTTGATGTACGAAAACTTCACTAAATTCAAACTCCTCATGACCATGGGCATCATGGTTTGAATTCACTTGCAAGCTCTCTTCAGTGTTCTCAAGTAGAGCATAGGATTGACCTTGATGCCGCTGAAATAACATAATACCATCAGAAGATGCAAACTAATATGAACAATAGGGAGAGAGGTGATGATCAAAACGACTGAGGGTGAAAGGATGTCAAACATACATCTTGGTGTTGCTTCTTCAAAAGAAAAGGCTTTGGAAACAGCATCCATGGTACAGCAACAAAAGCCAACAATAATAGTACAAGCTGGTAAAAGAACAAATAAAACATGAGGAATACTCACATTTTCTTTTTAACAGAAATATTTAAAATAAGGAAAAAACGCTGATGGAGGGGATACCTGAACTGTTTTCTGACCATTGAAAAGCTGATTTTCACCTAGCTCGTCTGTAGGACTTAGGAACATGTATATCATTACATGGTAGAGATCAGCTTTCGAACCAGTCCACCACTTCAATACAATGAGAACAGACAAGTAGCCAAATAGACCGTTTAAAAATATCATCTGGGGTATAAACTGGAACCTGGGTAAATGAAGCAACTGAATGAATACTAAGCCATAAGCAGGGTCAGAAGCAGATTATAGAAACAACTAATGACATGACTGTAGACAGAAGAATTCACAGTACATATGTGAACTATTCACATTTACAGTGATGCATTTGCTGCCTTTGGTGGTAAAGTTGACACCTCCACAGAAAACTAACAAAATAAAGATTCACAACTTACCAAACATTCAAATTACTTCGAAAGAACCTGGCATTGAAATAACTGATCATAATTCCCAGGTTCATCTGGACCACGCCAATAATAATTGACATTTTCATCTTCAATGAGTTTAGAAATGGAAGCTCACTGCGGGATCCATGCCATACAGGATCCAGGCCAAATGGGTATGTGGGCCGCACCTTAATCAAGCCAGCTGTAGTTGCATCTCTGAAAGTCAAGATCAATTAACTATTACAAACATTTCAAAATGAGGACACAGAAGAGAAGGATATACATCTCCAAAGTTTTAGGCACATACCTGCAAGAAAGATCACGGCATGCATATGCTGAGGGACCAAACAGTTCGAACGGGACAGAGAAGAACTCATTATAGATAAAACCTGTGTAGATTGAGAAAATTGCCATCAACAAAATCACATAACGACCACCAAAGGCCATCTCCATGATGTCTCCAAGCTTCTGTAAAACCATAATAGTATATAATTAGATTCTTACATGAAGACAAAAACGGATGAGGGAAAAAAAAAACTGCTTCCCAGAAATAAGTCAAATAACCAACACGTGACGGGGAAATGACAAGAACCCACATACTAACAGAGACTAAGATCTCCATCTCCTTTGAATGTTGAGTAACGAAGTGAAAAGAGGAAAGTAATCACAACAAATGAATTCAGGGTATGTTTACTTGCAAGGAATGGGTATCATTCCCATATACCCATTCCTTCACATACCCAGCCAAGTAAGTAAACATGCCATCAAAATTATACAGAGGAAGTATACTCATGAAGAAGCAGCACCTCAGAATTAGCAGTTTTAAAGGAATTCCCACTTTCTATGAAGCTCATCAATAGACAATATCAGATATTCAAAGGTCGACAAATCAAATCCTTTTAACCTAGAATAGTTCCTTACTCCTCAAAACACTAGAGGTAAAAGACACAATCTGTCAATCCTAAAACTTAATAAACAATCACAATTCCCTGACAGGATGAAAACTGGAAAGAGAGGAAAGGAAGAAAAGGAGGGGAAAGAAAGAATGGCATAGTGAAATATCATTTCTTTATCTGCAATAGTATCAACATTCATGGAGTAAAGGAAACAAAATATTGTAGAACATTGGCAAACATTCACCTAACGGGATAAAAATGTAAAATGTTGCACATAAAAGATATTTGACTGCTAGTAACATACTTATGGCAATAAGCAACATACAGTTGGTGTCACGATGGTCGTGCTTCACATTTTTCTTTAGATGAGATATAATCGCAATAACATCTAACAAAAGAAAGAATCAAATAGATCCATATTTTATTAACCTAATAAAATGGAACAGCCAACTACCATAAATATAGTAAGGGAATGCATCAATGTTTGATCCTATACTTTGGTACAAAATACTATGTAAATGACCTACAATGCAACAATATTATGGTTGAGATTGAATATATCAGCATATGAAGTGATTGCAAAGCTTGGTAACAATACCTGACTAGAAAGCTTCTTTTCCCTGCCTATTAAATATAAGGCCGCAAGTAACAAACATATTCCATGTCCCCAATCACCAAACATGACAGCAAAAAGAAACGGGAATGTCACGATAGTATATACAGCAGGATTTGCTTCTTGATACTTAGCCACCCTGCGGTTGCATTAAAACAAACCATTTCAGAATCTTGTAATATTTCTGCTGGAAACAATAGATTATCAGCACAATTTGGGATTCCAAATTCTAAGATTCAATTTTTTACGAGAAAGATTCACCATCAGTAAATGTGGGGTTTGATTTTTTACTACAGCCACTTACAACTGTTTCATTGATTTCAAACATGGACCTTCATTAATGGCTACATTAGATATCACATTAAGAATTAAATAGTTGATTTTTACCAAATAATACCTGGCATAACAAGTTACTATCTAGCTCACCTGTTAATGGTAAGCAAGCACTATAAATGGTAGATTAAAACCACCACAACAGAAATCAACTACACAATGTGGATGAAAACTTTCAGTATCTAGCCCTGGCACCTTACTAGGGAAATTCCAGAAATGACAGTGTTTAAGGATAAAACTGACTAAATTTCTTTCTCTTTTTCTTCATTCTTAAAAATCTATTCCAATTAGCCATAAAGGAGCACAGAAGATAAAGATATCACAGTGGAACTCACCCGTATGCATCAACAATTTCTTGAAAAGAAGAAGTGAATTTGTTTGTACGGAAATAGGTAGGTGGTGCCTCCTTAGCATGCAAAACCTGGAAAATAGCTCCAACTTGTGAGTTGGAATCAAATGCTGCCCGCTGCAATGCATCTTGGATCTGCAAAAATATAAAGATACAATGAAACAAAGAAAGTCAATTACATATTCCACTTGTACATCATTGTTCACACTTTTCAACTCAAAATGGGTATAAAATGAATCATTATACTATGGAGAAATATTTGTAAGTAAAGGATACCTGTTTTGATGCAAAAACAGGACTCCACCCTTCAGCCACAAGACATTTTTTTGTAACATCAAGGCTAAGCATGTTAAGATGGTGGTATATGGATTTCTCCTTCCTCACCTTCACAATTACAAAGAAACATTGTAAATAGCTTAACATTGGCAACACACTCAAACACCATATGTTTTGGGTTAGTCATAGTCATATCTCCACACATATAACGAATAAACCTCATTAAATAAAATAATTCCAAACCTACCAAAAGGTTCCACTGCTCAAAATGCTCGCCAATAGTCTGTAACAAACTTCCCCGAAGTAACACTCCAACATCTATGGTAGTCTTTAGCTCTGAAAGTCTTCCCGAAACCTGATGTTGAGGGTTAAATAACCAACGTTGTCACGATGACATAAAAATAACCAACATCGTCAGAATTGGATCAATGGAAATCAAGGCCCGGGAGGTAACTTCATAACATGTAGATGATCAACACCCTGGAATATGGACGGACTGCTAACAACTACAAAAGGCTTACTTGGATTTCTACTTAAGCATGGGGGTTATACAAACCATATTAAGAATTTAATAAATAGTTTTGAAGTATGCTTAATATTAACAATGAAATTACTTCATGATGGAAAATAAGCACCAAGAAAAAGATAGATATTATGAACGGACAAAACTGCAAACGGCTAAGGTTTCTTTGATTAGTTTTCTTTTTTATTTCTACAGAAATGAAACACGATATATGATACAGAAGAAACGGAGAAGCTATAAACCAAGAAAATATACATACCTCAGTAATCATCTGATATTGTCTACCTAGGTCCTCAGTAAAAGAGTATCGATTAGCACCAAAGGCATCACATATTTTGAGAATTTTGCTCTTTGCTCTTTCCCCAGAGTAGAATACCACAAAAACATTTTTCTCAACCTGCATACAGATTGTCATTCACAGTCAAAGACGAAGTGTGCTAACATTTTTGCTAAACATTGACAGAGCGCTTTTGGTTATTTGAAAGCCCTTATAGCCATTCTTAAAGAGCTTCCAATCAGGTCAAACTCTCCCCCACAATTCCTGTACCCCCAAGATCCTTATGGACTGTTTGGTTGAAACAAAAGGCATAACTTTTAACCTGTTGGAGATTTTTAAATGCCTAACCTATTTATTGGACTTCTTTGTTGAAACATATTAATGATATCCAGTTTACTGTTATTGATCTTGTCAGTTAGTTTTGATGGACTTAAAGTCCATCTTTATCGTGACCTTAAATTATAAAGAGTAAAAGATACCACAAGAACAAATAGAAACTTCCTCTCCTCTTTCCAATAACATAAAAATGCAGGAAATGACGTGTCAATACCTTCTCTCCTGAAACAGGATCAGTCACGGGATTCTCAACAACAGTCTGCCTCAGAAAAACATTACCCCGAGTAGCTCGAAATATAATCCTCTCAAATGCCAAAGACTTTTCCCTGGGAACAAGACCAGTGAGAAATCCCAACTTCACTTGCTTTGATGGATCGGTTGATGTTTCCTTCACAACAACAAAACAAAAAGAATTGGACTTGGCAACAGGAAGAAAACTGTGGTTAATCAAAATACAGAAAATCCAAGATTGAAATCTGTACTTGCTCCAATAACAAAGGCATGTCCAGGGATTCATCACCGATATCACGGGATTCATTTTCTCTCTGATGCAACACGGCACTGCTTCGAGCTGCATGAAAAAACTCACCAGCCTAAAAGGAAGAGATTTTTCAGTCACATGAGAGCCTATTGAAATAAAGTAAACATCAAAAGAGAGACACAAAACCAAATGAGAGTAACTCTATTCAAATTCTAGTTCATTGGCAGATCAAATAGATACTCGCTTCTCTGTTAGTGATAAAAGAAAACGTCCAATGAGATTCAGAACTCTCTGAACTGTTAAGTTTATACGTCAAACATATCTTACCAATTCAGCTCATTTAACAATATCACCTGCATCATTATGTGTAATCTTATGATGTGTCAGCTGATGATGCTTACATGAAACTTTAATTTTTATAATCTACCCAGAGCTGTTGCTTATGCTAATTTAAGGTTATTTGGAAGGTCACTACTGCTGTTAGCTGAATTTCAGTTTTCAAGTTCTTTCTGTCTTAATATCTTGTGTATTTACTTGAAATAAAAAATTCGGATAAATCTCTATCTGATTCCTGTTTACTAGATTGAAAAGTTACTTAGAGAAGATATGAAAAATGCATCATTTAATATTCAGAGGTCAGGGAGTTTAATAGACTATATCTATATGTGCAACGGAGCAAAAATGAATCCCATATTTTTTAAACTGCTCTATGGCTTGAGAAATTTGGAGTTTTTACCATCTTTATTTGGGGTATATTGGCTACTTCCTGAGACAGTCTGCAGCCTTTTAGGGTGGCATGGCAAGTTTTTGGAACGGTCCAACTACAGCTCTTAGGCATTTGCCTTTTTTTTTTTTGGTCTTTGTGGTTGTAGAGAAAAATTAAGTGTTCCGAAGTGAAAAACATTGCATAACGGAGATCTCGGCTTGCGTGGTAGCTATCTGAAAGAATAAAACTCCTCAAACCTCTTTTAATCTTCATGCACAGTTTCTGTTTTCTTTTCATTTTCAGTATTAGGCACGTACAGCTTTTGTACATGGATAGAAGCCTCTTGGAAACTTTTGTTACTTATAATAAAAACTGCATGGTAATAGAGATGCAAAGATCCTTTTTGGGCCAAAAACAAAAAAGGGTCATTACCTTTTCCAGAACAAGCTTATATTCTAAGAGTTCATTATATGAACGTTGCAACTTTTCATCATTTAAATTTATTTCAATCAGCTCTGCCTCAAGTTCACCAAGTTTTACCTAGCATACACACAAAAGTGAATTTGTCAGAACATGCAACATTAAACATCTTTGGCTATGCACCAATCCCCTTATTATACCTCTAGGTCATCCACATTGACATCAACTTGTTTTGCAGACTTTGAAGGAGGTAAATCTGCCTTTGACATTTGCTCCTTAAAGAAACGTAATTTGCGTGCCATCTCTGCACTTCTTTTAATCTTCATAGAAAAATGAAATAGAGAATTTACCAACCAAATACTCATCCGAAGACATAAAATTTTGATACTTTAAACAATTATGACAAGAATAGATTGGAAATGTTCTGTATCCATCTTACAATCTAGATAGCCAGTAAAGAGTACATGGCCCTTCTTGATTTGGCAACAATCTAGAACAGTTCACAAGAACAACTTGCTAATTTACCAAGACATGCTAAAGCAAAGAAGAAATAAGCGATATGAGAAGTTAACCATTTGAGCAACTGATTGGATCAAGCCTCAATATTAGGTATATATCAGGAAAAAAAAAAAAAAGAGATCATCAGCAAGGATGGGATTCGATTAGAATGAGCATAGTGAAAACACCATCAAAGTTCATATGTATGTAAACATAAAATTCTCTCTCTAAAATAGGTTATATGAGGACCGCAACCACGAACAGGTGACCGAGCCAAGTACTTCCCTTTCTTAAAACTGTCAATTTTGTCACTTAAAGAGACCTGTTATTAACTCTATATTCTAAAATATATTTGTGACTGCTTCAAAGTCACCATAGACTTTTCTATAGATATACAATGGGTCAGAAAGTAATATCCTGCCCCAGCATAGTAGACACAATATATCATTCTATCTCTTAAACGTCCATCATCCCAAAGGAGGTAATGATAGCTGACAGTACAGTTTTTATATTTAATTATGAAAAACTAAATGTTTATTTATGTTGACGTTCTTAGAAGGTCTTTTTCATTAAAACTAA
The DNA here is from genome assembly GCF_041283825.1 of Pyrus communis. NCBI lineage: Eukaryota > Viridiplantae > Streptophyta > Magnoliopsida > Rosales > Rosaceae > Pyrus > Pyrus communis. The sequence goes on along the minus strand of NC_142574.1, from coordinate 5,829,303 downwards.
TCATAAAGTACAGCTCTAAAGGTATTTTACAGCACTAAAGGTATGGGTTGAAATTGGAAAACCTCTAAGACAACATGAACCATTGGAAAGAAATTTAAACCATAGGCTTTCCCTCCTTTTCCTGCTAATCTTTATAACTCAATTTTATGAGACGTATTTTTTAAGGCATATCCACGACCAAACAAAATGAACAAACGTGATGTTGGTCAGCAAGCTAAGAAAAATAAACACACCTGAGCAGCATATGTCCTCTGAAACGGGCTCTTCTCTGAATTGAGCTGGAAGAATGATACATAAAGTTTTAGTAACAAAATAAAAATTTAATAAAAAATTTTGAAAGCAGCACAACATTGATTAGATTAAGGATGACCAACAACAGAGCTAGCATAGTGCTTCAAGTTAAGTGCAATTTGTGCAGCATCAAGAACATCATGTCACCGAATTTCAAACATTAGTACTCCATAATTTTGTAAGAGTTATTAACCAAGTAGAAAGTATTAAAACCTCTATCAATTATGAAATAGGTGAAGCCCTTGTGTGGTCCTCAATTTTTTCTAATCCGCTTACCCGTAAACCTTTTCTTCATTTCAGGATGATATGATAGTTCACCTTCAACTTCAGTTCCTTAAACTTAAATAGAACATTGTACATTCTGGAACAGGAATTATGAAATAACTTGCTTTTTGTTTTCATACATATACTTTGCCAATAGCTTAGACAAAAGAGATCTGAGTTAATCTCAACTCAGAGAGCTACCGTGTTCACCACCCACCCATACACTACATTACCACTCTGTGATGAGCAAAACAATACCAAAAGTTTCGACCCACTGCTTTTGGATTGCTCCCGCTACTTCTATCTTTCTTATTTGATATATGACTCGCGACTTGTGTTAGTCTGCTATTTGAAGCTCTTTAGCTAAAAACATGTCCATTTTAATGGGGATACACACTTTCAAGACACCAAAAATCTGACAGTGCCATGATCGCTTACTAGGCGCTCGCGATGCTAAATGCTCCGATAATCAATCGTCTTTTTTGGGGATACTAAATTATGTAATTGGTAATTAACCAATCGATCAACCACTTCAATTTGCAGATAAATTGAGTTCCTTAAAATCTAAAGAATCAAACACCATTCACTAACCAGGCAATTAAATTTCATACATAAAAACGAAACCCTAAATCTGACAATAGAAAAACACTTGCGCAAAATCGAATCGAACCCAACTGAGAATTCCAATCGGAAACAGAGCCAAGTTAGGGTTTTTACTGTTTCCCCGCAGCAAAAAAGAATCGAAAAAGGAAGAACAAACCATAATTGAAACAGAAAATTGGTAATGAGGGGGAGAGAGGGAGTAAAAGGTGTACGTCTTTGAACTGGATGAGACCGAGGTCGCCGAGATAAGAGACGGTAGGGTGAGCGGACTCGATGGGGATGATGATCTGGACGAGCTGCATCGGCTCCGACCTGAACAGATCCATCGGAGGACAGCACTCTCCCATTCTCTCTCTCTTCTCTCTCTCCTCTCCGGATGGTGTGTCTGTGTCTATGTTGGTGTTGGTGTAAATGCGTGACTACAGATAGTCAAAAAAAAAAAAAAACTGAGAGAGAGAGATTGGAGATCAAACAATGATTCACTTCGCTGATTGCTTTGGTTGCTCTCCTCTCTCTCTCTCTCTCCTCTCTCCTTCGCGCTGCGCCACAAAAGGATCTCCCACGTCACCAGGTCCCCGCTTCCTCTATTTAATTTCTATTTTTGGGGATAGGGAAGGTTTTGTAGGAAATTTCTTGGGCTTTTGCTACTTTTTTTTTTTTTTTTTTCTTTCTCTCTTTTCACTTTTTATTTGGCTTACTTTTAAGCCATGCTTCTTAAAACTCGATCTTAATTTCATTTTATTTTTGTAATTCAAAAGTTGTCATTATATTTTCTGAAACACAAAGTTTACTCCATTTTAATCTCATTTTACCTCTAAAATTTGAAAGTTGTTTATAAAAAAAACTCAAAAGTAGCTCTGCATTACCTTAGATCTGTTAATTTCTAGTGTTGGTTTGATTTGAGTGGGCCGAGCTAATTTTTTTCTTTTTTCTTTTTTTTATCTCTTTAGTTTCTTTTAATCTTGATATTCTTTAATTGTTGAATGTTAACACATAATAGAGATTTATAATCAAATTTATTGCACACATGTGATATAGTCTTACTAGGTGTTGGATTTTCAGAGAGACGAGAGAGTCCACAAGTCAAAGTGGAATGAATTTTGAGTTCTAGGAAGTAAAGTGGTGACTTTGGAGTTATAAGGGGCATAATAAGATCAAAATGAAGTCTCAGAGAGTGTAGGTAAAAAAAAGCCTTTTTATTTTTTGGGTGTGTTTATTTATTAAGAGCAATTTCGGCTGTTGAATGAGGGCAAGAGTTTTGGGGTTGCCTTCTGAAAAATAAGTGCCTTTGTGCAACTCTATCAGTTGGCCAAAGGCAAGAGTAGGAGAGATTACTATTCACAAATATATATTTTTATTATTTATATGTGTGTGTGAGTGTGTGTGTTTTTTTTTTTTTTTTTTTTTTTTTGATAACCAAATAATTTATTAAAGATAGAAACCTCTAACATAACCACTAGCCCCAAAGTCGAATCTAAGAGCAATCATTGCCTCAGGGGGCAAACAGTAATCCCAAAAGTGGGGGTTAACAAGAGAAATGCCAACATAAGTAAGAGCATTTACATCAAAGTTTGTCTCTCTATAGATGTGGTGCCACGAAATCTCTACAAATTTAGACGCTAACCCCTTGATATCATTGACAACTTGACAAATATGCTAATGGGGCTTCCATTCACCACGTGCAAGCTGGATGACAGGCAAAGAGTCCTCCTTCACCATTAATCTCCAGGTATCCTTTCTCTTGGCAAGCAACAACCTCTCTTGTAAAGCAGTAGCTTTAGCCACAGTGATAGTGGCTGCACCAAGGCACAAAGCTCCTGCAACGATAGGAAAACCCTCCTGGTTCCTCAAAACAAAAGCTGCAGCACTATTTCCCAAAGAAACAGATCCATCAAAATTTAACTTAATAACATCCAGAAGGGGAGGGTTCCACATGATAATATGGTTATGGTTCAATGCCACCGTCTTGAGTGAATTGTTGCCAGAAGTACCTACTTTTGTTGCCACACAATGCCTTCTAGTTGCATTTGGATCTATGCTATTAAACATTTTTTATTTCGATCTTGCAATAATTGCCACCAAATTAAAATTGCTTTACTCAAATCACTTAACTCCTTCTCATCATCAGAGTTAAGGATCTCCAACCAGTCAATTACATTACTAACTTGATGGTTAGTACTTTTCCACGGACTCACCTAGGATAAATGCTACATTTGAAGTGCTTGATGGCAATTAAGGAAAAGATGATCTTGACTTTCCTCATCCCCATTACAAACAGGACAACTCATACTAATACTTTGAATATGTCTACGTAGTCTCAACCTAGTGTGCAGTCTCTCCAAGATAAAAAGCCAAGCAAAAATACTTTTGGAGGAATTTTTAGACTCCAGATCGATTTTAGAAGTTTATTTCTATTTACTTATTGGTTGTCATTACCTTGGATCCACATGGCTGACTTAACTGAGAATTCCCCATTCGAAGAATGCTTCCACACAAAGAAGTCATCCTTGTTATGCCAATGAATAGCAATCATACATATCTTTCTAACGATATCACTATCCAGTACTTGCAAAAGACGTTCATTGTTCCAATAATTATTCTCAATAAAATCATTCACGCTTAAATTCCAGTTCAAGTTTCCATGGTTGTCTTACGAGATGAGATGGAATCAAGGGTAAAGAAAAACCCAGTGATGGGTCCAATAAAGGATATCCTTACCATTACACACAATCCATCTCATACCGTTGTGAATAACATCTCTACTTTTAAGAATACATTTCCAAGCAAGGGAATGATTTTGCTTGACTTTACAATTTAAGAAACTTTCATTTCTAAGGTACTTATTTTTGACAATTTTCACCCATAAGCTATCCTTCTCTTTTAAAACTTTCCATCCTAGTTTAGCAAGGCAAACATTATTGAAGTGGTCGGCCCTTCTAATACCTAGACTACTCCGATCCTTGGCCTTGCAAAGGTGTGAACTTTATAAGTTTGTTTTTTGAAAATAAAACGTTCTATTTAACTCCAATAATTTAATTTCAAATACTAAACAAAGTATAACATTAAAACAAGCATAATTAATTAAAAATAAAGGGCAAATGGAGAAGATGATTGGATATTTATAGAAAAAATTAAATATTTTTTCTTTTTTTCCCTTTTTCCCATTTTTAAAAATTAAATTAATCATGACCATTTGATTTTTCTTATTATTGAATTCGACGCTCTAAAACATGCCATGTGGCACAAAATAACTTAAAAAAAAATTGTCGTTGAAAATCCAACAGCTCTCCTCGCGCCACGTCGGGCAGTCATTGGGCTTTCTTCTATAGCTACAACAATGGGACCCATGACAACAGAAACTGTCGGCCCACTCACCCAAGATGTGTGTGTATTACATGCGCTTGATAAAAAAAAATAAAAAAAAAATAAAAAAAAAGAGAAGGGAGTTGTTCAAGGTTTACCTAAATATAGAATTTACAACTACCATATAGATTATATAACTCATATAATAGATTTCTTTTCAATTCTCACGTACACTTTATTTTAATGTGTTGATATATTAAGATCATTGGAAGGGAGTTGTTCAAGGTTCTCAGGGATAAAATGGGTGCATATTTTGATCCCTTTATATCGGAAAAAGTTGTGGCTTTCCCAGGAGATGTAAGTTCTGAAAACCTTGGAGTGAAAGATTCCAAATTTAGGGAAGAAATGTTCAATGAAATACAAATCATTCTCAGCTCTGCAGCAACGACCAAATTTGATATGAAAGGTAGAGCATTCACCATCCAATTGATGTCATGTGTTCCCATCCCAATATGCAATTTCTACATGGTCATGTGATTGCTAAGTCAAGAAAATAAATAGAACGTTGGACTTTTGTCTTTGAATTGTAACTTTTAATGAACTACACACACACACACACAAAAAATATATATATATATGCACATGTACATTGTGTGATATTTGTGTGCAGGTATGATATTGCGCTGGACGTGAATACATTTGGAGTTCTTCATGTGTTGAGTTTTGCGAAGAAATGTTCAAAACTGGAGATCCTTGTCCATGTATCAACCGGCCAGTGACTCAGTTTTCTGTTGTTTGTTTTGTCCTTTTGTATAGCCTTTCCTTTATTTGTTTGTCCCATATTGTTTTTTATTTTGGACATAATAATTTTTTTTAAGTCTTACTCGTTTAATGGATATATATAGTTTTTGCTTAAGTTATAGTGATTAATTGGGGAACTTTTTCCAGCTTATGTGTGTGGTGAAAGGGCAGGACTCATAGCAGAGGACTTGTCGTCTTCATTAATGGATGATATAATAAACAATAATTTCGAATTACGTGAAAAGAAGGTGTTGGAGGAGAAATTGAATGAAGTAAAAGCACAAGGTGCTTCTGAAGAAATTATTACACGCACCATGAAGGATTTGGGCATTGAAAGGTTTTTAGAGCATCATTATCTAATCTAATTGTGCCCTGTATTACTCTTCACATATGAATTTTATATTGTGGCTTACTAAATCAAAGGGTAGAATTGTTTGAAACTCTTACCCTATTATTTGTTTTTCTTTGATACAATTAATAATTAGGGCTAAACTTTATGGTTGACCAAACACCTATGTATTTACAAAGGCGATAGGAGAAATATTTTTACATCACTCAAAAGATAATCTACCCCTGGTTGTCGTCCGCCCACCCGCTGTTACTAGTATAAGGAGCCATTTCCAGGTTGGATTCAAGGTTTGAGGTAATAAGCTGGCATGTACCTTAAATATTTATTTCTTCTGTGTGTGTGTGTGTGTATCTCTTACAATTAGTATGGTCCTCTTTAGAACTAAATGTGAGTGCAAAAAAGTGTATGATAATTTTCATTTAGTATATATGGTCCTCTTTGACAAGGTGACAGCAAAACTCATATATCTCTGTTATTTTCATGTGACTATAGAACAATTGATAGCATAATTGTTGGTTATGGTAAAGGAAAGTTGAAGTGCTTACTTGCTGATCCTATCTTAGTATTTGATATGGTGAGTTCAAAGTCAATCAATCCCCAAACCCCTCCCCAACGCAAACATACATTATACATATTACGTAGATCTGCATGCATGCATGTACGTAAAATGTGTCTAAGGGGTAAGCTTATTAGCAGGGTGCCATGCACATAAATTATGTTGGGGCACTATATTAAAAGAAAATTACGAGTGTCGATATATACATCTAACTGTCATATATATATTGGTTTGTCATCTACATTTTTAGTTATAAAATAAATGAGAAAATATGACAGGTGCATGGTTAGAAAACATGAAAGACTTTTAGGAAAAACAAATATGCCATGTGGCATACTTTCATTAGTGTTGATGACATGTTAAATGAATGGTTTACCCTAAGTACATAATATAGCATTCCAAACTTCTTGTTATTCTAAGGGTCATAATTTTACCAACAGGATACTCTCCGGATCTTTTTGGTCAGAATCCTAGGAATCAATAAATCGTTTCCGTTTATCATGCATCGTGCAGTCATTTTTTGTCAGGTACTGTTTGTATTTAATTTTAAATAAAAATATTTAAAATGATTTCTGACCGCACGATGTACAATGAATGGATATGATTCATGGATCTCCAAAATCCTCACAAAGAGTATCCGACGAGGATCTAGATTCGTAATTTTAGTGCTTTGAGATCAACTTTTGATTACAATTATCAAAAGTTAAAATTTTAGATAAAATTCTATACATGCCCAAAATTTTGGTTAATTTTCCAAGGATGAAGGAGGGGAAAGGTTTGGTGAGTGGGTTCATTTCTTCTTTATTTGTTAATTTTTTTTTTTCCCCTAACTAGTTTGTTTCTTTAATTTCTACTTTTTCTTCTTATTCTTCTTTTCGGGTTTATAATAGAAGGATATCCAATAACAGTTACAGTTTGTTCATAACATTATGTATAATTAACTGAAGATCGAATTGTACATTACGCAGATTCCTGTTGACATGGTGGTAAATTCAATAATTTCGGCGATAGTGGTGAATGCAAATCAATCTTCTATTCACATTTACCATGTGGGATCTTCATTTCGCAACCCTTTAAAATTTTGTGATATTCAAGATATTATGTTTCGATACTTCACCAAATTTCCCCGGGTGACGAAGGACGGAAAGCCTATTAAGGTTGCGAAGTTTAGAATGCTTAGGACTATGGCTTCTTTCCGCATGTACATGCAAATTCGCTTCATGATGCCTCTGCAGGTTTGTTCAACCTATTCCTTGCTAGTAATAAAACTAAAAACATGGACTATAAATTACTTAATGTCCCTTTAATAGTATGTTTCGTTATTCTTGATATCGCACGTTCTTGTTTCTTCTCTTTTTATTGTTTTCGTCTCATATATTCTTCTTTGCATCTTTGAAGGGATTAAAGTTCGTAAATAAGGCATCATGCCGATATTTCAAGGATATATATGCTAATTACAGTCGAAAACTCAAATTGGTAATGCGCATGGCAGAGCTGTACAAACCCTATGTGTTATTCAAGGGTATGTACGTATGCTTTATTTGGTGATTAGACGACGTTTTATGGTTAATTGTAATTATGCATAAATCTTATGATAATGATTAACATGTTTTCCCTGGTAGATTTGAGGACACCAATTCGGAGGAGCTGCGAAGGGTGACAAATGAGAGTTACATAGACGCAAAAGAATTTAATTTTGATCCCAGGTGCATTGATTGGGAAGACTACATTATGAATGCTCACACTCCTGGCCTCGAAATGCACGTTATCGTCAAATGATAACCCGAAGAATCGATGCATTGCCATTGCAATAAAAGTGTACCTTCAGGAATGTGTCAAGTTTGCATCTTAGCTACATTGGTAGTGATCAAATAATTCCACACTAGTGTTGAAGAAACTATATCAACGTTTTAAGTCATTAGCCTGCGAATAATTTATGGATGGTGATGAAATAATTCAACTGTAGTGTTAAATGAATTATTTTTCAAGAGTGATTGCATTAAATTTACATTTGCATTGGTGTTTGAATTAAATTTCCGCACCACCACAGATGAAGGAAAGTGCTAGAATGGTCACCTACACTAGAGAACAAACAATCGTGAAATTCCTGAAGTATCAGTGTGGTACCGGCCAAGAGTTCTCGATAGCCAAGTTAGTATTGTTAGAATTTGATGGTGTGTATGTATGTTTGTAATTTGTATATTTGAACAAGAACAAAATTGTATCAGAGTTGATTGATATAGAGGAAGAATATAGACTACAATTCAAAAGAATGTTAATCTGCAAATCTTATTCATTCAGTGTGTAAGAGAGAAAGACTAAAAACCTTATGAACTCAGCTATCGTTAGGTTACATAGTTGAGGGAGGATTCTCTTTTACATCATGAAATCCTAGCCATCCATCCTACAACTTATAAGCTTAAGATACATAGCTCTTCTTAGACCTATAAGTCATAACAAACAAACTAAATTAAAAATATCCACCTGGCAATATGAGCACAAAGCCGATTTTAACATTATAATTGACTTAGTAATACGACAAATTAGATCACCAATTTATAATTCAAACAAAAAATTAGGTCACCAATTATAGATCAACACTCCCTTTTAAATTAGGGTTATTATACAAAATGGTCTCTGAGATTTGCATGATCAATAGAAATGATCCCTGAGATTGAAAATCAATAAAAATGGTCCGTAAGATTGTTCACCATCCATGATTTTGGTCATTCCGTTAAAAACGATTTTGGGCAATTTTCAAAGCTTTGTAACTCAATCGTTTCTTAACCAAATTTGACCAATAATATATCAAAATGAAGACAGGAAATTGTAGAATAAGATTATACCTATTTGGAAGCCCAATGTTTGCTAGAGATGGCCAGAAAATAGCTTGAAAGGTGACTGGTCTGCTGGAAAACTGGAAAACTTGCCAGAAACTGGGTAAACTTTAAACGTTCATAACTTCTTCAATACTCAACGAAATCGAGTGATTCAAAAATGAAAATAATACTTCTTGACGCGATGAATACAATGGTACCTTTTTTGAGGGGTAACTCGCCGTAGTTTGGTCGGATAACGGCTCAAAAGTGGCTAACCATTTTCGAGTTAGCGACTTTCGAGCAGTTTTCTGGTCAAACCACGGCTAGTTAGCAGTAAAGAAAGATACCATTCTCTTCATCTCATCGAGAAGTATAATTTTCGTTTTGAATAACTAGATTTCGTTGAGTATTGAAGAAGTTATGAACATTTAAAATTTACCCAGTTTCCGATGAGTTTTCCAGTTTTCCCACGGACCAGTCACCTTTCAGGCTATTTTCCAGTTTTGAAGCTCGCTAAAATTTTTCCAAAACAAACCTAAGCCAAGTGGCTTGAGCAGTTGCCTCTGATGCACTGTTGTGCTCTACTTTAGCTTTTGACAGAGCTACACAATGTTGCATCATAGAAGCCCATGAGAACATTCCATTTCCAAATGAGAAAGCATACCCCGAGGCACTCCTCATGTTATCTTCCAAACAACTCCAGTCACTTTCACAGTATCCAGTCAACATTGCTCCTTACGGACATACAATATACAAACATCGTTGTTGTTGGAGTGATTGATGACCGCCATCAAGGTCGTGTCACTTCCTTACGGACAAAGTAAGTGTTATAATACTCGAGTAGCAAGAGCGTAGATGAAGAAGCTGCCTTTGATGTGCACGTCTAGTAAGATGAGTTTCAGGGAAGTGCTTTTTATCTTGCGATAATCGTCATATACTGCATTGCAATCTAATGTTACAATCCTCAATAACTCCCAGGATTGCAATCTTGTTTTGACTCCATGACCTGGTTTCTAGAAGTTTTTGCAACATTCTAGTAAGGCTTTAACAAAAGGGTTAGTGATATTAGCATAATTCCTAACTTTGATATCTGACAGTAAAAATCGATAAAAATAGTCTCTAAATTTGCTGCTGTAAATCATTTTGGTTATTCTGAAAAAAAGAAAAAAAAAACAATCTATCAATATCTTCGTTAAGTGAAGGGATTGATATACCTAAAAAAGGTAGTCATGTGGTCGTTCATATGACAATTTACCAAGAATATTGACATATTTTTACAAAACGACCAAAACAATTTACGGATGACAAACTCATGGACCACTTCTATCGATTTTCATCATCAAGAACCAAAGTAAAAGTTATACCAATTTCAAGAATTCTTTTGGATTAAAAAAAAAAAAAAGTCTTCTAGTAATTACAAAAACAAAAGTACAAACATATTCCATTTCTTTTTTTATCGAAAATGATTTCCCTCTTTTGAGTCAAAGAAATAGCCCCATTTGTAGCATAAAAATACAAGAACAAATTGTGGCTGCACACTCTGCCCTACGCTTAACACTTTTGAGTCAACTGCTTGTTATGAACTAGTTATATTGATAGGTAGGTAGTTCAACTAAACTACTTGACCAACAAACAAAAAAGACTACCAAATAATTTACACGCACAACAATCACCTGCAAAAACAACTCTGGAATATGGAGTGATATATCTTCAGTTGTTTTGAGGTCTCAATTAATTGTGGCAACTAAAAAGAACCAATGTCAAGTGTCACTCATTTCTTCTGTCCTCTATCATCATATTCTTTTGACACTGTCGCCGTGAACAAAAGCCACAAATCCCTCACTTGCTAGTGTCGTAATTGCAGTCCTCAGCTGAAATGCCAACAAAAGCATAGCCATCAGCATGCCAATTCTGTGTTTGTATTGAGAGAGAGAGAGAGAGAGAGAGAGCAATATACTAACATCATTGAGGTGGAGTTCGCCACCAGAGCTCTGCTGCTTCAGCTCCTCCAGCAGCTGCAGGACATATTAAACACATCAAGATGATGTTTATAAGATAGTTATATGACTCTAGTTTGTACATCTTGTAAATAAGCACACCTCTAACAAGCGCATTGAGGGTCCCCCAAGTTGCATCTTCTCCATAATTATGTTGCGAGCTGATGATACGAGACTTTCTCGTCTCATTCTTTCACTTGCCGAAATTCCAGTGGTGATAAGATCCATGTCGATCGTTCCTTAAGAACAAAGCACAAGTAAAACATGATGTTAAGCTGTGTTTGTCTTCAGGGAAAGTATAATTAAGAAAAAGTGGACACAAATGCTGTAATTACCTGTGGAGTGATCAGTTGCCGATTGCTGCATTGCAACTTCCAGAAGCCGAAATGCCTCAATAACATCATGCTTCTCAACCTGCACGCATCAGGCAATAATTTTATTGATTTTATTCCAGATAAATATACTGTGAACTGTTAAGATACAATGCAATCTTTGCTAACCGATTCTGAGAAACGGATGCGAGCTAGAGCTTCACTAAGTCGTATCAAACTCTCAATCTGCCTGGGTGTTGCTGTTATCACCTGTCAAAATAATCAATTAATTGAATATGATATAGTCATGCCAGCTTTTCACTTTTTATTTAACTAGAAAAAACACTGATTGATGCAAGAATTGACAATTTTATTTGGAGATCTAGGTCAAATGCACCAATCAATGTATTCTGCAAATAAAGACAAAAACATTTTGCATCAAAGAAAGAGATGAAATAAAGAAATTGCAAAATGAATCTTCACTTGATAGGGAAAAATGATACATCATATGAAAATATTGTCACAAGTGTATAACTATATATTATGTGAACATTCTTCTATAATTTCTGGACCTAGAATATATATGAAGAGTACCATGTATTAAGATTGATGTAAATTTACCTTTTTGCTACTGCCTGGAAAATTTCCTCTCCTCCTCAACTCAACATAACCTCTAGTCAACTCTTCAGCAGCCTCATCAGATAATTGTGGGTGAATATGCTTTCGGGCATAACCCACATATGCAGTCAACGTAGCAATGTCTAAGACATCCTGCTGTACGCTCTGCAATTGGAGACATGGAAATTTAAAGATAGACAAGATATGTGCTAAAACTAATCCTATAAATATTTACCAAAAAAATATAGTACTTAGATGAGAGAAATCATAATTCACAAGACCTCAGGATTCTCAAAGTGTAATGCAACAATATGCTTTGCGAGGCGTCTGTCTGTATGCTCATCAGCCTTGTCAAGGAGTAAGTAGATCAGATCGAACCTGAGAAAAACTAATGATCAGAGAGCAACTCAAAACCATTACAATAGAGACCTTGAATAAACTATGCAAGAAAACAACTTTGACACTCTTTTTTTAAGTCTTCTTTACACCAAAAGTTAACAAAAATTTCCACAATAGATAACTTTCACAAGTATGCAAAAAAAACCAGTTTGACATTCTTTACAACAAGTCTTTAAATTAGATGAATGTATGCAAAACCATTGTTAAGCCTTAGTTTAGGCCTTTTTACTGTGCTAGAAGCATGTCATGTGTATCTCACCTGGATAATAAGGTAGGAGGAAGGTGTATATTGTCAATTACTGATAAGCGAGGGTTATAGCGTGAACCACTTGGATTTGCACAAGCCAAGACCGAAGTCCTAGCATTAAGGGAAGCAATAATTCCTGCCTTAGCTATTGAAACAGTTTGCTGTTCCATCACCTGGGGGAGTATGAGTATATTTAGAAATAAAGCCATCAATGGGAAATTAGTTGCATTGTGCACAAAGGAATACTAGAACACAGCCCTGATAATATACTAAGTAGTATACTTAATGCCACTTAGCATACTGACATACTGTTCTTGCGTCTCTGATTAGCTAAAAATAAGAAATTAGAATGTCAAACTTTGAAGCATATGATTGGATCTACAAACTGCCATATTAAACTCGAAAGCATCTAATCTGGATCTTCACATATCACTCAACATGATTTCAAAGACATCCAAACTTAAAAAGAAAAGATAAGTTTATAAGAATTTGAAAAAATGCACATTCCTCCCACATATTTGAGAAAAAAAGTGAAAGAATAACCAACCTCATGTAGCATGCTCCTCGCACTATCAGACATTTTGTCAAATTCGTCAATGCAGCAAATGCCTCTATCACTCAAAACTAAGGCTCCACTCTCTAAAACCTGAAGAGTCATAAAATGCCTCCACTCAACTTCATGTGTTTTCATGAAATACCATAAGATAAAGTTTTTTATAAACAAAAACATACTGTTTCCCCTGTTTCGGGATCTTTTGCAACATAAGCAGTCAATCCAACGGCAGAACTCCCTCTTCCACTAGTGTATATTCCGCGAGGCGCTAACTTGTGTATGTACTGGAGCAGCTGGGACTTGCTGGTTCCAGGATCACCAACAAGAAGAATATTAATATCACCACGAAAGCGAGCACCAGATGGAAGCTTCAAAGCATTCCCACCAAAAAGCTGCATTTAGGCCATTTAAAAATAAGAACCAATTTTTAAAAAAAAATGAATGAGAAACTATTTTTTTAACTACAGCTGACGCAACTCTGTACCGACGCCTCACTACTACTTAATTAATTAACGGCTAAGCAATTTAAGCATTTAAAGCACCTGGCAAAGAAGGCCTTTTTTTACATCATCTAACTCCCAGATGTTTGGTGCTAAAGACCTTGTTAATCGATCATATATATCTGGCTGTTTTGCCAGCTCTTTCAATTGTTCCACCTGAAATTTCAGTAAGGATATCATTGATACAGACAATAAAAGCAAAGTCTGATGCGACTGCAAGTGAAGAATATAGTATACATTGGTTACCTTTTTTTCATCAAAAAGAATCTCTTCTGAGTTTCCAACCAAGGTATTGTCAACTTCCACTTGATCCTCCGCCAGCATTCTTGACTTATCAGATTTTTTTATATGCAGACAATCAATGTAAGTCTGCAATAAAAAAAATAGGGATATTTATATCCAGAACACCCTACTGAAAAGATCTTGAAATTTAAAAGAGAAAAAGATAGAAACGTGCCTTGAACAGTGATTTTACAGTTCTCTGTGTTGGTCCAACTCTAACAGTCATAGCCCTGTATATCCCAGTAACCTATGGGAAAGGAACACATTCAAGATAAACAAACAAGGTAGGTATCTTACGGTCATACAAAGGGGTACAATATGGACTTACCTCAATTCTGTCTCCTGGTTTTCCAGCATCAACCAGTTTGTCATGCATCAACAAGCTCACCGTATGTGGTGTCCCTCCTTCAGGGATCTCATCAGGAGTCTCCTGGAGCCTCACAATCTGTTTATCTGTAAACCTGATTGAAAAAGCAGGACCCATTAAGGTGATTTCTTTGTAAAAACTCTAACTCCAAACTGTAAAGGTTACTTTCTCACATCAGTTTATTTCACAAGTTTTATTCCACACTATTTTTCCTTTCGGTTGTACTTTTCCGAATATAGTCGTAATGTTTTCTAACTTGATCTGAAGTCTAAACCTATAGGACAAAGGCTTTAGATGTGATTGTTTGCCCATTTCAACCACAATCATGACTAGCACAACCGTTAGAACTTTGCTTCAGTTTAAAAACAATTGTGCCTCTTGAAATTTTTATTCTAGTGTCAATCTTTTATTGCTAGCATTCAAAACCCCATTTTTACACAGGAGTCCATGTTCCACTAAAACTTTAAAATCATATACATCTCAAATGCATCGGTTGTTTAAGAAAAACTGCAAAAAGAAAGGAGACCCCTGGAGATGCAAAAGGTGAAATTACATAGAACAAACATATTAAACAACTTAACAAAAGATATTCGCCCTTGATTACCTGCATCGATTATGAACAAGTGTCATGGAATTCCTGGCTTGACACTCTTCCTTCAAGCATATTGTAGGCTCAGATATTCTCCCTGATAGCACTCAAAAATTCAGCATACAATAGAGAAATTAATCTAAATCAAATTTAAGCAAATAAGGATGTGATCTCAACAAGGTTACCTTTCTCTACGGGAAGAGGGTCGGAGTAGTAGCCACACACGAGGCATCGAAATATTGCTTCCCTTATCTCTGGTATTATTGAACTAGACCGAATAATCATTCCCTTCAACGAAACCATCCTCTCAATGTCTAGTAGTAGATATACTCAAGTCAGTCCATATTTCCATGTACACATTACATTGATCAACAACAAACAAAAACCCAAAAGCAAAAGAGAGAAAATTGGATTGCAAATACAAGTAGATGCTGAAAACTAACCAGATGGGTTGAGATTTCTCATCGATATGGATGTTTTGAGATTATAAATCCGAGTTTGGATGTGCTTTTCAAACAACGGGTTTATGATGGGCAGCATTTCCATCAAAACAATATCAAAAATCGCAAGAACCTCGAGTGGGTACCTGACCATCTTCGCATACAAGTCGGAATCATAATCAAACACATTGCGTGCATCAACATCAAGCGAATCATCTTCCATCTCAATAACTCTCTTGATGGCCTCAATGTACTTCCCTTCTGTAAGGTACTCACTCTCCGTATTCCACTGCGACTCATCCCGAAAATTCTTCAGAAACCTAACGATCGCCACCTTAACGTCGTTCACGCTGATATTCGTGCCCCAGACAAATGTGGGTCGGTCCTCATCCATGCCATACCCGTCGCCGCCTTCAGAAGATGGCGGGACATCACCGTCGGTGGAGGAGGGGGTCGGGGCAGGGCCAGCACTATGGCCGTTGGCGCGGCGCGTGCCCGTTGGGGTTGTTTCGGATGCGGCGAACCGGGACCGCTGGGCCCGCGGGGTGTCAAATTCCGAGGGGGTAATGGATCGACGCCTCCTGCGGTGGGTGGCGTCCGCCGGAGAGGAGAAGGTGTTGCCGATTGGGCTCGATAAGAAGTCATCAGGAGAAGAAGGCCCTGTTGAGATTTGACATCAACATAAAATTTTTAAAAAAAAAAAAAAAAAAAGGAAAGGAAAATGAGATTTACAGACACGTGAAAACAACCGAAGTTCGAGAGAAATAGAGAGAGAGGAAGGGGGTTACCGTTGTTGAAGTCCGCCGGAGAAGAATCGGAAGCCATGGCTAGAGAGAGAGAGAGAGAGAAGGGGAGAGTGTTGCGGTTTGGAGGGATTGGTTTGGGCAGCGCGGAGTGTCGCTATGCTTGGCGGGTCGGATTTTGGCGCGAAGATGTGATGATTTTCCCGCCAGAAATATAGCTGGCTTGGATAGGTCTTTTTATTTGGTTTATGGGTTCAACTTCGATGGGTCTGAGGGACACCAATTGGTGGATCAAGGATCGTAGAGTCCAATACACCTAAATGCATAAATTTATGAATTTAGTATTTACCCTTGAAACTCATTTTTCCAAATTTCCCGTTCCCTTGTCCTTCTTTTCTATTTAAACGGTTATGATTAAACCACATTAGTATCTTATATTGATTTTTTTTTTATAGACAGATAAAGATAAAAAAAGAAAATGTGAAAGGAGAAGAGAGGAGGAAATTAAGAGGGAAGAGAATTATACTCATTCTCCCTTAACCCCGTAGAAGTACATGTCTCACTATATAAACCTTATTTTTGTCGTCTAAATCTTGAATTGAGTGATGAAGTAAAAATGTTCCAAATGGAAGAAGTGGAGTAATTTTGTAAAGTGGGTGAAGGACAAAGCGATTTATTTGGCTTATAATTTGGATGGGAGAGGACAAAAAGGTGGGATCTTGGAAAAGGTTCATCAACGGAGGAATATCTTGTAAGTGGGGATTTTTTTTTTTTTTTTTTTTTTTAATAAACAATATTATCTATACTAACGGGATTTGAAAGTGGGTTAAGTCTCAAAATGAGCTAGTAATAATGTGGTTCAAATTCTCTTTTAACGAGAATTGAACCTATGGCCTCTCATTTACAAGTGAAGATGAATATCATTAGGTCGTAGTATTAAGTGGTTGTAAGTGGGTTATGGATTTTTTAAAAATGGGTTGCCATCAGTTGGTGAAACCATCAACTTTCCCATAGTGGATGGAGAAGAAAGGGTGGGCAAAGGAAGAAGAATGAGGGATGGCCGATGGGGAAGATGGCAACCATGGCTGCTTTTCCACGGAGGAAGGAAGGGAAGGGACAACAAAGGAATATACAACCTCTCTCATTTGTGTCACATTAGAAGATTTAACCGATTTTTTATGGAGCATAGTGAGAGAAAAAAAAATATGTTTTACGATACAAAATGAGAGTGAGTTTGAGTTTAAGAGGCATATTGCCGTAATTAAGCCTTTTTATGCCACTTTTAACCATCTTCTATTGTTTCTAGACATAGTTTTTCCGTCTCAAAGTTTTTTACTCCATTATACTACATTGCCATAAGGTATTCGGCTTTCTATTTTTTTTTTTTTAATCAGATGCAATGCAAATTTGAATTATGTATGTGTGTGTAATTTGAAGGTTTCTATGTGGATTGAAGATTTAACTTACAAGGCACAACAATATTATTAACAAAAATTGTAAGGTGAAGTGCCAATTTAGTCCTTGAACTATCACCTCAATGAAAATTAGGTCATTGAATTATATTTTAGGTAAAATAAATTCCTAAATTCATTAAAAATTGCTAATTGCATCCCTACTATTATATTCAAAGCTACTTTATCTAATTTTTTGTCACTTGACACACTTTAAATTGTAATATCGTTATTTTCTCGCCTATAAGCTCTTAACGTTTCATATAGGTTGCAAATCTAATGTTTAATTTACCCTCCAAAGTTAAGCAAATGTAACGTCTAATTTACCCCCTAAAGTTAACTATTTACACCATTTTTTTATGTAAAATTACCAATCTAACCTCTCATGCGTATCACATGCAAGTAACATGACTTAAATTGACGGAAAATTTAATATAGTAGCTTCGAATATAATATTGGGGATGTAATTGGTAGATTTTTATAATTTAAGGACTGATTTTTCTGAAGAAAAAAAATAGTTTAAAGACCTAATTTTCATTCAGGTACCGTTTGGTATGTGGGACGGGACGGAACAGAATGGAACAAGGCGTTCCGTCCCACGTTTGGTGCGCCTAAAACAGGTGGAACGAGCTGTTCCACGGGACAAATTTTGAGTGAATTTTCGTTCCACCTCACCCCCTAGAACGACTCGTTCCACATCCGTGGAACACAAAATTATAATCTCTCCATCTCCTTCTTCCTCCTTATTTCCATCCGAGGGCATCTTTGCTCCCGCTCCGTTCCGTTCCGTCCTGTCCCGTCCCGTCCCGTCTCATTCCGTTCCGTCCCGTCCCGTCTCATTCCGTTCCGTCCCGTCCCGTCCCGTCTGCATACCAAACGATACCTCATGTGATAATTTAAAAACTAAATTGACAGTTCACCTAAAATTGTATGTCCAAAGGGGGTAAATAAAAATGAATGCATAACCAAAAGGCCGATTGAGGTCAGTGTGACTGTGTGGGTGCAATCCAAATTCTGAAAACTAGAGTTTTGAGCTGTGCAACTATTGGATGTTTTCCTGTTGAATGAGAGGGGGCTTTAACTTTATTCAGCTTATGTCCATCTCTCTCTTCTCTTGTTTTATTTTATTTATTTATCTCAAAATTCGTAAATACTCTACTGAAAACACTTACCTTTTAGTTGAGAAATTATCTCAACAATCATGTAATTTAGGCAAACTACTCTCACACAGATATGGTATCTGAACTATATATTAATATAATTATGTTTATAAACCAAAACCAATAAAATTATTATTATACCCTTTTGTACACAACTGAAAGAAAATATCAGAAAAGACAAAAATGTGAGTTAAAGTAATTTTGCAAAACAAGTTTTTGCTGTTTATTTCTGAACCTCGCAACTATGTCTTTCGAATATCCTAATTTAACTCTCTCTCTCTCTCACATCTGCACCCACATCTACTTTTTCCACTTTTTCTAACTTCCAATCCACTAGTAGTTTACATAAATGACATAAATTTAATTTAATTTTAAAAAAAAAAAGATTAAGTCAGACACAGTGTGTATGCTACATCTAATATTAATAAAACTAAATTTGTCATCAAAGTATACGGTTACTTGGTCTTTTACGCTTTGTTTGTTATAGCATATTGTCTCGAATGGACTAACTTAAGAACTAAGTTGTATTAGCTTGTCATGGACTAAGTAATATAGTAAAAGTAAAAGGTATGGTGCATTGCCAAACTAAACCACAAACTATTGAGACCCAAATTTTTATCATTTGTAGTTTACTTTTGCCTTAATAAATAAATAAAATATAAAATTTAATAAAGAAAAAAAGGGACAATTAGCCACAATAAACATATTTTGTCATTTTGTTGTAGAAATAATTAGTGTTTATTATGTCATCATTATATCATTGTTGTGTTGTCATTATGTCGTCAATTATATGATCAATATATCGTCGTTACAGAAAAATTATCATTTATGTAAACTTCAAAATATCTAAAGTACGTATTAATAGAATCTTGTTTGGCAACCAGAAATCAATGGAATTACTACTATATATCCTTTTATACATAATTGGAAGAAAAAAAATTAAAAAAGACAAAAATGTGGGCATTAAAGTAATTTCGCAAAACAAGTTTTTGCTTTTTCTTTCCTGAACCTCAAAGCTATGTCATATTGTCAGTACCCTAAACTCATCTCTCTCTCTCTCTCCCTCTCCCTCTCACCTTCGACTTTTTTCTACTTTTTCTAACTTCCAATCCATTAGTCACTTAATACTACGGTTTAATAGTATTCCCTTTCATTTGTAAGTGAGAAGATCTTAGGTTCAATTCACACCAAAAGAGAATTTGAACCATATTATTGCTAACCCATTGTGAAACGAAACCGACCCCCTCCCTTTTGTGTAGATAATATCGTTTGTCAATTCACATCAAAAGAGAATTTGAACCACATTATTGATATCCTATTGTGAAACGAAACCGACCCCTTCCCTTTTGTGTAGATAATATTGTTTATCAAAAAAAAAAAAAAAAAAAAACCTTCCATTCCACTAATTTTTTACGTAAATTGACATTAATTTAATTTATTTTTTAAAAATTTTAAATCACGCACTGTGTATACTAATATACTATTATTCATAAAAATAAGTTCTTCATCAAAGTGTACGGTTACTTGGGCTTTTCCACTTTGTTTGTTACGGTATATCGTCTCGAAGTAGATTAGCTTTAGGACTAAGTTGTATTAACTTGTCATGTCCTAAGTAATATGAAAATAGTAAAGGGTTTGCATTGCCCGACTAAGACACAAACTTTTAAAACCCAAATTTTTTTATCATTTTTAGTTCACTTTTGCCTTACAAAAATAAACTCTAAAATTAATATAAAAAAAGGCAATTACCACAATAAACATATTTTAACATTCTATTCCAGAAATGATCAGTATTTATTATTTCCTTATTATATCATTGTTGTATTATCATTATGTCATTGTTATGTCGTCAATATATAATATATCGTCGTTACTCAAAATGATCATTTCTGTAAACCTCAAATTATGTTTATTATGACTTTTTCCCAACAAAAATTCCTGACAACCACATTCCTCTTCGAATGTTTACCATGGCGATCGTCTTTCTCGAGTGCTCGTGTTCATGGATTATTCCAGTTTCACAACTCAAAGATTTTGCAAGAGCCCACGGAAGCCATCTAATACCCAAATCTTGAATAGCAAGAGACCCCAACATATATTTGATTTTACAGTTGATTGTGCTTTAAACATAATATACCCAGTTTTTTTTTTTCTTAAGGAAAAAAAAAGAAAAAAAGAAAAAAAAACTGGCCCTTAGTATGTGACATGCATGCTTGTGGCTTTTTTTACTATTCTAAAATTCAAATCTACTATCCAATTTGCGAGAATGATAACAATACATGCATTTACTTAATACACTCATCATTAACGATCATATATACAACCAAAAAAAATATATATATATAATATGTGATCATATATGAACTACATAACCATGCTAAGCTCTTAAATAAACAAATAAATAAATAAAAGAGAAGTCAGGATAAAGCCACATATAATTGGCACAAGGAGGTGAAATTTGCTTAATCAATAAAATAAAATATGAAAATCTGTTTCGCAATTTACGAATGATGGGTACTTCTTCATGGTATTATATGCATTGCTAGGATAAAGTTCAAACATTGCCTACTACTCTAGAATTTTTAACTCAAAATCTTTCAAAATCTTTTAACTCATCCCATTAAACAGTCAGAAATTAACCCATCCGACATAAATTAGCTAAAGGTAAATCGGGGATGGGAGTTGGAGGTTTTGACTCAAGACCTTGTGAAACCTAAATTAAGCTCACAATCTGTTTTGTTGGCTCGATTGTCACCGGCAGTGCAAAAAACCATGACAGGGTATGCAAATTGATCATCGTATACAGCACTACTTGAATGGTTTGTATTTATATTTTACTTATATATGTCATTTCTAGGTTTTGGTTACAGAAATATTCATATTTTTCGTTGAAATTGCAAAGGTTAACATTCTGTTTTGTAATTAATTAGGTTTTATTCCACAGAAGCTACTAGTAGAGATAAGAATATCTTAATGATCATGTATACAGTGTTTATATAAATATGAGACCTTTAAAAAAGGATATGCTAACTAGTTTGTGGATTTACAACTTTATGCTGATGTTTTCCAGCATAAGTTATGAAAGACTTTTGTTAGTTTGATTAACAAGGTCAAACATTGTTTTATACTTCTAATTGAAGCACAGATTAAGGCAGCCTTTCTGTAATATATAGTTTGTCATTGAAAAATCAGTACATTAATATATATACAATATTTATATACAATTTTTCATTGTGAAAATCTACTATTTACATGAAGAAAATTAAAAAACGTCTTTTAATATCTGTTCATCTAGCTAGGTTAGTCAGTAGTCATTAAAAACAGATTAATTAGATAGATTAGGAGGAAATTGGGTTAAGAGAGAAGCCGTATCCGGCCTTTATCACTTCTCATGGGACTCGTTTGGTATACATGATTGAATTGGGATGGATAAGATACTAATTCAAGGTATGTTTAAAGAAGAAATGAAACTATGACCAACTTAGAGGTAGAAGAATGATTAGTCAAGAAAAAAACTTATCCATACCAATCATTCAGGAGGATTAGAAGGGAGAAGTTTTCTTCATGTCTCCTCTCAAAATGAAGAATCATTCTCATCTACCTTCAATATGCCTTGAATTTAGAATGTTTTCCATTCGAACTCAATCCTCTATACTAAACAAAATGATAGTTTCTCCTCCATGTGTATGTAAAATTAAAGAATAGGAGCAATATATCATATGCTTTCAGGCGTCTTTTGGGTGGTAATTTAATTCATTTGGTGCTTGCAGTTGCATATGGTTCATGACGCATTTCAATGTATCCTTTGCCTTCAGGATGACAAAGTTTATTAACACCTAAAAAAGAATAAAAGAATAAAATAAACAATCATAATTTACAAACGAACAATACTTGACTACACAAAGAAGAAGGAGGAGTTCCTACTCAAAATTATTCGTTGTCGATTTATAAAACTCTGTTTTTATAATCAGAACCGTTCATATTATAAATCACTCTATAAAGATCCCCTTTGTAAAAAATCAACTAAAACTAAGGTCATTTAGTCATCGAACTGTATAAAAATAAATGGACGGGATTGGTAAAAGCATTGCGGACCGTTTATGTATTTGCTAGAATAGGTTAACTAAACAACCTTAGTTTTAATTCATTTTTTACATAAATGATCTTTACAATGTGATTTATAATATGAACAGTTATGATCATAAGCACAAAGTTCTGTGATTTGAACACAAAGAATTTTGTGTATGAGTTCCTACTCATCTTTGAGTAGGCAAACATTGTTCTTTACAAACCCTTTTAATCGAAAGCTATAAAGATTGCCGTACCTCATGCATGTATTTGTTTTTTTTTCCCTCCTTCCTCCATCCAAACTTGTCTTCGAATTGAAGCCTTTTGTCCAACTTTTTCAATTTCATAGGACTACAATTGGCAAGTAATCCAGTATGGATTCCTACACTACGATGCAATGATCAAAAATAACTTTTATTGTTTATACTCCTGCAATGTCTCTATCCTTTTCCAGGATATATTCCAGAGCTAGTGGCATTTAGAAGTGTGTATATATATATATCTTTTCCTGTATATAATTAATGTGTGAATGTCTTTTTAGCATAAAAGATTCAAAAAAAAATTAGGCATGGGGATTTGTTTAATTAATTAGTGCTTAAAGTTTCAGTTCACAATAAGATGCTCCAATTATATGAGTCTTTTTTTTGTACTTTTAATAATAAAATATCCAAACCTTATGATTCCCCTAACTGTGAAAAAAATTAGTATATAATTATATGATACCCACTTTGAATAATTATTAAGTATGCATGTTAGTGCTGCACTTTATAGAGAGAGAGAGAGATATATATATATATATATATATATTGTTAAAAACTTTATAGAGATATTGAAACTTGTAGACACATGTTTTATCAAGAAATAAATTTTATTTTCTAGCAAAAAAAAATGTTTTTTTCAAGAAAAATAACAGACATTATGTGCAAAATGAATAACAATTAACGTTTCCGAATTTTGTATAATATCGATCCAAATTATTAAAATAAACAAAACCAGCTTTTGATGAGCAGCAATTCCTTTAATTCTATATGGGCCATGCGTCGCTGCTTCACTGCTTCAGGCCTCTGAGATCGTGTCTCTGTATATATGCATTTTCTTGGATGTTTCGGTTAAGTGTAAATATATGTAGTTTGATGCACATGCGAAGTACTTGAGATTTTTATAAAACAAAAACATGCTTCACTGCTCCAGACATTGCATCAAACCGGCAAAGAAACGGAAATGCTGGAGAAAAGTGGTTTCGAAGTTCATAAACAATTATACTTTACAAGTATATTAACCTTGAAGATGAGAATTAACCATAAAAAACTATGCAAGAAGACAAATTTCAAAATTTTCCTGTATGCAGATATACATACAACAACATTTCACAGAGAGAATATCACAGAGAACATCATCACATAATGTAAACATTGAATTTTGAAACAAACATAAGTATATGTAATTAATTACTTAAAGCTCATCTAGCTTCTTCATTTTTTTAATTTATGTCTTTCTTACTTTGGTATATATGAATGTGCTGTATATAAATCTACAATGACACATACCATGTATCTTGCTACTTATATAACTTAATAAGGACGGGATTTGATCTTTGGTCTCCTTCATTATTTACACTCCAATATTTGGTGGAACATATATATATAATACGGGTAATGCTAGGGAGACCAAATATTTTAAATCAAATTGCAAACCAAATGATATATCATCAATAAAAAAACAAGCGTGTTAATCAACACTTAATTAGTAATCCAATCATCTACAACCACATCATTTGGTTTGCAAATTTAGTTTAAAACATTTGGACTAGTTATATATAGGAATAAACACAACATTATAATAAGTAATAATTTTTCCAAGTCCTGTATTAAGAAAACTCGCCTCCATATAATAATTATTGTCAGTAAGTACAAAAATATGATATGTCACGAATAAAAGTTTAAGATGAACTAAAAAAAATTCTATAATTGTTTGAGACAAATTTATTTTTTAGAGTTGATATCACGCCTTTGAGCTTGCTGGTACGTAATACCCATCAACATGGACAAGTTCTTGGTGAAACCACATCATACATATATGCAATAGATTTCTAAGATTGAGTGTCATTCTTTTTCCAATGTTACATCTTGGAAATTGACGTGTTCCATTAGTAGTTCTTTGTATCAGTACAAATTTAGTTAACAAAAACCAAGTAAAATTAAACTTTTTAGCTACACCTCTGTTAAGTAATAACCTCCAAAAAGTTAAAATTGATGTGACCAAACATTATGAATATATAGAGGTTTTACTGTATAAATAAAAATGGTTAGGATGATTGTATGAAAACTATTATTATTACATAATTAATCATGTATCCTTATTTTTTAATTACAAGAACCAATTACAAAGAACCTAGTTAAGGCTCATCATTATTTTGGGTTAAAGGAAAAATTGCGTACCAGGCATGAAAGCATTAAAAGGAATCAACGGATATGAAGAAGGAAGTTGATGATGATGTGGCACTTCTTGATCTGCAGCAGCTGATGAAGTGGAAGCAGTAATATTTGAAGCAGAAGCAGCAGCATTAATAAAATTACTAGTTTGCTTATTCATTACATGCTGGGAGCTGGAACTTTGGCCAGTTGCAGTAGTGTAATCAGGGCCTTGATCATAAAGTATACCTTTGAATACATGCCCCCCGATTACCATACTTGTCTGATAAGCCTGCTGATTGACCGTATCCTCCATGGAGCGCACTCGAACACAGCGAAAATTGGCCATGGAATTCACTTCTGCTGGAAAATTGTTAACATGTTGATTTTGCCCTAAAATACACAACCCATATTAGCAAGATGAAAAATAATATTTATATTAAAATTGATGTTCATTTTATACAAAGAACCAAGGAAAAATTATATCGATGTGTTTCTCTGAAGAAAGAATTACAATATTCCTAAACAGTGGGATAGTACTAGCTAGTGAGAGTAAAGGGAAAGAACACTATTAGGGTTAGTACACGGAGATCACATTCGTCAATCTCCTCAAGAAAAAATCATGATCTATATATATGAATTAAATAGTAATACAAGTACCAGATGAAGAGGGATTGATGATGACGTGCCCAGCTGCTGTCCTCCTAGGGTTGTAGTTGTGCCCTTGATGAAGGTGAGTTGGGTGCTGTGGATCAGTAGAAGGAAGCTGTTGGTGATGAGCGTGGCGCCTTCTGTAGACAGGAACCCAAGTACTTTTGAAGTGAGTTTGGCAGTGAAACCCTTTGCTCTTACAGCAAGTCCTGCATCTCATGTACACACACTCCTTCTTTGATTGATTCCCACAGTCTTGGCATCTGGAACCCATTATTTCTTCTTCTCTTCCTCCTCTTCCTTGCCTCACCATCTTAATTTTTTCATCTCTATCTATAATTAAGAGTTGTAACCCTTAATTGAATACAATCATTGGAATTTCGATATATAGTTTTGATGATTTTCAATCTGAGTGTTTGGGGGTTTTGGGTTTAATTTGTGTTTGTGGGTTGTGTGAGGCCAGCAGCTTTTTTGCTTGTTAAGTGGTAGACAATTAGTAGGAGCTGTGTAGTTCAAAAGGAGATCAATAGTTGGAAAGTAGTAGAATTGCACCATTAAAAGTAATGCAAGTTGACGCCCCCATCAATTCTAGCTTTGAAGCAAACTCTTGTTCTCACTCCCTCTTCATTGTCTTTCAGCAAAGTCGATCTTACCTGGCAGTTGCAAGAATAAAAAGATACTAGAGAGAGAGACAGAGAGATCTAAGAGATGTGGAAAAGGTCGGTGTTTCTTTAAACTTTAAAGATAACATTGATGATAATTCAAAAGCATGGTTGTGTTTTGGAAGTGTGTCTTTGTCTTGTTGTGAATTTAACAAAGGAGAAAAAGTTTATGCCCACCATTCTTGCTGATTCTCACACCGTTATTTATTTTTTTTGTTGTTTTCATTTGCATTATTCAATTTAAATGTCAGAAATAATAATAAAAGTGTGCATATAGTGTAAGGAAACCATTTTCTCTACCAGATTTAGCTCCATCTACCTTTGGTTCACTACCAATTTATAATTTTAAATAATACATGCTTGAGGAGATGTTCTTTTATCCGATAACATGAGTTCATATGTTTTCTTTTGCGGATCCGAACCATTGATCATGTTGATCCTAACCTAACATGTGATGTTTAGATTCATCATAAACAATAGTATTTGTCTAGCGATGAAAGTCCAACAAAAATATATTATTCTCAGTATAGATACAATGTTTTATCGAAGTTAAGGTTTATGTCGAAAATGAACTTGAAGACTATGTTAGAGTTGCTGTAACGAGAGCTAATATTTTAATTTTTGTTAGAAGAAACAATATTTCATTAGAAAAACTTTGACCGCACAAGACGTCTACAGACACTAAGTAATAAACTCGAAAAAGGAAAGCCCACGTCACACCATATAGGACTAGAATTCACTCTTCTCCTCTTTTCATCCCCTTCCCTTCTCTTCTCTCACATTCTCTCTTTTGTTTTTCTCTTTCTATATAAAATTAATATAAGATATTGACATGGCTTACCGTAACCGCTCAAATAGAAGGGGATGGAAGGGGAAGGGGAAAAAAAAGATGAGAGAATCCTACTCCCACCATATAAGCAAGACTCAAAGCCAAGTTCGTACAACCCGCAATAATCAAAACCCTAAGAGCAACTCCACCGTTGCAAAGGCCCCCTAAGGCAAGTCGCTATTGAATAGCCTCCAGTGAACAATAAATGCCTTAATGAACAATAATTGTCTTTTACATCTCCACCCTTAAACTGAATAGCATGGCAATAAGTAATAAAATATTAGTATTTTTTATTTTATAAAATAATAAAAAATAATTTTATTTGTAATTTCGGATATGATTTTTAATCAGTCTTGTTGTACCACATGTTATTAAATAAGAAATCACAACCCAAAGTATTTGAAAAAATATAAAATTATGGTGTAAGTTGGAAGATAATGATAACATATTTATAGAAAAATTAAATCGTTTTTTTTTTATTTTTAAATTTTTTTTGGGGATTTTTTATTTAGTGTTTTAAAATTTTTATTAATTTTTTACTTTTTTTATTAATTTTTTTACTTTTTTATTAATTTTTTAACATTTTTTTATTAATATTTTATATTTTTATTAATTTTATATTGTGACTAATGTTGCCCTAACGTTAGCCATTCATCACCTGGACCTCAGGCTCTCGGGCAATGGATTCCCGCCTAACGTGTCCACCGGGCCTCCCCCGAATCCCATTGCCCTCATAGGCTGGAGCTGATTGCTGGGGCTATTACCTCATTTTTGTCACCTGTCCATCGGGCCAAATACCCTGGTGGAGTTGCTCTAATGTAACCTACAACCCTAAACCATGACTACCACTACGAATCAAAGCCACGTCAGTTACTTATTAGAATGTTTTGTCTATATCTAACTAGTTACTTTAGATTTATATATCGAGTTAATCTTCCTTTTAATTCCATATGTGTTAGAACTCTAAAACTCTACTACATATTTTAAGTTGAAAGACAACTTGCTAGTGTAAAGTTGTCAACTGTGAATATGAATCATTGATTATGTTAGCTCTGACATTGTAATATATAGAAGGCTATATAGAATAGAATCCCAACACAATTTTTTTTCCTTCTAAATATAATTCGTTTGTAACTTTATCTCACAACCTATAAGCCAATCAAGTTCCACACTGCTGACAGTTAACATAGGATGCTTACGTTGCTAGGTTGTACGATAAGAGAAGACATATTTTGGTCTACATATACAACACACACACATATTTCTTTCTGTTTCTCCTTTCCTTTAAGCCAAAGCATCAAGGAATAGTATCTGTCAATCAGTTTAATATAAACAGTACTAATAGTAAATATTGCTACGGATAACTTGCCTAGAGCCACAAATTTTCTCATTCATCTAACCAAAGGTACTATATGCAACTATACACAGCCTACAAGAATTTCAGCTTTTACATATATTCGTCCTTGCACCCGAAAACTCGCAATGATTTCTGACCTTCTTCCTCCTCAACTTTGCATTTCCCTTTTGTCTTGATTTATCTTTTATCTTCTTCTAAAATTTTGCAACAATTTATGGTTTTACATACATGTCTTCATCTCGTGGTAATTTGTTGTAGGGGCCGGGCAGATGGGGCGTCAGGTGTTTCTGGAGTTTGAGTGCGCGCATTATATGAACAGTAAGTACCAGCAGAAATATCTTCCACCAACTGTGTCTTAGCTTTCTCTTAGTGACCTACCAAGTACTGTTGAACACACCACTCGTCCAAAACATTATTCTTTTGTATTTTATTCTCTCTCAGTATTTACCTATTGCAATGAGATCACTCAAGTTGCCACAATTGTGAATTTTTTTTCATTAATTCATTTGATTTTTGTCTAAATGTGTTGTTCAAATTCACAGTTAAATAATGATTTGACAATATAATCTCAAGAAAAAAAGTTTGTAATGTATATATTTAAGTAAGAGGTCTCTTCAAATTAGGGATGAAAACTAGGTCCAACTATAAGGGTAAAAAGGCAGTTTAAAGTACAACGGCGTTAATTCCTTTTTTCACAACCATTACGCCATCAAATTAAGTCACTCTAGATCTCTCCAAATTAGCTTGCTACAAAATACTCCAAAGGCTTGGACTAATTAACGGATTGATTTGGGTTAGGTTGGTTCTATTTAGTCCCTTCATGTTAAATGATCTAAAATAAGCCCACATAGAAAAGGTATAATCCTAACTTACCCAATTGTTAATTAGACCCATGGTTAATCCAAGTTAGAATTGGTGTTAAGTAGCCTAATCAAGTCCTAGTCCGGTGAATTAAACGCCCCCCAAAAGTAAAATTCAAGCAAGTTATCTATGAAAGGAGATGGCTGTGCTATTTAAATTGTCCTGACAAACCGATTTTATTTGGTTCATTGTTGTCACCCGTATGTGCTAAGGTAGGAAAACTTCAGTGAGGCAGTTGACTCCACTTACTCGATAATCTCAACTTATTCTCACACACCAACATCTTTGTATCTTGGTTCGTCCAACTTCAAATTACTCTCACAAGTAACAACATGATTGTGGGAATAAATTCCAATCAATAGAAACACATCGCGTGTACACGAAGTAATAGGTCACATTCTCTACGAAGGTCCTAGAAGCCCAAAATCAACAGGCTCTTGGGTCCAATTCATCGCAAACAGTTCACGCGAACGTCACTTGACCTATGCAGATCACCCTGATATTTAATGGGTTTGCTTATCAATCTCTTAGCATGGCTAGACTTTACAAAGCATATTCCAAGAATCTCATAGGAATATTCCTCAGTGTGTAAAGAACGAAATTGGACGCTAGGGGTTAACTCCTCAATTCTCTATAATTAGTGAATGCCAACCATTTTATTTTGGTAATTAAGAATTCTCACTCACACTTTTATTACTTCATACAGTCTTTATGCCTTACACACCAATGTTAGTCTAGTTACGTTTGTCTCTTTTCTTGTGTGTGTGGGTTTTTGTCAATTCAATCTAAGGCGAAAATTTGCTCTCATAATAATAGTTTGTTATTGGGTGATCACACAAATCTAATCACTGACACCTTGACTCAAAACAAATTGGGATTGTTGATTTACTGCTCTAAAGAATGCTTTGCCATTGAAAACGAATTGATGGCTTAGGGCACTGCTTCTAGTATGTGATGATAGAATTGGCCAACTTTCAACGCCAAATGGTGTCATTTCATGCAAATTTGACGCACAAAATACAAGCAGAAGATATGTAAAATGGATTAAAGCAAATACAGTAAGGCAGGAGCAGAAGATGGATTAGGCAGGCAGGAGCACGACACAAGTTTCTGCTCATTTAGCACACGACACAACAAAATACAACTTGTCAATTACGAAACAAGCTAGGCACACACAAAAAGGAGAGAGAACATTTGTTTAAGACAACTAAATTTTAGAAAGACGGTCAGTGGTCTAACATTGCTATTATCATTCACAACTTAATCACTTGTTAGACGAAACAAGTGTGAGATTTTATTTTAAAAAATCTCGGTATATTTAGTAATACAATATTTGTAATTTATTTTACAGAATTTTAATAAAAATGGTTTAGAATAAAACTATTTTAACAAAAAACCAGCCTAAAATAATACACGAGCTGGAATACAAAGCCCAACACACTCAAAGATAACTTTCCATAATTACCCCTAACGGAAAGAGGAAGAATAAAAGTTTCTGTCTTCATTTCCACCCCACGTGGTCTCACTCTTTCATATTTAATGTTCTAGTAATTTACTTTCCAATGTAATTTGAACATCTAGCATCCCAACATGTTTGAGAAAGGGGCGGACTATTCACACATCCTATTTTACTTTTCACACATTCCTTAATAATTTATTTTTGTTGATTTTCTTCACTTCATCCGATCCAACGATCGAAAATTAAAAAGGTGTGTAAGCAGTAAAATGAGATGTGTAAATATCACACTCCTTAAGAAATGATATGGGGCCCCACCTCCCTCCAGGCGTCACATCCCAGTGCTCCCTCCATTTTTTATTTATTTATTTTTTAAATTGTTGTTCAAATGCTTTTTTTTTTGTCACATTCAAGTTTTTTTTTTGTCACGTGTTTTACACTTTTATTTTGTTTTAAATTTAGAATAAATTCATATGATTTTTGAAAAATATTTTGTAAAGTATTACGGAGTTGTAATTATTTAAACTTTCATCTCATTCTATGAAATTACCAAAGCACCAAAGATAGATAATGAGTTTACCTTCCATCTGCCTAGTCCTCTTAAACCCCATTTTGCCATCTGACTAGCAACTAACATCTTTTATAATCACAAGAAAGTGTGTTTTCTTCAATTTCATAAATAATGTATAATTTTGCAATAGTTCCAGCAATAGTGTGCGTTATTTTTTGTTCAAAACTAGAATTAGTGTGAGTTATTTAGTTTTGATTCCATAAATGGTGTTTATTTTGTTACCTTTTATAAATAGTGTGAGTTATTTTGGATCAATTTCAGAAATAGTGTGGGTTATTATGTTGTAGTTTTAGAAATAGTATGGGTATTTTGGTTCACTTTCCTAAAATATTGTGGTTATTATGTTGTAGTTTCAAAAATAGTGTAGGTTCATATGCTGTAGTTCCAAAAAAAAGTGTGGGTTTTATGCTGTAGTTTCAGAAATAATGTAGGTTATTTGGGTTCACTTTAAAAAATATTTTGGGTTATTATGTTGTAGTTCTAGAAAAAGTGTAGGTTATTATGCAGTAGTTTCAGAAATAATGTAAGTTATTTTGGTTCACTTTTAGAAATAGTGTGAATGATTATACTGTAGTTTCAGAATAGTGTAGATTATTATGTAGTAGTTCTAGTAATAGTGTATATTATTTTGGTTTACTTTCAGAAATAGTATGGGTTATTACATTGTAGTTCCAGAAATAATGTGGGTTATTTTGGTTCACTTTCAGAAATAGTGTGTGTTATTATACTGCAGATCCATAAATAGTGTGGGTTATTATGTTGTAGTTTCATAAATACTGTAATTTATTTTGGTTCACTTTCAAAAATAATGTGTGTGATTATACTGTAGTTTTAGAAATAGTGTGAATTATTATGTTGTAGTTCCAACAATAGTATAGGTTATTTTGGTTTATTTTCAGAAATAGTGTGTGTTATTGCATTTTAGTTCCATAAATAATGTGGGTTATTTTGGTTCACTTTGATAAATAGTGTGGGTTATTATGTTGTAGTTTCAGAAATAGTGTAGGTTATTTTGGTTCACTTTCAGAAATAGTGTACTATTGTTTTAAAAATAGTGTGGATTATTATGTTGTAGTTCCAACAACAGTATAGGTTATTTTGGTTTACTTTCAGAAATAGTATGAGTTATTACATTATAATTCCAGAAATAATGTGGGTTATTTTGGTTCACTTTCATAAATAATGTGGGTTATTTTGTTGTAGTTCAAGAAATAGTGGTTCACTTAAGAAATAATGTGCGTTATTTTGATGTAGTTCAATAAATAGTGTTTGTTTTGCTCCCTTCCATAAACATTATGGGTTATTTTGGTTCGGTTTCATAAATATTTTTATATTGATTGCATAGTGTTCTACCATCATTGTTAATCACACTCCATGTTATCGTTAAACATAATTTGCTCACATAAATTGTCAAAGACCTGTAGCTTAAGTGGTTCGATTCTCAACATTCCTTCTATGTAAACCTCATGCCTTTATTAGACAGAAGTAAAATATGGTTGCTTCATTTGAAATTGAATGATCGAGTTTAAAATAAAGGAAAAGAAGAAACAACAAAATTGGACATTGCTGATGAAAAAAAATAATATGAATCCATTGAATTTACAATTTAGACAACATATTGTTTGAAGAAAATAAAAGAACAATAATAATAATTAAGGATCTTGATCTTAATCAACAAGCATATTGTGATAATAATTGATCATATTGTAAGTAGGGTCAACATAATCAAGAAATGACTTTACAGGGACCCTCGTTCCATTCATCTCTACCTTCACTGGCTTTCCAAGGCATCATTTCGCACCGACCTGATTTCAATCCGGCTGAAAGTACTCCAGATGTTGTTAAATTCGCAACTGCATCATAGTGGGTTGTATTACCTCTAATTTACTGACACAGTTGATAAATTAGTTTTCATGGAGACAACGTATTATTTTATGAGGATAAAGAAAATAAATCAACCCGTTTGAGCTGATTGCTAATGCATTAAAAGTGCTTGAGTTAATATTTGAACATTGGATTTGAATGAAAGAAAGTCTAAGAGTGCCTAACTAAAAGAGAACCTACCTGAAGCCCAGCACCAAGCCCAAAGGCAAATTGAAGCCTTCTTAGCAAAATGCAAGTCATGTGCTTGCCACTGAAATGACAAGTGATGGAAATTAACCTACTACCAGTCAAAGAACACTTTTCAGTAGCATTACAAATAAAACGTTGATGACTCACTACCCTCCAAGTAAGGATGGGCAAAATACCCATGGATTTGGGTAACCGCGGTTATCCGCCCATTTAAAGTTAATAGTTACGGTTATGGTTAGACGAACAAATGGTTATGGGTATAACCGTTTATTCGAGAAATTTACATGGGCAGTTATGGGTATTACCTGTTGTTATAATGAGTATCCATCAGTTATGGATATTAATAACAGATATTCATTTACCCATTTAATTTAATATATGTAAAATTTAAAAAAAAAAAAACAAAAATCCTAAATTGTCAATCTCTACGCCAGACTGAAAGTCTCAAACGCCCCCCCATCTCCTGCTCATCTCTCCCTCCTCACTGCCCTTTCTCTCATCTCCGGCACTCATCTATCTCTTCTCGACGACTCGGTCCACCTTTGTTGTACTATTTTTTTCATTAATAAAAGTTTGTTTCGTGTAAAAAAGAATATTAATCAATAACTCATGAATCAAAATCTCCGCTTCGGTTATTCTAGTTTTGGCGGACAAGTATTATAATCACTTTGAAGGACTATGTTGGAACAAATATTCTGAAACATGGAGCATTTATATCATGGATGTGCTTTTGTATACTGTGCTTTCTTAAACTGTTGGATTACCTGGTTCAAATAATGTCGCATGGTTCCCGTTTACATGGACAATTTATATTGCCTTGACAATTTCCATTTTATTTTGTTATCTGAGTTTTGACTGTTCCATTTCAGGCCAAAGACATCTCAGCAGCAGAGGACCAAGCGCCTCTCTCTCATTTAGCATTAGCTAAGATACTAAATTGGGCATCTCGATGCATGCTAAAATATACTTATAACGGTGTTTAATTTTCAAAAAACAAAAATTATAACAAATTTTTCTTTTGTAATTTTTAAGTTGTTAAAAAAAAAAAAAACAACATGTAGATGGGTGAAAAAAGGGGTACATGGATAAAAAAAAAAGGATAAACGGGTTCAAAAAGGGTAAACAGGTAAATGGTTATGATTAAAAGGGTAAACGGTTATAGTTAAATGGGTACACATTTATGAGTATAGTTAACCCTTTATAAACAGTTATGGATATGAGTATAATCGTTTATGGGTAAATAACCGCGGTTACCCACACACCATAACCGTTGCCGCAAGAACAAAGTTATAGCAATCGGGCTAAATTGCCTATAAAAGGAGGAAGAGGCCCCAGAGATAAAGACACTCAACCAATCAAACAAACAAATATACAAACTCTGCTCTCAAGCCAGATTTGCCTCCAAAAGCTGAAATCAACCCAGATTCAGTCCTTTTTTAGCGACAAGCTATCTCTTGTCCAGTTTAAAGCTCTGCTATCTCTCTTAGCGGCGTAGTATCGATTCTTTTGTGTAAACCTGTTTACCATCCATCTCTTTTTAGCATATAAACCCTTGTTAATTCAAAGAGAAGTAATTGCAAGAAGTTAAGCATTGCCATACAAGGTGAAATTTTGCCCGAAGCTCTTTGTTTGTTTTCTAAATTTGTAGATCTATTACTTAATGCATTCTCCAGTGTGTATTCAAGTCATATCCACTTGTTTTCCTACTTTAAGAGTCTTATTTGTATCTGGATCAGGTTAGTTTACATTAAAATCAATCAGGAACCCCTTTCATTCGAACATACAAGACCATGAACTAAAAGTCCTTGTTTACAAGGCAAGAAAAAGAACTTAATGTGAATTTAACTCATCCACGACAATCCTTTGATAACAAGAAGTCCGAGTAACTTGGGCGCAAGTAATCTACTAAAAACACACTTGTTCTACATCCGCTATACTGAGATAGCAGTGGCATGCCTAGCACTCAGTTAGTTTTGATTGCGAGCCTCAAGGCCTACACCTAAGGCCCCACAAAGACACCTTTCAGAACTAACTTTGTCCTCTTCTTGTAGCACATCAACAAGTAAGAGCCCAACTACACATCCAAAATGCCAATCCCTTGGAGAGCTGTGTTGAGGTCCGAGGATCCTTCTCCAGAGAAATCTTCGCCCCAACAAGAAGAATTAAAATTAGATTACTAAATCATCCCATGTATCACTGAGAGAACATATGTCACCCCAACTTCATACCTTTCTATCATTTAGTGAGATACTTAGAATAGTAGCTCCCAATTGAGGTTTAGAGGAAGCCGACTGTGAGGAACAACAGTTAAATTGCCAATTCATTGTTAAACAAGGAAACAAACACATACATTATTCAACGCAGAATGACCAATCGATGAGTTTTTCAATTTACAACCTGTAAAATTCACTTGCCTCTAACACGCATGAGTCCAAGTTATTGTTCTCTTGTATGTTGTTCCTAGCAAAAAAATTGATCAAATATCATTATTCATGTAATGCACCAATTTCAGTTTTGTTTAAGAACCAGCAAATAAGGTCAAGGTTGACCCTCGTTTTCAAGGTTATAGCATCAACTCCTTTGTAATCTTGACTAAGTTGCCTCATTTCAATTTGAGAATACAAATACTTTGGGTCACCATTGCCTGTCTCAACTCGATCTTGAGATCAGTAATGAACTACAAGCAAGCACGTCAATGTATAAATGGTTGTTCAGTTACGCGAACAAGCAAGCGAGGTGTAATAAAAATTTGACCGAGTAAGCTCAAAATCACCCGATCGTATTAGATCAACTTATAAGAATGCCAAATACTGCATCTCACATACCCAGAGGAAAGCAGGCGAGCCCAAAGCCATATCTACAAGAAATCTTCAATGTTCAAGCATATTCCTGCATTCCCCTCGCCGAAACGCAAGAGACCATCTACCGTAACATGTCGACTTTAGGTTCTGCTACGATGCTCGACGGCCTTCGTGTTCTAATGCAAGAAGAGATGCATCTTCCACTTTCACCTATGAAAAGTGAGGAAAATATCATACAAATGACAACCATTAACTATCGAGGAGAAACTTATATGAACTAGAGTCAAGCACGCGAAAAAACTTGCGAGTCTTCGGGACTTCCCATAGGCAAACTTTTTACACGAGTTTGTTGACCCGTTTCAAGTTGTTCTTCTAAGATTTATCCTACAGTTTTGAGCATTCATCAGTTTGTCTGTACACAAAACCCAACTGGACAAACTATGCAGATTTCATTAAACAACAGACTACAAAAATATCACAACAGAAATTTTCAAAAAAATTATCCAAGTTACCATTCTAAACTATCATCACTGCAATCATTTTATAAAAACTTACACAAGCATGCTAGTGAATGTTGTGAACTGAAGAGCATTTGGGAAAGAACGTGAATTTTATAGGTAGAGTACATGTATACATCAACTCTCATCGATTGGAAATCCATTTCAAACCCATATAGGTAGATACATGTATACATCCTGCTGCAATATTTGGTCAATCGGAATTCGGAAATCCATTTCAAACCCATAGAAAAATTAGTCATAGTAATCCTCAATAAATCACGTCCGTCGTCTCGATGACGAACTCGGTGGAGAAGATGTTCGTAAGCTTGGGGCCGTAGCCGTTGCGTCCACCGGTGGTCTTCTTCACCGTATCATAGTAATTGCTACTAGTCAGGAGATGTACATAGACCCTCTCCTCCTGGTGAATCTCGACAGGAGCTCCAGCGACGTTGTTGTAGACGCTGATGCAGTTCTGCTCGACGTCAATGGACGGAGACAATGAGGAAATGAGTGAGAGTAGTACCTGATGATGATTGAGAGCGGGTGAGACGGCGAAGGTGGTGACGGTTGGGGCGACAGAGCACGGAAGAGGAGGATTCAGACGCGGTTCTTCTTCCTCTCTCTCAGATTCAGACGAAAATGAGTGGCATGGGGCTCAAATGAAACAGCAAGACACCAAAGATTGGAAGATTGAATTAAGGTCAGTGGAGCCAAGCTTTTCGTCGGTCGGGGTCGGGGCGGGTCTGAGGTAGCAGTGGTGGCGGAGATCGTTGTCGTTGTGTCATGGAGAGAGAGGGAGACACAGTATTGCAGAGAGATCAGGAAGAGATATTGGACAGACAAGAGACTTGCCGTTAGAGGCAAAATCGGAAATTAATTGGTCGAGTCATCTTATTTTGACTGGTTTAGGGCTTACATCATTATCATGAATTTAACCACAAAAGGCCATCCTCTGAAACTAGTCCAAAACATGTAAGGGCATGTTTGGGTAGCGAACGAGCTACAATACAGCTTCCAGAGTTGATCATAAATAAGCATCCTTCAAAAGCCCAAAGCTTCACTGGTCTTGAAGAAGCATTGGATTTCATGCAGAAAAATGTGCGACAAAGAATTTCCCGTTAAAACAAAGGATAAACCAAGAGAAACAAAAAACTGGTGAATGGTGTAGACATGGAAGCATAAATTCCAGAAATGTTGATGACTGGTAGCCTGAATTCACAAATGTACAAAAGGGAATGCCAGCTATTGCAAGTTTTCTTCACTGGTACGTAACAATGCGTGATGCTGAAATTACAAATAGAAGATCTAACACTTGTGGAAATCAAAATCTAACAGCTTAAACAACACTCGTATCACAGATGAAGGGAAAACTTGCAATTGCAATTTCATCTTAAGTATTCTTCAAGACGCGGTATTCTTTCTGATTAATTCTAAAACCAAAGATGAAGGGACAACTACATCAATCTAATCCAACAAAACTTCAAAATTCTAAGAAAAACAAAATCAAAATTCAGTCATAAATCATAGAGTAAATTCGAGGATCGAAAATTCTAAGGTGCTCCGGAGTAGGAACGGATATATTCATCCACTATCAGACAGATCAAATGTAAAGCAGCAATTGCATCACAAATGGACCCCAATTCCAAATAGTTGCCCTTCAAAATTTCCGTTTTCCTTCCCTAATTACCTCAACCAAACCGGTTCCAGAAAAACCAAAACAACAAAAAAAAGACAAAGCACATGGACAAAGAACCAATGTAGAACAAATAACAAAACATACACAGCCAGTAACGTCATCAACTAAATATATTATATTCTTAAATGATGATGAAACATCATAAGTCGGACAGAGACACAGAATCAACCCATATTTACCAAATTAACATATTAAATTTAAATACATCTAAACCCTGTTATAAAAAGATAACCAAATCTCCAAAGCTCCAATCTTTGTCAGTAAATATGCTTCAATCCCAGGCCATGCTTCCCGCGAACGCAGCCAGGCCTCGCAACCATGTACGGAGACCGCTTCGAATTGTTCATCCTCGGAATCATCCTCTTCCCCAATTTCCTCATCCTCTGCCGCCCGAACTTGTCGCTGACCGACCACGGCACCAGCTCGTCGTCTAATCCATACCCATCCTCCTCCTCCTCCTGCTCACCATGACCCTCATCCTCATCGCTGCCGTCGTCCCAATCGCTACGGAGTTTGAGATTGAGACCCACATCCACAAATCGGACGAGATGGGGGCGGCGACGACGTTGGGCGGGGATCGGATCGGCCACCGGCAGAGGGATCAAAGGGGAAAATGAAGCGGGCCCGATGATAAGCCTATCGAACCGATTTGCTTCTTCGTCTTTGTCCGTTTGTTCGGAGTCGGAGCGGTGGTGGTGGTGGTTTTCCTCTGAGTCGGCGTCGGAGGCGTCGATGAATTCCCAGTGTGTGAGACCCAAGAGTTCTTCTCCGTCTTCGATTTCCAAGAATTCGAATTCTTCGTCCATGGAGTTTGCCCTTGAAATTTTTCCCAAATCCATTTCGGTCTGTTGCTTTTCTTCCCCTTTTCTTTTGAATTTTGAAATGAATTATTTGGGATTGGAACAGTCAGTTGAGTTTTTATACAAAATGGTCTCTCGAGGAATCTGAGGTGCACGGAGAGGATGGTGTGTCCGCGCGTACAAGTCATCTCATTCCATTGGTGCACGTGAATCCCCCTAATGGGTATCTTCCACGTGTCATACCATAGGAAACTTTTTAAAAAAACCTAAATAAATAATGCTACATAAACTAATTTTTTAAACTAACTTTTAACTAAATTGAGTTTTTTTTTTTTTTTTTGTTAAATGATAAATTTTATTAGATTAGATGTTATATTATTCACTGACTAAAATTGAATCTATGCCTTGTGTAAAAGCTAATACATTTCCAATACTATAATAAATGGTCACTTCCTAACCCAATTGAATTTAGTCTACCAGTTTTTTGCCTAGCATTACGCTTACTAAATTGTAACCAAAGGATACTTAAAAACTAAAGCACTAATCAGTAAATTTTCGCTCAATTAGAATTTTAGTTCTCGAATTAGAAGTCGAAGAATTTTTAATTTTTTCCTATTTTTGAGTAAGTATTCAAACATCTGCTTATCTCCACTTTAATTTCTAATTTTATTTATTTATTTGTTTTGTTGGTGATATGGATCTTATAGTGAGCAGGGACGTGGAATGTGGATGGAAGAGGCTGTCAGTTACTTCTTATCTTTAATGTGTGCGATTTGTGGCGCTCTTTTTCCTATCTCGAAGTTTTATCTCATACGATTTTTTCGGAAATATTATTTTACAGCGGTCATTTT
This sequence comes from Pyrus communis, assembly GCF_041283825.1. Classification (NCBI taxonomy): domain Eukaryota; kingdom Viridiplantae; phylum Streptophyta; class Magnoliopsida; order Rosales; family Rosaceae; genus Pyrus; species Pyrus communis. The sequence goes on along the minus strand of NC_142574.1, from coordinate 5,789,073 downwards.
TGTTGTTTTTTCCGTAATATGGGTAGCGTATCTTACGTAAGATGTAGTTTTACTTCCGATATTCACGTTGGGTTTTGGTTTGTCATTTTTTGGCCATCCCTTTGTATTATCTTTTAATAAATCATCTACTATTCAGACGAAAAAATGGATAATAATCTATGTACTTATCACTGCGTATAAAATGGTCTTTTAAACTTTTGTTCATTATTTTCCCCATAAAATCTTTTATTTTGGACAGAAGTTTTAAGAAAGTTACCCTAAGAAGTTCATTGCTCCATGTTATCATAAGTTCATGAACCAATACTCGCAAATTTTTTATTCAACGAAAAAAGATCCAATTTGACCAAAGTTTTAATGCAAATTCGAGTGGGCTCAACCTTCAAAAGTGACACCATCTACTATGCAATGTACAAGCACCAGATTAGTTATGTAAAACCGATCAAAGTAACCACAATAACATAGGAGCAGAAGATGGGTTAGGCAGACACGACACTACTAAAAATGGGGATCATTGGTCATGATTGCCATATTGATCAACACTCAGTCACATGTCAGCTATGCAGAATTGCTCAACAACCAATTGAGGCATTACGTCGAACATTTGGAGAGCAGTGTCAAGGGTTGTATAGAAATTTAATGTGGCAGCTCCCAAGACCTCAATGGAGTAGGTTTTCGATGTTTTACAGCATCCAAAAAGACTCATTTCAGACGGAACGCTTAAGAGGAGTGGAAGAGCTTCAAGCCTAACATTAAGGCTACAAGTCTCCTGTTTCCTTTTGTGTGTCTCATTTGTGTCTTTTTTGATAAAATTTTGACACATGTTCTCTAATTTAACTTATAAATAAAGAGACACACAAAATGGGACAGTAGATCTAGAGCCTAACCTTAAGGTTGAATCTTTAGCAACACAACTGATAAAAAAATTTAGATCATATATAAGTTTTTGACCTAAAAGAAGAAATTATGGTGCGATATGGTTATGTAAGAGCAAGAAGGAGAGAAATGAAGAGAGATTCATGAATTGGATGTTAGACCATCTCCAACCGAGGACTGGCCAGATGACTCATTTTAGCCCTCTGGCCCTCCAAGATATTAATATTTTAATGAACAGTACATGGCCATATTTTCCTCCATCTCCAACCAAGGCCCAAAGGGTTATAGGGCTCGTTTTAGCCCTGTCACAAAAAACCGTCTCCAACCGAGGGTCAAAGGGCCATAAGGCCAAACATAATTTATTATTTAAATTTAAAAACTACAACAACTTAAATTCAAATCCAACAACAACTTAAATTTAAAAACTATAACGGTAACTGGCCCAAAAAACCAAAAAAATTAGAACTTAAATTTAATGAATGGTGTAGGTATTTATAGGGGGAAAAAAATTAGAATTTTTAAGAATTAAAAAAAAAAAAATTGAATACAACGGCTAGTTTTTTTAAGCAATCCTATCGGTTATAATCGACAAGAATATATTTAATTTTTAATATAAATATATTTTTGTCGGTTATAACCGACAAGATTGCTCTATTTTATGGCCAGCCCTTTGTCCCTTTCAGATTTCACGAGCCTTTTGGCCTAGCCCTTGGTTGGAGATAGTTTTCGGGCTATTTTCGGCCATCTGGCCTTCTGGACCCTTCGAGGCCATCTCCAACTAAAAGTTGGCCAGAGGCCTTGTTTTAGCCCTCTGGCCTCCAAGATATTAATATTTTAATGAACAATACATGGCTATATTTGCCTCCGTCTCCAACCGAGGGCCAAAAGGGCCAGAGGGCTCGTTTTAGCCCTATCACAAAAAACGGTCTCCAACCAAGGGTCATAGGATCATACATAATTTATTATTTAAATTTAAAAACTACAACAACTTAAATTTAAAAACGACAAATTAAATTTAAAAACTACAAATTAAATTCGAAAATAACATTAACTTAAATTTAAAAATTACAACAACTTAAATTTAATATCCATAATCAACATCATCTTCATCATCTGCCATCGTAGGAGTATAAAAAATATGAAGTTATAGGAAAAAATGGAATTTAAAAAAAAAAATTTGTGAAATAGAAGTTATAGGAAAAATGGAATTTAAAAAAAAATATGAAAAATAGAGTTATAGGAAAAAATTTGTAAATAAAAAATAATAATAATAAAACTGTAAAAAAAAAAAATTCAAATGCAACGGCCAGCTAACGTCAGCTAGCTATTGCATTTGAATTTTTTTCTTAAGCATTCCTGTCAGTTATAACCGACAGGAAAAATGATTTTTCTGGCCAGCCCTCTAGGCCTCTTCGATTTCGTGGGGCCCTCTCAGATTCCATATCCCTCTAGCCTAACCCTCGGTTGGAGATGGCCTTATGTGTGCTTAATATAGACAAGAAATGAAGAAATGAAGAGAGATTCATCAACAATGTTTTGTACTATTGGTCATATTGGAGCAATAGTTCCTCAGCTTTATTTTTGTGACTATTGATCCCTCAACTCGTCAAAATGTGGAACTATGATCTTTTTCGTTAACATTGCCAATAGTTTCGTTAAACTTAGTCACGTACGTGGCACATGAGAATGATTGTTAGGGCAAATAAAGAAACATAATATTTCATGAGGGTTGAAGGCAATTGAATGCAAAACCCATCCCCAATTGAAACTCTTTCCATTCCTAATTGAAACTTCCTCGATGCCCAATCTCATGTTCCTCAAATTCCCACCATGTTGACCAATCTACTCGGAGCAAATTGGATTAGTTTCTTCGATAAGACCCTCACCGGAGAAACAGTGAGGAGCTCAAAACTAAAAGGCACAAGTGAAATCACTATCTTCTCTGATGGCTTCAAGAGCTTCAACTTGTTTTTATGGAACATGTACACAACAAATGTGGCCACTCCTTTTATTGAAATTAGGTTTTTCCCTTACAAACGGTCACGTGACTGAATTTAATGAATTATTTGACGGTGTTAATGAAAATGATCATAGCTGCACATTTTGATGAGTTGACAGATCAATGGTCACATAAATAAAATTGAGGGACTATTGCTCTAATTGGGTTAAAATTAAAGGACCATTGTTACAATTTTTCCTTTTCACTAACGCCGTCTATTTTTTGGTAAAATTTAGGGGTATATTTGGAACTTCAATTCACATCACTAATAATGAATTAAAAAATGAGGAAGAAAAAAAAAACCACAAAAATCAGATTTTTTTGTGTAAGAAAATTGAATACACAAGATTTTTTTTCGTAATTTAATATCTGATTTGTTAGTTGTTCTAAGTCCAACTACATTTTGATCTCCTACTAACTTTGAAATCACGTTGCTTAATATTTACAAGTTTCTAAAGTCCAACCATTTTCATTTTTTACTTTTATTGTTCAAATTACACTTTGTTTAAAGTTTTAGATAATGATTTATGAATTTTCAGTTGTTTTTTTTTTTAAGTTTTAAGTTGAAGTTCTTATTATACCCTTAGATTTAACGAAAAAAGGATGTCGTTAGTGAAAATGACCAGTGGTACAACATATTGTTAAGTTCGAAGACTAAAGAAACTAATATGGAAGTTCTTAGACTAAATTAAACTACCCATAAAGTTCAGGGTGGCACACGCTGACCCAGAAAGTCCACTAGGAATCCGAATCGAGCTGTGCTGGCCGACACTTGGAAGGTGACAAAGCCATAATGTGTGATGATGTGGAAAAATGTGAATAAATTTAAACCCAAAGTACTTCTCGGTTTAGAGTTCCGTAAAAGTTTAACCAAAATTTAAAATCCTCTTATGCTTGGTTCTACGAGCCCGTATAGTAAGAAGTACAGAATTCTTTTAGCGTATTGCTGAAGTATTCGACGAAGTCAATTGTCACATCCCGACTCGGGCGAGACCACTTTCCGGGTCCGACTCCACCGTAGCACGATATTGTCCGCTTTGGGCCCCGACCACACCCTCACGGTTTTGTATCTGGGAACTCACACGAGAACTTCCCGATGGGTCACCCATCCTGGAAATGCTCTCGCGCGCTACTCGCTTAACTTCTGAGTTCCTATGGAACCCGAAGCCAGCGAGCTCCCAAAAGGCCTCGTGCTAGGTAGAGATGAGAATATACATATAAGGATCACTCTCCTAGGCAATGTGGGATGTCACACAAGGACCATAATTACAATTAAGCCTTCTTGTTTTTATAACATCACATGCAGAGGTAAAAAGGTCTTTCCATTGTTTTCTGTTATTAAAAAAAAAAAAAAAAAAAAACCTCTTGGCCCTGTCATCCACGCCACCCACCACCTCCTCCTTTCAGAGAGATTTTTCAGGGTGACCGAAATATAAGGCAACATGTCATATGTCATTATATAATTAGAGGAACTTTTTTTTTTCAAGTCTCTCTAGTTGTATAATGACATGTGGTGTACCATCCCGTATTCTGATTGTACTAAAATATCTCTCCTTCTCTGGAGCCCCCAACTTCTACAAATCCTGACGTTTGCTTCCTAGCCAATTATTTGCTAGGTGAAGGACAGGTGCCATGAACGTACGAGGAATTCAAGCAATTTAAGGTCCTCCTAAAAGTAAAGAGAAATACTATTATATTTTTATTATCCACAATAAGGGGTTAGGAAGTAGATTAAGCCTCACAATGGACTAGCTGTATAATTTGGGTCGAATTCTTCTTCGATGAGAATCAAACATAAGACCTCTCATTTACAACTGGAGAGGAGTACTACCAACTGACCTCAAGTCTGTATTGAATATACTTAGGCTTGGAGTCAAACAAAGTCCATTAAACTCTATATACAATATACACCTCTAAGGTATGCAGTGGATTAGCGGTGTGGTTATTGGCACTCCAAAATAGTTAACATGTACCCTTCCCGTAGACAAATTTAGGAGAAAAATAACATTAAAAGAGTGCATAATGACTTTTTGATAATGTCAATAACAGATAAAAAAAAGAGAAAACTTGTGATGTATAATTCAAATGAAGCTTTTATGGAAACCCCAAATTATCCAATTCAAAATGAATGAAGCTTATTATTTGTCATTCTTCTCTTATGACCACGATTATTTACATGAAACTGCTAATTCCTTTTCCGTGACAAATCATTTTAAATAGGTATATAAGAGCAACTCCAGCGTGACAAAGGCCCATAGGGCAACTTACAATTAAATCCCCCCAGTGGACAATAACTGCCTTTAATAAACAGTAACTGCCTTTTGCATCTCCATCTCTAAACTAAATAGCCATGGCAATAGGTAATAAAATATTAGTATTTTTTATTTTATAAAATAATACAAAAAATTTTATTTGTAATTTTGGATAAGATTTTTAATCGTTCTCGTTGCTTCACGTGTCATTATCCGAAAAAACAATTTTTGGTGATAGATTTCGATAAGATTTTATCCAATGTCGTTGTGCCACGTGTCGTTACCTTTTCAGAATTGTTGAGGATAGATTTCCGATAAGATTTTTAACCAATCACGTCGCGCCACGTGTCACAATCTGTTTATAATCTTTGATGATAGATTTCGATTATATTTTTAACGAATGACGGCATGCCATGTGACATTATCTATAAATTAATCCTTTCTTTTTCCTCCATATAACCCACCATCCATCCTAAGAAATCACACACCAAAATCAAAATCTCTATCATTATTCATAGTTTCTGCTTCCTTCTTACAATGTCACCTTCAAGAATGTTGTGGGAAATTGATGAGTAAGAGAAATAATTGTTTAAGCAAGGGGAAGAAATGTTCAATCTCCAGGTGTGCGAATATGAGATGGATGAGGAATAGGATGAGGAGCGTAGAAGGAGAAATGACAAAACAAAAGGCCAAAGAGCCTCACATTCCCGTCGAGTCATCCAAGATGTGGCTCAGATCTCCAGGCCTAGCCGTTCCGCAAACATTGATAGAAGTAAGCAACGACGAGGTACAGATCTCTTGGACGATTATTTTGTCTGTAACAGTGCATTCCCTGATACGTACTTTAGACGTCATTTTAGAATCGAACAACATTTGTTCAACAAAATCATGATTGCTGTTTGCAATTATGATTCTTACTTTGTGCAAAAGAATGATGCTTTTGGTGTTATGGGTCTCATTCCTGAGCAAAAAATTAGTGCTGCCTTGCGGATGCTTGCATTGGAGCATCTGCAAACCAAGTGGATAAGATAACGAGGATGGGGAAATCAACCATTCTTGAGTCCCTGATGAGGTTTTGCTCTGCAATTGAGTCTATCTAAACCACAAAGTACCTTCGGAGACCTACTGAGATAAATTTGCAAAGGTTTCTGAAAAAGGGCGAGATGTGAGGTTTTCCTGGGATGATTGGAAGTATTGACTGTATGCACTAGACCTGGAAAAACTGTCTAAGTGCATGCCAAGGAGCTTATAGGGACAAAAAATGAGCAAAAAGTATCATTTTGGAGGCGGTGGCATCATTTGATACATGGATTTGGCACGCCTTTTTTCGTGTTTCGGGAGCACAAAATGACCTCAATGTTCTTGCCCAATCCCCAGTGTTCAACGATGTCCTGCAAGGAAAAAGACCAAGAGTTATATACTAGGTCAATGGACATAAGTACCACTGGCCATACTACCTAGTAGACGACATTTACCTAAGGTGGTCATCGTTTGTCAAAATAGTGCCACGTTTGCTAAGTGCAAAGTAAAAACACTTTGCAAGTTGTCAAGAGGGGTGTAGGAAGGATGTGGAGTGTTGTTTTGGTATCCTCTAAGCTCGTTGGGCCATTGTTAAGGGTGCTGCCAAAATGTTTGATTTAGAGTCGCTTCGATCCATCATGATGACATGCATCATTCTTCACAACATGATTGTGGAAGATGAGTATGATTATAATGTCGTTGATGAATATGAGCCAAACACGATGAACAATTCCAGAACACAAATATATTGTGCTCATGACGCCATCGAAGAACCCGTGCAACACGAGCCATTACAAAGGGATGAACGTTAGAATGAAAGGCTCATTCGATATACTTCACTTTAGGACCCATTTATGCACAATGCCCGGCAAATTGACTTGATAGAGTACCAGTGGGAATTGAAACAAGCTCAAGAAACTTAAGTTCATTTAGTGTGTTTGTTTTTATTTGGTGTGTTTATTTAATTTTATTTGGTGTGTTTTTGAAGTTCATTTAGTGAGTTTTTATTTATTTGGTGTGTTTGTAATTTTATTTGGTATGTTTATGTAATTTTATTTAGTGTGTTTATATCCTTTGAATAAAGATTCTCTTAGTTTAAATAAATTATCAAATCAAATAAATATACTCTTAGTTTAAATAAAGTACTAAATTCAATAAATTGGAAACAACATAAAGTACTCTATTCAATAAATAAAAAATTTCAACCCAAAGTGATTGGAAAATTATGGGCTCCGATTAAACACAAATTCCCTAGTCCCCCGTGAATGGAAAATCATCACCTGACCAATTTGTGGTGCTAGGATCATCTCCTTTTGTGGCGCTAGGACCATCTCATCTTGCTCTCGCTTTTCTTGCACGCCTCATTCGCACCACGTCCGCTTTCTTCAGATTCCAAAAATATTTAGAATTCGGAGACATCGCCTCTACAAGCTCATTCATAAAGTCACGATCTTGTTGAGCCCTTCTTTCTTATTTAAGCTTTTCCCTTTCTTGCCTAAGTAGCTCCCTTTCTCTCTCATCAGCTTGAAATAATCTCTCAACAGCTGCAGTTTTTGCCTCTTCTCTATCCTTATCAGCCTCAAATTTAGCCATTTCCTGTGCCAAAGTAAATTCACTTTGGTGAGCAAGTTCTTCCATATATTTTGCATAATCATTCTTAGAAGCACTCCATTTTCTCTTTGAAGCCTTCTTACCTTGAGACCTAATTGGATAGCGGGTCGACCCCAATCCTTGTTCAAGTGGCGTTTCCGGCACTTTTTCTGTGTCGGTTTCATGAACATGTGAGGCATGATTGTGCATAGAGTGTAAAGGGGTGCTATTCATGACAACTTCTGGACCAACAAGCACAACTCTGAATTTAGGACAATATTTACAATATTCCAACATTCCCACCAGGTGAATGATTTGTTTTTGTTTTTGGTTTTGGCATTATACCAGGCTTGTGCTTGAAGTGTCTACACAATGCTGGAGAAGAAATAATTATAATCAAAGTAGCTAATGTAAATATGGGTATAGTACAAACAAATAAATAATATTTTGTTACCTGATCAGCTAATTTTTCCCCGCTTCGAAGATTACTACTAGCTTGTGCCAATGCGTCTTCCCAAATACTAAACGATTGGTTGAGTATTCTCCAATGACTAGACATTTCATTCTTTTCCCACCAATTTTCTCAAGAAAAAGGGTATGAATAAGGCTCTCGCAGCTGCATCTCATTACCCGTAATCGGATCATGAGTAACTTCAACCCAGCAAGAACACAACGTAACATCTTCAATAATCATTCAATTCGTACTTGCATCATTAGTCATTTTGTTGGAAACCAATTGGATTGAAACTTTGAGAGAAAGATTGGAATGTGGCTGAAAGTATTTGAGAAAATATGAAATTGTGGCGTAAGGTAGAAGATAATGAGAAGGTATTTATAGAAAAGTAAAATCTTTTTTTTTTTAATTTTTAAAATTTTTTTCTGATTTGTTATTAATTTGTTATTTTTTTATTAATTTATTATTAACTTAATTCATTTTTGCCGTTGGATTAAAAAAAAATTGAAAGCCAACCCTCCAGATTGTGCCACGTGGCACAATGGTAACATATATGAATTTTTTAATGTGAATTCTATTTTTAAAAAATTTTAAAGGTGAAGAACGTGGACCGTTCATCTCAAATCCAACGGCTGATATTGCGAAAGGTTTCAAAAAAAATTTTGACCGTTGGAAATCCAACGGTCCAGAAAAAGTAACCGTTGAAATCCAACGGACGTGAACGTGCCACATAGCCACCAACGGTAACTTTTTAGCCATCTGCATCGCGGTCCCCATAGCTTGAAAAGTTGTTGGGGATGCGCCCGCATGCGCGCGTGTTATGCACTCACCTGACGCAAATTTTTTTAAATCATGGCTGATGTCAGCCTGACATCACCTGATCCTCAGGCTCTCGGGCCACCGATTCAAGTTGGGCCTCTCACTCAAGTCCCCCCTCAACCCAATTGCCCGCATAGGCTGGAGCAAGTAGCTGGGGCTATTGGGTCCTATTCAGTCGTCGATCCATCGGGCTATTGGTCCCAGTGGAGGTGCTCTAACGTAGCGTTATTAGAATTGCAGTTGTTGACATGTTAAAACAAGACGGTAAGAATTCGATGTACTGTAGCATAAATGGGCAACAAATTGAGATATTGGAGAAAATCAAATGAGTTTAATTTTTGGGTTTTGATCAGAATAACTGATCCCCGAATCTTATTACAAAACAAATATTAGCAAAATTGCATTTTGATCTAATGTTTGACTATTTTGTATTTGCACATTTACCTCTTATCTGAGTATCCCAAACAGGACCCCTAGCTTCCATAGAGCCACAATTCATTCCCTCTGCCCCTCTCATATAGCCATCGTTTCTCCCCATCGCCTAAGGCCATCACCTCTCGATGAGGTGATATTTCTCTCCCTATCCCAGCTACCACACCCAACACCCCTAACACCCCTTATCAACCTCTCAGTCAAACGTGGCTGATTGTATTCCCCCTTCGTAAATGTTTGTTACTTCGATTTCATTAATCACAATATGTGTACAATATAAGTGATATACAAAAGTGTAAATGTGGTAGGATTCATTACAAATGTGAAACTTAATGCACAAGTTATATAATTTCAAATAACACTACCTATAAAGATTTGAAGGTATGACTAAGATCAATGTGCTGCTTGTGGGCAAATAACAACAATCTTAGAATTTATCTACTACTTGAACAACATAGCTTCTCATGTTATAAAGGAAAAAGATTTTTAAACTGGACATATGTTGATATTATATATTGCACCAAATCTACCGTCTGATTCTGTTAAATTTCATGATAAAAGCATTCATAATTGTATCCATTGGATTCTTGCCAGACAGAAAAAGTGCTAAATTGGATAAAATTTCTTTAACATAGAAAGATACTTAGTAGAACAAGTATTGTGACCATTATGTAAGCATTTGATCATTACCTGACAAGGTATTCACATCTAACTTAATCGTTCATCTTAACTTTGGGGATGTAGCATACCAGTAATCCCTTGTGATGCCCAAACTTCAAGTTCATATTTTCAAATCATGAACATGTACTACTACAGATTGCCCTGAAGTACTTGGACAATTTGCTCTGCTCTGGATTGGATTCCGTTCAAATACTCCGTAAGAATACGCTGCTGGTATGAACCACCCTCCTGACGAAGAGAAAAGAACCAAAAAGCAAAACAATCAACACGTGGAAAATAGAAATTGAAACGTTGACAGGTTATCCAATGACCAAGTTTGTTTCTCACTGTTCGGATCAGAGTCCGCTCAACCCTTTTCTTAATGACAGCATAGAGTTCCTGCGGAGAAACTTCCCCTTTGCCAATTGTCAATCCATTGATCAGCAGCTTGTTCCATTCTTCCTCAGGAGCTGCAACAAATGAAATGTCCATGAATGAGACAGATCTACCAGACATGAGATCGAAATAAGTAGGTTTCTGAGTTAACTGTTTATACATTTAACAGAAAGGTCAACCAACCTCCCCATGCTTAGTTTAAATGATCAAAATGCACAGAGAAAGTCAAGTTCACAGCTCTGAGGCATATATAAGTTAAGCTGACAACCGATTGTATAAATAATTGACGACAAAATTCCAGCACAAATACTAAAAACTCTAACAGCTAATTCTTCCAATTACCCTTGTAAGATGATTAGGATAAAACAAACGTTGGGTGCCCTCAATGGCCTTGAATCCTATACTGAAGCCCTATATGTCTCTATTACACGGGATTCTCAATCACTTCTTTCAACATTATGATCCCACATTCAGGATATTCAACATACTAGAGTCACAAATATGTTGCAAAACCCTAAATATATTCCTTTAGACGACAACAGCTAGAGACACAGATTCGCCAAGGCCAAGGAAACATCATCAATTTATAATGCAACAAATTCTTAAAGAAGTAACTACTACTGCAGAAAACATACTAGTAAGTAGTAAACACTGAAGGTTAGGAGAACAATCACTTTCTTAAGAACAAGTAAGCTTTCAACAACTATATATATAATGACAATTTTTCTTTTATAAATGATGGCAGACACCTTTGATTATGATTTCAAGAAGCTTCTCGGGCTTCAGAATTTCATCCCCTGCAAATAGTACTGTTATTCAGAAATCCGAACTCTAAGATAAAACAAGCAGAATGCAATGTATTAAAAATATAAATATTGTTTGCTCTAGTTCTATCATGTATAGCAAAATTTGGTTTGCCACCTTTGCAAAAGTGTCCCCCCTGGGGGCAGCTCTAAGCCCTCCCTCTTTCCCCCTCCTCCCTTTCTTTTTGTTTGGACAACGTGCATAGGATTGGAAATAGAGACACACATAAATTATACGACTGAAAATGCATGTTTATGAGATGACACATTATTTGGTTTTATGCATCCAGCAAATGATATCATGTGCAAAGGCGATGTGGCCACTGTAATTACCTTTCTTTGCATAGCTACGTTTGGATAGAACAGTAGAAGCATAGAGCTGCAAAACCTTTTGTAACATAGCCTCAAACCCTGGCTTATCCCCATCTCCTTTCGCCTGAAAATAACTAACAAAATACATCACAAATTGAATCATACATGAAAATCTTGATGACCAAGAAAAAAAAAATCATAGCATCCAAGCAGAATTCCAAAATAGGTTTGAATTTGAATTCTGAAGTTTTGTATGGAACTTTATAAATTAGCATGTCTCAAGCATCAAATGGAGGAGATTGTTCATGAGAACAAGATATCAAGGACAACACTGTGGAGCTGAGTATATTCTAGTAGCATCACTTTAAGTTAAAATGGATGAAGAAAAAGAATATGTGAATGAAAATACTGAAGATAACTTCTTATGCAATATAAAAATGCAAAGCAAAAACCCACAATCCAAATTGTCAAGAAACTACAATTCGAGGGCAAGGTGAGAACATACTAGCACATTACTACTACAAGGATGAAAGATCCTATGGTTTGAAGAAGAGTATATTCAGGCGGTAGCAATTTAAGTATTAAAACATACTCACTTGTCGTAGTTGCGCATTAACTTCTGCAAGAAAGCCTTCATCTAGTTGCCCTTCTTGCTCCCTTAGGAATATTTCCTGATGATAAAAAAGGAAAAAGATTGAACAAATTGAACAAGCAATATAATGAAGAAGGAAAAAAAACAACTTCAGATTACAATTTGTTTTTGATGGAGCATTGAATCCCAACCAATTTGGTAACGGTGGAGAGATCCACAACTTTGCATATTGATGTTTAAATACCTAAAGCGGGGTGGGGGTGGTATCGATTTTCAACACGCCCCCTCATATGTGACTAGAGAGAGCCAAAGACATAGAACAATTTTATTAATCTAATAAATTTTAACATGGATGAATTGCCCACTCCAGTACCATGTTAGAGTTGCAGCACAAAATGAAACTAATTGATTCCAGGTGAAATGGAGATGCCAAAGATTTTTAAATGAAGATGCAACCCCATGTGCCTTTTTTATATTCACAATAGAATTGATGAAACATGATTTGAAACTAAATCAATGGCCTAACAATAGCAATTTCAGAATATGCAGGGAACAAATTTAAACAGGCAGGAAGGCTTGTTTAGTTCCCAAAAACATCTTCTACATATGGAAAAAGTGTAAACATCTATACAATCATTATCAAACCAAAGCAGTAATGCAAGAGAAGCAAGTAAAAATAAAGCTAAAATAAGTTGATAAAAAAACTTACTCCAAAGGTACATAAAAGGATGAAAAAATAAAATAAATTCAAATTCTGCCAACCAAATTGCATATATTCAACAGTGAGTACCAACCCATAAGAAAAACACTGCAATAAATTAAAACAAAACAGAAGAAAGAAAGACTCACTTTCTCCATTAACTTAAGAGCCTCAGGATCTCTAGGAGGCCAACGAATTTCTTCTACATCATCCACTACAGGTTTCAGAACCCCTTTGAGGACATCAGTAGCTGAATCTATCTTTTCCTACAAGGAAAGGAAAACTAGGATATAAACTTGTATTGTACTTGAAACACTTGGGAATAAAATTTAACATGAACCCAAAACAAGAACAATCCCCCTTGAATTATGAGGTGTAGAGAGAGAGAGAGAGAGAGAGAGAGAGAGAGAGAGAGAGAGAGTTACATTAGTCTTATGGACAAGGCGATCCACTATGCTCATAATAGATATTGCCAACTCCTCGTAGTCTTTCTGAAAGAACAGAAAAGATTGAGCCTTCTTTCACAAACTAGAAAAGGAAGCAGACAAAAAACAAAAATATCATTAAAAAAAATAGAATTAACCAAGTTCAAAACCATGCTTTATCATCCTCCGATTTACAGGTATCAGTTCTTGCCGCAAGCCGTATCCAAAAACCCTCGTTAAAAGCCAATACATTTTGAACAACAAGCTTCTGAAGCTGTTCACAAATCATAACCAGCAATAAGAATTTCAGTGATAAGTTTACGGGTGGAAGTCAATGAAAGCTGCATTGAAGTCTCAAGTAAAGAAATGCATAGTTAATCAAACAACGCATATCCCAAAACCCCCTTTTCCCCACATGCTCCATATGATTGAAACTATATATTATATACATCAAATGAAAACTAGAAACTCTATTGCAAAGAAATTCAAATATTTTAGCATTCACAGGGGTTACTTTTTTCGTATCATAATCATATACAAACAATTCATTAATTACATACCCTAGGCCTTCTTATCTGACGAATCTTAAAAATTTGAAACAAATTGAAACAAAGACCTGTTCTTACTACTGCTATTTGTGCGTTTAAAATTATAATATTAACTTGGTCTCATCCCATGTCTCTTCAAATTTTCAGATAAAGTAATACTCTTTACTACTAGTATTACTTAAGATGATGATAGAATAACTTCTATAACTAGTTTAAAAGTCTCATTACCAGAGACAAGACAACGTCAAGTAAACAAATCCAAATCAGTTTAATTCGTTTCTAAAAAGGAAATAATTGGTGGAAGTAATGTCAACCAGACATCTACATACTTCAATTGGATTTGAATCCCTCAGTTTGTCTATCAGCCTATCCACTTCTACAGTCTTTTTGAATGCTTCTTCGGCATCTTGATTTGCTGCACAGATCAAAGTTCTCCTGTTTTATTAGATCGAAACACACAAGTTTACTATTGAGTATTGTCAACTCCATCAGCCAGATTCATGGACAGTGGAACCATAAAATGGAACAAAACATGTTAGAATATAGAGGCATATAGACCATGGAAATGAACTTTCCAACAATAAACCAATAACACTCAACATAACATTTGAAGAGAAAAATCCATAAAACCGAAAATAGAACACACTTGTAAAAGTAGTCCTCCAGAGTCCCTCTAACTAGATTAGCATTCCTGATTCTCTTTTTCTTTTCTGATACTTAACATGAATAAATGACCATTCTTGATTTTCTTTGTCTTTCTTTATAAAAAGGCGAACAAATATTTATTAACAGCTTTAACTGACCATACTAATCAACTTTTCCCAACTGAAAAACAATGATAAAGAAAATAAAATAAAATAGAAAACAACAGGCAAGAATCATTATTTTAACTAACTAAATGACAACTCTTGGGTTTTTTTTCTATCTTAATATAATAATAATAGTAGACCAAGAGTAGAAAGAGTATGAAAATGGGGATGTATGTAAGCTCCTTCCTTTCATTCCTGAACACTGTCATACCCACCTAGTGATCCCCTAAGAGATATTACGTCAATGTCATATTTCTGAAGTGAGAGACAGAAAGAGAGTATGAGCTCTTTAGTTACCTTTCCTTGCAGGTGTTGTATCATAGGACCATTATATTTGGTTTTGGATAGGGCAGTTTTTCTTTTTTTTCCCCATTTTTGTTACTTGTGAAGGTATGCCAAAGCTACCACAAAGATAGGATGGGGCTAATATCAGGTTATTAAACCAGTGTCTCTACAGCGGGGACGATGAGGACATCAGATATCAAAATGTGGAGGTTATCAATTATCAACATCTTACAAATGTCCCAAATTGTAAAATCAATTATCATCTCACAAATGTCCCACATTGAGAAAATAGAACATCTTCGCGTAAGTACTATAAATTATTGGACATCCTTTGCAAAGACTGTTTTGTAATGGCAAGTTCTAATGGAAATGACGGAAATGAAAATGGAATGATGGAAAACAAAAGGAAAAGGAAAATCATTACTGAAAGCCAGGAGAAAAAGTAATTACCTTTTCTTCCAATCCGTATGATTGTTCGAGCCGAGCGGCTTTGGCCTCCACAACATCCCCGCAACATCCCATTTCTTGAGAAATGACGTTGTTAAACCAATGCAGGAAAGCACCTACTCAGAATAGTACAGAAAAAGAAAACCCACAAACTGTCATCAAATATTGACAGAGAAATTACCAAAAACAACAAAAATTACCAAAAACATTCAGAGGTCAGTTTTCATGTCTTCTTTGTACTACATTTTCTCAGAGCTTCATTAGCTTCTATATACGGAAATTAAAGAAGAATTGTATCAGGAAGGAACCTGGTGGGAGTGAGAATGTGAAGAGAAGCACCGGCGAACTTGTACGGACAGAGGCGCGGGCGTGTGTAATGATGAGGAAGCCATTGGAGGGAAGCTCGTAGGTACGGGCTGTGGCGGGTGAGAGAGGAGGGACCAGTAGTAATGGGTGTTCAAGCTTGTAGATCAAGAGTTTTCTTCTGTTATCGCTTTTGTGAGGATGAATGGATGAGAAGCTTTTGGGCCTATACCATCAAAGAATGCTTTATTTACCGGCCCTTTCATAAAGCCCTAGCTTTGGAAAAGGGCCCGTGCCAAGGTATCCAAACCAACAATTTTCCCAAAAAAACTACGGTGGCGGTTTAGTGATATTCTTCAATATTTGTAAGTAGAAAGTTTAGTGGGTTCGACTTCCACAGAGTTTTCAAATGCACCTTCTTTTAATTCTGATTATTGATATTGTAAGTGGAAGTTTAGTAGGATCCGTAGAGTTTTCGAATGCACCTTCTTAATTCTGTTTATTGATTTTCTCTTAGTTTATTCAATGTGACTCGAAAAAAATTAAAAAAAAGGTGTTTATTCTTAAAGTCGTTGTAGTCACATAATAAGGAATGCCAAAGGAATAATGGTGGGTGAGGAAATTATAATTCTTTTAGAAACTTCACAGGAGATGGGAAAGGTTTGATTCTCCCCAACCCTTTACCCTTGTATCAACAAAACAAATTCATAGAGGATGTCAATATAAGACGGATGAAAAAAATAGGACAAGTGCGTAATAGTAAGGGTGCGTAATAGTAAAGGTCAGTGTGGGATTGATATGCTTTTTGCAAAAAAACTTTTTCTGTTGTGCTTTAAGTATAATCAACTTCAAAATAAAGTAAAGCTAGTATCTAAACTCTGGAAGGTGTTTTCAATGATGACAAATAGTGGTGCTCGGCACCCAAAGTTGACATCATAACATATGCCCATTTTTAAGAGCATTTAAATATGTGTAATATCTGTCACTTAGTACTACGGTCTAGCGGTATTTCTTTTCACTTATAATTGAGAGGTCTTATGTTCGATATTTGCTAAATGCGAATTTAAACCACATTATTTCTAGCCTACTCCCCCCTTAGTGTAGATAATATAATTTGTTTAAAAAAAAAGGGTTAAGTGTAATACCCATTTTATCTATGAGCAAATGACCACTTGGAGTATCTCCAGTTATTTTATCTATTTTATGGAGAAATTTTAACTTATAGGAATACGACTGTATAGGATATGACAAAATATAGGGCTATATTAATTCTATTTAAGTAAGAACCCTAAAGTAGTTACAACCGGAACATTCCTATAATACATGCAATAATTACAAAGACGATTCAGATTAAGTTTCTCTAACATAACACCATCACCACCTCTGCTGTCACCACCTTGGAAAACTAGACGAGTCTGGTCGAACGAGTTTGAAACAAAGCTGATGATGACGAGGCTAATGGAGCTTTGGTGAGAAGATCAACATGTTAATCAATGGATGAGATGTCACATTTCCTTTGATTATCAGGGGCCACCTTTTCACGGACAAAGTGGTAGTCAAGTTCAATATGTTGAGTATGAGCATTATGAACAAGATTAGTCGCTAAATACGTGGCACTCAGGTTATCACAATGTAAGTGTACATGGAAAGATAGATGAACACCAAGCTCACTAAGCAAAAAGCAAAACCAAATTGTCTTGGGACAGGGATGCGCAAGAGAGAGGTACTTTGATTCAGCACTAGAGCTAGAGCGTGACACAGTAGGATGCTTCTTAGAACCACAATATAAGAAGTTTATTTAAAAGTGCTTTTAAGATGACTGAAAGGCTTTCTAAGCAATTTCAAATGCACATTAAAAAAATCTCTCCTACAATGGACGTAAATATTTAGGAATCAAACTCACACACTAAATCAGAAAATTGAAGTCTAATAGAAGTGAATTTTATGATCAAATGCACACTGAAATAATAATGGGCAACAATTTGAGAGATAGACGGCAACAATTAATGAAGTGGGGAAAATGAAAAAACATGTGAGGACTTAATTGAGGACGAATTGGTGATGGTATCATGGAGTCATGGTCATTAGGATGATCACACAACTCACATTTTTTTCAACTTTGTCACCCATGAATCGTATGATCGTATTGACTATAATTATCAAATTGGATGGCTTTTGGTCTCTGTCACTCCTACACATGAAATCACCCTCGGCATATAAGTTTCTCAGTACAGCTAGAACAATATATACCTAGCTACTTTATGTGTCAATATTGAAAGAAAAACTCGGATTTGAGATCTCTTCTAACACCGTATAGAATAATATGACCAGATTAATATAATAGTTTTTTTATTTACTTCATGACGATGCTCTACCAACTAAATCTATTACGCATACATATCATGGCGTCCATACTTCATAATTAGAAGGTATTTGATCTAGAACCTTCTCATTTAAAATTTTTCAGCTCTTATTCTCATTTTATATAGTTGCAAGATAATTTAGATGGTCTATTTTCTAAGAAACTTTTAAGGGAGTTTTAACGAAAAGTCTACGGTACTGTTCATTTTAACGAAAAACCATATTTTTATACTAAAAAGTCAAATCTGATATTATTCACATTACTCTTTATTTTATCATTATCGTTAAAACTTAAAGTTTTCAAACCATTTTCATTAGTTTTTTCTAACTTTTAAACAATTTTTAATCTAATTATTATACAACATTACAAGACGATGAAAAAGTTAAAAAAATAAAAAATAAAAGGAGAAGGTTCGAGATAAACTGTCGATATCATAAAATGTCGACAGCACCCAACTTTGAGTTGAAAAGATTGAACACGATTAGCATTCATATACCATCACCGTGCTCCTCATCACCAAAATACTTTGTATTTTTAAGTATAAACCTAAACTGACGGCACGCCAACCCAAATAGACAATTTGCATAGAAGACTGTTTTAGGAGATCCATAAAGTTTGTACTCAACTTCAAACACTTTGGGGACGTTTGTTTGCCCTCACTAACTCGGACTGGACTAGACTGGACTAGCTATTAGTCCAATACTGTGTTTGTTTCATGCTAGGACTAACATTAATGAGACTAAAGGGGACTAGCATGGACAAAACCCTTCACTAAGAGGTCTTAGTGAGACCCCCAATAACCATGGGACTAGCTAAGACTAGCATCTATTTCTCGTCCTTGTCATGCTCAACGACCACTCCCGATAGACTCCTCATCATCGCCGGTCACCTAGATCAATCATTAACTTCCCAACTCTCTTTCAGATCCATTTCACAACCAACTTTCATATAAAATATACCAAATTGAAGCTGGGAGTGACAAGATTACGATTTTACTTGAATCGAGGCCAAAATGTGGTCGAATGTGGTCGGAAAATGGCCTGGAAGTCTCGGCCTGTTTGGGCTTCTTCAAATCCATGACAAATTCGAGCATGCAAAGCTAAGATCTCGGTCTAGAGATGGTGATGAATTTTTTGGCGGTGCTAACTTCATCCAATTTAATGAGGGTTGGCCAAAAAACATATCGGGAAACCTGCAACTCGTCGGGAAAATTAGAACCGTGAGGTTCCGTTCGAACAACGCATAGCTAGAGATGGAGGGAAGACAGAGAAATAGAGACTGGAATCAATAAGGAGTTTGACCAGGAATGAGAAAGAGACATGAATTGAGAGGTCTGAGAGTAAAAAAAGAGGGAGAGGGTGGGACGATGAGAGAAGAGGAAAGGAGTGGGACGGAAATGTTAGGAAAAGATGGAGAAAAAGATAAGATCATAATAAAATATTAATAATTTATATATTAAATAAAATAATATTAGAATTTGTTATTATCCAGCTTCTTAGTCCAATACTGCACCAAACGCTTCACTAAGTTAGTCCAGTTTAGTCTAGTCTAAGCCAGTTCAGCTTAGTCCTTGAAGCTAATCCAGTCCGAGATAGTCCGGCGCAACAAACGCCCCCTTTAGGTGTGTTTGGTTGCCATCACTAGCCTTCATTGGATTAGACTAGACTAAAACTTAGAGCAATACCATGTTTGTTATGCGGTGGGACTACCAGGGACTTACCTTGACAAAGGACGTCGTCAGACGGTCTTAGCGAGTCCCATCGAAAATCATCGAATTGCAAAGACCTTCGCTGCTTCACTTCATCAGCTTCTCTTCGTCCGCTTCTGTCCCTTGCTCTATCTATTTGCTTCATCTGCTTCTCTCTCCCTTGCCCTATCTATCTGCTTCTCTCTCTCCCGCTATTCATCAAGCCGGTCGAGAGCGGCGTCCCTCTCAATTGCTTCCCGGAAGCCAGAGCCGTTGAGCACATTCGAGTCTTGGCCCAAGAGATCGACGACCACCAGGTGAGCTCACTTTTCATTGCCCTCACTGCATTTTTCTCCCTTTTTTGTCCAAATTGAAAGAAAAAATTTGGGATTTTTCGCTGGGTTTGATTTGAATTCCCCATTGTAATTGCTATTGGAGAGATTGGGAACAATGTTTTGTTTTGGGTTGAGGTGTGAAATCCCGTCCCCGGAATTTCACTATTCATTATGTATCTCGTAATTTAAATTCGTATTTCATGTTTACTTCATTTTTATTACTTAATTTTAATTCCGTAAAATTTTGGGAATTAAATCGAATAGTTATCGGGTTGGAATTTTCATAATTAATCTTTAAGATTCGTTGATCTTTCGAGGTCACAAGTAACGTTTTTGAATAGATCTCGAAACCATGAGCACATAAGAGGAAGCCGTTTGAGAGTCCGAGTTTTAACGGTATAGTTACAGACATTTGAAGTTGTTACTAAATTATAGAATAGTTATCGGGTTGGAATTTTCATAATTAATCTTTAAGATTCGTTGATCTTTCGAGGTCACAAGTAACGTTTTTTAATAGATCTCGAAACCATGAGCACATAAGAGGAAGCCGTTTGAGAGTCCGAGTTTTAATGGCATAGTTACAGACATTTGAAGTTGTTACTAAATTATAGATTTTAAATTTGTTTTGAAACTCCCACCTTGTGGGAAGGGACCAATGAGATAAGAGAGTGAGGGACCAATTAGAAATGGGAGAGAAGGAGAACGAATCAGGAAGGAAGGAAAAAAATAAATAAATAAAGGGATTGGATGCAGCCAGGAAGCAGCGGGAGAGAGAAAAAGATGAGGGTGCGGGAGAGAAAAGGAAGGGAAGAGTGACCAATGGGATGACAGTAAGGAGGGAAAAGGAGAGACCCAAAAATGGGTCATTTTTCACCCGCGAACCACCATTTTGACCAGGCCATATCTTCGTCATCCAACTTCTGTTTTGGATAATCTTGATGTCTATGGAAAGCTCTTGACGAGTCCTACATCCCTGTAGTGTTAGATTTCCATTTTTCCTTTCCATTTTTCTAGGTCGAAGCCATAAAGTGCCGAGGGTTTTCCTGCTAGTTTTCTCATTTTACGGTGATTCCGACAATGATTACTGTCAATCATCACTACCAATAAACTCCCCTCAACCCCTGAAGCAAGGCCCAAGCATTGGATGAGGCGTTGGAGTTTGTTTTGGCGATGAATTGAGGAACACCCATTTCAAGGGTCTCCGGGGGGTTTGGATGAAATTGAGACACTTCCCTGCCGAATTGGACTTGGCCACAGAAATGAAAATTGCTCCCTTCACTGAGATATACTTGCCTATAATTTTTGGTAATTTTTGAAAATTGTTGAATTTGTTAGCGAGTCGGGACGGGCAATCGCCACCGGCGGCGGCGTGGGCAGCGGCACTTTGGCTAGCGGGCCAACAATACCATTCTAAGTTCAATTAGATGTCCTGAATTTTTATTTGATATTCGTATGACGTGGTTTGATCGTTTGAACCTAATTTCATTATGATACATTACTTGATCAAAATATGAATCAACGATCCGACCGTCAGATCGTGATGAAATTTTAGTCTGTTGTTCAAGAGGCATAATGTGGATTTTAGAAGATTACGGATCCAAAATCCAATGTGTGGATCTTCCGGATCAAATTACGTAGGGATGTGGATCCGACTGTTGATCGGAAGTTGATTTTTGGTCAATAGGTATTGAATCATTTAAATTACTAGAATTAGTATTGCTAGAGACTCAGTGAGGCTTTGCGGACTTTTCTTGGTGAGTGACTTTAATATATGTGATATAATTATTACCCTGTTTTCTTATATTAGTAGCCTTTTTAGATATGACTTGGTTTTATAAATGTGTTTTCTATTAAAATGTTATTTTATAATTGGCCATCGATCTATTTTGATTAAATGTGATTTGATTCATGGATTGGAAATATTTGTGAAAAGGTGATTTGAAGTGCATATTGAAATGTTTATGAATTGTGTTATAAATATACATTTGAAATGTTGAGAAGTGCGAGGGCTAGTAGGGGACCATTACCCTAGAGTCACGGGGTTAGGTGACACCAAGTCTGCACCATGTAGCAGTGGTACATGGATGGTCCTGCTTGGTTAATCTGCGATGGGGGACCATATTATTTATGGATCGCGCTTAGTTAATCCGCGATGGGCGATCCTTATGGCCATATACTTAGGAGTGATCATGCTTGGTTAATCTGCAATGGGTGATCATTGCCTAATAGTTTTGTAGGTGTGACTCTGCTTGGTTAATCAGCAATGGGGGGTCACTAGTGGTCCTGCTTGGTTAATCCGTGATGGGGACCATATTATTTATGGATCGTGCTTGGTTAATCTGTGATGGGCAATCCTTATGGCCATACATACTTAGGGGCATACTTGGTTAATCCGCGAAGAGTATCACTGCCTAACAAATTCGTGGGAGTGACTCTGCATGGTTAATCTGCGATAGGGGGTCACTGTCTACATGGTTACACAAGGGTGGCTCTACTTGGTTAATCCACTATGGGGGGTCACTACCTACATCGCTGGATGTCTAGGTGACTCCTTCGGAGTTGTTAGAGACTTGACTATGTTTTCATATTTACGAACTTATATTTGAGGTTTATAAATTGTGATCGATGGTCTTTCTTTTTATTGATTATCACATACTTGTATTATTGTCACTCACCCAAGCTCCGTAGGTTATCCGAATTCCGTTTGGCCGGTGCATCACTCTCATGATGTAGGCATTAATTTTACATATGATAGGCCTGGGTAGATTATGAGAAACAACTTGATATTTTGGTTCCGTTGAGTGGTCCGGAACTCGATGTTGTTGGATTCCGTTGAGTGGTCCGGAATCTTTGCTCATGCTCATTCCCAAAAGGTTAGTTTAGAACCCTAGATTTGAGTGAATGAGAATTACCCACAATAGACCTTGTGAAAATAAAATAGATTTACCATATTATTGGTCATAATCCAAGTATGAAATTATATAGAGTTCCTTGGTTAAATTCGTGAAATGATATATTATCGCATTGTTTGATTAACTTAATTAAATGCTAAGATCATGTATCTTTGATTCATGAATTGATTGATTGACGGGATTGTGGAATGACCTTGGTTATGGTTGTTATTATTATGATTACTTTGGTTGATCAATGTGGCTTGAGAATAATATGTGCTTCGTTGGTTATTTGATATGTTATATGTTGTGGATGGAAGTATTGTGCTGAAAACATGGAATTTATATGATGGATGGAATGAGAATCTTGAATGGCATGTTGGTTTGTTTTGTAGCCTGAACTTGGTAATGTCATGCATGTCAAGCTCTAATAATTGATTACAAAATGCTATGTATTCTTGTTAGAACGCACCAGAATAAATGTCTAAATTAGTGAACGACGAAGTACAAATGGCTTGATCCCTAATGAGGGTACGTAGACAGTCTAACAAGTAGGTTAGATGCAGCCATAAAGTATACGAAAAATTACGATGCGATTCGATTCTCGAGTTGTGATTTGCCATATCCCGGAGGCGGGATATGTTGAGATACGGGTATTTGGTGATGTCACGTGTCGATCCTGGACGTATGTTAAGATTAGGGCATGACATGAGGTACTTATTCCTAATTTCCTAATTTGTTGATAGGAAGGGCATCCTGGCTTGACGGAGGTTGCTCAATGCATTACAGGGCAATTGGAAATGATAAGGTTGACATTGGAGAGATTGGGTACAATGTTTTGTTTTGGGTTGAGGTACTTATTCGCAATATCATAATTTGTTGATAGGAAGGGCATCCTGGCTTGATGGAGGTTGCTCCATACATTACAGGGCAATTGGAAATGATAAAGTTTATCTTCCATTGATTCATTACTTGGTGTATTCTGTATTTTGATTGCATGTGTTTGTTTTTGAATTGGGTTTTGTCTGTTTGATTTATTGTGTTGTTTTTGCTTCAAATATTGATGGATTTTTGACCGATATTGTTATATGTGGGTCTTTTTACACCCGGTGTTGATTATATGCTTGTGATAATAGGCATTTTTGTGCTGCTTTATGGATTTTCTGGTTTTTTGTAGCTGTTGTTATTGTTTAAATTGATGGTCTGTGATAAGTTCTTGTTGTATATATGCAGAAAATCCTTCGTGATTGTTAATTCGTGGCGGTGTCGGAGATGCTAGCTGGTGGCTCTTGACTGTAAATTTGGCCATTGGCGGTGTCAGTGAATTGGGAATGCCATTTATCAATTATATACATCAGAATACAACTGTTGACTTTAGTGAGTAGGTGGTTAGTCTTGCTTTGCATGTTTGTGAATTCTATGACATAATTCCCTTTAGTTCTTCACGAATGCTAACCAATGACAAAAACTTGTTACTGGGATTTTGTTGTTCCTATTCTCGTGGCCACTCAAGAATGATTTCTTATATGGTGGCTTATGTAAAACATGTGTTAGCTCTAGTGGGAGAATGTAAACTTAATTAGAGCTCATCACTTGTTTTACACGTGCTTAAGGGATTGAAGTCATAAGAGTTTAGGACGAACTATACTTGTAAAGCTATCAGGGAATGTATTTGGATTGATACACAACTATAAGTAGTCTCAGTTTTCATTAAGTTAACTATTCTGATATGATAACTTTGGTTTGTAGTGATAAGGATATTTGTTTATATGATTTTATTAGGATTACATGATGGGAAGTAACCTAATCAAATACCACCACTAAGGATTTATAATAGGGGTCCTGCATTCACATTAATTACGCAAAAGAACAAGCCCCATTATTTGTTAATTGCATACAGTAGTGTCGAGTGTAGAAAAGCTCCATTTTCTTAAGCTGCAATGGTTTCACATGGTTAGTGGTTAATTGTATTTGTGTTCATGTTTGTTTCCGCAATAATAATCTTATACTTGATATATTAGTGTAACTTTAGGTTCATAAATGCCAATGCATTGTTCTTGTGAGCCCAGAAGTTTCAGATGTCAGCAGCAAGCTTGGTTCTTTTTCTCATGAGTTTACATATTCTGGACACTTCGTAGACTGCGCTGTTGCAATTCAAGCACTCAAGATGTAGACAAGCGGTTGAAGGGCACTGAAGAATATGTGAAGGAACTCAAGTTTAAGCCTTAAGTAGTTGCAATTTGTAAATGTATTGGTGGCTGACAATGATGAAAAAAATATGTAGACTTTCATGTAAAGCAAATGAATGGTATTCTGAATGAAGCATATTCTCTTGAAAAAAGTTTTTTTTGACAAGAAAGTGGAAGTTTTCATAATTAAAAATAAAAAATATAATTTAATTTGGGCTAATCCGGCACTGCACCAAATATTTCACAATTCTAGTACTGCTTAGTCCATGCCAAGCCAATCCAGCTTAATCTCTAAAGTTAGTCCAGCCCGAGATAGTTTGGTGCAACACCCTTTATGTCATCACCAAAGTAGTAGTGCACTCAAAGTGAGCAAAAAGTTCATCAATGTATTATTTTACTTGATTAGTACTAGATAGATCATCTATTTAAATTGTATTTTGTAAACCACATTATGTAGCGATCGATAGCTGTATTTCTTAATTAAATCATTAAAAAAGGCTGTAGCCATGTAAATTTTGGTGAAATAAATACTCACCAACACATTAAAATTTCGACATGTCAAGGCTTATATGGCATATGTCATGTGTCCTCTAAATTGTACACATGACATGCGACTCTCAAAACCGGACAAATCACCAAGGATGTCACGCTTGGACATTTGGCTGAGTGTAATTAAAGAGTTATCTTTATTAATTTTTTTTAATTAGTTTTAATGTAAACCAAACAAATTAATTGATTTAAATTTAAAAGAAATGAAAATATCAAATCGGGAAGATTGGCCAAATTAAGGATGCCAAATTAAGGACGAAAATGTGATTGATTTATTTGAATTAAATTAAAGATTATTTGATCGAATCAAAGATTCTTTGATGAAGTCAAATCACAACCAAATCCAAAAGACTTGGAGAGTTTATGAATTCAAGGATCCATCTAGACAAATAAAGCCCTCCGGAAGACACATACATCCTCACACTCCCGAACACTTTACACACCTAAAAGATTCAGAAAGCTCTTTGCATTCTTTTACACGTTACATTTGCGAAGAATTATCAAGCACCACTAAATGTGTCAGTTCCTCCATCACCACAAGCCAAATTCTTGTGGCGTTCGTAGATTTGAGATCAAGTCACTATGACTCTCAGATCAACAACCTTGCACATACACTTTGCAACCCCAGTGATCGAATCAGAGCATTCACACTTTGCAATAGCGATTGTAACCCTAAACCTTTACATTAGTATAAAAGTTATTCCATACATGTGTTCTTCTATTATTTGTCGTATAAAATTCACGTTTGCAAAGAAAACTAACTATCACCCAACACACTACGCGATTTACAAAATAAAATCTAAAAAGATAATATCTTTAACATTTTTCATTTTATAGTGCAAAACCATAAAAGTGCCTAATTATGATATTAAAAAATTTGTGACAAGCAGACATTGAGTAGTGGGTAAGTGAGCACTTTTTCACATGGTCTGTCATACAAAAACAGGTACGCATTCTGTCATTCACCCACTCTCTTCAGTGGGGAAAAACTTAAAAACAATTTTGTAAAACAAGGCATCTCCTTATTTATGCTCCAAAATACTATCCATGTGAGGAGGTGCAACCAAATAATAATAATTATATTCAATTATCAAAATAAGAATAATTATACAGAAATCTTGTCTTCATCACATGTTGATAAAAAATGAATTGTCATTCGTTGTTGATATAAAATGTAGAATAAATGAATGCATGTACTTTTCTCAGATTTTGAATATAAATTCAACAATGAATGATTCTTTGGAGTTTGGCTACAATAATATGTCTTACTCAGTAGTATAAATTTTATGCAATCTAATCGTTGTATAGATACATTAGATCTTTATGCATGATGTCACATCCCGCCTCCATTGTAACAAGATATTATCTGCTTTGGACCACGTCCTCATGGATTTCTTCTTGGGCTTCCACCCAAAACAAGTCATGCTAGGAAGATATGGGTATGTACATATAAGGCCATGGACTAACCCTCACCCCACCGATGTGGGATCTTACAATCCACCGCCCTTAGGGAGACCTACGTCTTTGTCAGCACATCCGAGCGAACGGTGAGTCTAGTATTGATACCAAACAGTCACATTCCGCCTCCGCCGTAGCAAGATATTGTTCTCTTTGAGCCACGCCCTCACAGATTTGTTCTTGGGCTTCCACAAAAAACGCGTCATGCTAGGAAGAGATGAGCATGTACATATAAGACGACTAACCCTCACCCCACCGATGTGGGATCTTACACATGACCTAACTGTTAAGTTACATATTGGTATGTAACAGAAAAAATACTTAAAATATTGGGTGATGCAATCTACATACTTTTGTTTACCTTTTACACGTACTTCTTAAATTTCAGCTAAAAATTAACATAAACTGTGTAAAAAGTAAAAAAAAAATATATATATATATAAACAATACAACCTATAATTTTTTGCAATCAGACAATCAAGAAAACGAGACTCGATAATTATAATAACCAAAGATACGATGGAGATGTTTGATCTCTCTCTTATCTCCTTCAACCTTTTTGACGCTTACATACAAGTTGCTTATCTTTTGGTGATATAGAGGACTACGAGTCGTGCATGTCTTTCACGTTAATTCAGTCAAGATCATCGTATCCAATCCGGAAAAAGTGTTGTTTTGTCATTTACTGATTTTCCCATTTCTTTATTTATTTGGGTTTTTTTTTTTCTTGCTTTCCCATTATGCTATAACGTGCATATGGAATTCGGATCTTCGTCGGATTCACTTTGTAATTATCTTGAAGATTCGTGAATTGTGTTCATTCATCGTATATGATGCGATAAAAAATTATTAAATATTTTTATTTAAAATTACACACAAATTGTATCTAACAAAAATTAACTGCATAATGTATGATAAATACACGATTCATGAATTTCCATGATCCTCATAAAAAAATCAGAAGAGGATCATGTTGGGTGCATATGGTCAATGCATGATGGGCGTGGGAGTGGGGGTGGTGGGGTAGCTGCCAACCATCACCGCGCTTTGTTTTATTTAATTTTTAACGGGAACTATTACTAGCACTTTAAAAAGTTTATTTTGTATTCCTCATAAGTGCATTTTAGAAAATTTAAAGTGTTAAATGAAATTTTTAGAGTGCTAATAACAATTTGGAGGAGTGCTAAGCTTCACAATGGACTGACAATAATATGGTTTAAATTTATTTTTGATGAAAATTGAACATAAACCCTATTTCCTTTTTTTAATTTCACTTCTTTGAGTCTTCAATCCCTAAAGTTTTAGTTGAAACTCTAACAAAGTCACATTAGTCAATCTTGTTAGATCATCTCATTTGGGAGTTCATCCAACATGTTAAGTTCAACAATGTGTGTTTAGAACTTTGTTTTTAGAACGCAAGTCAAGAGAGAGGTAAACCTAATTTATCTTACCGTTCAAGCATTAATTAATTTCACCCATCAAATGAGTGAGGCAACATGTGAGGCAATTTCCTTTTGTTGGGGGGGAGCATAAGTCAAAATTCTAAAACGCAACTAATTCGTATTGTATTGTTTTCTAGGCATTTTCCTAATATAATTAGGGTATTATTTAGAGATGCTCATAATACAGAAGGCAAAGGTCTCTTTTTCATTATTTGAAGTTTTGAATGAGAAAGTTTACACTTAATCACTAAGGAGTTTCTATGTGTAAAAAGGGTTGATTTCTTTTTTTTTTCTTTTCTTTTTTCTATTTTATTTAACTAGAAAAGTTATTTTTAGTCTAATTGTCATGATCATTTATCACTCTTAAATAATAGTATGAATTTTGAGACATTTTTTAACAAAAATAGCTTTCATCAACTCTTCAAGGCTTCTTCGTATGCATAATGCTTCCCATTGATTGATGACTCAGAAATCCTACTGTATGAAAAACTTGGATTTTATGTATAAATGTGTTTACTTTTTTAGAGGTTTATAGTTTTATTGGTGAGTTTATTGAGTTTTTTTTTTTTTTTTTTAAGTCATTTCATTACAAGGGATCGACCTCTCAACATATTCTAGTTCTAAGAGTCTCAGTCATCTTGCCATTATTGTTTAGTGTTGTTCCTCTTTACTTGTAAGTGTGAGATTTTAGGTTCGATTCTCATCAAAAGCGAGTTTGAACCACATTATTGCTAGCTCATTGTGAGGTTTAGCCCACTCCCCCACTTCTTTGGTATAAATAATATCGTTTGTTCAAAAAAAAAAAAAATGGTTCACTCATCTCATTCCCTATGCTACTAGAGGTAGGGTCCATCAATATATGTGAGTCTCATATCTATTAGAAAGATAGTACAAATAGATGGTTGGAATAATAGTTTTTTTTTTTTTTTTTTTAATGATTTGGCACCATTTAAAAAAAACAGCCTTCTTCTTTCTCCTTGTGTTTGCAAAACCTTCACTACGATCTGCAACCATGGCTACTCCTTACAGTCAATTATCCGAGCTTATGAATAATCTCGAGACCACCCAGGTCTCTTAATAGATCCTCCTCTGCTCATCTCATTCCCTATGCTGATAGAAAAATAAAACAAAAACTAGGCTTCTATTTTGCTTAAAAGTAGGCCTTAATAATTAATGTGTCGAAGAAAATATCATTTCCCTTCTAGTTTGGTATGCCTTTTCTTTTTCCAATCTTTTTTCATTCCTTGACGGTTGACATAACTATTTGGAAGGTTGCAGCTGGTGTGGTGTGACTGCCGACAATGACATAATGCTGCTAATCCAAAGCTTTTATTAGCCTTTCATCAATTGATTGAATGCTACTTGCCAAATTGCGCATCTATATCCTATATAATATTGCGTCTTTATGCTGTCTTTTCCCTTTTGCACTTTTTGCTGATATAAAATGAAAAATACTTGTGTTAAGGACCTACTTGTCGAGAAAATTTCAGTATGCTAGAAACAAAAGTAGTACATCGTATGTTATTATATAAATAGAGAAAAATTTTATTTTTCAAGCAATTAATTTTTTAATATAAGTATCTCATCACTTATATAAAGATACGTAATGTACAAGTCTTCC
This sequence comes from Pyrus communis, assembly GCF_041283825.1. Classification (NCBI taxonomy): domain Eukaryota; kingdom Viridiplantae; phylum Streptophyta; class Magnoliopsida; order Rosales; family Rosaceae; genus Pyrus; species Pyrus communis. The sequence goes on along the minus strand of NC_142574.1, from coordinate 5,758,820 downwards.
CTATATTTCTACTTGTTCATAAACTTATTATCGACGTCATAATCAAAATTGTCCATATTCCTACTTTAATAAAAAGACCAAATGATGATTTCCAACCTTGATATTTTTTTTAAGAGTTGATTGTTAGACAACGATAACGAATATGAATGGCTCTTATCGTAGCATAAGTACTTTGAAATAAATTAAGGAAAATGCTAAAGAGTTGATCTTTCTAGATTATATTTTATAAATCACATGATGGCATGGTTGATGGTTAAGCTTTTTTTTTTAATAATTTAAAGAATGAATCTAACCATGAACTCTCACATTATGTGATTTATAAAATATGGTTTAAAGAGAGAGTCTCTATAGCATCACCCAAATGAAAAACACACACCATTTTTATTCTCCTACTCATTCAGCTTAATCATGTCTTTTGTTATCATTGTATTTATTTAATTTGACGACCATGAATAAAAAATAATGCTTGAAAGGCTAAAAAATGTGTGTGAAAATTATCTCCATAAACAAATTACAAGTGAGTAAACAAGTAGGTACACCCATTAAATATTAAATCTAATCAAGAATACAAAATTGTAATTGACGCTCTAAATAGTGCTTATACACATAATTAATTGTTCATGCATGTAAGTCCTACCTTGAATTATACAAGCGTCAAAAGTTGACAATTGTCTACGCGTGATTAACAAGTATGAAAAGCAACCCTCTAACTAACTGATAATTAATTTGTGATCTGGTCTCCCATGAGCTAATAATATTGCTCCATCCACATCACCTCTCCCTCTCTTTTCTTGTATATCATATTCTTTGGAGATAAAGGGAGGGATTAACCCCTCACTCTCTCTCTCTCTCTCTCTCTCTCTCTCTCTCTCTCTCTCTCTCTCTCTCTCTCATTCTACTATATTAGGAGAAAGGCTGGGATCAATATTTGTCAAGCCTCCCCTCCCCTCCCATCTTCAAAGACAATACAGTGGAGAGAGAGACATCATCCATCCAATATGAACCCATCCGCCCGCAGTTTTTGTGGAACAAGTTGTTCTTAGCTGTTATCTGACTTTCTCTGGTCCCTCCCTCATCGGCCAAATGCCCAAAACCCCATACTTGTTCTTTGTCTCCATTCATTATCTCCCATAACATTTCCTTCCCAACCCCATCACCAACTCAGTTAAAACAACTGCTACTTGAACACACAGCTATATCCTGCAGCTGCACTTCCAGAGAAAATTATTTTAAAGAGATCATGAAGATCCGGTGCGACGTTTGTGACAAAGAAGAGGCAACTGTCTTCTGCTCTGCCGATGAAGCCGCTCTTTGTGACGTCTGCGATCGCCAAATTCACCACGCAAACAAGCTTGCCAGCAAACACAAGCGCTTCGCTCTTCTCCACCCAACTTTCAAAGACTCCCCTCTTTGTGATATCTGTCAGGTTAGTACTAGATGCATTCTTTCTCTATGATATTATTGATGATAAAATTACAGGAAAGTGATTTTCGCCCTCCCATTTCCCTCCATGCACTCCTTATCTTTTAGCCTTTGAATTGAATATTCCAAAGATAATAAAGGAACCGTACAAGGAGGAGCGCAGTTGGAGAAAACCAGTCTGAAAATCACTGTATAATTCCAAATTATATTTCGGTGACAAGAAAGTGTTGTAGCTAGTTAATAATTTTTGGTGAAGAAGATACCAATTCTTAGCTCCTTGAGTCCTAAATTTTTTGTGTTGGGTTTTGTAGGAAAGGCGAGCATTTCTCTTTTGTCAAGAAGATAGAGCAATTCTCTGTGGGGAATGTGACCTTTCGATTCACAAATCGAACGAACACACACAGAAACACAGCAGGTTTCTGCTCCCCGGTGTTAAGCTTTCTGCGGCTTCTTCTTTGTATCCATCTTCATCAGCCTGCTCCAACTTCTCCAAAGTTATGACCGCAAAAACTAATGATGCAAGAGCCTCAAAGTCATCCACAATAAGACAGAGAACAGTTTCGTCGAACGAAATCTTGAGTTCTTCTTCTCCTTCGTTAATGGAACAAACAATGTCATCTTCGTCATACAAGAAGATAGAAGAGAATTATTGTGTCAGTGACAATGGTTCGGGTTCGACAAGCAGCATATCGGAGTACTTGATGGAGACGCTGCCCGGGTGGCATGTGGAAGACCTTCTTGATTTTTCATATGATCATTCCAATGCTTTCTGTGAGGTTGGAAGTGCACATTACCTCTAGAGGGGTTTTTTTTCTTCCTCTTTTTTTTTTTTTTTTTTGTTTGAAAAAAGCAATAGAAGGCCATTTTGTTGGTGATGCGTATACTTGGCAATTATCAAGGCCACTTTTGCTTATGTTACTTGTGGGATTTGCTGCCCTTAGTGAAGCAAGATCTTCCGAACAACATAAGGTTTTTTTTCCTCATCAAATGATTTGGCCATCTGGGCACTTGAAGTTTCACTTGTGTTATTGGGAACTTTTTTTTCAATGGTTTTACTTTGTTAAGGACCTAAGTTAATGAGGGCGAGGTCTTCCTCTTCCCTACTAATCTGAGGGCTTAAAGCATGCTTAATTTGACCTCTACATGAGGTGATAATGAATTTTTCATCCACTTGACTTATTCTCTTCGTGCAACCATTTGACCTCTAATTTTCAGTTTTAATGTCATGTTTAGTATGTTTAGTTACAAACTCATGCAACCATACATATTTCAAATGGATTCACTTAGAGGCTGTTTGATAACAATTTTGTTTTCAGTTTTCGCTTTTTTTTTTAACTGAAAATTTGTTCGGTAACTACTTTCAGTTTTCAATTTTCACTAAAAACTAAAAATTGAAAACTGAAAATGCTAAAAATGCTAAACTGAAAATGATGACATGGTTATCAAATGGCACCTTAATTGTTCATAATCTGCATACCATTTCTTTGGGTTAAAAACCTTTGTGGTCATTGTGTTTATACGTAAAATCAATTTTTGTCACAATGTTTTCAATTTGGCTAATTTAGTCACTGTATTTTACAAAGTCTGCAATCTTAGTCACTTTCGTTAATTTTCTTTAAAATATATTAAAATATTAATATACCGATAAAAATTACTTAAGAATTTTATTTTATTTTTTGGTCGGAATTACTTGAGAATTTTATTTTATTTCTTGAGTATTCCTTATTTTGTTATGGCAATATTGATGCTTTGCTTATGCAATTTAAGAAGACTAATTTTTAATTCACATGGATGGTGTGGCCAAAAATAAATACAAGGATGATGAGTCCCATAAGAAAGGGAAGTTAATAAGAGAGAGCATTTTGATGAAAGATATTGGCTTCCAGGTCCAACGCAGCCTTAACTTCGCCATACCTAATACCGTGTGTGAGGTAGAGAGACAAAAATAGACACACAACAAATTATCTCTCCAACCCTTGGTATGTCATTGAGTGGAGATTAACTTATGTAATCAGAAACGAAAACTCACACGACATAAGAGACACCGTCACGATGGTGTTATGTGTAATGTATCAACGTTGTATAAAGAAAAACTTATACATTATGTTGTATTGTTAGCATGGGATACAATACCCAAACTACGAAAGTATGAGCTTTCTCTCATGAGCATCAAAAGATAATAAAGAACAGTTAAGTTTTAACTAAATAAGATCACTCATAAATAATGATGTGTTGGAGAGAATCATGCCTGAAGGTCCTTCATCTCCTAAGACCTAGGTGTGAGAAATTGATTGCGCACTTAAAATTTACTTTTAGTTACAAGCAGTATTACTATATTAAGCTATCGTTTAACAATTTAATCAAAAGCTATTGTTTGTCAACAAAAAAAATTACAAGTAATGTTGGAACTAAATTCGTGCACCGCCATGGATTGGAATTTGATCTCAACAAGCGATATTACTATATTAAGCTAGAATAAAATGTGAGAAAGTTTCGACTCAAAATACAGTGGATTGAAGAGGAGGACCTTATCAAAGCATCCACCAATTGCAGATCTAAAAAATACTTTACCAGCTCAACTTTTGTAACAAAAATAAAGATGTTGCTTAATAAATAATAACCCATGAAAAATGATAGTTGTCGTTCGCACTTTCTCGGGCAGTGTTCATTACACTCGAAGCAATACAAAGCTTATTCTTTCCTAAATCAAATAATGATGCTTGTGCTTTCACAAGGATTGGCGCAGACAACACAACGACCCTATATGAAGTTATGAACCCCTATTGTTTTCTCCCTCTACACTCTTATTCAATTTTGATATAAAAAAATTAAGAGAAGCGTGTAAGCAGAAGAAAAAAAGTATAATTATCAATTCCATAACCTATTTCTTTTCTCAACCTATGTGATACTTGCATCCACACTACATCATTGCCTCAAAAATGTGTCTAGAGAATCAATGTAATACGGATCTTGTTAGGGACAATCACCAACCATGCCACCCTACTGACAGATTCACGGTCTCTGTAGCGTCCCACACCACTGGCATAATACCATGTGTCAAACCATCTCCACTTGGGCTTGTATTAGTGGTCTGGAACGCCATTGTAGCAGCAAAAGGGAAAAAAAAAGTCTGGAACTGCGGTATGCCCAAAATTCAGAAGAAAAAAAACAGTGAAAAAAGGAAGGAAACATTTGCGCAGGTGGAAGAATAATGCTTCTTAAGCATACATTGTTTTCTATACACGGCAAAGAAATGTTCTATATATGATAGGAACCCTCAAAGCTCAATCACAACATTTTGCTGCATACTTTAAAAAAACAAAGCAACATCATCCCCTCTGCATCTCAAACTCCCAAATGTGCACATCTCTTTTTTCCCCATCTTTGTCCTTTGTTATTTTACAGGACTCAAATGGAGAGCGACAAAAGCAACATATCGATATACTCTTTTACACAGTTACTTACATACGACCAAACTAATTAAAGAATCGCACCCGCCATGTCACATAAAACAGAATGTTCATAAAAGCCCTGCAAAATAGAAAAGAAGAAAAGAAAATGAGGATCGCCCTCGTGAAAAATGACTGATTACAGACCGAATACTGCAAATTGATCCATGCAACTAATTGATCTAAGAATAAGAAAATTGTATTACCTTTGTTTGGGGGCATAAAAGAGTGTCACGAAGTAAATGCAAAAAGCCTATCTGAAATCTTTGTACGACAAATTGGGCACTCAGAACATGCAAGTGAACAAGATTTACACACTGCAAAAGGTACACCAGAGTTACTGCTAGGAATGATGAGCATATAGGGTTGAATTTACACTTTTGTTACGCAACTTCAGAATGACTTACAGCAAAAATGCCGGCAAGGGAGAAGAATTGCTGCAGTGGGTGATTCAAAACATACTTTACACAAATGGGAATTGGCATCTCCGTTTCCCTGGTGTTTGAGCTCTTTCTCCTTCATCTCTTTCATTCGAGCCTGGAAACATAAAAGTGGGTATGTTACACATAGCTTTCAATGACAACATTGGTAGGATTACAAAAAGACTCCTCTACTTCAAACCACACTACTTGACCATAATTCATTAATCTTTAAATCTTTATCTTCTTAAGTGTCCACATGTTTTTCACGAAAAGAAAAATGGTTGACCCCTCACACAAATAAGTATATGATAACATCTTCAATTCATTGAAAGATCTGCAGATAGTATAGCCAAGCATGTGGTGAGAATAGAACCATTTGGATTGAGCCAAGCTTTTTAAGTGGACACAATCTCTATGCAAATATGTTTGTAAACCAAACCTATCACCTAAGAAACTCAATGCCGCAAAAATTATACTACTTGACTCTTCTTTTTCATGTCTTCAAAGCCATTCAAACATAACTGAGCTTTTGTCTCGTTGGTTTTACAAAACTAAATGAACCTTAAAACAGAACCGATTACCTTTTAACGTCTCCAATCCAAATCGTAGTGGAATACCAAAACAATCCTAGAACATTTATGTTAAAAGAGAATGCAGGTAATCAGGTTACCTTAAGGCGAAGAACAAGAGGTTCTTCCTTACGACTTTCATCATCAGCAGATTTTGGAGCATCCAAAACTTGTCTCTCTATGTGGGCACTCTCATTCATAGTTGCTTTTAGACCATTACTATTTTCCATCACATCATTGGGCCTTTCTTCTGTGTGTGTCTCAGGGATAGACCCGCCCTCTTTCTTTAATTTTGCGACCAACACCCACATGTTTGCTAAATCATTCTCTAGAGCTTCCTCCCTTTTCTTTGCATCTTCAACCTTCTTCCTGTACTCCTCTTCTATAAATTCCTTTTCAGAAAGGGCAGCCTCAAGAGCTGTCTCTCGCTGCTTCCTTGCTTGGAGTTCCATCTTTAAATCATCCGAATCATGATTCCATGCCTCAAAGTCATCAGAACGACCAGATAGCCTCCCTTTCCTCCCACCTCTTGGTCCATCATTGTACTTCCGGTTAATGCCATTAACGGGTTGCATGGCAGAACTTCTAGAATTGGCTAACTCCCGAGCAGCCAACAATTCTTTTTCTAGTTTTGCATTCTGCAATGAGAGCTTTGTCACTTCACCAGCCAAATTCTTCAACTCAACAGCAGCAGCAGAAGCCAGTTCCTTTGCATAAGAAGCTTCTTCGGCCAGTTTTTGATTCTGCACATGTAACCCACTACTCTCCTCCGAGAAACGCACGTGCTCCAGCTTTAGTTTTTCATTCTCAATCTCCTATGAGAAGGAACAAAAGCATCAATTAGTTAGATGTATAGCAAGAAAGCAACATCTTACATTGCCACAACAATATTCAAGCACACAAGAAAGAAAAATCTTAATACTAACCAATTCTTTTTTCGGTACAAATAGTAACCAATTCATAAGAAAGTTAAAGAAGAAAATATAACTAAACAAAGCTAAGGATTTCGCCATTCTAAATAATAAATAGATATAAATTCCACTGTCAAGTAATGACGACAGAGAAACTATAACTTCTATAAAAGCTGACATGAACCAAGAACAATAAACTAAAACAAAAGAGGGAGCTAGTCAAGAGTATGGCAATATACTTGAAACTAAGGTACTCGCTAGCATTTATGGATTGATAAGGCAGAAAGTTTCAGTAATCACCTGAGACTGAATTTTCTTTTGCAACTCCTCAACATACTCTTCAGATGCACAGTGCTCGGAAGATGGTGATGATCTTTCACCAGATACTGAAGCCAAACGCCGCTCTAACTGATCCACTTTTTCTTGCAACTCCATGTTCTCTGCACACTGCAAATACACAGAAAGCTCAGCAATATACCAAAGGATATAAAATCCTGTCCTGATACAAAACAAAGCTTAAAAGGAATCAGCTGAATGGAAGAAAAAGTTAATGAAAGATAATTCTCCAAAGGAACTAGGGAAGGCATTCTAACCTTATTTTGCAATTGCTCCTGGAGAATACGATTGTCTGCTGATTTTATCTGCATGAAAGGTACACTTCAAAGATGAGTTCCATGACAATTAGAATGTACTGAGCAAATGTTACAGCCCCAAACACAGATAATAGCTAAAGCAATAGGAGAACTTTAGAAATCAAACATTGCCCATTTTGTGTCCATGAAAAAACAGATATATAAAGCATGCACTCACTTCCAACTCAAATCCCTTCTCATTGCACTGGGTCGTCAGTCTCTTAACCGTCTGTTGCAGAAATTATAAGTAATTAAAACAAAATTGTACTACTTTTGAACAATAATAATTAAGATGATGAGAACGCAAAACTACCTGCTGCATCTCAACCATAGATGCATTAGCAATTGAAGCCTCACCACTTTCGTTAATGCGCTGTTCCAAAATCCTCATTTGCCTTCTCTTTTCATGGATATCACGTTCCAAGTTCTCAATCTGTAAGCATGGATTGTTAATCAGGATCATTTTAAGTAAGCATACTTCAGCTGCTGCTCAAATGAATCTGTAAACTGTTAAAACTATTTAGGATTTTGAGTGCTAAATGGAGTTCATGAACTAGACGGGCCTGTAAATTTTACATTATTGCTTGTAAAAACTGATCAGATTCAAATGAACATGATCTCATTTATCGCCAGAATACCACAAGATGGATCCAAATGACAAACTCCACTGATATGTTCAATTAGTTCCAAATGTCAATTAATATTGTGTTAAATACGCCCCATCCAACATTCGACTAACAAGTGCAAGCCACTGTCTCTTCTTTTTTGTTAGCCAAGCTTTCACAACATTCTGGAGACAAAATTAGGACTTCTAAATATGCAGAATATTATTAATAAGAATAGAATTTATACTTGAGTTTTTGAGCTTTCAGGGTCATCTACAGACTGCTCCACCAATCGTTTCAAGGAGCTGGTGCCAAGTGCAATCTCTCCAGCAAGCATCTTAACTTGCTCAACCAGCAGGTCTATGTGATCTGACATTGTCATCCCTCCCTAAAGTATATTAAAATAAGCAATCATAATTACATCATAATATTGAAGGATAAATACTTTAATGAAAAAATTAATATTTGAGCCAACAAATGAATTCATACTGAAGTGTCTATGTAAATTATATATAGAACTTGCCCAAAGGCAATTATTACTTACCACAAGTCTGTTAATAAGAAAGAATAGTCATTATGTGGCAAAATCAAATAGTAGATACAAGAAACTTCATGGCACATCCTGATTTGATAAATGAATGAGTGAGTTCTGAACAAGAAAAGTATTTGAAGGAAGAATGGAAAGAACTCAGGAAAATAGACAAGATATATCCTCATGGATCCTATTTGCAACTTCCTATAAGTGTATGCTTTTATAAGCATGCATAAGCCCATATACATATATTTGCTGCACGCAAGCTCGAACATGTGGGAAAGAAGCAAGCAAGTTCCACTTCCCTCTTCCTCAGACAGTTGGCCCAGGAAATGTATTGCAAAATTAATTTAGCCAAAAAACTAAACTTCTCCCCCATACTGATTTCAAAATATTATTACCAAGACTTGAAATAGAAATCAAATGTATTTGTGATTGTTCGACAAATGAATCCAAGCTTTATACGCTGATGTGGAAGTGGAACAGATAAATATATACTAAAATTATTTACCATCGGAACTCGTGAACCACTGATAAGTTCACCCGCTTGAGTTGAATCTGTAATTGTACTAAAAATGGAAGTGGAACAGATAAATATATACTAAAATTATTTACCATCGGAACTCTTGAACCACTGATAAGTTCACCCGCTTGAGTTGAATCTGTAATTGTACTGCCAGCTGGGGAGAGCTCTTCATTCCTCCTGCTGGAAGACCTCTTGTGTCTAAAATCATAAGCCATATCTGATGGACCAGCAGATGCAGACGATGGTGACTCCTTTTGGTTCTCACCTTCTAGAAGCAAGGGTCCATCTCGCACTACTTCCATTTTCTGCCATGAAAAAGCCACAACAAAATGTAAACATTGTACGATGCTTTCCACACCAGAAAACAAGTACGAAAGATCAAATTTGACAAAACTATAAAACTTTTAGAGAATATTAAGTAGAAAGGGAAAAAACATAAAGTTAACATTAAAAGTTAAGTGATCGGAAATGAAGTCCTTTTTTTCTGTGCTAAAGCTAAGCAACCAAACAGTAATATGAAACATACATCCTTGTCTGCATAACTTGCAAAACAAAAATAATTTCTCAAACTTTCAAGTTTTCAACGGAGTTTCTCCTCATAGTGACTTGTCAACATTCAAGCTCAAACAACTAACGTCAAATAAAGGAGACGAAAACAGTACAACTTAAATGAGTAAGGAACTCACGTCATCCTCACCAACAGAAAAACTGCGTTGGTGGCTGGGAATATCACCCAATCCAGGAATTGTATTTTTTGAAGAAACAAGAATAAGCTTCGTCAGCCTCTGGATTCTACTCATAAGAGCAGCCTTCGCTTCCTCTTCTTCCTCCAATCTTGATTGCATTTTAAATTGACCTTCTTCCAACTATTTCCAAACCAAAACAATCATATGTAAGTCTTATTAGTATAAACTCATTACCAAGCCAAAATAATTTATTTCAGTTTAGGAACAAAACCTTTTGCTTTAAGCTGATAATCTCCTCATGACTTATGCCAACAAGCATCCCCTTCCTTAGCTGATCAAGTTCTGTTTTGAGGACCGAAATCTCTCTTTGATACTTCTTAATCAATGACTTTTCATCAATAATCTGCTAGAAATAATTTCAAAGAAAAGCCAAAGGGCAGAATAGTGAGCCTTAAGTGTTTAATGTTGAGTAGTGCCTTAAAACTGTATTCATGCCATGAGTTGTTGCACACCTTATTACGCGATGCATAGATTTCTACTCGCTTTGCCCTGCTTGCAAACTTCAATGTATTATGAGTTTCCTCCATGCTACTTGATGCAGGAGTCACTGTGCAAATAAGCTGGGAAAACATGTGCAAGGAAAGAAAAAAAAGCAAACAAATAAATATAAAAAGCAAAGTTATGATAGTTTTAACTTTTTTAACCGCACAATTTTTTTCAAACTAATTGATTCAAAAGCAAATTTCACAGCAAATGGCCTAACAATTGTAGTGTTGCTACTTACCGAAACATGTCCATGCCCACCTAACGAGGATTGTAAAAGGCGGGTAAGCTTAGAATCTCGATATGGAACATGGGATGCCTTTCCCTCACTCAGCTTTCCAATTACCTTCATTGCAAACATAACATCAAGTTAAGAACTAAATATCAAATCACTTTTCTGTTCATTAGAAACTTCAACACGATTTATTAAAATTGTAGCCACTTTGTTTCCTAAAACAAAATAGAGTGACCACTAAACAAAAAAGAAATATGAAGCTCCGTTCAGCTAAAAGTGAAAAGTGCATCGGCATCATGTTGCAGAAAAAGTTGTCACCATATAAATTCTTTCGTATGGCTAGAACAGTGTGCATTAAGGCTTTGCTTAGGCTTAGGAACATAGATAACACTAATTATGCAGTTAATGTTATTCAATCAAATTGTAAGGCACTTACAGTTCCAAGAGTTAGAAGACTCTTGTTTATGTATGATCCTTCCTTTCTTCGTAGTCCAGTTGTTTCGGTTTTCGAGCTCTCAGATCCAGCTAGATCAATTAAATTCTAAAGAAAACAAAAAAAAAATATTAATAAGTGAAAAATTATGTATGAAACTAAAGAATCTAATAGTTGGGAGGACAATTCATTTGAACCATACAAGTTGAGAGAAGATCACTCCGTCATACTCATCACCATGGGCACTGCTTTCAATCATCTGCAAATGCATCCGAGTTTAAATATGATTAGCAGGAATGTTTGGCAAAAGTCAGAATTTCATGTCCTTACATAAATAAACAGAAAAATACAGACACGAAGAAATTTGGCAAAGAAAAATAGGAAATAACAAAAACAAGAGTAAATATTTACACATTTTTCTCAAAGCCTTGTACTGCCCAGGCAAATATTATATTGACAAATGAGCTTGAAAAAAATTGTGCTGCGTTCCATAAGGAATACCAAGGCTGAAACAAGTAACAACATACCTCTACATTTCATTTTATTTTAAAATTGACTTAAATGTTGCAGTGTTTAATTGATGCATATCTAAGTGTGTTCAGAATTTGGTCCCTCAATATTGATAAAAGATAGAACATTACATACAGATTGAGTAATTAGAAACTTAACAAAATCAAGGAAGTGTGTTCTAAAGAAGGTTTACCAGTGTAAATATGGTGTGACTTCGACTACTCAACAGATTAAAATTGTTTGATCCAACATGACGATGCTCTGCCATTGCCATGCATCGGTTAAAAATGCAGTCAATAAATCATTTTTAACCTAATAAAACTGGCAGAAACAGAAAAGCTAAATATGTCATCCCTGCAAGTACCTTCTCCAGCAGCAATAAAAGAAAGTGCATGCCCAGGAGACAAAACAACTTCTTCTTTTATACCCTCAACATAAGTACCCTGAAATTTCAAGGATACGAACTAAATGTGCTTTATACAAGATAAAAATATTACATATATTATTCCCCTAAAACAATATAAGTAGGAATCTTTCAGAGGCCCTAAAAATAAAACAAAATAGATACAGTTAAATCAGGATGGCCATTAAAAGATGAATTACAAACCTGTGAATCTTCTCTAACACGCAAATTTTGACCTGTTGGATCAAGCAAGTCATTTATCACCTGATACCACATGCAGAAATAGCACCTTATATCAATACAAATAAGAATATTGAATATAAAAGAAAAAAAAACTTTCACTCAGACAACAATAGCTTCCAGGGTAAGGATAAAGACAAAAACTAAACGGGATATCAAGAAACATCTGTCATGTAAAAACTTAAGATCATGAAGATGAAAATATATACATAAATGATGGTGGAAAGAAATTCCAGAGTTTAAAATATTAGGAAATATCTTCAAAACACAGAGGAATAAGAGATACATTATACCAAGGAAAAACGGAGCTAACATATAATCTCTAACCCTAAAATGTGACTGCCAATACATATAGCTCTACTGACCTCGTTGTAGATCTCAAGATATGAGACGCGGAGTAAAAATTCCCTTCCTGGGGTCTGAAATGTGAATGCAGCTATGAGTTAGTCATCAAACAGGAAACTCAAGTCTTTTCTTGTGTTTGTACAACAGAAACAGAAAATATAGCTTCCATGAGTATGCAAGGAAAAGCATGTATGCTATTGGCAAGGTAAGATACAATATGTTCTAAATTAGTTCCAGAAACTAGTATATAGAACTCTGGTCTGTTAAGTACTACATCAGTGCAATAAATATACACCTTGATGCTGAAAGACAGACAGGATATGCAATAATAAGTACTTAGAAGTAAATTATAACATTGCTGAAGAAAACATATCACATCTGGACTAGTATGTTTAAAATCCAATTATTAAAATAGATGCAACATCCATGTGATTCACAAGGTAATGCTAAGAAACCAGTGTGGGAATGAAGGGAGGGATTGGATTAGTGGCTGTACAAAAATAAATTTTTACTAAGGGGGAGGAATAAAGAAAAACTAACATTTAAGTGTCATACTTCAGAACTACGAAATTCTTAGGGGCACTTACATCTTGGATAATACTGAAGACATCCTTTATTGCCAATGGTATGATACCTGGAGCGTTTTGATCACCCTGTGTAGATTAGAAACGAGTCAACACAACACTAAGGGAACACAAACAAGCAATACCAAGTATAGCAAAAAACTTCATAAAGAACAAAGTAGGGTAAAACACAAACATATGATGAAAATTATGGATGAACAAAACGAAGTTCAAAAGATCGTGTTCTGGCAGAATCTATAGTGATCTTGCCAGACAGAACCTATGATTAGGGACTTAGGACACATAACAATGTTCCAGAGTAAACAAGTTAAGCATAACTGTATGTCAGTGCATGAAAAGTTGTTCATCTACATTTCAGCTAAGCACAAACCAAACTTAGGACTTACCCAACTGCACCTTAAAAACTTTAATCGTTTATGGCTTCATTAAATCGTTAATAGCTTCCTTAAACTAGACATTGGTAGTTATTAGATGGGTGCCACCAGGGGTGTTTGGGCTTGCACAAATAAATAGATCAAAATGACTCTGGATAACTTGATGATCAATCAAATCGTGCCTGAGAGTGCATCTTTTTATATATTTGTAAGAACGCAGAAAGGAATCTAAGTCATCTACCTATACTCTGTCCGTCTATCGTGTAGCACGGGAGCTTTGGGGGGCTTGGAGTCAATTAGGCATGTCAGGCCCAGGTCTTGTTTTGAGGTACTATATGGTAGAAATGTAAAAAACAATAAAGCTGTTTGGAGACGGGCTCCTTTAAGTTTTATGTGGTTCTTGTGACTTGAGACATGAAGAGCTTCTGAGGGAGTGGAGCGCTCCATGATGAAGCTTAGGCTCCATTATTTAGATGGCTTTTTGAGTGATCCGCTTGTCATTTTATTTTACCAGATATGCATTTATGTTAAATTTCTGTCCTTCAGCCCTTTAACAAAGTTCTTTTACATTATGTATTAATGTGTGTTGAATCTAAAGGGGCAGAGGGGATACAAGTTCTGGTGCAGGATTCTTTTTGGAATTAAACTCAGTCCACTCTTGTGCTTCCCACTAACAATCTACAAGCAAATACAAGGTTTTCCAGGTATGTAACTCCTTTATCGTGAACAACTAGAATCAATCTTAGATAGGTGCTAACAAGGTCTGTGTAGACGTTGGATTAATGACCACATGGCCATCAAATTCCAACATCAAAAAATCCTTATAATGGAGAAAGAAAACAGATAAAACATTCACGTTGAAAACAACCGCTTGCATTATGGCGTAATAAGTTCCATAAAAGCAGTTTCTCATTAATATTTAGACATTTATATTGTCAGGGCCATGGAAGGCAAGCTTAAATCCAGTCTCCTAGTGTGGAATCAAAGAGACAGAGTAACATTGGTCATTATAACCTTTTCTGCGCAACTCACAAACAGAGCTTTACTGAAAAACCAAGCCAACATGATTTTTCGATATGCTTAAACTTTGAGTAGCAAAATCCCAAGAAAAGAAAGTGGAACTTACATGCATAGTGTGTGTCTTTCCACTACTTGTCACACCATAAGCAAAAACAGTACCTGCATTTTCAATACTCAAGCCGTAAGAAATGGAAAATTAACAAGAGAATTGAATGTAACTTACTTAATTTATCTGTTTTCAACTATAGCTACTAGAATTTCCACCACCATCGACCTTTCATTATATAAGTTATACATATTCTTACAGAAACAATATCAACGTTTCTTGTTAGGCATTAACGAATTCTCCATTTGTAGTCTACAAGAGAAGTATGTCATACCATTGACACCTTCCATGGCAGCTTTGACAACAGGTTTAGCGGCAACTTCGTACACCTCTTGCGAATTGGCATGCTGTCCAAAAACTCTATCTGCCACAACAAAACCATCCCCAAATCCAATCAGTTTTCAAAACCCTGTAACTACGTTAAATGAAGATTAATTCCAACACATTTTCTTTTGCATTTTCCATAAACTAACCGAAATCAAAATTAACTCCAAATTCAAAATAACTATATATACTAACTAATATATTACCAAATGCATATGCTGTAGCTGGATTATACTCATTCCTCACAATCTTATCGCCGTCTGCGTACCAAGTGACCTCATCCCCTCTCTGAAACTCCCTCTCGCTGCAACAAAAAACGAAATAAATTCAATCACATTACCTCAAAACCAACCCTAGAATCCAACATTTCAAAATCCTCCAATCCGAGGGCTCATAGATCTGATCCAATACGCTCAGATCTACCATCATTACCTCAGCGGCCGAAACCGAATCGTCACCGATATGCTATCCCCACCCTTGGGCGCCTCGAGCATCTCCGCCAAAAGCTCCTCGGACGCGAACCCGACCGGCGAGCGAGCACTGTAACCCCCCGAACCGTACTGCATTGAATCAGAGCGGCCGTGACTCGGCGTCACGGATCGGGACCCGAGCCCACCTCCAGAGTTGTAGAACGACGAGGCCGAGGTCGAGCAGGAGCGCGGAATCATCCGACCGTTGATCAACGAAGAAGATGAAGAGGTCGAGGAGTAGGGACTGGATGGCTTCCGGTAGGAGAAAGGCGAGCTGCTGCGGGCTCGTGAGGATGAGGCCATCCAGCTGAGTCAACTCGGACAGTGACTCGGTGAGAGAGATTTGAAAAAATGCAGCCAATAAAAAAACCAAAAAAATGGGAGAAGCAAGAAGGAGGAGTAAAAGAAGAGCAAAGAGGAAGAGAATATGTCAGAGCGGTCACATGGCTCGCGAACCGAAAGCGACGAGCATTGTTTTCTCCCTTTTTTTATTTATTTAATAATTATTTAAAATGAATCAAATATTTCTGCTACTATTTTTCTCCAGTGTGCGACTAGAGAGAGAAACAATGGGTGCTAGAGAGAGAGTTTCGTCTTCTTAAAGGCAAAGTGAGAGTTGCAGAGAGAGAGAGAGAGAGAGAGGGACGAGTAACCGGTGAGAGGTGAGAGGTGAGAGGTGAGAACGACGGTAGTGGATGAAAAAACATAAAATTTGAAAGAAAAAAAAAGATAATTAATTACTGTGGTGACGTGGCGAGGTGGTTTAAATTAGCAGGAGGGTAGCCGCGCGTATTAAAAACGGGACTTTGAAAAATAAAATACGCTGCGAATGAGCGGGAAAATAACAGCGGCCCGCCGATTAGGACAAGTTTATATAGAGGCCAAAATTAATATTATTGTTAATTATTTTGTTTTTGTCTGTTTAGAATTGCGATGTAAATAAATTATGAGGGCGTCACTTAGTTATATAGTTTATTAGTATTCTTCTTCATTTGTAATTAAGAGATCTTAAGTTGGATTTTTATCAAAAAGAAATTTGAACCTCGTTCGTTCAAGAAAAATATATTATTAGGGCATCTCTAATAAAAGATGTAAAATACCTTAATATTAACATTCCATGGCCAGAAAACACTCCATGGCAGAATGTAAAATATTCTTCTTTGCCGGAATAATTATAATAAAAATACAAATTTGCTTCTTTTTTTACATTTTTTGGAGGTGGCTTGCGCAATCAAAGACAACAATAAATGGAATCCTAAATTTATATCTCTCCTATTGGAATAGAATTAACATTTATACCTCCCGAAAATGTAAAATAATATATAAACTTTATATTTCTCAATTGAAGATGCTCTTATAACTTTAGGAGATGAAGGTTGAACTCCAGTGCAAAGAGATGGACACTGCTCTGACCAATTTGTCAAACTTACATGCACATGTGGGTCTTTGAAATTTTGTTACCATGTGGGTTTTTTTTTTTTTTTTTTTTTTCAGAAGAAGTTACCGTATAGGTTCTTAATTTCATGTTATTGTGTGAGTTTTTAGCTTTGCGTTAGTTGTGAGAGAAGTGAATATTCTTTTTATCTTTATATTGAATTCAATGATTTGTGCTAGCTTGTGCAACATGTATGTGTTTGATGTTATTGTAATCGTTAATGTTCAATGGCTTCAAGAGTCAATTATTACGACGTAGCATGAGTTTTAGTACAAATAAACGAAAAGTGAGGCATCTGCAATTATTAGCAAGTTATAATAAGTACGCAAAATTAGTGCCAGCACATTCCTTTTATGTTTAGCGTCACTCTTTTAACAAAATATTAGCAGCGGGATATAATAAGTTAATTTAGGTAGTTGAACGAACATGGGTCAATGCCTAATCTTTTCTATCTAATTAATTTAATTGGTTTTTTGGTGTAATTATTTTTACTAAACTAGATGGTTAATGTGAGTGGTTGTAACTAATGTTTGCCATATTTGACTCTAATAAAAATATGCATGCAGAGAAATTTAAATATAAATTTAAAATGAATTGAATGTTAAGTTGACTATCTAGCTAGATTTAATGGGGGTTTGTAGTTATACTCCATGAAAGCTAAAACTTGTAGCCAAATTAAAAGGTTTAAAAAATTAGGCGTGGGGAATTTAGGTAGAACGACGTGTTTCAGTGTATATACTTACGCTTGACAACAATGCCTTAAAAACAACATAAAAGATGTTTTAATGCCGTCCTCTATTATTTTCCTCTTTTTTATTTTATTTTTTATGCATTGAATTACTTAAATATGAAAAATCAGACTTGTTCTGCAAAGATTCAAGTTTCTCCGACCAACACCAATCATAGTGGAGATATCTAACAAAAAATTGTAGTTGGAGTTAAAAATAAATAAATAAAAACTTTGTAGAATCATTTATTTATTAGAGGATTGATTTTGCACATCTTTTTTGGTTTATCAGACACTTCTTTTTTTTTTTTTTCTTTTCAAAAGATAGAAATTTTGTTAGACTTAAATATGAATTATTACATGTGCATCTTCTGCTAAAATATTAAAAAGAAACTCTGATCCTAACTCATCCCAGCCAAATATCACGTCATGCTTAACAATATACGTCGCTATCGAATGGGTTGCACGATTACAATGACGAGAGGTAAAGTAAAACCTCACCAACTGAAATGAGCTTGCCATTCTCCAAATATCTTGGAGGTAAATCTCGAGAGTCACATCAACAGCGATCTCCTTATTGATCATCTAAATCAATCCCTTAGAGTCCGATTCAACCACTAACCTAGAACTAGCCCCCATATCACTCCCCACAAACCACCTCCAACCCCTGACGAACTGCCTCTGCCTCCACCATAATTGTAGTCTCAAACCGCCCCCTCCTTCCCCTCCCGCAAGCTTTAGAAGCCCAGCAAAATCCTGAAGCACCCAATCAACCCCTCCATCCTTCATGTCTTTCCTCCATGCCGCATCACAGTTCAATTTCAACACTTCAAATACCGGTTTCTGCCATTGCCCCACTCTCTACCCAATATCCATCCCCATCTGCTGCCTCTCCCAAATCCCCATGCCCTCCCCATGACCCTCCCCTAGACACCTCCTCACCCTAGACGTCCTAGCCCTTCTATGTTCCTCTCCCTCCCCCACCGTGTCCCCCATGGCATCCCTAAATTCAACCTTTTGCCGCTGCCATAAATCAACAGCCACATGTGGTAAAATCCACAGCCCTTTGACGACCACCTCATTCCTGCATTTCCAAATACGCCAAAATCCAAACACCATCTGCTACATCATCACCTCGGCATCCACCTCATTCTCCATTCGCTGCACGATCCGCTGCCATCCCTCTAAGAACTCATTGTTCCCCATTGCCACCATATTAATTTGTAATGACGTCCCAAACCAAAATGCACAGCTAAATTCATAATCAAAGAAAAATGAGCCTCTGTTTCATCACCCGCACCGCATAAATCACATTTATTCACCACACTAATCCGTCGACACTCCAAATTGTGCCTAACCGCCAAAGCCTTCCTACACGCCTTCCAAATAAAGAAACGGAGTTTATTCGTTTATCACACACTTTTCTTTATTTAAGACCATCAGTGTAAACAAGTCAAACAGAATCAACAATTGAAATAACAAGAGAGTTTAAGAGGTTAAAAAGAGAGTGTAAAAATCACTTTCCTTTATTAGGTTATAAATAATTAAAGGTTAAGAACTTAAGGGTGCATTTGTTGCACCAGACTGTCTCGGACTGGACTAGATTCAGGGACTAAGCTGGACTGGCTTAGACTAGACTAATCTGGATTAGCTTAGTGAAGTGTTTGGTGCAATATCGGACTAAGAAGCAGGATAAAAATTAATTTTCCTTTTTTTTTTCTTCCAAAAACAAAGAACTCTATATGTCTTTTCCTTTTCTTAGGTCAAACTATCTCTCCTCTTTTTTTCTCCATCTCTTCCATTTTCCTTTCCCGTCCAACTCCTTTTTCCTTTTCTTCTCAATCACAAATATACACAGTTCACATGCAAACCAATTTTCCATCAAACCAAACAAAACCCATCACCTGCCTCATCAATCCAACAAAATTCCCAAACTTTCCCACCCTAAAATTTGACAATTCCATTCAAATTAAACAAAAGTTAGAGCTGAAAAACTGAGGAAAGAAAGAAAGAGAGAGAGAGAGAGAGAGGGGGAGGGAGAGTAAACGGGCCACCAATAGTAAGAGGCAGCGACGCCATATAGCTTGAGGACGAGTAGTAGCATAAAGGAGAAGAGGAGGTTATGGGCCGTTAAGGCCTGCACGGACTTCAACACTCTCTGCCAGTTCATCATCACCGTAAAATGACGTCGTCCGCTGCAAGAGTCGAGACTTCAGATTGTGAGAAATCCCAGGAGGAGGATGCTGTTTCAGTATGCGTCATTGAAATGAAAAAGGCAAGAAATATTCTCTTTCTCCTTTTTCTTTGTCGTCGTTCGGGTTGACCCAGATGGCAAAAGATCCCAAAGCACCGACCCAGATGCCAAAAGGGCGATGGGTTTGCAGGACGATGGAGATCGGCGACAACCGTTTCTGGTTTGGTCACTAGAAAATAGGGGCTGATGCTGTTCATGTGGGTTCGTAGGATGCTGCTCGCAGACAAGGGAGATGGGATTAGCAATCCCGTTGTTTTTGGGGGGGGGGGGCTCGCTAAGACCTCTTAGTGAGGGATTTAGTCGAGGCGAGTCCTCCTTTGTCCCATTTAACTTAGTCCCGCCAGTGACCAAACACGGATTGCACTAACTTTTAACCTAAGTCAATCCAGTGAGAGCTAAAGAAGGCAAACAAACACCCCCTAAGAGAACAAATCAGTTTCATATGTTATCGATGAATAAATTGAGAAATGAAATGAGCTAGGCAGGTTAAAAAATAGTAGACTTGATATGAGTCAAATTTTGTGAGTCATTATTGGGTTTAGTCTAGTTTGTTGGGTCAAGTCCATTCACTAATTGTTGACATTAGCTTTTTTTCATTTTCTATTTATTAAATTATGATAAATGTCATTCCTTATTTATAGGTTCATCTTTTACTCAATTTTAGGATTAAATATAAAAATTAAATATTGTGTCTCCTTTTTCTTACTTCTAATCACAAGTTAACTGCGTTAACTAATTTATGTTGCAGGTATTATATATGTCAAAATATATACTATTATGAATTTATATATGTATGGAAGATGAAATTTCGTTGAACTATTTTCATGGATTTTTTTTTTTTTTTGATGAAGAAGAAATTTATTAAAACTTAAAACCTCTAATACAACTGTTACCCATACAATCAAAATTAAAAGCCTCCATAGCCGAAGTTGGTAGACAAAAATCCCAAAAATGTGGGTTGGCAATAGTGAGGCCCACATAAGCTAATGCGTCCGCCACGAAATTAGCCTCCCTATAAATATGCTTCCAACTGATATGTTGAAATTCAGAAGCCAACCATTTGATGTCTTCTATGATAGGTTTAAGATGCTAATGGGGCATCCAAACATCTTGCACCAGCTGGATGACAAGCTTAGAATCCCCTTCCACGATCAACTTCTTCACACCTCCGCTCCTAGCAAACAAAAGCCCTTCCTTTAAAGTAACGGCCTCAGCAACCGAAATGGTTGGGCCATCAAGGTTCAATGCCCCCGCACCAACAGGTTGCCCCTCCTCATTTCTAAGAAGAAAAGCAGCTGCAGAGTGATCCAAACTAATTAACCCATCAAAGTTTAATTTCATAAAGCCATGTGGAGGAGGACGCCATCAAATAGGGTGTTGGTGGCAATGATCACCCCTAGAGATCTTCTTACAATTAACCTTAAAAAAAGATAAGCCTACACTTGCGGCAATGCAGATACTCCTAACCGGATTAGGAATCATACTTCTAAAAACTTTATTATTTATTTCATTCCATATTTGCCAACAATGCAAAATAGCCTTACTAAGATCACTCAAATCATTGCATTCAACATTGTCAATTAGTTCCATCCAATCTAACACATTATTAAACTGAGTCAATTTATTCTTCCAAAGACTTACCGGAGAGAGATTCCACATTTCTTTAGCATGCTCACAATTAAGAAAAAGATGATTTTGAGTCTCATCCTCATTGCCACTCATAGGGCACAATTTGTCAATATTTTGAATAAATTTACTCAATCTCATCCTAGTATAAAGTTTTTCATGAGTAAAAAGCCATGCAAAAAATTTTTACCTTCGGAGGTCATTAACTTCCATATCTTCTTAAAGAGCTTCTGCCTTTTAACTTCTTGATTATTGTTACTCTAAATCCAAGTCGCTGACTTGATTGAGAACTCACCAGTAGAGGAGTGCTCCCACACGAAATTGTCACTTTTATTTTGAAGGGAAATAAGAACCATACAAATTTTCTTCACAACATCCAGGTCTAACACTTAGGAGAGACGAACTCTATCCCAACTTTTATTATCAATAAATTCACTCACTTTAATGTCCCAATTCATGTTCTGTCTTTGATTTTCAGGAATTAGCTGGAACAATGGATAAGGAAAAACCCAATGATGGGTCCAAAAAAGGATATCCTCACCATTACCCACAACCCATCTAATTTCTCTGTGAATAACATGTCTATTATTCAAAAATCCTTTCCAAGCCAAAGAGTGGTTCTGTTTGACTTTGCAACTAAAAAAATCATCCTTCTTTAAGTACCTTCTTTTAACAATTTGCACCCACCAATTATTTTCATCCTTTAAAACTTTTCATCCTATCTTAGCCAAACATGCATTATTATAATGATCCACTCTTCTTACACCCAACCCCCCCTAGTCCTTAGAAGTACACACTTTTTTCCAAGCCATAGCTTTTAACTTCCTATCTCTCCCCCAAAAGAAGTCCCTACACTCATTGTTTAAGCTCGAATATGACATTTAAAGCAAAACATGATATGGTTCAGCATACCAGATAAGTTGGACTTAATGAGGGTTAGTCTTCCTACCTTAGAGAGAGTATTAGCCTTCCACCCAGCAAGCCTTTGCTTAACTCTTTTGATTAATTCGCATTCATTCATTGGATCTTTCCAAAAAAAAATATTATGAATGGCCAGATATTTGCCGATGGTAGTTTTATGTTGAATATGTAAAACATTCACAATATCGTTTCTAGTTTGAGCATTAGTATTTTCTGAAAAATAAAATGAGGATTTGTTGAAACTTTTAGACTTTTTTGTTACGTAAATTTCTCACATGCTCCTAGCCACTGAACTTTTTAAAAAGGTATTTGATTAGCCCTGGAGGAAAGGATACGATGGTGGAAAATTTTGAAACCATGACGAATGGAACGCCCTATGTTCAAGGATACGGATCGGAGGACGAAGACCAAGTGGAGCAAAAAATAACCACAAAAATCCACAAGGCGACACATAGACTTTTGCCTGAGAAAGACAAGATTGCCCTCATTACATGGGCAAACTTCTCAGATACTCCCACACACAACTCATCATCCTTGGAAGTTCAAGCAACTAACTATGACTGCTCAAAGCTACCCTTCTCATGGCAAGGAAAAGTCAAAGACATTAGATATAGAATTAATTACTAAATCCTACATTTAATACACTCACAATTGAAGACAAACCCTATAAAGTAAGCAGTCTCAATCACATTTATTCTGGAATATCTTCACAATTATTCCAAGATTTATTTACACAATATCTTGCGAATATTCTCACCAAAACCTACACTAAAAATCGGCCACTCTCCCTATAAATACCCTAATTCTCCACAAAAAAACAAGTGAAACTTTTCTATACATAGATTACGCTAAACACTCACTCTTTTCAGAGAGACTAACTTAGCATTAGAGATCCATTTGTCAAACCCCCAACTCATCATGGGTGCGTGAGGCTTTTGATCCTTAATCAAAAGTGTTGATTGTTTTGCAGGTGCATTTTTGTTGACACCGAAAACGGTGGAAATTTGTATCGACAACCATAACATGACCCCATGCCGCTGCTCCTCGCGGCTCAACGCAACGGCCGGACGAACCTTACCGCTGCAGTCATTGTAGCGGTCCAGCCCGAGGAGTGAGCATATGTCATTTTCATTAGTTTACTAGTTTTTTATTGTATATTTAGGTTTTTCAAATCATTAATCATGTAAGTTCTGTTAACAAAAACAAATGCTAGAAAGAATACATTTGGATGCTACCTGGATTGTGGGGTTATCTAATCTTTGGTTTTGGAATTATATAGTTAATATTTTGTTGTTGTTATTTGAAGTTAAGTTTGGTACGTAGAATGATTAGTGGACGACTATGTTTATTGAATAATTAACAAACGAATGAGTTTTCAAATAGCTTTTAATTTAGTCATACTTGTCTTTCAATATGTTGAAACATAAGATGTCTCGTGTATCAATCCTCAAACTCCAAGGGGTTGGTTTAGTGGAAAGCAAACAAATGTTTGGAAGTCTCAACCCGAATTTGAACTCACATTGGGTTTTTGGTTCTGCTTTGATGTACCATTTTAGAGCCAAAGCACATTACCGCCTCATGTGGTGTCGGGCTGCATGAGGAAGGGATTAGTCTACCATCAACTTGTGGGTGTTGGAGTTGTGTCTTAAAGCCATTTTTGTACTATTGAATATTATATAACAACTTTATATTAATTAAATAATAAAATGGTAAGTTTTATGCATTCCTGAGTTAGACTTTCTATTATAGAGATGATATACAATTGATAATCTCGACTATTGTTTAACTATTGGCAGAAAAACAAAAAGACTATGATGTAATTTAAATAAAAAGCTTATTCTTTTAGCATGGCACACTCTTTATTCTCGATTAAAAAAAAAAAAAGAAGATGAATAAACTAAGAACAAATAAAAACATGTTAAACTTGGCTAAACACAATTTTCTTTTTTTTTTTTATACCGAAAAGTTTCGAACCATAACATACTTCTACACATTCTCATACCCATCTTTCACCACTAGGCTAACACCAATGACTTAACACTTCAAAATAGTTGTCTTGTACTTTACATTTCATTAATTGTTTTGTCATGAAAGAATACAAGAATACTATTTTTAAGTGTCTTTTGCTAGTGTTAGTGGTTCATGTGCATTTATAGTATAGTATTACAAAACATAATTGACAATGGTGGAACTACCATTCTTCATTTGGGTGGAGTCGCATTTTTATTTTGTTATTAAAAATAGTCATCTGAGGTAAACAATGGATTGTCCTAGTGGTCAAAGTTTTCCTCTTTAATTCAGTGCGCACTGGGTTTTAACCCCTCTTAGACCTACTCCAACTCCTGGAGTAAAACTTAAATTTTAGGTTTTAAACCTACCCCAACTTGTTTCAACCATTGGACAAAATATGAGTTTTAACTCAAAATTCATTTCTGAGGCAAATTTAGCCTATAATTTCCCCTTGGGTTAGTGCGCTGACCCATACCATATACGTGTACTTTTTTTAGTTTTATATTTATAAATTCATTGAATTCAACGATTAATAATTAAAAAAAAAAAAAAAACTCAGAAGACTTGGAGAAGAAAAAACTGTTTTTGAATCAAAACCTAAATTTTCTGGATTAAAGATATTAGATTTTAATTCAAGAGTTGAAGATAGTTTTAATATGAAATATCACTCTTACTAAAAAAAAAAGAAAAAAAAAGAAAAAGAGAGACAATTCAATAAAAAGGTCTTGCTTCTTTCGTTCTCTGGCTCAGGTTAAATCATACATATTCGGGTACGATGCAAGAATACAAATAATTTGGCACTCATTTGTTCTTGGAGGGCTTGAAATTTGCCAAAACCAATATAAATATAATGCATTTGCAAAATCTTTTTGTTTCTGGTGTTTGTGTGGTCCCGTTTTTAGAGGTGTTTGAGTGGAGTGACCTTGAGGAAAAGAGAAGCTATCTAAAACTAAGCTGTCCTGTCGCCCTCACCCTCACCTTTCCCCACTTTTTTCTCTGACGTTCTTCAAATACCTTCCTCACTCACGTGCAGTTGGGGCCTTTTGCTCACGTGGGCTCCATTGTTTCTTATTTATTTATTTATTTTCTTATTTTCTTCTTCTTTTTGTTGTTTTCACTTTTCAGCGTAAAATTATCAGTCTAAATCGGATCAATATATAGCTTAAACAAGAAGAGTATGATTCTCTCACATTCTAATCTTTCTCCTTTTTTATTTTTTTTTATTTAAACTGTTGCGATTACGTTACGTCTATATTTTGTTTTGAATTTTTTATATAGAGAATAAGATAAAAAGAAAAGGAAGGGATGGAAGATGATGATAATAGGAAGGGAGAGAATCATACTCCGAAACAAGAAGATCCCCACGTCCAATCTCATTGTGTCATGTCATCAAATCCTATACAAGATAATTGTACTTACTAAATCGAAGATCTTTCATTTTAAATTATTAAAAATATATTAAGTATTGCTTCAATGATCCATACTTTGTTTTTTGTATATCTTTTTATTTTTGTGATCTGTCACATGAGAATTCTTTGCTTCATTTGGTATAATAATTGGATTGAAATAGATAATTTACTAGATTTTATATGAAACGAGGAGAAAGGGGATGTCTATCTATTTATTTATGTGATGGATTTATTAATCATGAAGAACATGTATGACTCACTGAGCCAAGATCACTAACTAATACTAATCTAGTACTAATGAAAATGCTAATGTAATAGAAAACAATAGTCTTTTCTATATACTTTCCCTAGTTCCGTTGCTACTATGGGCTTTATGCAATCGATCGAATCATATAGATATCCCTTCAACACATACGTCATTGAAAGGATCTTGGAGACCCACCAAAGCATAAAAGCGGGGATCTTTCAGAAAATGGATTCTTATTCGAAGAGTGCATAATTGCAAGAAGTTATATAATCTGTAACATAGGCCTTATCCACACAAGTAACGGAGAATGTACAACAATTTTAGAATTTTATTTTCGGGCACTAGAGCAAAAACCCATTCTTACCACGAATTCCTCACCTAGCTATTCTAGGTTGGGGTTGGTCCGGGTGGGGAAGTTCTAGACACTTTTCCATACTTTGTGTCTGGAATGCTTCACTTAATCCCTTCAAAATCCCTAAAAAATGGGAGGATTGAAATCATAAGTTTTCTTTATGAAAATTCATCATCTCATTTCAATTTGCACAAAGTCTAGAAGCTGACATTCGTTTCTCATTCAAAATAAATTGAATTTTGTGAGTTATATATTACAATTCGTTTCTTGACATTGGAACGATACCTTTGCGTTCTCTCTTCACGTTATGTTTAAAAATGGTGTGTACTAATTATTTTTCTTAAGACAAAATGTTACGAGAAAAAGTGAAAAATAAAACGACTTAATAAGGAGAACCCAAAGGCCCAAAAAAGGGACCGAAAAATAGGCCCAAGTTCATTCATGTGAGTCCCAATTGAAAGGCTGCTCCTTCCGTCCCCTCGTCACTTATCCCAGTAGAGCTAAAAGCACAGAGCACCACAATTGCAAGAGCATGCTGCTTGCTTCTCTCTACAATCCTGCAACTGCAACCTCCTTCCTGTTTCCATGGTCAACATCCCCGACACATACACATACACATGGTCTCTCTCTCTCTCCCTCTCTCTCTCTCTCTCTCTCTCTCTCTCTCTCTCTCATCACCAACAGCAAGTAGTTATAGTAGTTGTGCATCAAGTTCAAGCTGTTAAGTGTTTGATGCTTCAGGGATGTTCAGTCCACGGACGGAATTTTCAAGAAATGGGCTGTGTAATGGCGTGAATAACAAGCAAGCGAGACCGAGATGGCAGCCAAGAGGTCCAACAGTACCAATGGCTGTTGGAAGCAATAATGATGAAGCTCAGGTTGGTGTTTCAGTTGGCAAGGAGCGGCTTTATCTCGGAATGGACTTCGGTACTTCCGGGGCGAGGTTTGCCCTCATCGACAAGCGAGGGACTATTCATGCTGATGGAAAGAGAGAGTACCCTCTTTTTATGGTATTACGCAGCTGATCATTTCTCTCAAACTTTAGTTTTTTGAGCAACACTATTTCGACACACAAAACTGACCACATTGCTGACACGCTCTCTAATATCCGGTCAGTCCGCATATAGTGAGGTTCTTAATAGAGCATGTCCATGTGGTCAATTTTGTTTGACTAAAATGCTTGAAACCATTTTCGAAATCATTTCTTCTGATGACTAATACAGGGAGTGTAGTGTATGCGTTAAAAATTGGTACAATGCTTGTGCTTGAACTAGAGTTGTTGAATGGTACTGTAATGGGGTTGTGGTGGTTTCTTGATACTTGATTTTCTCATATAGAACGGTTGAGGAGGGAGTGAATTATTAAATTTTCAGTCAGAAGTTGTTTATTAAAAATTTCGACCAAGAAAGAAAAAGTTGTCCATATCGTACAATGATGAAGCTACGTGGAATTGGTGGTTTTCGTGTATAATTTGATAGGTCAGAGGTCAAAATTGGATTTCGTTATGGCGGATCTTATAATTATTAAGAAGAATGAACTGGTTTCCGTTTCCTAAGTTACTGCATCATATTTTGTAGTCCAAGTATTTGATATCTTCTTTACATTGTCTAGAAAGAGTCAAGAAAAAGTGGATTGGGCACGTTCATGGAAAGCGACGCTCTTCTCGCTGCTTGAAGACGTTCCATCCCATCTCCGTGAGCTTATTGCTTCCATTTCCATTGATGGGACTTCGGCAACTACTCTCGTTGTAGACAGGTGGTTAGCTTAGAGATTTGATGCTTATGCTTGTTTTTGTATAATCGCATTTGAAGTAGGCTTTTGAATTTGAATATGCAGCAGTACAGGGGAACCGTTATGTAGACCTTTCCTCTATAATGAGAGTTGCCCTGATGCTTTACCGACGGTAAAGTCTATTGCTCCTCTGAATCATACAGTCTGCTCTGGTTCCTCCACTCTGTGCAAGCTTGTCTCGTGGTGGGAGAATGACAATTCAAACAAAAAATCTGCACTTTTGTTACATCAAGCAGATTGGCTGTTGTGGCTTCTTCATGGAAAGCTTGGAGTGTCTGATTATAATAATGCTCTGAAGGTAGTTCTTCAGCAATCCGTTTTTAGGTTTCTTTTTTACATCTTCTGCCTACAAATGATTAAATATCTACTTTTAGATAACGCGATTTTATTTGTACATGTCTTAGGTGGGTTATGATCCTGAGCTTGAGTCCTATCCACCTTGGCTTCTCTCTCAGCCATATTCGCAACTTTTACCATCGGTGAGAGCTCCTGGAACTTCAATTGGTCGTTTGAAAGATGACATAAGATCAGATCTCGGTATGTGTTCTTGCAATTTGGCCGGCAGTGGACACATCATTTTATACATTTATGTACTTATAACTTTTTACCGCTTGTTTACTCAGGTTTAGAGTGAATGGTGAAGAGATACTGCAAGTTATGCAGTACATGTCTTAGCATCTTTCTGCACTGTTATCCTGACAATATATAAAATGTCCTTGCAGGTTTCCCAAATGATTGTGTTGTATGCACAGGAACCACTGATAGTATAGCAGCGTTTCTAGCAGCTCGTGCAACACAACCTGGGAAAGCTGTGCGAGTTCTCTGTGTTCCTTCTTACTCACGCAAAATTAGTTGTATTATACGTATCTCTTGATGTGAAAATTTTCTTTGGGATAGCCGTAGCCATACTGGCAGACTCACGGCGCTGAGTCTTAAATTTCTATTCGCATCGCACTTTGTTCTTTTTTCCACCATAATTTACACCCCAGCACTTCAAATATTTTGCAAACCCTATCTTGCTGCATTCTTTGAATTTGATAGTGCTGTTTTTCACATATACAGATGATGCATTTATTAGTTTCCTGAGATTTTGTCGATTCTCAATGCACTCGAGCACTATTGATCCTTATGTTTTGAACTGTAAGTAGTTTTTGTATATAGGTCACTTCTTTAGGTTCTACACTCGCAATAAAACTTCTGAGCACCACTAGGATTGAAGATGCGCGGTTTGGAGTGTATAGTCATCGCCTTGATGATAAGTGGCTTGTTGGAGGCGCATCAAATACCGGTGGAGCTGTTCTTAGACAAATTTTTACTGATGAGCAACTAGAGAAATTGAGCGAGCAAATTAATCCCATGGAAACCTCTTTTCTAGACTACTACCCTCTGCAAACAGTTGGCGAGAGGTTTCCAGTTGCAGATCCAAATTTGGCTCCTAGGTACGTTGTACTGTCTGTACTTTTTGAGCTAAATTAGAAATGGATCTTGTTATGATAGATATTTGATAGTATCATCCAATTTATCCTGGTCTTTTTGCATATAAGCTTGGACCTTAATGTGCAGAAACTTGGTCATTTGTTTGCGCAATAAAAGTAGTGCACGATAACATGGTTTCTCTAGAAACATTACATGTTCGCATTAGTTTATTCACTGGAAGCAGAGCACAATGAATGCACCAAGTTCATGGTATATACGTTAGCATTTTAAGCTTCATCGGGCTTAACAATGTTCATAGGATCATGTTCCACAGCTTGGTCATTTGACACTACAATGAACATTTTATGGAAGCATAATCTGCCTGAAGAAAAAAATGTAGCTCAAAACAGACATCTCATGTATTTTTATTGTGACTAACTATACACGAAGACACATTCACACGTGCTTTTATGCACATGCATGCGTCTTTGCGAACAAACTCACCGGTGTATTTTGGATGGTAGATTAGTTTTTGTTCTTTGTGCAGGTTACATCCACGCCCAGAAAGTGAGGTGGAGTTTCTGCATGGGATTCTTGAATCCATTGCGCGTATAGAGGTACGGAGATTTCCTTCCCTCTAATCAAGCTTGATAAACAAACACCATGGAAATATGAGAGACATAATAAACAAAATCAGAGGCTGATGACACTGAAACCTTCACTTGTGAACTGAAACAGGCGAAAGCTTACAGCTTACTGAAGGATCTAGGAGCAACTCAAGTTGATCAAGTGTTCACAGCCGGAGGTGGTGCCAAGAACGAGAAATGGACCAAGATAAGAGAGAGGGTACTCGGTCTGCCGGTGAGTCGTGCAACTCAAACGGAGGCTGCTTATGGAGCTGCATTATTGGCATTGAAGGGAGCCAATGAAAAATGAATGTATTAGGTACTATGCTGGTTGAAGGTGGTGAACAAAGCAAAATCTTTTAATGGTGTTAATTGTATACTTATCCAATATCCTTATAACAATCTCTGTGGAAAAGTTGCACGAGTCGCACGTGATCTTTTTGAAAGATATTGTGACTTATGAAATACTAATACGCATTCGTTTTGAAATATTATGTGTGAATCACATGCAACTTTATAAATAGAAAAATTGACGAAGTTAATCGTAATCACTCAAAAATCTGGTCAAAACCCATATAGGTTCAATACCAATGTTGAGTCTGAAAAAGCACCTTTTACGTGAATAGCATCCGTTGTTTGAGGCGGTGAGACTTTGAACTTCCGACCAAACCCAAAGCAAAACAAAATAATCAAAATAAATAAATAAAAAATGGATATTCAATTGCCGTTGTCCATGGTTCGCAGTGATCATCCCTTCCACTCACATTACCCATCAAACATTCTTAATTCAGGCATAATTTTATCAGCAAATATAATTGATTAATCAGAGAATGCATTGCAAAATTGCAATTGCATGGCTACCAATAACAAAATGCAAGTTTCTCTGATATTTGCAGTGCCATTTTCTTCTTCTGGTTAGTCCTTTCATTTTCTCTCCAACCACTTTTCATTTCCATTTTTTTCTTCTTTTTTCCAAAAGTCTCAACTTTTATTTCAATTTCTTGCTTCCAGGTATTGGGTCCATCTTCATCTAATTTTCTTGGAATTTTCATTTGGTTCAACTTCTGAGGTGGTATGTTTTGTTATTTTTTTCATAATTTCCTGCTTTTAATTTTGATTTATTGGGTACCCAAATGACTGTTTCGTCTAATTAATTATATATATATATACATATATTCATGCAGATTGGAGCTTAAAATTATAATTCAGCGGAAGTAGTCATGGGATTAGTGTTAAAAATTGGAGTTAAGATCATGAAATATGTGAGCATTTCAATCAGAACATGTTACATATCAGTTTGCAATCATCCATTTCTTGCGGGAATGCTGCTTTTCTTGTTATTTCTGCATGGAGAATTTCCTTTTGTGTTTTCTCTTTTGGTGTATGCATTCCCTGTGTTTGCTTGCTCTGTTGTTCTTCTTGGGACCCTTTTGATTTTTGGCCAGTCCGACATACCCAAAACTGAAAAGGAACAGAAGATTAGTCGTGCCATTGCTTCTCTTAGAACTCAAGTTTCGAGGGAGGACATTTTTGTTGAGACAGAGGCGAACTTTCCCACCGGAAGGCGTTCGCGAAAGTCTAGGGACATTGCAGAAAGTAGTGAGGTTGATGATTATGAAGGTTCAGTTGGATATATGCCACTTATTAATGAGAGCTTGCAGAACATTCTGAGTGGGAAGAGATTGACCGAGGTGGGTAGAGAATTAGATAGTAAGGAGTTGGAAAGCCGGCGAAATGTTGAAAAGGAGAAAGCGAGGCATGAAGGCATGACAAGGGAAGTGAGAATTGATGAGAAGCGGCATTCTTTGGTTCAAAAGGTAGGAGATGAGAACCGAGATTCGGTTAATGCTCATAAGGGTGATCACTACTTGGAGCTTAGTGGTGGTGATGTTGATGCTAACGATGATGAGGCTTCAGATAATGGGTTAGAGAAGGCAGAGAGTTCATCACCAGATGGATCAATCGCTGACATTTTTCCAATCCTTGATGAGCTATGCCCTCTTTTAGACTTAGAAGCTCCACAGCTTGCTGATGATGAGTCCGATTCTAAGTCTGATAGAAGTAACAATGGCAGTAATGAGTCGAATGAGGATATTCGAAACAAGGGTGGAGAAGTAGAAGATGACGGGGTTGATGATAATGATGGTGATGAAGAAGAAGCACATGGTGGAAAGGAAGATGAATTTGCAATCAAATGGACAGAGGATGACCAAAAGAATCTCATGGATTTAGGGAATTTGGAGCTTGAAAGGAACCAACGCCTAGAGACTATTGTGAGGAGAAGAGCAACGAAAAGCTTCAGTTTACCAGCCGAGAAGAATCTAATTGATTTAGATAGTTCTGAAAATCCCTTTAATGTTACACCAATATCGACAACAAGGCACAACCTGTTTGATCTTCAATATGATAGTTCATATGATAACATGGGTTTACCACCTATTCCTGGTTCTGCTCCATCGATTTTGTTGCCAAGAAAAAACCCATTTCATTTTCCTTATGAGTTAAATGAAAATAAGCCTGATCATGCCAAGGGAGACCATTTTCAGCAATACTTTATGACATCTCAACCCAAGGAAGCATTTTTTCATAGGCATGAAAGCTTCAATTTAGGACCGTTAAGCATAAGGGATGCTAAGCAAGAGAGGCAAGAGTTTAAGTGGAGGCCTTTTTTTGTACTAGAACAGTTAGCTCCAGAAGGAGCAAACTATTCCTCATTACAAAGACAATCAAGCGATGCTAGTGATTTGAAGTTGAGTTCTAGTCATGATACTGAATCAGTTAGTTCTGCAGCAAATATGGATGACAGGAAGTTCAGTGAGCAAGACTTTGCTAAAGAAGTAGAAGTGATCTCCAACATTTACCAATCTTATGATCTTGTTGGCCATGGAAGTCAATCATCTGAAGATGTAGATTATCTGGAAATAATGGAACAGGATGAAAAAATAAGTGTTCAACATGGTGAACTAGAGATAAAATTGGGCAAAGTGGAAAATTCAGAACCAAGCTTGTTGGGTACAGGAGGGTTTGCTACTCCTATGGAAATAAATGATGAGTTAAGCTTGTCATCATTGTCAAAAGTGGATGAAAAGGTTTCAGATGTGAGGAAAGGTGGATCATCAAGTTCCAAATCAAGAAGTGATCTCGTTATGAAGGTTACGGTTTCACCACAACCTCCACTTGGGGATTCAGAAGTCCACTTTACGAGCGGTATGGTGGATGACAATCAACATAAAGAGCCAATCTATGATCCAATCTATGACTCAAGCCCTTCAGCATCTGAAAATGCCCTTTCCTTTGACTCCATTTCTTCAGACATTCGAGCAGACATATCTAAACTGATATTGAATTCAAACTCGGATGCCAATCACTTTAAGAATTTGGACGAGAATGAAGCTTCTTCAAATTCTAGTTATCAATATGTTTCTTCCAAAGAAAATCCACCATTAGAACAGGAGAAGCACCTATCCTGGTCAGATAAATCAATGGTTGAACCGCATTTTGATGATCACAAGCCACTTACTGTAAGTTACCTAAGCACTATGTGTTAGAGAATGTTTAAACTTGTTTCCTTAATCAACTTTTGTAGGTTTGTATGTCTTTTGATCACATGGTGTACTTAGGTACCTTTTGAATGATCTACAACATGCCATTATTGTTGTCAAACGCCAATTTTTTCCTTTGACATCAAGTTGCCATGTTCTTTTTTAGTGCTATCAAAGTGAAAGTTCTAAGCAAAATGTCTCTGTAAACCACCTAATTGTACATGAGGGCTTCATCAATCCGTGCATATCGATATTTTTTTTCTTTTTATTTTTCTCAGTTTAATTGATGTGCATGTCCAAGTAATTTTCTTCACATGCGGCATACATAATGCTCTCATGGAATTTGTATTGTTGATTTATCAATATTAAGAGATTCTGGATATATGCATGTCTAACTACATGATATGTTTATGCACCTTCCATGGTTTGCTGCATCCACATTTTGTAGTGCAAGCATATTTGACTATCTATGCATCTGAAAATTCTTATAT
The DNA here is from genome assembly GCF_041283825.1 of Pyrus communis. Lineage (NCBI taxonomy): Eukaryota > Viridiplantae > Streptophyta > Magnoliopsida > Rosales > Rosaceae > Pyrus > Pyrus communis. The sequence continues at coordinate 5,724,632 of NC_142574.1, read as the reverse complement.
CAACCAATTATTTTGGTTTGGTCATATCATTTAGTTTGACATTCATGTGAAGTCACAATTATACTCGATTTTGGAAATTTATACTGAAAACTATATAAATCTATATAAGATTCTAAATCATGGCTTCTTTGATATTTTAGGAACTGGCTTCCATCTTGTTGGTATCCAAAGAGGATTCAAGTACAATTCAGGATGTGAAAATGCGGGAAGTTAATGATGTTCAAGACCCTAGTTTGACAAATTTATCTTCAGTGCCTTCTAAATCTACATTAAGCAATATAGAATCTGGTGTTCAAGAACCTACCACTACTTATACTGCTTCGAAGCAAGTTTGTGAAGTTAATGGTGATGAGCTTCCAAAACCATTTGATTCGAATGATGGATTAACAAAAGTAGAAACTAATGATATGGGTTCTACCAAGGAGATTGCATCAAGAAATATGAGATCTAGTGCTCAAGAAAATTTAACTACTCAATCTAGTTTGAAGTTAGTCTCCATGGGTAATGTTAGTGAGCTACCAAAACAATCAAATGCGAATGATGCAGTAGGTTCTAAAAAAGAGACTGCATCAAGATACATAGGGTCTGGTGTTCAAGAAGATGTTACTACTAAATCTAGTTTAAAGACGGTATCCATAGGTAATGTGAGTGAGCTACCAAAACAATCAAATGCGAATGATGCAGTGGGTTTTAAAAATGAGACTACATCAAGTTACACAGGGTCTGGTGCTCAAGAAGCTGTCACTACGGATAGTGCATCAAAGAAAATTTCAGAAGGTAATGTAGATGAACTGCCAAAATCACCGAATTCAAAAAACAGATCAAAAAAAATGGAAATTAATGCAATGGAATCTACCAAGCAGATTTCATCAAACAATACAAGATCTAGTGTCCAAGAAACTACCATTGATATTGCTATGAAGCCAGTGTCAGAAGGGAATGCTGGTAATATTACAGAACCATCAAATGCAAAGGATGGATTTGCAGAAGTAAGAACAAATATAGTGGGTTTTACCAAAGGGGTTGCATCAAGTAATATAGGATCTGGTGTTCAAGAAACTATCACTACTCATATGACTTTGAAGCAAGTCTCAGAAGGTAATGTTGGTGAGCTTCGAAAACCGTCAGATTCAGAGGATGGATCGACTAAAGTAGGAACTAATGCAGTTAGGTCTACCAAGGAGGTAGCATCAAACAATACAAGATCTGGTGTTCAAGAAACTATGATTACTCAGACGGGTTTGAAGCAAGTGTCAGAAGGAAATGCTAGTGGGCTGTCAAAATCATCAAATTCAAGGGATGAACCCAAAAAAAGGGGAATCAATGTAATGAATTCTATCAAGGAAGTTGTATCAATCAATTCAGAATGTGGTGATCACAAAGCTATCACTACTAATACTGGTTCGAAGCAAGTCCCAGAAGGTAATGTTGGCGAGCTTCCAAAAGAATTAGATTTAAAGAATGGACTGACGAAAATAGAAACCATTGTAGCAAGTTCTTCCAAGGAGCTTGCATCAAGCAATGCAGAACTTGGAGTCCAAGAACCTATCACTGCTCATTCTTTGAAGCAAGTTTCAGAAGCTAATGTTGGTGAGTTACTAAAACCATCAACTTCGAAGGACGGACTAGACAAAGTAAAGACTAATGCATTGGGTTCTACCAAGGAGATTTCATCAACTAATACAAGATCTAGCAACGTGGAACCTATCACTACTAATACTGCTTTGAAACAAGTCTTAGATGGTAGTGTTGGTAAGCTACCAAAAGCATTGGATTTGAAGGATGGATCGACAAAACTTGGAGCGAATGCACTGGGTTCTACCAAGGAGATCACATTAAGTAATCCAGATTTTGGTATTCAAGAAACCATAACTATTGATACTTTTTTAAAACAAGTCTCAGAAGGTAAAGTTGGTGAGCTACCAAAACAATCGGATTTGAAGGATGAATTGACAAAAGTAGAAAGTAATGTTGTGGGTTCTGCCAAGGACATTGCATCAAACAATACAGAAGTTGGTGTTCAAGATACTATCATTATTCGTACTTCTGTGAACCAAGTCTCAGAAAATGTGAGTGAGCTTCCAAAACCATCGATTTCAAAGGACGAATCTGCAAAAGTAGAAACTAATGCAGCGGGTTCTACAAAAGGGGTTACATCAAGCAATGCAGGGCCTGGTGTTCAAGAATTTATTGCTACTCAAATGGCTTTGAAGCAAATATTAGAAGGTAATATTGGCAAGCTAACAAAATTGTCTGAGGATGGATATGAAAAACTAGGAATTGATGTAGTGAGTCAAACTATCACTACTTATACAACGTCAAAACAAGTTTCAGAAAAGAATATTGTTGAGCTATCAAAACCATTGGATTCAAAGGATGGATCAACAAAAGTAGGAACTAATGCAATGAGTTCTAATCCCGAGACTAAATTAAGCAACTCAAGGTCTGTTCCAGAAACTATCACTACTGATGCTGCACTAAAGCAAGTTTCAGAAGGTAATATTCACGAGCTTCTAAAACCATTAAATGCAAATGATGGATTAACAGAAGTAGAAACTAATGTAGCAGGTTCTTCCAAAGAGATTGAATCAAGCAATACAAAATCTGGTGTTCTAGATGCTATTTGGAAAACTAGATTTTGGTGAGTTGCAAAAACCTTCAAGTTCAACAGACGAATCAGAAAACGTAGGAACCCAAGTTTCTAAATTTTGTAAACAAATTTCCTTAAATGCATCATTAGTTTCTAAAAATCGTCTTATTTGTCTCGAAAGATATGATTGTAATTGGATGTGAATGACACTACAAGTTCTTTACTTTCATTCATTAAACACATTGATTACTTTCATTCAAATAAAATTCAGCGGAGTAATTGTTGAACACTTGTTGAACACAGCAAAGCAATTGCAACATTATTCCAGCCACCCCCTCAATTATTGCATATGCTTGACTAATACAACTAGCTTTTACCCCTCAGTTATTGCATATAAGCACTATCGCCTCTGGCAGCTCGCAACCCTTGGTGGCGAGTTGGTCTCTGGAAGCACCCTTTATGGTTTCTTGAGTCCCTCTCTAGTTGACTTTTTAATGTAAAAATTAAGGATTGTTATTTTTATTTGATTTGTACCATCCATTAGTGATGTCCTTTAGGAAAAGTTGCTGCTACTTAAACAAATCTTCCACAGCAATGAATTGGAACCCTACAATTTTTTAACATTTAATTACATAATTACAAGGTTAAATTAATCTTTATATTAAGTAACAAATGTCTGATCATCTTTAAATTTGTTTTTGAAAAAATGTACAATATTCATTAAGATAATATATAATTTTCTTTTTTATCTTGAGTTAGTTTGTCTCTTATGTAATAATAAAATATGTTAGACAAAGGACCCATGCAGTTTATCTCTTATGTAATAATAAAATATGTTAGACAAAGGACCCATGCTGAGTTTTTAGGGCTCGCCCTTTATGAATTTGTTGCAGGGTTTCAACCGGAAGTTTAGTCCGTGGTCCAGAAACTTCAAGATCTTCTTGTAAATGTTTATACTTGGCCTTGTGAAAAAAAAAAAAAAGTTGAGAATGTGTTGTTTCTTTTCCTTTACTTTTCTTGTAATGGTACCATGCAATTTGCTTTTGTTTGAATAAAAGTTTCTCTCTGGATTTTTTCCCATCTAGTTTTCCTTGAGCTGTAGTTTTTATTTTTTTTTATTTTTTTCACACCCTTAAGCGAAAAAGGAAGATTGAAAATCGGGGTGTGACAAGTTGGTATCAAGGTTGCCATTCTAGCGACGTTTCAAGTGGTTCACACAAACAATATATGATTAGTTTGAAAAACCATTACATAGCAACCCTTTCTACTCAAATCCTTCTCTAGTCTTGAAGGCAAATGAAAATCACCAACGCAAATGATATGTAGTACGTAGATTGCAACAAAAACATTGACGACGCACGAAAAAGTGAACTGATACAAAAACGAGTAATCGACAAAAACAAACTATGAACATCAAATTAGTTGCATAATCAAACCAAACGAAATTAATACAGTAAATTGCCAGGTTGTAAATTTTCCTTAAACAAACAACTAAGAGAATACTCATTATTCTATAACATATATAAGTCAAGAGGAACTTCAATTTTGTGTTGAACAGTACTGATGAACTTCATAACGAGAAAAAAGAGGAATTTAAAGAGAGATGCATGGTTTATAACTCGATGTCAAAGTTTGGGAGGGAATAAGATAACTAACAAATGGAAGAAACTAAAAAAAGCTTTTATTTATAAAAAGCAGTGTTATCCACACATCCCTTTTTAATTTTTATTATTTAATCAATTCAATTCAACAGGCGAAATTGAGAGTAGTGTGTAGCATATAATAATGGATGTCTGCATAGCACCACCCTTTGTTATATAACATTAAGCTGAAATATATGCGGTTTGGTTTGATAACCAAACTGTATATGACGGGGTTGATTCGGTTTCGTTCAAAATCAAATTACTTTAGCATATAAACCTAACCCAAGTTCTTGAATTGGTTTCATCCCGGTCCAATCGGCTTTTTGCTCACCTAACAAGTAAGCTAGAGAAAAAAAATACATAAATAAAGCTAGAGGGAAAAATAAACAAATAAATAAAGGATGCATAATATGCATAGAATAGTTCGGAAGGAAAGAGATCCCCTCCGGATCTCTCCCTTCAAAGTCCAAGGATCAAGTGATTCAGGCCTTTAAAATTTTATTAAACGACTAAAAATTATTATAGTTTTTAAAAGTTTTTACTTTATCTGTTTTTAGCTGTTTGATCAAATTTTAAAGGCTTGGATCACTTGATCCCTAGGCTTTGGAGGGAGAGATCTGGAGAGGATCTCTTTCCCTGATCCAGCCTCGTGATTCTGGGTTTAGCTTTGCAAGATCCATCAAAATTCAATAGGGAAATGATAAACACACACCAGTTTTAGCCTTTTACAAATATTTGCTTAATTTTGGCCGTTTATTCTATTTAACATGTTCAATCTGATAATCAAAAACAAAAAGAAATGTATGAGAAGTTAATAAAAAAAAGTGTGAAAATCACTTCCCAATTCAATACGGTCCAGCTAATATTCGGTTTTGTTTTAATTTTAATTTTCCATATGACATTGTGCAAAACCGGACAACTAGATAGGTAAGGTACTGTATTTAGTTTTCCAATCTGAAAATCTTAGTAGGGTGAAAATGAGTAAAATATTTTCGAGTATTTATTTGTTATAAACTATTAGTATGTACTTAATCTATTGCAGTATTGTCACTTAGCACTAAGATCTAGTGATATTCTTCTTCACTTGTAAGTGAGAGGTCTTAATTCAATTATTGCCAAAAATGAATTTGAACCACATTATTACTAGCCTATTTTGAGGCTTAGCCCACTCTCTCACTCCCTTAATGTAGATAATATCGTTAGTTAAAAAAAAAATTGCAGTATTGAACTAAATCATTTGAGTGTAGCTTTAAAATGCAACTAGTATTTCTGTCAAATTATAAGTAGAATATCTCATATTCAAAGTTTATAAACAAATAATTCGATTCTAAATTATTATCAGCTCATTATATAGTTTAATGGACCCTTAATCTCAATGTCATCATGTGAAAAAAAAAAATATTTCATTATAATACTTACACATATTTAATATAATCACCATCTCAATGGTCATATGATGACTGTATAAGTTACATATATTCACATAAATTATATTTGACCGTCAAATAACAATAGTATTAAATAAAAGGGTTAATCTCAGTTTACTACCCTTAAGTTTCGTGGTTTTCAACATTTAGTACATGAAGTTTTTTTTCGTACCAAGGTCATACCTAAAGTGTTTATTTTGGGACAGTCTCATACATGTGTTAAGTTTTCCGTTAGAACTTCTGTTAACTGATGATGTGGCGGCCATGTAGATAATTACCTATTTAAAAAAAAATACAAAAACACAAAAAACACAAAAAAAAAAAAAAAAAAAAAAACAAACAAACAAACAAATATCAGTACCCATTTTCTCCCCCGCACCCTCTCCTTCCCTTCTCTCTTCTGCAACCTGCACCTCTTCCCTTACTTCTCTCTTCTGCACCTGCACCACCACTCTCCCTTCTCTCCTCTGCAAGCCGTACCTACCCTCCCTGCACACCTAACCCAACAAAATCCCACCCAAAGGAATTCCAATTCAACAAGAAACCCATCTAATTTCTAAAATTTATCAAAAACCCAGTTGACCCAAATCCCTAATTTGGGGGATTAGGGTTTTTGCAAAGGGTGGAGGTGAAGAGGACGGAGGAGAGAGAAGGGAGGGGAGGTGAACAGGGTGAAGGTGAAGAGGATGGAGGAGAGAGAAGTGAGGGGAGGTGAAGAGGGTGGAGGTGGGTTGAGTATAGATCGTTGGGTGCTCGCAGTCCAAGTGCTGAATGAGGATCTCCACCATCTTGCTCCCAGCAAAGCAGTTCTTGACGATCTTCATCTTTATCAGACAGTCCTGAATCGGCAACTTCAACTGCAACACCCTAACTATACCCATCATTTGGTCCGTCAACTCATCCTCATCTAGATCGTCGAATCAGTAAATTGGCGGCGGAGGCGTGTCGTTGGGACATTTTGAGCTGAGCATCTCCTTCAATAGTTGGTTAAATCTGCCGATGTTCCTCAGCGTGTTGAACGCCACCAGTCATTCGAACTGTTTTTCGTTGAATAAAATCTGAGGTACATACGAGTTACCTGTCCTCTCCACCAGCTTATTCTCGCGATTCGAATACACGTCGATGTTGATCTCCATGAATTTTAGCCCCTTCTCTCTCAGAAACCTACACCGCCGTGCAGTCCCTGCAATTCGACCGGGAGAAAAACCTGATTCGACTTTTCAGAGCTGCTTGTCCCTGTGGTTTAGGGTTTAGGTCGAATTATTTTTAGGGAAAGGGTGCGGGGGAGAAGGTGGGTACGGATGTTTGTTTGTTTGTTTGTTTTTGTGTTTTTTTTAATTTATTTTTTAATATTGATGTGACATCCCACATCACCCAGGGGAGTGATCCTTAAATGTATATTCCCATCTCTACCTAGCACGAGGCCTTTTGGGAGCTCACTGGCTTCGGGTTCTATGGGAACTCCGAAGTTAAGCGAGAAGGGGGCTAGAGCAATCCCATGATGGGTGACCCACTGGGAAGTTGCTCGTGAGTTCCCAAAAACAAAACCGTGAGGGAATGGTAAGCCCAAAGCGGACAATATCGTGCTACGGTGGTGGAGCGGGCCCGGGAAGTGATCCGCCCCGGGCCGGGATGTGACATTTGGTATCAGAGCCTAACCCTGGCCGCGTGTGTGCCGACGAGGACTTCGGGCCCCTAAGGAGGGTGAATTGTCACTGTCACATCCCGGCCCGGGCGGGACCACTTCCCGGGCCCGCTCCATCACCGTAGCACGATATTGTCCGCTTTGGGCTTACCATTCCCTCACGGTTTTGTTTTTGGGAACTCACGAGCAACTTCCCAGTGGGTCACCCATCATGGGATTGCTCTAGCCCCCTTCTCGCTTAACTTCAGAGTTCCTACGGAACCCGAAGCCAGTGAGCTCCCAAAAGGTCTTGTGCTAGGTAGAGATAAGAATATACATTTAAGGATCACTTCCCTGGGTGATGTGGGATGTCACAATTGAAGTAGGCCCATATTGACACATGACAACCAGTAATTGTCCACGTGGGCACCACATCATCATTTAACAGAAGTTCTAACGGAAAACTTAACAGATGTATGAGACTGTCCTAAAATTAACACTTTAGGTATGACTTGGATGAAAAAAACTTCATGTACTAAATGTTGAAAACCACGAAAATTGAGGGTAGTAAACTAAGATTAACCTAAATAAAAATAGTGCGTATGAAATTTTTTATTTTTGTTTTTTAAATTGAGGGAGAGAGAGATTTGAAAAAAAAAAAAAAAAAAGGAAGGAAAAGAGTAATGGCACGTTTACGTACCCATAATCAGAATCAAAATTCAGAATTAAATTTCGATTACAGGACACTTCTTTATTTACCTAATGTGGAAGAATCAAAATTTATGTGGGTCTCATCCGAATTCTGGAATCCAATTCTTGTTTTTGGAGGATTTGGATTACGGAAGAAGTGGGTAATCAAAATGAATTTATTTTCCAAATTGTGTCCTCAGTAGGTTTTTATTATTCCGAGATGGCCCTTCATCTCACCAGAGAGACATTGTCCAGCGCCCAACATAGCTATGCAAATTTTTCATCTCCTCACCACCACACCCACCCCCGCCCAGGGCCACATCTCATACCCATTGCAACCACTCCCAACCATCTCTCTCTATTTGTCTCTAGAGAATTTTGTAATCAGAAACTGAAAGTGAGAGAGAGTTACGGTGGGGTGGTTCTTCAATTCTTTATCAGGAGTTGCAATGAGATACACTGGACAAAGCGTTTTACGGTGGGGGAATAGAGAGTGTGACGGTGGGAAATAGAGAGAGAGAGAGAGAGAGAGAGAGAGAGTGTGCTACGGTAAGAGATAAGTTTGGCAAATCCTTTTGTTTTTTATTTTTCTCTTCATAAGAAATTAATTAATGTTTTTATTAATTAGACTATAAAATAATTTATTTACTAATAAAAAAGAGACCATAAACGATGAAATACATAGGTAAAAATGAATAAAACTAATTAAAGTTTAATTATATACGAATAATTTAATTAGTATATAAAATAATAGAAAAAAATTAGACCATAAAATAATTTATTATTAAAAGGGTATTTTAGTACTTATATTAATTTATATTCCGATTTAGGTGAATTAATAAACAACGTACATAAATTCAGTTTCAATTTTACTCTGATTCCAGTCAATTTAAGTAAACAGCCTCCACATAAATCTGATTCTGACTTTTTCTCATTTTAACTCATCCTGAATTCAATTTCTTCTATTTTGATTACGGGTAAGTAAATGAACCATAAGAGAGAACGTGGGAATGGGGAGAAAGGGAGAGAGGTTTATTTATTTATTTTTTTAAGTTTTTAATATTTTAAAATTAGAGATGTTAAAATCACTTGTAGGTGAGGTTTCAATAAAAAACAGCAAAACTTTGTTTTGTGAAATTAAGTTACCGCTCTTACCTTTTTTGTAGTGATAGAAGACTAAATAGTCTTTTCACCCTCTTTTAGTTGACAAAATTTTTTTTATTAATATGTATTTTAGATTTTATGTACCCGTCGTGGTTTATATCCGTTTTACCTCTAAATCGTGGTTGAACCAACTTGTTGAACAAAATGGTTTGGTTTGATTTGAGCTTAAAATGAAAGGAGAAATCAAACTAAACCAAACCACTAGCGGGCGATTTGTTCCTGGCAGTTCGGTGGTTTAGGTCTGAGCTCAATACTTTTTGTAGTGATTTTGCTCAATTACACTACAAATTTTGCATTTGTAAGTTGAAAGAACATTTTTATATTCTCAGCAACCAAAATCTGTCAACCAAACCATCTTAAAATTTCCAAGGACATATAAGGCAACATTGCATCCAACTTTATGATTTCTAAATCTATTGCTAGTGTCTTTAAAAATGAGGTGAGAGAGAGGACGGTTAAGTAAATTCAACATTCGAAAGTTCAGACAAACACAACAATTCATATAAGAACATTCTCATATTCCTTATGCAGCCAAAATCATTAACTGAACAATCTTATAATTTTCGAGAACAAGTAAAAGTTTGCATATATAAAATCCACCATTTTGATTACTAAAGGTTTGTTTGGTATTCTACTTAAGTTCAACGTTTTAAACTTAAAAGACATTTTTTGAGTTTTAGGCTTTGAATTCATATTTGGTAGGACTTTTTTAAAAAGAGAATAGTTTGGCTCCTTAAAATCGAGGAGGATTTTCTCCTAAAGATATTTTGTGATCAATACACAAAATTTCGTGTTTATAATCGAAATCGTTCACGTTACATACCACTTTAAAAACATAAGATCGTTTAGTCAATCAACAATAGTAAATAGACAAAAGGCTCATAATTTTTTTTAAGGGTTTTTTATCACAAATCGTCTTTGAAATTGACCCACACCATTAAGATGATCCTTGAAAATTGAAAATCAATCAATGTAGTCTCTGAAAATGGATGTCACAAATCAATGTGGTCCTTCCATCATAACTTTGTTAACTATTATGTTATGTGATGATGTGGCATTTAACTGGATCCCACAAATATAATTAAATATTGTCATATGATTTAAAAAATATTTAAATAATAAAATAATAATTTTTATTTTTTATAATTAAGAACTAGAAAAAAGGATAAGAATAAAAAAGATGATGGTCATCTTCTTCTCGTCTTCACACACCAAAAAATCCCAGTCGGGTGTGCAAGTGTGCAACTCTTGCGAAGCTCCACGTTGCCGAGCCAAATACCCAGATAGGAGCTCAACGCCGTATTTGGAAAGATTAACCACTATTTTTTTGCAAATTCATTCAAATCTTAATGAAACCTGGGCCTCTACCTTTTGTGCAGAATACCTAGATCGAAGCTCCTCTCCCAGCTCGACCCTCAAAACGACGCCACACCAACTCTCTTATTCAAAGTAACCAAATCCATAGAACTCTCCAAAACCAAGCCCTGCACTCAGCTCGTTCTCCAGCATGACTTTGGGTACACTGTAAACACGAAAATTTTGTAACAAATGAAACGAGAACACGTGTACAAAGTAGATTTGTATTGATGAATTTGTAGGGTTACAATCTCTGTTTACAATTTTCCTCTGATTTAGTCTTCAAATTTGATGTAGATGTGTAAGTTGTTGATCCAAGGGTTGCGATGACTTGATCTCGGACGAACGATTGAACGATTGCTTCAAGTTTTGAGCTTGAAACAATGCGTGGATAGTCTTGACGCCTAGGTTTGCATATGACCTACGGCAAAGGTGATGTTGATGTGGGATTTTGTTGATTCAAGGGTCTTGGCGACTTTATCTTGAATCAAACGTCGTTGCAAGTTTTAAGCTTGCAACAAAATCTTAAAGGAATGGGCACAAGTGTTTGTTGATTCTTCAAGAGAATGCTTCGGCTTTGGTCGAAAGAAAGCTTGAGCTTTGGTTGTACGTTCTTTGAAGAGAGCTTTGACAGCATATTAGTCTTCAAAGATTTGGCAGAGGTTTTCCTTTTGTGAGAATTTTAGCCCTTCAATGTAGAAATTGTCGACACTTATGCTTGTCTTGGGACCTTGTATTTATAGAATTCCAAAGCTATGTTTTTGGGTGGATTTGGCTTTGATTAGTGTCTTGATTCATCCATGGGAGGATTTAGGCATGTTTTGTGTCTTTCTTTTCAGCTACTTTCCTTTGCTTGGCCGAAATCTATAGGGCTTGTTGCTTATTTTGTGAGCAATCTTCAATTCTTGCTTGTTTTGTGAAGATGCTTTACTTTCTTTCTGGTTTTGGGAGCAATTTGGGCCCCTTGCTGATTTTAAGGAGATTTTTTCCCCCTTTAAGGGTCATAGAGTCGTATTTCTTGAATGGAAATGATGAATTTTGTCAAGGGCCGTTAAGGCGTATTTCTTGAACGAAACATTTCTTCAAGTGAAAATTTTCTTCAAGGGTCATAGAGGCTTAATCTTGAATGAAAATTTTGAAAATGAATAAATAGGCACATACTTATTATGCGTATTGATTTTCCATAATTTTTTGACAAAATACATTTGGGTGTATTTTGGGACTTGAATTTTTTCCCCATGGGTATGGGAAAAAAATGCTTTTCCTCCCTTAGGTAGGAATCTCCTTCAATTTTGGTAACGAGGGTGATTTCCTTCAAGATGTTGGAAAGCTTTAGTGATTTCGTTCAAGATTTTGGAAAGATTTAATGCTTGTCCTTGGGTAAGTAGGATTTGCATTTTTTTTTTCCCTTATCCTTTCCATTTTTTTCGGCCAAGGGGTGTTTTTCCTCTTGGTTTGGGAAACTTGAAGACTTGTCATTGCCTTTGAGGGCTTCCCTTTAGTATTTTGGCAAGGAAAAGTACTTTCCTTTGATGTTTTAGAAATTTTAAAGTCATTTCCTTATTTCTTTGTTTCCTTTTCTTCTCTTTGCTAATTTTGTTGCAAAAACAACATGTTTTTTTTCCCCTTGTGGCCAAAATCACCTTGCCATTTTTTGTTTGGAATTTGCTTCATTCTTTTGGTTGGAATGGACTTCCTTCTTTTGATTTTCCTTTAGCTATTTGGTATGTATCTTCCCTATAGCATTAGGAAGCAATTGACCTTTATTTATAAGACAATTGGGTGTGTGTTCTTATCACCACACATCTTTGCCATGCACACTCTGTTTGCTGCCGTGAGTTGTAGCTGCTAGAAGCTTGTTACAGTGTGTCACTTTTTACCGTGTGGGGCTGTGCAAAAGACTGCAGCGGGGTTATGCTGTGTAGTGCCTTTTGGTCGCAGTTTTCCCTCGGTGGTGACGTTGCGGTGCAGTGCAAGAAACTGCTTGCGTAATCGTTGCGGGGTTGCGTAGTGCGATTGTGTAGCATTTTGATTTTCTTTGCTATTGTTGCGTGCTTTGAAGAACCGTCTTGTAGCTGCCTTCTTTGTCGTGCTACTTAAGCTTTGTGGCTGATTTCTTTTCATTTTTGTGATTTTGTCATCGTCATCCTTCAACATTCACGAGGTTTGTCTCACATGTCTTTTGCTTTAGTGAAGCAATTTTTTTTTCTTCTTACCGCCCCACTCTTATGCTTATGTTGTCTTGTTTGTTTTGTTGCAACCATGGTATTTTTCAAGTTCTTTAAGAGTAATACCATCACCATTCTTGCAAAGGAAGGTGATTCGTAAGATAGGGGAACGACGTTGAAGCTTTGTGCGCCGTTGATTGGCCTTAAGGCGCTTGTTATTCCTATGAAAAGCAACTCGATGTATATCAAGTCGTGGTCTTTTGAAGTATCTTAGGAGGTGATAGATTTTGGTCGACCAAATATGAAGAAAAAGGCATGCACATCAAGGATTCTTATCTTGAATCCTTCGCACGATGTTCGCGACAATCCACCGGCTTCGTTTGAGCTTATTGGCGATTGCATCCGTAGCGGAGCTGTGACTTGGAATGGCATCTTGTCGACTACTGGAGAAGCTGTCTTTGCTGAGTTTTATTGGGAGTGGCTTGAAGATGTCTTGAGCCGATCCAAAGATGTGCTTACCAAAGTGGGCCCTTTTCACGCTATGTACGCATCTTTGTTCAGTTTTGATCGCCCTCTTTCCGTCCTTTGTGCGTTCAGCGACCAACACATTTCACATGTCACAAGGGGAGATGTCGATTTCACTTTGGGATCTCCATAAGATATGAGGCTTGTTGATCCAGGATAAGTTTTACGACGAGGTTATTCCTAGCATGGAGGAATTTTCTCATCGCAACAGCCGAGCATTGCTTGTGAGTTGACGCTATTTGTTTTAGGCGTATCATAAGCTTTCCTAGGAGCCTCAGGGTAAGTCAGGTGTGAAGATATCTTCATGGATCCGATTTTGGTATTGGGGTGCCATAAAGTACAAGAAGCCTTCAAAGAAAAATGGCCGCAACAAGACCACTAAGCCAAAGAGAGACTCAGACCCATTAGGTGCCATTATTTCAGCTAGGCGTCATGCCCTTACCGAGTTGAAAGCATTTTAGGATCTTGGTGTAGCGTTAGAGCACGTAGAAGAATCTTACCTAACCGTTTTCTTAGCTTGTTGGCTTTGTAAGTTTGTTTTCCCCAAAGACTACGTCAACTTTATCCACCCTGAAGTCTTCAAAGTGGCTAGCAAGATGGCTGCAGGTGAATCTTTCAGCCTTGCTATTCTAGTCTTAGCCAATATTTATGATGGCTTGAGTGTTGTTTCAAACTCGGCGAACACCGAAGATCGTTATGCAGTACTTCTCTGCCACTATATGTACGTTGGGTGAGTACTTTGGCATTTATTTTTCTTTGTCGACTTTAGACAAGTTGGGGCATTCTTCATCAACTTTGACCAAACTGGGGCCTTGGATGACAAAGTACTCTGGCATGTTTTCTGCAAAGAGCCTTGATGATTTGCAGGCGCAGGTATTGTTTAGAAGCTATAAAGGTTTGAGAATTAACCATTTAGCAAGGGTTGGTTCGGCTCGACAAGGTTTCATAGATGTTTAACACCTTCTTTTCTCAGACTTGTCTTATCTTACAAGTCTTCGCTTGGGGTATATTTCTTTGTGGCAAGAAGATCGATGTATTGTTCAGCCGTATAGCCCTCATCGTTTTAGCAAGCAATTTGGTTTTGTCCAACATATGCCAGGTAAGTTGAAGGAAAACACACAGTCGAAATCCTTGTAAGCCGTGTATATGCATTGAGAGTCTTGTACTTGTTCATGCATAAATACTTCTATCACCCTGTCGGCCAAAGATGAGTTCAAGAGCAATCCAGTGACCTGTGCTTATGTAGGTTGGTGGTCAAAGGTACACAATGAAGACTTGGGGACGGCAAGTGGCACCAATTATTCTCGTTTACGCAATGATGCCCCGAGAAATGGTTATTTTGCGGTTCCTACACAGTTAGCACATTTCGATTGTGCGAGTGCAGCTTCTTCGCAAGATAGACCTATGGCCTTAGCTCTTCAACGCCTGTGTTTATCTTCTTAGTATTTGGATGCTTTTGAATAGGCGGATGATGAATTTGACTTGCATGAAGATGAGCTTGTTTTGTGGCAGCGTCAACAAGTTTTGAATAAGCGACCATTTGAAGGTGTTCAGGATGACAGTGATGTCAATTTTCGTCAAAAGAAGAATAAAGTGTTTAGGCCTCCTCGGTTTAATGGTCGTATGTCACTTGAGAAAGATGTACGTATTTCCTTCTTTCTTGTGATTTCTTCTGCTTTCATTGGTTTAGCTTTTGTTTTTCACATCTTTCTTTGTCTTCTTTAGGCTAGGCCCTCATATTCTTTTGATTTGACGAGCATGAGAGTTTATTCCTTTACAAATATGTTATTTGGAGGCAGTCTACCCATGGACAAGGAGATTAGGGATCCACCTGGTGCAGAGCTTGCTACAAATCGACCAAGTTGCCCAAGTTTGCCGTGTGTAAGCGTAGGTATGCAAGGGCCCATCATGTATCCAACACCTTTGCTAGCTATCTCTGAGATCTCTCTGAGAGAACCGAACCTTAGTGGCATTGAGCCGCTTATCCATCGCATCAACCTTCGTGCGACCATGGATATCAAAAGCCATATTGAGAAGAGGATTTCAAAGTGCTTATTGGAGGACCTTGTGTTGCTCAAGTAAGACTTATCGAAACTTGTTTCTTTAATCGATAACCTTAATGTTGATTCCTCACTCTTAAGAGTTAAGATTGCCAAACTTATAGCTACCTCAACTGAGTACTCTTATTTGCATGTTGTTTATTTGAAGAAGTTGAATCCAGAGGTTAGAGCTCAGCAACTTGTGGCAATAGACTTATCAATTGCCTAAGTTCGGTCTTCTCAGCAAGTTGCTTTGAATGATTATCAAGTCATATGGACTTCTTTGGCTTCTGTTCAGGCACGTCTAGAAGCGTTGGCGTGAGAACGAGAGCAATTGGAAGTCGAAGCATCACGACTTCAAAATATTCTCTAGGAGCAGGAAGTTACACTTTCTCAACATTAAGAGGAGATTTCATGCCTAGAGCAAGAGAAAAGCATAGCTATGGAGTTGCCCACCTTGTCTCCTATTGAAGTGGAGATTTTGAAGACTTTGGAAGGCTTGCTTGAAAATCGTCGTCGTAGCTTTAAGGACATAGCTTTCAAGTAGTGTCTTCCATTCTTTGTACTTTAAGCCTTCCTTTTTTTTTATTATTTATTTTTATTTTTATTTTTACTCATTTTGTAATAAGGCTTTGTAGCCAAATTCTTCATTTAAAGAAATAAAGTATTCGCATTTTGAATTAGCTCTTTATTCTTCAAAGTGTTTGTGTTTTTTTGTTGGTGATGTAATTATACTTGAAGTTTTGAAGTTTCAAGTTGGCTACATACCCTCGGTTGAGAAGGGATCAAGTCATGACATAGTTCAAATGAGTGATGGATTGTTTTTTATGGTTTTGATGGTGATTTTGATTTTTCATTTTGATTTTTTGATTTTTTGCTGTACACAGTTTATACTTTTGTGGGGCCAAGAGCGTTGAGTGTTTCCTTTTAAACTCGTGCGAACAAGAAGTGTTGAGTGTCACCTTTTAAACTCGTGTGAACAAGAAGTGTCGAGTATCGCCTTTTAGGCTCGTGCAAACAAGGAGTATTGTGCTGTGTACAGTTTAGGCTCAAGCAAGCGATGAGCTTTGCTTGTTTGGTTTAGGGGTAGTAGCGCTTCAAGAATCTGCCGTTGATGGGGCCGATCTTTAAGTCTTCTTCTACCATGATTAAGTAGGCACCATTGGTGTAAACCTCTTGTATTACGTAAGGTCCATCCCATTTTGACGTGAACTTGTTTTTCATCTTGTGAGTTGTGATAATAGGCTTTTGTAATGCCAAGACAAGATCTCTAGTTGTGATAATAGGCATTCGACCTTTTTCTTGAATGCCTTTGATAGCCGTGCTTGGTAGCATTCCAAGTGTTGTTGAGTTTCGAGCCTCATTTCGTCGAATGTTTCCAACTCTTGAAGTTTTAGCTTTGCGTTTTTGATAGGAGCATATTCATGCGACTTAAATGGCTTGTTCTCGTGCATTTACGTTATGTTTCTTTAGTTATTTTAGTACTTTAAGCTATTTTCGTGTATTTGTAGGTCCAAAGGGCTAAAGGAGCAAAAAGATGCATTTTGGAGACTTTTGGAGCACTTTTGGGCTAAGGATGGATAGCTTATGCTTGGAGCCAAAGTGTTGGACGAAATTTAAGACCTAATTGAAGACCAAAGTGTTGGAACCTTGTTTCCTTTAGTTTTAGGACATTTAAACCTTTCCTAATCCCAATCATGCCATGCATAACACACATCCATTCTAACACATTGTCATTGCACATGCATTTCCTTCATTAATTAACCCACATGCTCCCATTACTTATCATAACCACTTATCACTTATCATAACCACATATCATATCACTTATCACTTATCACTTATCATCATCACTTTATCATATCACTTATCACTTATCACTTATCATCATCACTTTATCATATCACTTATCACTTATCATAACCACTTATCACATCATAACCACATATCATATCACTTATCACTTATCACTTATCATCATCACTTTAGCTTTAATTCACATGCACATTCACTCACCACAAACATTTCACATGCATACCTATTCCACAAATCAGCCACACATTCACACCTTTCTCCCTAAAACCGTGCACATGCTATCACCATGCATCCACATGCACTTGTTCCCCTTTCATCATTCCCTTTATTCTTTCATCATTCCATCCACTCATTCATCAAACCACTCCCATCCATTTCATCATTGCAAACATTCAAACAAACACCACACAATGCCGTGGCTCCTATCCCATTTCCAGATTTCCCCTTTGCATTTCCCCTTCATAAATCAGCCACATGCACTTTAATCATTCAATCACACCAACACACATTTAATCTCCAACCTTGTGTCGTGACTTCCCCTTCTTTCCAACATAATACACCTTGCATTTCACATGCATTCCATCTTTTAATTTAATCACATGCACATTCACCTTGCATTTGCAGAAAATCCACTTCATAACACAGGCATCTTGGCAGATTTCACATGCACTCATGCACATTCACCTTAATCATTCACATAGCTTTAATCCACATGCATTTCCACCTAGATTTCCACCTCACAACCACCAGAAATCAACCAAAACCGTGCATTCCCTTTCATTTCTGTCAAAGCACATGCATTTCCACCCTTTAATCACATGCACAAACAGCCACATGCATCTCTCATCACCATTTCAGATTTCCACCAAGTTCCTAGCTGTCATGTTCCCCCCATTTCACCTATAAATACTCATTCATTCATTCTCATTCACACACAATCCATTCACCACAGAAATAAGGCCTTTGTGCCAGAAATTCATTCCATTCACAACACAATACACTCTTCCATACACATTCATTCACGCCAGAAATTCATTCCCTCTCTCTAACACAGCCATACTTCACCATCCTTCATATTTTCTGCCCAAAAACACTCCTTGCCTTCCCTATTAATCCAAACACCACTCCCCAAACCATTCACACCATCAAACTATCCTTAGACCTTGTGCCACAACAACGAGGAAGAGAAGAGTGCCTAAACGTTCATACAATTCAAGTTTGAGTTGTTGGAATGTTTAGGTGTTTCTTTGATTTCAATGTTTAAATTCAATTCTCTTTGCTTTGTACGTATGAGGAATGGAAGAGAAGAGTGCCTAAACGTTCATACAATTCAAGTTTGAGTTGTTGGAATGTTTAGGTGTTTCTTTGATTTCAAAGTTATGAGGAACTAAACCCCCCTTGGCTAGGGGGAGATTCGAAATATATGTTTATACTTGCATTTTGATTTGATTACTTCTAATTACGTTTCATAAGTTGTGGATTCAATTTGTTTAACTATTTGATTGATAACTTATTTATGTATGTTTATTGAGAGTGCACACTTAATTTTCATGCATGAATTTGACGCTAGAATATAAGTGAGTTTCACCTAATAGTTACAAACTTATATTCACAAGTAGTGGAGGTTGCTTATAAACAATCGCGTTAAACGAATTCTTGGCATAAGTTTCATGCAATCATAGTAACGAATGCCCCGTCAACACTTATAATTTTCATAGAGCGTAATGATTCTTGCTTGTATCTCTATTATGCAATCATGTAGGGGACTTGTGGGGAATGTTTTGGGTTGTCGTATGCAATCATCCAATTCAATAACGTTAGGAAGATTTGAAGGTTAATTAGTGCATCACGGTTAACTTGGGGTGTTGAGAATTAATGATTTATTGAAATGCAATTGGAAATCGTTTTATTATGCAAGTATAACATGTATGGAGATGAACCCCTTAGCTAGCCTTCATTCCATTCATTCTATCACATTCACATTTACATTTTGCTTTAATTTACAATCTGTACATTTTAGTTTAATTTCGTAAAAACCTAAATCCCCCTTTACTTTAATGTCAAATTAGTTAGAAATACATTTAGTTTGTGTTTTTACGTTTGTGATTCAATTTGTTACATAAATTCGTCCAAAGTACTCAAAGTGCTCAAAACTGCCCAGAAAGTGATTTTAAGGCAGTTTTGAGTGTTTTGGGTGATGTTTGAGTCTTTTGGTTTGTTTTAGTGTTTTAAAGTTTAGTTTTGCATTCTTTGAGTCTAGTATAGTGTTTTATATTGTGTTTTTACGTTTGAATCAAACCATAATCTTAAATTCGTCCAACATTGGGTTTAAGGTCAGAAACTGCCTAGTTAGTGTTTTTAGGCAGTTTTGAGTCTTTTGAACTTGTTTTGAGTCCTTTGAGTCTTTGTGAACGTTTTTAACTTTGTTTTTACGTTTTTGAGTCAAATCCAAGTGATTAACAATCCCTCCTAATCCCCGGTCCAGAACGATCCCTACTTACATCTATACTACAATTGTCAAAAAGAGGGTTTAATTTGTGTGCGTATAAATCTCGCATCAGTTTTCCTCTTCAATCAAGCCTTCTTGTATAACCATATTTAGTAAGGGGATTTGACTTTCGAGCAGTAGAACAACTTTCACGCCATATATGAGAGAATAAGGCGTAGCTTGTCGTCTTATATGACCAAAGTGCTTCGCTTATTCTTTCGTACCAATCACTCTTTGTTTGGCTAATTACCTTCTTCAGGAGGTTGCATAACATCTTGTTGAATGTTTTCGCAAGACCGTTTGTTGGAGCATGATACATGGAAGAATTATGTTGCTTGAACTTGTATGTCTCGCATAGCTCGTCAATGAGTCAGTTGGAGAACTGTTTGCTGTTATCGGTGATCATGTTGCGAGGCATAACATATAAGTGGATGATGTTTTCCTTGATGAAACGAATGACAGTTTCCTTCTTGACTTCCCTTAAAGGTACTGCTTCAGCCCATTCGGAGAAGTAATTTGTTGCATCTAGGATGTATGCTTCTTCTGCAGATGATTTCGGTGTGATTTGTCCTACGACGTCTAATCGTCATGCAACAAACGGCCATGAAGCAACCGTAAGGTGTAAAGGCTCAAGCGGTTAATGTATGAAGTTGGTGTGGAATTGGCAGGCTTGGCACCTTTTGGTGTATTCCAGGAAATCCTTCAACATGCTCGGCCAGTAATAACCCATTCTCTTGAGCTGGAAGTGTAGCTTTGGTCCAGACTGATGCACTTCATATATGCCTGAGTCTGTTTCTTCCATGGCTTGATTAGCTTCTTCCTCACCTAGGCACCTTAGAAGTACTCATTCAAAAAAGCGTCGGTAGAGTGTTCCTTTGTAGTAGAGGAAACAAGGTGCTCGTCGACGTATTTCAGAGCGGTGTCTACGATCATCTGAAAGTTTTCCATGCTCCAAGTAATCGATCAAATACTGTCTCAATTCTTCAGTGTTGACTAGAAGTATTGAGAAGATATTTGTGTCATCTAGTAGTATTTTTTAGTAACAAGTGGGATCACGCATCTCTGGCAAACTGGCATGTCCCCAACTTCGCCTTCTTCTAGCCTCATACTTGAGGCTAGGTTAGCGAGAGCATTCGCCATATGATTTCCTTTTCTTGCCACATGTTCTAGCGTCACGGCCTCGAACTTTTGTAATAGTTGAGTTGCTAGCCAAAAGTATGGGACAATATCGTCTTTCCTTACTTCATATTCAGTCAATAGTTGATTGATTTTGAGTTTGGAGTCGCCATACATTTATAGTGTTGTGATTTCCATGTCAATCGCCATTTGGAGCTCAATGAACAGCGCTTGGTACTAGGCGACATTGTTGGAGTATAGCTCGCTTAGCCGGAAGGAATAAGGTAGTACTTGTCTTTGTGGTGATGTGAATAATATTCCTTCATCCGCTCCGTCCGTTTGTGTGGATCCATTGAAGAACATTGTACATGTCAGGAATATGTCGATGTAGAACACCTCCTCACTAGGCAAGTCGTTTGACGTTTTCCAATTAGCTAGGATTGGATGATCAGTAAGGAAGTCTGCTAGTGATTGTTCCTTTATGGCTTTAGCTGGGACATAGATGATCTCATACTAATTGAGAAGCAACACCCATTTAGCTAGCCGTCCTGTCAAAACTAGTTTGGACATGACGTATTTGATCGGGTCGACTTTAATAACCAAATAGATGGTGTAAGCATGCATGTAGTGTCTTAGCTTTTGGACAGCAAAGACTAGGGCAAAGCATATTTTCTCGATATGTGAGTAGTTGAGCTCGGCACCAGTGAGAATTCTACTTAGGTAGTAGAGTGCTATTTCATTTTGGTCATCATTTTCTTATGCCAAGAGTGCTTCAATGGAACCCTCATTGTGGCAATGTATAGGATGAGCAGTTTTCCAAGCATGGGTGCTCCTAAAACAGGTAGGCTTGTCAGGTACTGTTTTATGATCTCGAAAGCAATATGGCAGACGTCATCCCATATGAATGGAGCGTCATTCTTCATGAGTTGACTGAAGGGTTGAAAGAGTCCAGCAAGGTTGGAGATGAAGCGTCTGATGAAGGCTAGCTATCTTTGCAGACTTTTCAGCTCGTGTAGGTTCCTTGGCTTAGGCATACTTTGAATGGCCTTGATCTTCGATTGGTTTACTTCAATGCTACGGTGCTTGACAATGAAGCCGAGGAATTTCCCAAAAGTGACGCTAAATACACACTTCAATGGGTTCATTTTGAGGTTGTAGTGCCGTAGTTTGTTGAACACCATTTGGAAATCCTTCAAGTGATCAGATCTCTTCTTGGTCTTGACAAATACATCATCTCCATAACATTCTACGTTTTTGTGTAGCATGTCATTGAAGATCTTTTGCATTGCGTGTTGATATGTTGCTCTAACATTCTTCAAGCCAAATGGCATTAGCTTGTAGTAGTAAATACCTTTTGAAATGCGAAAGGCTGTTAATTCCTCATTTTCAGGAACCATACGGATTTAATTGTATTTAGAAGAGTCATCCATGAATGATAGTGCCTTGTGGCCAGTGGTTGCGTCCACCATGATTTCGATGATTGGCAAGGGAAAGTCATCTTTTGGGCAAACATCGTTGAGGTCGCGAAAATCTACGCGAACACGTATTTGTCCAAATTTGTTAAGGACAATGACGATGTTGGAAATCCATTTAGCGTATTGCACCTCTTGAATGAAGCCTACTTCGATTAGCTTGTCAATCTCAGCCTCAATTTGTGGGCTCGGATCGATATCGTCTTTGAGTTTGCTTTATCGGTTGCGTTCCAGGCTTGACTGCAAGATGATGCATGGCGATGGAAGGGTCAAGGCCGGGCATTTCATTGTAGGTCCAAGCAAAAACGTCTTTGTACTCCATTAGCAGTTGGTAGTACTCCTAGATCTCGTCCACACTAAGTAGTACACTTACGAATATAGGCTTCGGTTCCTCGCTTATGCCTGAGTGAAGCTTATTGAGATCATCAACCATGGCTTGCCTCCTATCCTCGAGCTGTGGTGGCGCAATAGTGGCATCTTCCTCGGGGATTTCATCTTCTTTGTCTTCTTCGATTGTGATGTGGAAGACGTCTTAGACCTTATTTTCAGTGCCGGCCTCTTAGACTTGTTAGCGTGAAGATTGGCCAATGTGGATGCGTATCTTTACCTTCAGTTATCCTTTTATGTCAACTTCCAAGGTTGTTTGGCTCTTCATCCTTGAAAGAATCGAACTTCGAACGTCATCCTTTGTTGCTAGACCGTCGAGCCTTTCTTCTTTTGGCATTGTGTTCCTCTTTTGAAGGCTGCTTGGTTTCTTCAAGTATTTCCAAGGTTCTTTGTTTCTCAAGTTTTGATAATTTTTCAAAAACAGAGCTTTAGGAGTGTTGGCGTGTTAAGCCACTTGAAGACGGAAGTTCGATCTTGACTACCAATGGGATCAAGTGCCAAAATTCTGGGTTTTGAACGATTCAGCCTATCAAAGACTGACATTCAATAGGCGGGTTTAGGTTCATCTTAATTTTGTTTAACGCTCATGCTAATGTGTTGAGCGCTAACATTTTTCGCTTTGCTTGAAATCTTCACGGATGTATTTAATGTGAAGCCAAGTCCAGCTTTGTTGTTGTAAACTTCATAACCATGCTCCTTCAACTTCTTTTGAGTCTCTGTGAGGTCACGTTCTTTATCATTTACGATGTTTGCATTCTTCTTTCCAAGGTTTGAAGAAGAGGCAAAATCATGCCCAGCCTTTGACATGAGTTTGTAGGCATTTGGGTTGAAGCATTCTTCAGTCCTCTTGGTTGGA
This sequence comes from Pyrus communis, assembly GCF_041283825.1. Classification (NCBI taxonomy): domain Eukaryota; kingdom Viridiplantae; phylum Streptophyta; class Magnoliopsida; order Rosales; family Rosaceae; genus Pyrus; species Pyrus communis. Next base: position 5,701,272 of record NC_142574.1, on the reverse strand, counting down.
AGAGAGCTTGGTTTTGGCACATTTGGTAGGGGTTTTATGAAACCTTGCAGTGGTTTTGAAACTTTAGCGTTGCCTAACTGAGTCAGAGGTAAAACTGCATTTGTCTTGAGTAACTTTACATCGTCCCTGTGTAGTTGTGTGTCGGCTTTGCTTGTTCAAGTTTCGAATAGGGATTGCCCATTCTTTTTTCTTGATATTAGGATATATCAGAAGACGGGTGTGTTTGGTCCTTTAAGGACGTCCCACTCCTTTTGATTGTTGTGGGTTTAGCAGGCTCATTGTCGTCTTTGCTTGAAGATGGCATGGCTTCCCAGTTTTACTCCATGGGCACGGTTTGCCCTTCATGTTTCTTAGGTACAGCTTTGCCTGTTGTTTTGATATATTTTGGAAGATCTTCAAGCACTATGTCTTCATCCATGTGGAACTTGGCATTCGCGAAGTATGATTCAGCTTCGATGAATGGTTTGGTGTCGCCTTGTATCACCTTTACTCATTCTCGGTAGAACTTTAAGCATTGATAAAGGGTGGACAGCATTACTCGATTCTCGTTCATCTAAAGCCTTCCTAAAAGTAAGTTATAGGAAGTTCTTGCATCAATCACGTGGAATAACATGCTTGATTTGAGTTCACCAATGGTCATCTTCACTCAGATCATGCCTATCGCTCTTTGTCCTCCTTGGTTAAAACCTTGGATTAGGAAGCGGCTTCGGGATAGTTCATCCACCTTGATGCCGATTGTGGTCATTGTTGACTTTGGCATAATGTTTATAGCCGACCTACCATCCACAAACATAGGGTTAATTTTGTTCTCTTTCACGTATCCAGAGACAAATAGAGGATGGTTGTGAGGCTTTAACCCTAGTAGTAAGTCTTCATCAATGAAGTTGATTGCGTCATGGGCGGCACAGCATGTGGCATATTTATGTGGCCAAAGCTTCAAGCTTTCACCCTTGCTTACTTACATCTCGTGGTCGTTGGGACTCGCCAAGACTGCTACTAGTGCTTTTCGTATCTCCTTAGGTAATCGTAGTGTTTCCTCGATGCTAAAGTGTGCCGGTAAGCTTTCTTTGGGCATGAGGGTCTTCTCTTCCTCGATGGCGATAACTTTGCCTTTCGAGGGCTCTTCTATCTTCACTTCAACCATGTGACAGGTAGCGGTAGTGCACTGTTGGAAGAAGTCATTTGGGAAGTACTCGTGCAAGGAAAGATGAATGCGTGGTTTTTTCTCCATAGGTTCCTCTACGTACGTTGACTTAGCAACTTTTACACTCATTTTGGGCTTCCTACTGTTGTGGCGGTGGTACTTTCTCCTGTGTTCCACCTTTGGCCATATGACTTGTGGTCTTGGCTTCCTTGTCTTTTTGTAGGTCACTAGTGTCCATCATTCTTCATCATCGGTAGACGCATTTTGGTCGCTTACCCCAAGTGATGGTTGTACAGAATGTGTTGTGTGGCTTGAGCATGGACGGGAATGGTTATGCATCACTTAGAGAGGCACGGGATCGAAGGATCCATACACAATCGTGGTAGTGTGTGTTGCAGCTGTGTCTTCCAGGTCAAGTTTAATTTGCCCTTGTTGTGCTAGCTTCATGATGAGCTCCTTGAGGATGAAGCACTTGCCAACAGGACGACTTACGATACGATGATACTTGCAGTACCTAGGATCGTTAACGTGATTCATCTTTTCGGGACGTTTGCATTCAGGTAACTCAATTATCCTATTTTCTAGCAAGTCGTCTAGTATTGTAGCCACATCAGAGTCAGGAAAAAGGTATGTTTTCTGCTCCAGTTCCCTCAAGGTGTTTTTGTACCTATCTTGGGTTCAAAAATGCTCACCTCTCTTCATCTCCTTCGTTTTGTTTTGGAGGAAATCGTGATGAGCGCGGATGAGGTATTGATGAGGGTAATATAGACGACAAAAACTTCATTGGCAAGCCTTTCCCAGTCTTGTCTACATTTGGAGCGAACACCTTATCCTTTTTTAAGTTGGTGATTAGCTTTTTCTTCCCATGACTGGCAATACTCAACTCCATCTTATGGGATCGAGTTGCCAATTCTTCAAAAGTTGTTGGTTTTATGCCTTGAAGGATGTAATGTAGGCCTTAGTGCATGCCTTGAACGCACATCTTAATGGCAGAGGTTTCATAAAGCCGATCTTTACAATTTAGACTTAATGAACGCCATTTATTGATGTAGTTGACGATAGGTTCATCTTTCCATTGCTTCGCACTTGTCAGCTCCAGCATGCTTACGATGCAGAATGTGTTGTAGAAGCGGTTGAGGAATTCCCTTTTAAGATGATCCCAGCTGTTGACAGATTTGGGCTTGAGGTTGGTGTACCAGTCAAAGACGTTACCTTTTAGAAAGTGTACGAATTATTTGACGAGGTAGTTTTGCTCAGTCCCAGCATTGTTGCAGGTTTCATTGAAATGGCAATACGTTACTTAGGATTGCCCTTTTCATCGAATTGCATGAATTTGGGTGGCTAATAACCCCTTAGCATCCTTAAGGCATTAATATTCTTGGAGTAGGGTTTTGAGTATAGCACAGAGTCATGTGAGCTCATTTCGTACTACGCCTTGATGGTGCTTGTGATCATCTCTTGCAGCTGTTGGATAGAGAGAGATCTCATGAGTGTGGTAGCTCAGTCCACCCCCAGCTTCTTATCTGCTTTCTCCACCAAAGGCTCATCTTCTTCGTCGGTTTCTTTCTTTGGTTGATCAACCTTTGGGTTAACTTTCTTGTTGTGCTGCGTCTTCAGACGATTAATGAGTGTAGCAATCTGCAAGTTCTTTTCTTCCACGGTATTTGTCAGCCTTGCGATTGCTTCACGCTCCTTGATTGAAGTTGCACCAGTAGTCATGACTTGTATAGCTACGGGATACGAGTTGCTGCTTGAGTCAGCATAGGAAGTCAACGACTCGGAGTACCTCATCGGGCTTTCTTCCCTTGGCATTCTTAGTGAGGCCAGGGTGAACCCGCGCTCGTGCCTCGGGTGTTCTTGCTCCTTCAGTAGAGTTGATGTAGGGGTGGAAGGCATAGCAAAGAGAGCTTTTGCCTTGCTTCAGGCTGTGATGCCTAAAGTGCCACCATTTACGGCAAGGACGTTCTTGTTCTTCCCGTGGCAGGAATAACTTGATCGTTTCCTAATGCCATGTGTGTTTCTTATGGATTTGAAGACAAAGATGAGAAGCAGAGAGGTCTCACTGGGCATGCTAAATTTGTAAACACGAAAATTCTATAATGAATGAAACGAGAACACGTGTACAAAGTATATTTGTATTGATGAATTTATAGGGTTACAATCTCCAAATTTGATGTAGATGGATAGGTTTTTGATGTAGATGGATAGGTTGTTGATCCAAGGGTCGCAATGACTTGATCTCGGATGAACGATTGAAGGATTGCTTCAAGTTTTGAGCTTGAAATAATGCATGGATAGTCTTCACCTCTAGGTTTGTGTATGACTTGCGGCAAATGTGATGTTGATATGAGATTTTGTTTATTCAAGGGTCTTGGCGACTTGATCTTGAATTGAACGTCGTTACAAGTTTTAAGCTTGCAACAAAGTCTTGAAGGAATCGGCACAAGTGCTTGTTGATTCTTCAAGTGAATGCTTCGGCTTTGGTTGTACGTTCATCGAAGAGAGCTTGGGCAGCATATTAGTCTTCAAAGATTTGGTAGAGGTTTGATAGAAGCATATTTATGCGCCTTAGTTTGCTTGTTTTCTTGCATTTATGTTGCTAGTACTTAGTAATTTTAGTACTTTAAGCTATTTTCGTGTGTTTGTAGGTCCAAAGGGCTAAAAGAGCAAGAAAGTGCATTTTGGTGCATTTTGGAGTAGTTTGGGGCATTAAATGGATTGCATATGCTTAAAGTCAAGTAGATGGACGAAATTGAAGACCAAAGGAGGCTAGGAATAAATAAAGAGATGAAGAAATGAAAATGAAGAACAAAGAGTTCACATTCATCACCAACACAACCATGCAGCCACACATTTTTTCTCCACACCTTGCCGTGCACATCACCACACATTCCAGCCATTCCACACACCTTTCCAACCTAATCCACATGCATTTCCAACCCACATGCACCCTTTAATCATTCAACCATGCAGCCACACATTCACCCACATGCACCCTTTAATCATTCAACCATGCAGCCACATATTCATTCTCCCTTGCCGTGCATTTCATACCCTTTCCAGCATTCCATTTTATCATTGCAGCCACACAATTCATTCACATACTCTCCCATCATCATTCCACACCTCCATGGCAACCACCAACCAACCTAGCTGTCATATTTCCCTTTTCATCATTCAACACCAAAGGGAGGAAGCCAACCCGTGCATACACACTTCATTCCAGCAATCAAATCCATCTTTGCCGTGCATACACACTTCATTTCCAGCCACTCCACATGCATTTCCAACCTAGCAGCCCCTTTAATCATTCATCCTAGCTATCATTCACATGCTCTCCCATCCATTCTCTTCCTATAAAACCAAACAGTCACACAACACACAATCACACAACTTCTCCCATTCTTTGCCGTGCCTTACTCCCCATCCACCATTCCAGAAATTCAACCATTCCATCCATTTATATACATTTCATACCATCACACATCCATTTCTCCATACAAATACCAACCCAAAACCTATCCTTAGACCTTGTGCCGCAACAAAGAGGAAGAGAAGAGAGCCTAAACGTTCATACAATTCAAGTTTGAGTTGTTGGAATGTTTAGGTGTTTCTTTTCCTTTGATTTCAATGTTTAATTTCAATTCTCTTTGTCTTGTACGTATGAGGAACTAAACCCCCCTTTGCTAGGGGGGGATTCGAAATACATGTTTATGCTTGCAATATGATTTGATTACTTCTAATTACGTTTCATAAGTTGTGAATTCAATTTACTTATCTATGTGAATTACAATTATTTATGTATGTTTATTGAGAGTGCACGCTTAATTTTCATGCATGAATATGACGCTAGAATATAAGTGAGTTTCACCTAATAGTTATGAACTTATATTCACAAGTAGTAAAGGTTGATGATCTCAATTGCGTTAAGTAAATTCTTGGCATAAGTTTCATGCAGTTCATAGTAGCGAGTGCTTCGTCAATGCTTATGGTTTTCAAAGAACTTAATGATTCTTGCTTGTATCTCTATTATGCAATTCATGTAGGGAACTTGTGGGGAATGCTTTGGGTTGTCGTATGCAATCATCCAATTCAATAACGTTAGGAAAATCTGAGGGTTAATTAGTGCAATTCACGGTTAATCTGGGGCGTTGAGAATTCATGGTTTATTGAAAAGCAATTGGAAATCGTTTTATATGCAAGTATAACATGTGTGGAGATGAACCCTTTAGCTAGCTTTACATCCATTCATTAAATCCAAATTCGTTTTACAATCTGCTTAGTTTATTAACTTGTTTTGTTATTTCAATTTTCGTCAAATCAAACCCCCCCTTTACTTTCTTGTTCTTTAGTGCTTAAAATCTGTTTAGTTTATGTTTTAAAGTATTTTGAATCAAGCCATAATCTTAAATTCGTCCAAAATTGGGTTTAAGGTCAGAAACTGCCTAGTTAGTGTTTTTAGGCAGTTTTGAGTCTTTTGAACTTGTTTTGAGTCTTTTGGTTTGTCTTAATGTTTTAAAGTTTAGTTTTGCATTCTTTGAGTCTAGTATAGTGTTTTATATTATGTTTTTACGTTTTTGAGTCAAATCCAAGTGATTAACAATCCCTCCTAATCCCCGGTCCAGAACGATCCCTACTTACATACTTACTACAATTGATAAAAAGAGGGTTTAATTTGTGTGCGTATAAATCTCGTATCAAGGTTCTCCTTTTGTGAGAATTTCGGCCCTTCAATGTAGAAATTGTCGACACTTATGCTTGACTTGGAACCTTATATTTATAAACTTCCAAAGCCATGCCTTTGGGTGGATTTAGCTTTGATTTGTGTCTTGATTCGTCCATGGGAGAATTTAGGCATATTTTGTGTCTTGTTTTCAGCCACTTTTCCTTGCTTGGCCAAAATCTATAGGGCTTGTTGCCTATTTTGTGAGCAATCTTCAATTCTTGCTTGTCTTGTGAAGATGTTTTAGCTTTCTTTCTGGTTTTGGGAGCAATTTAGGCCCCTTGCCGATTTTAAGGAGATTTCTTCCCCTTTGCCGAATTTTAGGAATGCTTTTGAGCATGTTATTGATGACTTGTCCATTTGTGATGAGTCATATGTTATGTGGAGCTTTGTAATGCATCATTTGTATGCAACGAAATTTACATGTCTACATACACATACGGCAAAGCTCCAGTCTTTGCTACTATACCCCTCCCTCGTACTGCCCATCTAAAACTTTTTCCAAAATTTTCTTAGAGTGCAAAGCCACCTGCAAAGGGAGGCAATTGATTGGATTTTAGGTGTTTGGCTCGGCAGCGCTGAGCTCCTCAGGAGTTACACGGGTGACTAGATTGTTTGGAGTGTCAAGATGATGATTTTCTTTGCTTGTTTTTTAAAAAAAAAAAGAAAAAGAAAAAAGTTTTTAATTATACAAAATAAAAATTGTTATTTCATTATTTAAATATTTTTAATTTATATGACAATATTTAATTATATTTGTGGGACCCAGCTAAGCGATACATCATCACATAACATAATATTTAACAAAGTTGTGACGGAATGATCACATTGATTTGTGACACCCATTTTCAAGTACTACATTGATTGATTTACAATTTCGTGGACCATCTTGATTGAGTGGTTCAATTTCAATGACCTTTTGTAATAAAAACTTTTTTTTTAATGGTTTTGTCTATATGTTTTTATATAGTTAGATGACTAAATGATCACATATACTTTAAAGAGTCAAGTTACTTCCTTTTTTAAGACTAGACTCAAAATTAACTTTAAAATATGTGCTATTTCTTAAAAACACCATGAGCGAGTTTTAGATTTTTTATTTTTTATTTTTTTGGTCTTAACTTTGCTCTCTCTCATCACCTCCTGTCCCCAATTTCTCTCTCCTCACCCATTATTTTCTTCCCCTCCATTCCCCGATTTTCTCTCTCTCCTCCAAATTCTAATCAAGGTAGTTTGAATTTAACTAAGAAAAATTATTTTCGAAACTTTAACCGAACATGTTTTTGAATTTTTGAGATTTACAAAAAAAAAAAAAAAAAAAAAGGTTTAAGGGATTTTCTTTGAAAATTGATGTCATGAACAATTAAACTTTTTAAATAAAATACCGAACAAGCCCTAATATCTTGTCAGCATTTTTAATAAGGTAAGAGAGAGATGATGACGGCGTTAATTTAGGGATAGAGGATGGTTAAGTGCATAATATTAATGTAGTAATTTTAGTGAAGTTAATATAAACTCATCTCATAAAAGATGCTGCTAGGTTCACTCACTTGTTTTATAATTTTGCTCACTTTATATGTACTAGCACGCGCGTAATCACTCACTTGTTTTATAATTTTACTCACTTTATATTTATATGTAATAGCACGAGCGTAATCACTCACTTGTTTTATAATTTTACTCACTTTATATGTAATAGCATGCGCTTACGCGCATGTAGAAGATATTTTTTGAATTACGGGCGTGCTACATGCGACGTAGACGTTTTAAATGTATTATTATGCGCGTGCGTAGGACCTTTTATTTTTTATAATCGGTGAGCGCATGCAAATGACATTTTTTGAATCACGACGTGCTACGCGCGACTTACACGCTTTAAATGTATTACTATACGCGTGCGAAAGACCTTTTTTATAACCAGTGAGCGCGTGCAGAAGACATTTTTGAATCACGGTATGCTGCACGAGACTTACACGTTTTAAATGTATTATTATGCGCATGCGAAAGGCTTTTTTTTATAACCAGCATTACACGCCTCTTAAGATATTTTGGACGTGTTTAAAAATAAAGAAAATAATATTTAATAAATAACTGATTGAATCACACTATTGTTAACCTATTATGAGGTACTAATTTTTTTTTAAAAAAAGTACAGTACAAAAAGAATTAATTATTAAAAAAACATAATTTATATGATGAAAATACCCTGTATTATTTTCAATTGCTTTTGAACTTTTTTACTTGAAATGTACTTTTGTCCTAAAATTTTTAGTGGAACCAGGGACCCCAAAAGGGCCGCCTAGCTTTATATATAAAGATTTTTCATAAACATTTATAGTAAAAAATGAGTGGAAAAATATGACAAGTGAAATGGTATAATAGCACTATCGATAAAAGTGGCATAGTAATCTCATATATAAAACAAACACAAAAGGTGAATGGTGTTTTTAGTGTCACCGAGCTTCAACAAAAATATTTGGACAAAAATCAAAAGCATCTCAAAATAATGCATCAACTTAGCAAGAGCATTTTCATCATTTTAATAGTATTTTTTTAATAATTAATTTTTTGGTATATTTTTTTTTTAATTAGTGCCTCGCAATATGCTAGTAATAATGTGATTCAATTTCTCTATTTTTAAACACGTTCAAAACATCTTAAAAGACGTGTAATGCCGGTTATAAAAAAAAAGTCTTCCGCACACGGATAATAATGTAATTAAATTAAGGAGTGTGTTATCCACACACCCTTGATAATTTATGTATGTTGATCTTCTTTAATTCATCCGACCTAACGGTTGAAAATTAAAAAAGTGTATGACAAGTAAAATGGGGTGTGTGGATATCACACCCCTAAATTAATTGTCAAATGATTTTTTTTTAAATAAACGATATTCTCTAAACTAAAGGGGATGAGCGTGGGTTTAGCCTCATAATAGGCTAGTAATAATATAATTCAATCAATTGTTTATTAAATATTATTTTCTTTATTCTTAATGTAAATTCTATAAAGACCGATTTTATTATGTAAATTCAGTTGTTTTAATTGGTTTATGAGGGATTTCTTCTAGCATGATCTAAAATTATTCATTTAATTCAAATATTTGACTTTTCTTTTGTCAATTTAAGCATATAAATACATTTAAAACATGTAAGTCGTGTGTAGTACGCCGTGATTCAAAAAATACCTTTTGTATGCGCATAAACGCATGTATGAAAGCTAGTTATTTAACTAATAGCATAGATTATTGAATAAATCTTGTCGTGATATTCAAGTTCTGAACAAAGTGGAGTGCAGAATCAAAATGCCAATAGAACAAATAATTATGTGTCAAAAGCTTCTCGTATTTTCTATTGCATGAAGGTCATACATGAATGTGTTATCTTTCTGTTTGTAGTATTTGTATTTAGTTATTTTAGCGTGTTATACTGAGTAAACTATCAAGTAGGAGTATATCAACATCCATATGCGGTATGGTGTTGATCAAAAGAAAACCAAGACAAAATGTGGCAGGTGCATGATGCTAAACTATTGAGATGGGTTTAAATATAAACTAATTATATTCAAGCACACTACTTCAGTCATGCATCTACAATAAATAGTAAAATTATTGTTCAAATATAAACTGGTTAAATTGAGATAAGTTTAAATATAAAATGGTATATTGAGATGAGTTTAAATATGAATTAGGTAGTCATCTGGACTTAACTTTTCAAATTTATATTAAAAATTAAAAATTAAAGTGTTTCTTTTTTAATGGGTCATGAATCACCACCGCATGTGCTTCTTAGAAAAATGCTTAAATATTATATATATATATATATATATATATATATATATCTCAAACACCAATTTTTCTTTGTTTCTACCAAACGCTGTGAGAATAAATCTTGGGAATTTTAATAAAAAGTTTTTTGTACCATTTATTTTAAATAAAAATTATATTTTTATATTAAAAAATTAATTCTAATATTATTTATTTTATCTTTTATTTTATCATTAAAATTTAAAATTTTTAAATCCCTTTCATTCATTTTCTTATAAATCTTTGGTCATTCCAATTGTCTCCCCAACCAACCCTTATTTTGTTGAGGTTGTACGCTTTCCAACGCCAAAACAATGAGAAATTATGAAATAAGGAAAGGTCAAATTTGATGAATAGGGTTTTTTTGAGACCCAAATTTACTCCTATACGTCTACCCTAGTCTCACTCACCTCTAGAGGCTAGAAATGCTCAGATTGTTACTTATAGGAGACGGTTAGTTTACAGCCGTTGGATGATAATGATGAATAAACAAACCGATCAGCCGTGAATTTTGACAAGGCCGAGAAAATCCGGGAACTAGAGGTCTAGTAGTAGTTGGGAGGGAGTACTTGAGTCACTGACATGGAAAACATTCGGCCTTCCAAATCAAATTTCCAGTCTCCAGTCTCCAGTCTCCTCTCTCTCTCTCACTCTCTCTCATCACTCATAAGACAGCAGACAGTCGAGACTACATAGGGAGAGATATAGAGACATGCAATCGTGTGAACGCAGAGACAGAAAGAGGCACACCATGCACCCAAAGATATCACCAAATCCATGCATTTAATACGCGTAATCATGATTCAGATTTTTCTTTCTCTTTTTCTTTCTTGCTTAACCACGAAAAATAATTCACCATTTTCACGCCTCATGCGCACCGTCCAGGCTTCCAGCCAGATCTCACGACATATCCCAAGGGTTGTATTTAACTTGGCTGCTCTAAGATATGTTGTGATTAATGTACAAAACTTTGTATTTATATCATATTTTGATCCGAAATTTTCATTAGAATTCCAAATCGAGTTACATTAACAGACATCTGGAAGGTGACGAAACCATAAAGTATGATAGTGTATAAAATGTGAATAAATTTGAACCTAAAAATGTCTAAATACCAGAGCGCTACGAGTGGGAGCGAACTCATTTTACACGCGATGTCATAACATAAGTAAAGTACAGTAGTGTGCGTAAAAATCATACCCTTAAAAGCAACCACCAATACTAAGATTAGCCATATATCCTTGTCCATAAGAACTTAGCAGTTAAAACCTGAAGGGGTACAAAACAGAAAGTGTGCGTAAGCAATAAAACCAAGTTTTCCAAAACTATTACCTTTCTAACAGTAATAACCCCTCATTGTAATTCCCTTATCGTTTTCTATAGGACAGTATTACACACACACACACACACACATATATATATATATATATATATATCTATGTATCCACCAATGCTCAAAAATGGCCAAAACAACAAGTATGCCATGTCTATAGACTCTACAATGCATTAACAAGTAGGCCAAATGAACTTAATCAATATAAAATGATACATCAGCCGGAATCACCTAACGTGATCCGTACGGCTGTACTCATATCTCGTCAATCAATGCTAGCATATAAGTCGGGAGTCACCTCTAGTGACCTGTATGACTTATCCATATCTCATCAATCATCCCTGCACACGAGTCGGAACCACCTCTAGTGGTATGTACGAAAAGACTGGGTGTAAATAAGTACGCTCAAATGCTACGATCACGTGAAGACTGTACAAATAATCGTGAGTCACCTACGAGTCGGAACCACCTATAGTGGTCTGTACGACAGGCCTGTACACCTACCTTGAGTCCAAGGTGAGCGTAAGGTGCGGGAGGTAAACATCACGTGAAGGACTGTGCACTAGCCACGGACGGGAGCACTAATACTAGGGTGCAGGTTTATGAGCTCTCAATGCATCTCAATATAACATGTACAACTCATGGCAACCAGTACAACAGTATCAGAGTTGTCTAACACATAAATGTAGTTATGCTATAACTCCATCGATTCAACTAATACCATACACTCACCTGAACTTATCTGAGTGTCCTGCGTTCACCTTTGCACTTGAAAACATTCCCAATAATTATGTGCAAGTAATATACATATCGATATACCATGATGCAATCCAATACTCAACTATGTCTTAGCATTTTCAATTATACACAATACAGTGTAAAATGTACAATCAATAACGCCCTACTCCCGAACTACTTATTTTCAGAGATAATTATCCGTGACAAACCCAATTAACACTAATTTAACTAACTAATTCACAAAACTAAAACTTGCCTTTACCAATTTCCTTCGCATTACTCAATTTCCTAAATAAGACTTTTGTCTCAAATATATTATGGTTGCATCTAACGTCTCGTTAGACTGCCTACGTACTCTAAACATCGATCAAGCTATTCGTAGTTCATATTAGTACTTCAAGCATTTACAATAATTATATGAAGGTAATATACTTAATCAATTTAAAAGTGTCGATGGAACTATCAATAATATGTACGATAAAAGGAAAAGATTCACTCACCTGGAGTCCACGCTATGATTCCTAGCGCACGCATCGAGGCATCCCGAATGATTGGCGCCTGTGAACAATTATTGAATCACATGTCAGAACTCTTATCAATAGAAGACGTAATTCACGTAAAACACATCCTCAAGGACATTTTAAAATAGTTTGAGACCCATTGACCACAAGTCAATCATCGATCAAAGATCAACAGTAGGTCTACACAATGTCTAACTCGATCCGGAAGACCCGCATATTAGATTTCCAATCCACAACTCTCAAAGATCCGCAATATACTTCTAGAATAACATATTAAAATTTTATTACGATCCAACGGTCAGATCTCCGCCAATTGCCCAAAACAAGTGGTCGTGAACATTTATCTTACTAACTTACAAATCCAATCGGGAAGATCCGTACATCGGATTCCTGATCCATATATTCCTATTATCCTTAAATATTACGTATTATAATGTATCCAATTTTGGTGAAGATCCAACAGTCGGATCGTCGATTCACATTTTTATCAAGTAACGTATTGTAACGAATTTTGGTTCCAACGATCATCCTACGTCATTCAAATATCAAAACTAAATTCAAGACATTCGACATAGCCTAAAAATAGCATTGGCGGCCCACTGACCATGCGCCACCATGGGTGGCGGTCGGCCACCTCGACTCGCCGGAAAATCCAACTATTTTAAAAAATTCTCAAACTTCACAGAAATGAAGATCTCAGTGAGTGGAGCAACTTTCATACCTGCCACGAAATCTAAAAGTAGACGGAATATGACCAATTTTGCTCACAAACCTGATGGGTGCTTAAAACTTCCTAGTGTTGATTCGTCTTCTACAGTGGTCCAACGGCGTCAAGGTTGGTTGGGTTTTGCTCTTGGGATGATGGGCTACAAAGCCCAAGTGGTGGCATCGGTCATCGCTTTGCCGATTTGCCGAAAATTTGAAAAGAGTGGCCAAGGCACCGTTAATTTTCGTCGACTTTCGTGGCCTCCAACCGCCATATACCATGGTTAATCAAGGTGGTTATTGGGTGATTTTTGTAGAGGGGAATGAGAGCTTCAAGATGGTGGTGGTGGCGTCGAAAAACTCCATCGGAGTTGGCCGGAATCGACCTTGGAAAATGGGTGTTCACACAGGGTTGGGCACGGGTGCATGGGAAGCTTTCCCATTTCTTTCTTTTCTGATTGGGTCTCACCCTCTCCCTCTAATTCTAATTGGTTCCTTGACCTTATACTTGATTGGTCCTTCTTATTTGTGTCTAAAATCTGATTGACCACTTTCCCACAAGGTGAGAATTCAAATAATTTATAACTAAACTTTAAATAACCATTTTCAAACGTCCATAATTATACCATTATAATCCAAACTCGCAAACAGCTTTCGCCTATGCGTTCACACCAATGAGTATTACGAGAATATGTTAAAATAATAAGTCATACGTCTCTCTAGACGATGGTCAACGTAAGTCAAAATCTTTGCCTCTAGGGTATTTTCGTAAATTCACGCTTTTAAAATAAAATAAAAACGTAAAATTTGGAACGGGTTGTCATAGTTTATAATTTAAATTATTTATTTTATAAATTATTTTGTAAAAAATATTTTTGTAAAATATTTAATAAAAATAAGATTGTTTAGTTAATTACTGTAACAAATAGATAAACTGTTTATAATTCTTTTATCGAATTCGCTCATTTGTTTTATACAATTAGATGACTACACAATGAGAATTACAATTTAACCCGTCAAATCTGATTTTCGCATGTAATCGATCCAAACGATTCGGTTTTGGAATTAAATTTCGAGTATTGCCTAATTATGGGTATACGTCATAAAAAAAAATTGATTTGGAGTTTGGTTATAATTATTGGGGTATTTGCCCCGAATCTATACCCAACATGAACAGTTTTCATTTTTAATAGATAAATATAAATATTTATTATACAGAGCAACGAGTTATCAATAATCATACATTATTAAAGATGAAAATTTGTACTAGTAATTGTATGCATTATATCGTTCATATGTATCAATATTTCTCGACAATATAAATGTTTAATATTATTTATTATCTGCATTCTTGCACTATTTAATATTTAATATTATTTATTATATGCAATGTATGTATTGTATCATAGTATATTATTCTTTTTTTTAAATTTAAATTCACTATTTCTTAATAATATAAATAAATATAAAAATATTATAATAGGGAAAATCGTTACTTAATAGAAAATTTGTTATTGGACAAGCTTGGTTACGAGAAAAACCCGTTCGAAGATTTTGTGGTTTCGGCTTTGGGCATGGGTGTGACATCCCACATCGCCCAGGAGAGTGATCCTTATATGTATATTCCCATCCCTACCTAGCACGAGGCCTTTTGGGAGCTCACTGGCTTCGGGTTCCATGGGAACTCCGAAGTTAAGCGAGTAGCGCACGAGAGCATTCCCAGGATGAGTGACCCATCGGGAAGTTCTCGTGTGAGTTCCCAAAAACAAAACCGTGAGGGCGTGGTCGGGGCCCAAAGCGGACAATATCGTGCTACGGTGGTGGAGTGGGCCCGGGAAGTGATCCGCCTCGGGCCAGGGTGTGTCAGTTTGGTATCAGAGCCTAACCCTAGTTGTGGTGTGCCGACGAGGACGTCGGACCCCTAAGGGGGGTGGATTGTGACATCCCACATCGCCCAGGGGAGTGATCCTTATATGTATATTCCCATCCCTACCTAGCACGAGGCCTTTTGGGAGCTCACTGGCTTCGGGTTCCATGGGAACTCCGAAGTTAAGCGAGTAGCGCGCGAGAGCATTCCCAGGATGGGTGACCCATTGGGAAGTTCTCGTGTGAGTTCCCAAAAACAAAACCATGAGGGCGTGGTTGGGGCCCAAAGCGGACAATATCGTGCTACGGTGGTGGAGTGGACCCGGGAAGTGATCCGCCTCGGGCCGGGGTGTGTCAATGGGGATGACACATCTGAACCCAATCCGTCTCGTTTCCATCCGTACTAAACGACCTCTATTTTATTAATTTTTTGCAAAGATGATCTTTCTATAGTGGTTCATAATATGAACAATTTTAATTATGAGCACAAAATTCCATAAATAGGTCCAATATTATCTTGAGGAGGAACTCCTCAATCTTAAGGAACCAAGTCTTTACATTTTTCCTTTAAACTTCTTATCTACTAGTGCTATCTTCACTTGTAAGTATCTATATTTTTCCTATGTGAAAGATGGTTTTTGTAGCGAACTATACTTGGAACGTTATGTGACTTAATTCAGTTTCCTCACTGCAAGTATTACCAGAGTATTTTTGTAAAACAATGATATAAGTAATTGCAAAATTAAACTAATTATTTAGATTGAAAATGAGAAGTATAATCAAACATAAGAGCACCTCTGGTTGTGGCAAGAGCCATTTTATATCATAAATAACAACCCTAATATTATGGCCTGAAGT
Source organism: Pyrus communis (assembly GCF_041283825.1). Taxonomy (NCBI): domain Eukaryota; kingdom Viridiplantae; phylum Streptophyta; class Magnoliopsida; order Rosales; family Rosaceae; genus Pyrus; species Pyrus communis. Next base: position 5,685,579 of record NC_142574.1, on the reverse strand, counting down.
AGTTAGTAAATAGCTTCGGTGAATTGGTGATGAAGTTTGCCTATTGAAAGGCGAGTAGAATGACCTTAGATGAAGAGAATCATACTACTAAAAGAACTAATAATTTTGTTATCAAATTTAAGGTTATCTCCAACCGAGGGCTGATCAAATGGCTCGTTTTAACCCTATGGTCCTCTAAGATATTAATATTTTAATGAACATTACAGGGTCTCCGTCTCCAACTGAAGGCCAAAGGGCCATATGACTCATTTTACTCTGTCACAAAAAACCGTCTCCAACTGAGAGCCAAACATAATTTATTATTTAAATTTAAAAATTACAACTTAAATTTAAAAACGACGAATTAAATTTAAAAACTACAAATTAAATTTAAAAACAACATTAACTTGAATTTAAAAACTATAACAACATAAATTTAATATCCATAATCAACATTGATGAGTGGATATTTTACTATATATTTTACCCTGTTCTTAGTATTAATTTATTGGTTATTTTGTGAGAAGTTTGATACTTTGTTATATATTTCAAATGTAGGACATTCAACTTCCTCTGAAGCAAAAAATGATCAAACGAATGAATTTTGGAGTGATTCTAATTGGAGAATGTTCGTGTTGTGTCAAAATTCCAGATTTTTCTACCAAGCCGTTTGACCGTGGCGATGAAACTAAGGCCCAGCGCGCAACTTTCCCAACTTGACGTTTCTGGATGTTTGGGTATTTTTGAGGTCAATATGGCATATTTTGAGGAAGATTCCTTCTGAGGATTTGTAGGGGACATCTTCAGCTTTCAAAAGAGACCATTGGGACCAAATCGGAGTTGATTTGGTTGGTCAAAAGTATAATTTTCTGAGAAGTCCGAATTTTAGTTTAAATAGGAAACCTTTTATTTTCTGTTTTATTATTTTTATTATGTTTTCTAGTTTTCTTCTAAGACCTTTTCAAGGTAGGATTTTATTTTGTAGTGGTATAAATAAGACTTTTTTAGCCATTAGGTTAAGAGGGAGGAGGACCCAATACTTTGGCTTTAGAGAGTCTTGACGATTCAAGTTTATTTTCAAGGTGTTTTTCTATCCATGTTCTTAATAATATTTTGTTTTATGGTTGTTAGTAACTAGTTTCGTTTGTTAGGGCGAGGCCACGAGCCTTAGCAAGAATATGTAGTTTCTTTTCAATTTACTTATGATATTAAGCATGCAAGTTTTGAATTATTAATCACTGTGCTTTAAACTATAGAAAAGTAATTTGATGCAATTTTGATGGAGGGCTGTCCCTGGAATTGGCGCTGGCTTCTTGTGGTTAATATGTGTAACTTCTTAGGATGGACAACGCGTCTTAAGGGTTATATGGTTTTTCAAAAGGATTTCACAAAACTTAATGAGTCTTGCATGTTCACATTCGATCTGGACGTCACGGACGGGTTGCATGTTAGATATATGTTCTATGTTGGGGGTTCCAAGTAGGGCATACTTTAGGTAAACCTAACCTTCAAAATATGCATGTGTAATTCATAAGTAATTGAAAGAACTACGTAGAATTGTTAAAGTGACAGCGGAATCCTAGTGCTCAAATTTATTTTCAAAACTATTTTCTTTTGTTTTCTTTACTTTGTCAATTTATTTAATTGTTTTTAATTAAACTTGTTTTTAATAATTTTTTTAGATCATTAAATCACCTTTTTCTTAACTTTGTTTTCAAAGAATTAATTAAGATTTGGTTTTAACATAAATTATTCATTCAATCTCTGTGGAAAATGACATTGCTTGAGCTGTTATACTATGACAACCTTGTACTCTTACAAGTATTTTTAAGTGTTTTTAACCCTTTTGCGCAAGTGGTAAAAAATCCCTATCAAGAAACTGGCGTCGTTGCCGGGGAACATCATCTTCATCATCCGCCATTGTAGGAGTATAGTCAGAGGTAAATAACTGCCATTGGGTCATAATTTCTTTTTTTTTTTTTTTTTCCTATCAAAATAGACCTTACTCATTGGAGTGTAATTTGAAGTGTTCCTTTCCATATTCTTATCATCCATCTCTTCTTGTATTTGTTTGGCCCGTTCTTCATGCCTATTTTTCCTTTCTTTTGCCTCAAGGGCATTTTGCTCCACCATTAATAGCAATGAGGCCGTCACTTCATGTTGAGCAGCGTAATCAACATTTGCCTTGCCCTTTTCCTTCAACCTCCGCGCCTTGTTTTGTCCCACATCCCTAGGTATGAAACCTTCACCAGAAGACGGATTTTCTACCCTTATTTGTTGAATGGTTAGAGATCCATCTTCATCCATATCTGCAGCTAAGGATGCAGTTCCGAACACCGGCGTAAGAGCTCTATATGTGGATCTTCAAATAACATCCACCCTTTACAAATTTCCCAACAACTGTGAAACTGAAATGGTTTTGAGCTGCTCTTCTTATACAATTCCTCCGCTTGGCGTACCTAGAAAAAAAATAAAGGAAATTAATTTATGAAATTAAATGTAATATAATTAATATTTAAAACAAATTGTGAAAACACTAACTTTGTCGTAGTAATTAGCGGCGCTTTTATGTCTACTTGCGGCTGCTAACAATGTTTGATGCCACTTGTTCAAACTTGGCTGAAGATGTTTCTTCCATCTTGAAGAACAACTCTCGTGGTTTCGAATATTCACTGGAGTGGTACCTTCATAGAACTCTATTTTTTGGACACACGAGTCCAAACACTGTCTTTTGTTTTACAATTCCCCCTCACACTATCTTCCGACACCCATCTATAAGCCTTGCAAAGAACTTCATCTTCTTTTCGGGTCCAAGCCCTACCTTTCATTGTAGACGAGACCATTTGAAAATTATTGAAAAAATTGAAGGATATATTTTTGAAAGAGGAAAGAAAATATGAGAATTGAAATGGTGAAAATTTTGTGAGGATTGGTTTAGGTATTTATAGGGAAAAAATTAGAATTTTTGAGAATTTAAAAAAAAAAAAAAAAAAAAGGCCAAAAAACCTTAAAAAAAAAAATCCAACGATAACCGGCGCCAGCTAACCGTTGGATTCAAATTTCTTTTTAAGTATTCCTATTGGTTATAACCGACAAGATTAAGGTTTTTTCTGGCCAGCCTTGAGCTGGTTGCATGTAATCAGCCCTTTGGCCCTTTGGCCCTTTAGCCCTTTAGCCCTTTTAGATTTTGTGGGGCTCTCTCAGATTCCATGAGCCCTCTGGCCTAAGCCTTGGTTGGAGATGATTTTCAGGCTATTTTCGGCTCTCTAGCTCTCTAGACCATTTGGTTGGAGATGGCCTAATAACTTATTGACGAACATTTCTAACCCTTGGAACCTTCTTTAACCCCAACAGGTGAGCAAAATGTTATTTTTATATATCAATTTGATTATAGACACTTTTTACAAAAATTCAAGATATATACAAAAAGTCCGTCTTTTGGATGGCTTAGATTATCTCTACGACCATCTCTAACCCTTGGAGTAAAATTCAAATTTAGGTTCTAAACTTATCCCAACTTGCTCTAACTCTTGGGGCAAATATTTGTTAAAACTCAAAACTCATTTATGGGGCAAATTTAGCCTATGATTCCTCCTGGATTAGGAGAGATTTTTCAGTGTGACCAGTACATGAGATGGTACATCACGTATCACTATACAAATGGTGGGATATGTGTGCTAAAAAATTAATAACTTAGAAATTAAAATTTCTCACCACTCATATTAAAACACGTGGTGTACCACTTATATTCCCATCACAATTAAAAATTTCTCTTGAATTAGTGGGGCTGACCCACCATATATGTATATTTTTTTGGTTTTATATTTACAAATTCATTGAATCCAACGATTAAGATCTAATTTGATCATATCCAACGGTTAAAGTAATTAAATTTTTTTTTATGTGTTTCATATTCTTTCGTAGTGTTCCACGAGTTTCATGGTGTCAGTTTAGTGATTTTTCAATATTTATCGTAATCTAAATATTTTTAGATTAAAATATTCGTAAAATTAAATTAGGATAATCTACATAAATTTTTTTTTTTAAAGTTACTTTAAGAAAGAAATTATCCTAAATTCTTTCTTTAATAATCCCGGGCTAAAAACTTAACCCATAAGAGTTGGAGTAGAAAAGTTGTTTATGGGTCAAAATCTAAATTTTCGGGGGTAAAAAATTTAGGTTTTAACTCAAGGGTTGAAGATGGTCTAAAGGAGATATCCAATTTTAAAAATAAAATTTAAATTTGAACGTTTATGTGGTACTTTGATCATTTTTAAAATTTTGTTCTCCATCGAATATGTTAAATTTAAATGATCATTTATTGCATTATTTATTTTTATAATTGTAATAATTATTTTTAGAACAAAAAATAATAAAAAATTATTAGTCACTAAAAATAGATTTCAAGTTGTCAAATTTAGCAGCAGCCACTTTGATTTCACGCCATGCCATGTAGAAATTATCATTGGAAAACGCTTAAGATAATTTTTTATTGTTATTGTTGGTAGAAGGCTCGATGAATTAAAGAAAACCTCCTTAAAATTGTTGTCCATATTTAGTTTTTTTGGTCAAATTTTCAATTTCAGATTTTGGTTTTCGTGTTGTACATTCGATCACCAATTCTTCAAAATCCTTTTCTATCTCTAGCTTGAGTTATTTTTTCAAGTGCCAGATAGTCATGTGGTATTTCGTATGTCTTAATATAAGCAAAGAAAATGATATATTTTTCGTATCTCGTCGGTTATATTATGAAAATTTTCTCCTCTATTTGTTTCTTTCTTGTATTTTTGTATTTAATAAATTTATAACAAAATGATTATCAAATTGACTCTTCAAGTCTAATTTCCAGAAGACAAATCATACGTATAATAGAACTATTAACTTGTTGATGGTTATTGCGTTATAATTAAGTTAACCATTGATTAACTTCATCTTCAAAGAGATTTTCTAGACATAATCTAAACATTATTATTGCCCAAAAAAAAAAAAAGGCATGAAACACAATCAATTAGAGGAAAGAATCAAACACAGATATTTCGTAATCATGTTCGACATTAGCTCATACACAACTGGGAAGGGCTCTTAAGTGAAATCTTCGAATCTATACAAATCAATTGCCAAAAAAGGAAACGCTGTCTTGCTCCTTTTGCCAAAATCGCTCTCCCTCTCTCTCTCTCTCTCTCTCTCTCTCTCCCAAAAGCTTCTAAGCCCGCCCCTTTCACCTTCCATGGCCGCTGAAATTACAGAAGGGCTCAAACGGTTGAACCCTTTTGCACCCGAGTACTTCCCCTCCTACTATTGCCCCCCACCGCCACCTCTAAACCCTAGCTACTATTATTCTTCATACTCCCATCAAATTGCCACTACAGTTTTCTTCAATACCTCTGTTCCCACTGCTCAAACCCTACCCTCTCATCACTTTGCACAAGGACCTCAAGTGCCGGAAAAACTGCAGCAGAAAAGCTATGGCAATGATGGGGTCGAAAACCAGAAGACGACGGTTCCTCGGCCCACACGGCTAGTTAGGGGAAGAAGGTCCACCTCCAGTTATGGAGGTCTAGGGAGTAGTATTGATGGTAAAAAGCAAAAGGGTAAGTTCGAGAAGAGAAAGGAGTGGAAGCCAAGGGTTCGCGGCAGCTATAGGATATCTGACGATAAATTTGGAACTATTAATTGGAAGGGATGTAATGATCTCCGTGTGGAATGCTTCAATAATTTCTCTATGCCGAAGAAGGTGAAGACCAAAAGTTACGCGGATGTTTTGCATGTGGAAGAACATGGAGAAAATACAGCCGTCATGATCAGAAATATCCCAAACAAATACACGTATGTTTATATGTATGTGATGTCCCCATAGGTTGCATGATTTTGCTTATCTGGGTTTTAACTTGTCGGATTTATAATGTTTGATTGATAATTATCAACCGGGTTTTGTTTCTATACTGATGCTTTTGTTATTAATGAGAAACATACTAGCGGTTCAATCTTTATTTTCTATTGTTACTGAATTAGTTGTTCAATTTTTTTAAAGCTTTGTTTCTTGGTTTTGAGAATTTGGTTGATAATTGCGTTCTTGAGTTCATCTAATTGGTGCATGTATATATATGCATCATGCATGTGCTGTTATCTAATGATATTTGGTTCAATTTGGGATTCTGTGAATCAAAGCCGGGATATGCTGATGGCGTTTCTGGATGCCCATTGCGCTGAGGAGAATGATAAACCTGAAGTAGGAGATGAGATTTCATCATATGATTTCTTATATCTGCCTATAGACTTTAAGTGAGTTGTACTTACTACCCTACTTCACATTCCAATTAATTAATGTCTGATAACTTATTTTTTGAGCTTTGTTTCTAAATCAAAATATAATTAATGAAGATAAAGTACTGGTAATTTAGATGATTTTGATCTAATTGAGGCTCATATATATGTACACAGTACTGGGTTTAACAAAGGGTATGCGTTCGTCAACTTCACCAACAGCAAGGCAGTCTGGAAATTTTCTGAAGGGACTGGTGGGAAGACTTGGGATCTTTTCTACTCTTCAAAGAAACGTGAAATTGCCTACGCCAAAATCCAGGTATGGGCTTAATTAATATTAAACATATAAACTTTAGTTTCATGTCTCTAATTAGATTGGAGCAGTCGCTCTAGATTCAATGTATAACTGATGTATCCCTTCAATTTATAGCCTTGATTGATTTTAAAACGGGTGTTTATAGAATTAAATTGGATTGGAGAAAGTCATTAAATTCAATTCGTCTTGAAGCAAGAAATCATTGCAAGCTTGAAAGTTGAAACTTTATTCAAGTTGAAGATAGCAAACGGATTATTCATGAACGAAACATGTAATCTCCATATTCTCCGCATCCTACCATTTTTGTGTTGAATTGAAGGGATGACTTTCTTCCGTGAAAAATCCAACAGTATCTTGAATATGGATACGAAGTGGACTAGTTGTATCTACTTCCTCATTTATACATTGCAATTAGCTAGCATTTCATATCAATCTTATAACTTCAGGGGTTATGACCCAGTCGAATGTAGGAGCGGATTAGTAATGAAAATTTTCATCTCATGGAAGAACTGTCATGTGTAATTGTTCAAAATTTTAGTGGTTTATACAATTACGTTTCAAATTTTCTTTTTATTTTTTTATTTTTTATAATTACGTTGCAAATTTTCAATTGATTCATTAATGTATGATTTTGATTTTGGAAAATAAATTTATATAGCAAAATATAATGAAAGATACAATGGTGTTAGTGGTGATTAATTACGACGTAATTGGTGATCAGGGCAAGAAGGAGCTGGTAAGTCATTTCGAGACGATGAGGTTTCCTTGTGCATCAGAGGACGTGCTGCCGGTGTGTTTCGACCCACCTCGAGACGGTTCCAGGATGTCTGTTCAGATCTCGACTGTAGGCCATGCAGTGGATCTTAATCGACATGACAATTAAAGGCTCGTCATATCAAAGAAAGGAGGCAATCATGATGGTTGTCGGCCTACGTCAGTCTCATATCTCCTTCTCCACCGTCGGATTATTCCGTACGACTACTGCCCTAGTGTTGTAATAAGAAACGTAAGCCCTAGATTTAGTTTGGTTAAGTCTCCATTTCCCTGTCTGTCCTAGTTGGCATGGCATGTAAAAAGGTGTGTAGATGTACTAGATTGTTGCTAGTACAGTAGTGCATGGCATGTAAAAAGGTATGTAGACGGTTGAAGGCCAAACCCTATAGGGGGTGGAGCTTGGCACCTGGACTTCGTCATGGTCCTTCGTGTCCATCGACATGGATATGAGGCTATGACGTAATGGAGCAGGTGGTGGGTTCCACCTTCCATATATGGACGGCCCTGATTGTCCTGTTGTCCCATGGATGATGATATCATCTCTATTTTAAACTTTTAATTTCAATTGGAGTGATTTTTGCACACTTTTTACATTTCGCACAGGAATAAGTCGCATCCCTAAAATTTACAAAGTCAATCTCCAACTAGAACGCCAAAGAGAATCGGGCAAAAGAATTAGACTAAGTTTGCCTTGGGCAATATATATGTAGCTCCAGGCATGCTAAGTTTGGCCAAAAGAAGTAAAATGAAAGTGAATAAAATATAGCTTTGCATGGATGAAGGTGACAAATATAGTACTGAAGTAATTTTTAAAATATTAATTTTTGAAGAGCGAAATCATAATCAAAGGCTACGTTGAGCCTTCAATGACTTGAAGATAACCGTAGGGAAATCATACCTTTATACTAGTCGTGTATTTATGATATGGCAAATGAGATGTATTTGTTCAGTCAATTAATAAATTTGCCATCAACATTGAGTTTAAACAACCCATCTCGAGGTGGTTCCCAATGAAATGCAAGGGTTGGGGCACATTATATCACACATGGCTGTCCAGAAGTCAGAAGTCGAGGGACTTGAGCACTTTCTTTAAATTGGCATGAACGTTTGGGACACTTAGGTTGAACAGTGATGCGCCACATACTTTTCACTAGCATCTCCTTCTTCGAAGTAAGAATCTTGTACCTACAGCTGATAGGAGCATATTCATGCGACTTAAATGGCTTGTTCTCGTGCATTTACGTTATGTTTCTTTAGTTATTTTAGTACTTTAAGCTATTTTCGTGTGTTTGTAGGTCCAAAGGGCTAAAGGAGCAAAAAGATGCATTTTGGAGACTTTTGGAGCACTTTTGGGCTAAGGATGGATAGCTTATGCTTGGAGCCAAAGCGTTGGACGAAATTGAAGACCTAATTGAAGACCAAAGTGTTGGAACCTTGTTCCCTTTAGTTTTAGGATATTTAAACCTTTCCTATATCCTTAGCCGTGCATAACATTCCAACATTCCACTCCTTCATTTCAGCCACACTCCCACATATCATTACTTATCATTCACCGCTTATCATATCATTCACTTATCTTATCATTCACTTATCATATCATACACTTATCATAACCATACACTTATCTTATCATTCACTTATCATATCATACACTTATCATAACCATACACTTATCACTTATCACAACAACAACCTTGCACATGCACATTCATCCACGTGCACCCATAATCATTCACTCATCTTTAATCCACATGCATCTTCCATAAATCAAATCAGCCACATCCACATGCACTTATTCCACTTCATCATTACACCACATTCTCTCTCTTCACCCACATGCACCATTCAAACATACACCCAAACAACCACCAGAAATCTACCCATGCCGTGAGTTCCCATCCCATTTCCAGCTTTGCACATGCATTCCCACATGCATTTCCACCCTTACAAGACCCTAATCATTCATCCACACAATTTGCCATCATTCAAACAAACACCATCATTGCCATGCATCCCATTCCATCTCTCATTTCAGATTGCATTTCATTCATTCCAACCAAGCCACATGCACTCCCTTTAAATATATTCAACCTAGCTGTCATTCCACTTCATTGCACATGCATTCCCTTCATAAATAATTCACATGCATTCATCATCATTCCCCCTTTAATCCACATGCTCTCCCATTTCAGATTACATTACCATTCACCACAGAAAAACACCATCATTGCCGTGGCTTACATGCACTCCCATCCTTTACCATTTCAGCCACATGCATTCATACAAAGCTTTAATCCACATGCATTTCCACCTAGCTTTCCACCTCACAACCACCAGAAATCAACCAAAACCGTGCATTCCCTTTCATTTCTGTCAAAGCACATGCACTCCCACCCTTTAATCACATGCATAAATCAGCCACATGCATCTCCCATCACCATTTCAGATTTCCACCAAGTTCCTAGCTGTCATGTTCCCTCTCTTTCTCCCTATAAATACCATACACACCTCAATTCATTCTCATTCATTCTTCCACATTTCAGAAAATCATCCATTCACACCAAGAAACATCCCCTTGGCCGTGAGTTTCCCTACAAATCCAAACACCACTCCTCTTCCATTTCCATCACTCCCCAAACCATTCACACCATCAAACTATCCTTAGACCTTGTGCTACAATAAAGAGGAAGAGAAGAGGGCCTAAACGTTCATACAATTCAAGTTTGAGTTGTTGGAATGCTTAGGTGTTTCTTTGATTTCAATGTTTAAATTCAATTCTCTTTGTTTTGTATGTTTGAGGAATGGAAGAAAAGAGTGCTTAAACGTTCATACAATTCAAGTTTGAGTTGTTGGAATGTTTAGGTGTTTCTTTGATTTCAATGTTATGAAGAACTAAACCCCCCTTAGTTAGGGGGTGATTCGAAATATATGTTTATACTTGCATTTTGATTTGATTACTTCTAATTACGTTTCATAAGTTGTGAATTCAATTTGTTTAACTGTTTTATTGATAACCTATTTATGTATGTTTATTGAGAGTGCACGCTTAATTTTCATGCATGAATATGACGCTAGAATATAAGTGAGTTTCACCTAATAGTTATGAACTTATATTCACAAGTAGTGGAGGTTGCTTATAAACAATCGCGTTAAATAAATTCTTGGCATAAGTTTCATGCAATCATAGTAACGAATGCCTCGTCAACACTTATAGTTTTCAAAGAACTTAATGATTCTTGCTTGTATCTCTATTATGCAATTCATGTAGGGAACTTGTGGGGAATGCTTTGGGTTGTCGTATGCAATCATCCAATTCATTAACTTAAGGAAAACTTGACGGTTAATTTAAGCGGACCTAATTAACCCGGGGTGTTGAGAATTCATGGTTTATTGAAATGCAATTGGAAATCGTTTTATTATGCAAGTGTAACATGTGTGGAGATGAACCCCTTGGCTAGCATCCATTCATCCATACTTTCATCATATTCATTTTTAGAATCTGTTCTAATTTTACAAAGTTTTAAGTTTTGTTTTCAAATTCGTCAAAACCTCAATCCCCCTTTACTTTAGTGTCCAATTTAGTTAGAAAGTGTCTTAGTTTGTGTTTCTAAGTGTTTTGAATCAATTTATTACCCAAATTCGTCCAAAGTAGTCAAAGTGCTCAAAACTGCCCAGATTGTGTTTTTAAGGCAGTTTTGAGTGTTTTGGTGCTGTTTTGAGTCTTTTGGTTTGTTTAGTGCTTTAAGTGTTTAGTTTTACATTCTTTGAGTCTAGTTTAGTGTTTTATATTGTGTTTTTACGTTTTTGAGTCAAATCCAAGTGATTAACAATCCCTCCTAATCCCCGGTCCAGAACGATCCCTACTTATACTTATACTACAATTTGACGAAAAGAGGGTTTAATTTGTGTGCGTTTAAATCTCGCATCAACAGCACACTTTGCCAAGGCTGCTTGTTGAGAAAATTGGATTTCTATATCATATCTAGAAAAGATACTGCATAACCCTTTTTTTACATGCATTCAAGCGAAAAGTTATAGACCAATCAACCAAAATCTAGACCATTTAAATATGTTATAGTTTTTGGTTGATGTATCAATACACTAATCACTGTCCACACGTATATGCCATTAATTTTCTAGGTGATTTTTACCTTGAAAGTTCACCACCCCGATTAAGTCTAAAATACTAGATAATGCCGAAGAATTTACGTTGAAGATTTTTGGTAATCATTGCATGTTTTTTTTAGATTGAAGTTAAACATCATGTTCCTAGTTCACCCCCAAACAATCTCGCAGAATCGGTCATAAAACGTTTAATCAATTGGTTGCCCAAACCTTAGTGAACGCACCAAGTTTTCGATTCTGCCTAGGGCTATGCAATCTTGTATGCAACTATGTTGGTCTGCTTAAGGCCTATTACCACCCAACCTATTTTTGGTGTAACAGTTGGTTACTAGGTACGACGTGAAGTAAATACTTAAGCATTTGGATGTGCATTTTATGTGCCAAGTGCACCGCCGCAACATATCCAACATGGGTCCTCAAAAGAAGGATATGAAACTTTGTTGATTATGATTCTCCTTTGAATATCCCTTTAGAGCCCCTGCAAGAGACCGCTTATTTTGCAGATTGCCATTTCAGTGAGACAATCTTCTTGTCATTAAGGGTGATACGAGCGTCAACGTTCCTGAAGAACAGAGCTAATTGCCATGAACGTGACCATTATGTCTCATGTCTATCTCTATACCGCACAAAATGATAAGCAAGTGTGATGTTTCTAGCTTTCAGAATGTTGCTTCAGACGCATTTATCTAATCTAGCTAAAGTGACAAGATCATATATATTAATCGTAAACATGCATGCAAGGATAGCGTAGCTAACGAACTTTGAGTTTACATCCTTGATTGAATATGCCACTCCTGAAGGATGATTTGTCATCCCTGATAAGTTATTTCGCCTCTATATAGGCACATGGTACAAAAGCTACTAGCCAATCATTTGTCCTTGGCTAAAAACGTGGCAAATTACTTGGTTCCTAGGATTCACTACCCCAGAAGAGGGAGGATGAAGCATAAAATGAATGCCTACTCGATCACTATTCAACCATTCCATCTCATGAGATTAATTTGGATTACCTCGAGACTTGAAGTTGTTGGTCCAATATACTAGCTTGGGTAAGATATGAAATTGGAATGAAATTATCTCGATGATGTTTACTTATATGGTATCTACCGACATAAATGAAAAGCAACGATGTTGAACTGCGTTCTGTTGATTAGTGACAACGTAGAACTTATTGCTCAAATTACAATCCGGGTGAATTATATTCCTTATCAAAGTGTGGTTAGATCTATGGTTCCTACACTGCCCAAGGTAACCCTGTCGTGTTACAAGTAGGAAATGAATTGTAATGAGATAAATGAAATCGTGTGATACAATGCAAGCCTTATAGAACAAAACTTCTCTTAAATGCCCGGTGATTGATTGCAACTTATGAATGTGGTTATAACGTCTCTCTACTAGGATTTGGACACGGAGATTTATATGTAAGTTCATAAAGAATTACATGGTTTGCTGTGATGAGGTGTCCACTTTGGATTCAAACAATCAGGGCAAATTTGGTACATCCGTCTAAGTGATTATTTGACTAGCCATGAATATGTAAATAAACTATGCCTCTAGCGTGTTCCTTAAGAAGTATTCCGAATTTGCTAGAGTTGCAGTCTATTTCGATGACATGAATATCACTAAGACTCTAGAAGAGCATTAGAAAAATGCCTTGAACTTGAAGACGATAATTGAGATGAAGGGTCTTGGGAATACTTCATGTCTTAATATGAAGTTTGAGCATTTTCTAACAGTATTTTGGTCTACTAGTCAAATCAAAAGGTGTTGCTTTTGAGTACACCCATAATCATCCACACACTAGAAATAAATGAAACTCTTGAAGATGTTTTGGAACCCGGAATTCTGTATCTAAGTTCAATTTGCACTTTATGGTAGTTAGCTCATTGCATTAGGCATGGCATCACCTTCGCTAATGATAAGATACAACACTATGCATCCCCAACAGATTCAACCTTTCTGATCCTGAGAATGATGCTTTCCTTTTTTTGTTATGCTTACGTCAGTTCTTTATCAAACTTGCACCAGGCACAGTCCCAAATGGTTATGTATTTACCAATATGGGACACCACAATATCTTGTAGATCCACATAATAGACCTTAATTGCGAAATCTTCAAATCGTGCTAAGCTCACCGCACCTTACTACGCCCCACATGAGAGATATGGTTGAGGTCTCTTGTCGATCATATTCGAAGTACCTGCGGAGTTCCATCCATCATTGGGTTCTAAACTATCCATAAAACAATGCCACTTATATCAACTACACAATCCGAGAAGTTAACACCAACAATGTTGTGCCATCGAAGTTCTTCTTTACTCATTAGCAAAGCATCAGAAGATTGAAGTTAAGGAGATCCGATCGTAACACAACCTCACTAATCTCTTCACGAAGTTATTGCCGATGTCTATCTTCCAAAAGCCTTCCAAGGTATTGTGTCATTTGACCTATCTCATTTGCAATGCTTGTAGTGTCAGAAGGAGTATCCTAAATTATACTCGCTTTACTTTGTTGTGCCCTTTTCCCCTAAGATTAGGAGTATTTTTTTGTTGAATTTTTGCTAACCCGATGAGGTTTTAATGAGGCACCCACATCGGGATGGACAAACCTTTGTGTGCATTTTCTACTACTTGATGCATTTGAAGATGACATTGCATTAACTTGTCTTTTCTTCTTAGACTATGGGTTTGTCGCACTTTGTTTCTTGTAGCCAAGTTTTCGTGAGACTTTATCCTTTTTATGCATCCTTACTTTAAGACTCGTGTATGCATTGCTTGTACCAAACCAAAATTGACAACAATCCCCATCTCCTAATGATGAAGACTTGATGCAGTTACTTCTTAAGTTCTACACACTCAACAAGGAGTGATATAAATAGTGTCTTACTTTATGTGTGATTGTGTAAAATAAAAGTAGGAATCCAATAAGATTTAGAAGATCATTTTCTTGTACAACTTGTATTACTTGCAGGACAAGTAAAACCTATTATAATTGGTATAAATAAATGTATTAGCATGAAAAACGTGAATTATACATGTACTATTGAAAAATATGTAAAAATAAACTTGTATTAAACAAAAAAAAACGTATATTACATTTATAATACGCGAATTTACTAACTAGTCCTCCATATACGATCTGCTCTTGGGCTTGGGCGGATTGTTATTAGAGTGACTCTGCGCAAATCCAAGGCCCGCATTGTTAAATAATAGACATCTTTCGGGTTGCTGGGTAAAGCTAAGAACCGACCGAAAAGAAAATGGCGGCGGCAGCAGCAGTAGGAGCTCCAACCTGTCACCGGCTCCACCTTCTCCTCCACCGCCCACCACCACCACCATCATCTTCTTCCTTCTCCCTTTTCCTCAAACCCCTTCTTACCTCCACCACCACCGTCACCACCACCACCACCACCACCACCACCATCACCATTCCATTCTCGCACCTCCCACGCCGCTCACTTATCTCCCATTCCCTTCCTTCCTTCTCCTCTCGACCTCTCTTCTTCTGCCACTCTCCCACCGCTACCCACTCTCCTCCCCCCAAAGCCTCTTTACAAGAAGAAGAAAAAACCCAACAATTCGAAATTCCAGAAGATAATGATAATGGTGAAGAAAGTGAGATCGAAATTGAGAACTCGGATAATAAAGAGGATGGCCAAGTGAGTTCGGAGTCTTCACCTGCTCTAAAGAGAGATGGGGTGAAGCCGCCGACGCTGACGGTGAAAGAAAAGAAGGAACTTGCGTCTTATGCTCACAGCTTGGGGAAGAAGCTCAAGTCCCAGTTGGTGGGGAAGTCCGGCGTCACAGCCAGCGTCGCCGCTTCTTTTATAGAGAACCTTGAATCCAATGAGCTTCTCAAGGTAATTTCTTATTCATTTGTTACTTATTATATTTTGGAAAACAAGATTTTGGTGGTTCAATTAGTACCCAGTTGGGGTTTAAGGGTTTATGCCGAAGTTGAGGGATTTTGTTGTGCTAGTCTGAAATTGGTATGATGTTATTGAAGAGAGTTTCTGCTTTGCAAGTTTCACTTTGTCAGATTTGTCATAGGAATGGATTCAAGATTGTTTAGAGTCTTATCCTTTTCTTTTTTGGTCACAGAAATGTTCACTTTTTGAGTTCTTCAGTTTTCGAAATGTGAGATTATTGGTTCTGACAGTTGTAGAATACATTTGTGTTAGCTTTCTCACTGCTCTTTGAATATCTAGCATCAAGGGATTTTGGTAGGAAAGATCATAAATCTATACTCCATAAATTGTTTGCGAGGATCGGACTGATATTCATCTTACACGTGGGGATTCGAATTATTTGAGGATTAGGGCTTTGTTGAGTTGAGATGATATATTGAGCAATCATGCTTAGGTAGTAGCAGCTTCCCTTACAATCACAGTTGAGTTAAACTTCGTAGTAGAAAAAGAAAACAGAGTTTACAAATGTACGATGTTTGTAGCATACACTGGGGGCCTTACTTCAGCTGCTCGGAGCCTCAGACTCGCATAAGAGGTAATATATCACCATGTCCCAATTAGGGGCTATGGGGTTGGTTGAAGCACCACAAATTTAAACCAGCAGTATCCAACTTAGTTTTGAATGCCGGTTCATGTAACTGCTGCATATTCTGATACAGAACTCCATAACAGCTCTCCATGGGAACTGAAATCCAGAAAACTCTTAACACATCTCTGGCTTGTTGAGTTGATTTGAATGTCTGTCCACGTATCCAACTTGGTTTTGAATGTCGGTTCATTTGTTGTACGCCATTCTGTTTTGTCTCTTGATTATACTTTTACCAATTAAAAGCAAAGAAACATAGGTGTGCTTAGCTAACACATAGTCACCCAATGTTCTGAACAGGTGAAAATACACGGGACATGTCCTGGTGAGCTAGAGGATGCCGTTACACAATTAGAGGAATCAACTGGTTCAGTAGTTGTTGGCCAAATTGGTAGAACAGTGATTCTTTACAGGCCCAGCATCACCAAGTTGAAAGCAGAGGAGAAAAGGCAGCAGTCGCGAAAGATATTCATGAGACGTAAGACATATTCGAGACCCACAGCAATGGAATTTCAGAAAAAAGGAGAAAGACCAAGAATGAATGGGCGTGACAGCCGAGGGAGAACCAGGGTCTAAGTTCCTGCCACATATGGTTATGGTTATATAATTCCAGAACTGTGTTGAGAAGGTTCTACGGTAAGGTGTTCTTGCATTTAACTTTAAAGCTATGCATGTTTGGATACTATGGAATTTTTGTAGCAAAATCAAATTTAAATTGAAAATGAACTAAGAAAAAAAGAAAAGAAATTTAAACTGGATATGTGCAGTATGATGTTGAGGACAAAAGTAGACGTGTTTGACAAATGTAGGATGAGATACTTGCAATATGATGATGCTGTTGCTGCTGCTTGTATTTTGCTTGTTTGGATGAAATCTGCATTGTACTTATCAAACTGGCATTAAGATTATAACTCATTTATTTTTTCATTGAATCCAAAATTTACGTTTTTCCGAGAGCAAAGGATAATAAGGAAGGGATCCGGACGATCCCTTCCATCCGGATCCAAAGGATCCTTCAATCCGGATCCAAAGGATCCTTCAATCCTATCTGTTCAAAAACAAAATCGAACGGCTAGAAAACATTTAGGCAGCCTTGATGCCATTGGAATGAGAAGAAGATGCGATGGCAGCTGCGGCCATGGTGTTGACAGCGAGAGGTTTGAGAGGGGTGCGGAAGTGGAGGAGATGACGGCGTTGTTGGGATCAATGGCTTCACAGTCCTATTTCGAGGCAAGGTAGCGATTGTGACTTTGAAACCCTGTTCGAGGAAGGAGAAGTAGCTGCGATGGCTTCTTGGCTCTGTTGGAGGCAAGCCTTGCAGACAGTCTTTGGGATCCTATTGGAAGGGATCCGGAGAGGATTAGGTTGGAGGGGATTCAGTGAGGATTCTTTCCTAGATTTTACATCCTCTGGAGACGTAAATGGCGATCTACATGTGGTTATAGCCCTAGAGTTATCTTTAATAAAATTTTACTAATCTGTAATTGGAATGAAAACATCGAATTGGATTGCGGTTATGGAGTATTTTACCAAATAAGCATGAAGGAATCAAAATAGTCGTGGTGTCCACACGAAATAGGAATTTAATTTTTCATTTGAGGAATTGGACTTCGAGGAGAGGTGGTATGCGCATCAATTGCAAACAAACTAAAATAAAATAAAACCAAGAAAAGATTGTTCATTAATAATATACATGCATCCATGTCTTCACACAAATTCTCATCCTATAAAATAACATTAAAGTAAAAAAAAGCAAAACGTATGTTAGAATGAATGTAGCAAATTCAGAATTTAATCCCTAATTATAGGAATGACCTTTTTATTATAATTATTTTAGGATTTCTTCCTCATAAGTTTTGTTGAACCCTAAATGTATTTTTAAACTTTCTATCAAATTAATCAAGGAATGTTGTAGCCTATTTTATCTGACAAAGGGAAGGGAGCCGGCGGCAAGAAGAGAAAAGAGAGAGAGATGTGTTTGTAGAATTGTAGGGAAATGTGTGTGTTATTCCCTCTTATGTAGTGTCTTTATTTATAGTAATAAGAGGGAGAATAAATCCTTCATCCCCAAGGAATACAAGTCCATATAGAAAGAATAACTAGAATCAAATCTAATCTAGGATTTACACATCATACTTAAACTAGGAAAGTTTACAACACTCCCCCTTGAGTGTGTAAATACTCAAGGTAGATTCACCATCATGTAGAAGTTAAGGAAGTCGATTCGTCGGCACTGATTCTTGGAACAACGTTATTCTCAATAAGGTAGGAACTTGCGCATAAGGAAGTAAGTCTCACTAAAAACCCTAAGGCTATGGCAAAACCCCAAGTAAGGACAAAATCCATAGTCTAAGGAAAAATGCATGAGTAATGCAAAATCAAATGAAATGTCGACGGGACGTCATTAGGGATATGATCAACCCTAGTTAGGTGGCAAAAACCCAGTGGGAAAAATGCTCCTAATTGTAGGGAAAAAGAGTACATTAAGATCAAGCAAGTATTCTTCAGGATACTCCCCCTGAGTTTGACACAATTCCAAAGAGAACTAGCAATGTTACAACTCAAAAAGTTTACGCATACCAATTCCTTGAACAAGTTTCTGAAACATCGCATTCGATAGTGATTTGGTGAAGAGGTTGGCCAGATTGTCTTGTGAACGGATTTGCGTGACTTCAATCTTCTGATGCTCTTGTTGTTGATGTGAGAATAAGAACTTCGATGCAATGTGGTTGGTGTTGTCTCCTTTGATGTGACCCTTCTTGAGCTGTTCGATGCATGCTGCGTTGTTTTCATAGATCGTTGTCGGGACATCAACGATGGGGTAAAGATCGTAGGAGCTTCGAATATGGCCCGCACCTACTCTCAACCAAAAGCATTTCTGAGTTGCTTCATGTAAGGCGAGAATTTCAGCATGGTTAGACGAAGTGGCAACTAAGGTCTGTTTAATTGACCTCCAAGAGATTGTGGTGCCTTCAACGGTAAAGAAATAACCCGTTTGAGAACTTGCTTTGTGCATATTAGATAAGTGTCATGCGTCAGCATGACCAACAAGGCGAGAATCGACTTAAGAAGCGGGGGGTGCGGCATCACTCGAGGATCCGTAGGGATAGAACAAGCCCAAATCCATAGTACCCTTAAGGTAACGGAAAATGTCTTTAACACTAGTCCAGTGTTTGCGTGTTGATGCATTACTGTATCTTGCCAAAAGATTAACATCGAAGGAGATGTTGGGTCTAGTGCATTGAGCTAAGTACAATAAAGCGCCTATCGCACTTAGTTAAGGAACTTCAGGTTCCAAAATCTCTTCATCATCTTCCTTTGGACAGAAGGGATCTCATTTTACATCTAGTGATCGAACGACCATAGGAGTACTCAAAGGCTTCGTTTTATCCTCGTTAAAGAGGTGCAACACCTTCTGGGTGTAGTTCGATTAATGTACTAAAATTCTATCGGAATAGTGCTTTATCTCAAGATTGAGATAGTATCGAGTATTTCCTAGATCTTTCATCTCAAATTCCAACTTCAGGTGCGTGACAGTTCTCGCGAGCTCTTCAAGAGTTCCGATAAGGTTCATGTCATTGACATATACTACAACTATTGCAAAATTGGAATGTGACTTCTTAATGAATACATAAGGGCATAGTTCGTTGTTCACATATCTCTGACTAGTCAAATACTCACTCAGACGGTTATACCACATTCTTCCGGATTGCTTTAAACCATAGAGTGAATGCCTCAGCCAAATTGAGAATGCTTTTCGGGGTTTGGAAATATTTGATCCAGTCAATGTAAGTCATTCGGGAACTTTCATATAAATTTTTGTATCAAGATCCCTATAGAGATACGCATTTACTACATCCATCAGCTGCATACTCAGTTTTTCAAAAACTACCAAACTGATAAGGTAACTGTAGACATCGAAATTTCAGTAAAAACAAATGTTCACCAATGCATTAAAGTTTTGACGTGTCAAGGCATACATGGCATACGCCACGTGTTGTACAAATTGTACACATGGCGTGTGACTCAACAAAATAGGAAGAAATACCCTTGAAGGATTAAACAAGTTTTTCTTCTCATTTTGGGCAATGACAAGGCAAGTACATTTCAATCCATTGAGGATCAAAACAAGTTTTTCTTCTCATGTTGGGCAATGACAAGGCAAGCACACTTCAATCCATTACGGATCAAAGCAAGTTTTTCTCATTTGGGCAATGACAAAGCATACACATTTCAAGTTTAAAATGGTGTTAAGTGGGAAATTAGGCCATAAGTTAGACCACTTCAAGTTTAAAATGGTATTAAGTGGGAAATTAGGTCATAAGTTACACCACTTCAATTTCAATATTGCATTAAGTGGGAAATTAGGCCATAAGTTAGACAACTTCAAGTTTAAAATGGTATTAAGTGGGAAATTAGGCCATAAGTTATACCACTTCAATTTCAATATTGCATTAAGTGGGAAAATTAGGCAATGGTGCTTGGAAAGGAAAAAAATATTTTTTGGTGGTGATTCATTCTCAAAGCCTATAAATAGGCTTCTCCATCAAGGTATCAAACATCAAGGAATTCACAAATACATTTCTCTACTCCAAAATTAGAAGAGAATTCCCCAAATCCTTGAAGCTTTGAAACTCCAAAGCTTCCAACCATCCAAATTCCCAAGAATTCCGAAGGATCAAAAAAGCTCTCTTCGTTCTTCGTTAAATCCTCTTTCAAGATCAAGCCCCGACGGCCCTTGAAGAAAGTGTTCATCCGTTTATCCTAAGCATAAGCCCCCAACGGCCCTTTGGATCAACAACCTCAACAAATCCACACATCCAATCGTTCTTCAAGATTAAGCCCAAAAGCCCTTGAAGATCCGCTCATCCATCAACCTTCAAGATCAAGCCCAAAAGCCCTTGAAGAAATCCACACAACCATTATTCAAGATCAAGCCCCGACGGCCCTTGAAGAAAGTGTTCATCGTTCATCCTAAGATCAAGCCCCAACGGCCCCTTGGATCAACAGCACAAACAAATCCACACATCCAATCGTTCTTCAAGACTAAGCCCAAAAGTCCTTGAAGATCTACTCATCCATCAACCTTCAAGATCAAGCCCTTGAAGAAATCCATACACCCATTCTTCAAGATCAAGCCCAACGCCCCTTGAAGATCCGTTCATCAACTGTTCATCCTTAGATCAAGCCCCGACGGCCCTTTGGATCAACAACTCATCCACAAACCTACACCCTACGAAGATAGAATCAGCGGACCAAATTTGAGAGAGATCGTAATCCCAAAATCAATAAACACAAAAATATTATTTTGTACATGTTCTTCTGGTTTCTTGTTTCAAGGAATCTTTCATGTTCACAAATTTGGCACGCCCAGTGGGACTTCTCTACCTCTCATCTCTATCCTCAAATCATCGAAAAACGCAAATGGCATCAAGAAAGGATCAAGCTGTTCCTGCAATCAAAGCAAAGAACAAGAACATCATCGCCGCAAGTGGTGATATTTCGGGCACAATAACCCGAAGTAAGGCAAGAGCTCTTTTTGCCGCGGCTTCCGCCCCTGCATTAACTCTGTTAAAGGAACAAGAGCACCTGAGGCACGAACCTGTGATCACCCTAGCCTCGCTAAGGGCATCAAGAGGGGAAAGCCTGAGGAAATACTCAGAGTCCTTACTCTCCGACGCTGATTCGAGCGGCAGTACAACCATGCAAGTCATGACCACTGGAGTAACTTCAATCGAGGAGCATCTAGCTCAGATGAATGAAGCAATCGCAAAGCTCACACGGACTGCAGAGGAGAAAAACTTGCAAACCGCCAGACTCATCAACCGTCTGGAGGCACAGCATGGCGTCAAAATGAAACCAAGCTCTCTTCCAACTAAGAAGACTGAAGAAGGCTTTAACCCAAATGCCTACGAACTCATGTCAAAGGCTAGGCATGACTTTGCTTCCTCTTCAAATCTTGGAAAGAAGGTTTCAAACACCGTCAATGACAAAGATCGTGACCTCACCGAGACTCAAAACAAGTTGAAGGAGCATGATTACGGAGTTGACAACAACAAAGCTAGACTTGGCTTCACACCAAATACACCCGTGAAGATTTCAAGCAAAGTGAAGAAAGCTAGCGCTCAACACATCAGCGTGAGCATTGAACAAGACCAAAAAGAGCCTAAACCCGCCCCTCGGACGTCGGTCTTCGATAGGATGAGCCATTCAAGCTCCAGAATTTCAGTGCTTAATCGCATTGGTAGTCAAGGCCGAACCTCTGTCTTCAAGAGGCTTTAACGCGCCAACATCCCAAAACTCTGTTTTTGAAAGGTTGTTAAAGCCTAAGAAACAAAGCAACACAGCTATCTCTCATCTGCGACGATCAGCTTCGGAAAGATTTGAAGATAATGAGAAGCCTTTTGGAAAGAGGAAGACAACACCAAAGGAAGAAAAGTTCGATGGGTTAGCAGAAAAAGGCGACGTTCGAAGCTTGATTCCTTCAAGGATGAAGCGCCAAGCATTCCTAGAGGTCGACACAAAAGGACCACTGAAAGTAAGGAGGCGCATCATCGTCCACAATGGCAAATCTTCATGCCAAAAAAACGAAGAGGACGACACTGAAGATGAAATCCCTAATAAAGATGTCACTTCTGGCTCTTTCGACTCAAAGTCTTCACCTCAACTGTTGGGGGCATGCTCCAAGTCAAGTGAAATTGAAGGATGGACTCATGTCACTCCGAAGAAACTGCACGAGAAACATATGTCTTCTCCACAAGTGCACCAATCAGAAAGGAGGGAAAGCAGCTTTCGCCAACCTCCAAAGCAATGTGAAAATGTTGAAGATAAGAAAATTTCAACACAAAGATCGTTCATGCGCGATCTCTTCTTCATTGAAGACTTATTCAATTTCTTGATCAAGGCTCCTTGCTATGAAGATTGTGAGGAATGCCTTTCGAAGATCGCTTCGAAGAAATTGGACAAGCAGCAACCATCTTGTCCACAAGCTCCTTGTCTGCACGAGTTGAAACTGCAAACGACACCACAAGCTCCTCGTTCGCACGAGCCTAAAAGGTGACAACAAACGCTCCTTGCCTGCACGAGCTGAAACTGCAAACAGCACCAAACGCTCCTTGCCTGCACGAGCTGAAACTGCAAACAGCACCAAACGCTCCTTGCCTGCACGAGCTGAAACTGCAAACAGCACCAAACGCTCCTTGCCTGCACGAGCTGAAACTGCAAACGGCACCAAAACGCTCCTTGCCTGCACGAGCTGAAACTGCAAACGGCGTTTGCCTGCACGAGCTGAAACTGCAAACGACACCAAACGCTCATTGCCTGCACGAGCTGAAACTGCAAACGGCACCAGACGCTCCTTGCCTGCACGAGCTGAAACTGCAAACAGCACCAAACACTACTTGCCTGACGAGGAGGTGTTCTACATCGACATCTTCCCAACATGGACGATGTTCTTCGACGGATCCGCACGAGCAGACGGAGCGGGGGCAGGAGTAGTATTCATGTCGCCACAAAGGCAAATACTACCTTACTCCTTCCAACTGAATGAGCTATGCTCCAACAATGTTGCTGAGTACCTAGCATTGATCATCAGGCTCCAAATGGCGATTAACATGGAAATCACAGCTCTTGAGGTATATGGCGATTCCAAGCTCATAATCAATCAACTCTTAACTGAATATGAGGTGAGGAAAGATGATCTCGTCCCATACTTCCGGCTAGCGACCCAACTGCTACAAAAGTTCGAAACTGTGACACTAGAACATGTGCCAAGAAAGGAAAATCAAATGGCAGACGCTCTCGCCAATCTAGCCTCGAGTATGACACTAGGAAAAGATGAAGTTGCAGACGTGCCAGTTTGCCAAAGATGGGTGATTCCGCTCGTTAATGAAATGTCACTAGATGATACAAATGTCATCTCAGTACTTCCAGTCGATGCTGAAGAGTGGAGACAGCCGCTGATCGACTACTTAGAGCACGGAAAGCTTCCAGATGATCTCAGACACCGTTCCGAAATACGTCGACGAGCACCTCGCTTCCTTTACTACAAAGGAACACTCTATCGACGCTCTCTTGAAGGAGTGCTCCTGAGATGCCTAGGTGAGGAAGAAGTTAATCTAGCCATGGAAGAAGCACATTCAGGTGTGTGTGGGGCACATCAGTCTGGACCAAAGCTACATTTCCGGCTTAAAAGAATGGGTTACTACTGGCCGAGCATGGTGAAGGACTGCCTGGAACACGCCAAAAGGTGTCAAGCCTGCCAATTCCACGCCAACTTCATACATCAACCGCCTGAACCATTACACCCTACAGTTGCTTCATGTCCGTTCGACGCATGGGGATTGGACGTTGTAGGACCAATTACGCCAAAGTCATCTGCAGGGGAAGCTTACATCCTAGCTGCAACAGATTACTTCTCCAAGTGGGCTGAAGCCATCCCTTTAAGGGAAGTAAAAAAGGAAACTGTTATTCGTTTCATCAAGGAGAATATCATCCACCGATATGGGGTGCCTCGCTACATTATCACTGACAACGGAAAGCAGTTCTCCAACCGACTCGTGGACGAGCTTTGCGACAAATACAAGTTCAAGCAGCACAAGTCTTCCATGTATCATGCTCCGGCCAACGGCCTCGCGGAAGCATTCAACAAGACGCTGTGCAACCTCCTGAAAAAGGTAATCGGCCGAACAAAGAGAGATTGGCATGAAAGAATAAGTGAAGCACTTTGGGCATATAGGACTACACATAGGACTCCTACCCAAGCTACACCTTATTCTCTCGTATATGGTGTAGAAGCTGTTCTACCGCTCGAAAGTCAAATTCCCTCACTAAGGATGGCTATACAAGAAGGCTTGACTGATGAAGAAAATGCAAAGTTGCGCCTTCAGGAGTTGGAAGCGCTGGATGAGAGAAGGCTCGAAGCTCAACAACACTTGGAATGCTACCAAGCACAGTTATCCAAGGCATTCAACAAGAAAGTTCGCCCAAGGTCTTTACAAGCCGGAGATCTCGTGCTGGCATTGCGTAGGCCTATCATTACAACTCATAAGACAAAAAGCAAGTTCACATCAAAGTGGGATGGACCCTACGTAATACAAGAGATCTACACCAATAGCGCCTACTTAATCATGGCAGAAGACGGGTTGAAGATCGGCCCCATCAACGGCAGATTTTTGAAGCGCTACTACCCCTAAAGTAAACGCACCACGTTCCTGGCCCGCAAGAGCATAAACTGTGTACGGCAAAATCATCATCAAAACCATCACTCATTTGAACTACGTTATGACTTGATCCCTTCTTTGGAAGAGTACGTAGGCAACTTGAAACTTCAAAACTTCAAGTACAGTAACATCAAAATAAATAAATAAATGTTTCATTAAAGAAAGTCAATTTTATTACATCATCAAAAAAAAAAAAAAAAAAAAAGATGGAGCTTTCACAAAGGTTGTTCACGTGAAGCCCCACTACGTGACAAAACTTTAGAAGCGGAAGACATTGAAGGTAGAGCATTCGAGGCCTCAATACTGGGTGGAACGCTAGATGACCCAGGAAAAAGGTGCATCTGGAGATAAGTCGCAAGCCTTTGACGGTCACTTTGAATTCGACTTTCAGATTTTTGCAGCTCATCAAGCTTCCTCTTCATGCCCGTCGAATAGTTATTTGCAAGCACATGCAAACTTCTATTCTCGTACTTAAGCTGTTTGATCTCTTGCTTAAGATTTTCCACCTCTGCCATCAATGATTCCACTTAACGGGATCGAGCAAGCAGGCGTTGGCCCATGTTCGACACAGAGCCCACACACTGAACACTGAGAGCGAGGGACTCTTGAACGGCCAACTCATCGGACCGTCCTGAAAGCAGCCTACTATCTTTGGGAGTAAGGAGGTTCCTAGCTACTATCGTAGCTGTTGTTGCATCCGTTATCACGGAGTCTTCACCTGTAAGAGGGCCATTAGAAGATAAAAAAGACGGGCACCATACCTTATCCTGACGCGGCGCACTGCTGAGACTCAAATCTAAGCAAATGTTAGATGGGTTGGCCATTTTTCAAAGGTGTTAAAAGAGAAGGGTCGGATGGAGAAAAATCTCAAGGGGCTGTTAAAACAAAATACACCGGAGATGATTTTCAGGAATGAGCAACCTTCAAGATGTGGATGTTGGAGGTAATCGATACCTCTATAAAGAGGAGAGGCGACACGACCACCGATTCAAAAAATGGAAGAGACACCACTCTTCAAAATCTCAAAAGCCAGATAAAAGGCGTAAGGTGACGCTTTCTCAGCTTTTCAGAAAACGCGTACAACTTTGTCAAAAGATCTCTGACAAAGCCGCATCCGCACTACTGTTTGCCATTCAGAAATCAAAGAGGCGCTTGCTCAAAAATCGAAGAAGCATTTGTTCAGAAATCGAAGAGACGCTTACTCAAAAATCGAAGAAGCGTTTGTTCAGAAATCAAAGAGGTAACACCCTCCGAACCTCAAAAGCTGGGCCGCTTATTCAAGGATCGAAGAGTCATCACTCTCTGAATTTCAAAAGCTGGGCTCTTCCAGATTTGTCATCACCCTTCATATGCAACCCCAGCTTTGCAGAAATCATGGGCAACTTTGTCAAAGATTTCTGACAAAGTTGAGAACGCGTGAATCTTACTGTTCAATTACCCAACAGTTGTCGACAATGGTAAAGGAACAGTACCACCACTTGCTATTGGGAAATCCCTATATATGTCAACCTTCATCTTTTATGGCAAGGCAGACCTGCAAAAAAAAAAAAAAAAAATGCCCAACTCTTCCTCACCTCTGAGGGCGCACTCCCAGCAAAGCCTTTTGAAATACTCAATTTTTTTCTTCTTCCCCAAAGAAGATACCAGATGCCTGGAGTACAGATGACCCAGGAGGAAACGGTAGATTGAAGCATGTGGAGACAAGCACAACAAATACATGTGTTGATCCATTCGCCGCTTCTTCAAAAGCAAAGGTATCTCATATCATCAAGGTCAAAAGCAAAAGTATCTCATATCATGCTCTTTTCCTGTTTTTTTCTTTGTCCTTGTTCTTACTCGCATGGCAAAGTGAAAGAAGCAATCAGCCGGCACTTGGAGTCAGTCTTCCGATCTGGAACCGACTGCCTGGAATCTATTCCCTGGTTGCTTACCTAGCGTTGCTCTCGAGTAGTCATCTTCAACGGTTGATACACTTCCAGAGAAGGGACCACTTCTGCAAAGGGAAGCAAGTAAGACAAGTGAAAATGATACATTAAAGCATGTGGAGACAAGCAACAACTGCATATGCTGAGCTATCCTCTAACCCTCTTCAATACGAATTGGAGAGATTGAACAAAGAAACAGAAAAAAGGAGTAAAGCTCAGACCTTCGGGGGAGACCAAAAGAATCCTGCTGCCCAGTTCAAGAGTAGCACAAAGGAAAATCAACGATTGGAGGAAACCAGAAAATCTTCCAGTCGAACTCAAGATCAAGCCTCGATGACCCTTGAAGAAATTTCCAGCCCAGTTCAAGACTAAGCCTGTGGAAAATCAACGATTGGAGGAAACCAGAAAATTTTCCAGTCGAACTCAAGATCAAGCCTCAATGGCCCTTGAAGAAATTTCCAGCCCAATTCAAGATCAAGCCTCGACGGCCCTTGGGTTGACATCTACATTAAGGGACTTCAAAACGCATCTTCTACACGTGACAAGCACATGTCTACGACGCGCCTTGAAGTGGGGGCATTTGTAGACATCGAAATTTCAGTAAAAACAAATGTTCACCAATGCATTAAAGTTTTGACGTGTCAAGGCATACATGGCATACGCCACGTGTTGTACAAATTGTACACATGGCGTGTGACTCAACAAAATAGGAAGAAATACCCTTGAAGGATTAAACAAGTTTTTCTTCTCATTTTGGGCAATGACAAGGCAAGTACATTTCAATCCATTGAGGATCAAAACAAGTTTTTCTTCTCATGTTGGGCAATGACAAGGCAAGCACACTTCAATCCATTACGGATCAAAGCAAGTTTTTCTCATTTGGGCAATGACAAAGCATACACATTTCAAGTTTAAAATGGTGTTAAGTGGGAAATTAGGTCATAAGTTAGACCACTTCAAGTTTAAAATGGTATTAAGTGGGAAATTAGGCCATAAGTTACACCACTTCAATTTCAATATTGCATTAAGTGAGAAATTAGGCCATAAGTTAGACCACTTCAAGTTTAAAATGGTATTAAGTGGGAAATTAGGCCATAAGTTACACCACTTCAATTTCAATATTGCATTAAGTGGGAAAATTAGGCAATGGTGCTTGGAAAGGAAAAAAATATTTTGTGGTGGTGATTCATTCTCAAAGCCTATAAATAGGCTTCTCCATCAAGGTATCAAGCATCAAGGAATTCACAAATAAATTTCTCTACTCCAAAATTAGAAGAGAATTCCCTAAATCCTTGAAGCTTTGAAACTCCAAAGCTTCCAACCATCCAAATTCCCAAGAATTCCGAAGGATCAAGAAAGCTCTTTTCGTTCTTCGTTAAATCCTCTTTCAAGATCAAGCCCCGACGGCCCTTGAAGAAAGTGTTCATTAGTTCATCCTAAGCATAAGCCCCCAACGGCCCTTTGGATCAACAACCTCAACAAATCCACACATCCAATCGTTCTTCAAGATTAAGCCCAAAAGCCCTTGAAGATCCGCTCATCCATCAACCTTCAAGATCAAGCCCAAAAGCCCTTGAAGAAATCCACACAACCATTATTCAAGATCAAACCCCGACGGCCCTTGAAGAAAGTGTTCATCGTTCATCCTAAGATCAAGCCCCAACGGCCCTTTGGATCAACAGCACAAACAAATCCACACATCCAATCGTTCTTCAAGACTAAGCCCAAAAGCCCTTGAAGAAATTCATACACCCATTCTTCAAGATCAAGCCCAACGCCCCTTGAAGATCCGTTCATTAACTGTTCATCCTTAGATCAAGCCCCGACGGCCCTTTGGATCAACAACTCATCCACAAACCTACACCCTACGAAGATAGAATCAGCGGACTAAATTTGAGAGAGATCGTAACCCCAAAATCAATAAACACAAAAATATTATTTTGTACACGTTATTCTGGTTTCTTGTTTCAAGGAATCTTTCGTGTTCACAGTAACAAAACGTAATCACATTCATAACAGGTGAATAAGTTTCGTCATAGTCAATCTCGAGACGTTGTGAGAAGCCTTGCGTAACAAGATGAGTTTTGTAATGCACAATTTCGTTCTTCTCATTACGCTTTTGAACGAAAACCCACTTGTAGCCAACGGGCTTCACATGTGGAGGAGTAGGAGCTACAGGTCTAAACACCTTACGTTTAGCAAACGAATCAAGTTCAACTTGGATTACTTGTTTCCAGTTTGACCAATCAGTTCTACGTCGATATTCATCAACGGAACGAGGTTCAATGTCATCGCTCAATGTGATCTCAGTAGCTACTGCATATGCTAATGCATTGTCAACGATCATCCCATTTCTACACCACACATCATCTAAGCTAGCATAATAGACTGAAATCTCACGCTTCTCGGGAGGTGGATTCATCTCTTCAAGGACACTTCTGTAATCTACAATTTTCTCATGAGTTGGATAGGATGAGTAAGCCTCATTCGAATTCACGGTAGGCTATTCAGATGCATGTGTCGTGGGTTTCCTCTTCTAAGAGTGTGAATCCTTTGAACCAGGAGGTTTGCTATGCTTTTGTGTAGGGGCAGATGATTGGCTAGCCGCTAATGTACGTGGATCACCAAAGTTGATGTCTTGGGCCTCCAAGAGGGAAGTTCGTCGTACATTTGGTACATCCATCTTTGCAGGCACATTCGCAGCTGGAATATGTGATCTTGTCACTCGTGCTAGATCGATGAAAGCATCTGGCATGCTCTGAGCTATGCTCTAGAAATTTAATATACGATGCACTTCAGTTTCAGACTGAGTGGTGCATGTATTTAAATGAGACAAAGTGGGAGTTGTTCATGATAATTTGCATCGTTCTTCAGGAACATTGATGTTCTTATCTCCCCTTAATGACAGAAAGACTGTTTCATAGAAACAAATGATCGAAAGAGAATCATATCCGACATAGATTCCCATCATTCACTGAGGCCCCATTTTTGTACATAAGGATAACGACATTAGCACATAGACCGCACAACGAAAAACGCGCATATGCAATATGCGAGGTTCGTATCCGATAACCAACTGAAGGGCGTTATATGGTTAGGTCACAACACGCCTCAGGCGAACTAACATAGCTACATGCATTATTGCATGGCCCTAAACAGCGATCGGGGGCTTGGTAAGTATGACCAACGATCAAGCAATCACTTGTAAGCACTTAATGAATGCCTCTGCCAGGCTGTTTTGGGTGTGAACATGGGGTACAAGATGTTCAACTTCAACCCCAACCGACATACAATAGTCATCAAAAATTTTAGATGTGAATTCTCCACGATTATCTAATCGAATAGATTTGATCGGATAATCAGGGTGGTGAGCCTTGAGCTTGATAACCTGAGCCAACAGTTTGGATAATGCAGCGTTCCTTGTGGACAACAAGCACATGTGTGACCAACGTGTGGAAGCGTTAACCAAAACCATAAAATATCTAAACGGTCTACATTGAGGGTGAATTGGTCCGCAAATGTCCCCCTAAATCTTTTGTAGAAAAATGGGAGGATTTGAGCGAATCTTGTCATAAGAAGGCTTAGTAATAAGCTTTCTCATAGAACATGTTTGACATGCTTGAATCGAACCTAAGCTTCGGGGGTTAATGGATGCCCTTGTGATGATTTGAGGATACGGCGCATCGCTATTCGTCCAGGATGTCCCGAACGATCGTGCCATAGTGTAATTTCGTGCGCGATCCCAAAGGTAGGGTCGGCCACATAGTGGCTCTCTATGGGGTGTATGGTCGTAGTATACAGACCACTCGGGATACGCTTCATCTTCTCTAGAATATGCTTCTGGCCATATTCGTAGGAAAGTTATGCACAAAAATTCAACTTCATTTTCTACATAGGTTTTAGTGTGGTAATTATTATCTCTAATGTCCTTAAAACTCAACAACGTTCTTCTGGAACGCAGAGAATATAGTGCCTCATCAATGGTCAAGATTGTACTATTGGACAACATTATACGTGCCTTACCATATCCTTCGATCATGTTAGATGGGCTTGAGAGGGTTGTTAGAGGTGCATTATTAGATATGAAGTTAGTGAAATAGATGCGTTCACATAAAACGGTGTGCGTGGTTGTACTATCTGCCAGACAACTAACTTTCCCACTAGTCATTCCTAGAATAAAAATTAATTTGAATCGGTCACATGCATAAAAGTTCTAAAAACAAATATCCATTCAAAATAATTTTAAGTATTCAAGGACGAAAATTAATTAAAAACTTAATATCCAAAAACAAATCATCAACAAATAATCCAAAAATAAAGGAAAATTGTTCAAAATTAACCAAAAAACAAGGTCGGGTTCGGCCACAACTGCGGAATTCGGCCCCATTGTCTTATTTTAACTTAAAAAAATAGTTTATGTCTAAGATTCTAATCTTCCATAGGGGTAATGGTCTCTTGAAAGTTAGAAACCTCCATTTTGGTACTCTCTGGTTCGTCCACTTGCACAAAGTTTGATTCAAACTTCTTACGACGAGAATGATATTCAACTACAACCTTATGGGGAGCTTGACAAACACAGGACCAATGGTTTCAGGTGCTTTGCCCTTATTCTTGAAGTTTGGGGTCTTGGGAGCGAGGTTTAGGCTCGTCTGGGCTTTGTTTCCTCCCTTAGATAAGCCTTGGCTTTGTTAACCTTGACGGGGTGGCTTCTGGCCGCCCCTACCATGCCTCTTTTGGCATTTTGGGCATTGGTTTGTGCTATAGTGTGATCCAGGCATAGCAATCGCCCCAGTAGGTCAAGCTTAATGATTCTTCATCAACAACTGATTTTGCTTTTCTGCAAGAAGTAAAACAGAGATCAAATCCGAGAACTTGGTGAACTTATGAGCTCTATATTGTTGTTGCAGGACAATATTTGTAGCAAAGAATATCGAATAGGTCTTCTCCAGAAGATCCTCTTCGGTCAAAGTTTCGTTACAAAACTTGAGAAATGATCGGATTCAACAAACTTCAGAATTATATTCATTCATAGACTTAAAGTCTTGGAAGCACAAATGCTACCAGTCATGTCTTGCTTTAGGCAAGAAGATGTCATTTTGGTGATCAAAGCGATCAGCCAAATCGACCTATAGTGCTCATGGATCTTCATCAGCAAGGTACTTGGTTTGCAGTGCGTCATGAATGTCTTCGTACGAAGATCATGGCAGTGCCTTTCTCAACTTCGCCAACCGAGTTGTCTATCTCATCTTCAATGGAATGACGCAAATTCTTTGTAGTGAGGTGGAGCGGACAAGATGTGATTAGTATAATGGAGAAAGAAAAATCAATCCATTTACATAGGAGTAAAACATTTAGGTTCTAATCACATGAAAAAACTTCGGGTTTTCATGGGTGATGTTTTTAAGGAAAACTTCAGGTTTTCAAACAAGGCATGTTTATAGTAACTTCAGGTTTCAAAATAATTATGAACTTCTGGTTCATATGTTCCTGCAAACAAACGCAAATATATACTGAAATAAGCAACAAGAAAATATGCAAATAGAACTTCAGGTCTATAATTATAATTGAATTAATTATTTGGACTTCGAGCCAAATTTAAAGTATGGGTGAAAAAATATAAAACCCAAAATTGTCTTAAAAAAATTAAACAATTAAGCTCGGGGCCCAAAAACATGGGCCAAACCCCTCGGGTGGGCTAAGCAAATCTCTATCGTGAGGTCTAGGCCCAGATTGGGTTGGAATTGTCTCGGGTAGGCTACAGGCCTAAGCCAAAAAAAAAAAGAAAGGGTAAAGGGGGCTCGAGTAGCAGGCCCAAAAATGTGGGTTGGATCCAAAAAGGAAGAGCTCGTGCAAGGGCAGGAATCCTGTGCTACCAGGTGCAGGGAACATCGGGTGCTTTATGGGAGTGAGGTTCCACTGTGGTGGAGATACGGGAACACAAAGCATGGGCCCAAAGGGCTAAAGCATTGCCGAGGGGATAGGCCAAGCCCAAGTGGGCTTGGATTTGCTGTGACATAGACACCCCAGCGCGAGCTAGGCGAAATCGCTAGAGAAGAGAACCGGCGCCGCCGTTTCAGGCGGTCGTGTCTTGGTGCAAGAATGATAGCAAAGATCGTGGGTGCAACGGCAACCCTTAAAATTGAACTGAGAGTGAAGAACTCTCAACGTAGTAAAACCCTAGAATTTTTCAATTTTAATCGAATTTCAAAAACAAGAACTCGTTGGGGACGACTTCAGGTCGTCAAGGGGTAGCCAGAGGTGGTTAGGCATAGCTGCAAGCCATGCTACTCGACGGTTTCATGGGGGGCGACACCTTCTGAGCGTCGAGTCTAGGTTTTGGGCCTGGAGTTGTGGCTCCAGGGTTGGGTTCTCGGCTTGGGAAGGTAACGGGGGTGGCCCATCATGGGTGGGTTTTGACGAAACCCTAAACAAAATCATTTATATTTTTTTTCAATTCCAGATTTATAAAATTCAATTGCATTTATAATTTAATAATTTAATGCATGGACATATATTTAATGCAGTTCATGGCAATATCAAATTCACATAATTCAACAATTATGAATATAATGCATACACAATTTATGTAGAATCTAAAATTCGAAAAACGTAATGTTGGGTCATACATTATGGTGAATGTTCATGCTATCAGGGTTGCAAAAATATCGAGATAAAAACCATTGTTTTGGAAGAACCTAATTGCGTGATGATATGGATGAATTGGTTTGATGCAGAAAAAGCTTCAACGTCAGATTCCTAAGCACAGCGATAGGAGCGTGCTAATAACGTGTTACAGCCTATTTTATCTAACAAGGGGAAGGGGGCCGGCGGCAAGAAAAGAAAAGAGAGAGAGAGATATGTTTGTAGAATTGTGGGGGAATGTGTGTTTTATTCCCTCCTATGTAGTGCCTTTATTTATAGTAATAAGAGGGAAAAGAAATCCTTCATCCTCAAGGAATTCAAGTCCATGTAGGAAAGAATAATTACAATCAAATCTAATCTAGGATTTACACAATCAAACTTAAACTAGAAAAGTTTACAACAAGGAATTATATTTCTACCTAGTATTATTGGTTTCGGTTTTCAAATTAGGTCCTAGGATTTTCTTTACCTCTCTGCGTCAGCTACAAAAGAATATAATAATAATAATATAAAATTTCAATCCTCCCCTCCTCCTCTAGTCTTCTATGCGTCTTCTATATATATATGGAACAGGTCCACCGTCACGTCCCAAACTAATAATATATTGTATGAAGAAAAATTTGCACATGACAATGCATTATTGGATAAGAAACATGTGGCGATGAACCCGTTCCATGTAAGTCCTTGCAATCCTTGTTTCGCCGCTTTGTCAAGCAATGCGGCCACGGCTTTTTCTATATTGAACCCAAAGCTAAAGATTTTCTTGTCATGACAGAATAGGTTCTTTGGAATCCTACACTTCAAAGAACCTACACTTTCTGGTGCATGATGACAAATTGGCAATTGTTTATTTATTTTCATTACAAGTGATCTCCTACGCTAATGGAGAGAAAAGAGGGTTTGAAACCTTGACACCATGGATTCAAAACCCTAACTACTAAGACGATCCACCACTTACAACAATTGTTTAATTCTCCCTCTTTAGTTGCTGGAGGTATGAGCACCGTGGTACCACCAGGTACGAGCATTGTTCCAAGTCCAAATTTGGATAGAGAGAGAGAGAGAGCAATGCTTGAACCTGGAAAGGGGCCCACTGCGCGTTGTAGCACTCTCCCAGACCAAGCCCAGGCACCAATTCTTCACTCTCTCCACCTGCCACACAAGCATGCAGCAAGGACTTGGCACCGGCATGGTGTCCCAGTACCAATTATACAAAAACATGTATTACCTTTCTTTCATGTCTGTGAGTTATTGGCACGAAACGCTACCGTGATGGTGAACTCTTGCCATACAAGAAGTTCTCATTGTTTAGAGTAGTCATTTGGTGATGAGCATGCAAAGTATACTATAATACTGACACATAAAGTGATTAGAAAAGAAAGCCAACATTGCTTCCTTCTGCTTTACGGATCTTCAAGTAGACTACCTTGCTCGTTTCGTTTATGGATACAAGAATTGTGCCAAACTCATTTTTGGCTTCTAGGATATTACCGCATCTAATTTTGGTATAATTGACTACTCTTAAAATGGTGAGCATGAATTTAATCGTGGTAGTATCTTGTGTTCTTTTGATTCCTGGACTAAACAGCCTTGAGTTTTTCCAATTCGAAGCGGGTCATATCTTCAGAATAAAGTATGCCGTTGGGAGAAATCAGCCGTTGTAGAGAGAGGAAAAACCGACTCTGAGAATGAAGACTGGTATTCAGACAAGTTCAAATCGGTAAATACTTTAAAACAGGCAGAACCAGAGAGATATTGCACTTACCCACTGGAATGCTGCCAGTGCCCACCAGCAGCCTGCTAAGCCAACTCCTCTACTGCTCACAAGCTGGTGGAAGAAAAAATAAGGAGGGTAGTGTTAGTGTATGTATAAAGAAAGAACCGATAACAGTTTAAGAAGACACCAGAAAAATATCTTACCAGCAATAGCAGTGCACCTAAGGAAAAGCATCCGCTCATGGACAGACTAATAAATCTGAGATCCCGTCCGGCCTGAAAGAAACAAAATATTGATGCTGGAGAAAAGTTTGTAACTATGATTGGAGAGAGCTCTCTAAAGTAATATCTAAAATCAACAAATAAGTTGAAGTTTATTTTAACTCCAAACATTTCAATCATGAGAGGGTATTTAATTATAATTTGGATAGTGGATACCAAGAAAATATGACATTCAGCAGAACAATCTTGTTGAACACGTGTTTGTCCTGCGATACTCAAATTTCACAAACAAAAGAAAAGGCTACTTCCAGAAGTACGATTTCCCAAAACCTAACATCTCGAGAGGCTTATGTGTTTCTTTATTTCTCATAAGTGTTAATTCTGATAATGTAGACACCTAACATCAACTAGGACGCACATACAAAATTCCTAGGTCAAAACTTTTCAGTTAAACTAATATTAAAACTCATATTAGAGATAGAAAATTGAGCTTACTATGCATATTTCATGAAGTTAACACAAATTACAAGAAGCATTCATCAGACGTTATACCATGCCCTGAAGATATTAGAATCCCATTCAATATCTAACATGACCATCAGATTTCCTAAAACCCTTCCAAGAGAGCATATATTCCACATTCAAAAACAGGATGAACTGCTCATTATTACCATGGGAAACACAGTATTGTAGTTTTTACCAATTTTGGGTCAAAACGACAGGCACAATTTGTGCAAACAAAAATGCTTATAATAAGAATGTGAGAAAAATCACCACTAAAGATAAAATTAAACATACCAGCAATGTTCCCTCAAGGCTGTGAGTGGGGGGCGTCACAATTAATGCAAGAAAATATGGTACCAGCACTTTATGCATCTGCATTAACACATACCAGAATATTAGTACATTTGTGGCACATTTTGTCTGTCATTACCATTTTTCATGACCAGCCACCTTATGGAACAAACATCAGTTAGTCCAACTTTTTTGGCTCAACGGATACCCTCAATCAAAAATCATACACACACACACACACACACACACACACATATATATATATATATATATATATATATGGAGCTCAAAAGTTGGATGTTATTGGAAGAATAAGTGGTAATGATTCAGTTTAAAAGCAGTTGTCACGACTCACAACCCACTTATACCATGTTATCTGGTGGAAGCTACAAATGGATCAGTGATTTGCGCACTCTTTTTCTCACCTTGCACACCCCTAAATATTATGGCCTTTGGATTAAATAAATCAATGGAAAATCAAGGGACAGAAATAAAAAAAAGGGTATGTAGAAAGAGAAAAGGGGCGTGCAGGAATCATTTCCTACAATATTTTAGAATAATCGATATAACTTGTGATGGAGCAATAAAACCCAACTTGATCACCCCTTGATTAAGATACCACAATACCACTTATAATTAATGGCAACAAGAAACAGGAAGTAGGACGACATTAACAAGTTCAAGAAAGCAAGAACCAACCTCCTGAATGATCATCTGATCAGGTGTAAAGATATTGGGAAACAACCAAGGAATACATGTTCCGACAATCCCTAATACTGAACCAAGTATAGCTCCAATGATGACAAGTGACTTGAGCAGCATTCGAGCCTGTTTCTTATCAAAAAATTTCAGAAGACAATGAATAAATAAAGATTAATACAGCATATTCATTGAAAGAGGAATATTCTATCTAGTTTATTTGTCGCACCAAAATACACATGAAGAATTTTCGCATCTCAACCAGTACAACCAAGATTGAAAATTAGATGTTACCATATTAATAGAATTGAGTAGGACAAACCTTTGCCAAACTTCGATTTACTCCATATATAAACTCGGGCATAAACGATTGTGCAGTTTGAGAGAGAGGTTCACCCCACACCGTACACATGCAGAATGTTTGAATCATGACCTAGAGAAAATGGTGAGGGATCAATGCAAATAATCATCTTATATACAAAAAGAAAGACCAACTAACAAGACAAATTTGACCAAAACCAACCTGATGAGCAGCCATGGTATTTGTTCCCATAGATGTCGCAAAATACACAAGGAGAGAGTAGAAAGCCACCTATATATCACAGTACCTCTATTAGAGAACAAAACATATTTAGTTGAAGGTTACAGTTAGGTAGAATATATTGGTTGCCTAATCTGGTTATGGGTGTGAGCTAGTGTTTTCCTGAATTAACTGATTTGGTGGTTGTTTAGATTACTATTATGCTTAGGTTGTGTTCTCTTTAAATCCTTCTGTGATTAAAGCAACTTTCTCCTTTCTTTCTCATCATAGTATCAGCGCATTGATTTTGACACTTTGAGATCCAATCCTTCTAGAAAAGAGAATTTTGTTTCATTTTTTCGACAAACTTCGCTTTGTTATATCTATGTTGTCATATTTCTGAACAAACGTCTCTATGATGTCTTTGAGTTGTGAAGACACATAATGCCATCTGGTTGTATCACATGATGCCTAAGTTGTTAAAGCAGACTAATATTTCTCATTGTTCTTCAGGAGAGCATCGGCATCCAAGAATTTTGGAGTTCCAGTTCAAAATTGCCCCTTATCAATTTGAGGGTGAGTTCAAGAGTCTAAATGATGAAAAATTCGCATGAAACTAGATAAAGAAATCTAATTGAGTAAATTATAACCTTTGACATCATTGTAATAAATACGGGAGCAGCAAGTCCAAGTACTGTTAGAAGTTCCTTGGATGAGGGAACAGAGATGGCATAGGCATTGTATCCTTTCTTGTTGAGAGCTTCAGTCATCATATATCCTGCAACAACCTAAAATAAACCAGTGAATAGTTGTGGAAAGCAAGTTAATGCTTCGACAAGATCATGATAGGAATATTGAAACCATACCGGTCAATAGCAATGAAAATGGAAATTAATTTGTTAAGAACATATGATAAAATATTGAAACCTGTGACACCATTGTTGCCCACGCTGCACCAGCAATACCATAGCCTAAAAAGCTGCACAAGAGTACATCACCAACTCCATTTACGGCACTGGCTACAGCCAATGCCTTCAAAGGACCCCAGGAATCTTTCATACCAAGACTGGGAAACAGATTCAGAATATCAGATATTGAATGAATTAACAGCTGCTCACAAGCTCATTAACCTTGGCATCTAAATTTCCTGCCAGAGATGACCTTCCCTTAGGCAAAAAATAAGTGATTCAAGTCAAAGTAAAAGGTCAAATTGAGAATGCTCGTCTCATACTTGTTTCTGATATGTAAATTCATAAATTAAATTATATTAACTTAGCAGAATTTGATTTTTCAAGTCCTATACCATGCCAATTTTCTTTCTCCGACAGTGAATTCTTCTCAGCACTCACAGTATCAAATCAATATCACCCGGGTTAAAAAGATATTAAAGCCGTTAACATATCCATTACATAGAGAAGTTGCTAATTATTTGAACAAACAGGACAACTGGAGCTTCTATGATTACAGATTTACGTCTATATCTATAAACGGTTAGAAATGTCTGCTGTAGATAATCCAAGGGTAGAGATATAATAACCTTGCACTCTGAGCAACCCAACCAACAAGAAGTGCAGGCCATGCCAATCCTCGTATCTGCCAACAGATTCTGTTAGATTACCAAACATTTAAAGAAATACAATGCAGGGATTCTTCTATTTGTAGAACATGAAGTAGAAAGATACGTTAAACGATCATCCATTGAAGTGGAGGATGACATTGACATCATAGCAATAAGGTAAAGAGAAAATTCACTCTGAATTTCATCTACTAATGATCAATGAGAACTGAGAAGTAATCACTTAATTTCTGGGAAAAAAATAATGTTGCAGAAGCATTTAGTTTGAACTTCCCCCACACCAACCCATTCACATGAAAAATACAAAAACAAAAAGGCAGACTATTTTTTGTGGACCTTCCATAAGATAAATATAAATCATGGCAATAAACAAAAAGAAGGCAGTCTTGGGTCAAATAATATTGACACGATATTGCAAAGTCTAACACAAATCTCATTCTCAATGTATGTATCATTGTACAGCATAGGTGTGACCTAATAACTAAGAGCAAGTCAAATGTAACAAAAAGAAAAAGTAAAATGACAATCTGTTAAGACTTGTTATCCCTGTTTACATTTTACCATTTATAAAGAGAAGAATCTTCAGTAAGAAGTGTAATCAAGCATGTTTAGCTTAAGGGGAAAAAAATAAATGAACGATTAAAAGAAAAAAGAAGGAAATAAACCTGAACATATGTATTTGCTGCATGAATAATATCCACATTCTTTGATCCAGTAAAAGCTGAAAAGGCCAGAAAAATTGGATCACTCAATAATTGTCTATGATTCTATGCTAGTTTTACAAACTCTGAAAACTCTTGCTATGTACTATTTTCTAAGATGCACTACTTAAAAGGAAAAAACAATCAAGCGATATTTAAATATGTACCAGTCCTTATTACCAGTTAGTGCCCATGAACCAAAGAATCTTGTAAATAAAAGCATTAAGAAGCCACTGGCCAATCCAACAAGGAGCAAAATAGATATCTGATGTTGCACTTCACTTTTATCCTGCACCAATTCTAAGAAGTCAAAAAAAAAAAAAAAAAAACAGTAAAAGTCATGGAAAATAGTGATTAAAGTAGCAAATGAATCCAGCAAGAGCATCCCCAAGCATACAGAATAGAATTTTTTTCTCTTGGAAAAATAAAGATGAAAGAAGAGAGAAAGAATACATGGTTTTATGCCAAAGCAATAAATGTAGTCTATTACAATGGAGTGATAACAATTAACAAATGTACATACTGACAGTGCACGAACATAAAAGTAACAGTTGAACAAGACACAACAAAAACTCATGCCCATGCTCACAAGCAACTGAAGCAAGTCATCAGCTATCATTGTCTGTGTTTAACTAAAGAAGCCCTGCAATGACATTTTAATAAAGAACCAAATACATGGTTGAGCAAAAGACTACCCATCCAATGTGCATGATTCATGCCCACCTAACTACGGCCGTTCAGTTGAATCCAATTTCGCAAAAGACTATACCTCCCTGGATTCCTTTGACTTGGAATGACTACTACTATATCAGCAATCACGACTCATGCTTACAGAATTTAGGTGTTCTACACTATCATGTTGAGAAAAATTCCCCGAGGAACTTCCCAAGGACGTGCCGAAATATCAACCACTGAAAGCCCCACCATGACATATCATTTTGACAAAGAGAAAGCTATCATCAATCCAGAATGGCCTCTCCTTACCGCATGAAAGTAATAAAATAAACAATAGCAAAAAATCCACAGCTTCTGTTTTTTAAAAGAACAAGTTAATGATTGATCTCATAAAACCGAATCCAGGAAAAAACATCTCAGTTTGTCAGCAACCGGAACAAGTTTTTACATTTGCTGAGTGATACATAATACAATTCAGAATACTTTCAAGTTGCATTGCATGGCCTGCGAATCAATGTGACACAAAAATACCCAAAAAAAATAAAAAATTCATAGCAAACCCATCTTGTTATCAACGAAAGCCTGCACATATATCCAAGATGGAACGAGAAACTAACCCGCCTAGCAAGCGCAGTGGCAACCATGTTTGAAGTTGCAATTGAAAGGAACATGAACACATAACTCATATAATCACACATCACAGTTCCAGGGCCTGCACACAAAATAGTAAAACAGAGTAGCACAATTACAATTTACAAAAGTATAAATTAACAATCAAATCAAAGTAAAGTAGAGCTAAGTACCCAAGGCAGCAAGCTCAATGGAGCTTCCCTGACCGATGACGACGGTGTCGATGAGACTCATAAGTGGGCCACACAGCCAAAGCCCAGTGGCGGGTCCTGTAAACACTGCAATCTCCTTCATCCGACTCCACAGATTCTGACTCTCCAGCACTTCTTTCTTAACCTCCACAACTCCCTCCGCAAACACCCAAGCATCATCGTCCCCTCCATCGTCTGAGCCGCGGACTCCAGGTGTTTGGGCATTGCAGGCGGTTGAGAACCGATTACGACGCCGTATAGGCGCGGATGAGCGTAGCCATGGGAGGCAAAGTGCAGGTGTGTGGTGAAAGCGTGGGGGGAAAGAGAGAGATGGACTGGTGAAGGAGAAAGAAGGTTGAGAAAGAGCGTAAGGAGTAGGGTTTTGGAGGAGGGGAGAGTGAGGAGGGTGAGCTATCAGGGTTTTGGTTTGCATTTTCATTTTTTATTTTCCGGGAAAATGGGCAGGAAAATCTCTGGCTCGAGAAAAGAAATGGGAGGAGGAAACTTGGAGGAGACTACCAACGCCAACAAGTTCGTGTTGGGTCTTCGAACCCGCCTATGTACCCAATTGGATCTTAAACCCGATCAGCTGGTAATAACCCACACAAATCCAACCCGACCCCAATCTAATCATTTATTAGGCTAGGTTTAACGGGATCCCCTCCAAATCCAAAGGGACTGAGCTCAATGATCAAATGATCTGGATAATTGAAATTCGCTTCAACGACTACAATTATTATAACTTTTAGAGATCTTCCTCTATGTAGCCGTTAAATCAAATTTCAATAGTCCGAATTATTTGATGAGTAAGCTCAATTCCTTTGGATCCGGAGGGGATCCGATTTCGTGTTTATACTTTGCTTGACCATATCAATTCAACCAGAATTTAATTTTTAGTCCGAATTGCTCATTCATATAATACATGTTTCACATCATACTTTATAAGCTAAGGATATGGTTGAAGTTTGTTATTTAGTTTTCAATTGCAAAATGAATGATAGGGTTGCTTTTAGCTTCTTTTTTTTTTTTTTCTTTTTTTTCTTGTTAAAACTTTGATGTTGTCTTGTAATTAGTTTAACTTTGCATGTTTAAATTTTAGAAATGTGTCCCACGTTATTTGGTTTATTTTTTGTATAGATGATGATATGTAAAATTGAACTTTAAATAGTTTTGACGTTGTTTGCTTCGAAAATTGATATTTATTTATAAAATAATATAGTACAAGATTGAACTAGATAAAGTTCATCAAATCCGAACTCAATTTAAAATTGAACTCGAATACACCCACATAAATTCAAACTCAACCTGCACCTAATTTAAATTTGAAACCGAATAAATCCGCATAAATCCGAACACAACCTGAACTCGAATTAGGAATGTTTGTTTAGGGTTGGGGCCCGAGTTGCACCCTTAGCCCATTTTCCATTTTCCACTTTTCGTTTTTGGTAAAGAGAATTTCATTGAAACAACGAAGGGCAATATGAACAACAGAGAAAGCACCAAATTAGAGAGAACAGAAACGAGGGAGATTGGCGGTCAACAAACAAAAGAGCCCAAGCACAACCTCCACCGTGCAAGTGTTGCCAACGAAGACAAGGGAAAGCAGCTTTAACGGCTCTAATTTCACGCAAAGTAGGGAAAATTGACCGGCGAACTAATAGTTTGTCGTTGCTAGCAACCGAGACGCAAACTTCGGAATCAACCTCTCTCCACCAAGATCTTGAGTGGTAACCTTTGGATTTTGCAAGTCTTAAGCCTCCCAAGGCCGGCTGAAACTCCACCGCGCAGCTGAGGAAGCATGAAAGGATC
Source organism: Pyrus communis (assembly GCF_041283825.1). Taxonomy (NCBI): domain Eukaryota; kingdom Viridiplantae; phylum Streptophyta; class Magnoliopsida; order Rosales; family Rosaceae; genus Pyrus; species Pyrus communis. Next base: position 5,642,246 of record NC_142574.1, on the reverse strand, counting down.
TCACTCACGTCTCAATATATCAAAAGCACCATGTTGTGTTTTTTTAGTATTACAAAAGAAAAATGCCACAAGTTGGCCACTGATGATGTGTTTTTTAAATATTTCAAAATGAAAATACCACAAGGTGGCCACATGTGTTTTTAATGTTTTTCTTTTGTTCAATGTGTGAAACACACGAAATTTCTAGAACAAATGAAACAAGAACACGTATACAAAGTAAATGATCGTATTAATGTAGAATTAGGGTTACAATCTCTATTACAATGTTTGAATTCTTTAATTTGATATCTGGAGTTGTAGTGTATGTGTATGGTCGTTGATCCAAGCGCTGCAATGACTTGATCTCGAATGATCGGATGCTGCAAGGATTTGACTTGTGGGGATGGAGGAACTGGCATGTGTAGGGGTGCTTAGTGGTTCTTCACTGGTGTGGCGAAGAATGTAGAGAGTTTTCTGAATCTTCTGACTGTTTGGGAGTTTGAGCACCTGAGTGTGAAGATGTATTTATAAGGGGGCTTTGTTTACATTGGCATTTTAAATCATCCTTGACTTGTCATTTTAAATCAAGTAATTTGTTTGATTTAAATTGAAATTAATTAAAGAATAAATAAAAATAATTCCTTAATTACTTTTGACCAAATGTTGACATGTGTCACTTTTGATGACTCGTTTGGTTTTTTGTGAGTCATATGTCGTGTGTACAATTTGTCAGACACACGATGCATACCAATAAGCCCTAAGATGTTAAAATTTAATGTGTTTGTGAGTTTTTATTTCATCGACATTTACGCATGTCTACAATGTGTATTTAATGTTTATTACTTGTTCATTGTGAAGTTAAACCCACACACATCCCTTTAGTGTAGATACTGTATTTTGTTCACAAAATAAAAACAACTCATCTCTCTTTTTTTTTTTTTTTTTTTTTTGGTAATTTGGGAGAAAACCCTCTCTCTTTTATTTCCTTCTATGTCCCTACTATAAAAACAACACATAACTCATTTTTCACTAACCTAGCCACTCCTCTCTCTGTCAATTTTGACCAAAGGTTACCACTCAAGATTTTGGTATTTGTTCCGAAGTTTGCGCAAGGAGAGAGTAGAACGCCACCTATATATCACGGTATCTCTATTAGAGAGAAGATATTTAGTTGAAGGTTCCAGGTAGTTAGAATATATTGGTTGCCTAATCTGGTTAGGGGTGTGAACTAATGTTTTCCTGAATTAACTGATTTGATGATTGTTTAGAGTACTGTTATGCTTAGGCTGTACGCTATATAAATCCTTCTGTGATTACAACATCTTTCTCCTTCCTTTCTCATCATGGTATCAGCACGTTGATTTTGACTCTTTGAGACCCAATCTTCTTCTAGAAAAGAGAATTTTGTTTCATTTTTTCAACAAACTTCCCTTTGTCATATCTACATCGTCCATTTCTGAACAAACGTCTCTATGATGTCTTTAAGTTGTGAAGACACATAATGCCATCTAGTTGTATCACATGATGCCTAAGTTGTTAAAGCAGATTAATATTTCTAGTTCTTCAGGAGAGCATTGGCATCCAAGAATTTTGGAGTTCCAGTTCAAAATTGCCCCTTATCAATTTCAGGGTGAGTTCAAGAGTATAAATGATGACAAATTCGCATGAAACTATTAGGACAGATGATCAATCATCTGTATCTGTTGAGAAAACATAGCTTGTAAAAACTAAATGTTGTTAGTTTTGTTATTAGGTGTGGTTAGTTAGAATTGTAACAGTTTAGTTAAGGGCATAAATGTAAAGAGCCCAAGGCTATATATACATACATCCATGTAATTGTTATAAACAGAAAATGAAATACAACTTGTAGAGAAAGTTTTGTTTTCTTTATGGTATCAGAGCCTTCTCGCTTCACAGCTTTCTTTCCACCTTCCGCATCGATCGATCTTCTTCTGATCGTTTTCTTGTTGTTTCAACTCTGATTCTTTGTTTTTTCTTCTCCGATCTCTTCTCTGTTCGTTGATTGCTTCTTATTTTCTAGGATTATGGCTTCTCCATCTGAATCGTCCCCAATTGAATCGTCTCCAAACCCTAATTTGACTTCTCATCCTCCTTCTCTGAATTCGTATACTTCTCTTACGATTCACAACATTGGAAGCATGGTGCCGATCAAATTGAAAAGCTCCAATTATCTTCCATGGCGAGCGTTGTTTGCTCCTATTTTACGAAGGTACAAGCTTCTTGGTGTGATTGATGGCACTGAGATCTGTCCACCACCTTTCTTGGCTGATCGCTCGCTGAATCCTGCTGCTGAGGAGTGGTATGAAAAAGATCAGAATCTTCTGATCTGGTTGAATTCCACACTTTCTGAAGAGATCATTCCGTTCACGGTTGGGGTTTCGTCGTCTCGCGAGCTTTGGGTGAAACTTGAACAGCGTTTTGGTGGTGTTTCGGAGGCTAACATTCATCAATTGCGATCTCGTCTTCAATCGGTTCAAAAAGGCTCCAATTCTATCTCTGTCTATCTCCAGCAAATCAAGGAAATTGCAGATTCATTACATGCTGCGGGTTCTTCTGTTTCTGATCGTGATCTCATTGCAGCTACTTTACATGGTTTACCTGATGAGTTTGAGTCATTCATAGACTCTATCATGCTTTGCCTGTCTTCTACGTCTCTTGATGAACTTCACGGTCTCTTACTTACTAAGGAACTTTCTATGGCTCGACGAAAAACAGTCGCCTCTGTGGTTGAACCTTTTCAGGCCTTCTCAGTGCAATCTCAGCCTCCTCTACTTCCTACTCCATCTGCTGCTCAGTTTTCTCCTCTTCAATCTGCTTCTCGATACAACTCTAATCGTGGCAAGTCTCCTCGGGGCCAATTTGTTTCTAATCGGGGCAATCGCAATCATCGTGGTAATTTCTCTCCTAATCGCGGTCATCGGATCTATCAAGGCTCCCGAAATCATTCAGGTTCCTCTCACTTCAAAGCCCCCTGTCAGATTTGTGGTTCTACTAGTCATGAGGCTATTGATTGTTTCGATCGCATGAACCCTGAAATCTGTGGTCGTATTCCTCCGGCTAAGCTTGCTGCCATGTGTGTGCATCATTCTGCAAAATCTTCTCAGCCGTGGTTAATTGATTCCGGCGCTACATCTCACATCACCAATGATGTTGCTAATCTTTCTTCTCCTACTCCCTACACTGGCGAGGACAAAGTGTATATTGGCAATGGTAAAAGTTTATCCATTCATAATGTTGGTTCTTCTACTCTGCACACTCCTCCTCACTCTTTTAAACTGCAGAATGTTCTTCATGTTCCTTCCATGGCACATAACCTTTTATCTGCTTATCAATTTCTTAAGGATAATGACTGTTCTTTAACTCTTGACCCTTATGGATCCACTGTCAAGGATCGTATTTCGGGGAGGACGCTTTTGCGGGGAATGGTTAAAGATGGTTTCTATCCACTGCCAAGTTCCAGTAACTCTTCTCCTCCTTTTCATTCTGCTTTTCTCAGTGTAAAAGCTCCTGTTCAAGTCTGGCATCGACGCTTGGGTCATCCCTCTTCTTCCATTTTTCGCAGGGTCATCTCTACTACTTCACTTGCAGTGCATGGCAAATCTACGGTTGACTTCTTCTGTTCAGATTGTGCTTTAGCTAAGAACCACAAGCTTCCATTTGGAGTGGCTTCTTCCACTACAACTCGCAGTCTTCAACTGTTGCACTGTGATTTGTGGGGACCTGCTTCTGTTAAATCTAGCAGTGGTTTTCAGTATTACTTACTCTTGGTTGATGATTTTAGTAAATATAGCTGGTTTTTCCCTTTGAAGGCAAAATCTGATGTATTTTCTACATTTGTTGTCTTCAAAACCTATGTTGAAAATTTACTTGGCAATAAAATACAAGTCCTGCGTTCTGATTCAGGGGGTGAGTTCACTGGTCATTCTTTTGCATCTTTTCTTCGTACACATGGTATACTTCATCAATTTAGCTGTCCACACACTCCTGAACAAAATGGCTGTGCTGAGAGAAAGCACAGGCATCTTGTTGAAACAGCTCGGACTTTACTTGTGGCGTCTCATGTCCCTCATGTGTTTTGGGTTGAAGCATTCTCTACTGCTATATACCTTATAAATCGCCTGCCCATCTCTGGTATTACCCTGTCTCCCTGGGAAATTCTCTTCCATCAGCATCCGGATTATTCCAAACTCAAAGTATTTGGCTGTCAGTGCTTCCCCTTGCTCAAACCTTATGTTTCTAGCAAATTGGCTGCTAAGAGCAAGAGTTGTGTGTTTTTAGGTTATAGCCTTCAACACAAAGGCTATCGATGCTTTGATCCTGTTGACAATCGCATCTACATCTCCAGACATGTGATTTTTAATGAAGATACATATCCTTTTCAGTCCCTGCCTCTTCATCCATCTCCATTTGCAAGTGTTTCTCCAGTCTCCTCTTCTTCCATGGATCTTTATTTTACCAAGTATACTCAACAACCTCTTCCTACTGCTGCTGCTTCTTCATCTTCTCCTAGCCCGAGTTCATCCGTCCCTGATGTTGTTGTTGCTGTCTCTCCACCTACAGGTGCTTCTCATCCTGGCAGCTCAGTTGTCTCTCCATCTGCACCCTGTCCTCTCCCTGTTTCTGATAATGCTCATCCTATGGTCACTAGATCTAAGGCAGGCATTTACAAACCGAAGGCGTATGCAGCGACTCAACATCCACTCCCAGTTCCTCTTGATTTTGTCCCCAGCACCTATTTACAGGCCTCTAAGCATGCTCACTGGCGCGCTGCTATGCAAGATGAATATAATGCATTAATATCTACAGGAACTTGGTCTTTAGTTCCTTCTCATTCTATTCAAAACGTCATAGGCTGCAAGTGGGTCTTCCGCATCAAGACCAAGGCTGATGGTACTGTCGATCGTTACAAAGCCCGGCTTGTAGCCAAGGGCTTTCATCAAAAAGAAGGGGTTGATTTTCACGACACTTTTAGTCCGGTTGCTAAACCGGTTACTATTCGCATTCTGCTTACCCTTGCTGTTCAACACAATTGGTTTTTAAACCAATTGGATATTAGCAACGCCTTTCTTCATGGCGACTTATATGAGGATGTTTACATGCAGCAACCCCCTGGTTTCACTGATCCTCTCTTTCCCAGTCATGTCTGCAAGCTCCGAAAATCCTTGTATAGCCTCAAACAAGCGCCTCGGGCTTGGTTTGATAAACTGTTCCAGGCATTACAGGCTCTTGGTTTCACTCAGTCCTCCTCTAATGCTTCTTTATTTGTCCTGAATGGTCCTCACTTGGTTATAGTTCTCGTCTATGTGGATGACATTCTTGTCACTGGACCTAACTCTACTCTCTGTCATCAGTTTATTACACAGCTTAGTGCCAGATTTCCAGTGAAGGATCTCGGTCCTTTACACTACTTCCTGGGGTTGGAAGTACAGCGGTCTACTAAAGGGATCTTCCTTCACCAAACCAAATATTTACTTGAGCTTCTCAAGCGGACTAATATGGAGGGTGCAAAGCCTTGCTGCACACCTCTTGGCTCCCAGAAACTGGATCACAGTGGGTCTCTTCTCTCTGATCCGATTGCTTATCGGTCTCTGGTTGGAGGACTTCAGTACCTCACCTGGACTCGCCCAGACCTTACGTTTGCTGTAAATCAGTTATGCCAATTTATGCATGCTCCGCGCGACCAGCATTTTCAAGCTGCTAAACGTGTTCTTCGTTTCCTTAAGGGTTCTGTTTCTCAAGGCCTATGGTTTACCAAAAGTTCTGTTGATCTCTCAGCATACTCGGATGCTGATTGGGCTGGTTGCACGTTTGATAGGCGCTCCACTAGTGGCTATTGTGTGTTTCTTGGTTCCAATCTCATTAGCTGGAGTGCTAAGAAACAAAGCACGGTTGCTCGTTCCTCCACCGAGGCAGAGTACAGGTCTCTGGCTCACACTGCTGCAGAACTTACTTGGGTCTGTAAAATCTTGCGTGATCTTCACTGTTCTCTTCCTCAGCTGCCTACTCTTTGGTGTGATAACCTCTCCGCCATCTCCTTAGCTTCCAATCCCGTCTTTCATGCTCGTACTAAGCATATTGAACTTGACTACCACTACATTCGTGAACTGGTTTTAGCTCGTCTGCTTAAAGTGCAGTTTGTTTGCAGTGAAGATCAATTGGCTGATCTCCACACTAAATCTTTGTCCAAAACCAGGTTCCGCTACTTGTGTTCCAAGCTTCCTCTTGGCATCATTTCTGATTCCACCTCTCGCTTGAGGGGGTGTATTAGGACAGATGATCAATCATCTGTATCTGTTGAGAAAACATAGCTTGTAAAAACTAAATGTTGTTAGTTTTGTTATTAGGTGTGGTTAGTTAGAATTGTAACAGTTTAGTTAAGGGCATAAATGTAAAGAGCCCAAGGCTATATATACATACATCCATGTAATTGTTATAAACAGAAAATGAAATACAACTTGTAGAGAAAGTTTTGTTTTCTTTAGAAACTAGATAAAGAAATCTAATTGAGTAAACTATAACGTTTGACATCATTGTAATAAGTACAGAAGCAGCAAGTCCAAGTACTGTTAGAAGTTCCTTGGACGAGGGAACAGAGATGGCATAGGCATTGTATCCTTTCTTGTTGAGAGCTTCAGTCATCATATATCCTGCAACAACCTAAAAGAAACCAGTGAATAGTTGTGGAAAGCAAGTTAATGCTTCGAACAAAGCTATGATAGGAATATTAAAACCATACCGGTCAATAGCAATGAAAAAGGAAATTAATTTGTTAAGAACATATGATAAAATATTCAAACCTGTGACACCACTGTTGCCCATGCTGCACCAGCAATACCATGGCCTAAAAAGCTGCACAAGAGTACATCACCAACTCCATTTACGGCACTGGCTACAGCCAATGCCTTCAAAGGACCCCAGGAATCATTCAGGCCAAGACTGGGAAACAGATTCAGAAAATCAGATATTGAACGAAGTAACAGCTGGTCACAAGCTCATTACCCCTTGGCATTCAATATCACTCGTGTTAAAAAGATATTAAGGCTGTTAACAGGTACATTACATAGAGAAGTTGCTAATTATTTGAACAAACAGGACAACTGGAGCTTCTATGATTACAGATTTACGTCTATATCTATAAACGGTTAGAAATGTATGCTGTAGATAATCCATGGCTAGAGATATAATAACCTTGCACTCTGAGCAACCCAACCAACAAGAAGTGCAGGCCATGCAACAGAAAATATTCTGTTAGATTACAAAACATTAAAAGGAATTCAACACGGGGATTCTTCTACTTGTAGAAGAACATGAAGTAGAAAGATATGTTAAATTATCATCCATTGAAGGAAATAAACGATTAAAAGAAAAAAGAAGAAGGAAATAAACCTGAACATATGTATTTGCTGCATGAATAATATCCGCATTCTTTGATCCAGTAAAAGCTAAAAAGCCAAGAAATTGCATTAGTTGATAATCGTCTATGATTCTATGCTAGTTTTACAAACTCAGAAAACTCTTGCTATGTACTATTTTCTAAGATGCAGTACTTAAAAAGAAAAAACAATCAAGCGATATTTAAAATATGTACCAGTCCTTATTACCAGTTAGTGCCCATGAACCAAAGAATCTTGTAAATAAAAGCAGTAAGAAGCCGCTGGCCAATCCAACAAAGAGCAAAATATATATCTGATGTTGCACTTCACTTTTATCCTGCACCAATTCTAAGAAGTCAAAAAAATACAGTAAAAGTCATGGAAAATAGTGATTAAAGTAGCAAATGAATCCAGCAAGAGCATTCCCAAGTATACAGAATAGAAATTTTTTTTTTTCTCTCGGAAAAATAAAGATGAAAGAAGAGAGAAAGAATACATGGTTGTATGCCAAAGCAATAAATGTAGTCTATTACAATGGAGTGATAACAATTAACAAATGTACATACTGACAGTGCATGAACATAAAAAGTAACAGTTGAACAAGAAACAACAAAAACTCCCATGCTCACAAGCAAGTCATCAGCTATCATTGTCTGTGTTTAACTAAAGAAGCACTGCAATGGCATTTCAAAAAAGAACCAAATACATGTTTGAGCAAAAGACTACCCATCCAATGTGCATGATTCATGCCCACCTAACTAAGGCCGTTTAGTTGCATCCATTCTCACAAAAGACTATACCTCCCTGGATTTCTTTGTCTAGGAAAGACTACTATATATCAGCAACATGACGCGTGCTTATAGAACTTAGGTGTTCTGCACTATCTCATGTCTAGAAAACTTCCCAAGGACATGCCGAAATGTCAACCACTAAAAGCCCCACTATGAATTAAAAAAAATGAATTATGGCCGCACGATGTACGATGAACAGCTAACATGTAAGGATCCCTAGGATCCCCACAATTTGGATTCGGATGGGATCGAAATCCAAGATTTGTAGCCCTTAGGTTTTTAATGTTTGAAATTTAAAATGGGGCCATATTAACATGTGGCACCTAGTCATTATCCACGGGGCGCCACGTTACCGGTTAACAACACATTTGACGGAACATGAAATATGATATTTTGATTAAAAAAAGTAAAGATATTAGAAACTTTGGTGGTGCTTTTAAAAAAAGAGTAAGATTCTCTCTCCCTTTAATCTCTCTCATTCTCTCCCTTTCAATCTCTCTCCTCTTTCGTCACCTCTTGTTTAAGTGGTTACCATTAAGTCATGTCACTATCTTGTTTTAAATATTTTTTTATGGAGAACAAGAAAAAAAGGACAATATGAGAGGAGAGCGGGAATGGTGACACATCCCGACCCGGAATGTCCACTTGGACTTCGAATTGTGTTGTGTTGGCTGACACCAGGAGGGTGACGAAGCCATAACGTGTAGTGAAGTGGAAAATGTGAATAAATTTAAACCTAAAAGTGCCTAAATATAAGAGTGCACTTGTGAGCGGGAATGAATCCATTTCACACGTGATGTCAGAGTATAAGTAAAATACAGTAAGGTATGATAAGAATTATACCATCAAAGGCAACCACCTATACCGAGATTTGCCAAGAATCCTCGTTGACACGAAAGCTCAACACTAAAACCTGGAGGGGCGAAAAATAAGGGTGAGTGGGCCCAAAAAACAAAGCTTTAAAAAAACCTTTTTGAAAACATTATAACCCTTTGCCGTAAAACAAGTATACTTTCCAAAATATACATACTACGTATAATAAGAAAATACTTACCATAGTCTGCCATATCTCAAAAATTCAATACGGCACAATATTTCGTAAATAAACCATGATGTCCGTAATCATATAATCTTGCATAAGCAAAAAAATCATATTGAGTACTTATCGACACATGCTGACACAAGAGTTCATGCAGAGATATTTTGACATAAACATGATTGGGTGTAACAATGATATACATTTTAGTACTACAATCACGTGAAGACTAGCGCTATGCGTGGCACATACAAGTCCTAATTGCCTATAGCAATCTAGGATAAGATTGGCACCTACAATGGATCTAAAGTGAGCGTACGATGCAATGTGCACATACACATGAAAGACTGGCCCTGATTCGGACGAGTACTAACACTGGTGCAACAACAATGAGCAAATAAAGTAAATACAATCATGCAACAGTAAATTGATAATTCACATCGACATAATAGTAATAAATAAAATATTGATCATGGCCGTAATTAAAATCCCATAAAAGTACGCATACATGTGCATCCCGTAGGACTTAGGATAATTTCATAATTTCCGTTATTTCGCTAATTCTTATAAACATTAGTCTAATCTAGGCATACGTAGGAAATCCTTTTTCAAATGAATAAATGGAATCCAAATAAATATATAATACTTAAAAGCAAAGACCCACTCATAGTTACTTGTGAGGTCGTAGCCATTTGAACTAGGCTAGCCGAAGTCTCCGATAATAATCGCACCTAAACATAATATTGAGACCCATTAATAAAACTCAATTAAAATATTTGAATTTGGAGAAACGGAAGGCGGATTTGGAATCAGTCAACGGGCAGGTTTCGTAAAAAGTTAACGGTCAACCCTAAAAAGTCAACCGAGACTCAAACGAGACGCACCAGTGGTCAACTATGTTAAAACTTTAGAATTTCACTAAATGGATGTCAAGAATGGACTTAGGACGTCGAAATTAGTCTAGGAGGGTTTTCGAGAAATTTTGAACAAGTTAACTTAAGGAATATTCCGAAAAATATTCCTAAGATATTATGAGCCCATTTCGGAAATGGGCCGGGCTGGGGTTGTGGCCTAAAGGTTAGGGCTTATGGTTTGGGCCGAGTTTGGGCTTAAGCCCTTTCTATTTTTTTTTAATTGAATTGGGTCGACCCAGCCCTAGTCATGGGTCCGGTCGTCGGTTTCTGGAAAAATCTGAGAAACTTCCTTGGTTCGGATCAACTTCAAAACTCAACCTAAATCCACCATTTAAAGATCAAAATGAAGCTAGGATGGTAGGGATTGAGTTATACCATTTTGGTTCACATCACAGCTGAAAAGTGGCTGAAAATGGCCTGCAACACACTGGTCCGCCAGAAAATCTGGGGAAATAGTTTTCCCAAATTATTTATGTTACAAAACCTACCCAAAATCACTTATCACACTTAGATTTACATTAAGCAACTAGAGATATTCATCCCAAGGTATTTTCCGACTCACCTTCACCCAAAATTTGTGACATCTCGTCGACGCCTATAGTGGATGGTTTGACTGCATCTGTGCAGTAAACGTAGGGAGAAGAGAGAGAGAGAGTCTCAAGGTTTGAGATGAAGAGAAGAGGGAGAACTGGTGAGGGTTAGGTGGTCGTTGGCCTCGACGTCGGTGGTTGCAATCTCACGGCATAGGATAACTGGAAAGGATGAGAAAATGAGAAAGTTTGAGGGAAGAGAGGGACAAGATGAGGTGGCAGTGTGGGATAGGTCCCAAGGTTTGAAAAGGGACATGTGAGTAAGGGAATGGTGGAGTGTCGGCCCCACCTGGCTCACAAAACAAGACACAAAAATATCTCTAAATATGAAATTACCAAATTGCCCTTCACATTTCGTAGTTTCGTAAAATCTTTATCGTAGCTCCAAATTCATTTCTGCTTGCACCTACGTGTTTCTACCGTCAAGTACATCAAGAATACAGTAAAATAGTGGCTCGTACATGTCACGAAATGACGGTCAATAATAGTCAACAATTCACTTCAATGGGCATTTTGGTCAATTCACACTTTTAAAATTTGTAAAATCGTAAAATTAAGAATGGGTTGTCACAAAGGGGATGGTAATAGGAGAGGAAAAAAAATCTGGAAAATCAAATGTATTTGGTAAAATAAAAAAAAAAAAATAAAAAAATAAAAAAAAAAAAAAAAAAGATTTTTTAAAAATTGTTGCCAGTGATAGTTGAAACGCATAGAAAAGCAGAAGCATAATCTACCATACTTCGAACAAAAATGTTTTTTTTTTTTTTTTCAAAGAATAGTGAATAGTGGCCATTTAATAAATTTTCAACTGGTAAGTATACCCTTGCATATTTTACAAACTTACAATCGTTACCCCTACATTAGTCTCTTTGATAATTATTATATCACATCCAATACCATATCTTTTTTAGGCATTTAACATATTCACAATAATTTTATATAAAAGTTTACCAAACACTCGAACACTATTTTTTTTTTGTTAAAAGTTTACAAAAACAAGTTTACCAAATACTTAACAATTTTATTTTACAACTGTTTATTCTCACAACACAACAACAATTTTTTTGAAAGCACAACACTACTAAACTAGGCCTTAAGAGCATCTCCAATGGGGGGCTTTCTCCTCCTTGAGGCTACCACATTTGTAGTTTTAATTAAAATTTTCATCCCCAATAGGCCGGAAAATTCGGCTACATTCACCACAGGGGCTAGCAACTCAATCCTTTGGTAGTAAAAAATTAGGTTACATCTAGTTCCAAAAAGTAGGGGGACACACACCAAATTGAGGGCCCAATCTTTTTTTTTTTTTTTTTTTTTGTTTTTTGTTTTTTTTTAAGTTTAGTTTTGAGTGAGCTCTATTTTTAATTCCGAAACATGATTTTAAGGGTTTAATTTTCAACCGTTTAGGATTTTGAAGGCTTATTTTTAACCATTTGTTTGATACAGAAAACATATACAAACAACGACTATTTTTTGTGTGATTGATTAGAAAAAAAAATGTAGTGCTTTGTGTTAAATTTTCTAGATTGAAAAAATTCATAAAAAGTTATGAACTTTAACATTGGTAGTTTAGAGACCTAAACCGAAAATATAAACAAATAGAGTAATGCTAGGAAGACTAAATTTGTAGACTAAATTTTGTAAACTAAATGATATGGAAGTTAATGATTAGATTATTACTTAAACGTTGATAAATGTGATAATTTCCTGTTGATGACACATCATTGAGTTTGCAAATTTAGTCTCCCTAGCATTACTCAAACAAATAACATAAATAAATTGTGGAAAGATAATCCAATACAATGGTTATTATGAAATGAAAATCTTATTTGATTTCGGAGAATGTGTCAATCAGAGAAATGAACTAACGGATGAGAATGAGATAAGATAATCAAATCCAATGGTTGTAACGAAATGCAATCTTATCTTGTTTGATTTCATAGAAACAAACCAAACGAATTAGATTGAGATAAGAAAACTTACAACAATGCATAAGTGATGAAATCTAATTATGTCAGAATTTGAATTTTTTTTGGTTAAAAAGTTCATAAATTAAAATTTAAGATAATACGTCCAAAAATCAAGTTAAGAAAAAAATAAATTTATCACATAATCAAATTAGTACATAAATAAAATATATAGCCTTATATAGAGCTCGAAAGATATAGCCCATTCTTGGGAGAGATTCTTTTTTAGAGCCCAAAAATGTCTCGGAGCTCTAAATTGGCTTTATCCATCACTTTTCTATCCCCATATATAGCCCTCGTTGGGGATGTTCTAAGCCATCCAAATTTGCATACACCCCCTAACTTTTTACTTTTACCAAACGGGCCTGTAGGCGTGGGCACTTGAAATCGAAAACCGAAACCGAAACATGAACCAAATTGAACCACACCAAACGGTTTGGTTTTGTGGTTTTGAAACGGTTTCGGTTTAAAACCAAACCGCAACGTAGGGAAACAGTTTGATTTTGATTTTGGCTTTTGAAAACTGCACCGAAACTAAACTGAAACCAAACCGCACCACAAATATTAAAAAAAAACATGATTGAAGTAGATCAATTTGTTTAATTGTTTTTTTGTGTCTTTGATTCGGTTGAGCCTTTTTTTAATACTTGTAGACTTTGTTTTATTTGCTTAGGGTGTGTAATCAAGGGCACATGAATGCCATTAGTGTCGGTTAAATTAGGGTGTGCATACTTGATTTTGTATTTATTTAATATCTGTGTGTGTGTGTGTGTGTGTGTGTGTGTGTTTTATATAGAGAGTTAAAACTTGTACCTGCGGCAGCTATGGCAAAAGCCCATTGGGGTAGCAGCCTTCAGGGGTTGGGGTCAAGTTTTTTTGTTTACGTAGTAACAGTTGGTCTTTATTGTCTTGCATATTTCGTAATTTTATATGCTGCAGATTAACTGCAGGTATTTACTGCCTTTGAGTAATATTATCAAAATGAGATGGCATTTGCTGCCTTACTGGGGTGCGATGTCCTTTGAAGGCGTGAATATGCACCTTGACTTTGCATCTAGGAAATTATTGAAAATGGTTTCAAATAAGTTTGAATTGTATATTTTTTCTTAATAATACTAATGTTATACAGGGGGAGAGAGGAAGGTAAATAGATTTTTTTTTCCTTGTGTATTTAAATGATTTGAAATCGAACCGAAAACGTTTAAAATCATACCGAATCAAACTGAACCAAATAATTTGATTTTATTTCAATTTTAACTTCAAAATCGTACCGAATCAAACTGTGCCCACCCTGATTGGCGTGAACCCAATTTCCCTTTTTATTCCCTCCATCTTTCTTCTTTTCTTTCCCGCCGTTGTATGATTTTTGGTAAGAATTGAGGACTCTGCTTTCTGAGACTGATTTGCTGAATTTCTTCTATTCACTCCGACCCTTCCATATGTAAGTCGTCTTCTTCTGCGCCCTCTCTCTATTTTCTTTCTTCCTCTTTCCTTTTCCTCCTCTTCTTCTACTCTTTTTTTTTTTTTTCTTGCAATAATTTCCGAGATTTCTTAAATACTGATTTAGGAATTAGGGTTTTAGCTGATGTTTACTCTAGCATTAAGGTTTGTGAAATTTACGTAGAGTGTATAATATCATGGTGTTTAATCGAATGTTTGAAGGGGTCTGTAAACTGAAAGTTTTGTTCATTCAGTTCAGCTGTGATGAAATATGATAGGATATTGGATTATCAAAAAAGTCATGTCATTGTGTTGGCTTTGAGGAAAGGCAATTGATGACGCTTAATGACGATTCCCGTAGTCGTAGATGCTGTCATCATCTATTTTGTGGGCAGATTTCGGGTTTTTTAGTAGTGTTACTAGATTGATCTTGGTTACAGATTGCAGCTTTTTGGTTGTGTTACTGAAATTTTATGAACTGGGACAATTTGGAAAATGTCATAAAAGCAAACTTTCTACTTGGGAAAATTGGCTTAAAAGTTCAGCCCACTCCATTTTCAAATCCGAGAGTCAAGACGTGCCTGATTAGTACCTGAAAACAAAAAGGGCGATCAAGCCAACAAGGCTCCCCGCTTTGCGAGGGTCACCGGGGGGACATCTATTGTATGCAAGCTAACCCTTGCTTTGCAAAGAGGCTGTCTTCACGACTTGAACCCGTGACCTTTTGGTCACAAAAGAGCAACCTTTCCGTTGCTCCAAGGCTCGCCCTTGTACCTTTCAAAAATATATGTGCTTGTTCTCCTACAGTATTATTAGCATTGAGCGTTCTTTTTATTTGGTCTATAATAATTTTTTTTATTTTTTATTTTTTATAGGTGGTTTGCTTATACTGTGCATTTTAGTGTGCTGAGACACTCCTGCTGTTAGTCCTTGCAAAGGCGGGACTTTTAGTTGACTCTTGCAAGTTTGAAACGTTTTCACACAGCCATGACAACATTTTCTTCTGATGATCCCATCGAACCCGCTACATTTGACCTTATTATTATTGGAACGGGTCTCCCTGGATCAGTAATTGCTACCGCAGCTTCTGCTGCCGGAAAAACTGTCCTCCAGCTTGACCCTTACAACTCTTATGGGAGTCACTTTGCCTCTCTTCATCTCAATGATTTCACCTCCTTCATACATTCCCATGCTACCCCATCCTCTACTGCCAGCACCAATATCACCCCTACAAGTATTGACCATGACTACACCGTTTTGGACCTCAAACCCCAGTTGTTATACTCCAACATCGAGATTACCACCTATGCCCCTGAAATCCTTGCAAAACATCACCCCGAAAGATTCACCATTGATCTTGGCGGGCCTAGGGTTTTCTTTTGTGCTGACAAAGCC
Source organism: Pyrus communis (assembly GCF_041283825.1). NCBI lineage: Eukaryota > Viridiplantae > Streptophyta > Magnoliopsida > Rosales > Rosaceae > Pyrus > Pyrus communis. The sequence continues at coordinate 5,626,740 of NC_142574.1, read as the reverse complement.
ATTGACCTTATTCTGAAATCGGGTGTATATCACAAAGTCAAGAGCATTGATGCGAACTTCATTTTTGATGGGAAAGGGCAGTTATGGAATGTTCCGGATTCTCGAGGAGCAATATTTAAAGACAAGAGCCTTAGCCTTATAGAGAAGAACAAGTTAATGAAGTTCTTTAAGCTTGTTTGGCAGCACTTGGCAGCCTCTGATGGTGGTGATGAAGGGAGTCAAAATAGTGAGAGTTCCAAAATTTTGGATGAAGATTTGGAGAGCCCCTTTGTTGACTTCTTAAAGAGAATGCAGTTGCCACACAAAATAAAATCGTATAGATCACAAACCCTGCCTCTATTTTTTATTATGAATTCTATGATTCTAATATTTTTTTTTTAATCAGAATGTTTATGTTCCTAATTGCCTCAGTAGAAGTGCTCTTAATTTTCTGGATATTTTAGTTTTTAACTTTTTACCATTGAGTGTTTGTCATTTGCAGCTTAAGCATTCATATGATACCCTTACCACTCTGCGCTGTTTTTTTTTTTTTTTTGGCAGTTTTTTAAAGAGTTGATTTATGAACTCTGTTTTGTGTTTTTCTACAAATAATTGTTTGCCTTTATGCTCTACACCTGAACAAAATATTCCTTTTTTTTTTTTTTTTTTCATTCATCTCGTTTCTCTAGGAAGGAATATAACAGCTTTATGTTCTTTCTACGTATGAAATTTATGGGTAGGCAATTTTAACATTCACCGCATCAGTTTTTCTGATTAATTATTCATTATAGTTTGTAGTCCTTCTGAAATACTTTTTTATCTTCAATATGCTGAGAATTTGTGTCATCTTTTCGTGTGTAGGATTATTCTATATGCCATTGCCATGGTAGACTATGATCAAGACAACTTGGAATTTTGTAAAAGCATACTTAAAACAAGAGAAGGGATAGAGCGCTTAGCACTCTACCAGAAATCGAGGTTGGTTACGTCCCTTCTATTTTGTACTCACCGGCTATCGTAGGATTTTTAAATTTTAGGTAGTATTATTCTAGTGATTCTTAACCTGGTTCTATATAGTATTGATACCATCAAATGTGTTCCGTTTTAGATAAACTTTGATCTGTTTGTAGATACTGGAGAGCTTTGCATGTGAACAATAGAAAACTGAAGAAATTTTACACTGTTGAATGGTCAAATTAATGATTATGAAAGATAAGCTCATCTCTCTAGAAGGGGAAACAAGTAGGAAGTTTAAATAGGTGGAGTCCCATCAAATTCATTGAAATAAAATCTGAAAAGAGAACTTTTTTTTTTTTTTTTTTTTTTTGATGTGTTATGTTTCATACATCAACTAATGGTTTCAGTATGGATCTTATCTCAATACTTACAGCGCGTATATATTTATAAGAAGCTAGGTACATTCGTATGCCCTAAATAAGTTCTCTAGGGGTTCTTCTTCTTATTAGGTTGACTAATGCACCTGAGGCTATGATTTATCCAAAATATGGTCATGGGGACTTGTCATACGCCATTTGCCGCCGTGCTGCTGTTAAAGGTTGCGTTTATGTAAGTTCAAGTGGAAGTATCTGTTACTTATTTTTCAAGGAAAAAGTATCCTACACCATTATTGGTCTGTACATACTTCTTCATTTATGTGCACGCTTATTTATTTATTTATTTATTTTTGTACCAATACATTTAGTCTTTTTCAGTACTTGCTCTTTGCTGTCTTGAAATTTTGCATGCCTCTATATTTCCCAAAGTTGTGTATCGTGTATTTTATAAAAGTACTTGATTGGGCTACCTTAATGTTTCGGATTTGAATTGGAATGGATAACCCACTGTATTAAGGAATAAATGATAGATTGTGGGCAACTTGAAGTTAGAGGATGAATTGCTAATCGCCCCTTCAAAACAAAATTATAGGTCCACCTTCAATATACCGTTTTATGAGTTACCAGTCCATTCCAATCTCGGGCACCCAATGTGCCCTTGAAGTTATGTTCATATGCACTAGGTCATACTTATGCCTAAGATATCTACCATGCAGGCTGAACGAGTTCCAGTTTCGGTACTTATGGACAAGGTATGAAATTGAGAATGGTTATGTTTGAATCTTTGGTACCTGAAAGTTGCAAACTAATTCATATTTGTAATTGGTTGAGACTTTTGCAGCACAGTGAGCAATATAAAGGTGTTAGATTATCTACAGGTCAGGATTTGTTTAGTCATCATCTAGTTTTGGACCCAACGTTCAAGTTCCCATTGCCACCAGCTTCATCTCCACCTGATCTGAGCACAAGTCTAAAAGATAATAAAGGAAAGGTGGCTAGGGGAATATGTATTACAACCAGTTCCATGAAGCCAGATATATCAAATTGTTTTCTTGTATATCCTCCTGGATGTAAGACTTTATATTGGTCATGTTACTATGATATTCTTCAAAATAACAAACATAATCCATAGCTTTTTTTTTTCTTTCTTTCTTTCCTTCGCTAGCTTTGTACCCTGAACAACGTACTTCAATCCGGGCTATCCAGATAGCTGGCAGTTCGGCTGAGGTTTGTCCAAAGGGCATGTAAGTTTATGCCAAATGTTTTATAGACAATAACGCAGCCGAAATGAAATTGGTCTTTGTTTCTGTAGTCTTGATATGGATTGCTAAGTACTTGGCACTAAGGACTTTAAGTGAGCGAAATTGGGTGGCTAACTGTTATAAATGAATATAACTCTTACGCAGTCCGGGATATTACTCTATCTCCCTTTTGGGATTGTTCACATAAATAGAGATTTCTAACGTTTACCAGGTCTCTACCATTGTGTATACTTATTGCTTACGTATTTGATTAGATATACATATGTATGCTGCCTTCATTTTTTTGAGGAATCTATTAAATTTTTCATTGTTATCTTCTCTTGTTCAGGTTTGTGTTGTACTTTTCTGCTTTATGTGATGACGCCGAACAAGGAAAAAGATCACTACATGCCGCCATGAATGCTCTTCTTACACTTCCTGTCTCTGGAAATCGTCGTGGTTCCACTGTTCACAGTGAAGATGCAGAAATAAAACCAACCTTAGTATGGAGCACGTTGTATATTCAGGAGCTGATCATGGTATGCCAATCATCTTGACCTTCATAAGTTTGCACTATTTTCTCATTAGTTCTGCTCGCATGGCGATGATGTACTTCAATAGTGATACGCCCCCACCCGCACATAGAGACACCATGATTTAGGGTCAAAATGAAAAACGAGGAACGCATATAATGTAGATTAAAGACATCTGAATAACCATATCTATCCGAGGAGTCTGCAATTACATTCATATATAGGGAGCTTCTTGTTGAAATGTGGCTGTGGACTTTGTATAATCTTGATATAGGTTTGACCTGTCATGAATTTTTTGATTCGCTTTGATTTCAGGATCAACATGAATATTTCATCTCAACTCCCATGCCAGATGGGAACCTGAACTACAATGATCTGATCGATGCAACTGCAGAGGTATATCTTTTTATTAACAACCCGTGTTTCATTATGCATAATTTCTTGTTGCCATAATCGCCTGATGTTGACCCTTATTTGGTTATTCCTACACCCTCTCTTTGGAGAACAAAATACGATGAAAATTGTAAGTTGTGTTCCCGCTGGGGGAGGGGGTTACTGTCTATCGTGGACCTCTATGGTAGAATCACGCTTTATTCCTTTGTTTTATGGCGCTCCCTGGGATCCCATCCCCCACCTTTGTGAAATACTGGTGTTGGACCAGAAGAGGGTGTTTAAACGTCTTGCCAGTTGTGTCTGAAATATGACAGCTTCCCACAAAAAAATTGGGAATGAAAGGGGGCGAAAAATGAAAAAAAAAGTAGGTTTTATAGAGTATCTGTCAATTTTTTTGTTCGTTTATCTTTCATAATCTGATATGTAAAATTCGGTTTTGATGCTTGTACTTGACAGATTTTCCATAGGATTTATCCAGATGAAGAATTCTTTCCACTGACATCCTCGGCTCGTAGTCTGGAGGATGATTGTGGCGTTGTTCTAGAGAACTAGGGCTCGTTTGGTAAGTGAATTGGATCGATCCATGTATTACTGTGCAGTACTTTACCGTATTATCTTTTTTACTTTTGATCTTTTATAAAATAAATAGTTCCCAAATTGTATATTTCAATGTAAATTTTGCACAGCCCTCATCTTTCGTAGGACGTGTTCGTTATTGATATCTATGAGCGGGTTTTAGCAAAAAGATGAGGGAGAAACTCCTTAAGATGTCGGAGAAGCGAAATATAAAAGATCACAAATTCTTTGTTTACTGACTGAATTGGATCGAAAGTAGACGAGAGTAGAATCCTGAAGCGTAATCTTTGCTTTTCTCTTCTAAACAAACGAAATTGGACATTGTATTTGATTCAATTTTCATAAATAAAGTGGGATGTGTGAGAAGCTAAAAACGGTGTATGAAAATTACTTCCCTAAGAGAAAAGTATGGTTTGTTTATCTATTAAATGACTCAACGATTTCAAATTTAGTTAATTTTTTGCATAAGATAATCTTAAAGGGTGATTTAGAAAGTAGACGGTTTCAATCATCAAACAATATTGCATGATGAGAAGGAAAGGCAAGAAGGAACAACGAGAAGATTCAAGTGAAAAGGTTGTTAGCATTCTTCTTTACATAATGTATACACGTTAGACATGACAAATCATATTCATACATGACACGAAACGATATGAAAAATTCAATATTTTGGTTAACACCTGATCATGTTTATAACAAATGGACCCGTTAACTAATGGATTGTGATTGTGTTAAAATGAACCCGTAAGTAACATGTATCTTTCTGATTATATACTATGTTAGTTATTGGGAATTATTATTGACACTCCAAAAATCTTATTCTACACTCCAAATTTTTTATATTTGGAAAGAAAAATACACTTACGAGAAGTGTAGAATGAGATTTTTGGAGTACCAATAACACTTCCCTAGTCTTTTGCCAAGTACTATTCATATCCTTCCTCACCTCTTCTTTCCCCGTTGCCTCTTGCTTCCATAAATTCAAATCAATGAGGTATTTCTTCTAACTTCTGAAAGAATTGCAAGCACTTGAGTTTTGTACACATTTTTGTTTACAACATGTTCAAACGCAGAGCCCTTGAACTCTTTTTCGAAATCTTTGCACGACTGTCTGGGAAATCACTGTTGCAGTTGAGATGCGTTTGCAAATCTTGGAACGCTTTAATCAGCAGCCCAAGTTTCTTAAACGCGCATCTTGACTGGAATGCCAGGAAAAGTGCTTGTGATTATTTACTTATCAGCACTAGCAATGCAAAGTGCTTGTCACTCTTGTGTGCTGAAACATATGTCAAGTGTTTCGATTTTGAGCTTCCTAGGGACGTGATCAGTTCCGGTTTCTCTGTTTTCGGTTCAAGCAATGGTTTGGTTTACCTATCTGATGCTACAACTGATAGTTGTACGTATCTATGGAACCCGTCAATCAGAAAAATAAAGACTTCCCAAATGCCTCGTTTGTTGCACGCAATTCGCTCTCACAACACTCGGATTTGGCTTCGATATTGGAGAAAACGATTATAAAGTCGTGACAATCGTGAGGTCTGGGTGCGGGCAGAGAGTTTCGAAGCTGAGGTTTACAGCCTTAGGTTGGATTCCTGGAGAAGAATCAGGTCATCAGTTCCCCAGGTTTCACACCATGCCTATTTGCAGGATAAATGTGCATGCTTGAATGAGGATTTCTCTCTGCGGTTCTATTGGATCTTGTCTTTTGATCTGCGCAGTGAGAGTTTTCAGATGGTGATGCTTCCTGATAGACTAGTAAACACGATCAATATGACTAGTAATGCAATTAGTATTCAAGTGTTTGAGAAATCACTTTCTTTGTTCCATCCAAGACAAGACGCGAAAGACCGGTATTGTAACATATTTGTTGTGGAAAGGGATACTTGGAAACTGATTCGCACAATTCTTCTTCCGGAAAGTAGAGAGCTTGCGTGGCCATTAGGCATTACGACGAAGGATAAAGTTCATCATGCTGCAAGAATTGAAAATTTGCAGTCCCGAGAGTTGGTTTTATATGATCCTAAATCACAACAGATTAAGGAAACTGGAATCAAACTGAGTTTCTATGGCTTGAGCAGGTACATTAACGCGTATTGGGAGAGGCTAGTTTTACTCAGCTGAATTATGATTCTCTTTCGGCCTTGTTGTATGCGTCTCATTCCAGATATTTTTTGGAATGGAATTGGAATACATTGTGTAAAACTGAAATGACATCTTAATGCATATGAAACTCGTACGTATTTAGATTCATATTCCACGTTGAAAAGCCACCAATGCCCATCCGAACCCACCAGCCAGCCAAACCATACCCTCTGCTGCTCACAAATTGGTCAAGAGAAATACAAGCGGTTGTTAATGCTGAGGAAAAGGCTAGCGTCAATTGCGTGTGACGCTTCTTCAGCCATTGATGTGTATTTGGACTCACAGTGAGTCCTACACTCATTACCAGCTGAGTAACACCATGGGAATCACAGTGGATCCGACACCCATCAATGGCTGAAACAAATTAATGTTCATTGCTAATTCATTCCTTGCCAATTGCTTATTTCCTCTTAAACTTTTTGCCCTTTTCTGGTGGGTTAACCAAGGCACAATTTCAGCATCAGTTTTCAATTAGCAACGGAGGGTAACGACTCTGGCACTCATCGTTGACTGCACAACTTGACGGAACAAAAAACATGTAGATCTCTACCAGCAGTATAAGAGCACTCAAAGAAAAAGAACTGCTCATCGAAAATCAGATGAATTTGAATTCCCGTCAAGCCTGCACAAGAAAACATGTTTTGATGCTGCGATACAAGGTTGCTGCATAGAGCTAAGCTCATATTCAACTATTATTCATCTTACACAGGAAAAAAAACAGAAGGATCTGATTGGATTATCGACCATACCAGCAATGCTCCCTCCAGGGTGTGAGTACAGGGCATCAGAGATAACCCGAGGAACAATAGAAACAATACTTTGTGCATCTGCTTGACAGAAAGAAAGAATGAGACATAAGCAAATATTCGAAATCAGAACTAAAAAGATAAATACATTCCTCTCACATAAACACAGTGAGAAGATTACTAATGCAATATTCATTATTCTCCAAACAAGAGCTAGGATGCTTGCCAATTTACTTATCGGATCAACTTTACTTGTGTATAAGTAGCTCGGCGTTATGTATTGTATTGAACGACAAATAGAAACCAGTGACAATCAATTGTCAAATGCAATATCATTATCCCACTTAAGCAGCAATTATAATGTGCAATACTGCAAAATATAACAAATTGTACAAAAAGAAATAAAGATCTTTTGTGTTTCACAGTGAAAAACTTGTAGAAACTCATGATTCTGGGAGAATATTGAAGGTAGAGAGAGAGAGGGAAATTGTAGATAGAGTAATTAAAGTTGTATCCTTCGTTACATCGAATGAGTGAGTACAAATGTATAAATACAATATTAGCTGAGTCATCATAACAACTAACAAACTTATCTTAACAGCTAATCTAAGATTTAATCTGGTGCTATACATCCATGATTAGATGGTGGACCTTTTTTGTCCTTAACACACCCCATCAAGCTAAGGTAGGTGATCTAACTGCAAGCTTGTAAGTCAAATCTGCAAATCTATCAGCAGCCAAGGATTTGGTGAAGATATCTGCAATTTGATATAGACAAGCAACATGATGTGCACTTGCATGACCATAGAGAACCTTTTCAAGGATGTAGTGGTAGTCTATCTCTACGTGTTTGGTCCCAACATGAAAACTTGATTGAATGTTAAGGCAATAGTAGTCTTGTTATCATAGAAAATAGCAGGAGTTTTCAGCAAAGAAATGTCCTGTAGAATTTCACACCCAAGTAATTTCTGTAGTTATGTTTGCTAGGGATCTATATTCTGCCTCTGTAGATGACCTAGCAACTGTGTTTTGCTTCTTTGCACTCCAAGATATGAGATTTGTACCAAGAAAACACAATATCCAATGGTGGACCTTCTGTCAACAGGGCATCTTGCCCAATCTGCATTAGACCAAGCAGTTAGGTACCAAAGACCTTTAGTAAACCAAAATCTTGAATCAGGTGAACCCTTTAAGTATCTAAGGATCCTTTTGACTGTCTGCAAATAAATTGTCCTTGTTGCATGCATGTATTAACAAACTTGATTGCCAACATATGCTAAATTAGGTCTTGTCCATGTCAAATATTGGAGTGCACCTACAATTGATCTGTAGTAGGTAGGATCATATAACAATGTGCTCGAGTGATCTAACTTTGCAAAATTAACTAGTGTAGAACATGGTTTAACACCAACCATATCAATTTTGGTAAGAAGATCCAATGCATACTTGGATTGATTCAGAAACAATCGTTTGGCGGACCTATAAACTTTTATGCCCAGTAAATAATGAATGTGACCTAAACCTTTGACATGAAACATAGTCTGCAATTGAGAAATGAAAGATTGACAAACCGAACTAGAGCTGCCAGTTATTATTATGTCATCCACATAAACCAAGATGAAAGTAATGAATGAATCCCTCTTGATCAATAGGCTAGTATCAGAGAAGGATGGAGAGAAACCCAATGATAAAATAGCAATGTAGAAAGCATCATACCAGGCACTAGGTGCATGTTTAAGGCCATATAGTGACTTCTTAAGTTTACAGGCATGATATGGCTAAGCAGAATCCACAAAGCTAGGTGGCTAGACCATATAGACAACTTCTTTCAATGTACCACACATGAAAGCATTATCATATCTAGCTGATGAACAAACCAGTCATAATTGACAGCTATGGATAATAGAATAGTTATAGTTATAGGTTTTGCAACAAGACTGAATGTCTCAGAATAATCAATTCCTTCTTGTTGACGAAACCCCTTAGTTACTAGCTACGCCTTGTACTTTTAATTGAACCATCTGTTTTGTGTTTGATCTTAAAGACTCACTTGCAGCCTACTAATTGTAACAGGGATTGAAAGGAACAGAATCCTAAGTTTTGGTAGTTTGTAAAGCTTGAAATTCATCCTTCATGGCTGTCATCCATTTGGGATTCTTAAAGGCTTGCAGAAATGTAGTTGGTGTAAAAAGACGACTTGTGAGAGAATTAACAATAGCTAGAAGTTGGTGTTTTGTTACAGTGAAAACCTTAGGTTTAAGAATTCCTGCTTTTGCTCTTGTAAGCATAGGATGAGCATTTTATACATCAGATTCATAGAACATAGGATAAAGCCAACTCTATATGTATCCAATTCATGTGGTAAATGAAATGGCCTAGTAGAAGCACAAGGCAAGGATGAAAATGGAACCCTAGAGGCCTACCCCAATTAACAATCAGAACATATAGATAACTTATTAACAGAACCAATAACAGGTAATTGATTCTTATTGACAACATTATGTAAAATAGAACTAGAAGGATGTCCTCGTCTTTTATGCCCTATGTGAACATCAGCTTTAGCAACCATCAAGGCTTGAGGAGAAATGGCAATGCCAGAGATGCCATTGGATGCCTTCCGGTAGAAATGGTATAAACCACCTTCACAGGGGCTTGGAAAAGCATCCTCCCAGTGCTTAGATCAAAATGTAGCATTGGAAGTACTAATTATAGCAGATCCAGTGTGAGAAATATACCTACCTTTACCATCTCCAACAAATAGCTGCTCACTGCCAGTGTAGAGAATGGCAGGATTTAGAGAAGCTGGATTGGGAGTGACATGATGAGAGACACCACTATCAGTACGCCAATAGCTTGGAGAAGAGAAAGTAGTAGCAGTTATGCCCATAAGAGATCCATTATGAGATCGCTAAGATGCAATTTAAGATAGCCTACCACAGTTGAGAGCTTCATGGACAAATTGAAGAAATAATTAGCATTGAGGAGTATGTCTAGACAAAATGATGATTGACCAGAATTGTAATTATTGTTGTTTGCAACAGAGAAATTAGGTTTAGAAGATGAACCAGGTCTAGGTCCAAAAAGGCTCCCTGAGTTATTGTTGCCATTTTGATTGGCACCAAAATTGCGATTCTAATTGAATCGATTTTGATTATGAAACCTACCACAAGAATTTACTTGTACTAATTAGATCCAAAAGAACCTTGCTTAGCAACAAAGGCCTGAAAAGGTGTAGTAGATGAGGATGAAGATGCTTTTGTCTTGCGCTTTTTTGAAGAGAGATTTCCTTACTGAGAAGCATTCCATGCAGTTCATCAGTATACACAAATTGAGTTCTTGTTTCAATCGAGTCAATGAAAAACTTATAGTCATCAGGGAGGCTAGAAAGAATATACGTAATCAGATTGGACTCAGAGATTGGTTTTCCAGCAGCAGTTAGCTTATCATCAATTTATTTGAGAGAATTGAAGTAATCAGTCATAAAGGATTCTCCTTTTTGAATATTCTGAATCTTTGAACGCAAACTATGAACATGAGTGTGAGAGGCATTAGCAAAATGAGGTTCTAGAGTTTGCCAGAAAGATCTGGTATATAACTGAGGTCCCTGCATTCTCATTAAACACGCAAGTTTATAGAAATACTCTAGCCCCATTGAGTGAGCCTTGCTTTCTGTTAGTGCAGAGTTGTAGAAGAACTTCAGTTCCTTGCCCTAGTTCCTGAGACGATGTCTTCCACAGGTTAGCGGTTAGGTTGATATTGAGTCAGTCCTAATATATAGCTTAAGGGTATAACTAACATATTACCTAGATAATACCAAGAAACCCTAATCCAGAGGAACCCTAAATAACCAAAGGTCTTTCAATGGAACCAAATCCACTCGGTGGGCCGGCTGATTGCTGATAATGAACCCTCGGAGCATGTTATGAAGGTGGTCTTACGGAATGCTTGGAACAAAATGGGTGTGGTCAAAGTTCTGTAGGCCAAACCTAATGTTTTTACTATTTCCGTTGGAGAGGAAGCTGTGGCGAGGCGTCTTCTTGAGGGTAATCTTGGTTTATCTAGGACTACACATCTTCTGTGAAACTCTGGCCATCATTTCACTCTCTTGATGACATCGAGCCAAATAGGGCTATCTATTGGATCTAGGCTCGTGGAGTACCAAGACATTTTTGCACGCTAAAGAACGGTCGATGCCTTGGAGAGATGATTGGTGCGGTCCTCGAAGGAGAAGATCCTCTGGAAACTGGGTTTCGAGGTTTTCTGCGACTACGGGTGGACTTCGATGCTTGGAAACCTGTTGTTACTTGCTGCCGCATCCCTTGTCAACAGGTTGGGTCCAGAATAATCCGACTCGAATACGAAGGGGTTGAAAATCTTTTGTTACCGTTGCGTTGGTCTCGGCCATGCGAGTGGATGTCCGTGGCCGGCTGAGTGCTTCCCAACTGACGAATCCAGATTCTCGAATGAGCTTCGAGTAGCACCGGCTTCTTGGGCATCTTCCCCATTAATCCAGATTCTCGAATGATCTTCGTCATGGTTCCACTGTTCACATTAAAGACGCAGAAGTAAAACTAACCTTAGTATGGAGCACGTTGTATATTCAGGAGCTGATCATAGTATGCCGATCATCTTCAATTTCTACGCCTGTACTATTTTCTCATTAGTTCTGCTTGCATGGCGATTATGCACTCCTATAGTGATAAGCCCACAGAGACACCATGATTCAGGGTCAAAATGAGAAACAAGGAATGTAGTAGATCAAAGACATTAAATAACCATATCTTCTTGTTGAAATGTGGCCGTGGATTTTGTATAATCTTGATAGAGGTGTGACCTGCATGAATATTTTTATTCACTTTGATTGAAGGATCAACATGAATTTTTCATCCCAATTAATTACCATGCCAGATGGAAACCTGAACTACAATGATCTGATCGATACAACTGCAGAGGTATATATTTTTAGGGGTGTGATATCCACACACACCTTTTTAGTTTTCACACACCCTTTTAATTTTTAGCCATCAGATCAGATGAATTGAAGAAGATCAATAGACAGAAATTAACAAAGGATGTGTGAGAAGTAAAAAAGGGTGTGTGGATAGCACACCCCTATTTTTAGGGATAGTTTACTTGCGGTCCCTGATCCCTAACTGTTATAAACTCAAACCTTATGCATTTTAGGTTTTAGATTGGAGTCCTTCTCATGCCACATAAATGACATAATAATAAAAGAAATACAATAATACAAATAAAGACTCAAACTGTTATTTTGCTTTCATTTACACTACCAATTTACTCATTGAAAATTGCTTATGGGTGCATTCTAGATTATAAAAAAGGATTCACTTCTTTATTTCTTATAAAATATGAGTACATTTATATAATTTATAATAAATTTGAGTATATTTTACATATAAAAATTGGTATATTTATATAAAAATGTGGTTACATCATACAGAAAATTGGTACATTTTATACAAAAGAATGGGCACGTTTTATATAAATTAAATGGATACATTTTACATAAAAAAAAAGGTACATTTTAAAAAGAGGCTTGCAAGTTGAAAATTGATACAAACTAAAAATAGAAATATATGATACAAAGTTTAGCCATGAATATAAATATACCAAATGTAACATTTCTAACACTAAATGAATATATTTAGAAATACACTTTAATTGTTACTTGTTGGCATGTTGCCATAATCGCCTGATGTTGGCCCTTATTCCTACACCCCCTCTGTGGAGAACATAATACGATGAAAATTGTAAGTTGTGTTTGCTGGGATCGTTGACCTCTATGGCAGGATCACGCTTTATTCCTTTGTTTTATGGCGCTCCCTGGGATCCCCCTCCCCTACCTTTGGGAAATACTGGTGTTGGACCAGAAGAGGGTGTTTAAATGTCTTGCCAGCTGTGAGCGTCTGAAATATGACGGCTTCCCACGAAAAAATTGGAATGAAAAGGGGCAAAAATTGAAAAAAATAAGTAGGTTTTATAGAGAAAGTCTCAAATATTTTTTGTTTTTATGTTTTTTTTTATGGTTTTCCTAATCTGATATGTAAAATTTGGTTTTGATGCTTGTACTTTTTAACAGATTTTCCATAGGATTTATCCAGATGAAGTATTCTTTCCACCGACACCCTTGGCTCGTAATCTGGAGGATGATTGTGGCCTTATTCTAGAGAACTAGGTAAGTGAATTGGATTTATCCATGTTGTATGTTTCAATATAAATTTTGACAGCCTTCGTCTTTCTTAGGACGTGTTCGTTATAGGGGGAAACTCCGTAAGATGTCGGAGAAGCAAAATATACGAGAGCACAAATGTCGATTTTTCCCATCCATCTGTTTATATTATTTGTATTTGACTTGGTATGATTGGAATTCTTTGTTCGCTGAGACTCAGTTGGATCGTAAGTAGCCGAGAGTAGAATCCTGAAATGTAATCTTTGTTTTTCTCTTCTAAACAAACAAACAAAATTGTAGAGACACGGGGACTATATTTAATTCAATGTTCATAAATAAAGAGGAGTGCATGAGAAGATAAAAATTATGTGTAAAAATCACTTTCCTAAATGAAAAATAGGGTTTGTTTATTTATAAAACGACTCAACAGTTTCAAATTTAGTTAATATTTTGCATAGATAATCTTTAAATCATGATTTAGAAAGTAGACGATTCCAATCAACAAACAACATTGTATGATGAGAAGGAAAGCCAATTAGGGATAACTAGAAGGTTCAAGTGAAAAAGTTGCTAGCATTCTTCTTTACATAATGCATATACATTAGACATGACAAAATCATATTCATAAGCGACATGAAACGATATGAAAAATTCAATAATTTGGTTAACACCTAATTGATCATTTTAAACAAATGAACCCGTTAACTAACGGATTGTGATCGTGTTAAAATGGACCCCTAAGTAATATGCATCTTCATGATTATAATACTATGTTAGTTCTTACGATTTAACTCAATGTTTGGAGAAATTTTGACAAAAGTCAGAATTTATAAATTGACATGGACCAATTCCTTTGTTTGGATTCAGAGACAAAGAATTTCCACGTGGGAAAAAAAAAAGGAATTTGCGACCTCAAATTCGCAAGTTTAAATTCTATATAAATAGGTGTCATTTCAAAATTTCTATGAGTAAGCGTTTAAAAATAAGAAATTATGTATTCAAAATTTTATTGTTCTTTTAGGTAACCAAACAAGAAAATTTACATATTCTGGATAATAAAATTTTTTCATTTCTGTTTCCGTCATTTTAAAATTTCTTAGTAATCTTAAATTTCCTTACCTAAACAGATTATAACTTTGTCTCTAGTATTAATGATTATTGTACACGGAGAAGGATGAACTACAACGAATAAGTATTTTCCGGTTACAGTATGCCAATTATGTTATAGCAATTCTGAAGCCACTGCTCCCTTACTTTTTTAGCAGTGAGTTTGCTTAACGTGTGTGACTTTGGCTTGCTATTGAGTTTGGCACTATTGTTCCTCTAGCTAGTTCTGGCTCAGACAGAAGCGATTTTCTTCATGATTTCATAACGTTGACGCTGGTTGTCGGTTTTTCCTGTTAATGGCTATTTGGAAGATGCGTAGTAAAATGAAGTTTCGTAACAACCCCTTTCTTTTTTGCAGCTTCTGGTCTACTTTGGCTATTTCGTTTTTCCTGTCATATTCGTGGTGTACTGAACAAACAAATTATAATTTTGTTTTGGATCTCGTTTGAGTTTTATGTAAAGCTCCTTTTATTCGGGTTCTTTAGCAGCCTCCTTACTGTGAAAAGGAATACGGTTGGTCTTGCTACGCGAGTCTTGCGGTGGGACTTTTAATTTGAGATTTGTCAGGTTATTTTCCCTTGGTTTTTGGTAGGGGTGGACACGGTTCGATTCGGTACGGTTTTGAGTGAAGCCGCATCTGAAACTTTTATTTCGGTGCGGTGCCGTTCGGTGCAGTTTTGAAGCCAAAACCGAAATAAAACCAAACTGTTTGGTTTGGTTCGGTGTGGTTTCAAATGGTTTCAGTTTTTTTTAAGAAAAAATGTACAATTTAAAATTTACTCCTATTTACGCATGAGACGGTCTCATTTTCCACACAATACATTAATTAACCAACCCACATAAGAATTCTTTTCTTTATTGGTCTCCCCACTCTCTCATGGACATTTGATCACAGCAAGAAAATGGTGGAAGGGGATGACAGTCTGTCTAATAGGGGTGGAAGGGGATGACATTCTAGTGTGGTTGAGGCCATACTAAATGTATGGACTTTAACAAACAACCTAAACATGGCATTTTATTTGAGGTCCGATTTTGGTTTTGTTGCGGTTTTCAAAAGTCAAAACCGAAACCAAACCATTTCCTACACTATGGTTCGGTTTCAATGTGCATGCTTGAATGGAGTTGTGTATGGGATTGTTGAGGACTTCTCTCCACATCGCTATTGCATCCCGTCTTTTGATCTGCGCAGCAAGAGTTTTCAGCCGGTAATGCTTCCTGATAGACTAGTACGCATGATCGATATGACTACTAACGCAATTAGCATTCAAGTGTTTGAGAAATCACTTTCTTTGTTCCATCAAGGAATTTAACACTAGAAATAACTTGACCCGACGAGCTTAGAACACTCTTTCTTCATAGCACGAAGCAAGTAAAGGGTTACCAACATAATTCCTTATACAACAAAGTCTGGAATTCACCGGAAAGTTTAGAGAAATCTCAAAGGGTTATGTTTGATTAATTCTTGAATGATTACAAATGTTCCTTCCAATGACTTAAATAAAGATTACAGACGTTTGGAACAACTCAAAAGACTTATAGGAATTAAAACAACATTAATTAAGCATTAATCAGATGGCCAAAATTCATTGTCTGTCACAACAAAGTAGTGGGTTGATCTCGTGGCGTCGTTCCCTTTTCGATAAGATATCAAGGGCCCAAGTTAGAGCTCAGATGCCAAATCTGCAAATTCCCCCAACATCCTTTTGTCTACCGATAGTCCATTTCCTCTTCAATCCAATCTTCCATTTGTTCTAGCAAGTGACTCTTTACCACAGTGGTGGAAAGGTGTTGAACTCTTGCATGACGGCAAGGGTTCAAACTTCGTTGGTGGCTAATTTAACATCTAATCTAATAAAATCTATTATTTGACAAAAAAAAATTCTTCCATTTGTTCTACATCACTTCCAACCTGGTCGCTTCCCAAAGTGATTCATTCGTCCTTGTTTAACATTTAAATGTATGTTTTAATTTGTTGTGTAAGAGATTTTCCCATTGTGAGTAAGATCAAAATCAAGTTGAGTATGTCAATAACAAATATATAGAATTAATTGTATTATTAGACTTGTAATAATTAGTGCACAACCCCTAAACCCTAAACAATCTGACGACTGTTACCGAAATAATTTGTCGAGTGCTCTCAACGCAACCAGCCAAGTGTTGACGCCTAGCAGGCATTACATCAAATACTTGGTGGGCAAAAAAAAAAAAAAAATGAAAAAAGAATCCCATACGAGCCATCAGAAAACCTTCACATTTTTCGGATTCCAAGTAGTCTTGGGACAACCTTGGTCCCAACGTGCATCACCAACCTTGATCTCAATAGGCATGCTACCTAGCTAAACTTAGATAAACACATGGGTAATAAAATGCTAGATTTCGATTGAATTTGGTTATAAAACCAACCTCATTCACCACTCAAAATTAAAAGGAGAGAGCATATTCAAACATATTGGAACATTAATTTTTCTATCAAGTGTTAGTGGTGTGTAGAATATCAAAAAATACTAAAAAAAAAAAAAAGTGTAAAAAAAAAAAGTAATTTGGGTGTGTGATTATAATCTCTTAAATTTTTAAGTTTAGGGTAAAAGGTTAAGCAAAATGTTTTGGGTTTTCAAAGACATTTGCAATTCAACGATCACATAAAGCAATCAGAAGGGAAATTTACTAGCAAGTGTCACCAAAGTTGCAAGTTGTTGCCTTATAAACTAAAAGATTTGTGATAAAAAAAAGCGACAGATTGACACGTCACTATTTCATAACACATGCTGTCTGAAAATATCAATTCTCAATTCTCAATGACAATAACATGAGCACCATTTATATTTTGATGAGCATCCTTTACCTACCCAACTGGACTTACCCTAGTCTCTTTCCAACGTATTGTCAAGCATCTAGTCATGAAAAGGAGCTCCAAATTCGAATTAACTCCCTTTTATTGGTATTAGTTTTAGAAAATTGAACTAAATTTAAACTTCACAAGTTTTCCGACGAGGAGTAAACATGTGGCTATGTATTACTTGTTAACAAAATTAAACAAGCATTTCTTAATAAAAGAGATGCCGTTGGCAAAAAAAATAAAGAGATGCCATTGAGATCCTTTTGTTGGAATAAATTATATTTACATTCTTGTGGGTTAAGAATTAAGATTCCTTACCAGTTAAGTTTTAAATTTCTTGTCTATTTGGGTTTGTGGTTAGTTTTGTACAAATATAGTGTTTTGTAACTCAATTAGAAGTAAGTCACAATATAGTCTTGTCATTTATGTAGCCGTCTTGGTGAATTAGCAGTGTTCTATTTTGTTTCAATTAATAAAATACTAATAGTGATTTTATGTTTTGATTGTTTCGTTCGTTGTGTCCTCTAAAAACCCTAAACACTTTATTCTTCTCAGAAAAACTAACTTAGGCTTCAGAGATCCATTGGCCTAACATCCCCCCCCCCCAGCCTCATGGGCGCATGAGGCTTTGGTCCTTGATTAAAGATGTTGATTGTTTTGCAAATGCATTTTCGACAAAACTGAAGACGGCTGAAATTTGCATCGACACAACTCTTCTTAGATTATTATCATTCATTCTTGGTGCTTGTCCTATTGAAAGCAAGAACACAAAAGAATCTAAAGGAAAATAAGATTAATCCCAGACATCATTACGATGTCCACTCTTGCAAGTAAGTGTCCATACCTTCACGAGTATTAGGGTTTTCTGCCGATTAGCGTTCGTATGTTTTGAACATAGTTTAAAGACTTAATTGTTTCGATCACTGCTTCATAATGTTAATGTGGCCATGTTATTTACAATTTTAAGCAATATAAAGTTCATTTGCAGATTTCTTTCATTCTCTATGTATATAAACAAGAATGAATCGATCGAAAGCAGTTTATTTATTCAATTAATATTTGGATTAGGTAATTCACTAAGAAATATACTAAGCTCGTAGCTTACAAGGCATAAAGACTGTTCAATACCCCACTCGTGTCACAGCTTCTTGATTACAAGTAACCATGTAAGTATACGTTGGCATGAGTCAACAGTGGCATGCCTAGCACATCGTGCATACTGTAGAGTAACAAATAATCAAGAAAATTATGAAGGTGACACGTGGACTTTTGAGACAAAATTACTCTCGAGGAACACCGGAATTCCCACGCGCATGCAACGGAGGAAGAGTCAAAGGTGATCAATATGTTATTTATTCAAATCAGTCTCATCACTCCTCATCAATCCTTTTTTATTTTATTCAAAAGAACTCCCAAAACGTCCTATTTAATTTAAGAATAATTGTCATGTTAATTGCAAGATATTATTTCACATAATATCTTGCAATTATTCTCCAAATACCACCATATATGGCCGCCCATTCTCCACCCTAAGGGTCGGCCACTCCCCTATAAATAGCTCTATTATCCTACTAAAAAGCTAATTCATTCTCTCCCCAAAAATTCTTAAACACTTTCTCTCTTAAATTCTAACTTTGGCATTGGAGATTCTTCGGCCAAAGCACCCCCCCCACCACATTCATCATGGGTGCAACTCTATCATCCCACTAAAAAGCTAATTCATTCTCTCCCCAAAAATTCTTAAACACTTTCTCTCTTAAATTCTAACTTTGGTATTGGAGATTCTTCGGCCAAAGCCCCCCCCCCCCACCCCATATTTATCATGGGCGTATGAGGCTTTATTTTGCAGGTGCATTTTCGTCAAGGGAGTAGACAACGAAAATTTGCATCCACACATACTTTGAAGTTTATCCTAAAGTTTTATTGGCATTAGTAGAAAAAAAAAATTATGAGAAAGGGACACTGTCCTTTTGAGGCATCAACACTAAATAATTTGGTTAGAAGTTGGATGTGTTGGCGCGTAGTTTAATTCGTTTCACAATTGTATTAGGCTCCTTGCATTGGAACAATAATGATAGATATGACCTGGTTTGGGAGCCAAGGAAATTATGAGCAAACAATGATTTCAGTTTCATTGGAGAAAAAAAAAATCATTGCTTTTTCTAATAATCAAGTTCTATAGTTAGATCTTGCATATAGGAATGAAATGAATTTTTTTCTTTCTACACACTTCTCTTAATTTTCGATTATCAGTAATAAACATATCCATGTAATCTCTATATAAATGAAGCCAAGGCCTCACTCATCATTAACTAAGAGCTTATGAAATCAATTCCACATACCCTAGCTTAGATTCTTTCCTTCGAATTATCGTGAATATGCAGATGTTTGGTTTCTTTGCTCCACAAAAAGTATTTATATCAATTCTCTCCATAAAAATAAAAATATTGCTTTATTGACCAGATTTGTTTCTCATAATAAACTCTCTGGCTGTCCTCACTAAATTAGAAAAAAAAAACCAAATTTGTTTAGAAGAACAACTTATATAAAACGGGTTAATCGAGATTGTATTGTAAAGAGAGTTAATTAGAATGTATAATGTATATGTCATTGTCTTTATTGTAACTAGTTAGAAGAGTTAGGGACAATTCTGTAAATGTTCATCAGGTGTGGAGTTTTAATACAAAAGGTCTCGATTTTAGTTATAGTTAGGTAATTCTATTTTAAGGGCCTGTTCGCAAGCCTTCTGGCCGATGTGGGACAGAGGAATTCTAATAGGTTTGTGGTTAGTTTTCTATAAATAGAGTGCTTTGTAATTCAATTAGAAGTAAGTTAGTCACAATGTAGTGTTGCAGGTTATGTAGCAGTCTTGATGAATTGCTAATGTTCTATTTCGTTTCAATTAATAAAATTTCAATTGTGATTTTATGTTTTGTTTGTTCATTCGTCGTGTACTCTGATTTTCCATCTAAGACAAGACACGGAGGATCGGTATTCTGACATACTGGTTCTGGGAAGGGATACTTGGAAAATGATTGGCACAATTCTTCTTCCGGAAAGTGGAGAGATTGCGTGGTCTAGGCATTACGACAAAGGATTATTATTGTTCATTCCTGGTGCTTGTCCTATTGAAAGCAAAAACACAAAACAATCTAAAAGAAGAGAAGAGATTAATCCCTGACATCATTACCATGTCCACTCTTGCAAGTAAGTGTCGATACCTTCACGAGGATTAGGGTTTTCTGGCAATTAGAGTTCGTATGTTTTGAAAGCGGTTTAACACTTAATTGTTTCGATCACTTCATAATGTTAACGTGGTTTACATGTTATTTACAAGTTTAAGCAATCTAATTAAGTTCATTTGCAGATTTCTTTCAATCTCTATGTATATAAACAAGAATGAATCGATTGAAACCAGTTTATTTATTCAATTAATATTTGGATTATTGGTAGTTCACTAAGAAATATACTAAGCTCATAGCTTACAAGGCATAAAGACTGTTCAATACCCCACTCATGTCACAATTTTCCGATTACAAGTAAGATAACTTGTGGTACAAGCAATACTTAACTATGTAAGTATATATTGGCATGAGTCAACAATGGCACGCCTAGCATTCCAATGCATACAACTTCGAATTTTATCCTAGAATTTTATTGGCATTAGCAGGAAAAGAAAAAAAAAATCTGAGAACTGTCCTTTTGGGGCATCAACATTAATTAATTTGATTAGAGGTTGGATGTGTTGGCGCGTAGTATAATTCGTTTCACTAATTGTATTAAGCTCTTTGCATTGGAACAATAATGATAGATCTGACTCGGTTTGGGAGCCAAGGAAATTATGATTTCAGTGTTCAAGGCCTACTGAAGTTGCAAATAAACAGCTGGGGGTTGGAGTGGAGGCATTTTCAAGTTCTAGTAAATTTTTTTGAACAAACGGTATTAACTAGAGGGAGGGGGTGGGCTTAGGCTCACAATAGGCTAGCAATAATGTGATTCAAGCCTCTCACTTACAAGTGAAGAGGAATACTACTAGACTTTAGTACTAAATGGCCAAGACCTACTGAACTTAGATAAATATTTTTGTGGTAATAAAATGCAAACCAAATGATATTTTTGGGTAATAAAATCTAGATTTCGATTGAGTTTGGCTATAAAACATACCTCTTCCAACGCTCAAAATAGGCTAGCAATAATGTGATTCAAACTTCTCACTTACAAGTGAAGAGGAATACCATTAGACCGTAGTGCTAAATGGCGACTTAATTCACTCCTTAATGTTTCTAAAATATTCCGAACTTTAGACTACTTATTTTAGTAAATGGAAAATAAAAGCAAAGAGAAGATTTTTTTTTCTTTTTGTTCAAACAAGGAGAGCATATTCGAACACCAATTTTTTATTTTTTTGAACAAACGATATTATCTACACTAAAGGGGAGGGGGTCGGCTTAGCCTTACAATGGCTAGCAATAATGTTGTTTAAACTCATATTTGGCGAGAATCAAACCTAAGGCCATCTCCAACTGAATGGTCCAAAGGGCCGAAAATAGCCCTAAAACTGTCTCCAACCGAGGGCTAGGCCGAAAGGCTCGTGGGCCCCACTAGACAAAAAAAAAGGCCAAAGGGCCAAACGGCCGGCCTAGAGCCGGGCTAAAAATTTTGAATCTCAACGGCTAGCTGACGTCAGCTAGTTGTTATTTTTGAAATTTTTTTTTTTGGACCAAAAATTTAAAAAGAATATTTAATATTTAATTAAGGCCCAGAAAGGTGATTGGTTCTATGTGGGGATGTTGCTTTTATAAGCGTGTTTGATTGCTCAAACCTCTCACACAGCCGATGTGGGACAAATATAATGGGTGCCACATATGCAAGCTTTTGCTTGCTCAATTCTCTCTCGATGTGGGACAAATATAATAGGTGTCCCAAATATAAGCTTCCTATTAGAGATGGTAAATGTGCATTTAATTTAACTTGTTGTAGTTTTTAAATTTAAATAATAGGGTAAATTACACCGAACTACCTCAATTATTGGTCATTAACAGTTTCATACCTTGTCTTTAAAAAGTTTCAATGTCATACCTTATCTTCGAATTTGTTGCAATGTCATAGCTTCCGTCAGTTGTCTGTCAATTCCTCCGTTAAATGCTGACGTGGCATGAGGCAGGGCCCACTTTATATTAAAAAAAATATTAATTATAAAAAAAAAAAAAAAAACGAAACCCAGATCCCATCACCCCCACCCACCCCCTAACCCCCAAAACCCCATCCCCTTCATCATCTTCATCTTCCCGTCCACCGCGCCCCCCCCCCCCCAAAAAAAAATAAAAACCTTCTTTCCAAACCCAAAACCCCACCCCCACCTCCCCCGCAACCTCCCCTTTCTCCCTCTTGAGCCTTCCACCCACCTCCCTCTCCTCCACTCTCTTCACCTTCCCTCCCATTCAAAATCTAACCCAAACAAAAAAAAAAAATTCAGAAACAAATCTGAACCCAGATTGTCCAAATCGTCGCACCCCACCCAACCCTTCCTTCCCCAGACCACCTCATCCTTCCCGTCGAAGTCGGACCACCTCAATTGATTATTTATTTATTTTTATTATTTTTGTTAGATTTTGAATGGGAGGGAAGGTGAAGAGAGTGGAGGAGAGGGAGGTGGGTGGGAGGCTCAGGCTGGAGAACAGGGGGGTTGCGGGGGAGGTGGGGTTTTGGGTTTGGAAGGAAGGTTTTTAGGGTGGGGTGGACGGGAAGATGAAGATGATGAAGGGGGTGTGGTTTCGGGGGTGGGGTGATGGGATATAGGTTTCGTTTTTATTTATTTATTTTTTATTTTTTAATAGATGAATTGACAGACAAATGACGGAAAGTATGAAATTGTAACAAATTCGTAGATAAGGTCTGACATTGAAACTTTTTAAAGACAAGTTATGAAACTGTTAATGACCTAATAGTTGAGGTAGTTCTATGTAATTTATCCTAAATAATATGTTTGACCCTCAGTTGGAGATGGTTTTTTATGACAGGGCTAAAATGAGCCCTATGACCTTTTGGCCCTCGGTTGGAGATGGTAAGAAATATGGCCATGCACTGTACATTAAAATATTAATTTCTTAGAGGGCCAAAGGGCTAGAACTAGCAATCTGACCAGCTTTCGGTTAGAGATGACCTAAGATCTTAATTAGTCAAAATATTTTAGGTTTTAAAAAGACTTTTGCAATTCAACGGTCACATCAAGCAATTAGAAAGGATTGCAATTTGTTGCCTTATAATATAAAAGATTGTGGAAAAAATATGTAACAGACTGACACGTTAGTATTTAATAATAGATGTTTAAGATATTTGTCTGAAAATATCAATTGTCATTTCTCAATGACATAACATGAGAACAACTTCTTAATACTATGATTACTTGCCTTTAGTATCCCTACCCCGCCTTAGTCTCTTTCAAAAATATTGTCAAGCATCTGGTTATCGAAAGAAGCATCAAATTCGAATTATTGTCAAGCATCTGGTTATCGAAAGAAGCATCAAATTCGAATTAACTCCCTTTTTATTGATTGGTAGTTTTAGAAAATTAAATTAACCCTAAACTTCGCAAGTTTTCCGACGTGGGCCAAATAAGCATGTGGCTATGTAGTACTTGTTAACAAAATTAAACAAAGCATTGCTTAATAAAAGAGATGCTATTGGCAAACAAAATTAAAATAAATGAGATGCCATTGAGATCCCTTTGTTGGAAAATAAGTTTTGTTAATTTATTTGTTTTCTTATGGGACAAGAATTAGGATCCCTTACCCGTTATGACATGCCTGACCCTGATAGTCACCAAACATCAGGGTAGACACGTGTTAGCCGACACCTAAAGGTGATGAAGCCATATTAGGATTCAGGAGAAATAATAAATATAAACAATACTTATATATTTAAATACAATGATTATGCAACTATGGAACGTGTTCAGAGCATACAACTAATCTTAAAATACTAAAAGGAATAATATAAAATTTAATGAACAAAGGAGGGGATCTTACACCGAGAGGACTCGAAGATGCCGATGCGGAAGTGCTTTGACGCCGGGGTTGTACGCCTTGATTCTAAATCTTGAGGGGGGCAAAACAAACATGAGTGGACCAAATTGATATATAAATAATACTAGCATAATTATTCAATAATGTACGAACCCCCAAAGTTTATGAAAATTCAATAGTATAGTATGTAGTAGGTTTTCCGAAAACCCTAGCATGCCATAAAACCTTCGTAAAACATATATCGTATATAGTGTGCTAAATAGTGGTATCATAATCGACCGAAGCCACTACATCACTTGACCCATACGCCAAATATAATATATCTTCCGACCTTAGGCCACTACATCACCCGCTGACCCGTAGGCCAAATATATGAATATCTTCCGACCCGTAGGCCAAATATATATCATCGCTTGTACGTAGAATAGTGACCACTAGATAAACACAAAACGTTGAATATAATCTTTCCAACATAAGTACATATATCTCAAAACATCTTCATAGTATATAGTCATCCATCATATATACTACAAAGAGTGTAAAAACATGTTCATAAATAGTATATAGTCATCCATCATATATACTACAAATAACATAAATTCGATGAAGGATGGTATTCCAAAATATTCTCAGTAAAGCATAATAATCATAAAGTGTAAATCTAATTTACTTTACACATAAAACGTAACCATTAAATCATGCTTTTCATGTATGCATTTCTACTATTAAAACATGCACTTTAGAAGGGGTCCACTCACAGATACTTCACCGTCAATGAGCCACGCAAACTAGTGAAGATGGAAACACCACAATAAATGCACCTAAGCACATAAAGGTTCCAATTAATAAAACTCTATTCAAATGATTGAATTTGGGAAAACGGACATGGGAATTGGATTCAGGACGTCGAACTTAACCTAGGAGGGGTCTCGGACAAAACCTAAAAAAAGTCAACGATTAAAGTCAATGGTTGGGTCAACGGTTAGTGGGTTAACCTGGTTTATTTGGGTCAAATGGGTTGGGTCGGGTAGTGGGTTTAGGGTTTGGGCTTAGTTTTCTGGGCCGAGGGTTTATGTTTGGGTTGGGCTCAGTGGGCTTGATAGCCCGGCCCAAAAGGTTTAGGCTGAGATCTGGGATTTCAAGGTTGTGAGAATTGGGCTTGGGTTGGGTTCCATGGCCCAAGGCCCTAGGTTTTGGGTCCTAAGGGTTTTGGGCTGGGTTAAGTAGGTTAATAGATTAGGCTTTGGGTTTGGGCCGAGTTTACATTTAGGCCGGGGTACTTAATTGGGCCTAGGTTTGTGGGTCACCGGACCCCAAAGAAGGAGAAAGCCAAAAATCGACCGAGGAATTGTCGAGCTCCGATCGAGCTTCATTTCACAACTATCCCTAGTATGTAATATACCAAAATGAAACTAGGGAGACAAGGATTCAATTCATACCAATTTTGTGGCCAACCGTGGTGGGCAAGTGGCCGGAAAATGCCTGCAAAACTCGCGGGTTTTCTACCGAAATCTAAGGAGGAGTCCCCGAGTTGGAATCGTGTTAATCCTTCACAACAACGGTAAACAACTTAACAATCTAACTCAAACACCAAACTTGAAACAGAGGAAGGAAAGCTCGAGGCTTACCTAGTTGGAAAAAAAAAGGGGAACATTCGCAGGCGTGGTAGGTATGCTAAGTTCGGTGTATGTGCTTCCCAACGAGAGAGAGAGAGAGACAGTGAGGCTCGGGAAGGAGAGTCACGATAGGGAGAATGAAAGAAAGCCCATAGATGGTGGTGGTTTATGGTGCTCGCCAAAGGGAATGATGAGTTGTGAAGGGGGGTCTTGGGCCTCGGTTCGACAGAGAAGAAGAAGAAGTCTGAGAGAGTGAGGGATAGAAGGAGAGAGATAGGTTAAGTGTTTTGGGCCGGGGAACAAAACAAGGGTAGGCCCCTCATGGGCACACCTATAAAACCCAAAAATAATATTTTAAAAAAATATCCCCTAACCCAAAAGAAATTACCACAATACCCTTATGTTCCAAAAAATTCAGGCGGGGTTGTTACACGTTAAGTTTTAGATTTTTTTGTCTATTTAGGTTTATGGTTAGTCCCTGTAAATAGAGTGCTTTGTAACTCAATTAGAAGTGAGTTAGTAGCAATGTAGTCTTCTAGGTTATGTAATCGTCCTAATGAATTTGTAGAGTTTTATTATGTTTCAATTAATAAAGTATTATTCGCGAACTGATGTTCCATTTCTTCGTTCGCGTGTACTCTGATTTTCAAGTCCTTTTGATGCCAAGGGAATGAGAATTGCTTTCTGAGTTCTTTTGCATTAAATTTTTTTACACTAGGGAGAAGGGGATGGCTAAATTGTAATGGCCAAGTTCAAGGTTGAAATGATTATACAAAAAAAAAGGGTTATTATACAAAATGGTCATTGAGATTTGCATGATCAATAGAAATGGTCCCTGAGATTGTCCACCATCCATGATTTTGGCTCTTCCGTTAAAAACGATTTTGGGCAATTTTCAAAGCTTTGTAACTCAATCGTTTCTTAACCAAATTCGACCCATAATATATCAAAATGAAGATTTTTTTAACCAAATTCGACCCATAATATATCAAAATCAAGATAGGAAAGTGTAGAATAAGGTTATTCCTATTTGGAAGCCCAATGGTTGCCAGAGATGGCCGGAAAATAGCATGAAAGGTGACTGGTCTCCTAGAAAACTGGAAAACTCGCCGGAAACTGGGTAAATTTTAAACGTTCATAACTTCTTCAATACTCAACCAAATCGAGTGATTCAAAAATGAAAATAATACTTCTTGACAAGACGAAGAGAATGGTACCTTTTTTGAAGGCTAACTCGCCGTGGTTTGGTTGGACAACGGCTCGAAATTGGCTAACCATTTTCGAGTTAGCCACTTTCGAGCAGTTTTCCGGCCAAACCACGGCGAGTTAGCAGTAAAGAAAGTACCATGCTCTTTGTCTCATAGAGAAGTATGATTTTCAGTTTTGAATCACTTGATTTCGTTGAGTATTGAAGAAGTTATGAACGTTTAAAGTTTACCCAATTTCCGGCGAGTTTTCCAGTTTTCCCGCGGACCAGTCACTTTTCAGGCTATTTTCCGGCCATCTCCGGCAATCATTGGGCTTCCAAATGGATATAATCTTATTCTACACTTTCTTATCTTCATTTTGATATATTATGGGTCGAATTTGGTTAAGAATCGATTGAGTTATGAAGCTTTGAAAATTGCCCAAAGAGTTTTTAACGAAAGGACCAAAATCATGGATGGTGGACAATCTCAGAGACCATTTCTATTGATTTTTCAATCTCAGGGACCATTTCTATTGATCATGCAAATCTCAGGGACTATTTTGTAATAACCCAAAAAAAAAAAGGAAATAAATTTAGAGTCTGTTTAACAACTATCTTGTTTTTAAATTTTTATATACTTTTAAATTTCAAAAAGTTAAAAATAAAATAATTATCAACCGAAAATTTCACCATTTTTTAATTTTTTTTAAATACATATCATATTATTTACACTAATGGCTAGGGAGTGAGTGTCATAATAATTTGATTCGAAATTGATTTTAGTGAGAAACAAACCTAAATCTCTCATTTACAAATAAAGATAAATATCACTAAACTATAATACTAAGTGACAACCGAACTCTTCACTAAAACTAATCCAATTTCACACTTAGCATGATATATGCCTAACCTAAGCAACCCCTTAAAGTTGACATTAAAAAATTTCAACATAAGTGTTCAAATTTTTTGGAAGTCCACACTTCGGTGGTTCGCATTTGGCATATCCACTCCCCTAGTCAAACAAATGAGGCCCCAGGCTCAACCAAAATGAAAAAAAAAAAAATATATATATATATATATATAATTGTTTATTGCCCGATGAATACTGTAAAAGAGAATTAACTCCCACCAATTAAAACTCACCCTTCAGTCCCTTTCATTGGAGACAGGATTGGGATCTCTGTGTGAAGATTCCAGAGATCTTGCAATCATATTCGTTTATCGTATATTGTATGGTAAAAAATCATTGTAAATTTTTTTATTTAAAATCGAATATAAACAATACATAATGAAAATTGACCGCACGATATACGATGAACATATATGATTGGAGGATCTTCAGGATCCTCACAAAGAGGATCTGGAGAGGATCCTCATTCCTTTCATTGCTCTCCAAATTATTATTTTCACTTTCTTTTATACTAGTACGCAAGATACAATTTTTGTCGAGTGATGCTAGAGATTCTAAATCTCTAAATCATTGTTTGTAGACAATATTATGTAGCATTGATGATTAGACTCGTTTTTCAAATCATTAAAAAAAAGTTCAATCATCAACCGCCACATCATGTGGTCTACAAAAAATAGTTTAAATATTTGGTCTCTCTATCAGTTTTCTTTATAATTACACGCTCTATGTGTGACTTACAAAATTTATATTATTTTTAATATTTTACCGTATTTCCACATACTCAATAATTTCTTGAGGTATCAATGATAACAATTTGTGTAATATGAGGAAGAAAGGGTAAAATACAGAAGGTTAATCGTTTCAAGTGTTCGTGCTTGTTGTCTAACCTCAGTATGCGTTACTTCATTAAAAATAGAAAAACTTTTTTAACTGTAGACAATTGAACAATCGTGAAATCAACACATGCACCAAATAGAATCACTAAAAAATAATGCTTACATTCCTTTTTTGAGGTATGAGCTCATTTGCTCGAAGAGAAATACAAGTATTATTCAACTATTTATTAAATAATATCATTTATTAAAAATAAAAAAAAAGTCAAAACACGAAACAATTAAGCCACTGACAAATAAACAATCCTTTATTTGCTGTAAACAGATATGATAAGAGTTGTACAAATATGACTGAACATTGACAAAACCGAACCTAAAAATATAAACAATCAAATTTGATGGTTACGTGGAAAGTGACTTAAGGAATTAGAAAATAAAATACCTAATGAAACGCGTGAGCCCTAAATAATAACCTGCATTTCGTGTTTGGCATGTTTGAAATGACCTCACCTTCTATACCTAAATTCTATAAAATATTAAGAATAATACTTTTCCCACGTATCTTTTTACCTTATACACACTTTCTGTCAACTTTTATTCTTTAATAATTTTCAATTTATTCGATTCAATGATAAAAAATTGAGAGATGAGTGGAGAAAGAAAGAAAAATGCGTAGAAAGTAAAAATATCTAAGGACCTGTTTAGTATTGGACTTGAATTCAATTTTTTTTTAACTCAAAAACAGTTTTTGAGTTTCAAGTTAAAAATTCTTGTTTGATAAGACTATTTTCAGAAAGGGTTATTATACAAAATAATCTTTGAGATTTGCATGATCAATATAAATGGTCCCTGAGATTGAAAATCAATAAAAATGGTCCCTGAGATTGTCCACCATCCATGATTTTGGTCCTTCCATTAAAAACGATTTTGGGCAATTTTCAAAACTTTGTAATTCAATCATTTCTTAACAAAATTCGACCCATAATATATCAAAATGAAGATAGGAAAGTGTAGAATAAGATTATACCTATTTGGAAGCCCAATAGTTGCCAGAGATGGTCGGAAAATAGCCTGAAAGGTGATTGGTCCGCGTGAAAACTGGAAAACTCGCCGGAAACTGGGTAAACTTTAAACGTTCATAACTTCTTCAATACTCAACCAAATTGAGTGATTCAAAAATGAAAATAATACTGCTTGACGAGACTAAGGTATCGTTTGGTATGCAGACGGGACGGGATGAAACGGAATGGGACGGGACAGGACGGAACGGAATGGAGCGGGAGCAAAGATGCCCTCGAATGGAAACAAGGAGGAAGAAGAAGGAGACGAAGATGTTATAATTTTGTGTTCCATGGATGTGGAACGAGTCGTTCCAGGGGGGTGAGGTGGAACGAAAATTCACCCAAAACTCATCCCGTGGAACAGCTCGTTCCACCCGTTTTAGGCGCACCAAACGAGGGATGGAACGCCTTGTCCCACTCTGTTCCGTCCCGTCCCACGTACCAAACGGTACCTGAGAGAATGATACCTTTTTCGAAGGCTAAGTCGCCATGGTTTGATCGGACAATGGCTCGAAAGTGGCTAACCATTTTCAAGTTAGCCACTTTCGAGTAGTGTTTCGGCCAAACCACGGCGAGTTAGCACTAAATAAAGATACCATTCTCTTCATCTTGTTGAGAAGTATGATTTTTGTTTTTGAATCATTCGATTTCGTTGAGTATTGAAGAAGTTATGAACGTTTAAATATTACCCAGTTTCTGGCGAGTTTTCCAGCGAACCAGTCACTTTTCAGGCTATTTTCTAGTCATCTCTGGCAATTATTAGGCTTCTAAATAGGTATAATCTTTTTCTACACTTTCTTATCTTCATTTTGATATATTATGGATCGAATTTGGTTAAGAATTGATTGAGTTACGAAGCTTTGAAAATTGTCCAAAGAGTTTTTAACGGAATAACTAAAATCATGGATGGTGGACAATACCATTTCTATTGATTTTCAATCTCACAGATCATTTCTATTAATCATGCAAATCTCAGGAACCATTTTGTATAATAACTCTTTCAAAAATTTAACTCAAACCAACTTAAAAAAATAGCTTATAAATTAAAAACACAAAATGTCAGTTTTTAAAATTTTCAAATCAATTTACTCTCCACTTTCTCTCTCTTATCCTGTCCCTTATCTCTTTTTTATCTCTCTCCCGCTCTCCTGTCTCCTCTCTCCCGCTCTCCGCTCTCCCGCTCTCCCGCTCGCCCGTCCCCTCCCCTCTCTCCCATCCACCATCCTTCTTTTATCTCCAGCTCCACCAGGAGTTGATTTTAATTTTTAATTGTGAATACTTTAAAAGATAATTTTACAATTTTATATGAAATAAGCTTTTGAATCTTATTAAAAGCTATTCTCAAGAAATAGTCTTAAGAAAATTTTAGAAATAGGATAAATTCTTTTGAGTAGAATACCAAATTAACAAATTTTTTTTTTTTTTAGAAAACAATGGGTTGTTTGATACTTTACTTGAATTCAATTTTTTAATTTTTAAGTTTTAGATCTTAAAAACTTGTTTGGTAAGATTATTTTAAAAATTGAACTTAATATTAACTTAAGAAAATAATTGATTTTCTAAATTACCACAAGTGAGTTTTAAAAAATTTTAAACTTAAAGCCCATTTTTTTTTCCATCTCCTCCTCTCTCACTCTCTCTCTTTTTTTCTTCTTTCTCTCTCCTCATCTCTCTCTTTCCGATTTTCTCTTCTAGTGTTTCTTTTCTCATCTCTTCTCTTTATAACCCTTATACGACCACATCTCTATGAATTTTTTTTTTTCAATTTAAATTTAAAATAATTTTAAATTTTATACTAAATAAGTTTTTGAGTTAAAAAAAAATTTTCAAGTTATATTCTTAAGAAATATTTTGAGAGACGATGCAAAGTTTTTAGAGTAGAAAGTTGTCTCTTTGTTTTTACAGCACAAGCTTTCAAAGAAAAGAAAAAGAAAAATAATAAATAATACAAGTAGAAACAAACAAGAAAAAGAATAAGACGGCGACACACGGAGTGAGCTGCGAGTAGAAACAAACAAGAAAAAGAATAAGACGGTGACACACGGAGTGACCGACCCTCTTTTGGCTCCAAATCCTATTTCTAAAGGACGCCACCTTGGACCAAGCCTCCTGTCACCAGACCCTTACAACTACAAAAACACACTTCCGAAAATATCATCGAATTAAAATTCCCACCTTCCAAATCCAACCTCTCTTCGTCGGATTCCAAATTCTGTGATTTGGGTTTTGGTCTCGTGTCCAGATCTAAAAATGGGTGCCTTGTCGACCATGATCAAACACCCCGACGACATTTACCCGCTTCTGAAGCTCAAAATTGCATCGAGGCACGTCGAGAAGCAGATCCCGGCAGAGCCCCATTGGGCTTTCTGCTACACCATGCTCCAGAAGGTCTCTCGTAGTTTCGCTCTCGTTATTCAACAGCTCGGTACAGAGCTCCGCAACGCTGTAAGTTAATATAATATTATATACACATATATGCATATATATATATATATATATATATGTACGGAAGTGTTAGTTTCTGTATCTGATTTTATTTTTGTTTTTTGTTTTTCCAAGTGGTGATTTCTGGGTTTTGAGGAATTTTCTTGGTTATGGCCTTGACTGTTGATTAGATATATTGTTCTTAGTAGAATTGAAAATTTTATTAGTGTTCTTATTCTCGATTTTTACTGAAGGATGATGGTAATGGTTCACATAAGAGTTTTATTGCTTACGAGAAAAAAAGGGAGGCCTTTTTTTTCGTTGACTTTCCATCTTTTGTTCGTTTTGTTGAGATTTTCTAATGTTTGACTTTTTGCGGTTTTGCAGATCTGTATATTTTATCTGGTTCTTAGAGCTCTAGACACTGTCGGTGTGTTTCTATTATCTTTAGTTCTTGTCTTCCTATTTACTTTCCCATCAATTGTACATGCCTCTTGTAGTCTTGTTCCTGTGGATTACCTGCGTGATTGTTACAAGTGACACAATATTGTAATCTAACTTTTTCTTCAGTGTGGCACTTATGATGCTAATTTATTAACTCACCGTTTCATTGATATAATTTGTTCTGGTGGACATGTACAGAGGATGATACAAGCATTGCAACGGACGTCAAAGTCCCTATCTTGTTAGCATTTCATGAGCACATATATGATCCCGAGTGGCATTTTGCATGTGAGTGGTTTAGCATTCCAAAACTACATTCTGAATGTTTGCTGTTGTCCTGTATCCTACGGAAGAGATTAAGATATATAACTTATTGTGCTGCCAATATCCTGTTTTAATAAATTCCATACACACACACACACACACACACAGAGCACATATACATGTATATATTTAATTATCTATATATAACATAGCGCATTTATGGAATTTTATCTTATCAAGGACTTGATATTCAGCCATTTGATCATTTGGAGGGTTAACATGCATAGGGGTCCTAATAAAATGCAAATTATTGCACTAAAATACCCATATTTGATAAAATAAGTAACAGCCAAGAATGGGGTTGTAATAAGAGTTTATTAGCTTATACTTATATACGTAGAAATGAATATAGGAGTGCATATGCATATAGATATGCCATCGAGAAATTCTTAGTAACTTGTAGCATCTCCAAGAGAAACTCTAATGTTTTTTTTTAAAACTAGCAAGTGAACAGTGTCAAAAAAGTATTTTAGCTATTCAGTTTAACTTTTCAACTCCAACAACACTCTCTATTAACAAACTTTGAATATTTTATTGTTAACGTTTCAAACCCAACCCACCCATTTTCTAAAACAACCTTCTCTCTCTTCCTTTTCTCCTTGCTCAAGGGTCCACCCTTGAGTTTTATTATTTTTAATATTTAGCAAGTGAATAGTTGCTCTCTAAATTTATAGTGTGACTGTTCATTTTGCTATAATAGACTCTTTTACAGCATCTCTTGGAGATGAATTTTTTGAGTTTGGCTTTTTTAAAACAGAGTTTTGGTTGTTTTTACAACATCTTGATTGTTTACAGCATCTCTTGGAGATGCTCACACTCATATTAGTCTACACCCTCATCATAGTATTGTGAACCTTATAAAATTTGTGATCTGCTTGACTTTATGGCAATAGTTCGAACAGTAACCAGAAAAAATCAGACTAATTTCTTTACTTGCCTCTTACGAAAGGCTATTCTTTCGATGTTGTCGTTGCCAGTTGACATTCAATGCATTATAAAAAGTGTCTCATGTTCTTGTTATAAAAAATGATTCCTACATACATATATATAATAATAAAGATGAACATAGGGAAAGGGTATGTTTGTTGTTGATCCTTGGTAGGTATAATACATGCACACTCTCACGTTACTATGTTGATGAGACTTGTCTGCTTGCTCAATTACCTTCGTCCTTGTCTTTAGGTGGTACAAATAACTACAAAGTTCTCATGGACGAGTTCCATCATGTTTCAACTGCTTTTTTGGAACTCGGGAAAGGGTAATTTCTTATCCTTGTATATTTCATTGCTCAATTATTTGAAAGATCTTTTCTGTTCATTCATAATAATTTATGGTGCAGCTTCTCTATCAATGGACTGATTGGAAATCTAGTTTTTGGTTCTTTCTCTTAGTCATTTCATACTTGTTACCGTTATGAGGGTTCTTCCAAATGGAACGCCACTCAGTTATTACATGTAGCTTATAAACAAGTCATAGGTGATAAGCATGGTTGATGAATTTGATGGTTCATACCAGTTACTACTAAGTGCTAACACACCTGCAGGAACATATGCAGAGACTTACCCCACAAACACATACAAATCCTAGTCATGAATTATATTTATCTAGTGAATGTAAAAACTGATTTCAGACGTCGAGCTTTAAACACCTTCAACAGATATAAGCATCAGTTTTCCCATTCTATTGAAGATTCTTACATAGGATTCTTGAAATGTGTTCTACTCTCTATGGATTTCATGACGTTGATATTGACTGAATTCTCTTGCATGTTCCAGCACAATATCCTTGTCCTTCCTTTATGATGTCGGAGAGTTTCCCAAGAAATTCAACTAAGTAATGCGTCTGCACTTCTGTTAATAATGATAGCTCCACATCGTAGTGTTCTTGGTGATTATAAGACAAAGTGCATGGGACAAAAATTTCCCCAACATTTTGGCTATATGCATGAAAACTTTGACCAAATTACTTAGCATAAGACATCTCATCATTTAGGGCAGTGTCTTTTTCTAATATGTCGATCGTGTAGTACATGATGATTGATAATTGGGTAATTCTGGTGCTTCATATATTTTTTTAATTAAAACACCTGAAATGAGTGGTGATGTCCAACCCAACTGACTGTGTTGGATAATCCAGGTTCTCGGAGTAAGTTTTGCCCTTGGAAAATTATGTTAATTCTTGTTCTTTTCAATGAGTGCATGCTTTGCAGTTGGCTTGTTGGAATTGTTTCTTTAAAACATTCTTCATCTTCATGTTGTAACGACTCTCTGCATACACTTCTTTTCTTTTATGGAATAGTCATATATGATTGGAAGTTTCATTGTACAATATTTAGATAAGCGATTGGTTGTAATCTTGCAGTTATCAGGAGGCAATTGAGGATATTACCAAAAGAATGGGTGAAGGAATGGCAAAATTTATCTTGAAGGAGGTTTGTGATGCATGATATATGTTGTAGGAAGAAAGAGTGGATATGCCTATTGTTTCATGTTTCTCATGCTTCAATTAAAATAAACTCCTTTCAAAACCTTTCTGACATTGTTTGCATTGTTTATTGACATATATTTATGATAGTTGTGAAATATATTCCAATTTTTTCACATATTCACAAATATGTATATAATCATTTTGATCTGTAAATGCTATTATGGATGTAGTTATTTTGAATGCTAATTGAAAGAAAATAAAGACTAAAAGTACATCAACCATAGAAAGAATTTTGGCATCTGTTTTAAACCAGGATTTTCTTAAGTAATTTAAAAGTTAAAAGCTTAAAACTATAGAAAAAAGATGTTCTGCAGTCAACTGGTTTCCACAATTTATAAGCGTCTACAGACCATAATTTGTGCATATAAGCAGGCACATTAGCTTACTTAATGTTTTTACACTATGGGAAATCAGATTCTGCAACAAAGTTGTTAAGCATAAATAAAATTTGAATTATTCTTCATTGGATGATTTCCATTTACAATATTCCAAGTCTTATTATCAGTGTACGTTTTGCACTATGTGCAGAAAGGAGAGATGTATTTCTTATGCGACTTGGATGTATTTTGCCTCATCTTGCAGGTAGAAACCATTGATGACTATGATGAATACTGCCATTATGTGGCAGGACTTGTTGGTTTAGGTTTGTCCAAGCTTTTCCATGCTTCTGGAAAGGAAGATTTGGCCTCAGACTCTCTCTCAAATTCAATGGGCTTATTTCTTCAGGTATAACAATAAAATTAAAGCTAGAAATGCTATCTGTTCTCAGTATCAAATGTGGTTCATGGCTTGATTCTGATTCTACAATGTCTGGATCTGATAAACAACAGAAAACAAACATCATTCGGGATTATTTGGAGGATATTAATGAGATACCAAAGTCACGCATGTTTTGGCCACATCAAATCTGGAGTAAATATGTCAATAAACTTGAGGTGCTTCTTCTTTACTTGTATAATTGTAACAGCTTCCTATGCTATTCCTACCAGTTCACCTTCTTAGTCACTTATTTTCTTTCTAGTCTAGTGGAAATCTATGGAAGTGGGGTGGTGATGTAAGGATTTATGCATCACCACACAGTTGGAATTTTTGTTTGAATAAAATTTTTTGATATTGCAACACAGGACTTGAAATATGAGGAAAACTCAGAGAAGGCAGTGCAATGCTTGAACGACATGGTAACTAATGCTTTGATACATATGGAAGACTGCTTGAAGTACATGGCTGCATTAAGAGATCCTGCTATATTCAAGTTTTGTGCCATCCCTCAGGTAGATTATTCCTCACCTTTATCACAAAAGTTAGTCTTTTGTGGTGTGTGTCATAATCTGACATGTGTATGTTACGGATTTATAGAACAAAAAAAACATTATTAGGATGAATTGAGTGATTTTAATAGTATTTTCAAATGTATTATGGTGTGATCTTGATATTCATTCCCATAAGAGAAGTTAACACTGTTAGACCATCAGGATTGATTAGTTGCTTCCAAAATGACCCTCTTGTCCCATGTACAAGTCATAAGAGATCCTTTTGACTTGAAACTTGATTGGAAGTTGGACCAGTGGAATGAAATTGATCCAAGTGCTTCCAAAATGTCTTGGCTCAACAGTATTTCTGGATGTGCATTTGTTTCCTCCTTGGTGGTCTAGATCTGGATTGTTTTTATTTTCAAACCTTTGGAATTCCCATTGGAACTCTTCATTTGATCAGGAACTCTTCAGATTGCGTTTCTCTTTCCCTTTCAGCAAAATTCAATATAACGTTTTGTGACTTCATAGTCTGCTGTTTAATTATTCAAACAAGATCATCTTCATGTAATCTCATTTGATTTGTGCTGCCTTTACTAGATCATGGCAATTGGCACCCTAGCATTGTGCTACAACAACATTGAGGTCTTCAGAGGTGTAGTCAAAATGAGGAGAGGTAAGATTTTAATCTATGAACACGGTATTCCTTTCAATTATAACTGACATTTTGATATAATCAAAACAAAAATAATTGCATCTTGTATTAAATAAAGAATAGCTTTGTCAAAAACGGTGGTGTGCATGTGCCGTGAGATGGTCATTTGGTAGATACATCTATAAGAATTCCACAAATCCTAGCAACATTGTTTTCTTAGTATAGTGATTTTATCGGAGATTTTGGAAGCTTGCGCTGTTGGAGACTACTCTATAGACTAGCACATTTTAGTAACTACAAGTACTTTTATATATTTACTAGGGAAATGCTCTATGAAATCACGTCATGATAAAAATTATTTGTTAGAAAAATGAAAGTACTGCGACTACTGGTTGATTATGCCTTCCACCTCTGAACCCTTCATGTACTACTGGTTAATTATTTGAATTCCTCTCTCATTCTATTGGGGTTTGCGATGGTTTGGATAGAATACTTGTCATGTTGTGTGATTTTGGTCATATGATTTGTCATAACTCTTTACTGAAAGTATTCAATTCTTTGCTGTATTTTCTAGGTCTTACAGCAAAAGTTATTGACCGAACAAAATCAATGGATGATGTCTATGGTGCTTTCTTTGATTTTGCTTCCGTTATAAAGTCCAAGGTAAGATGCTTCACGAAACTAGATATGTATTATCTCGTAGCAAGATAGCTTTACTGCATACTAAACTTAGGTGAGAGTTGGGTTTGATGAACCCAACCAACCCAGATTTGGCGAGTTGTGGACGACCTGGGAATTTGATAAGTTGAGTAAACATCTTTATACATATATCTTTAGGGGTAATGTTATTGGCACTCCAAAAATGTCATTGTGCACTCCAAGCTTTCTTTATTTAGAAAGAAAAATACCAAGTATGAGGACTGCCCAATGAGTTTTTCGGAGTGCCAATGACAGCACTCATCTTTAACCTGAATTAAAAGTCAAGCAAACACGGTAAATAATTTTTAACCCAAGCAGGCCTAGGAATTATGATATGAATGTATTTTATTGGAAATGTTCTCTTGTCAGACTATCTTGTGTAGACTATGAATCTGGACCATTGATCTGGTTGGCTGAATGTCTTGTCCATATCAGAGTCTGACAATATAAACTCTCTCTAGCAAGTAGCAACAGAAGTCTGGCAGGGGAACATTATCCGTAGTTTGTGTGTGTGTATTCCTATCAACTCTATAAATTGGGTAAATATGAGTAGACTTCTAGCCCGCCTAAACTGACTATTTGCACTTTTAGAATAAACTCTTTTGGATGCGCCAATTTGTCTAGTTTTCCCAGTATGGATTTATCTATGGTTTTATAAACCAATCAGATTCATTAAAGATTTAATGTTGGCTGCAGGTTGACAAGAATGATCCTCATGCCACAAAAACATTGAGCAGAGTGGAAGCGGTACAGAAATTATGTAGAGACTCTGGAGCTTTGAGCAAAAGGTATGCATTTCATAGTTTCTAGCTCTTCTTCCTGAATATTGAACATTCATATTTAGTTATTTACTGATTATCTGACAAGTATCTATGGACCACACCAGGAAATCTTACATCATCAACAACGAACAAAATTCAACTCTGGTGAGTTTCATCTAGATGAAACAAAAAAAAAAAAAAAAAAAAAAAAACTCCGAAAACTAGAATCATTGCAGAATACACATACTGATTAGTCTACATTCTGAATGCAGATTGTGGCGTTGTTTATTATATTGGCGATCGTTTACGCTTATCTCTCTGCTAGCCCAAGAATTTAATGTAAGTGTCGTCGAGTTGATCAATCCATAACTGATTTCATAGTCTTAATTTCTTACACCAATTTTCTTCTTGTTGTGCAGGGTTTGCATTTCTTATATATTCTTCAACATAAATGGCTGGTTACAAAAGTACATGCCTCGTTGACTACATTAGTTTCTTGTATTTGTATGCAATAACGGAACTGCTGCTGCTGCCGTTGTGTACTCAGTGTGAAGTTGCCCTAAATTATTGCCGTTGCCTTCGACGCCGTTTAGCATAGTTACGGTTGCCAAACAATTGAGCCTCTGTTTTTTTTTTCTCTGGAGTTCATATGTGATTGTTCTGCTTAAGAAAAGAGTACCTTGTTTATATGAAAGTAATGTAGTATTTTATGCGTGCATACAATAATGGCAATGCTTGTATGGTATTCTGTCTGATTTGTCCGAAATTAAATCCATAGATATATACCTAGTAATTTCTTGCACGACTCGTTAACTTGACATGAAACGACACAAAATAACTATGATGTAGAAGCAACCTTTATATCTCATGGAGGCTTTTAAGGCCCACACCACATCGAATTTTAACCATTCAAATCATCTATTTTGTAAGTTGCACCTTGTAGATCAGCCTTGCAAAATATTAACCAAATCGAAAATATTTGAGGCATCTAATTGAGTATAAAGAAATCGACGAGCATTTATTTCTAAGAAAACATTGAAATTTCATCGTGATAATTAAATAGACAAATAGTTTCAGATTGAATTGAATTTTTGTAAGGATGATCTATGAATTGAGATATACAAAATAGACGGTTTAGATCGTTAAAATACGGTGTGAAGTGAATCCCACAACTAATCCCCTGAATAAAATGGAAATTCCTTCCCTAAAGGGCATGTATATCTAATTACCTATTAATATGTATCCAACCTTTATCCATCTATATAGATATAAATCTCATTACCTGTTAATATGTATGCAACATTCAATTTCACAATATAAACTGAAACAAAAAAGAGATAGAGCAGTAAATTCAATAGTGGGTAAAAAGGATTATAAACACAACTGACCGCATGTATTTTATGTGGGTGTAATTGGCACAAAACGAACAAGTGAGTCGGATGCTTTTTAACAACATCCACCCACACCCTCATTGCAAGTGGTCCAATTGGCACAAAACGAACAAGAGCGTTCGGATCACTTACGACCACCAACCTTCACCATTCACTTCTCTAGAACCCATCCAATGAAGCAATATGCACTTTTTATTTGAATTTGAGGACTATACGGAAAAATAAGAAAGCATTAATCTAAGTTACTACCAAATTAATTCACATAAGCAAGACAATTATTATAGCTCAAATTAGTTGCAAAAGAAACATGAAGGAACAATGTAAAAATTGAAACTTGCCACTAAAGTACGTGTGTGTCTCAGGAACTGCAACCAACCAGTTAGGCCATCTCCAACCGAATGGTGTAAAGGGCCAGAGGTTCGAAAATAACCCGAAAACCATCTCCAACCGAGGGCTCATGGAATTTGAGAGGGTTCCACGGAATTTGAAAGGGCCAAAGGGCTAGAGGGCTGGCTACATGCAACCAGCCAGCCAGCCCGGGACTGGCAAAAAAAAACATTAATCCTATCGGTTATAACAGACATGAATGTTTAAGCTAAAATTCAAATGCAACGGCTAGCTAACGTCAGCTAGCTGTTGCATTTAAATTTTTTTTATGCAGTTTTATTATTATTTCGTATTGTACAAAATTTTTCCTATAAATTCTATTTTTCTTTTTTTTTTTTTTAAATTCTATTTTTTTCCTATAACTTTTATTTTACAAAATTTGTTTCATATTTTTTTTTAAATTCCATTTTTCCTATAACTTCTATTTCACAAAATTTGTTTCATTTTATTTAAATTTTTTTTTTTCCTATAACTTCTATTTCACAAAATTTGTTTCATATTTTTTTCCTATAACTTCCTAAGCCATTATACAACATTAAATTAAATTAAGTAACATGAAACAACATTAAACAATATGAAACAACATTAAATAACATTAACCAACATACAAATTACACAACATAAAAAAAAAAATTTAACAACATGAAACTTAAGCAACATTTTTAAAAACATTTAACAACATAAAACTTAAACGCATACTTCATGTTTCTTTTGGCCCAAAGATGTGCAACACGATCGTATTGTAGGTACTTGTTTGTGGCACGAGGACGTATCATTTTATAGCGCCTTATGTACTCATTTATAGAGATACTACAAGTTCTTGGATTGAAAGGCAAATTCGGCCCATCATATATTTTTGCACGAGCGCTTTTTGACCTATTTGGATCTTCTTGGTCGTCATCGGACTCTCCATCAATATACCCATCTCGCTCATCCTCTACTATCATATTGTGTAATATGATGCAAGACATCGTGATGGAGTCCAAATTTTCTCGACTCCACCCTCTTGCCGATTCGCTGATGATCTTTCACTGTGCTTGTAGAATACCGAAAGCTCTGTCAACATCTTTGCGGTATGCCTCTTGGTGTATAGTAAACAACTTTTCTGCGTCATTCCTAGGGTTTGGAATTGCTTGGACAAGTATCGCCCATCTTGGGTAGATGCCATCTGCCAAGTAATACCCCATATTGCATTGACGACTGTTGATGTAGTAGTCAAGTTAAGGTGCTTTACCTTCTGTCGAGTTGTTGAAGAGGGGTGAACGCCCAAGAACTGTAATGTCATTTTGGGATCTAAGGACTCCAAAGAAAGCATGCCAGATCCACATGTCATATGAGGCAACCGCCTCTAACACAACAATTAGCTTTCTCGACCTTCCGCTAAAGCCTCATTGTCATCCGGTAAGATAGTTCTTCCAATCCCAATGCATGTAATCTAATGACCTTATCATGCTTGGAAACCCACAGTCTTCAGCTTTGCGAATGAGCCGATTCAAATCTTCTTGATTTGGCCCACGGAGGTGCTCATCTTTATAAACCTGAACAATTGTGTCACATAATTGTTCAAGAGTATCAAGGCATGTAGACTCAAACATACCATGGGTTTCATCCATCGAATCAGCTGGAGAGTCATAGGCCTTCATTCGGAGTGCAACAATAACCTTCTGATGAGGTGAGAAACCAGAGAGGCCTGCTCTGTCCCGCTTCTGTGGAAAGTATGGATTGACCTGCTGAACATTATGAAGTAAACGCTCGAAGACATGACGCCTCATCCGGAA
Organism: Pyrus communis; assembly: GCF_041283825.1. NCBI lineage: Eukaryota > Viridiplantae > Streptophyta > Magnoliopsida > Rosales > Rosaceae > Pyrus > Pyrus communis. The sequence goes on along the minus strand of NC_142574.1, from coordinate 5,584,429 downwards.
GCGATGTCTGAAATCCTCTTCTGTGTACACCGAGTTGGGCTTGAAGTAGTTGTTCATTAGATTGGCATGCGCCATCGCTTTGTTTCGTGGTTTGTAAGAGCGACCAGCAACAGAGCCACCCCATTGAGGTTGTTCCTCAGTTGGCTAACACACCGTGGCTGCAGCCATGGCTGCTGCTTTGTTTTGTTTGTTGCGCCTTACTTGAACTTCTTCATTAGACTCCTCATCTTCTCGTCTCATTTGCGCCCATTTTGCTTCCAATTTGGAATTGGATGAAGACCCTAGTTGGAATCCGAAGAGGATCTAAAGTTAGAATTCATTGCAAACTTGAATTGAAAGAGATTGAATTGAAATAGATTGAATTCAAAATTGTGTGAATTATAACTCAATATCCACCTTATTTATAGCAAAAAAAATTCAAATCCAACAGCTAGCTGATGTCAGCATGATGTCATTTACTAACGGCTAGCTAATGTCACTTAGCCGTTGGATTTGAATTTAAGTTTTAGTTTTTAAATAATAAATTATGTTTGGCCCTATGGCCCCATGGCCCTTTGGCCCTTGGTTGGAGACGGTTTTTTGTGATAGGGCTAACACAAGCCCTATGACCCTCAATTGGAGACGAAGGCAAATATGGCCCTGTACTGTTCATTAAAATATTAATATCTTGGAGGGCCAGAGGGCTGAAACGAGCCCTCTGGCCAGCCCTCGGTTCGAGATGGCCTTACAAGACGCCTAAAAAAGTTTCTACTTTTGAGGATATAAAGGTCTTTATGTAGAACGTAATGGCTAAATGAATATTTACTGCAAATGTGAGGCATTCATGCACCCTTAGGCATTAATGGCTTCCAAATTTCCAATCCACCCACTATTGAATTCTTTATCAAACATCTATGTCCCATTAACGTAGGGTGGGTTCAGTTCCTTTCGGTTTGTTATTTTACCGAAATTGAAAACCGAACGAAAGTTACAATTAGGTTTTTCTTTCGCTTTGTTTCGGTTCAGTTTTGACGGTTTGGTTTGATTTCAATTCTGTTTGTACATACTAGCATATGGGCAAAGTGTGTGAGAAAATTTTTTATTTTTGTTTTTGAAATAGAAGGAGAGGAAGAGAGTGATAGAGAATGTGAGAGTGGAATTTTTTTTTTAATTTTTTTTAATTTTTAATTAGAGATATGTTAAAATTACATGTATGTAAGTTTTGAAAAAAAAAAAAAACGTAAAATTTAGCTGTGTGTGTGACATCCCACATCGCCCAGGGGAGTGATTCTTATATGTATATTCCCATCTCTACCTAGCATGAGGCCTTTTGGGAGCTCACTGGCTTCGGGTTCCGTAGGAACTCCGAAGTTAAGCGAGAAGAGGGCTAGAACAATCCCATGATGGGTGACCCACTGGGAAGTTGCTCGTGAGTTCCCAAAAACAAAACCGTGAGGGAATGGTAAGCCCAAAGCGAACAATATCATGCTACGGTGGTGGAGCGGGCCCGGGAAATGATTCGTCCCGGGCCGGGATGTGACAATTTGGTATCAGAGCCTAACCCTGGTCGTGGTGTGCCGACGAGGACGTCGGGCCCCTAAGGGGGGTGGATTGTGACATCCCACATCGCCCAGGGGAGTGATCCTTATATGTATATTCCCATCTCTACCTAGCACGAGGCCTTTTGGGAGCTCACTAGCTTCGGGTTCGGTAGGAACTCCGAAGTTAAGCGAGAAAGAGGCTAGAGCAATCCCATGATGGGTGACCCACTGGGAAGTTGCTCGTGAGTTCCCAAAAACAAAACCGTGAGGGAATGGTAAGTCCAAAGCGGACAATATCGTGCTACGGTGGTGGAGCGGGCCCAGGAAATGATTCGCCCCGGGCCGGGATGTGACAAATTGGTATCAGAGCCAATCCCTGGCCGGAAATGTGCCGACGAGGACGTCGGGCCCCTAAGGGAGGTGGATTGTAACATCCCACATCGCCCAGGGAAATGATCCTTAAATGTATATTCCCATCTCTACCTAGCACGAGGCCTTTTGGGAGCTCACTGGCTTCGGGTTCCGTAGAAACTTCGAAGTTAAGCGAGAAGGGGGCTAGAGCACTCTCAGGATGGGTGACCCACTGGGAAGTTGCTCGTGAGTTCCTAAAAACAAAACCGTGAGGAAATGGTAAGCCCAAAGCGGACAATATCGTGCTACGGTGGTGGAGCGGGCCCGGGAAGTGATCCGCCCCGGGCCGGGATGTGACAAATATTCCCTCACGGTTTTTGTTTTTGGGAACTCACGAGCAACTTCCCAGTGGGTCACCCATCATGGGATTGCTCTAGCCTCTTTCTCGCTTAATTTCGGAGTTCCTACGGAACCCGAAGCTAGTGAGCTCCCAAAAGGCCTCGTGCTAGGTAGAGATGGGAATATGCATATAAGGATCACTCCCCTGGGCGATGTGGGATGTCACAGTGTGAAATTACATTTATGCCTCATATTTCTTATTAATGTTCTATTTTAATTGGAGGGTTAAACTGATAATTTTATAAGATTTTGGTTAACAATAAGTGTTTTATTAATTAGTAGAGTTTCATAAAGATTTAGTTAATAATGAGTGTTTTATTAATTAGTAGTTGTGTTAAGGTATTGAAGAAAATTAAAAATATTTAAAATTCATTTTGAGGTGGTTCTCATTCACCAGAAATCCCAAGATCAATGGTGCCACAAAGTGGCATATGAAGCAAATGCATTAATTATTCAAAAGAGCCCAACAAAACTCCAAGCAGCCCAATTCTGAAAACCCCAAAACCCTCCCGACTTAAATCCTCTGTTTTTTTTTTTTTTTTTTTTTTTTTTTTTTTTTTTTTTTTGTGAGCGACTTGGATCTCTGACTCTGCGGCGTTGCCGCCATGGCCGACGCTCTCTCACCGGAACCCGAACTCTACTCACCACAACCGCACCAAAACACTCCAAACAGTCCAAGTAAACTGAACAGCCGCAAAAGAAAGTCCAACGACGACGGCAAAGCTCACCCCGTAGTGCCTCCCCTAGTTCAAAAACTCCTCAAACGAATTGTTTTGTCCCTGAGCAAGCCCTCCTATCTCCTCGGTGTTGGCTCCACGAGACCCTGAGCCGAGCACCGCGCCCGGCTCACCAAGCTCATGCGGAAGCTCGTCAAGCAGCGCAACTGGGTCGAAGCCAGTGGAGTCCTAAGCGTGTTGTTGGAAGGCAGCCAGAAAGAAAGGTCGCGGGCGAACAACCGGTTCAAGTATTGGGTAATGAGATTAAAGTTTGAAGCTTTCTAGGCTTTAATTGGTGTTTGAAATTGAATAGTAGTAAATTAGAAGAAACACTCTGATAATTATAAGTTTTATCGAAAAACACTTTGAAAGCGCAATTAGAAAAAAAGAAGAAGAAGAAATCCGTCATTTATCCACTTGTCATGTTCTAATTGAGTTCTTAGGTATTGAATTTGAACTTGTTATGTTAGTAGGGAAATGTGTACTTTTTTTTTGTGTCCCCGCTATGTCATGCTCTATTTCTAGAATTTTATTTTCCTATGTCTGTGTTGTGTCTCTTTGCATCTCACGCCTGTAATTCATTTTCATTCAGTTTTTATATCCTTGATATTTGTTATAGGTGGACTTTCTCTGCCACTTTTATTTGGCTAAGTACAGACTTTAACAAACGAAAGACAAAATTGGCTTGTTGGATAGCAGAAATGAGTCTTCAATTTTCCGTATTAGTTTTGAATTACCTTTTCCTTTTTTTTTTTTATCTGACTTAGGCTGCAAATATGGCGGCTTTTAAGAGATACGATATGCAAGACATCACCTAATCAATCATGTTTGTTTTTTTCCAGTCTCACGCAATTAAAGGAGTTTGGAAATGAACCACTGTTAATGATGATTGTAGGATTGGCATACCAGCAACTCTGGTGTTCCAATCTTCCAAATGAAATGAAATGGAGGGAGTCCGACCAGTTTTACACTGCTAGGGAATCAAATGAACTACTTCCACACTCAGAGGGACGTTATGCTGGTAATACTCACGAGGCTGGTACTGGCATTCAATGTGGTTCAGAGACCTCTGTAATGAATGATAAGGCATCATATATTGGTGCTGATGGTGGCATACATAGAGATATATCTATGGGGGTTGATGACATGGAGATAGAAAATTCTCAACCAAACTTTGGGGCCCAAAGTTTTTATGCGGACCCTGATGAAGATACAGAAAATGAAAATGATGGTGAAATGTAGTATGCTCCTGTTTTTGATGCCCTTGGTGAGTAACTAGTTTCCTGCATTCTCCCAATTGATGTTATGTGTCAGGCTTTCAATCATTGAATTTCTTTCTTTGTATAAGGAAATATAAACATTGTCCCTTTTCTCATCCATATTCATGATGAAGAGTTTCTGTAAATGCAGTTGCTATAAAGGGGGAAGGTATAAGTTTTATAATCTAGTTCCAGCTGATTTAAATTAGCACAGTTCAAAATAGTAGATGCGTTGTTTAGTCTGTTAGTCTTGACTACAATTACCAGATACTGGTTGTAACCAGAATGCGTCGATTACTCAACATATTGTGTGTGCGTGTTTGTAGTAAACATCTGTTACTTTTACTAAAAATTAACAAATCACTGTTTCCATTCACTCTGTATTTTCTTAGGTGTTTATTAACTTCCTAAGTATATTTTTGTTCTATTCATTATTGTGATATATACCTGATTTAGGGCTTGGAATCTCTGTTACTTCCCATACGATTGCCAGAATCTATAGATAGGGAGGATTTCATGAATTCACAGACAACAATTTTTAATGACAGTTTTAGGAATGCAGTGAAGTATTTAAGGCTTGCTCTTCACTCCATGCCCCCAGTATTGCAGGCTTTGCTTCCTTTGGTACAGGTAAAAATTTGTTCTAGTGAAGTAATAACATTATCTTAATATGATTTTTATAAAATTGTAGTTGCTAATGTTATGGCAACCCTATTATAATTTTTTGTTGCTTTTCTTAAGTACCAAGTGATATAGTTGTACCTTATGGTACCCTGCCAACACTCAAGTACTCTCTTCTCAGGCTTTTTCTTTTCGTGGCAGCTGTTGCTGATTGGAGGTCAAGTAAAAGAAGCCCTAAATGAGATTGAAAACTGCTGTAGTCCAAATACTGCACTGCCACTTCGGTACTGATTTCTTTGGCAAATTTTGTTTTATCTCTGATTGTGAATGTGAATTGAATATATAAGTTAGAAAGCACACCAGATGAATGGAAATTAATCGGAAATTCTACTAGATTGATTCTAGAAAACATGGGATAAAAGGTGAAATGATATTTTACTGTATAGGATTTGACTTGAATGATTGCTGCAGTGGCGGTTGGTCATAGCAGTGAAGTTGGAGGTGGTGATACTAGTAATACGTTGATAAATGAGTAATTGGTGCCAACTTGTCACTGGGATGAAGAAGTTGAATGAAATAACAATGACAGCACCGGAAGAGAATGATTGATTGCAAGAAATTGAAAATAAAATCAAGGAGCTTTACAAAAATCATGGGCGGAAATGTCTCTTTGTCTAGGAATAAGGCACACTTTATTTGGAAAACAGCATTTCCAGACTGGTTTCCTGGTCTTTGTCGGTTAGTTGGGTAATGGTTTTCTAAGTTAAGACACTGGCGGCAAGCTGGTTCAGAGTTAGTCTGGTCAGACAAGTCGGGTAGGTCTGGTTTTCTGAACAGCGCTAAAAGGTCAACATTGGCTTCACTACAGCAGCTTTGGTAGAAAGTAGATCATAGGAATTCCTTCTTCAAAAGTCTGACAATTACTAACAGTTGACAGTTGTGTTGTTAAAGTGATGGCTTTTCTGGTGATGGGTGTTTTTTTTTTCCCTCCTGCTATGAGACATTGTATTAATATGCTATCATTTAGGTAATCTCGTTCTTGAGCATTATAACTTATCTTGAATTTTGGTTAGATTTGTTGAAACAAAATATGCTGTCTGCGGACAGCAGTTGTAAAACAAATGACCATGTATTAGAGTCTGAACTTTCAGGACTTCTGATTTTTTTTTTTTTTGTGTGCAATTTTTACCATTCAACATTTTGATAGTTCTGCATGTGAAAGTTCCTATATTGGACCATCATTGGTGAAGTTGGATCTCTTTTTGTCAATAACTAATGACTTAAGGTAGTGTATGGTTGTTGAACCGAACTTTGAATGGATGGAATCACGATTACAAGAAAGACATCGGTATTTACCATCCTTTTGATGGAGTGACATTGTATAGGAATGCTCATTTGTTGTTTTGGTTTTGGTCAACCAAACCTGGAGTATTCCTATGGAATATGGATGCGTATTCTATTCCAAGGTTCATTCCAATAATTCAAATACTACCTCATTTCTAAATATTTGCTTAACTTTTTGTTGCTTTAGTTCTTTTTGTGAGATATGGATTTATTTTCTCATGCTAGTTATTGCTCTATGGTCTTGTCACCAATCACACAACGATAAAAATTTAATGTGTACACGTTGGGCAGATTAAGGGCTACACTTTTGGAGCAATTTGATCGTTACAACAGCGCCCTTCTTTCTACCTGTTTTGAGGATGTCTTAGAGAACGATCCAACCTGTTACGATTCATTGGCAAAACTTGTTCAACTGCATCAAAATGGTATGTGATTTTTCTCAGCTTGGTCATATATGCCCATTATTCTTGCAAACAGACAGAACACTAACATTACATGCTGATCATATAATTACCATGTATATTTCACATTCATGTCATTAGAAAAGATATATCATATGAGGAGTGAGCTTATAAATTCATGGGTTCTCTCTAGCTCAGTTAACGGAGCATATCGAGAATTCTTCCATTCTCTTAAGTCAGACAATTCTCTTAAAGAAATAAACCTAAAGAATAAAATCTCTCAAGATGCAAAACCCCTTATCGGGTGTTTAGAAATTTTTGAAGTTACTTTGAGGATTGACATGACTACATCTCCTTAGCTAGAACTTTTTCTTTTTACTAGTAAAAGGTTTTTGTAGAACAGATAATTTATTTGTCGCAGTTCCAATTGTTAAATTTATTTGTTGCTGTTCCAATTGTTAAAATCCCTTTGAACGTGTCTAATCCCACTAGTCGTTTTGAACTTCACATGGTTTGGAATTGAAACCAAGTTTCTTGTAAGTATATGACCAGAATTCCCTAGGTGCCAACTTCTCCATAGTACAGATAATTTCTATTTTCTTCATTTTCTCAAATCCCTGAGCATTTTGCTGTGGAACTTAATTAGTCTTTCTCATTTTCTAAGTTTTCAAGGTTTTAAATGTCTCATCGACTAACAAAATCGGTATTTATGACTAACAATAAACTTGGTCCTATTTCCAAAAATCCTGGAAATCCTTTCTCTGTCTTTGGTCTTTTTGGGCTATATATTTTTGGGAATTAATACCTCTTCTTGTTTATGTAGTTTTACTCATTCTTTTGAAAAGACACTCTACTTGATCGTATTGATTTAACTTTATTTTGACACTCGCGAATAAAATATTTTATATGAACTTTTTATAATTTAAGAGAAACTATTGTTTCAAATCTTAATATTTTCAAAACTTGGATGCTTGTATAAGCAGCTAAAATTTGGAAGTCCTTGACAACAAGAACTTGAACTGAAATTTTGATTTTTATAAATTATTAACGGTTTCCGTTGCTTTCTTCTGATATTTTGCAGATGAATATAGTCCCGAGAGTCTACTGGAAATGATAGCTTTGCATTTAGATGCAACCTATGCAGACTACAACACCTGGAGAGAATTTGCTTTATGTTTCCTGAAGCTTTCTCAATATGACGAGGACCGAATGTCCGCGTGTCTGAATGGAAATGAAGGTGGACATAAGGAGCGCTACTCCGTTTGTTTCAATAGGACCCCCAAAATGTTTATAGAGGGAAAGTCTGGAGAGAGTTGGAGATTTCACTGCAGATGGTGGCGTACACGTCATTTCAGCCACCAGACGCTAACCTCGGAGATTGCAACGGCTGAGTTGCAGCTCTTAACTTACAAAGCAGCATGCGCGGTGCATATGTACGGGTCAGAGTTTTCGTACTTTGTGGATGTGGATGCTTGTGCCTGTTTAGAGAAAGAAAATGAGAGGGATTTGCTCATGTTTTTGCAGACCAACATTCAAAATTCAGTTTAAGAATACAACCAAACTTTGAACAGAGAAGTAGATGAGTTTATGGAGACAAAGCCTGACCGTATTTTGTAACTCTTTTGTTTCCTTGCGTCTCAAGCAATCAAAATCAAGATATATCTGTAGGACTAAGATGATCATTATTTTATTTATTTATTTGTATTAGTGAAATCGAAAAGTGCATTGAATCTCCTAGTTGTGCCTGAAAATGTCAAGAAGCTCAATTTTTACGCTAGTGACATGTTTACTTGGAATGGGAGAAGTCATAAATCGGAGGGAAAGACGGTTATTGGATCAATTAATTTATGATTTTTTAGGTATTTGAGTATAAACATTAATGTGGAATTCACCTATTTCTTTAATGTCCATGTGCATCAACAAACATTGGATGTCAGGACTTGAAAATTGGAATAATTTCAATACCCATGTTGTTTTAGTATTGGAAAAATTAAAAGTGAAGCAAGGTTTTACACAAGTTTTAATTAATTATCATGCCATATCAAACAAGAAAATATATCGCACCACGTTCGGCACATTCATTTAAACTCAACACTTACTAAGCTCACATGACCCAAGACACGTGGTTTTACAGGGGCTTGCTAAAATGGTTGAGGTGTGAAATGTTACCTAGTTCCACAAGGCTCATGAAAACTCTTCAATAATGAAGACTTTGGCGTGCTTGGGAGCACCAAAGTCCAAACCCATTAGTGCATTGTCCATGACAATAACCTAATTCTATTACAACCTATCGACCCAAGAGACGTATATTCTCCTTTCTTGCACCAAGACATATTTCCCGTGTACCTATTCATGTTACAACTCATCTTACCTTTTTTCCAATTCTTTCCCTTCAGCTTCTCGGCCTTGGAATGCTATTCCTTGTTTTCCCAAAAAAAATAAAATAAAATAAAATTAAAATAAAAAATAAAACTCAACCACCATGGCCAAACTCATCCATCGTTAAAATCTCTTAGAAACCTTCATGCTAAACTTAAGCCTAGTCAACAGCAAGTACTGTCTCATTTGATAACCTTGTGGATCTTTAGTTTCCACGCTTCAACCTCTCATGCCAAACCATTTTCGACATTAATTAACCACCTTAAGGAAGCACTTCAACAACCACCGTAAGAACTTCGATGAACATTGAAAGCATTTCAACAAAAGATCGACCCAAAAATTGGTGACTTTCGGTTTTTTTTTTTTTCTTTTAATTTTATTCATTTCTATTTAGTTTTTAATTTTTCATTCGGTGTGTTTTTATTAGTAGGTGTTGCTGATATGTTGAAAGAATGATGAACAGACTAATTTGCTTATAATTTTAAAAGAAGTATTAGATGGAATCAGACGCCAGGGGTCAATAGGCCAATTTCGAAAAGTTTAGATCCTTGATTTATCACAGAATAGGTTTTTTTTCTTTTTTTTTACGAACGTTAATAGTGAGTTAAATTGTTAATTGTTAGAGAGAAATTTATGGACCATATGAAAGAAAAAGGTAATGTTAGTGAGACCAAATTTTTTAAATCAAATTTGCTAACTAACTGATGTGGTTGTAGATAATTGGATTATTAATTAAGTGTCGATTAACGTGTTTGTTTTTTATAAGTCACACATTATTTGGTTTGCAAACTTGGAGAAAATTTTCATTGTGATGGGAACATGGGTCGTACACCATGTGTTTTTATACAAGTGATGGGAAATTATATTTTTTAAGTTATTAACTTTTTAGCAAACATATTCCACTATTAGTATAATGACATGTGATGTACCATCCTTATTTCAATCATACTAAAAACATCTCGCAAATTTAATTTAAAATTTTAATGAGAAAAATATAATTCAGGTTGAAAAGGCAGTTTAGCCCATCATTTTATCACTCCTAGCAGAAAACTCATAAAGTCGCTGTCCTTCTCCTTTTCATAGAGTCCCTTTTCCCCTTGTTCCATGTCTCCGAGTCCGAGTCGCTCTTCCAATTGAATAAATTGGCAGCCTAATTTGGATTCGACCTGGAAAACCAGAACCAACCCAACCACCAAGTCGAATTTGTAATTTGTGAGGGAGGAGGGCAGCTATGGCATACAGGGCTGGCGATGACTACGACTATCTGTTCAAGATTGGTGCTGATTGGCGACTCCAGCGTCAGAAAATCCAATTGACATGAGCTTCGAGGGTTTGACAAATTTGGATTTTATCACCAAAAAGTCCAATAACTTATTAAACACTGCCATTGTAACATCCCACATCGTTCAGGGGAGTGATCCTTAAATGTATATTCCAATCCCTACCTAGTACGAGGCCTTTTGGGAGCTCACTGGCTTCGGGTTCCGTAGGAACTCCGAAGTTAAGCGAGAAGGGGGCTAGAGCAATCCCATGATGGGTGACCCACTGGGAAGTTACTCGTGAGTTCCCAAAAACAAAACCGTGAGGGAATGGTAAGCCCAAAGCGGACAGTATCGTGCTACGGTGGTGGAGCGGGCCCAGGAAGTGATCCACCCCGGGCCGGGATGTGACAATTTGGTATCAGAGCCAATCCCTGGTCGGAAATGTGCCGACGAGGATGTCGGGCCCCTAAGGGGGGTGGATTGTAACATCCCACATCGTCCAGGGGAGTGATCCTTAAATGTATATTCCAATCCCTACCTAGCACGAGGCCTTTTGGGAGCTCACTGGCTTCGGGTTCCGTAGGAACTCCGAAGTTAAGCGAGAAGGAGGCTTGAGCAATCCCATGATGGGTGACCCACCGGGAAGTTGCTCGTGAGTTCCCAAAAACAAAACCGTGAGGGAATGGTAAGCCCAAAGCGGACAATATCGTGCTACGGTGGTGGAGCGGGCCCGGGAAGTGATTCGCCCCGGGCCGAGATGTGACAACCATTGCATTTTTTCCTTCAAGAAAAAATTATTATATATATATATATATATATAAACAAAAAAAAAAACAAAGCTAAACTAGAAAAGAAAACAAGATTAGATAAGATGCCAACGCGATCAAACCAACCATTTTTTTACAGCTCACAACCCAAAGCATCGTAATTTAAATTATGAAAGATAATCTAACCTAATCCAGTAGACAAAGAAACAAAGAAAAAGGAAACCATGTCATAGAGACTGAGAGCAACACTGTAGCAAAGTTCACACTACAGTGCTCAATAGAATTAGGGTTGACAAGAGACATAAACCGACGTCGTTTTAATTGGTTTTAGAATCAGTTCGGTGTTTGAACCCTTGCAATTGAAACCGAACCACCGAATCAACTAGATTGGTTCGGTTTGCCTAATTCAAATTCGTTTTATTGGACATTGGTTCGGTTTTTCAAACCCGTTCCTCATTAATAGTGATGGCTTTGTCATTGTGAGAAACTTTAGTAGGATTAGCCAAAAAGCTCCATGACGAAAAAAAGAAGCAAAAGGCAAATAAAGTATTAGTTTCCTCCAATATCTAACTTCTTATGATTGCAAATTTTTGAAACATTTGTCTTTGTTACAATTGTAGCCAGTTTCTTAATATATAGGTGCTCCGAAAATTCCAAAATTGCTCATCTTGAGTCTAAATACATTGTTTTGATGGTCAACTTATCATATATTTCATATGATTAGAGTCACGCATGAACATAAAAACTATATGATGTTACAGCTTCACAAATATTCTTATGAATTTCACAACATTGATGGAAAATGCTGCCCTTGCCCTATCTCGTAATATTCAAGCTGGACTGATGCGATTATAGGCTGTTGGGTTTCTAGGACCAATTGGACTAACTATTGTTATTGCTACCCATTAGGTCCATTATATAGGTAATATCATAAGACTCATGTACATTTTAAACCATAAGTATCCTTATATTTAGACCTGACATTTTTCACCCGACCTAACCCAATCCATTAAAATTAGTATTCGGGTGGGTGATAAACGGGTTGGGTGGTTAACGGGTCAACCCGTTAAATAACGGGTTATTTTGGATGAACTCGCGAAACCTATTAACCACCCGTTAAGACTCGTTATTGAGGACTTTTGTACAATTTCAACCGTCCTAATTAGAAAACCCTCAGGGCTCAGGTTCCTCACGTCTCTCTCTCGCACAGTCGCACTGTCGCAATGCTTTGCGCTCTGAGACTGAGAGATCGCTCATCGGCCATCGCTGTGCTCCTTCCCTTCCGACTCCACCACTCTATCTCTCTGTAGGTAAGCTCCGATTCCCTTCCACCCCTTCCACCTATTCTTTCATGCGTAACAATATACATACTAAAATTTGTTCATGGGTTGTGCTTTTGGTTTTCTTTTTCTTTTCTTTTTTTTTTAATTTTTTGGTTGTGTTTTGGATAATGGGTTTTGCTTTTTGTTCATGGGTTTTGTGTAAAATTTGTTCATTTGTATATTCTCTGATTAAAATTTCCATTTTTGGGTAATTTGGAGCTGTTAATTTACCTATTTCTTCACATCGATTAAAAGTAATGTATGACAAAAGAAGAAATGTTTTGCAATTCGTTAAGGCTCATGAAGTTAAAAATATTGAGTTTGTGATTCATTAATGCCGAGGTGTGTAATTTGGATGACGAAAGAAGAAATGTTTTGCAATTCGTTAATGCCGAGGTGTGTAATTCGTTAAGGCTCATGTTTTGCGATTTCGAAGCTCATGAAGTTAAAAGTATTGAGTTTGCTTTGTTTTGGTTGGTTTTTGGATTGGAATTGGGTTGTTGTTGTTTGGTTTTACTGAAACTGATACGAACAACATAAGTTACTGCTCAGTAAGTTTCTATATCCTCCCTGTGTAGGCATCCTGCTCATACTTATATATTTCCTTCTATTTTTCTCCTGGCCTTCGAAATGTTTCCCTTTTAGGTGCTTCTTATATTCATAGGTGCTTACTGCTTAGTAATTAATTTGATTGCGACTTGAGACTCTGTAGTGAATTACCCAGACTTGAGACTCTGGAGTTTGGGTTGGATGTTTATTGTTTTCCTCTATTACATTGAACTTTAGTAATTAATTTAAAGTCATACTCTATATTTTGCACTGTTTCGTGATTGTGGATCTAGAACTGGCAGTGGCAATGGTATTTAAGCCATGAAGTTTTCTGCTCTCTTTGAGTATAGTAGTGTTTCATTTAGTTCGTTGAGGCAGTGGCAATGGTTTATTGATTAGAAATGCTCGTTGCAACCATGGGTCGTGGTTGTAGTTGTTTCATTTAGTTCTTGAGGCAAAGTAGACATGACAGACATAAACATGTTTTGTGACATTCCCAATCTTGTATTCTTGTGCATCGTAAATTCGTAATAAAGCTCCTGGTGTTCATCAAATCACTCCATGACTTGCATATGCACACAAACCGAATGAAGGAAGGAGGTGGCTAGCACAAGCACTAGGATGCTAAGAACGGGTGTAATTGATTTGGATGAAATGTGAAAAAAAAAAAATTAAAAAAAAAAAAAAAAAAAGGTTAACGAGTGAAACGGGTGACTCGTTAGCTTAACATGTTGGGTTCGAGTGACTCATAAAGCTTAACGGGTTGGGTTCGGGTGGCCCATTAGCTTAACGGGTCGGGTTCAACCCAACCCAAACCTAATAAACCCGACCCGTTTACAGGTCTATTTATATGTATTTAAACCTCTTTTATGATGTAGAGGGATGAATGAAATGATATGAATTTACTCTAATTTCTTCTACTTTTCTTGCATTTCCCTTTCCCGTAATTTCCTTTTCCGATTATGTCGATCAGTGATCCTCTCCGGAATCTTTATGTGAGGACCCTAGAGATCAACTGATCCTAGCCGTTCACTAAAGATCAAACGGTCATGACTCAATCTTTCAATTTCCAAAATAAAATTCCTTGGACATAATTTTTTGGGAGTTTTAATGAAAAGGGTTTGGCACTATTCATTCTTAATCAAAATAACATTTTGCGTATGAAAAATCTTTAATGGATCAAACTCTTTTCTTTATTTACTCTTATGTCATTTTTATTATTATAGCGAGGTCCACAATGATGTTGACATTTCCGTCTAGAAATACATTATTTTACATGAGGCTATTCAACTTATGCTAATTTGCTACCAACTCCTCATGCTTCCATCATGTTGTCGATGTTATGCAGCTCTTCTTCTGTCAAATTGTTCTAGTACTGTTATCACCTTCTATAAGCTCTGCATCTCTTTCTCTATCTTCTTTCACCTTGTAGTACATTTATGCTGTTTCTTCTTTGAAATTTTGAGGATTCCAATAAGGCTGATGACTGATCCTTGTCTTGCTGTAAATATACATTTCTTCTTATTCTGCTATTATTACTATATCATACCTAAAATCTTTAAAATCATTTAAGGCTAGCATTTGGATTCTTCGGAATTTTAGATTATTTTTGTATGAAGGAGTTCACCTATGCGAGGAGATAGGGGATAGTCTAAATGACTCTTCATTAATCATGACTATATGCTTTTTCCTTATGCATATGTACATACCAATCTGGAGGACTACTAATAAAACTTATGCAAATTTCTTTCCATCCTTTCAGATAATCTTCTGCTACTTTCAAAATTTTTTCAGGAAATAATTCTAGTTGAGAGACATGGTTGATAAATATTTTATCGCGATAGCCACACTTTAATAGTAATGTTGGGGTAACTTCTACCACAACATGCTTTTCCTTATGCTCATAACTAAAATGTCATGATCTATAATCTCTCATGTTAATCCTGACTACAGCTATGCTAACATCCGGTTTACAAATACAATTCTCTATAATATCACAAAGACATGATGGATACATCTTTGTAATAATATTCATCCCTAGTTTTGAATCAAAGATGGACTGATACAAATCACATTAATTGTAATTACAACTCTTTCATAGACTGTGATGCTCTGCTCAGGATTTCATTTTGCATATCTGGTGACATTATTCTTAATTTTGCTATTGAAATTTCTTCTAATAAAATATCATCTATTATTAAGTCTAACAATATATTCCTAAGAAAACTTTTATATATTTCTTGTTTTTCTTTGTCACTCAGAAGTTGATGCTGCTCATTATTTTTATGTTGCTCCATTTCAATGTCTTCTTCTAAGAACTCAATCTTAATTTCTTCAATGGGCTCAATAGCCTCTTGTTCTATGGGTTCAATAACTGATTTTCCTTTATTCTTATGCTGATCAGTTTCCAAACCTATTTTCAATTCTCTTTTCAGGGTGTCACTTGCCTTCTGTTGCATTCTAAGAGATTGGAGTTCTTGATTTATTTTGGTAAACTTACGAAGTAATGACTCATGGTCCCTAGAGATGACTTGAAGGTTGTGCTCAAGAGAATGAATATGCTGCTGGCTTTAATGGAAATTAAAATTAAAACTATCAAATTCTTGTTCTAAGGCTATAATTAGTTTTTCATGACCTAACCTTATGCTTGGCTGTTTGATTTGGATATTCCAAAAATTATCTAAGAGAACATGTTGCCTATCAGAAAGCACTGGTACTCTTGGCCTATATCTCAGGGTTGGATTTCTGATTCATTCAACAATATTGCCATTAAAGTTGAAAGTACGTACTGGTGGTGATACTGGTATGCTATTTTAAAATTCAGTGAACGGTGGAGGTCCATGATGCATCATTGTGCTATTGAAAAGTGCTATTCTGCCTTATGGTTTTGTGCTATTTGAGGATGATGGTCCATGATATTCCATGCATGTTCAACAAATTAATCTTGATAAGATATCAGCTAATGTATTGTCATTACCTTTTATATGTTCAAAAATTGGTTTAAAACCATTTCCTGTAATTGAATCAACAAAATTAACCCATCTTCGAGCTACCTGCTTATTAGCATGTATCTTCTTATAATGAGAAACTATATTTTGACAAACTGTTTTAATCGTAAATACTTCATTATGTAAAAATAAATAAAATGCTTCAAGTGAATTAATTATCCCTGAAATTTCTAAATCTATTTATGGTAATCTTGATTGTACATCACTAAATTTTCCTGATGAATATCTACAAACTTGTTCGTCAGAATTTGGTGACTTCTTATGCTTTTTCTGGTATAATATACTTGCTCATCCTAATGATGAAGCATCTGTTTCGACTGCTTCATAACTATCATCTAAAGGTAATGTTAACGGCTTAAGTTTAGTAATTTCTTCCTTTATATTTTGGACTAATTTAATATCTTCACTATTAAAATACTTTTGTCCTGTTTTGCTAGTTTTATTATGTAATACTGCTATTTTTCTTCTTAAATCAGGGATAAAATTTGTTGCATAATTTAACAATCCTAAAAATATTTGTAACTATTTCTTATCTTCTAACTTATCTAGAAATTCTAAGACCTTTTTAGCTATATGATCTTGTAATTGTATCGTATCTGACTTGATATACATTCCTAAAAATTCTATGTCTTGTTTTTCTAATGCTATTTTATTTTTGCTAACCACAATTCCATTATTGATAAACTCTTGTAAAACTATCTCTAAGTGCTTCCTATGTTCATTTCTATTTTTACTATGTACCAAGATATCGTCCACATAAACACTACAAAAATTATCATATTTCTTGAAAATTTGGTCCATCTTTCTTTGAAAGATCAATGGAGCATTTTTAAGTTAAAATGGCATAACAAGGCACTTAAAATGTCTTTCTGGACAAGTAAAAGTTGTCCACTCAATTGATTCTTCTGCTAATCGTATTTGCCAAAATTCTGATTTACAATCAAATTAAGTAAAATATTTACTCTCTTGAATTTTATTTATAAGCTCATCTTTATTTGATAACTTATAACTATCCTTATATGTATTATCATTTAATCTCTTGTAATTATAAACTATTCTAGCCTTACCACTCTTAAGCTTTGAATGTTTTCTCACTATAAATGCTAATAATCTATGTCTAGACTTAGAATGTCTAATTACTTTTAAATTTAACAATTCTTTTATTTGCTGCTCAAACTTTTGTTCGCCTAATAAATTACAAGGCATATCAGCTGTTTTTATGGTTAAATATGGGTTAATTATATCTAATTTTGCTAATATTTTATTTTTACTCCAATGTAATTGTGGGGTTTCTCCTATAATCCTAGTTTGCTCTGCTAATTGTAACAATTCTTCCAAACTCTCTGGTCTATCTAACTGTAATATTTCTATACGGGTTCCTTCTTCTAAAATCGGATATTCATGTTCAAATATTTCTTCATCAAATTCTTCTATGTTATAATGCTCATCATTTTCTTTTGAGTTTTCCAAATAATAATATCTTGACTACTAGATTCTTCTATACTTATGCTTTTATATGCTTCTACAGTATTACTTTGATTAGTTATTGTAATAACTTTTTTGAAAAATGTTATGTTAGGATTCATAAATAAAAAACTTTGTAAAATTTTAAAAAAATTTAAACCTAAAATGAATGGGTATGATCCTATTGGTGAAACAAATGTTAATGGTAAATTAAATTGTTGTTTTTTTACTTTAATAAACTCATTGTTAATGCAATGTATTAAGTAAACTGGTCTCTCATCAAATTGTATTATTCTTACTGGTTTTGTTAATTTTTGTCTATATTTTTCTAGTACTAATTCTTCCCTTATGACACTCTTTGTACTCCTTGTATTTATCATAGCTTTTGTTTGTATTTTATGTTCTTTTGCTAATTATATTTCACAATTTATGGTAATAAAGAACTATTTTTTGGCTTTTCTATACTATGAACAATATTTCCTAATATTTTAGTGTTTTCTTGTACTTTTCACATAATATTGAATATGTGTTATAATACTTATTTACAAGTAACTTACTACATTTATGACATTTTTCTGGCCAACCTAAATTAATGTATTTATATTCTTCTTCTTCTTGCTCTTTTATGAATGCACACATATACTCTTCTAAATCACTATTTGGGTTACTTGAATCTTCCGAGTCTGAATCTATCATATTTATACTTTATATACTATAAATACTCTCATTATCACTTAAATCATCTAAGCTATATATTAACTGTATATCTTCATCTTCTTCTAACTTAAACAACTCCATTAAATGTATTTTTTCTCTGAGTTGTTTTCCTAATTTTGGACATTTAGGTATAATATGTCCAACTTCTCCACATGAATAACATTTACAACTACTCTTATCTTTTGGTGCTTTATATTTTTTAATCCAAGGTCTACCACTTCTTTTCCTAAATCGTTTTGAAATATATTTTCTCTTCTTATATGTTTTTGAAGGTTTTATGTTGAAATTCTTATGCTGTTAATATGGCTTATATGATTTATATTTCTTTTTGTATATTTTCTTATACTTATTTTTCTAATGACAATCATACTGTTGTGGTATATCTATATTTTTACAGCTCATGTAAAATTGTTTCCTAATTTGTCTCTTAGCTTTTATTTGACTACATTCTTGTCTAAGTATATCATATACATGTTGAATTCTAGATCCTATTGTAATATCATTTTTCTTTGGATGCTTTTGCCATTCATTCCAAATCTTTTCACCTATTGGTCCTTTTATTTTTGTCATATAAGTATCTAATAAATTAATATCGCTAATTCTACCTGTTCTTTCTAAATATTTAAAGAAATCTGTAGTATACTCAGTTTATACTGTAAATCACAAATTTGCAATTGTACTAAATTTCTAATTTCCCTTATTTGTTCTTGTTCACTTCTGCCATTTAACCTATTATGATTTAAAAATTCTTGTTTAATCAAAATAACAAAACCATCTATATTAAAATGTGTTTTAGCTGTAATGCTGTTTTGGATTTTGAACTTTCCATGACTGGAAATAATAAAAAACAAAACCATCCAAAGTATGCTCAAAGTAATATAACATATTTTGTGAATTGCTAAAATCTAACATTAATACTGTATGTACGCAACCCTTTTCCCATCTCTCAATCGTTCTTTCCCAATCTTGTGAATCTATTTAATTTTAATATATTGTCAGCTATATTAATTTGTTCTAACCTTCTCAAATATGAAATCCTATTTTTTTCTAGGTGATTTTATCATACTTTCTTCTATGTAATCTACTTTTGCTTTTTCGTTATATTGTTCATTTTTTTGTCTCAAAAGTTGTTGATCAGTTCTACTTGCGTGTCCTGGATTTTCTACTTCTGATGTACTACTTTCTTTTGTTGAATTACATTCTTCTTTCAATTCTAATAAATTATTATATTCTTTTGATCCTAAAATATGTTATACTCCTATTTCTAAAATTAATTTTTTTCATATCTTCATCTAAAATTCTATGTAGTTCTAAATCATATGTCCTATATTTTTCTAAGTACTCTTCTTCATCTAAATGATCAATATCTTCTATAAGCTTATCTACAATATGATCAAAATTTTGATCAACTAAATTAAAATCTAAATGATCAAAAGTCATATGTATACTCTCATTTTTTATTTCACTTTCATCCTCTTCTATTTTTTCTAATTGCTTGTAATTACTAAACCTAATTGTCGCTTGACCTGTACTAGTTTCATATATTTGTATTTTATCTGGTTGTTTATTTCTTGCTACTTGTAAGTTAGTAATGTCCACTGAGTTCCTTCTAAAAAGCTATTATCTACGGGGTTTTGCTTCTATCATATTTACATGTTTACTACCAAATGTTTGAACAAAATTTTGAAATTCTAAATTATACTTATTATTGTATTTATCAGACACTTTACCAATATACATTAAGCTAATCCATAAATTTTTATATTCTCCTTTCATATTATAATTTTTTGTTCTTATGCTTACTTTAATATATTTACTAAATTCATTAATTGTCATAACATAATTTGGAATACAACCTATAACTGCTAAGTTTGAACTTAAATCTACTTCAGTTGTTGCTATTGCTGCCTGTTGGTGATTATCTCATCTATCGTCATATATGTATACTAATGCTTTTGTGCCTACTTGTGCTCTGATTAATCCTGCTATTTCAATTAATATTGTTCCAATATGAATCTAACTAAAATGTGATTTTCTCAAATGCGTAACTGCTTCCTTACTAAATAAATTAGATGTAACTTCTTTATCGATACAGCTAACTTCATGTTGATTGATGCTACTTACAATTCTACTTCTATTTTCAAATAAACCTAATTGATATAAACTATATTTATTTTTCTGTGTTCTCTCAAAACCTCTTCGAATAAATTCTTGTGCTTCTTCTTCATTTGGATAAATATCTTCAGCTCTAACTACTTCTTTTCCTTTTTTCCTAAAGAGTTCCATTTTCTATTATCAAAAGGATTTAGCTTAGGTCTTCTAATATTATTATTTGCACTTAAAGTTAAATTTTCTAATTTATCTAGCAAAGATGGTGGAAGTGATGAAGATGTGTTATGTAAATTTTGGTTTCTATTTCTGCTATTTGTTCTTCAACTTGATCTAATTTTTCAGCCAAACTTAAAACTAATTGAATAATTAAATTATTTTGCCTAATGGGAATATTACTACTGGCTACTTGTGTTGAAAAATTTGTTAAACATACTGGTTCTTTGTCTAACTTACTAATTTCTTTCAAAACTTGGATATATTTTTTGCTAATTCTAGAATCGATCATTAAATTAATAATTAAACTAACAATTTATCTATTTTATTGTGCAACTTATCTACTTGTTCACTTAACTCTTTTTGGACTTCTAATTTTAACTACTCAACTACTTCTAATGATCTAAGTTCCACTTATTTCGGCTTACTATTTATGAGGTCAACAGACTCTTTTATCTCTCTTTTGCTAGGAAACTTTTGAATATTTTTATTATTATCTTTTAACTGAGATGTAATATAGTCTAATTTTGTCTAATTGTTTTTATGGAATTTTTCTAAAAATACTGTAACAACTGGTTTCACAAATGATTATGCTTATTATTTTCTAATTTTATATTTTCTGCTTGATTAATAATAAGATTTACAATACTATTGGCTAGTGGATTTTCTTCACTATGCAAAATATGATTATGTTTTCTCAATGGAAAATAATAAACTAAACTATTTTGGTCTAAGATTATTCTTCTTTTTTGAGGTTCACTAATTTCTAAATTAAGATAATCTATCATAAATTACAGTCTACATTTCTCTAGAATTACGGCTAACTGGCTTCTTAAAAACTCTCTTTCTTCTCTCAGGGTCTCTAAAGTTTGATATGTTGCTCTTTTTGCTTCTAAAACTTTATGCTGCACTTCTGTGCTATTATGTTTACGAATAAATGAAGGATGTTCAAGATAACCAAGATAAAACTTTTGTTTTTTCAAGGTACTGCTAATTCTTTTGGATATATATGCTAATCTTCTCTATATGTTATTTATAGTGGGGTGTCTAGGATAATAAATATTTGGTGGTTGTGATTGACAATGTCTACAAGGACAATAATATTTGTTGTTCATACAAATAAACAAGTATGATACCAGTTGTATCAATGACGTCTTCAAGGTACTTTACTATTATAATTATATTATTAAAATGCTAAACTTGACTCTGATACCACATTCGCACAGTAGGCCTATTTAAATAGTCAGATGGTCATTATAACAACTAGACATAAAACTTTGCACATGAAACTCAACATGTTTCAGCATGACGGCCACTCACAGTACAAGTATAAGGCCTTAACGGCTGAACTCAAAGGTACGAAGAAGTCAGAGGTACCCTGGTTAATATCCAATTATTTGTATGACAAACATTCAACTATAACAGAGTGCTCGAATAAAGTATGATTGTCAATTTAGCAGGTCAATAATATAACTACAATAGTGTTTCCCTGTTTTGGACTAGAAGTCTAATTAAACAAACACACTAAAGAAAGAAAAGAAAACTTACTTAAGACTTGGAGATTGCTTGAATATGTACACTTGAACTTTTATTGATATATAAAATGTTTACAAAGATAGTTGTTTACAAGAAAGTGTTTACAAGGATGCTATGAAGACTACAGATGCTTGAGAGTATAAAGATGGTGTGACTATATGCTAAAAGTAGGGTGTTCAGGTGTTGAGATGTTGAGGTATCTTTACAATGAATAGAACTCCACTTATATATACTGAATGAGAATACAACGGTATAAAAATTTACAAATGGATGGTGTGGATATCTCCTTGGTATTTGTCACTTTGCTTCTACTGTTGCTGAAAATATCAGGATTGTTTCTGAAAATGTGTTTGACTTTTGCTTTGTTTGATAAATGCATGTGAATTTGCTTTTCTCCTTTTGCTTTGCATGTGAACTTGCTTATCTCCTGAAATTTTTATATTTGCTTTAATGAAGAGCATGTGACTTCTGATGGATATTGGAGATTAGGATAATTTTGGTTTTTTCTGTCAGAAGGTTTTCAAGGGGCAACATTGCCATTTTTGAAATTATTTCTCCTTACGGTTAAATGAAAGTTTTCTAGAGTGTTTCCATTAGTTTTCCTCAATTGTTTCTCATATGCAGCTTCGCCAATCCAAACTCTCTGCAGGATTGCCTCAGCTCATAAATGGTGATGAACCTGCTTCCGTCGTTGTCGAACGACGACAGATTTTCCTCCCTCTCCAGCTTGTTCAAGTGCACCATCGCCGCCAGAAACTTACCGTAGTCGATCGTCTCCAGTTGTCAATCAAAGGGAAAAGATGAAAGGAGAGAGAGACCTTAGTCCGGGGGTTTGGATTTGGGTGGTGTGTCATCAGTTAAAAAGGAAAAAATATCCGGAAAAATGAAGAAAACTACTTGTGAACATCCAAAGGCCTCAAGGTACAGTACTGATAGTATATATCTGCATATGAAGCTTTGCTAAGAAAACTAGTTGTGAATCGACAACTCAACGGCATGAATTGCAGCAACAAACTATTAGAAGAAAGCGGGAAAATTACATTGACAAACAGCACTGATCCAAATGAGAAGGCCACACGGAACAGCTCCGATTCAACAACATAACTCAAAAGAAACTATTCAAAAAATTCAAGCGCTGAGCTAGCTTCAGCTACTAAAAGCATGAACACGGGCAAATTTCAATTTCGGCATTGTAGCCTACAATTCCGTGTCAGCTTTAATCTTCCGCCAAGAGTCCATGCTCATTTTTCAACTGAATTGCAAAAACCTTATGCAAGAACAGAACACACTTGTTGGAATTCAGCTAATGATCATCTTGCTAAGGAAATCAGCTTGCTCAGGAAAGTACTCCATCAATTCATCCTTGGTCACCCAGACAAAATCCTCGCACTTCCCAATGTTCAACTTGTTCGTTGCAATCACTTGAGACTTGAAAAAGAATTGCTGAATCGGGGAAAATGAAATTCTGATTAATATACAGGATTGACAGCAACACCAATATGTACTTTATCATTTATTGGCTGAAGCCAATACCATGTAAGAACGGACATAATTTAAAACAACAAACCTTAATATTCTCTGCTGTCTGTTCCATATGGCCCATGGGAGCATTTCCAACAAAGTACGTGTGTGACAGATCTCCCAAAACTGATTTTAATGCAGATTCTGCGCACTGAAAATAAACTGGATTTATGTAACCGAGAAATAAAAACGAAGAAACTACATGGGATTTTAGGAGGATAAGAAGACGATAAGTATATGGCATCTTATAGCAACCATCACCTTCCGCAGTGTCTCTTCAGACTGGTAAACTTTTTCTGGAAAATGCCAGACTGATTTTCCAGCAGATCCATCAGTGGTTCCGTAGAGAAGAAGATATAGTCTTCTGTCAAGGGCTCTCTGCAATGACCTAAAGAAAAAGAATCAACTTTTAACATTCAAGGCCTAACTACCAATAAAAATCACCGAAATGTCCTAAAGCTGGCAGTAAAGGACAATTGTATGTCTTCTAGCTCCCAACAGGGGTGTAGAAAAGGTTTTACAAAGAATATGAAGATCTCACAACATTACAAGCAATAAGAACTTTTTATGAGCTCCTTAACTTCAAACAAAAAACTGAAAAATATAAATTTAAAAAAGAGCAAGAAAAACAGATTCGTATAAAACATCATCAAAATTGTACTGCATACTTTTTATCATTCTTTTTGTCAGCTTCAGTGATCCGCGGAGCAGGTTCATAATCTATCTGGTAGTCACCTTTTCCCCTGTTCACCAATAGTAAGTGTCATGCTAGAGTGAAAACTTGTATTTGCATGTCTTGTGGGCATCAAGTGTGAGTAATGCTTACACAACAAACCAAAAAGTTGCTTATAAACTATACTTCCAGTTCTACCCATAAAATTAGTACAGAATAAATGAATTGGATGGTGATGCAAAACACATTTCCTCATATTAATATCAACACTATCCCTGTTCATTACTCTGAGACCCATGAAACAGAATCCAGTACAGAATGTATCGTCATTTCAAAGAACTTTCAATCAATAATAACCTTTTGAAAAACTAAAGACATTCCAATCAAACAGACCTAATATTAGGATAATTAGTTCAATTAAGAAGTTCTAATGTTTAAAGCTTAGTGATTAGAACAACAGAACGCCCATGATGTGTTTGCTACAGACAGTACAAGAAAAAGAAGCATGATGTGTTTGCTACAGACAGTACAAGAAAAAGAAGCACCGACATTTATACGGAATGTAGTTAGTTCTTTAAATAAGAACATGTGATATAGTTGCGATTAAATGAGTATATAACAACATAAACCTAGATATATGTGCCAATATTGCGATTAAACGAGAACAACGATAACCTTTGAAACAAACCTTACCTAGCATTAGACTTGTCTAAAAGCTCATCGGGATATATGCGCCGATATTGCTGTCGCCACCGGAACCTAAAAAACCCAACATGAGCCACTCATAACACAAATTTACATATATAATCAACAGAATAAACCACATTTTTACAATTTTAGGTACCCTAGTCAATATCTATCACCATATCACATTCATCACCCAAAACACCAATATTGAAGCCTTCAGTCACTTGCCCAGAACCCACCATCGCGGCTAAGAAAAGTAAAAATCGCCCAAACAGAGCAATTCAGGACAAAAAGCAAACTGAATCTGATTTACATGCATACACAAGAATGTATTGTCCCCAATGTTATGCAAATGTAAAGCTGAGCTCATTCCAGCTCAATTCAGCAAGGCCATCTATTTTGTACAGTAAATTAATCAATATTTTCAGTCCTTTCCACAACTTTCTGTACAACTAAGCCCTACCAACCCACTTTATCTAGTTAACTTTCTCGCATTTTCTGAGCAACCAAACAGAAAATAAACAAGAAAAACTTAGAGAGAGAGATTAAGAAGCAGACTTACGCGAATTCCTGATACGCATAAACGACGGGGTCGATTTTGGGAATAACAACCGGCAGCCTCTCGAAGAGCACGGACGCAACGATTTTGTCGGAGGAAGACAATGAGGTGGAGGAAAACCCTCGGCCTCTGCCCAGAGGGCCACGCAATATTGTTATCGTCCGCTGCATCCTGTATCAGAATTTCAACCGGAGATTTTCAGGAAAAGCTCTTTCTAAAACCCTAAATTCTCTGCAGCCATTATAAACAATGAAAAAGGGCCTGCTACTGCTGAAAATTACAAAAATAGCCATTATAAATGTGAATAATAATTTATATACTAGAGGAGAAAGTGCACTGCATGCGATGTTAGGCTCGTGCTTTTAAAATAATTTAAAACGTTTTCATGAAATATTATTGGAACGGGAGATAAATTTTATGTCCTTGTACTTTCCGTGTTCTTCTGTTTTATATGATCACGATTAAGTCACGTTAGCATTTTATATTATTTTTTTTATAGAGATAATAACACAAAATGAATAATAATATAAAATATTGACGTGGCTTAACCGTGACCACACAAACAGCAGAACACCAGAGGACACGGGAAGTGGGAGAGCAGAGAATCTGCCTCCATTGAAACCTTGAAAAAACACTTGAAGTGTTTCTTTTAACTTGTGCTTCTTACAGAAAGCATTTTAAGTGTTCATGGAACCCAAAATCATTTTATCTAAAAGCACTTTTTGTCATTTTAAATAGTTCGGTAAATAACGAGCATGCAATCATGAACACAAACACTGTAACAAAGACTTGAAACCCTCCACCTTCAAGAGAAGAAGGTACTTTCGAACACTTACGTTATACGCTTTTACACTATTTCGAAGCAAAAAATATATGTTGCTCTGGAATGTAAGATATTTTTAATTTTTTAACTATTAGATCTTTATTTTTGTGCTTTTTATCTGATACTCGTGGAATGTGGAAATCATAAGCAAACTCTTTGTTTGATTAATGCTCGTATAGGTCTTTTGACTTGGGCATGTGGCCAATTGAATTTCTCTAATACGCATAGTGCACATTTAAATTACACATCTAAGTAAGATCTATTCAACTTTGATTTTGTTAAGTCAAACAATTTAAAGTAATGACATTTATTTGATTGTGCGACCTAAATGTACATTGGAAAGGCCGTTTGTGGCCAAGTGCCACAAATATTTGGGCTGCCTTGCGGGCCAGCGTAATTGGATTTGTTTCTCTCTTACCTTGCCTAGGGCTTTTGGACTTGTGAGGTTATTCGGGCTCCTTCAGTCTCCGTTGAGGGGGATGAGTATCAACAACAAATATTCGTAAAAATTTACCTCATTTCTATTCATTTGTATTTGTTTTTGGGACAAACGAAAGCATTTGTGGTGATTCAACCTGTACCAAAGTGCATAAGCATGATTGCATTCTGTAGTTACGGTAAAGCACCATCTGCATTTGTATTTGTTCACCAAATTCTATGATTAGCAAAACTAATACAGTTAAAATAACAATTAGGCTTTTTAGCTAAAATGGTCCATAAGATTTGTATAATACATCACTTGGTCTTTGAGATTTGAAATCAATAGAAGTGGTTATCCACCATGAATCATTTTGGTCATTCAATGTAAAATTATGTTAAATAAAGATCAAAATGACAAATATACCCTCAATTTAATAAATAATGGGCCAAAATGATTTGACAAAAACTAATGGTATTTTGATCATTTTATTCTTATTTAATGGAGATTTTTCAAGGAATGGCCAAAATAATTGATGGTGGACAAATTCAATGACCAATTCTGTTGATTTCAAATACTAAGGATCAAAATGAAGAGTTATGCAAATCTCAAGGTGTTGTAGGCATAATTTACTGAATGATTATGGATGTCATAGAGAGAGGGGTGCGGCGACAATAGAGAGAAGAAGAGATCGATGTGTAATTGTGAGGTGTATTCTATTCCACCCCCATTGTGCCTTTATTTAAGTAGTAGGGAACGTTAATTCCTTACCCTTTTAGGATTACAACTCTTAATAGGTAATCAACTCCTAATAGGAATATAAGAGATATTCCAAGATATACTATTTTGGATAAAAAGCCTAAAAATTAACAAATAACTACTCATTTCTTTTTGCCAAGGAATAAGCTGCATTGCAAATTGTTGTTTTGGCACCCATGATGGTTAGTGTCTTCTTCTTCAACCCACTACATCTCGAGTTCAAACCCTCCACCCCTTCTTAGAGCCGCACATTCAATCATTGACAAAAACAGGATTACGATGATGGGGTTGCGTATATGTGGCATTTGTTAAAATCTTGCCAAGTAAAAGCTGCATGGTAAAACCTCAAACCAAGAATAATACCAAAATCTACGTCAATATAACTCAATACAGGTTTTCACTGCTGCGAACGGATTTTGTGCGTATGGCTTGCACATGACCCAATTGAGTCTAATGTTACCATGACGACACTCCAACAACAACAAGAAGAAGTCAAAATCCGGCCTTGCACAACCAATGGCTTTGTCGAAACACTGTCGTTGGATTGTTGAAGTATCATTAGCATTGTTGTGGCGTCGTACATGGTTATTGTTGGAGTGTCGCTATGACATCTTTAGACCCAACCAGGTCATCCCAACCCATGCGCGCACGATTTGTTGCGCAGGAGAGAAAATATGTAAGATAACTGAGAAATCTAGCTGTTGGATATGAAACAGACAAGGACAATTGTACCAAGTTGTTCAAGGCAGAGATGAAATCAGTAAAGAAACGATACTTATATCAATCAATACGATACACTGTTATTCTATTTGAACCAACGTATTCTCCATCATTAAGTACATTAAGTAACAAAAATACACATTTAGAGGAAACAAAAAGAATCGAAAAACGCTGTGTCCCATGCACAAACGCTAGAACACTTCCGTCACCTTGCTTGCGAGAACTCGTTCCCTTCTTTCGATGTATCCAAACGGGAACCAACCTGCTTTGCCTTTGCATTCGCCTTCCGCCCAACCGTTGTTTGTCACCTGTAGAAAGAACAAAACATAATCAACCTAGAAACTCGCATCAACAATAATGCACTACAATAATTTAGGCATACGCCTTCCTTCTCGTTTGATTGTTTTATTTATTCAACACAAGCAGCAGACACGTGTGCAAATAAAGTAACAAGAACTGCAACCTGCAACCTGGATTCACTGACTTGCCTCAGATGACAGGCATCTGAAATCTGCAAAAACCAACCGGATCAAGCCTTATTGTTGCAAGGTTTAATTGTTCTCAACCCAACATAAAGTGGATCCAGTTGGTATGTATTAGTTATCACAATTAAAACGATAGATCGTGCTCATTTTTCCATTTAGATTATCTTAGGTTGGTCCAATCCAAGCCCTGGGCCAACCCGAATTCAGAATTTAAGGATCAAGGTAGTTGAAATATAACATCTAAGTAAGTTGTAAACCTTTCGCACAACAACATAATCGCCAACTGACAAACTGAGCTCTATGTCAGACACAGCTTGATATGTAAACATAACCTGCAATAAATTGACAAATAAACAACACAAATGAACAGCCTTCAAGTGCAGCGGTTGCATCATACAAGCAATTAGAATTCAGAAATTTCATTGATTACTAACCTCCCCTAAGAAGTAATCCATGCTGTTCGACGATCCATTATGTGTTTGAGAAGCATATATGCCGTTAACTTCTTCATAAGATGGAGGTGGAGGCATGGTGGTTTCAACAGTAGGGCTAGGAGGTGCTTCAATCCGTTGTCGTTCTGATACCATCTATCAATATCAGAAAAAAACACATTACCGAAAATCATCAATTGACACAGAAATAAAAAATGGGATTTTGCATAGTTGAGAAAATTAGTTTATTTGGGAGGGGGGTGCAACCTCTCCTTCAAGTTGATCAAGTATCTGAAGGATCCTCTGATGATAAGTACGCTCTGCCTCAACCTTCATTCCAGAACAAAATTGACAAGAAGAAAGACATTTAGATAAGAACAAGAAGAAAGTTTAAACATTAATTCCCAATAAATAACACGTAAACATTTACTTAGGCTTAACATATTTAACTCGAAATATATATTCACAAAACTTGTACTACCATGGCAATGAGTCGCTGGAGTGTCAACCTCTGTTGTTGAGCCTCAACAGCTGCCATTGCTGCAGCAGCTTCCTTCCCTAATATTGCCATATTTGACTTCAGATCTTGCAGCTTCGACTCTGCAGCTTCCAGTTTCATAACATTTTCTGAATTTCCTGGTGTTTCCCGCACTTTTGCTTGGCGTTTGTAAACTTCAATAGCCTGTCTAGGTTCAAAAGAACGCACAATGACATACTTGTACAAGAAATCCACCAGATGAATTAGCTTTCACCAATTTGCATGAATAGAAGGTGCACCAGTTGACCCACACTGATTCCAGTATATAATATTGTTGTGGGAAGAAAACACTCAGAAAGTCTCTGGTAAACACAGATTAAAGATACCTGAGCTTCAGCTTCTTGTCGCATTCTATCATAACGTTGAGCAAGATGCCGAGCATCCTCCAGTGGAGCCCCCATTACCATTGCTCTTAATGGCTCTGCCACCTAATAGTATTTTTAAACACCGTGTCACACAAACTTAACCTCTGATAGCAGTAAGAAGGAATGAACGATTTCAAATTAAATCATACAAAGGTATTTACAAAGTAAAGGATGACCGAAATAAAATGTCAAGAAGAACAAAATGTACTTTAAGCATATAATCAATGTTGGATGTGCAAAATGAGCTTGGATGATGCCTTTTGGAAATTTAATTTTGGAGGTGGAATGCGGTAAAGATTAAACTAGGAGAACAGAATCTAAACAGGATATAGACGTCAATAACATCCTCTGTTCTACCCACCAGTAAGGTATGGCTTTGAGGTTAAAGAAATTGGAACACAACAACCAAAAGAAAACACTAGAGACTGCATCTCATGAAGTTGTACCAGAAATATTGTGAATGGCAGGAACATGGTGGAATGCAACAATTTATTAATGCAGTATCCCTGTACAAAGAATGACGTAGACTGTTGGTTCTATAAATCTACAAAATCTTAGTTGCCATAAGAATTTCCTTGGCACATTTAGTCAGAAAATATCTCAGAAGAGAAAAATAACTTGTTTTGTCATATCTAGTGTAACTAAAGTAAACAACTAAACATAACAAAGCTGCCAATTTGAGTGCTTCATTCTACATAAGTTTATGCATGGAAAGCTCTTGATGCAACAACTTGGGTTCACTATTGTCACAAAGTTGTATACAGAAGAAGAGGTAGAATTTTGTATCTGAATCCACCCCCTCTTCACTTGTCTAATAAACGGATTCTAACATTAAACCTGGGATAATTAAATTTAAAGTTTTCTGAGCAACTGTATAGTCCAACCCCCTACGGCCAAAAAGAAAAAATGCATTACAATTATCACGCAAATAAATTATAAAATCAGTATGAAAATGTATTACTCATTCCACCATTTCAGAAACATATGCAAAAGTCGTATCTATAGAATTATGCATCTAAGTGAAGAAAATTTTGTCACACCTGTGTACCAAGAGCTTTCAACAGATTCCCCCTCTCCTTCTCCATTTGAGCACGAGCTCGCCCATAGCTTAAGGAAGCTCTTGATAATGTACTTCCACTAGTACACGTATTTTCAGCACCATATTTCCTACTATCTTCTGACAACTTCGTTCCTATCCAATAATTAAGGTTATGGTTTTTAATATGAATATTAGGCCTTGTGAAATCAGCTTTGAGCTTGACAAGTGACATAAGTTACGAACTCACCTATTTCAACTTGTTTGGACCCGGTGACAATATATCCCTCCACACCACGAACAATATCCCTTTGATAATGCTACAACATGAATTAAAATTTCTATAAGTAGAGGTAAAAACATTAACTGAAATTAGAGGAGGCAAGAAAGGAAGTAGGCCACCTTGCCGGCACGTGTTGATATGTAAAGCTTTTCAAGTTTCTGATGCTGCACGAGTTCTGCCTCATCAGTTACTAAATTATCTGAACCTCCGTATCCTCCAGCTCCAAACTGCTTGAGGACAGCCTAAAATAAAACGAAAAGTAATCAGATTGTCTGTTACACTTAAATGAAAATGAAATGTAAGTAAACCTTTGTTACAACAAACATACACTCAAGTTTAGCCATGTTATTTGTTCACTTAAAAACATCGTTAATAACAGAGAAGGATGGAAATATACGGGAGCTTCAAATTGATAGATAGTCGTTGAAGATACACCATGTACTTTTTTGGTACATGTGTAGGAATATGACCACATGAACAGAAAACGTGACATGAAAAATAAAATTACAACATAAACTGAAATCCCTTAACACATCGTTAGCACAACTTTCTTAAATGGTTAATAGTTTTCCAGCTGCACTTTAGACACCAAGGTAATCAGTGTGCTGCCATGACCATCTGTAATGTGCCCATGATCAAAACACATTGCCACCCAATTTCTTTAAGGGCACATTGCCATGTAAAACATAAGAAGAACACATTTACTTATCATGACCTGCATCCCATAAAACACACTTCTAGGCTACAATTATCCGAGATATGGAATAATAAACGTATTAAAATATTCTACCGAAATCTTCTGCTTGCAATCCTCCACAGACACATTTCTCAGTTCACCAATGAAGCTTCCAAGATCAACCATCAGATTCCAAAGATGTTATTGGAGCAATACATTGAGGCGTTAAACATACTAACAACATTACGTTTCATTGGATGAATAAGCTTGACCTGCATCCCATAACACAAACTCTAGGCTATAATTTTTTAAGGGGTATGGACCAAGAACTGCAGTAAATTGTTCTACCCATATCTTCTTTTTGCAATCCTCCACATATCATTTCTCAATTCACCAAATGAAAATCTCAAAATAAACCATCAGATTCCAAGAAGGTTATCGGAGCAATGCATCGCCTATCCTCATTACATATTACACCAAATTTCGGTTGCATATCGAATCTCAATCAACAAAATTCATAAAAGATTAAGACTTTGAAAAGCAAATGCATTGCGTTGCATCACACCATGCGAAGTGAATCAAGAATCTCAAACCCAACTGAGATAAAAGCATTGCCAGCAGAACAAGATTGCAAATTTCACCAAGAAAAAAGAAAGAGAAAAAGAAAAGACTTGGAAAAAATGAAAAATTGAGCTAACACAGCGGGGAATTAAAATTTGGTAACAAATGAGGCATCAAATATGGATTCAGGACAGGGATTTAGAGATTGAAAGAGATTGAAATAAAAATGGATCTGGTGGGAATTAGGATTGTGGGTTGAGGGTACCTGTTGCTGCCTGGCGACCTGTTCGCGAAGCCGGGTGGCTTGCTTTCTGATAGCTTCCATTCAAAACTGAAGGGCCAAATCTGGCGAGTGTTTGAGGTCTCCACCAACTGAATTTGTAAGAGAGAGAGAGAGAGAGAGAGAGATGAAGGCAGGCAGGCCGGCTTCGGTTTCATATAAAATGGTAGGGAATTGCTTTGATGGAGCTGTTTGAGCTTTTTTTTTTGGTCGTGTGCCTGCAGACATTTCACCTATTTGAACTCAGATTTGTTTTATATTTCAGGGGCTTATTCGGGATTTTGAGAAATTTTACTTCTTTTAATGAATTTAGAGGTACTCAGTTGGGATTTGAAGTGACTCTTTGAAAGTCAATAAGTATTCAATCAGAATTTTAAGATAATTTATTAAAATCCTTAGAAATCATTGTGTATTCAATTAGAATTTTAAAGAAGTTTACAACATTCCAGGTGTATTCAATTAGAATTTGAATTTAAAGAATTTGGAAGAGTTGAAGAATTAAAGGGAATTATAGAGATTTTGTAGTGTATTTTAAGCATCTGCAAATCTCACATCTTCCCATGAGATTTCGAGGTAATTGAATTAAAATTTTACATGGAAACTCTACAAATCAGTTAAACTCCATTAAAATCTCTCAAATTCCCAATTGAATACACCCTCTTAATTTTTTAATATTTTGAATGTGTTGTTTATATAGATGGAATCCAAATGACAAAAATAGGAATGAAATTAACTTTGTAATTAACATGATCATCATTTGCCATTTTTCCATTTAGGACTGCATCTGATGGTAATTTTCTTTATTCGTAAGTAATAAGTCTTAGGTGTGATTCTTGTCAAAAATAAATTTGAACCACATTATTGCTAGTCCCCTCAATGTAGATAACATCTTATGTGTATTTGAACTAACCTAAATAATAGATTAATTTAAACTAATCAAACTCACAAGTTCACGAATCAATTGTAATAATATATGCAAATACGAGGTCGATCCCAATTGTTTTAATACCAATTTAACTGATTTATCACGCTACACTTTCTTAAACAAACAAAGGATAAATTGAATTGAATAATTGAGTAAAAACTATACTTAACAAGAATAAGAAAAATAATTAATTAAAATAAACACACGACACAAGATAACATAAGGTTATGAATTCACCAATAACAATCCTATTTACTTTTCCTAGAGTCAACTACTATCCAATTACCATGTCAATGTTAAAGGTTGTTCTTTCTAAGGTATGGATCAATCCATGATCAGACAACAACTCGTGTATCTCTACATGATAATTCTATCCTATTAGTTAGGCATACAATTAAACACATAAAAACCCATTACCCATAGAAGAATCGTGTCAACCAAGTAGGACTAGCTTGATACTAGTTTTCCTCACTAGTTTGTCTACTCTTCTTAATCTTAATTGCAATAAACCTAATTGATTGGTCATCTGCATAGATTTATCTAAATGTATGGATGCAAAATTCCTAAAGTTGATCAGTCATTAGAAATCCGAATCTAGAATAAATTACACACAAAGTTTAAGAATATAACATGGCATATAATCGCATAAGAATTAACAAAGTACTTCGCAAATATTCTTATCATGGTTTCATCATAAACCTTAGAAAATAACTTAATTACACATAGAAATAAAAAAAAAAAAGATAGAACCAGGAGTCCGTGGCAAAGTACATCCCTAAGCACTTCTTCACAAGTTGCAGAGATGATGAACGGTAGTATGGATGTGGGGTGATGTCGAGATGATGCTCTAGAGAGAGCTTAGGACACCTTATTTATACTAGAAAAACCCTAAAAGGTTTGGGAGAAACTCTCCTAAATAAAACGAACTCCTAAACAATTAATGACACTAACTAGGAAAGAATCTTTCTTAGCTTGCGAATACGTCATATGTCTTGTGCGCCAAATTTGAAGTGAATTTATCTTCTGGAAAATTCCATAAAAATATGAGAAACGTAGCTTTATCTCTTAACTTTCCAAGTGTATAGCGTAGGCCACTAGGAAAAATCGGGAAAGCCTTCAAATCATCATTCCCCTACAGCTGCGCAGTTTTGACGGAAAAACAACTTCTACGGGATTGATTTGTAAAATTGGAATGAATGTCTCCATGGAAAATTATGAAATTCGGATATAACGAGCTTCAGCCTCTTAGCTTCCTTCTCCAATTGGCATTGCACCAAAACTCTTTTGGAAAGTCGAATTATCACCAAAAATGTTCTAAGTGTGCAGATTGGCCAAAATTAAGGAAAGGAAAGTAATAAGGCTTTTTTATAATCAATTCCTGAACAAAATTTAGGGATAATTAACATGAAAATATGATAAATAATGCACCTATCAGATGGTGATTGTTGTGGTAGCTAATTTTCGGCGTCTTCGATCTTGACGAAAATGTAACTACAAAACAATCAACACATTTGATCAAAGCCTAAAGCCTCATACACTCAAGTGGAGTGGGGTGAGGGAGAGGGGTTGGCCAATGGATCTTCGATGCCTAAGTTAGTTTCTCTGAGAAAAGTGAGTGTTCAGAGCCTGTATGCATAGCAAAAACCTTACCAAAATTTGGTGAAGACGAGGTATATAGAGAAGGAGGTGGCTGGCCATGGGGTTAGAGTTTCGCCGTACACATGACAGCATCCTATTGGTCAAGGTGTGTCATCTGTTGGATGATGAATAAAGAATATTCCCCAAGATATTAATTAGGAGAAACTATCTTGGGATAATGCTGGGAGTATCCCTAATTGATTGTGATAAAGATTCATTACTTGATTGAGTTGACCTTCAATTAAAAATGTATTAAAGATATGATTCAGTAATTAACTTTATCTTTAATACCTTGAGTTTTCCATGCCATGAGCAGTCAACTGCTTAGACCTTCAAGGATGCTGAGCTGCGCATAAGAGTATCTGAGAAACATGCCCATTTGGTGAGGGCAATCTTGTCTTAAGGAAAAGTCCACATGTCGTCTTCTAGATTTTTGGAATTATTTCTGGCTCCACAAATGCTCGCACACCTGCTGGACTATAAGCAGAAAAAGGCAGTAGGTGTAGAGCTTCCAAGCTATTTAGGCATGCATAGAGTTTTTTCCCAATTTGATGTAGATTTTCCACTTCGTTTTGAAAACAGAGTCTTCATGGAAAAAGGAAGCCAATAGCCACCAAGACTTATTTATCCCTACAAGAAAGAGAGAAAATTTTCATCCCTATAAAAAATAAAAATAAAATTAAAAAAAAAGAAAAGGCTAGAGGATATAGCAAACATTTCCCCTTGTTTTCTTCTTTGCTTGCCCTGCGAAGAATTGATCGTCGTCATTGTTTTTCTTCTCCGTGCTATACCAAGGTAAGAAAAATTAAATTTTCTTTTTTATTGATTTTTTTGGAGCCTTAGGGCTCGTTGAAATGGCTCAAAGGGGCCAAAGATGGTGTTAGCGAAAGCCACGAGGCTACTGTGCAAGTAGGTAGCACAAGGAGCTATTGCAGATTGTGTGGCATGGCTAGCTGGCGTGGAGCAAGAATTCGCCTTAGCTCTGGCCAAGGAAAATGGCGTGCTAGGGCGCAAAGCTTAAGCTAGTGCAGCCAGGGTTGCAAAAAAGGCGTAGGGTTTCATTGGCATGTTAGCCTTCTTGTTGGATCTTCAGTTGGGAAGAAGTTTTTCTGCTGTTCGTGAGGTTTTGCTACTTCTGGAAAGCTTGACATCAACCTATTTCCAACGTCCGAATCCAGAGATAGAGTGAAGTATCCATTTATAGCTGAGTGTGGATCAGTTTTTGAATGGCTAGCCGCTACGAGAAGTGGGGAGAAAGTTTGTCACTTGGAAACGTGGAATTGGCCGTTAAAGAGGCGTCAAAGCCTGCTCCTTCTACTGTTGCCACTTCTGTGTTGGTTGCCAAAAGGAAGGGAATTGCTTGAGTTTTCTCAGCTACCAAAGATGGAGCAGTTGAGGATGAAGTTGTCAAGATCAGAGTTGCTGAATATGAAGTGTTGGATGAGAAAACTGTTAAAGTGGCTGCTAAAGGCATAATGGCTACTGAAAAACCAAAGATCATCCAAGCTGCTAATGAGCAATCTGCTTTGTGTAGCTTATGTCGTATTTTGGCGACCTTCGTGCAAGTTTATTGACTTGCTAGAAATTTAATAGATTGCTTTCTTTGTTTTACTCCATCATTGTTTTTCTTGAAACTTTGCTTACTTGAAACGTCTTGCAAAACTTTTTGTCATAGGACCGTCGGTTGGGCACACTGCTTTGAAAAAAACAGACGATCCCACGTAGTCACTATGGCTGTGACCCTTGGCTTCTTGAGGTGTTGAGCTGTTGAGCATGTCGTGACTTATTGGCCATTGCCATGTTGGTTAATTTGTCTTTGAATCTTTGTTCCTTTAAGCTGAGTAGCCTACATCATAACATGATAAAAATATGTGGGACATTAAAATCATTAACTAATCACATTAAAAGTGTGTAGCTGTGTAAAAATTCATGGATGTTGAGGAATTAGTTTACACTCTCGCATTAGAGAGCAAACCCAGATGGGTGTTGGAGAATTAATATACCTTATCGTGTTGGAGAGCAAACCCATATGGGTGTCAGAGAATTAGTTTACCTAATCGCACTGAAGAGCAAACCCAGATGGTCGTTTGGCGATTAGCTTATCATCTCACATTAGAAAGTAAACCAGATAGGTGTCGGGAAATTAGTTTAACCTTTTGCGCTAGAGAACAGACCCAGATAGGTGTTGGGGAATTAATTTATCCTCTCGCGTTGGAGAGCATACGCAAATGGGTGTGGGGGAATTAGTTTATCCTTTTATTCTAGATAGCAGACCCATATGGATGTTGGGAATTAGTTTATCTTCTCACACTGGAAAGCAGACCCAAGTGGGTGTCGGGGAATTAGTTTATCCTCTCGCGTTTGAGAGCATACCAGATAAGTGTCATGGACTTAGTTTACACTCTCGCATTGAAGAGCAAACCTAGATGGGTGTTGAGGGATTGGTTTACCCTCTCGCACTAGATAACATATGTGACGACCTGCCCCTAGTTTTACAATTTTATTAATTTTAAAAGAGTGAATTTACGAAAATGCCTTTATAGGCGAGAATGTTGACTTTAGTTGACCAACGAGTCGTGAGACGTATGTAACATTCTTTTAGCATATCCTCGTAGTGCTCGTCACTACGAATGCGTGGGTGCATACGGAATTGAATTTGGAGCTACCACGAAGATTTTATGGACTTACGAAGTTCAAGGGCATTTTGGTAAATTCATTATTCAAGATAAACACCCTTCATTATTTTATTAATTTTTATGTGTGGATTTTTTGCATGATGGGACCCACCCACATGGGTCTCCTATCACCCTTGTCCTCGTGTCTTTCTTCCCTAATTCCCAGATCTTTCTCTATCATTTTTTGTCAAAGACTTATCACTTTCTCCCATCTAACTCTCTCTTCACTTTCTTTTTCCCTCTGTAAATACAGAGACTACCATCACCACCACAACTCCGGAAAGCTTCACTGAATCGCTACCTAGTTGCCACTACCTGTCATCCTTCCCAAAACTCAAATTCAAGAGGGCTTGAACTCCCTCACCTCTGCAACCTCACCCTCTCCCATTTCCCTAATCATTTTTTCTCTCTCTCTGTAACTATGAACGGCCAAGAGGCTGAGACCACCACCATGACTGCTCCAACTAGCCACATCAATGGATTTCATCATCCTTCTGGACAAGGAACTAGGACTTTAAGTTGCGAAGTCAAACCAGCCATGGAACATGCGTAGTACAATGGTTATATCACTGTTCATTCCCTCATCCTACCATGGTGAACCTCGAAAACCATAAATCCTTCTTGTTTCGAAGTGTTTATAGTGTTAATCTTAAAATAGTGGTTGGATGATGATTTAATGCAGGAAGTAACCTGGGAAAATTTTCCCAAATTTCTGGAAAACTAAGAACCGTGGCCATCCAACCACTTTCAGGCCAAATTCTCGGCCAACCTCAACCACAATGAGGCTTCCAATAGGTATAGGTCGATTTCTTACACTTCTACCTTCAAGTTAGTTTTTGTATCATCGAATTTGGTTAAGAAATAAGCTCGTTTCAAGCTCAGGAAGTTGAACCTGCAAACGCAGGCCTTCGTGAGGAAGGCGAGTACTGTTGTACTCATAGGCATGTGGGAAGCCATAGATTGGTGGTGCATGTGGCGGCGCGTGGGGGAACCCAAGGTCTTTTCTTAGGTTCCTCGACGTGTCGAACCCGAATCTGCCCTTCGTTTTCCTAAATTCGATTACATAAATGGTTAGTACGTTACGTATTTACATAAATGGTTTCGTTTCTAGGAAAAATGCATCGCAAGGACTCTCGACGCTACGAGGCAGGTTCGACTCAACGACATGATTTATGAGTGGGTATTTTCTTTGATATATATATATATATATATATATATATTGGTTAGTTTCCATATATATATATATACATTTATTAATAAATCCTCTATGTGATTACCATGATTAAATTAACGTTTATAAGAAATGCTTTATTGTTGGGAAATGATGAAATAATCCAACGGGATGCACATGTAAACTTACTATACGATGATTCCTTAATTATATTTATGGTCATGAATAGTGTTATATCAAATAGAATTGCTGAATTACTCTGGCATGATTATAGTTGCGGTAACTGCTTATCGTTTATTGCACCAATGTGAGTACTCGCCCGGGCCAGGGCCAGGGCCAATCTTGCACGTGTATGTGCACATC
The DNA here is from genome assembly GCF_041283825.1 of Pyrus communis. Lineage (NCBI taxonomy): Eukaryota > Viridiplantae > Streptophyta > Magnoliopsida > Rosales > Rosaceae > Pyrus > Pyrus communis. Next base: position 5,544,902 of record NC_142574.1, on the reverse strand, counting down.
GCACCGTACGCACACTTTGAATCCATTGTAGGTGCCAGTCATGTCCTAGATTGCTATAGGCAATTAAGACTCGTATGTGTTGCGCATAGCGCCAGTCTTCATGTGGTTGTTGTACTATAGCGTATATCATCGTTACACCTAGTCCTGTTCATGTCAGAATAACTCTTCATGAACTTGTGTGTCAGCATGTGTCGATGCACACTTGCTACGATATGTTTGCTTATGTGAGATTATACGATTACGGACGTCATGCACTTGTTTACGAAATATTGTACCGTATTAAGCTCTTGAGATTTTGCAGACTACGGTAGGTATTTTCTTACTATACGTAGTATGTATATTTTGAAAACTATACTTGTTTTACGGTGAGGGGTTATTATGTTTTCGAAATGGTTTAACAAAACTTTATTTTCAGGCCCACTCACCCTTATTTTTTGCCCCTCCAAGTTTTAGTAGCTGAGCTTTCGTATCGATGAGGATTCTTGACAAATATTGATATTGGAGATTACCTTCAATGGTATAATTCTCACTGTACTTTACTGTACTTTACTTTTGCTCTGACATCACGTGTGAAATGGGTTCATTCTCGCTCATCAGCGCACTCTTAAAATTAGGCACTTTTAGGTTTAAATTTATTCACATATTCCACTACACCACACCACACTTTATGGCTTCGTCACCTTCCAGGTGTCGGCCAATACAACTTGATTCGGAGTCCAAGTGGATATTTCGGGTCGGGATGTGTCAACATACCCAGAGAAGTGTCAGGGGTTTGGTTTACCCTCTGACATTAGAGAGCATGAAAGTCGTTATGAATGCAGGTGAGGAAAGTTGAACTATTAGACAACTAAAATAATCCTCAGCCCCTAAGGTCTTGTTTGGCAATTTACTTGAGACTTCGAACTACTTGTGGAATCTGCATAAGAATGTAAGTGGGGAGCACCTTAAGCTGCTCTCAGACATTCTCTAAGTATTCTGCACTTATTGGATGTTTTGTCGTGTGCTTTCTTAAGCCTTGGTTGGTGATTAATTGAGAATTTGAATGGATTGCAAGCTTCTTCACGGATAAATCTTTCACTAGCAAGGGACTACTGGTTAAAGCCTCGTGTTCTGCTTCATCGTTGGATGCTTTTGAAGCTTAATATCACGAGCCTGATCGATGCGACTAAGAGTTACCTATAATAGGTTGGCATGCCTGGGAGCTACGGGGTAAGATCGGCATAGCTGGGAGCAGTTGTGTAAGATCAAGGATGGCCAGCCACTGCAGAGTGTGGAACAAGGACTGGCTTAGGTCAAGTTATGCGTAGTTGGAGAAGTTGATGCACTAGGTCTGCGATGTTCTGCCATTAGCGATGTTCTCCCTAAGTGTTGAAGTGTCTGGTGTTATGAGAGCAAGACTTACCCCCTGGTCCTTGATGGTTAGAGAGACTATCCTACATGTTGGGCTGATGTGTTCTTCTGGTACTTGTCTGCCCTCTGCGGGCCATTAGGTTGAGTTGTTGTGTTCATCGCAGCATAAGTAATCTTTGCATTCGCCAATGTATGTGGGTTGGTTTTGTTTGCTTGATCTTGTTGATAAAAGGTAAGCTGCTCATACGAGCTGCGTCTTTTTTTAGAATGCTTTATCAATGGTCCTGATGCACCCAAATTTGTGCGGTTACTCGGCTAGGAGCCTTTGTACTTCATTTTGGATTTGCCTTTCCAGCAGAATTTCTAACTGCCCCCGACATTAACCTAATGGTTTTTGCTGCTCTTTTTCTTGTCTTGCTTGTCTATGTTGTGGTGGCGTTGCACGTAATTTGTTTCTTGTTGGTGAACGGTGATGCTCACTATCATGTATGTTTTGGTCTGCCAGATGAACTTGAGCCGGACTACTCTTGTGTTTCCCTCTATCTGTCGTGTTGCCTCATCCGATGCTTACTAAGAGGAATTCCTTACGGGCCTAGCCGTGAGTGGACGTTTCACCTGGAATGTCTATAATGCTCGTTGAAGTGTGGACACAACCATGAATGTACGTTGACTCGAAGGCTAAGTCGAGAGTGTATGCTACCAAAACCCATGGTTCGTGGCTGGTTGAGTGGCTACTTGCCAGGACATCGCTAGAAAGAGTCATGAACATCTGCCATTGTCTTCCTTTGGGACACTTCACTTTGGGCTTGCTGCGTCTCAATATGTTCCAAGAGCTGAATCACTAAGGTCATTTATTGTGTGAGGGTACTCGTCAAATCTGCGACTTGCCGAGAAACAAGTGTTGATCGCCATTTAGGGTGGAAGAGCTTGGCTGATAGGCATCTCTATGAGTGGTGGAAGTGTAGTGAGCTGCAGGTGCAAAACTCGAATCATTCTTTGAGTCAATTTTAGTATTTGGCTAAAAAGAATTTAAACTTTTTCTTCTAGGCCGACCATATTTTCCTTTCCAAATGAAATAATAAGTGGTTTAACTTTTTCCTTGGCCAAATTGATAATTCTCTTAGGTCGGGGTTTGATTGAGGTTGAAGTGAAAAATTGTCGACCTTTTGCCCTAACTATATTTTAAATGAAATTTATTTCGCATCTCTTTATGGGAATTAAGAAATTTTTTTTGATTCCCATGCTCTTTTATTTTTCTCACACTGTTGAATGGTTTTCTCCAGTTGCATTCAGATCTCGTCCAATCAACTGAGTTGAGTAGGATTAGAATATGAAATATCATATTAACTTTGTATTTTAGCATTAAGTCCCATTGAGCATGCCAAAATTTTGGCCCTAGAAACTACTTAGCCTATGTGACGCGCGGACTGAATAGCTAATGAGCTAACTTGTCATTTTGGTGAATGCGGGCGTGCCAACTGGCCATCGAACTCGGTTGGTGAGTAGAATGAATGTGGTAGTGTTGTGGAATACGTTTCTAACTTTTGTATCTAAGCAATCACGACCAAGTAAGGAACACGTCTCGGCCTCTAGGTTTATAGCCTAAAAATAAGGTAGCTAGTTTCTGTGAAGTTCAAATAAGGCTTGACTTTCAATGTCTTGAACACTGAGTAACTTGGTAATACCTAAGGCTAATAAGATGACATCTTCTGGTGAGAAGGCCGAAGACTCCTTGCCGAAGAGACTTGGATGGGTAATTAGTCGAACTTGAAGCAGTGTTGTTACTCCAAACTAAAGATGCTCCTTAATCGCCTGATTCTGCAACTCCAGTGTTGTTAATCCAAACTGAAAATATCACTGATTGTCAACACAATGATGTTAATCCAAACTGAAGATGTATTGATGAAGTTAGAGAATTAGTGTTTTAAGAGGATTTTGCATAGAGCGAGAATTTGCGTAAAACGTTTGTGTGTTGAGTTGAAGGTCCCTTTTCGTTGCACTATCTCTTTGTATTTATGGTAGCGTTTGGTACGCGGGACGGGACGGAACAGAGTGGGACGAGGCGTTCCGTCCCGCGTTTGGTGCGCCTAAAATGAGTGGAACGCGCTGTTCCACGGAACATATTTTGGATGATTTTTGGTTCCACACCCCCACCCTGGAACGGGTTGTTCCACGTCTATGGGACAGAAATTTCCAATATTTTAAGACAAAAATGCCCTTGGTCTTTTTCAAAATTTACAACTTCAAAATCAGTTAACAAACCCTAAAAACAAAATCTCTTCTTCTCAGCCGTTTCTCTTCACCTCTGCATCCCTTCGCAACCTTCCTGCTCATCTTCATCCCTTTCCACTTCGCAACCTTCCTGCTCATCCGCTGCCAAACCCTAACCACAAAACCCGCCTCCACCGCCTCCGACTTCGTCCGTACCCTCTCCACCGCCGCCGCCGTCGCCGAAACCTACGATGACCCAGATGGAGTTTCAATGAAGGGGGTCAAAATTTCTGGCCAGCCTCTGTACCTGGACATGCAGGCCACGTCGCCGGTGGACCCCAGGGTCGTCGACGCCATGAATGGAGGTGGACAAGAGAGAGGGATTCGGAGTGGAATTGTTCCGACTCCATTGGTGGTAGGGTTTGGTGCAGCCTGCGAAATTGCGAAGAAGGAAATGGAGTATGATGAGAAGAGGGTAAGAGCGTTGCAGGATCGAATGTTGAAGGGAATCAGGAAGAACCTTGATATGGTTGTGGTGAATGGTAGCGAGGAGAGACGTTACCCCGGAAATTTGAATCTTTCGTTTGCTTATGTGGAAGGGGAGAGCTTGTTGATGGGGTTGAAGGAAGTGGCGGTGTCGAGTGGGAGTGCCTATACCAGTGCGAGTTTGGAGCCCTCATACGTGTTGAGGGCTTTGGGGGTGGATGAGGACATGGCTCATACTTCTATTCGATTTGGGATTGGGCGGTTCACAACGGAGGAGGAGATTGACCGGGCGGTTCAACTGACGGTGCAGCAGGTGAGCCCGCTTTATGAGATGGTGAAAGAAGGGATTGATATCAAGAGTATTCAGTGGTCACAGCATTAAGGAATTTGGTAGAGGAACTGGGTGAAGCAGCGAGTATACATATGCACGAGTGAGCTGCAGCTGATAGAGTAGATGGAGAATTCGAGGTTCATTTGCTATCCTTGTTGTAGATGCCTTTGACAACTCTCCATAATTACTTCATAACTAAGTTTTGCAAACACATAGTTGTTTTCGATATGTGCCCCGTGCTGTTATGTTTCCTTGGCATTTGATATGGGCAAAGATAGGCGAGGATGATACATTTGTTGGTCTGATATATTGTTTTCTTTGCTTGGGTTTTGTATGGGTTGAATAACTATTTTTCACTACAGAAATGTTTCAATATGATATATGAATATTGTGGTGAACGTTTGAATAACGGTTTGTTACTTGGTAGTTTGGTTCTTTTTCATACATAATATATATTCATGAGTATGGAGAAGACACAAGATTGCGCACTTGAGACACTGATCATAGGAAATGGTTGCATTTTAGTCGCTTCTTGTGCTCTTTAGTTTGGCATTTTGTTGCAGACTCGATAGTCATAAATACTTATTCTGATCAGAATTATACCATCAGCGTTTATGCTATATTCTGTAAAGATTATAAATTAAGATGGGTAAGCAGTAATCTAGACATTGGTTTGGAAATTATAATAAGCAGTTTAGAATCGAATCTATGTTTGTTTTTTTTATAACTTCAAAGTCACAATCGGTGTCGATGTCGGTGCTGTAGAACCTAAACTCCCTAAACAACAACCCACAATTGAAAGGACCAAAATTTGGGACTAAAAATTGAATTGGGGTGTGGGTTTTGCAATTTGCACAATAAAATTTGATGGGTTTGTGGTGAAAATTCGAATGGAGGTGTAGAAAACGGGAAAAATTACAAATTTTAAAGGGGTTTGCATGTGAAACACAACATATACCTATTAAAATTTGGACCAAGAAAAACAAATAATGGATAATAGTGTTCAAATTTGAACAACTTAAAAAAAAAAAAAAAAAAAAAAAAAAAAAAAAAAAAGAGTCATGTCCCGTTCCGCCCATAAAATTGTACCAAACAACAGCGGAACATGGGTATTTTAGTCATTTTAATCTTTTGGTTCCGTTCCGTCCATGTGCTACCAAACGCAGGATGGAACAACCGTCTTGTTCCGTCCTGCGCGTACCAAACATAACACAGAACATCTGTTCCGTCCCGTCCCGTCCCGTTCCGTCCCATCCCGTCCCGTCCCGTCTGCGTACCAAACGCTACCTATAGGACCAATACTCTTGAACATGTTGAGAGTCCATATCGTGACAACTAATCACCTTTTGATGATAAACCAAAACCATCTTCATCCTAATTAACACTAAACGTGCTATTAGGAATAATATTATGAAATTGGCCAAAATGATAATATCACAAATGAATTGTACCATCTTTTATCCATTAGTTGAGTCCAATTACAATTCTATCACTGCCACCACTTGCTAATATTTAGCATCACCAAGTTCTGACTCTGGTAAGCCAATCTCTTTGCTAATGGAGACCACTTGCATGCATGATAATCCTTTCATCCAATTGGACTGTAGGATATAAAATATATCATAACAATCATTTCCACCTTTTTTTTTCTTGATATTAATTCTTTCTACTGACTACTAGATAATGATATATCATTATCCTCCTCTACAAATCATTATGAGGCCAACGTCTATCTTATTATTGAACAAACTCTTTCGGTTTTATCCTCATCTTCAAGTTCATAAAATATTTCCACAAGATAATCACTACGATAATCCAACAGTAATATCTAAGAAAAATATTGATTCCTTTCGTGTGAGGCTCTAGTTTTCTCTCTCTTTCGTAGCTGTCTAGACTGCACTAGGGTTTCGCTGCATGGTTAACCGATGCTGGTCGTTCGTGTGGAATGCCCTACTCTCTCTTCGTGGAGTAACCTTACGATTTCTTCAAGCCATGGATGATGTAGTTCATTCATTTGCATCTCGCTTTAGCCTTACTGAAGCCGAAGAGTGCGAAGTTGTGATTCAAGATGATTCACAGATTCGAATTTGCAAGTTCCTGCTAGTTGGCAAACTTCTAGCACACAAAAACTATAGCAAAGAGGCAATCATGACTTTCAACCGCGACTAGTGGAGGCTTAAAGCTTCTGTTTCAAGCGGAAGTCCGACGGTCTAATGGGAACAGCCGCCGGGGGAGACGATATGGGCTTGATGAAAGGTTTGTTGACTCCGATAACGACCGAAAACCAGCTGCTACTCCTTCACCAGCATCTTCGCCTACCCACGGTGGCCTGAACGACGACTCGAATATGGAATGTCCCCCTGATTCCAATCCCGGTGTTTCCTCATTTTAGCAAGAATCAAGGTCCTTGACTATTGGTCTTCAACTCTCAAATTTGGGAAGACCTCCGGTTGATTGGCGTCTATTATTCCGGATTTGAATGTGGCTTTAAATGTGACAGATCATGTTTCCTCTTTCAATAAGGTGTTGACCTCAGAGCACTTGCCGGACCCGGTCCTTCCTGGTGAGTGTGACGTGGAGTTGGATCACTCTTCTAGTGGGCCTTCCCGGCCTAATTTTCCATTGCAATCTGTCAATTGGGCCCAGTTGTGAGTGTGCCTACCAGCCCATCAACCGACTCAGATCCTTTTGATCTTGGTCCCATTATTCGTCAGGTTATGACTGAAGCTGCTCCTGTTGAAGAACCCCGCACAGGTCGTTTTGAATCCGAGCCATTTTCTCGACGGCGCGGCACTTATTCACGTCGAGCTAAATAAGAAACGACATGGAGGCTCCCCCTGGAGATCAATTCCACTTCGGCGAAATGCCCCCGTTCTTCGTCATCCTGCACCTCTGATTTGTACATATTGGCGGCTGTTGCAATTGAGCAGCCCCTTCGAACACCATGAATTATGTAGGGCTTGGGAACCTCTAGGTAGTTCAAGCTTTGGAAATTCTTAATTTCCAACAAGTTCCCTAAATCCTCTTCCTTTGTGAAACCAAATGTAATAGGAAGAAAGTTTCATTTGTTCAACGTGAACTGGGATTTATTAATTCTTTTTCAGTTTCGAGTGATGGTCGATCGGGAGGTCTTGCTCTATTTTGGGTGGAGGACGTGCACCGGCGAATTTTGAGCTCCTCCGCTCATCACATTGATGCAGAAATTAGTGGTATTGGTGATTGTCTTCACTGGCTTTTATAGCTTTGCTTATACTTCAGATCGTAACAAATCGTGGGATCTCGTTCAGTCGCTTAATGGGTATGCTTCACACCCTTGGGTTTTGTTTGGCGATTTGAATGAGGTTCTTTTAGTTTCCGAAAAGGAAAATGGCAGAATACGCATCACAGCGTAAATGCAAGGCTTTCGAGATGTTCTCGATGAAATGTTTGCTGAAAGAATTGGGTTTTAATGGAGACAAGTTCACTTGGGCTATCTCAATTACGAAGTGCAGGCTTGATCGCTGTGTTGCTAATCCTGGATAGTGTGCTTTATTCAGCCATTCGAAAGTCACTCATTTACCCCCTTCACTTCCTATCATGTGCCTATTCTCCTCACAATTTGTCAAAGCCCTGAAACCCCAAAACGTGAACATAAACAATTTTGTTTCGAGGAATCTTGGCTTCAGCGTGTAACACCGAAGATGAATGATTTATTATTGGCAGACTATTCTGATATTGAGATTAAGGATGCTGTGTTTCAAATGAATCCTCATACGGCTCCGGGACCAGACGGAATGTCCCCATTATTTTTCCAACGCTTCTGGCCTGTCGTGGGCCATTATTTTAAAGCAGGTCAATTACACTCTGATTTCTGTGATGCCTAAAGTGGCTGAGCCTCAGGATATGGCTCAACTAAGGCCGATTGCGTTGTGTAATGTGATTTACAAAATTGGTGCTAATCGTTAACTGCTTGAAAGTTATTTTGGACCAGCTCATCTCCACTCAATAAGGGGTCTTTGTTCCGGGACGAATGATCTCTGATAATTCGTTGATTGCTTCTGAGGTGGGCTCTTATCTTCATAACCTACGACGAGGGAAGCGGGGATATTTTGCCTTGAAGTTAGACATGAGTAAGGCTTATCACAAAGTGAAGGGGAGTTTTTTAGGCTCAATGATGGTTAAACTTGGCATCGCTGCTAGTTGGATTGATGTTGTGATGAACCGTGTTTCTTCACAGGTTATGTTTCTTCTGTCTCTTATGTTGCTCGTGAGGGCCTTCGGCTGGCATCTCAATTTAGTTGGACCCAAATCATTGTGGAATGTGATGCACTGCAGGTTGTGCAGGCTATTGGAAGCCTCACTTATGATTCCTCTGCCCATGGTTTATTGTTTGAGGAAATTAAGGCTTGGTTTGGTACTGAAGTGATTTTGAAAAAAGTTAGTATAAAAAAAAGCTGAGAGCTGTTTTTGTGTTTGGTAAACATCCAGCTTCAGTTTTTTTTTACAGTTTTGGGTGAAAAAAAGCCAAAAACAAGAAGCTGCAAAACCCAGCTTTGAAAAACCGGCTTTTTTTTCACATCTGTTTTACATAAAAGTTTACTAAACACTATAATACTGTTTTTTTTTTCAAAAGCACTTTTACAAAAAAGTTTACCAAACACTCTGCTGCTTTATTTCACAGCTGTTTATTCTCACAGCACAGCAGCAACTTTTTTTCAAAGCACAGCAATACCAAACCAGCCCTAAGTAGTCTTTGGGGTTTTGACTCTATTAGAGTTCAACATGTTCATTGATCCGCTAATTGTTCGGCACATATATAGAATGGTCAAATTGGCCTTAATTTCTAGTTTTTCTAGTTGTTGGTTTGAGGAGTCTCCGGATCTGCTCCGGGATGCACTCTTACAAAATTGTACTCTTTTTTGATATTATGAATAAAATCAGCTATCGTTCCTTCTTCTTAAAATATATATATGTATATCTAAGAAAAATATTAAAATTCCACGGTCTCCATTATATAGGACGATGGTGCAAAATTAGGTCCAAACATATTCATGTCTTACTAACACATCCTACTATAGAAAATACTAAAAATACTCAAACATGAAGTACATCAAATTGCTAACTTTTCAATAAGTATTTACCCCTTGTCTCAGTTGTCTTATTGCTTTGCCATCTCATCCTAAGAAAATTTCTGCAAAATTCTTGAGTTGATCTGTAGTGGCAACTCAAATAAATATTTTTGTTTCTGTACAATCACTTTGCAGAAATTATTGACGCATCATGCATGTGTAGTGTATATTTGGATATAAGTAGTGAATTTATTTTAAAGAATCCTAGTTTGAAAACAGAAAGAAAAACAAAACTGAGATCCTTAAGATATGTGTTGATCGATGGCCAACTCTACAAGAAAAGTGTGGATGGATTGCTCCTCAAATGTCTGAGCAAACATGAATCCATGCTTGTAATGGCCGAAGTCCACGAAGGAATTTGCGGAGCTCACCAGGCCGGAGTCAAGATGAGATGGTTAATCTGGAGACATGGCTACCACTGGCCTGGTATCGAGAAAGATTGTAATCAGTACGCTAAAGGATGCAAGGCTTGCCAGATCCATGGACCCATTCAAAGGGCCTCGGCTGCTGCTTTATACCCCATAGTCAAACCATGGCCATTCAGAGGATGGGCAGTTGACTTGATTGGAAAAATTTATCCGCCATCAAGTAAGCAACATAACATACATTTATACTTGTTGCGACTGATTATTTCACCAAGTGAGCTGAAGCCATACCCTTGAAGAATGTGACTCAGGAAATAGTCATTAAGGTCCTGAAGGAGAATATCATTCATAGATTCGGCATCCCACAGACTGTCACTGCTGACCAGGGTTCAGTTTTCACAGGAGAACAAGTGCAGGAATTTTAAAATACTTTTTTATGGTTTTGAGATCATTCATTCAACACTTTACTATGCTCAGGCTAATGGTCAGTCGGGCCGAGTCATCTAATAAGGTTCTTAAAACCATAATAGAATAGAATAGAGAAGATGATTACTGACAACCCAAGAGTCTGGCATGACACTTGTCACCATACATAGGTAATAGCATGTCCCAATGCTATCTCCCTCGAAGTTGCTGCTCAATAGAATCTTTTTTTGGGGGGGGGGGAGGATCTAATAAATGGACCAAGGAAGCACTGTCGGGTCGATAGCCCTTGATCCGAGATCTCTTTTCGCTTGAAAGAAGCGCAACTTTTAGGATTGACTATTCTAATTTATAAAGGTGAAGGGAGCCAAAGACGTAGTATCATTGTGTAAGTTGGCACTCCCTTACTTCGTTGTATGCAATTCATTTCATTGTTCAGATCAAGGCCCATCTGTCTTAGGTAAAACTCAAATATGCGCGTTAGCAATTTCTGGATAACACTAGCTTAATGACTAGATTTAATTGGCAATCAAGGATGAAAGTTTGTCTTGTACTTGTACAAATCCATTTTACTTTTTCTTTGTAATCAATCTTCCAATTTTCGATTAAACTCTTTGGGTATTTCTTTTGGGACAATACATTTCTATGGAAAAAAGGGAAGTGATTCTCACATTCCCATAGTTTCTCACACATCCCTCTTTATTTCTAACCATTGAATTAAATATATCAAACAGAACCAACTATCAAAATTAAATAAGAATGTACAAGAGGCTAAAAAAGATATGTGCTTATTATTTTCTAAAAAATATCCGATAAAAATAGATATGAAACACATAAAATAATTTTTTTTTAAATTACTTTAGCCGTTAGATTTAAATTTGGACCATTAGATTTTTTTTTTTTTTTTTTTTTTTTTTACTGTTAGATTTGATCATATTAGATTTTAGTTGTTGAATTCAATGAATTTATAAATATAAAACTAAAAAAAATGTACATATTTGGTGAGCCAACTCCACTAACCCAGTGAGAATTCTATGCTAAATTGGTCCTAGAAATGAGTTTTGGGTTAAAGCTCATATATTGTCCCAAGTGTTAAAAGAAATTGAGATAAGTTTAGAATCTAAAATGTAAGTTAGAGTAGGTCTTAGTAGAAATCATATTATATTATAGCAAAAATAAACGATAAAGCCCCATGTCGTAGAAGATCCTCATATTCTAGAAATAAAAAAGGAAAACAATGAAAAATATAAGAAGTCATATATGACAATGCTAACGATTAATAATTAAAGATGCATATGAACAATTGACTCACCATTTCACTTCTGACGAAAGCAAAAAGCTTCAAGAATTTCCTTTGCTAACGTATATGGATTCTAAAGTTAAAGTCCCTATAAACCATTTTTTTCAGAAAAATAAGTTGTTAAAATCATTAAAAAAAAAACAAGTAATTTCATCTCAGCTATAAGATTCGAAGTTATATGATTCAATTTTCCATCGCTTTCAGTTACTTGACTTGCATCTCATACACTTTAGAAGGTAGATTTGCTAGTTTTTAATGAGTTTCAAAGCTTATTTTTCTGTAAAAAAAAAATGGGTGGAGTTTATTTTAGAGAATAAATTGACAGTTAAATTCGATAACTGTATGTGATATTAAGGGTTTATGGGTGAGTGAATGACATATTATTCCTAAAATCTGTCATGTGCAATTTATGTGACTTAAATTGATGAGAGATTGGACAGAATAACTTCAGGGTGGTTAGATAACAATTTCGTTTTCAATTTTTCATTGTTGGTTTCAGTTATCACTTTTCTTAAAACTGAAAACTAAAATCTTTGTTCAGTAACTATATACTTTTAGTTTTCAGCTTTCGAAAAATATGAAAACTGAAAACCAAAGAGTGAAAACTTGAGGCCAAATTTTGTAAACTCAAGATTTCAGTTTTTAGATTTAAAAAAAATGAAACTAAAAATGAAATAGTTATCAAATGACCCTTTCGAATTTTTAATAAGTTTAAAAACTTATTTAAAAAAAAATTAGGAACTTAACCAAATCGACAGTCTACTCTTATATATAATCTTTAAATAACTAGGAGACTGACCAAAACAAAAAAGAACAGCGGTAAGAATATGGAGGTAGTTTACCAAAAACTCCTGAGTCCCATTAAGTCTAATCGTGAGCTTGATCCCAAGGTTTATGACCATATCATATAGATTATAGAATACAATGTGACCTAATCTTCCACTGAAAAGTAGCACCAGGACATAAAAATTCACAATCCATTTGTAATTTTCAAAGAGCGACCAGTAGAATGCTTTGAAAATGTATACGATGTTTTAGACATTTGACTAGCTTTTTCCTGTAGCTAGCTTGAATTTGTCTTTCAACATCATTCGTGGAAGTTCATTTTCTCCAGAACTAGGTCACTATAATATCCCACAAGTAATATCAAGGATTATTATATTGGGCTGGTAAGACTTTTGACTAGGTTGAAATAAAAAGTGTCAACAATTTCGACTTCACCGACAACCAAAATCTTAGAAACTTCTTATATATGTATATACTGACTGTGTTCTTGGATATATCTCATAAATTCAACATGTTCTTCTTCAAATCAATCCCTCTGGGGCTCTTAGTGGTTTGCCTTTTCCACCATTCTGCAATTGGTGCCTCCCCCCTTCACTATATTTGTTTCAGCCCAGAAAACTACCCTGCTAATAGTCCATATGGTGCCAACTTGAACTTATTGTTCAATCTTTTATACACCAAAGTTCCTCCTACGGGCTTTGGCCTTGGTTCAACTGGCCATGCCAAAAACAAAGTGAATGGCTTGGCCCTTTGTCGCGGTGACGTCTCAAGCAAAGATTGCAATACTTGCGTGGTTGATGCGAGCAAAGATTTACGCGAGCGCTGCCCTTCTCGTAAAGGAGCCATAATTTGGTATGATCACTGCCTTTTAAAGTACTCAGATGTGAGCTTTTTTGGGCAAATTGATACGAACAACAGGTTCTATTTATATAACGTCCAAGAAGTAGAGAATGGAACAGTATTCAATGAGAAAGTCAAGGAATTGTTAAGTGGGTTATCTAATGAAGCTTCTGAAGATAATCAAAAGTTCTATGCTACAGGTGAGGTACAACTCGATACGTTCACAACCTTATACGGTCTTGCTCAATGCACAAGGGACCTCTCTGGCGTTGATTGTAAGAAGTGTCTTGATAGTGCAATAGGCGAACTCCCAAACTGCTGCAATGCAAAACGAGGTGGGCGTGCTGTAGGTGGGAGCTGTAATGTTCGATTTGAACTGTATCCCATTGTCAGTACTTAAGAGCATTATCTGTACAGTATGCATACTATATAAAATGATCGACGTCTTGTTATGATTGCTAATAAATGAGGTCCAAGTGATATTGAAATAAGAAGGTCCAAATGATATTGTAATAAGATCTAGGTTTTCTTGTCCATGTAATTCTGTGGTTGCTTGTACAATTACGTACTATTGATTTACTGTTTTGAGTCAGCGTTGTATCTTTTTCTCCTGCAAATATCTATCTATGAAGAAGAATAAAGTACACGAGTATTGTGAGATTATTCTGATTTTGTACTAAAACCTTAAATAATTTTGAGGGTGTAGAAAAAGGTATGTAGGCTAAAAATTATATTTGTTATTGATACATGAATGTGGAAAAATGGAAGAGAATGCTTATGGAAGAGAATGCAAATGGAAGAGAATGCTTATTTTTTCATTATCTTTCTCTACAAGATTACAAGGATATATATACATGATACAAATGTGTAGGTAGGACAAGGTAGCCGTCCTAGTGTGTAGGTAGGACAAGGTAGGACGGCTGTAGAGGACAAGGTAGCCGTCCTAGTGTGTATGTAGGACAAGGTAGGACGGTTGTAGGACGGCTTGACGGCTGTAGGACGGCTTATTCTTCCAATAATAATATTATATACAATTACACAAGGACTCCAACCATATTCTTTATTTGTCTAACACTCCCCCTCAAGTTGGAGAGTGGATGTCAAGAACTCCCAACTTGCGTAACATACCCGAAAACTTTTCTTTCCCAAGAGGTTTGGTAAACAAGTCTGCCAACTGTTGTGCCGTACCCACATGCTTGGTCTCTATTGTGCCATCTACAATCTTATCTCGTATAAAGTGACAATCCATCTCAATGTGATGAGTTCGTTCATGAAAAACAGGATTGGCAGCTATATGTAACGCTGCTTGATTATCACAAAATAAAATGGAAGGACCATCCAAAGGAATGTTCAAATCCTTCAACAAAAAACGAAGCCAAACTATCTCGCAACAAGCACCTGCCATGGCCCTATATTCCGCCTCTGCTGAAGAGAGCGAAACGGTTTTCTGTCGTTTCGTCCGCCAAGAAATCAAAGAACCGCCCAAGAATACACAATACCCAGTAGTCGAACGGCGAGTGATAGGGCAACCTGCCCAATCAGAATCACAAAACGCAGTTAACTTGGTCTGGTTGTCAGAACGAAATAATAAACCTTGACCTGGAGTAGCCTTCAAATAACGAACAATACGAAGCGCAGCATCCATATGAGATATCCTTGGCTCGTGCATAAAACGGCTTAGAACATGCACATAATAGGTGATATCCGGCCGAGTGATAGTGAGATATATTAACCGACCTACTAATCGTCGATACTTTTCAGGATCCTTGAGAAGTTCTCCTTTATCAGATAATTTTGTGTCATCCATAGGAAAAGCAATGGGTCGTGCTCCCAAAAAACCATAGTCCTTGAGAATCTCTAATGCATACTTGCGTTGAGAAGTATAAATCCCTTGTTTGGAACGAGAAACCTCAATACCCAAAAAATATTTTAAATCACCAAGGTCTTTTATCCGAAAATGATCACGGAGAAAAGACTTCAGAGAATTAATGGCACTGGCATCATTGCCTGTAATCACAATATCATCCACATAAATGAGCAAAGCTGTGAAAGAAATACCAGACTTTTTAGTGAACAATGAATAGTCAGCTTTGGATTGTTGAAAACCGGCAGAAATGATGGCACTAGTGAATTTGGCAAACCATTGGCGAGAAGCCTGCTTAAGACCATAAAGTGACTTGTGAAGGCGACACACAAGATTCTCCCCCTGTCGCCGAAGACCAGGAGGAGGAGACATATAGATTTCTTCATGTAAGTCACCATGTAAGAAAGCATTATTAACATCAAGCTGATGAAGAGACCAAGACTGACTAGCAGCAAGAGCAAGAAGACAACGCACTGTAATCATCTTAGCAGTAGGAGAAAAAGTGTCATGATAATCAATACCTTCAGCCTGAGTGAAGCCTTTAGCAACCAAACGAGCTTTGTAGCGGTCAATAGAGCCGTCGGAATTGTGCTTGAGTTTGTACACCCACTTACAACCAATGGGAATTTTGCCAGGGGGCAAGGAAGTTAAAGTCCAAGTACCATTAGCATGTAAAGCTTGAAGCTCCTCAGTCATAGCACGTTGCCAATTGGGGTCAGTGGCAGCCTCGGCAAAGGAGGAAGGCTCCATAGTCCGACTGACAGAGTTAATGTAAGAAAAATGCTTGGGAGAGTAGCGGTGATAAGAGAGAAAATTACAAAGTGGATATCGCGTACCTTGTGTAGAACCGGGTTGCGAAGTCGAAGATGGGTGGGATGGCAGAATCACCTGCGAGCAAACGTAGTCTTTTAAATAGGATGAAGGTTTATGGGCACGGGTAGAGGTGCGGGGAAGGGGAGGATTGGTAGGTAGTGGGGGGGGGTAGGGATGTCCGTGGGTAAAAGGGTGAAAGGTAAGGAAGTAGCGGGGGGGGGGGGGGAATGAGGGGATGCCGAGAGGGCAGGGGCATGGGGAGGAACGGGTAATGGGGCAGCAAGGGAATCTGTGGGAGGCGTGGAAGGGGAGGAAGGTGGAGGAGGGTGAGGCGTCGGGGTAGGAAGGGGTGGGTTATATGTAAAGTCCAGAGGGGGTGGGATGGGTAGGGTAGGCGAAGAGGATGGGATAGGAGGGTGAGAAAAGGCATAAGGGAAAGTACTTTCGTGAAAGATGACGTCTCGACTAGTGAAAATGCGGTGATTGTCGAGATCGTAAAGGGTATAGGCCTTTTGTCCATGAGGATAACCGAGAAAAATGCAACGATGAGCCCGAGGGGAAAATTTGGTGGTGGGAGTGACAGAGGTGGCATATGCCAGACAACCAAAGACGCGGAAGTGGTCATAAGATGGGGTTTTCGAAAAGAGAACCTCAAATGGGGATTTATGATGGAGAAGACGGGTAGGGAGACGATTGATGAGATAAGTAGCGGTAAGAACACATTCCCCCCAAAACTTGATAGGAAGATGGGATTGAAAACGAAGGGCACGAGCGGTTTCAAGAAGATGACGATGTTTTCTTTCAACAACGCCATTTTGTTGGGGGGTATAAACACAAGAAGTTTGTAAAAGCACCCCATGATTAGAGAAAAAACTACGAAGAGATAAAAATTCACCACCATTGTCAGTACGAATGCATTGGATGGTAGTGCGGAATTGGGTAGTGACATAAGCAAAAAAATCCTTAATTAATTGTTGAGTGTCGGATTTATGTTTCATGAGGAAGACCCACGTAAAGCGAGAAAAATCATCCACAATGGTTAAGAAATAATTAGCACCAGAAAGAGAAGATTGACGATTCGGGCCCCAAATATCACAATGAATTAAAGCAAAAGGGAAAGTTGATGAAATTGAACTCAAAAGAAAAGGTTGACGAGTTTGTTTTGCCAACGGACAAACATCACAAATATGACTAGAATCAAAAGTGCAATTAAGAGAGCTAGATGCTAAAGCTTGCAAACGAGTGGAGGAGGGGTGACCAAGACGTCTATGCCAGAGGGAGGAGGGGATGGTAATGATGTTGCAAAGAGGTTGACGGGTGGGGAGAGAAGAGGTAAGGGCCACAAGGTAATACAGATCGCCACGTCGCTTACCCACACCAATCATCGCCTTCGAAACCAAGTCCTGCAAAACACACCAAGAAGGAAAAAAGGTTATGGAACACGATAATCCATCTGTAAGTTTACCAACCGATAAAAGGTCCACTCGGAAATTAGGGACACATAAAACATCCTTCAAAGTAACTGAGGAATTTAAAGGAAGAGTGCCGGTAAAAGTAATGGGAGCGGAAGCACCACTAGGCAAAGAAACAGGCGGCAAATGTGAAGGAGAACGATTAACCAAACATGAAGCGGAAGAAGTAATATGATCTGTAGCACCACTGTTAAGAATCCATTGACCATGACGAGAGGTGACAGGTAACAAACCTTGGGCAAAATCAGTAGTGAGCACGGCATTGGCCTGAGGAGGGGTGGTGGGGTCACGTAGAGCAGCTAGAACACGGGAGTGCTGCTCGGCAGAGAGGTCAGGCATGGCAAGCTGCAAGTCATGCAAAGTGGGCTGGGTCCCGTGCACTTGGTGGGTCGCTGGAGTAGAAGAGGAGGCGGGGGCCTGGGTGCCTTGCACGTGATGGGCCTGGGTGAAATTATGGGGCCGGTAAGCAGAAAACCGTGGCTGCCGGGGATGACTGGAAGGTGCATGGCTGCGGGAAGAACTGGAAGTAGTGGCACGGCGCGGTGGTCGCCACGGTTGGCCATGGAGGGGATGGCCAACGGGATAGCCATGAAGTTTATGGCAGGTGTCTCGTGTATGATAATCAAAATTGCAGTAGGTGCAGTGGAGGGGAGGACGAGCAGAGGAGGGACGGGACGGGCCACGAACAGCCATGGGAACGGCAGAGAAAGCTGCCGAAAAAAAAAAAAAAATTAGGGCTAGGATTATAAACCTGCTCTGTATACCATGTAGAAAAAGGTATGTAGGCTAAAAATTATATTTGTTATTGATACATGAATGTGGAAAAATGGAAGAGAATGCAAATGGAAGAGAATGCTTATTTTTTCATTATCTTTCTCTACAAGATTACAAGGATATATATACATGATACAAATGTGTAGGTAGGACAAGGTAGCCGTCCTAGTGTGTAGGTAGGACAAGGTAGGACGGCTGTAGAGGACAAGGTAGCCGTCCTAGTGTGTATGTAGGACAAGGTAGGACGGCTGTAGGACGGCTTGACGGCTGTAGGACGGCTTGACGGCTATAGGACGGCTAGTGTGTAGGTAGGACAAGGTAGGACGACTGTAGGACGGCTTGACGGCTGTAGGACGGCTTATTCTTCCAATAATAATATTATATACAATTACACAAGGACTCCAACCATATTCCTTATTTGTCTAACAGAGGGTAATGTTAGGGAGACTAAATTTGCAAACTAAATGATGTGTAACTAATAAGAAATAAGCACGTTAATCAACACTTAAGTAATAATTCAATAATCAACTTCTATTTCATTTAGTTTACAAATTTAGTTTCCCTAACATTACTCTATTTTTGAACACCAGCTGCTACCAATTTTCTGGTTGTGCAAAATCATTTTCACAAGCCACATCAGTCCATGTGTTTCATCTATCTTCTCTCCAACGTCCTCTGTGGTTAATTTGTACCTCTTACCCCTTAAGGATGTAATTAAGCAAGGCATGTGGGGTGATTGGAGCGATCCAATTTAATATATAGGCCGGAGGTTGGAAGAGGATGAAGAAGATGAGGAAGCCATAGGGAAAGAGAGAAGGATCGGAAAAAGAGGTTTTTTTATCTATAAAACAAGGAAAATTGTGCAATATAAGAAAAATTGCTAAGTTGTATTTAAAGTGAAAGGACCAAATTCAATATTTAATCTTACACCAGCTTTTGATGAAAAATGGATCTTATGTAAGGATTAAACTCTTAGCTATCCGAAAAAACAAATATCTCTTGCATGTGAACTTTATGATTGAGTATAATGAGTAGGTAGAATAATTTTCTCATCAAATATGAGCAAATTAGCAATATAAGTATATTAATCGTTATACTAAGAAATGAAATCATTTAGTAAGACAATTCCCAAATCAAAACGACAATAAATCAACAAGTTCGCAAGAAGCCACGACGTGTGGTGGAACCGGTGCTTGTGACTCAACAAATTGCTCCATCTGAGCCCTTAACTCCTGCAACATAATTCGTGTTTCTGCAAATTGCTCCATCTGAGCCTTTAACTCTTGCAACATATTTCGTGTTTCTGCAACCTCCTCACGAAGAGTTGCAATCTCCTGTCACTGCGTTTCCACAAGAGTCTCTCCAGCAGCAATCCTCTCGTGTATGTCAAACATCTCATCATGATCGTGATCATGATCAGATGTGGTTGTCGAAGGTAAGTATAATCATATGGGATGAGCTAGTGTCGGAAAAATTAATTACCTTTGGAAACTTGATGCCAAGTAGATGCTGCAAGTTTTTCAAACTATTGGAGTTGCCAAGTTCAGCATCCAAAGGTGTAGTTAAGGCTGCAAAAAATTGAAACTTCTACAAGGAGTTGTTGAGGGTTAGTGTTTAGGGTTTAGAGTTTAGCTTAACAATGATTGTTTGGGTTCTCTAACCTCAGACGTTATGGGTATTTCCGATCCCCTTAAACATGTAGTTTAAGTGGTTGAGGTTTGGAGATTTCTTCTCGATCAGTTTATATAATTCGAGGATTTTCAGAAATATGTAGTGAGATTCTACTTGATTGCCAGAACAAAGAGAGCTGTGTCTTAGGCTGGCAGTTTTATTGGTCGGATCACCGCACGTATACAATGTTATCCGAATAACTTTGCTCATCACTAGAACAAATACTAGAGAACAAAGTATCATCAAGAAACAAAAGAAAGACTTTAAAGTAGCAGGCTCACACACACCACATCATCATGGTTGGTCAAAACTTGTCTCCTTATGACAACTCCATGCATAACTTAACATATCATGTGTCCACACTAGATCAGTTTTAGTGAGAAAATAAATATGGACTAAAGAGGTCTCTATTTTATTTTATTTGGACTTAATTTAAGGAAACATAAATGCATAGGATTTTGTAATAAGTTTATGATGAGCGTTTCTATTAGGGTTATATATTCTATGTGAGGTTCCATGCTGGTTGTAGGTACAATACACAAAATGAGTAGAAACCATTAGAAGAACTATTGCTAGCATGCATGGAAAAACTAAACGACAAATAGAAGATGTCCTTGAAACCCGAAGATCCAGGTTAGTACTCTAGCGTGTTTTAACTATATGCACACATACATTTGAGCATCAGTAATAAACTTAAGAGTGTGTGTGTGTGTGTGTGTGTATTTTCCTCTTATTAGGCCTAGTCCCCATATGCTTAGGAAGCTGACACAGCCAACCCGCCGGTTGGGCTTTAAATTACGTAATAGTACTTTCTGCCAAGATCATACCGGTCGGGCTAGTCTACAAAAGCTCTCTCGTATTTCTTTGGAGGTGGAATCATGTCTATTCGGTCTAAAGCTTGATAGTCCGTATATAGTGTCAAAATCATACCGAAAACATGTTTTGGAAGTTTGAGATTGAATTCAAATGGGTAGATATATCTTTCTTGAAGTCGTGCCTCTTTATCAAATGGTGCAAATCAAGAGATGTGAGGTTTTGAATGGTTGTTTAATCATTCTAGAATGGAAAACTTAAACCTCTATAGATAGACGAATTTGGAAGGAAACACGATTAACATTCCTACAAATACTATACAAATGCTGTCTACAAAACATACTTATTACCTCTACCTTTTTTATTGAGAAACCGCAGTAAAGACCAATTTTCTGTAAATTCTCTTCTTGGTATAAACTTGAGTGTTTCTTGTTATTTTTTGTGTGTTCAGGATTTGCTTTAGGAGTGTGTAAAATTTTGACAAACAATATGCGTAAGGTTAGACTTCATTAAATTTACATGGCATATTCGCATATCTCTTTTGCACGCTCGATTTGGGGGCAAATAAAGTTTGAATGGTAACATTTATACGTGTCTTTAGCAATCTTTCATTCTCATCATAACCATACTCACATATTTTCAGAAATTTTATCCACCACGAAATTCGAAAGTTAGTTAAAGTGACATTATCCAAAATATTCCTGTTATGCGTTGAGAGGAAATCCTAATACACACACACACACACACACACACACACACAAACTGTGATATTCCTATGATCAGGCGTTGAGATGAATCTTCTCTATGTTTATGGGTTTGCTTGAAGCACATTTATGTCAATGACATCAGGACAAATAATACAAAATACGAAAGATAATTTGCTCTAATTAAAACATGAATCTTCGCACACATGATGAATGAGTGATATGAAATGAAACATTATAAATGTTCCAATAAGATAACTCTTCTAATCTAGCACTCAGGAACTTCGTGAGGAAGGTTATCAACTTCCCCGAGCCTGAGGATTATTCAAATATTGTTAGCAAAATGGTGAATTGCAAGCTTTACACCTAACATTGCAGCGGTTTAATTAGAAGGTTTGAACCCCAAATAGGTCTCAATTGTGATTGTCTTAATCGGTGATTTAGAGAGTTAATTGAAGGTTTTATGCTTTAATTTTTATTATTAAGGACTGTTAAATATGCCAGCTGGCATTTTGAGGGGTGGAGTATGTATAAAAGAGCCCAGCTCCCAGAAAACAAATCAGATCAGAATTTTAAAAAAGAAATCAATACAAAAATATTGGAGCTCTGCTCCTTCTATCTTCCTCCTGCCCTCTCTTCTATGTGTTAAGGTTGAGCTAGGGTTTGAGATTTGGGTTCTATCATAGCAATTCCCGGAGTTGCTCAATAAAGGTGCCACAGTCCTCCTGACTGCGAACTCTGATCATCGGCGGCTCGATAAGTGTATGGTAGCTTGCTGCTAGACTGGTTGCACACCGGAAGAAGCCATTTTTGTTGGGGTTTAAAAATGCTTCACTACTTTGGAGATGTTTATCTCACAAAGGAGAATGTAATGCAGCGGAATTTGATAGGCAAGAGAAAAAAAAAACACTCAAAGTGTTATACAAAATTTTTATTCTCCCACAATCTTACTACAAGAGGAAACACTCAAACACACTCACACTTCACTCTTTTTCTCACTTCTTGCTCTCTTTCTTGCTCTCACTTCTTCTTTCTACATAGCAACACACACACACACACACCTAAATTTATAGGCATGCATTTTGCCGACTTACTCTGCCCACTGACTTGCATTGCAGCAATGTCCACATGATTTGCTGCCTTTAGATCTTTCTTGAATGCACACCGACATTGGCTTGCATAATGTCCTCAGTTTTTGAACTTTCCAGTGCATGATCATGCACACTCCCACCGACTTCCATTGCTGGAATTTTCCAGCTACTATCACCGACATAGATTGCTAGAATTTTCTAGCATTTGCACAATAGGCTTTGGGTTGGATCACTTGTCATGGGCCAAAGACAAGATTACCATTCAACATCCCCCCTTAATCTTGTCTTGTGACGCCGATTGAGTTTCTTAGTCTGACAAAGTCTTCTTGTTTGAGTGGCTTGGTGAATATGTCTGCGATTTGGTCTTGAGACTTCACGTATTCCACTTGCACATCCTTTCTTGCAATGCACTCTCTTATGTAGTGATAACGGGTATCTATATGTTTGCTCCTGTTATGGAATACTGGATTCTTTGCTAGAGCTATTGCAGACTTGTTGTCAACATAGATCTTTGTTGGCTCTTCTTGTCGCATTCTTAATTCTTTCAGCAAGTTTCTCAGCCAGATTGCATGGCAGACACATGAAGTAGCAGCTACATATTCAGCTTCGCAGGTAGAGAGAGTAACAATCGGTTGCTTCTTCGACATCCATGTGAATGCAGTGTCTCCTATGAAGAACACAAATCCAGTAGTGCTTTTTCTATCGTCGGAATCTCCTGCCCAATCACTGTCGCTATATCCAGCAAGTTTGTAGTTATCAGAACTTGAATAAAACAAGCCAAAGTTAACAGTACCTTTGAGGTATCGAAAAATTCTTTTGGCCGTTTTCAAATGTGTAGTTGTGGGATTCTCCATGTGGCGACTGATTAATCCGACAGCATAGAGAATATCTGGTCTTGTGCAAGTCAAGTAGCGCAAGCTTCCAACTAGACTTTTGAAAAATGTTGGATCTATGCTTTCTCCTTTGTCATACTTGGTTAATTTGACTCCGCACTCCATTGGCGTGCTCACGGGCTTGCAGTTGTCCATTTTGAACTTTTTCAGTATCTCCTTTGTGTAGCTTTCTTGGGAAATGAAAATTCCTTCTTCGTTCTGCTTGACTTCAATGCCTAGGTAATATGTCATCAACCCGATGTCGGTCATCTCAAATTCTTTGGTCATCACTCTCTTGAACTCTTCAAACATGCTTGGATTACTCCCAGTGAAGATTAGATCATCCACATATAAGCACACAATCAAAATATCTCCATCTTTGACTTTGACGTAGAGAGCATGTTCATGAGGGCACTTGATGAAGTTGTTTTCCTGAAAGTACTTGTCGATGCGACTATTCCATGCTCGTGGCGCTTGTTTTAACCCATAGAGGGCTTTCTTCAGCTTCAGAACTTTGTCTTCATGCCCTTTGATCTCATAACCTGACGGTTGCTGAATGTAGACTTCTTCTTCAAGGACTCCATTTAGGAAGGCGGACTTCACATCCATTTGTTGAATCTTCCAACTGTTTTGAGCTGCCAAAGAAATTAGTAATCGTATAGTTTCCAACCGAGCAACGGGTGCGAATACCTCATCATAGTCGATTCCGGCTCTTTGACTATAGCCTTTCGCCACTAGTCTTGCCTTGTATCTTTCGACCTCTCCATTGGCATTTTTCTTTGTCTTGTACACCCACTTGACTCCGATGGCTTTGTGTCCTTTCGGAAGAATAGCGAGTTCCCATGTATCATTCTTCTGGATTGCTTCAATTTCTTCATCCATTGCTTTCCTCCACTTAGTATCTTGCACTGCTTCTTGGAAGTCGACTGGTTCACAATCAGCAAAGAGACAGAAAAGTGTAGGATTATCAAGTCTTTCAGCTACCTCATAAAGATCTCGTATACTTCTTGTGCGTGGTACTTCTCTTTCATTTAGACTCCCACTTGACAATGCTGATGCTGATGAATTACCATGATCGGTTGATGTTGGTGAAACATGTGGAGTAGTGGATTCTTGTTGAACCTCTCTTGCTTGCTCCATCATCCTTTGTTCATTCTCTTCTTCAAATTGAGGAAAGAAGTGAAGATCACCTGCATGCGGGCCAAAATCCCATTCTCCTTCTTCATCAAACATCACGTCTCGACTGATCACTGTCTTCCCATTGTTTGGATTATACAGCTTATAGCCTTTTGAATTGGTGTCATAGCCGATGAAGATGAACTTCTCACTTTTGTCGTCGAGTTTGGTTCTCCTCTCGTCTGGTACGTGTACATGGGTTATGCTTCCAAAAACTCTTAGATGAGAAATACCTGGTTTTCTTCCACTCCATGCTTCTTGCGGAGTTTTTCCCCACACACTCCTTGTTGGAGACCGATTGGATAGGTAGACAGCACATGCTACAGCTTCTGCCCACAATTCCTTAGGCAATTTCTTGCTTTTGAGCATGCTTCGAGCCATGTCGAGGATGGTTCGATTTTTCCTTTCTGCCACTCCATTTTGTTGAGGGGATCTTGGAACTGTCAAAGGTCGACGAATTCCATTTGCTTCACAAAACTCTTGAAATTCCTTCGAAGTGAATTCTCCTCCTCGATCAGATCTCATGGCTTTGATCTTGCAACCACTCTCCTTTTCTACAGCGGCTTTGAACTTCTTGAATGCTCCAAAGACTTCTGATTTCTGCTTCAAGAAATACACCCAGGTTTTTCTTGAAAAATCATCAATGAAGACAAGGAAATAATTATTTTTACCCAAAGAGCTTGGTTTTATGGGACCGCACACATCGGTATGAATGAGCTCGAGTGGCTTTTGGGCTCTTGTGGTCGACTCCTTTGGAAAGCTTTTCCTGAACTGTTTCCAAGTAAACATCATTCACAAACTTGATCAGGGTGGCTGATGCACGGTAAGCCTCGCACCATCTCCTTCTTAGATAATAACTCCAATCCCCCAAAGTTAAGATGCCCAAAACGAAGATGCCAAAGCCAAGATATGTCTTTGTAACATATCTTAAGACACTTTGCAACATCATTTTGAATGTTCATGGGAAACATCCTATTCTTTGACATTTTTGCCTTGGCAATTAATCTTCCTTTGTCATCTCTAAGAAAAAGGATATAATTTTTCGTATGAAAATCATAACCTTTTTCTAAGAGTTGACCCAAACTCAAAATGTTGCTTTTCATATTGGGCACGTAGTAGACATTTGAAATTAATTGGTAACCGCCATTTTCCAAGGGAATAAGGATGTTACCTTTTCCTTTTATGGGTATTTTGGATTCATCTCCAAAAGAAACGTTGCCACTCACTGATTCATTGAGCTCTACGAAGATGCTTCTTCTTCCGCACATGTGGTTGCTAGCGCCGGTGTCAAGGTACCATGTATAGTCTTGGTCTCCATCATTGTTCTTGCATGCTAGTAGCACAACACCTTTCTCTTCTTTCTCTTCTTTCACATAATTGACCTTCTCATCAAGTCTGCTGTTTGGAGCTCTACATTCCCAAGCATAATGCCCAAACTTTTGACAATTATAGCATTGAACATGAGATTTTTCATACCTCGAGTTTGAGCGTCCTCTTCCGCAACCTTTTGTTGAGCTTTCTCCTCTTTCGTAGTTGCTATGGTTGTTTAAGTTCCAACCACATCCACGCCCATGTCCACGTCCGCGACCTCGGCCACGACTTCTTCCGTATCGGCTTCTCTCGTTGTCGAAGCTTTCTTCTTTCTTCTTTGGCTGAACATGCGTCTTAAGGAGCTGCTCATCATTCCCTTGTCTCTTTTTATGTTTCTCTTCATATGCTTGTAGCGAACCCAATAATTGCTCTATACTAATTTCTTCCAAGTTTTTAGTTTCTTCAATCGTCACGACAATGTGCTCGAACTTGGGGTCCAACGAGCGTAGTATCTTCTCCATAATTCTAACATCTTCTAACTTTTCTCCGTTTCTTTTTAATTGATTGGAAACGGCTAAGACTCTTGAGAAATAATCAGAGATTGATTCAGACCCTTTCATTTGTAGAGATTCGAACTCACCTCTTAGTACTTAAAGACGAACCTTTTTCACTTGTTCGGCTCCTTTGTAAGAGGTTTGAAGCTTCTCCCATGCTTGCTTGGCAGAGGTTGCACTCGAGACCTTCTCAAAGCCATTGTCATCTAATGCTTGGTAGATGAGATAGAGAGCCTTCTTGTCTCTCTTTCTTGAATCTTTCAAACTCTCCTTCTGGGGTTGAGACAGAGTAGCTTCATCTTCTGGCTCAGTGTAGCCTTTCTCCACGACTTCCCAGACATCGTGTGCACCCAAAAGGGCCTTCATTTTGATACTCCAATTATCGAAGTTGTTGTTGTCGAGCACTGGAACTTGGAAGGCTGCCATAGTGTTGCTAGCCATAGCTCTGGTACCACTTTGTTGGGGTTTAAAAATGCTTCACTACTTTGGAGATGTTTATCTCACAAAGGAGAATGTAATGCAGCGGAATTTGATAGGCAAGAGAAAAAAAAAACACTCAAAGTGTTATACAAAATTTTTATTCTCCCACAATCTTAATACAAGAGGAAACACTCAAACACACTCACACTTCACTCTTTTTCTCACTTCTTGCTCTCTTTCTTGCTCTCACTTCTTCTTTCTACATAGCAACACACACACACACACACCTAAATTTATAGGCATGCATTTTGCCGACTTACTCTGCCCACCGACTTGCATTGCAGCAATGTCCACATGATTTGCTGCCTCTAGATCTTTCTTGAATGCACACCGACATTGGCTTGCATAATGTCCTCAGTTTTTGAACTTTCCAGTGCATGATCATGCACACTCCCACCGACTTCCATTGCTGGAATTTTCCAGCTACTATCACCGACATAGATTGCTAGAATTTTCTAGCATTTGCACAATAGGCTTTGGGTTGGATCACTTGTCATGGGCCAAAGACAAGATTACCATTCAACAATTTTTTCTCCTCGGCAAAGATGAAAAACAGTAAGTCATAGAGTTTTGAGGACGGGTTGAGGGCTTTCATAATTTTGCACAAGAAAACTTGGAAGATTTGAAAGCAGCGAAGAAAATGAGAAGGAAGAAGGGGATATTTATAGAAAGTTCTTCAAAGTCGTGCAGCCGTTGAACTCGGAATGACTCGATCGCCTCGAGCCTTACGAATTCGACAGTCGAAACCTCTCGAAAACCTCTGCCACTCGGGCTTCATGCACACGCAATGTGATGGCCCAATATCTTGGTGCCTTGATGGCACAACTTTCAAGGTCACAGGACTAAATCCAGAATGTCTGCATTATCTGGTAGCGGAACCGGATTGACATGCGTCAAAGAATTTGAGCAGCAAGCTATTCCGTTCTACTTTGAAGGACATGATCTTTGGGCAACTATCCATCCTTGAGGGGGATACGATTTCCAAAGCATAGTAAAAGGCATTTGTGGAAGTACTGTTAGAAATTTTGAGTAGAAATTTCATTGTCTTACATTGGTCATTCTCAAAAGGTTTCCTCACTTTATAGGCTTTGTCCCTTTTAAAAAGTGATTGAAGTGATAAGCTTTGAAGAATAAAATTGGACTCACCCTGGCTTTGAGGTGTACTAATTAATTGATAATTAATTAATAATTAAATCAATAAATAATTATCAAAAGATGGGTCTTGAAAATGACGTGGAACCAAGAAGAGGAAAAAGAATCAAAGTTAAAAACTTTGGACCAGATTTCATTGTTTTCTTGTCTGAGAATGAACCTAGAACTTTTAAAGAAGCAATGTCTTCTTCTGAGGCTTCTTTATAGGAAGGAAGCAATTAAAAGTGAAATGGAATCTATTATGGAAAATAACACATGGGAATTGGTTGATTTACCTCCCGATAGTAAACCAATTGGTCATAAATGGATTTTCAAGAAGAAACTTAAGGCAGATGGAACCATTGATAAGTTCAAGGCACGTTTAGTAGCCAAAGGTTATCGCCAAAAGGAAGGGGTGGATTATTTTGACACCTATTCTCCAGTTTCTCGCATAACGTCAATTAGGACATTAATAGCGATTGCGGCTGTATACAACTTTGATATACATCAAATGGATGTCAAAACAACATTTTTAAATGGAGAACTAGATGAAAGAAATATACATGGAACAACCTGAAGGGTTCGTGCTTAAAGGACAAGAAAGCAAAGTATGCAAATTAGTTAAGTTATTACATGGACTTAAACAAGCACCAAAACAATGACACAAGAAATTTGATCATACTTTGTTGACACATGGGCTCCAAAGAAATGAGTCTGATAAATGTGTCTACATTAAGAGTAATGATAAAGCTTGCGTTATTGTCTGCTTGTACGTGGATGATATGCTCATAATGGGAAGCAATAAAGATATAATAAACAAAACAAAGAAAATGTTGAATTTAAATTTTGACATGAAAGACTTAGGTCAAGCCAATGTCATTTTAAGAATTCAAATTAAGAGAAGTAGTGAAGGGTATGTCCTTACACAATCCCATTATGCAGAAAAAATATTACGAAGGTTTGGTCAATTTGACTGCAAACCTGCTGCAACTCTTTTGATGCTGGATGCAAGTTGGAGAAAAATAAAGGCAATGTCATATCTTAACTTGAATATTCTCAAGTAATTGGAAGTCTAATGTACTTGATGAATTCAACTAGGCCCGACTTAGCTTGTGCACTAAGTAGGCTTAGTAGATATACAAGTAATCCGGCACAAGCGCATTGGGATGCTTTAGTAAGAGTGTTAAGGTATTTGAAAAATACAATTAACTATGGATTACACTACACAAAGTATCCACCTGTTGTAGAATGCTTCAGTGATGCCAATTGGATTTCTGATGCTACGGATTATTAATTATATATATTAATTAATAATTAAAAAAATATATTAATTAATAATTAATATATATATAATTAATTACCAAAAGATGGGCCTTGGGCCTTGGGGCTCTTGGTCTTTGAAAATTAAATTCTTTAATTATTTATTTTTTAATTAATTCCGAATTTAATTAAATTATTTTTTATTTTGAACAAACTCATATTTTCAGATGAAGTTTGAAATAAAAAAACGCAGAGAGCATAACATCCCTCTGAAGAGATGTCTCCCAACAATCACATCTCATTCTCATACCTGTTACGAACAGGCATAATCCCACTATATATACATTCTCAACTCCACCTAAAAACACATTTTGCTATAAAATATCAAAGCACATTAAAAATTCATAATAATTAATTTACAAAGTGAAAAATGTGAAAAGATATGCAAATGCTCGTGATAGCATACTCTACGCTTTGATGACGGGTACATCGTCCTTTTGAATTTTTAAAACCCACGAAACCCTTGTGAATAGTGGTGCGAGATTTATACGCACACAAATTAAACCCTCTTTTCGTCAAATTGTAGTATATGTATAAGTAGGGATCGTTCTGGACCGGGGATTAGGAGGGATTGTTAATCACTTGAATTTGACTCAAAAAAAAAACGTAAAACACAAAATAAATGTATTTCTAACTAATCTAACACTTTAAAATAAATGGGGGATTGGTTTTGGACGAAATTAAACTAAAAATAGAAACTTGGAAACAAAACAGATTGTACAAACGAAATTGATGGAATAGAATGAAGAAAAACTAGTTAGAGGATTCCTTATCCACACATGAACATAAGCATATAATTTGACTCCCAGTTATGACTTCAACAAACGATGAATGACAATGCTCCAAGTTAATTAGGTCCGCTTAAATTAACCTTCAGATTTCCCTAGATTCATTGGATTGAATGGGATACGCATTACAACCAAATTATTCCTAATCAAAGTCTCTCACATGGAATACGCATGATAGAGACATTCAACAAAGATCATTAAGTTCAACGGAAATCATAAACATTGACTAGGCATTCATAACTATGGAATACGCATGTTAATCCAGCCTAGGGTTTACTAAACACAATCGTGACTAGCGATTTTTACTACTCATGAATATAAGTTCATAACGATTAGGTGAAATTCCCTTATATCCTAGCATCAAGTCTTAGGCATGCAAATTAAGTGTCGACCCTCAACCCACATACATAAACAAGTTCTTAATCAAAACAGAAAAGTAACCCACATCTAAAGTTCATGAATTCATAACTGGAGTAAATCAAATCATAACCAACATATGTCCATGGCTTCAAATTCGCCTCTAACTAAAAAGAAATTAGTTTCACATGTTTAACATAATTGAATAACAAGTTAAATTAAACATGAAAACAGAAACAAGAAAAGAAAGAACAAATGGATGGAAAGTTAGCTACGGGGTTCATCTCCACATATGTTATACTTGCATAATAAAACGATTTCCAATTGCATTTCAATAAATCATTAATTCTCAACGCCCCGGGTTAATTAGGTCCGCTTAAATTAACCGTCAAGTTTTCCTTAAGTTAATGAATTGGATGGGTTAGCGCAACGCAATTCACAACATTCTCCAAAAGTCCTTTACGTGAAAAGCACAATAAAGATACAATCAAAGATCATTAAGAATAATGAAAACTATAAGTGTTGACGAGGCATTCGTTACTATGGAATACGCATGAAACTTATGCCAAGAATTCGTTTGACGCGATTGTTTATAAGCAACCTCCACTACTTGTGAATATAAGTTCGTAACTATTAGGTGAAACTCACTTATATTCTAGCGTCATATTCATGCATGAAAATTAAGCGCGCATTCTCAATAAACATACATAAATAAGTTATCAATCAAACGGTTAAACAAATTGAATCCACAACTTATGAAACGCAATTAGAAGTAATCAAATCAAAATGCAAGCATAAACATATATTTCGAATCACCCCCTAGCTAAAGGGGGTTTAGTTTATTATAACTTTGAAATCAAAGAAACACCTAAACATTCCAACAACTCAAACTTGAATTGTATGAACGTTTAGGCACTCTTCTCTTCCATTCCTCACACGTACAAACAAAGAGAATTGAATTTAAACATTGAAATCAAAGAAACACCTAAACATTCCAACAACTCAAACTTGAATTGTATGAACGTTTAGGCCCTCTTCTCTTCCTCTTTATTGAAGCATAAGGTCTAGGGATAATTGGTTTGGGGGATGGAAGTGTGGAATGGAAAAGGAGTGGTGGAGAAGTGGAAGGGGAATGGAGAAATGGTTTTTGGATTACAAGGGAACTCACGGCAAAGAGAAGGAATGGAAGTGTTTGTGGTGTGTTGTGTATGAAATGAGATGTCCATGAATGAATGAATGCAAGGGTATTTATAGGAGTAGTGGAGGGAACATATGGCTATGTCATTTGTAGGTGAAGTAGGTGGATGTTGTAGGTGAAGTAGGTGGATGTTGTAGGTGAAGTAGGTGGATGTTGTAGGTGAATTAGGTGGATGTTGTAGGTGATTATGAGTGATAAGTGATAAGTGTATGATATGTTAAGTGGTGAATGATAAGTGATAAGTGGTGATGATAAGTATGGAGCATGTGAATTAACTAATGAAGGAAATGCATGTGCAATGACAATGTGTTAGAATGGATGTGTGTTATGCATGGCATGATTGGGATTAGGAAAGGTTTTAAATGTCCTAAAACTAAAGAGAACAAGGTTCCAACACTTTGGTCTTCAATTAGGTCTTCAATTTCCTCCAACACTTTGGCTCCAAGCATAAGCTATCCATCCTTAGCCCAAAAGTGCTCCAAAAGTCTCCAAAATGCATCTTTTTGCTCCTTTAGCCCTTTGGACCTATAAACACACGAAAATAGCTTAAAGTACTAAAATAACTAAAGAAACATAACGTAAATGCACGAGAACAAGCCATTTAAGTCGCATGAATATGCTCCTATCAAATACCCCCACACTTAGCTTTTGCTAGTCCTCGAGCAAAACAAAACAAAAGAAACCAAAAACAAAACAAAAGGAACAAAACACAACCTACACCTTCCAACAATCGTCTCAGATTTCCAATGCACATGACAAGTTAAAAATCATTAGTCCCATAGATTTTTAGCCATCTTTACAGTTAAGTACATTCTTAATCATAGTCACCACATACTAGTTCACAATTAAGCATTTAAAACACATTTCGAAAGTAGTAACATGCCTTTAGAGAATTTCCTCAATTCCTTACTAGAATGCACTCTATTTTCACACAGATTTTCTGACTACACACCCTACACTAGTTATATGTGAGAGATTGATGTAAACATGTAGACGAACACTCACATATGTTATAATAAGGAAAGCATTTTCTGGAGTTAATAAGCATGTTTAGATATGATCTCATGAATGGAATGCTACTACTTAGACGCGAGAACCAGTGACACCATAAGCTCATACCAAGTTCAAACTCCACAATTGAAATACATAACACTCAAGATAGAAGTCAAGGGTTGTAACGGGGCTAAAGGTGTTTGGCTAACAAAGAAAGGTGAAGGATAAACAAACATTCTTAAAGCAATAGTGAGCAAAGTATTTGAATTAGGCACTTAGAATTCCCTTTAGAACGCAAAAATCAACTTTGAACACCCAAGGGAAAGTCACACAAAACTTAGGGCCATATTCAACTTTTTGGACCCTTTCTTCAACCATCAACGCTCGTGAGTTCATTCTTACTTATTTTCACTCTTTTTTTTTTTTTTTTTTTTTTTTTTTTTTTTTTTTTTTTTTCTTTTCTTCTTCTTTTTCTTTTGAATCTCGAAACATACATATAAACGTAAGAACAAACTTTTACTCCCCCACACTCATTTTCTTGCATAATGTAACTCAAAAGGAATTCATTTAAGTCATGCTCACTATACTTTAAGAACAAGGGTATAGGAAAGTCCTACACTAAGCTAGGTAAGGGAAATGTGGGAAAACAAAGAATAAAAGCTAAACAAGGCTCAACGGGGTTAAAACTTACAACAAATACGAAGTATGGGAAGTAAGTTTATTTGGCTATGGTGGTGGTCACTACACAACTTCTTCTTGAATATGTGTTATGCAAATCAATAACATGCTTTGAATGAAAAGGGCATGAGTTCTAGCATTTGGAACTATATGATGAAACGCCTTCTAAGTAGTAACCAAGCAAAGAATAATGAGATCATGCAACGACTTTAGAAAACAAGAAATCACAGATTATACTCTCCAAAGAACGTTATAGGTTCAAGTCTCTCAGGGTTGTAGCGTTTGTTTGAGTTCCTTCCTTCAAGCATGTTACAAAAACGAATTTTTTTCTTTTATGATTGCATGTGAAGTCATACATTATAACCATAACCAAGCATATACCAAGAGTAAATCAAACTTTTCTCTATGTTTATAACTCTTTTTAACAGTCATGCAATTACAAACCAAATCCTTATCATTGTGTTGGAAGGTATCCTAAGACACAAACACACAAAAACGACTCAAAACACTCTTTTTAGGCTTTTTAAAACACGTTTTTCAAATTTTTATGTGATTTTCGGAGTTATAAAAACAAAACATACTAAAACACTCTAAAACAACTTAAAAACACCTTAAAACAGCAAGGAACAACATTTGAAGTTATAAAAACAAAACATACTAAAACACTCTAAAACAACTTAAAAACACCTTAAAACAGCAAGGAACAACATTTGAAGTTATGGGTGATAAAATCCCACGAATTTGCATTAAATATACTTAGTTACCCCCCCACACTTAAATCAAACATTGTCCTCAATGTTTTAAGCATAGATTCACACAAAACATAAGTAAACACACAAAAAACATTTAAACATACTAAACATGGCAGAATGTAATTAACAAAGAGAAGAGTTTAGGGACGCAAATCTGGTTATGGAGTGTAAATTCCGTCTTCTCTTTGTTGATTGCATTGAGGCTTGATCTGGATGATTCCATAGGCTTACTCTCGAACTGGTTGCCGCCCATCGTTGATTTTCCTTTGTGCTACTCTTGATCTGGGCAGCAGGATTCTTTTGGTCTTCCCCGAAGGTCTGAGCTTACTCCTTTGGTCTGTTTCTTTGTTCAATCTTTCCAATTCGTATTGAAAAGGGTTGGAGGATAACTCAGCCTAAGTTTGTCTCCACATGCTTCAATGTATCATTTTCACTTGCCTTACTCGCTCCCTTTTGCAGAAGTGGTCCCTTCTCTGGAAGTGTATCAACCGTTGAAGATGACTACTCGAGAGCAACGCTAGGTAAGCAATCAGGAACAGATTCCAGGCAGTTGGCTCCAGATCGGAAGACTGACTCCAAGTGCCGGCTGATTGCTTCTTTCACTTTGCCATGCGAGTAAGAACAAGGACAAAGAAAAGGACAGGGAAAGAGCATGATATGAGATACTTTTGCTTTAGACCTTTTTGATATGAGATACCTTTGCTTTTGAAGAAACGGCGAATGAAGCAGCATATGTATTTGTTGTGGTTGTCTCCACATGCTTCGATCGACCGTTTCCTTCTGCCTCATTTGTACTCCAGGTTTCTGGTATCTTCTTTGGGGGAGAAAAAATTGAGTATTTCAAGAGGCTTTGCTGGGAGTGCACCCTCAGAGGTGAGGGAGAGTTGGGCATTTTCTTCAGGTTTGCCCTGCCATAAAAGACGAAGGTCGACATATATAGAGATAATATCAAGTGGTGGTACTTTTTACCCTTGTCGACAAACGTTTTGATCCCGCAAATCCGGCTCTTTGAAATAGTGGCGCCTCTTCGATCTTTGAATACGCCTCTTCGATTTCTGAGCAGGCGCCCCTTCGATTTCTGAACGACGCCCCTTCGCTTTCTGAACGACACGTGGTAGTGCAGATGCGGCTCCTTTTGACAAAGCTGCACGCGTCTTCTGAAAAGCAGAGAAAGCGTCGCCGAACATTGCGCTTGTCGGCTAAAGATGTGTAGATGCGATGATGGCCTCCACGTGTTTTCAGCTTTGTCAGAAATCTTTTGACAAAGTTGAACGCGTTTTCTGAAAAGCCGAGGGAGCGTCGCCTAAATTACGCCGGAAAATCCGGCTCTTTGAATCGGTGGACGCGTCGTCTTGGCTTTTTATAGAGCTATCAATCACCCCAACACACACACTCTGAAGATTTCCCATTCCTGAAAATCGACTCCGGCCCTTTGAGAATTAACTCCATCCCTTCTCTTTGAACACTTTTGAAAAATGGCAAACTCATCGAACCTTAGCTTGGAATTGAGCCTTAGCAGTGATACGGGCGCACCGCGTCAAGGTAACGTATGGCGCCCTTCTTTCTTATCTTCCAACGGTCCTCTCACAGGTGAAGACTCAGTGATGCAGGACGCCACAACAGCTACAATAGTAGCTAGGAACCTCCTCACTCCAAAAGATAGTAGGCTGCTGTCAGGACGGTCCGATGAGTTGGCCGTTCAAGAGTCCCTCGCACTTAGTGTTCAGTGTGCGAGTTCTGTGTCCAACATGGGCCAACGCTTGCTTGCCCGCTCCCGTCAGCTGGAATCATTGATGGCAGAGGTGGAAAGTCTTAAGCAGGAGATCAAACTGCTTAAGCATGAGAATAGAAGTTTGCACGTACTTGCCAACAACTATTCGACGGGCATGAAGAGGAAGCTTGATGAACTGCAAGAGTCTGAAGGTCGGATTCAAAGTGACCGTCAAAGGTTTTCGTCTTTCCTCCAGAGGCACCTTTTTCCTGGATCATCCAGCGTTTGGCCAAGTATTGAGGCCTCAAATGCTCTATCTTCGATGCCTCCAGCTCCGATGCCTTCCGCTCCTATGTCTTCTGCCCCGATGCCTTCCGTCTCCATGCCTTCCGCTTCAAGAGTTTTGCCACGTAGTGGGTCTTTAAGTAAACAACCTTTGTAAAACCTCCATCGTTCTGCCATGTTTTTTTTTTTTTTTTTTTTTTTTTTTTTTTTTCAAAATGCATTGGGTTGCCTCCCAAGTAGCGCTTTCTTTTACGTCTTGCAGCCGGACGAAGAACCCAATCACTCCAGGATATGTTCACGAATCGGATAAGAACTCCGAGTCATGAACTAGTACCTAAAACAAGAAACAAAACAAAATTAAGAATCTGGAAAAATAAAAACAAACGAAAATAAAACAATCCAAGGGATTAGCAAATTTTCTAATCCCCGGCAACGGCGCCAAAATTTGGTGCGAGATTTATACGCACACAAATTAAACCCTCTTTTCGTCAAATTGTAGTATATGTATAAGTAGGGATCGTTCTGGACCGGGGATTAGGAGGGATTGTTAATCACTTGAATTTGACTCAAAAAAAAAACGTAAAACACAAAATAAATGTATTTCTAACTAATCTAACACTTTAAAATAAATGGGGGATTGGTTTTGGACGAAATTAAACTAAAAATAGAAACTTGGAAACAAAACAGATTGTACAAACGAAATTGATGGAATAGAATGAAGAAAAACTAGTTAGAGGATTCCTTATCCACACATGAACATAAGCATATAATTTGACTCCCAGTTATGACTTCAACAAACGATGAATGACAATGCTCCAAGTTAATTAGGTCCGCTTAAATTAACCTTCAGATTTCCCTAGATTCATTGGATTGAATGGGATACGCATTACAACCAAATTATTCCTAATCAAAGTCTCTCACATGGAATACGCATGATAGAGACATTCAACAAAGATCATTAAGTTCAACGGAAATCATAAACATTGACTAGGCATTCATAACTATGGAATACGCATGTTAATCCAGCCTAGGGTTTACTAAACACAATCGTGACTAGCGATTTTTACTACTCATGAATATAAGTTCATAACGATTAGGTGAAATTCCCTTATATCCTAGCATCAAGTCTTAGGCATGCAAATTAAGTGTCGACCCTCAACCCACATACATAAACAAGTTCTTAATCAAAACAGAAAAGTAACCCACATCTAAAGTTCATGAATTCATAACTGGAGTAAATCAAATCATAACCAACATATGTCCATGGCTTCAAATTCGCCTCTAACTAAAAAGAAATTAGTTTCACATGTTTAACATAATTGAATAACAAGTTAAATTAAACATGAAAACAGAAACAAGAAAAGAAAGAACAAATGGATGGAAAGTTAGCTACGGGGTTCATCTCCACATATGTTATACTTGCATAATAAAACGATTTCCAATTGCATTTCAATAAATCATTAATTCTCAACGCCCCGGGTTAATTAGGTCCGCTTAAATTAACCGTCAAGTTTTCCTTAAGTTAATGAATTGGATGGGTTAGCGCAACGCAATTCACAACATTCTCCAAAAGTCCTTTACGTGAAAAGCACAATAAAGATACAATCAAAGATCATTAAGAATAATGAAAACTATAAGTGTTGACGAGGCATTCGTTACTATGGAATACGCATGAAACTTATGCCAAGAATTCGTTTGACGCGATTGTTTATAAGCAACCTCCACTACTTGTGAATATAAGTTCGTAACTATTAGGTGAAACTCACTTATATTCTAGCGTCATATTCATGCATGAAAATTAAGCGCGCATTCTCAATAAACATACATAAATAAGTTATCAATCAAACGGTTAAACAAATTGAATCCACAACTTATGAAACGCAATTAGAAGTAATCAAATCAAAATGCAAGCATAAACATATATTTCGAATCACCCCCTAGCTAAAGGGGGTTTAGTTTATTATAACTTTGAAATCAAAGAAACACCTAAACATTCCAACAACTCAAACTTGAATTGTATGAACGTTTAGGCACTCTTCTCTTCCATTCCTCACACGTACAAACAAAGAGAATTGAATTTAAACATTGAAATCAAAGAAACACCTAAACATTCCAACAACTCAAACTTGAATTGTATGAACGTTTAGGCCCTCTTCTCTTCCTCTTTATTGAAGCATAAGGTCTAGGGATAATTGGTTTGGGGGATGGAAGTGTGGAATGGAAAAGGAGTGGTGGAGAAGTGGAAGGGGAATGGAGAAATGGTTTTTGGATTACAAGGGAACTCACGGCAAAGAGAAGGAATGGAAGTGTTTGTGGTGTGTTGTGTATGAAATGAGATGTCCATGAATGAATGAATGCAAGGGTATTTATAGGAGTAGTGGAGGGAACATATGGCTATGTCATTTGTAGGTGAAGTAGGTGGATGTTGTAGGTGAAGTAGGTGGATGTTGTAGGTGAAGTAGGTGGATGTTGTAGGTGAATTAGGTGGATGTTGTAGGTGATTATGAGTGATAAGTGATAAGTGTATGATATGTTAAGTGGTGAATGATAAGTGATAAGTGGTGATGATAAGTATGGAGCATGTGAATTAACTAATGAAGGAAATGCATGTGCAATGACAATGTGTTAGAATGGATGTGTGTTATGCATGGCATGATTGGGATTAGGAAAGGTTTTAAATGTCCTAAAACTAAAGAGAACAAGGTTCCAACACTTTGGTCTTCAATTAGGTCTTCAATTTCCTCCAACACTTTGGCTCCAAGCATAAGCTATCCATCCTTAGCCCAAAAGTGCTCCAAAAGTATCGTTCTGGACCGGGGATTAGGAGGGATTGTTAATCACTTGGATTTGACTAAAAAACGTAAAATAAAGTTTAAAACACTATACTAGACTCAAAGAATGCAAAACTAAACTTTAAATCACTAAGACAAACCAAAGACTCAAAATGCTTTAAAACATAAACTAAATTGAACAATAAGGAAAAAGGGGGGAAAGAGTTTTGATTTGACGAAAATTGAAATAACAAAACAAGTTAATAAACTAAGCAGAATGTAAATGTGAATATGGATGATGGAATAAATGGAATGAAGGCTAGCTAAGGGGTTCTTCTCCACACATGTTATACTTGCATACAAGATTGATTCTCAGTTGGTCTTTCGATAAATTATGAAACTCAATGCTCCAAGTTAATTAGGTCCGCTTAAATTAACTTTCAGATTTCCCTAAATTCATTGGATTGAATGGAATACGCATTACAACCAAATTATTCTTAATCAAAGTCCCTAACTATGGAATACGCATGATAGAGACATTCAACAAAGATCATTAAGTTCAATGAAAATTAGAAGTGTTGACGAGGCATTCGTTACTATGGAATACGCATGAAACTTATGCCAAGAATTCGTTTAACGCGATTGTTTATAAGCAACCTCCACTACTTGTGAATATAAGTTCGTAACTATTAGGTGAAACTCACTTATATTCTAGCGTCATATTCATGCATGAAAATTAAGCGCGCATTCTCAATAAACATACATAAATAAGTTATCAATCAAACGGTTAAACAAATTGAATCCACAACTTATGAAACGCAATTAGAAGTAATCAAATCAAAATGCAAGCATAAACATATATTTCGAATCACCCCC
Source organism: Pyrus communis (assembly GCF_041283825.1). Taxonomy (NCBI): domain Eukaryota; kingdom Viridiplantae; phylum Streptophyta; class Magnoliopsida; order Rosales; family Rosaceae; genus Pyrus; species Pyrus communis. The sequence continues at coordinate 5,505,247 of NC_142574.1, read as the reverse complement.
TAGCTAAAGGGGGTTTAGTTTATTATAACTTTGAAATCAAAGAAACACCTAAACATTCCAACAACTCAAACTTGAATTGTATGAACGTTTAGGCACTCTTCTCTTCCATTCCTCACACGTACAAACAAAGAGAATTGAATTTAAACATTGAAATCAAAGAAACACCTAAACATTCCAACAACTCAAACTTGAATTGTATGAACGTTTAGGCCCTCTTCTCTTCCTCTTTATTGAAGCATAAGGTCTAGGGATAATTGGTTTGGGGGATGGAAGTGTGGAATGGAAAAGGAGTGGTGGAGAAGTGGAAGGGGAATGGAGAAATGGTTTTTGGATTACAAGGGAACTCACGGCAAAGAGAAGGAATGGAAGTGTTTGTGGTGTGTTGTGTATGAAATGAGATGTCCATGAATGAATGAATGCAAGGGTATTTATAGGAGTAGTGGAGGGAACATATGGCTATGTCATTTGTAGGTGAAGTAGGTGGATGTTGTAGGTGAAGTAGGTGGATGTTGTAGGTGAAGTAGGTGGATGTTGTAGGTGAATTAGGTGGATGTTGTAGGTGATTATGAGTGATAAGTGATAAGTGTATGATATGTTAAGTGGTGAATGATAAGTGATAAGTGGTGATGATAAGTATGGAGCATGTGAATTAACTAATGAAGGAAATGCATGTGCAATGACAATGTGTTAGAATGGATGTGTGTTATGCATGGCATGATTGGGATTAGGAAAGGTTTTAAATGTCCTAAAACTAAAGAGAACAAGGTTCCAACACTTTGGTCTTCAATTAGGTCTTCAATTTCCTCCAACACTTTGGCTCCAAGCATAAGCTATCCATCCTTAGCCCAAAAGTGCTCCAAAAGTCTCCAAAATGCATCTTTTTGCTCCTTTAGCCCTTTGGACCTATAAACACACGAAAATAGCTTAAAGTACTAAAATAACTAAAGAAACATAACGTAAATGCACGAGAACAAGCCATTTAAGTCGCATGAATATGCTCCTATCAAATAGTGTCTAGGGGATTCAAAATAAATAAAAATTCACAATAGTTAATGTACAAGTGTGAAAAATGTGGAAAAAAAATACAAACACTTGTGGTTGCATCCTTTACACTTGGAGGTTGTTACATCATCGTTTGGATTTTTAAAACCCTTTATAAACGATGATGTAACAACCTCCAAGTGTAAAGAATATACAAATGCTTGTAAGGACAAGGTGTGACAACCAGTCCCTAATTTTCCATGTAATTTCCTTCCCAATTGTGTAAAATGGTGTTTATGCCCTTGTCGGCAAAGTGAAACCTGACGTGAACATTGTTATTCATCTTTAAATTTATTCTTCCTATTATCCTAATTAAATAGTACTCGTTGTTACGAATGAGGAAGCGCGAGTTAGACCTAAATCAGATTTGTAACAAAGAAGTTACGCTTAGTTAAAGTACGCTAACAACAGGTAAAATTGTACACATGTGTGCTAATTATTTAGTGTTGGGAACATTGTTTTTGATAATGTGAGCCAGATTTTGTGTACTTTTAAATTGTACAAAATGAATTCTTCCCACTTTAAAGACCGGTCTTGTGACCTTATCTCACCACCAATCAGTTTTCTTCCCTTACTTTCTCACCCAATCAGAAACCTTATCTCTTTTGTCCAATCAGAAACTCTCCCCTTCTCTTTTTCTCTTCTTCTCATTCTCTCTCTTATGCTATGTCTCTCTTCTCTCTGCAACAACTAAGAACCATCATCAAACAACATAGATCGGACTTAACTCACCACCCTTGTACTCCTCTCATCCTCACGAGTCCATCCATACGAGCCGATTCTAAAATGACCTAGTTTTGAGCTTCCAACTTAGACCTCCGACTCGGGTGTAGATTCTTCAGCAACTTTCTGTTCGAGTTGCAAGGTTTTGGAAGGTTTAGAAGCAACTACACAACTCCCTAGAGTCCTTAGTCTAAGTTTGAAGTCAAGCCAACATGTAGACACGCGACTTTGGGACGTTAGAATTAGAGCCGAGATCTTCGAGGCGTTTTCATTCCATTTCCGTCCATTTTTTGGACTTTTAAAAGGTACAAACTTGCTCTTCTTTTCCCAAGCTTCATTTCCATATAAAGTAAGTCAAAAATGGTTGAGAAATGATGAAGATATGAAGTTTTAAAGTTTTTACAAAAATCAGGCCAACTTTTCCTGATTCCGACGAACCAGACGACAGCGGCGACGGTGACTGGAAAATTAGAGAAAAAGAAGAATATTCCATTAAAGTTGACAGAATATTCTCACGCCATTATTAACGCCATTAAGGTAACTCCTCTAGACTTAATGGAATATTTCGTATCCTTCAAATCTGTCGAAATATTCCATTGGGATCTACTAATGAGTGCAGGCGCGTGACCTGCGCATGTAGCCTCAAGATGTTAGCGCGTAGAGGTGCATGAGGGCGCATGCTGCTTCATGGCGATGCATGGTCAACGTGTACGGGTCCACGACGTCGTGTAGAATGTTTTCGTATGTTTAAACCCTCTGTTTGAGCAAACTATAGGGGATTTTCCTAGCCTTTTTCATGTATGTCCTAATTAATTAATTAATTAATATAGGTTTCACATTCCGTTGAGAAGTGCGAATTCAAGTAAGGCTAGGAGGCTACGATCCGACTACGTATCAATGAGTGGGCATTTGTTTTTGTATATATTATATATAAAGTTTTATAGTTTCCACAAATGCTTTAAATTAATATTATACTTATCAGGCAATGTTTTATTTCATGTTAAAAGTGATATTATATTATTGAGATTTATAAATTGTCAGGGCATGTTCATTTACATTTTATGTGCTCGTCATGCATGCTTGCATCAGTGTAGTACTCGTCCCGGGTCAGGGCTAGGCTTCACGTGTATGTTCACATCGCACTGCACGCTCACCTTGGATCCATTGTAGGTGCCAGTCCTGTCCTAGGCTCCAATAGGCAACTCGAACTCGTAAGTGATGCGCCTAGCGCTAGTCTTCACGTGATTATAGTACTAGAGCGTATATTATGATTACACCCAGTCCTTTTCATGTCAGATCTTCTCTGTGTGAACTCGTGTGTTAGCATAGATTGATGAGCACCTGATTTTCTTATGCCATGGTTGAGATATTATGATTTGTGTGTTTCTTGGATTATTGTTCAATTACCTTTGATTTCATACTTACATGTAGTATGATTTTCTGGAAACTATACATATTTTACACCAAGGGATTAGTATGTTCAGAAAATAAATGTGTTTAATAAACCTTTGTTTTTGCCCACTCACACCTTCTATTTTTCACCCCTCCAGGACTTAGTTAGTTGAATCCTCCGTGGTGTACTAGGGAACTTCGACGATTATGACATTCTCCCAAATAAATATAGGAGCTTATTTTTGGTTGTGTAATAAGTAACTTAACTAGATTCGATTGTTCTAATTATGTCGTCATGTGATCTATGCTCTGACTACTTATGTTTTATAGGTTCTTCCAACTACTGCGCACTCTTTTTATTAGCTTCAATAAATTCTAGCTTTGGTTTAAATTTATCCATATTTTTATATATCACTTTCCTTTAGGCTACGTCACCTTTGGGTGTCGACCAAAATGCCTCGACTTCGGTCGAGGTGTGTCATAAGCTCTACAACTTTCATGAAGGGGTCAACTTCAAAATTCGATACCATAATCCATAAACCCTAGATTAATATTTGACTATGATTGTCGTTCACATTTATGCTCCATTCTTCTCACCATATTTCGTTTTTTCAGATTTTCTTTTTTGAAAACATGATCTTTAGCAAATGCAGAAAAAAGAATGGTTCGGATTGTTGATATCATGTTCATATTTTTATGGTTAGTGAAAATATTGCTCGGAGTTTATAAAGTCTCTAGAAACTATATAACATATACTTATATTTCAATTAATTGTAAATGTCGAAACATGATATCAACAATCAAAATCGTTTATCTTTCTGTTTCAAAAAAGAAAATTTGAAAGAAAACAAAATACAGTGAGAAGAATGGAGCTTAAACGTAAACGACATCGACGTGAAATATAAATCTAGGTTTTATGATTTATGGTGTCGAATTTCGGTCCCTTCACAAAAGTTGTAGAGTTTGTCATTACGAGCGTATGTATATTCTACATTTTTGACACTTGTACATTAATTATTATGATTTATTTATTAATTTTTCACTCAAACAAAAAAAACTATTCATGAGGTTTTGGAGAGTTTTAAATATTCAAACGACGATTTAACTATTGTCAAAGTGTAGAGGATGCAACCATGAGCGTTTTTATATTATTATTTTTTTCACATTTTTCACACTTTTATATTAATTATTATGAATTTTTATTTATTTTGAACTCCCCAAAAAACAATGTTCATGAGGGTTTGGAGGGTTTCAAAAATCCAAACGAGGATGTCCATCGTCAAAGTATAGAAAATGTAATCATAAGTGTTTGCATATTTTTTTTTTCACATTTTCACACTTGTAAATTAATTTTATTTTTATTTTTAATGTACCTTGGTATTTTGACCACCATGAATGTTCACCGTTGGCCATTGTTGGTCTCATTGATCGTTGATCGCTGTTAACCAATCGTAAGGATTTAGTCTCACTTTTTAAGATTAAATACTATGATTATTATAGTAATTTTACTAGTAGTTTAAAATTGACAAACTAAACTTTTTCTTAACGAATTGAAATGAGTTATTCACGGATTAACGGATGACATGATAACAACCTAATTAGTTAAGTTGTTAATCCGAAATTTGTTATTTTCATGTCATTCGTATCAGATTAAAAAGTCGTGTAAAAAATTCTCAGATCAAATTGTGGTGTAAAATTTTGGTTCAGCATAAAAAAAATAAAAAAATAAAATTTTCTCTCTTTCCTATTTAATTTCCCAACCTCACCAAACGTGACAATGAAAAGATGCATTTTTCATACCCTAGAAAAAATCATAAAAAATTATCTTCCATGAATTCCTTTTCGCGTACGGCTACAAAATAAAATTTTCTCTCTTTCCTATTTAATTTCCCAACCTCACCAAACGTGACAATGAAAAGGTGCATTTTTCATACCCTAGAAAAAATCATAAAAAATTATCTTCCATGAATTCCTTTTCGCGTACGGCATACACTTCGTAGTAGCTATTCAGTAATTTTATCACTCGGGACCACACCCCTACAAAATTAAAAGGACTGCTTTCTCTCCAACAACCAAACCCACCATGCTATGTACAATCAACCTTAATTTTTCCAGCCTCCACCATGCCGTGTGCAAATTTCTTTCTTCCTTCCCTTTTGGATGGAAACCACGACCTAGATTTTTACAAGTTATTTGTTCTTGTAAGTCAGATTGGAAGTTTCACTTGCTACATTTTGTGCTTAAGGATTTTGCATGCGGTCATGACCTTTGAGTTTGAATTGCCTGATTATTTGCCATTGGTCACCAATATCACTGAGGATGCATCTCTTCTTGATTCAAATAGCACTAGCTTTTCAGTTGTTGATAGTGATTATGGTAGCTTCAAACATGACATGGCAATACTGGTGTAGAAAATATATACTTGGTATAACCTTCTTACTTAGTGTAGATTAGTCTAATATTGTTCGTAATAAAATATAAAATAAAAACCAACTACAAGCATAGGAGTTCATGTTGTTTAATGAGAAATTTTTTTATGTGTACTCAAAACATAAGGTGATACACCTCGTATTATTATATAAGTCGACGAAATAGTTGAATGTCACACTTTGGAATATATTTTTCAATGTTTATGCACATATATTATGACATGCAATGTATTATTTCGCATACTGAATAAACTAAATATCTCTCATTGTGCAACATGCTTTTCTAGCATGTAAGATGAGGTGGAGCACTTGGCTTTCATATCACCCTTCTAAATTAAAAGCAAAACTTGAGAAATTTTTCAGTGTGTCTAGAATACAAAGTGGTATACCATATATCATTATACAATTATAGAAACGTTATTTTTTTTAAGTGTCACTCCAATTATATGATAATATGTGGCGTACTACCCGTGTTTTAGACACACTGAAAAAGGAATATGTTTGCTCACCACTTTCAAGTGATGATGATGTTCACAACCTTATTTAACACCGTTGAATGAGTTTAAATTTTGAGACACAAATCTCAAAACATAAACTCACAGTAATAAGTAAGGCGGTGAGCGTCACCACCACTTGAGGGGGGTAAGAAAAATACACCCCACTAAAATCTCCCAAATCTAAAGAGCAACAAAAACGCAATGGAAAGGGATCCTCTCCAGATCCCTTCCACCTAATTCTCCTCATCAAATAATTAGGGCCCTTGAAATTTAATCTAACTGCTACAAATAAGAGCTTACTCTAAAAATTATAATAATTTTAACCGTTGGATCAAATTTTAAGGGCATGAATTGTTTGATGATGAGGATTAGGTGGAAGAAATATGGAGAGGATCTTTCCAAACGCAATGCCACTTTGCTTTTTAGGAAAGCGCGTGGGTGAATTAGTTATCAATCAATCCTATCATTAGCCTCAAAGTAGAATGTTTTAGCAGCAGGAAAGACGTCGCCAATTAACCAGGAAAAGAGGCGCGATTAACGCGGACAAGCAATAATTTTTCAATCTCGTAGATAACTCGAATTCCGGTGGCGAATGTCCATGACTAAAAGGCACACACACAAAAACGCCAAATGATAGCGGTTTCCTGGGCGGTTTCGTTTAGTTTTTGAATCATCCAAGCGCCAAAATCTCACTTTAACCCATTGTTAACCACCAATTATGGCAATATCCATCACTCAATTCAAACATTCTAATTTCTTCAATCTTGATAGGTATGGTATTCAAACGAATAATGTCACGTTCAAGTGGTCTTGAAAATGAGTTGAGTTCTTACATGACAGCATGAGTTTGAATCTCGTCAATGACTAATCTAATATCTAATCTAACAAACTTTATCGTTTGACCGAAAAAAATAATAATAATGTCACAGGACAATTTATTTATATATGTTAGAGAAATGCTAAGGAAACTCTCTCAAAGTGGGACTCTTCATAGACTCTTTACCACCTCCTTCTTTAACTTAATTTTCATGTTAACATTATAAAATATTGTACAAAAAACATGAAGTATCAGAGAGTCCACAATGAGAGAGAGTTTCCTTAACATTTTATCATATTTTTAATATTATACAAGTGATATGAAGAGATGAAGATTGAACATCCGGGATGAAATAAATGTGTTTTTAACCAATTGAATAGCAAACCCTATCATGATTAATCACTTTTAAGATTTGTATCCGATAACAAAATGACTTAATACTTTTAACGTGGATACTTTTGTGTGTTTATATTCTGGTAGTTTTGTAACAGGTAGTTTGATTGTCAACTTTTTGCCCTCTTTTCTTTCAATTTTGCCCTCACTTTTGAATACACAATGTTGACATGAGGAGGGCAAAATAGTAATTTTGTATCTTTTGAACTTTTTCCCCTTTTTTCCTACTTTGTATCTTTTGTATCTTTTGAACTTTTTCCCCTTTTTGAGGAGGGCAAAATAGTCATTTTATATCGAAATATTTACATAAGATAAAAAATATGCACTTATTAAGAGAATTTGTCTCACCATCATTTTTCATACATGTAAGTGAAATCATGATGTTTTTTCGATAGTTTGAATGAGCTGAAGCGGTTGCGCTTGAGGAGAACGTGATAGGAGGTAGGCAGTTGTTCACACACACGGAGTGTGTGCTCATCTGCTAGTAATATAATAAGTTAAAAACTCGTATGCATATCACCATTATCGATATTTAAATCAGCCTATTATTTCCAATGAGAAAGTGTATTGTGCAAGTCTCTCTTGTTGCTACAATTAACATTTTAAAAGACGCTAGGCGCTAGTCGGACGTCGTATTGGAGCCTAGCACTTAGGCGGCTAAGAGGGTTTAGACGGATTGAAGTGTTTCTTTTACTTAAAAAATACATAATTATATTGACTTACATAAATTACACAATAAAATGATATATAAATGATAAATTATTAAAACATATTGAAAATATGTGGAACTATTATATAATAAGCGTTTGTTCGAGTATTAAACTAGTCTCTTCCATTCTATCGGAAAAAAAAAATGCAAGATGAAAGTTATCTACTTTTGTATAAGTGAGTCGCGACCTAAGCGGGTCTAGGCGTGCTAAGCGGACGTCTAAACATCTTTAGGTGCTCTTTCTTGCTTTCAAACATGTAGAGATTAATCAGAGCGGTAGCCAGCTGCTTAGCGCCTAGGCAGATCCTAGACGACGCTAGGCTGGGATTTCTAGAACAATGCTAATAATCATAATACCGACGTTTGTGAGAATTTGTAAAAGCTCGAAAATCATTTGTTCATATTTTTTTTTTAATATGTACCACTTCTTCATATAATTAATCGTGTGATATCAGTAAGATGACGTAGTATAACCGTTTCATATTATAATTAAGATTTTTTCTATTTAGAGGGCTTGGAAAAGTTGGAACTGAAGGAACCAATGCCATGATGGTCGTTGGTGGTCATGGTCAAGCTCAGCTAGATTTGCTTTTATAGAGATAAGTGGATATGGACTTGGTCCGAATAGGCCAAGCATGCCAACCCTTTGAGACCTAGAATAGTCAGCCAGCCGGAGCCAGACAGCCATCCCCACCATCCTTTGTCACACGCATGCACCAAACACGCACCAAGTCACAACCCCTCCCCAATATTTAATTTAAAAGTTATTTCAGAATTGCCCCTTAAGCTTTTGATTTTATTTTCACTTTTGTCTGTCATCTCCCATTTTTGTTACAAATTAGTCTCAAAACTTTTAAATGTGTGAACTAGTCATAATAGCACGTGAACACTTTATGAAGGATATTTTCTGTAATTCATCAATTTGGAAAAAAGAAATGTCTTCCGCCCATTGGGACGTGACCACTTAAGTCCACATGTAAGCGTTGGGAATGAATTTGACATTGATAGAAATAAGGATCTTGCATGTGCTTATAAATAAATTGGGCTACTCTGCATATTGCCAATTGATTTTATGGTAGAACCTTAATTTCATGGTATTAGAATAGGTTGTCCCACGTGTGAAGCCAAACGGCCACATGCGTTCCACGTCATCCAATTTGTGTTGTCTACGTGTTAGTCTTGAAAATTCGCTTTTAAGTGAGAGACAAATTCGATACCAAATTAGGTTGTCCATTGGGTGACTTAAACGAACTCCTTCTCCCCTTAGTGTAAACTATACTAAAAAAAATAAAAGAAAATTACGTCGAAGGCCCCAAACACAAATCTTATTAATCTTTAAACTATTATCATTGTTCTCAATTTACACATTTCAGGTCTTATTAATTTTTAACGTAGCCTTTTCATTTAGAAAAGTGAGATCTTAAATTCAATTCCATGAACATCAAGTTTAATATCGAATTATAATGCTTCAAAAAAAAAAAAAAAACCGAATTATAATTGGTCATTGTGTAGTTCTATATACATAAAATTAAAAATTTGAGACCAACTTGGGATGAACCAAACTTTGAGGTGCGGAGTGGAAGCACAACTAAATTTCAGGACCAAATTTATAATATTCTCATTAATTTAAATTTACTCAAAAAATCAAAATAAAAAAAAAAAAAAAAATAGCGGACGGACACTGAAAGAGATGGATAAAAACACCAAACCAATAACTCGGGCACTTGCTTCGCCCACAAACCTGCCTTTATTTCAGTGCTTCTAACCCAACCAACTCTGACCCCATCAATCATCCACATCGCACCACCCCACAGTTTTCATCTTTCTCTCCTTCTTCTTCCTCCTCTCCCCTTCCCCAGTTCCAGGTACAATTATAATAATGGAAATTAACATAATTTAATATTTAGTTTATTTTAATTCCCATGCAAAACTAAAACCCAATTTTGTTCACTTCTTGTGCTTAAACTTGTGAATTTTTTACGACTGAAGTTTTGGGTGTCTAGAAATGGAGTACTGCATCGAAGCAAAGGCCTTGAAATCGAGTCTGCGCAGAGAACTGGCCGCGAAGTCGACCCAGCATGTTTTGTTGGAGGAGCTTTGGTGTGCTACTGGAATTTCCGGTGTGCCCTGTGAGGATTTTTCAGTGGACGACCTTCTTGACCTCTCCAATGGCGAATTCGAAGACGGGTCCGTTGAAGAAGAAGAAGAAGAAGAAAGAGAGTCAGTTTCTGTGGATGATGAAATTTCTAATTCAAGCAGTTTGGTCTTGCCCGACTCTGACTCTGGTCTGGCAACCCAACTCCTGGTTCCGGTAACAATCTTTGAGTTTACAATTTTTTGGGTTAATTCTCTGTTAAATTATGTAATTATTTGAAATTAAATTTTGGGTTTTGGGTTAATTTGACAGGACGACGATTTAGCAGAGCTTGAATGGGTTTCCCATTTTGTGGACGATTCTCTACCGGACCTCTCTCTGTTACACACAATTGGTACCCAAAAACCAGGTGCTCTTCTTATGAACCGGTTTGAACCGGAAACCAAACCGGTTCATTTAAGATCTCCGTTGTTTCCTTTTCAAGTTCCAGTCAAACCCAGAACCAAACGTTACAGACCGGCTAGCCGGGTTTGGTCCTCCTCCTCTTCATGTTCACCATCATCATCGCCTTGTTCTTCTGGGTTTTCATTTTCAACTCCTTGTCTTATCTTCAACCCCGTTCAAAGCATGGACGTGTTTGTTGGTGAACCGGCGGCTAAGAAACAAAAGAAAAAACCGGCGGTCCAAACAGGGGAGGGTTCAATTGGGGGACAGTTTCAGCGGAGGTGTAGTCATTGCCAAGTACAGAAGACTCCACAATGGAGAACCGGTCCGCTTGGTCCTAAAACATTGTGTAACGCATGCGGCGTCCGGTTCAAGTCTGGCCGGCTTTTTCCGGAATATAGGCCGGCTTGTAGTCCTACTTTCTCTGGTGCTGTCCACTCGAATAGTCACCGTAAAGTGTTGGAGATGAGGAAGAGGAAAGATGTTGGCGAGCCCGAACCGCGGTTGAACCGAATGATTCGGAGTTTTTGATGGGTGAAATTTAGAGAATAGTGCACTTGAACCGGCTTGAATGGAATGGACCCAATTGTGTCGTGCTTGGTTGTAATAGTAGTGGTAGTGGTACTAGTAGTAGTGAGAAATTTTCATTGTAATCGAACACGGGTGGTATACCATGTGTTTTTATATAAGTGGCGGGAAATTTTATTTTTTATGTTATTAAATTTTTAGCACACATATCACACCATTTGTATAGTGACACGTGGTATACCACTTGTGTTCCGGTCACACAAAAAAATCTCTCTAGTAGTAGTAGGATTTTAGGAAGGTTTTAGAATTTAGCAATAGTTTTAGACTTAAGCTTTTCATTCTTGTATTATCAATTTGTTATGTATTTAGAATGGTGCTATCCACACATTTATTTTTATTTCTCACATATCTTTTATTAATTTTTGTCCTTTGATTTATAATAATTTATTAGATTCAATGATCAAAAATTAAAAGATGTGTGAGAAGTAAAAAGATTCACACATCGTATTGATTGAGGGAGAGATATGGATATGAGGACCGACGAGCTTTTGTTTTGTGGGTCTCCCCCTCTAATTAGGGTTTAGTGGAGTTTTTGGATCTTTTGATTTGTTTTTATTAACTTCACTTTCACAAAGGCATTGAAATTTTCAAAACTCCAAAGTAGTTCAGCGGTTTTTTATGGATGTGCAATATATAAGTGAAACATTAGAAATTTTAGTTGACCTAACCAAAGAACAAAGGAAACTCGATTCTTGAAAGTTGAAAGGCCAATTTGAGAATTATCAATAAAAAAAAAGGCAAGTTTGAGAGAATGGTGAGCTGTAATTGAGGTTTAAAGAATGATTGTGTTGGTCAAATCGCATGGCATGACTAATCAATCACCACTAAAATACTTCCCCAAAAATTTATTATAGCACAAGTGCTCAAATTATCTCATATTAGATTTGATTCTTGTCAAAGACGAGTTTGAACAATATTATTACTAGCATATTGTAAAGCTAAGCCCACTCCTTCTCCTTAATGTAGATAATATTGTTTATTCAAAAAAAAAAAAAAACCAATTAAGGGGTGGATTTTTTTTAATTTGAAGGCTTTTATGCATGATTATTTCGATCTCTACACGAGGTGATGATTAATCTCTCACCTCTAGTGATGGGCACAAAACCAAAGATTGAAGCCAAAGCACAAATCAAATCAGACCGCACTGAACGGTTTAGTATTTTCAATTTTAAAACTGTAACCGAAACTGAATCGCGCCACCTTCTCAAACTCAAAGGCCTCATAAACCTTCGAAGAGTAAGTGTCCAAAAGAAATGGACAATGAAAAGGTTGAATGATTCAAAGTAGTGACTTGAAATACAAAAACTTTTTGTTTGATTGCATGAACAATTTATTTTTTGGGGTTGTACTAATGCTATAAGGCATTTTAACGTTGACCTTTGTTTGAACTTTAATTTTAGTTCAGTAAACTTAACTTTTACAATTGAGCTATACTAAAGTAATGTCATAAGCCATTTTGATGTTGAACTTTGTTTCAAGTTGAATTTTAGTATGTGATGATCATGAATTTTTTTTCAATTGAGTTGTATATCAATGATATAAAAATTTAGTTTGCAAATGACCTGTTTTGAACTTTTGAGTTTGTTTAAATGTTGAATAATTGTATTAATACCAATTGTTTAATAGGCCTACAAGTGACACACAAACTGAAACCAAACCCATTTGAAATTGAACCAAACCAAAGTTAAATGGTTTGGTTCCATCTCTGTCCTTACGCTAAAACCGCATCGAATTAAATTTCGATTTAATTTCAATGTTGTTGTAAAACAACATTGAACTAAATCGTGCCACCTATTCATGTCACATCCCTACCTGGGGCGGATCACTTCCCGGGCCCGCTCCACTATCGTGCTATTGTCACATCCCGACCCAGGCAAGACCACTTCCCGGGCTTGACTCTACCACCGTAGCACGATATTGTCCGTTTTGGGCTTACCATTCCCTCACGGTTTTGTTTTTGGGAACTCACGAACAACTTCCCAATGGGTCACCCATCATGGGATTGCTCTAACCCCCTTCTCGCTTAACTTCGGAGTTCCCATGGAACCCGAAGCCAGTGAGCTCCCAAAAGGCCTCGTGCTAGGTAGGGATGAGAATATACATATAAGGATCACTTCCCTAGGCGATGTGGGATCTCACAATCCACCTCCCTTAGGGGCCCGACGTCCTCGTCGGCACACCACGACCAGGGTTAGGCTCTAATACCAAATTATTACATCCTGGCCCGGGCGGGACCACTTTCCGGGCCCGCTCCACCATCGTAGCACGATATTGTCTGCTTTGGGCCCTGACCAAGCCCTCACGATTTTGTTTTTGGGAACTCACGAGCAACTTCCCAGTGGATCACCCATCATGGGATTTCTTTAGCCCCATTCTTGCTTAACTTCGGAGTTCCTATGGAACCCGAAGCCAGTGAGCTTGGTATCTGTAGACATCGAAATTTCAGTGAAATAAATGTTAACCAATGTATTAAAATTACAACATTTATTTATTTCACCTACATCACACAATCATTTCACCTACAACTTCCACTTACTTCACCAACCTCACACACTTATTTCACCTACATCACACACTTATTTCACCTACAACATCCACTCACTTCACCAAAAAAATGGATGGTAGTGATTCACTCTCAAAGCCTATAAATAGGCTTCTCCATCAAGAGAAAGGGATAACACACCAAAACCTTGAAGCCTTGAAGCTCTAAAGCTCTCAAGAAAATCCCGAAGGATCAAGAAAGCAATCTTCGTTCTTCGTCAAATCCTCCTTCAAGATCAAGCCCCAACGGTCCTTGAAGAACTCCCACCAACTCAAGATCAAGCCCCGACGGCCCCTTGAAGAAAGTATTCATCATTCACCATCCGTTCATCCTAAGATCAAGCCCCAACGGCCCTTTGGATCAACAACCTCAACAAACCCATACACCCATTCTTCAAGATCAAGCCCAACGCCCCTTGAAGATCCATTCATCAACTGTTCATCCCTAGACAAGCCTCGACGGCCCTTTGGATCAACAGCTCATCCACAAACCTACACCCTACGAAGATAAAATCAAGGGATCAAATTACAAAGAGATTGTAACCCTAAAAATCATTAATACAAAAATATTATTTTTGTACACGTATTCTTGTTTCTTGTTTCAGGAATTTTTCGTGTTTACAAACTTGGCACGCCCAGTGGGACATCTCTACCTCTCATCTCTATCCTCAAATCATCGAAAAACGCAAATGGCATCAAGAAAAGATCAAGTTGTTCCCGCAATCAAAGTGAAGAACAAGAACATCATCTCTGCAGGTGGTGATATTTCGGGCATCACAACCCGAAGTAAAGCAAGAGCTCTTTTTGCCGCAGCTTCCACCCCTGCATTAACTCTGTCAAAAGAACAAGAGCACCTGAGGCACGAGCCTGTGATCACCCTAGCCTTGTTAAGGGCGTCAAGAGGAGAAAGCCCGAGGAAATACTCAGAGTTCCTACTCTCCGACGCTGATTCGAGCGGCAGTACAACCATGCAAGTCATAACTACTGGAGCAACTTCAATCGAGGAGCAGTTAGCTCAGATGAATGAAGCAATCGCAAAGCTTACACGGACTGTGGAAGAGAAGGACTTGCAGATTGCCGCACTTGTCAACCAACTAGATGCGCGGCCCGACGTGAAAGTCGACCCAAATGTTGGCCTAGTAAAGAAAGAAGTCGACGAAGAAGAGGAGCCTTCATCGGAGAAAGTCGAAGAGAAGCTGAAGCTAGACCAAACAACGGCGTTCATGGGATCTCTTTCTATCCAGCAGCTACAGGAGATGATTGCAAGCACTATCAAGACATAGTATGAAGGAAGCTCACATGACTCCGTACTGTACTCAAAGCCTTATTCCAAGAAGATTGATGCTTTGAAGATGCCAATGGGTTATCAACCCCCAAAATTTATGCAGTTTGATGGAAAAGGCAACCCGAAGCAACATGTCGCCCATTTCATTGAAACTTGCAACAATGCTGGGACAGAGGGGGACTACCTCGTCAAACAATTCGTGCGTTCGCTGAAAAGTAATGATTTTAACTGGTACACCGACCTCGAACCTGAGTCTATCAACAGTTGGGACCAGCTAGAAAGGGAATTCCTCAACCGCTTTTACAGCACTTGCCGTACGGTAAGCATGCTAGAGCTGACCAGTACGAAACAGTGGAAAGATGAACCTATCATCGACTACATCAATAGATGACGCTCCTTAAGTCTAGATTGCAAAGATTGGCTTTCTGAAACCTCTGCCATTGAGATGTGCGTTCAAGGTATGCATTGGGGGTTACATTACATCATCCAAGGCATAAAACCAAGAACATTCGAAGAGCTAGCAACTCGTTCCCACGACATGGAGCTGAGTATCGCTAATCATGGGAAAAATGAGCCGATTACTAACTTCAAGAAAGATAAAGTATTCACCCCAAATGTAGACAAGACCGGGAAGAAGCCCGCTAAGGAAGCTTTCACCGTCAACACTACCCCCATCAAGACCTCCTCAGCGCCCATCAAGATCTCCTCCAAGAAGAAAGCGAAAGAGATAAAGGCAAGTGAGCCTTTTCGCACCCAAGACAGATATAAGAGCACCTTGAGAGAGTTGGAACAGAAAACGTACCCTTTTCCTGACTCTGACATGGCTGCCATGTTAAATGACTTGCTGGAAAAAAAGGTGATTGAGCTACCCGAATGCAAGCGTCCTGAAGAAATGAATCGCACAAATGATCCTAGGTACTGCAAGTACCATCGTATTGTGAGCCATCCTGTTGGCAAGTGCTTCGTTCTTAAAGAACTCATCATGAAGCTAGCACAACAAGGGCAAATTGAGCTCGACCTTGAGAACACGGCCGCAACGCATACCACTACAATTGCGTTTAGATCGTTTAATCCTGTGCTTCTCTAAGCAACACCTGACCATTCCCGTGAATGCTCAAGCTGCACGGCACCTCCTACACAACCATCAATGGAGGGAAGCGACCAAGATGCACATGCTGATAATGAAGAAGGATGGTATTGGTAACCTACAAAAAGACAAGGAAACCAAGACCACGAGTCATACAGCCAAAGGTGGAACAAAAAAGAAATCACCATGGCCACAACAATGCGAAGTCTAAAAGAAACATAGAGCATGATAAAACAACATATGCTCTGGAACCTATAGAGCAGGAGCCACGCATTCCCGTTTCCTTGCATGAGTACTTCCCGAATGACTTTTTCCAATAGTGCACTACTGTGGCCTGTCATATGGTTGAGGTAGAAATAAAAGAGCCCTCAAAAGGCAAAGTTATCGCCACTGAGGTAGAAAAGACCCTCACACTTGAAGAAGGTCTGCCAACACACTTTAGCATCGGGGAAGTGCTACCGTTGCCAAAAAAGATGCGAAGAGCACTGGCAGCAGTCTTGGTAGGTCCCGGCGACCACGAAGTGCAAGAAAGTAACGACGAAGGCTCGAAGCTTTAGCTACATGAATGTGCCACATGTTGTGCCACCCATGACGCAATTAACTTCACTGACGAAGACCTACTGTTGGGATCAAAGCCTCACAACCATCCTCTTTTCGTCTCCGGGTACGTAATGGAATACAAAGTCAACCACATGTTTGTGGATGGTGGGTCGGCCATAAACATCATGCCAAAATCAACAATGACCATAATCGGCATCAAGGTGAATGAACTATCCCTGAGCCGTCTGCTGATCCAGGTTTTTAACCAAGGAGGACAAAGGGCAATGGGCATGATCCGAGTAAAGATGATCATTGGTGAGCTCAAAGCAATCACGATATTCCACGTGATTGATGCAAGAACTTCCTACAGCTTGCTCTTAGGAAGACCTTGGATCCACGCAAATAGGGTAATGTCGTCCACCCTTCACCAATGCCTAAAATTTTACCGAGAATGAGTGAAGGTGATCCAAGGTGACACCAAGCCATTCACCGAAGCCGAATCACACTTTGCAGACGCCAAGTTCTACATGGATGAAGACATGGTACTCGAAGCCTTTCCGGAAGAGATCAAATCCACGGGCAGAGCAGCACCTAAAAAGCAAGAGTGGCAAGCCATACCTAAAAAGCAAAAAGAGCAGGCCATGCCATCTTCAAGCAAAGACGATGACGAGTTTGCTAAACCTGCAACAACCAAAGGGAGTAGGATGCCGTCAGAAGAACCGCACGCACCCATATTCCGGTATATCCCGATGTCAAGAAGAAAGAATGGTCAATCTCCATTCGAAACTGGAACAAGAAAAGCCGACACACAGTGGCACACGGATAATGTGAAGTTGCTCAAGACGAATGCAGTTTTGCCTCTGACACAGCTAGGGGGTGCTAAGGTCGCAAGACTACCACAAGGCTTCATAAAAGCTTTACCAAAGAAGGTGGAATCAAGCTTTCTTCCAACCAAAAGGACCGAGGAAGGTTTCGATCCAAACACCTACAAACTCATGTCAAAGGTCGGGTACGACTTCGCTTCTTCTGTGGCGGCTGGAAAGAAGGTTTCAAACACTGTCAATGACGAAGAACGTAACCTCACCAAAACTCAAAAGAAGTTGAAGGAGCATGGTTACGGAGTTGACAACAACAAAGCCGAACTTGGCTGATGCAAGAATTATACGCACACAAATTAACCCTTTTTTTTGTCAAATTGTAGTAAGTATGTAAGTAGGGATCGTTCTTAACCGAGGATTAGGAGGGATTGCAAATCTCTTGGAAACTGACTCAAAAACGTAAAATAAAGTTTAAAACACTAAACTAAACTCAAAGAATGCAAAATTAAACACTTAAAACACTAAAACAAATCAAAAGACTCAAACAGCACCCAAAACACTCAAAACTGCCTTAAAAACACTTTCTGGGCAGTTTTGAGCACTTTGGTGAATTTGGACGAATTTATGTAACAAAATGAATCAAAACACTTATAAACACAAACTAAGACACTTTCTAACTAAATTAGACAATAAAGTAAAGGGGGATTGAGTTTTGGACGAAATTAAATAAAATGCACAGATTCAAATTAAAACAGATAGTAAAGATGAATTTGATGGAATTGAATGGATAGGAAGCTAGCTAAGGGGTTCATCTCCACACATGTTATACTTGCATATAAAACGATTTCCAATTGCCTTTCAATAAACCATGAATTCTCAACACCCCAAGTTAACCGTGATGCACTAATTAACCTTCAAATCTTCCTTATGTCAATGAATTGGATGATGCATGCGACAATTCAAATCATTCTTCAACGGTCCTCAACATGAATGCATAGAAGAGGTACAGTGAGAGATCATTATGCTCTATGAAAATTATAAATGTTGACGAGGCAATTGTAACTATGAATGCATGAAACTCTTGCCAAGAATTCATTTAACGCGATTGTTTATAAGCAACCTCCACTACTTGTGAATATAAGTTCATAACTATTAGGTGAAACTCACTTATATTCTAGCGTCATATTCATGCATGAAAATTAAGCGTGCACTCTCAATAAACATACATAAATAAGTTATCAATCAAACAGTTAAACAAATTGAATTCACAACTTATGAAACACAATTAGAAGTAATCAAATTATATTGCAAGCATAAACATATATTTCGAATCACCCCCTAGCTAAAGGGGGTTTAGTTCCTCATACGTACAATACAAAGAGAATTGAAATTAAACATTGAAATCAAAGAAACACCTAAACATTCCAACAACTCAAACTTGAATTGTATGAACGTTTAGGCCCTCTTCTCTTCCTCTTTGTTGCTGCACAAGGTCTAAGGTGAGTTTTGGGGGTTATGGATGGTGTAGAATGATGTGTTTAGGGTAGGGATGGATGTAGGGGAAGGCAAGGAGTGTTTTTGGGCAGAAAATATGAAGAATGGTGAAGTATGGCTGTGTTAGAGAGAGGGAATGAATTTCTGGCGTGAATGGTTGTGTATGTGAATGATTAGGGTGAATGTGCATGTACTTTGACAACTAGGTTGAATAAATTAAAGGGAGTGCATGTGGAATGTTTTAAAGGATGGAATGCATGTGAATATGCTGGAAATCTGATGGGAACTCACGGCATTGATGGGCTGTTTTGTGTTGTTGGTGTGTGAATGGGAATGCAATCTGAAATGGGAGAGCATGTGGGTGGAAATGCATGTGGGTTAAAGTGGAATGACAGCTAGGTTATGATGATGAATGCATGTGCAAAGTTGGTTGAATGATTATGAGTGCATGTGGCTAATTTATTTGAAGGGAATGCATGTGATTAAAGGCTAGGAAAAGTTGTGGAATGGCTTGTATGAAGGGGGAATAATGCACGGCATTAAGTGATTGGAATGGTGTGTTGTGAAAGGGAAGTCACGGCCAAAGGGGATTGTAATCTTTTGGTCTTCAATTTCATCCATCTATTTGGCTTCAAGTATATGCAATCCATTTAACGCCCCAAACTACTCCAAAATGCACCAAAATGCACTCTTTTGCATACCTTGCCCTTAGAACCTGAAAACACACAAAAGAAGCATAAAGGACTAAAATAACTAAAGAAACATAACGTAAATGCACGAGAACAAGCCATTTAAGTCGCATGAATATGGCTTCACACCAAATGCACCTGTGATGATTTCAAACAAAGCGAAAAACACTAACACTCAATTCGTCAGTTTGAGCATTTAACAAGACCAAGAAGAGCCTAAACCCGTCTCTCGGACGTCGGTTTTCGATAGAATGAACCATTGAAGCTCCAGAATTTCAGTGCTTAATCGCATTGGTAGTCAAGATCGAACCTCTGTCTTGAAGAGGCTTAACGCGCCAACATCCCAAAGCTCTGTTTTTGAAAGGTTGTTAAAGCCTAAGAAACAAAGCAACACAGCTATCTCTCCTCTGCGACGATCAGCTTCGGAAAGATTTGAAGATAATGAGAAGCCTTTTGGAAAGAGGAAGACAACACCAAAGGAAGAAAAGCTCGATTGGTTAGCAGAAAAATGCGACGTTCGAAGCTTGATTCCTTCAAGGATGAAGCGCCAAACAATCCTAGAGGTCGACACAAAGGGACCACTGAAAGTAAGAAGGCATACTATCATCCACACCAGACAATCCTTATGCCAACAAGCTCGAGAAGACAGCACTGAAGAGGAGATCCAAGATGTTTTCCACATCACGATTCAAGAAGGTAAAGAAGATGAAATCCCTGAGGAAGATGTCACTGCTGCACCACCACAGCTCGAAGATGGGGGGCAAGCCACGGTTGATGATCTCAAGGAACTCAACTTAGGTACAAGCAAGGAACCAAAGCCTATCTTCGTAAGTGCATTTAAGTACAGATGAGATAGAGGACAGGCCTGGACCTACAAAGAAATGCCTGGCCTGGACCCTATCATCGATGTTCATCATCTTGCGGTCAGGCCTGGAACACGACAGATAAAGCAAACTCAAAGACGCTATTGATCTGAGCTTATCCCAAAAATCGAGGTTGAGAACGACAAGCTAATCGAAGCAGGCTTTATTCGAGAAGTGCAATACCCCAAGTGGATCTCCAACATCATCATTGTCCTTAAAAAATCAGGATAAATACGTGTTTGTGTAGACTTCCAGGACCTCAACGATGCTTGCCCAAAGGATGACTTCCCCTTGTTAATCATTGAAATCATGGTGGATGCAACCACTGGCCATGAGGCATTATCATTCATGGATGGCTCTTCTGGGTACAATCAAATTCGCATGGTTCTCGAAGATGAGGAACTAATAGCCTTTCGTACTCCAAAAGGTATCTATTGCTACAAGGTGATGCCCTTTGGTCTAAAGAACGCTGGAGCTACGTATCAACGCGCAATGCAGAAAATCTTCAATGACATGCTACACAAAAACGTAGAATGTTACGTAGATGATGTAGTGGTTAAGACGAAGAAAAGATCAGACCACTTGAAGGATCTGCGAATAGTATTCGAAAGGCTGCGAAAATACAACCTCAAGATGAACCCGTTAAAGTGTGCGTTTAGCGTCGTCACCTCTGGAAAATTCCTCGGCTTCATCGTCAAGCACCGTGGTATTGAAGTAGACCAATCAAAGATCAAGGCCATTCTAAGCATGCCCGAGCCAAGAAACCTGCACGAGCTGAAAAGTCTACAAGGACGGCTAGCCTTCATCAGACGCTTCACCTCCAACCTCGCAAGGTGTTGTCAACCGTTTAGTCGCCTTATGAAGAAAGATGTTCCATTCGTATGGGACAAAGCATGCCATAATTCTTTTGAAAGCATAAAGAAATATTTGTCAAGTCCACCTGTCCTGGGGGCACCTGTGCCCGGGAAACCGCTCATATTGTATATTGCTGCTCAGGAAAGTTCAATCGGAGCACTCTTGGCGCAAGAGAATGAATCCCAAAAAGAAGGAGCATTTTACTACCTCAGTCGAACTCTCACCGGCACTGAGTTGAACTATTCCCCAATAGAAAAGATGTGCCTCACTTTGGTGTTTGCCATTCAGAAACTCAGACATTACATGCATGCTTACACCATCCACTTGGTTGCTAAAGCCAACCCTGTCAAATACGTTATGTCTAAGCCAGTCTTGACAGGGCGACTCGCTAAATGGGCTTTGCTTTTTAATCAATATGAGATCATTTACGTCCCAGCTAAAGCCGTCAAGGGACAAGCGCTAGCAGACTTCCTTGCCGATCATCCAATCCCAACTGATTGGAAAATCTCAAACGACTTGCCTGACGAGGAGGTGTTCTACATCGACATCTTCCCGACATGGACGATGTTCTTCGATGGATCCGCACGAGCAGACGGAGCGGGGGCAGAAGTAGTATTCATGTCACCACAAAGGCAAATACTACCTTACTCCTTCCAACTGAGTGAGCTATGCTCCAACAATATTGCTGAGTACCAAATATTGATCATCGGGATCTAAATGGCGATCAACATGGAAATCACAGCTCTTTAGGTATATGGCGATTCCAAGCTCATAATCAATCAACTCTTAACTGAATATGAGGTAAGGAAAGATGATCTCGTCCCATACTTCCGGCTAGCAACTCAACTGCTACAAAAGTTCGAAGCCGTGACTCTAGAACATATGCCAAGAAAGAAAAATCAAATGGCAGACGCTCTCGCCAATCTAGCCTCGAGTATGACACTAGGAAAAGATGAAGCTGCAGACGTGCCAGTTTTCCAAAGATGGGTGATTCCGCTCGTTAATGAAATGTCACTAGATCATACAAATGTCATCTCAGTACTTCCAGTCGATGCTGAAGAGTGGAGACAGCCGCTAATCGACTACTTAGAGCACGGAAAACTTCCAGATGATCTTAGACACCGTTCTGAAATACGTCGACGAGCACCTCGCTTCCTTTACTACAAAGGAACACTCTACCGACGCTCTTTTGAAGGAGTGCTCCTGAGATGCCTAGGTGAGGAAGAAGCTATTCAAGCCATGGAAGAAGCACATTCAGGTGTGTGTGTGGGGCAAATCAGTCTGGACCAAAGCTACATTTCCATCTTAAAAGAATGGGTTACTACTGGCCGAGCATGGTGAAAGACTGCCTGGAACACGCCAAAAGGTGCCAAGCCTGCCAATTCCACGCCAACTTCATACATCAACCGCCTGAACCATTACACCCTACAGTTGCTTCATGGTCGTTCGACGCATGGGGATTGGACGTTGTAGGACCAATTACGCCAAAGTCATCTGTAGGGGAAGCTTACATCCTAGCTGCAACAGATTACTTCTCTAAGTGGGCTGAAGCCATACATTTAAGGGAAGTAAAAAAGGAAACTGTTGTTCGTTTCATCAAGGAGCATATCATCCACCGATATGGGGTGCCTCGCTACATTATCACTGACAACGGAAAGCAGTTCTCCAACCGACTCGTGGACGAGCTTTGCGACAAATACAAGTTCAAGTAGCACAAGTCTTCCATGTATCATGCTCCGGCCAACGGCCTCGCGGAAGCATTCAACAAGACGCTGTGCAACCTCCTGAAAAAGGTAATCGGCCGAACAAAGAGAGACTGGCATGAAAGAATAAGTGAAGCACCTTGGGCATATAGGACTACACATAGGACTCCTACCCAAGCTACACCTTATTCTCTCGTATATGGCGTATAAGCTGTTCTACCGCTCGAAAGTCAAATCCCCTCACTAAGGATGGCTATACAAGAAGGCTTGACTGATGAAGAAAATGCAAAGTTGCGCCTTCAAGAGTTGAAAGCGCTGGATGAAAGAAGGCTCGAAGCTCAACAACACTTGGAATGCTACCAAGCACGGTTATCCAAGGCATTCAACAAGAAAGTCCGCCCAAGGTCTTTCCAAGCGGAGATCTCGTGTTGGCATTGCGTAGGCCTATCATTACAACTCACAAGACAAAAAGCAAGTTCACATCAAAGTGGGATGGACCCTACGTAATACAAGAGGTCTACACCAATGGCGCCTACTTAATCATGGCAGAAGATGGGTTGAAGATCGGCCCCATCAACGGTAGATTTTTGAAGCGCTACTAGCCCTAAAGCAAATGCACCACGGTCCTGGCCCGCAAGAGCATAAACTGTGTACAACAAAATCATCACCAAAATCACCATTAAAATCCAAAAAAAAAAAAAAAAAAAAAAAAAAAACCATCACTCATTTGAACTACGTCATGACTTGATCCCTCCTCAACCAAGGGTATGTAGGCAACTTGAAACTTCAAAACTTCAAGTACAGTCACATCATCAACAAAAACACAAACACTTTGGAGAATAAAGAGCAAATTCAAGAACACAAACACTCTGATTACAAAATAGAAGGCAGAAGACACTACTCGAAAACTATGTCCCTAAAACTGCGGAGGCGATCTTCAAGCAAGCCTTCCAAAGTCTTCAAAGTCTCTACCTCGGTGAGAGACAAGATGGGCAACTCTATAGCCATGTCTTTCTCTTGTTCTAGGCGTGAAATCTCCTCCTGGCATTGAGAAAGTGTAGCTCCCCGCTCCCCGAGAACGCTTTCAAGTCGTGATGCTTCGATGCCAACTGTTCTTGCTCTCATATCAACGCATCTAGACATACTTGGACGGAAGCTAAAGAAGTTTATGTGGCTTGATAATCTCCCGAAGCAGCTTGCTGAGAAGACTGGACTTGGGTTAGTGACAAGTCTATTGCAGCAAGCTGGTGAACTCTAACATCTGGACTCAACTTCTTCAAGGAAATAGCACGCAAGGAAGAATACTCAGTTATCGGCAGCGTAGGATTGCAGGACAGGGCAGTCGGGATGCGAGAAAGCAAACAATGCAGTGGCTGTGCAATGGTTGTGCAGTGACGATTTGATCCGATATAAATACATACATATATATATATATATGTGCACATGAACCCAAAGAAGCGAATGAAGTGCAACGACTGTGCAAATAATGTTGCAGTGACTGTGCAAATAGCAATCCGCATGCAGGGAAGAATGTAATGAGATGACTGTGTAAACAGAAATCCGCATGCATTGAAGAATGTAATAAGATGACTGCAAATAAAAAAAATAAAAATAAAAAAAAAGTCTGCATGCGGTGCAGCAAGGAACCCAGCAATGCCAATGTACCATACTCGTCATCAGAACAATGTACATGCACACAAAAAAAAGGTGCAAGCTATTGTTAGCAAATCAAGAAGAAAAAGGAAAAGAGATGGTGGTGACAGAATCATTGAAAAGAAGAAAATAGGGGAAGGATGGTGCACGGCACCAGCTTGCAAAAGTATCATTTAAAAAAAAAAAAAAAAAAAAAAGGAAGGAAGTAGCACATTTTAATATGTTTTGCTTGTACTTAACACAATACGCTGAATGAAATAAAGCATGTCCATTGATCTCCGAGAAATTACAAATGCGTACAGAAAAAAAAAAATGGAGCTTTCACAAAAGCTGCTCACGAGAAGCCCTATTACTGAGCAAAACTCCAGGAGTGGGAGGCATCGAAGATAGATCATTTGAGGCTTCAATTCTTGGTTGAACGCTAGATGACGAAGGAAAAAGGTGCCTCTGGAAGAAAGCCGCAAGCCTTTGACGGTCACTTTGAATTCGACCTTCAGATTCTTGCAGCTGATCAAGCTTCCTCTTCATGCTCGTCGAATAATTATTCGCAAGCACGTGCAAATCCCTATTCTCGCGCTTAAGATGTTTGATCTCTTGTTTAAGATTTTCCACCTCCACCATCAATGATTCAACTTGACGGGATCGAGCGAGTAGGCGTTGACCCATGTTGGACACAGAGCCCGCACATTGAACACTGAGAGCTAGGGACTCTTGAACGGCCAACTCATCAGACCGTCTTGAAAGCAGCCTATTATCTCTAGGAGTGAGGAGATTCCTAGCTACTACCATAGCCGTTGTTGCATCCTGTATCACAGAGTCCTTACCTGTAAGAGGGCCATTAGAAGATCAGAAAGACGGGCACCATATATTACCCTGCCGCGGCGCACCTGTATCACCGCTGAGACTCAAATCTAAGAAATTGTTAGATGGGTTAGCCATTTTCAAAGATGTTAAGAGAAAATGGTGGGACGAAGTAAAATCTAAAAAAAAAAAAAAAAAAAAAAAAAAATACACCGAAGATGATTTTCACAAGCAGGTAATCTTCAAAGTGTGCACGTTGGATGTGATCGATACTTCTATAAAAGGAGAGGCAACACAACCAGCAATAAAAAATAAAAATAAAAAATAAAAAAAATCGAAGAGACGCCACTTTCAAATCTTAAAAGCCGGATTTTCCTGCGTAAAGTTCGTCAACGCTCTTCAGACGCAATCTCAGCTTTTCAGATAACGCGTGCAACTTTGTCAAAGATCTCTGACAAAGTTGAAAGCGCGTGAAGGTCATTATCCCAACCACCACACTTTTGCCGACAAGCGTGGGTGACAAAGCCGCACCCGCACTACTACTTGCCATTAAAATCCCTATATATGTCAACATTCATGGTAAGGCATACATCCAAAAACGCATGACTCTTCTTGTCGGCCGAGAATGTAGCTACAACCAAACCTCTCAATATGCTCAGTTTTCTTCTTCCCTTGAGAGCACCTATTCAACCAAGTCTTCGAGAGCAAACATATCCCATATCATTAGGGTTGAAAGCAAGAGTATCTCATAGCATGTCTTTCCCCCGTCCTTTCCTTTGTTCTTGTTCTTCCCTGAAAGACAAAGAGAGAGAGAGAGATCAATCGACACTTGGAATCAAGCTTCCCGTTTGGAGCCGACTGCCTGGAATCCCTTCCCTGATTGCTTATCCAGCCCTGTTCTCAAGTACTCATCTTCAACCATTGATGTACCCCCAAAGAAGATACCCAGATGCCTGTAGTACAGATGAGGCAGGAAGAAACGGTAGATCGAAGCATATGGAGACAAACGCAACAAATATATGTGTTGATTCATTCGCTGCTTCTTCAAAAGCAAAAGTAGCTCATATCATCAAGGGCGAAAGCAAAGGTATCTCATATCATGCTTTTTCCCTGTCTTTTCCTTTGCCCTTGCTCTTGCTTCCAAGACAAGGAGAAAGAAAGCAATCAGTCGGAACCGGAAATCAAACTTCCGATATGGAATTGATTGCCCAGAACCTTTGCTTGGTTGCTTACCTAGCTTTGCTCTCAAGTACTCATCTTCAATTATTGGTGAGTCTCGAATTCCCTTAGCGCATACTCCAGGACAGGTGACGGAGTGTCGGCTCTTTACATTGAAGCTGCCAAGCATAGATGAATTACTGAGAAATGATGCCCTGAAAGACCATTTAAAGGCAAAGGGTTGCGCATCATCTCGGGCTATGTAAAAGAAACAAGCAGAGAATAATGCGATACAAGGAGCTGGAACAAATTGCTGGAGCACGACGCCTTCCCCTGCAGAACCATCCAGACAGAGGAGTTTAAGTCAAATCCAAGCTCGACATCATTGTTCTAATCAAAGAGCTCGAGAAGCCTCAACAACCCTCCGCTGGCGCCGTCACCAAAGAGCAAAGCCTCGCCGCGCGACGCTGTTAAATCGTCAACACTTCTTCAAAAAGAAAAAGTATCTCATATCATGCTTTCTCCATGTCTTTTCCTTTGTCCTTGTTCTTACTCGTAGGGCAAAGAGAAAGAGAGCAATCAGCCGGCACTTGGAATCAGTCTTCCAATCTGGAACCGACTGCCTGAAAAATCTATTCCCTGGTTGCTTACCTAGCGTTGCTCTCGAGTAGTCATCTTCAACGGTTGATACACTTCCAGAGAAGGGACCACATCTGCCTGGAGAACAGCTAAGACGAGTGACAATGAAACATCAATCTTGTGGATCGTTAGCAAACGCAACAACTGCATATGCTGAGTCATCCTCTAACCCTCTTCAATATGAATTGGAAAGATTGAACAAAGAAACAGGTCATCACCTTCACCTCGTGCTTGCCTGCCATGTGTCTGAATCCTGAAACCGCTCATGGTCCTATTTTCACTCAAGATCAAGCCTCGACAGCCTTTGAAGAAATCACATGTCCGATTCAAAATCAAGTGTTCACCACCCTTGAATCAAATTCAACTCCAGATAAAAGGAGTAAGTTCAGACCTTCGGAGGAGACCAAAAGAATCCTCCAGCCTAGTTCAAGATTAAGCCTGTGGAAAATCAACGATTGGAGGAAACCAGAAAATCTTCCAGTCGAATTCAAGTTCAAGCCCCAACAGCCCTTGAAGAAATTTCCAGCCCAATTCAAGATCAAGCCTCGACGGCCCTTGGGTTGACATCTACATTAAGGGACTTCAAAACGCATCTTCTACACGTGACAAGCACATGTATACGACGCGCCTTGAAGTGGGGGCATTTGTAGACATCGAAATTTCAGTGAAATAAATGTTAACCAATGTATTAAAATTACAACATTTATTTATTTCACCTACATCACACACTCATTTCACCTACAACTTTCACTTACTTCACCAACTTCACATACTTATTTCACCTACATCACACACTCATTTCACCTACAACTTCCACTTACTTCACCAACCTCACACACTTATTTCACCTACATCACACACTCATTTCACTTATAACTTCCACTTACTTCACCAACCTCACACACTTATTTCACCTACAACTCCATTTACTTCACCTACAACATCCACTCACTTCACCAAAAAAATGGATGGTAGTGATTCACTCTCAAAGCCTATAAATAGGCTTCTCCATCAAGAGAAAGGGATAACACACCAAAACCTTGAAGCCTTGAAGCTCTAAAGCTCTCAAGAAAATCCCGAAGGATCAAGAAAGCAATCTTCGTTCTTCGTCAAATCCTCATTCAAGATCAAGCCCCAACGGCCCTTGAAGAACTCCCACCAACTCAAGATCAAGCCTCGACGGCCCCTTGAAGAAAGTGTTCATCATTCATCATCCGTTTATCCTAAGATCAAACCCCAACGGCCCTTTGGATCAACAACCTCAACAAACCCATACACCCATTCTTCAAGATCAAGCCCAACGCCCCTTGAAGATCCATTCATCAACTGTTCATCCCTAGATCAAGCCCCGACGACCCTTTGGATCAACAGCTCATCCACAAACCTACACCCTATGAAGATAGAATCAGAGGATCAAATTACAAAGAGATTGTAACCCTAAAAATCATTAATACAAAAATATTATTTTTGTACACGTATTCTTGTTTCTTGTTTCAGGAATTTTTCGTGTTTACAGTATCGTTTGGTATGCAGACGGGACGGGATAGGATGGAACGGAACGGAGCGGGAGCAAAGATACCCTCAGATGGAAACAAGGAGGAAGAAGAATGAGACGAAGAGGTTATAATTTTGTGTTCGACAGATGTGGAACAAGTCGTTCCAGGGGGTTGAGGTGGAACGAAAATTCACCCAAAACTCGTCCTGTGGAACAGCTCGTTCCACCCGTTTTGGGCGCACCAAATGTGGGACGGAACGCCTTGTCCCACTCTATTTCGTCCCGTCCCACGTACCAAACGGTACCAAAAGGCCTCGTGCTAGGTAGGGATGGGAATATACATATAAGGATCACTTCCCTTGGCGATGTGGGATGTCACAATTCACCCCCTCCAAGCTCCTAGATTTTTCCTATAAGAGTATTTCCACTCCGAAAAAGCCCCCGAGCAATAGACAATTCAATCCCCCAAGTGAATAGTAGCTACTCAAGTGCATCTCCACCCTTAAACTAAATAACCCAGACAATTGGTATTAAAATATTATTAAAGTTTTGTTATAAAATAATAAAACATAAGTTTATTTTTAATTTTGTATGATAATAAAAGATTGGTTAAAAGTATTTGAAAATATTTGAAAATATTGAAATGTGGCGTAAAAGCACTTCCAGTGTAGGAAGTCCCCCTGGGCAATAGTCAACTCAATCCCCAATAAACAGTAAATGCCCAAGTGCATTTTCACTCCTAAAATGAATAGCCCAAGCAGTTTGTAATAAAACATTAGTATTTTTTATTTTATAAAATAATAAAAGATTGTTTTAATTTCGGATAATAATAAAAGATTAGTTGAAAGTATTTGAAAATATTGAAATGCATCGTAGAGTGAAAGAACAGGGTTAGGTGTTTATATAAATTAATTAATTTTTATAATTCTTAATAATTTCTATAATTTTTTAATAATCTAAATGACGTCAGCCTTACGTTACATAGGCAGAGCATTAGGCTAGGCGATTATTGTCTGACTTCTTAATCGGGCTCACATTGGGTCCAATTGCCCGAGTGGGCTCGAGTGTTTTGGGGAGGGAGAGAGTGGATTGGGTTGCCTATCCCAAGGCAATAAGCAACGATGAAGTTGCTCTAAGGTGGAAGAACATGATTAGGTATTTATAGAAAGAAAAAAAAATCATTTTTTTATATTTTTAATTATTTTTTATGATTTTTTATTTATTTATAATTTTTTGTATTTTTAATTGTAGCTTATGTAAGCCTTGCGTCACATGGCCTAGGGGCTAGGTTAGTCGATTTTAGCCTAGGTGAGCAACTAGGCTCCCCCAGAACCCAGGGGATTGGAATGGGATGGAGGAGTTTTGGAGAAGGAAGGGGATTTAATCCACTATCCCTAGGGGATTTGAGAAGGGTGGAAGTGCTCTAAGTATAACTCATCTTTTTTTCTCTTAGCTAAAACTCAGTGGCTAGGGCCACTTAGTACTACGGTCTAGTAATATTCCTCTTCATTTGTAAATGAGAGGTCTTATGTTCGATTCTCGCCAAAGGAGAATTTGAACCACATTATTGCTAGCCAATTGTGAGGTTAAGCCCACTCCATTTTCCTTAGTGTAGATAATATCGTTTGTTAAAAAATAAAAAAATAAAAAAAAAACCCTCAGTGGCTAGGATCTACTTGGCAAATTACCGATCCCCTTAGCAAATTACCAAATTAAGCATGTATGTTAAATTTTATATCTTTCACATTTCTAAAATACCCACAACTTAGTCATTACTTCATTATGGACATTAATAGTGCATTTTTTTTATTGCAAGCAATAATAATATGGTGCTTGCAAGTGGCCCTCTACCACAGTGGTGAAGAAGAGTGCTGCCCTTATATCATGGCGTGGGTTCCAACCCCACCGGCTCCCTAACCTAATATCTAATTTGACAAATCTATTGTTTGACCCAAAAAAAAAAAGAAGAAGATAATAATATGGAGCTTATGGCACTCTAAAATGTTATTTTGAACTCTTCATAAGTGTATTTTTCTCTTTTTAGAGAAAGTTTGGAATGCAAAATGAGATTCTTAGAGTGCCGATAACAGTTGTTTATGCAAATTTCATTCGTAATTAGATTGATGAAATAACACTTACAAAACAAGAAACACCGTTAGCCTAATGGACGAACACCCAATACAAGGGAGGGTATCGACCAAAGATCCTCCAATGCCTAGGCGAAATAGTTTGAGAGAAACTAGAACATAGAAAATTTTGAATGGTAAATGGTGATCACCAATTAAAGAACCAAACAAATAGAAGGCATATAGCAACGATACTTGATAAATACCAATTTGATTAATGCATCAAAACATACAATACAATAATTGTAGTATTTAAACAGGAAAGAAAGTTGTAGAGGCATGTTACTTGGTCGAAGCTAGTGTTGGACACTATGCTCTTAAGACGATATTAAGACCCACACTAATGCTTATGATTTTCCGTGCTCATTTCTCAAGATATGACTTTCCGTTCTTGTGATAGTAACATTCCAAAGCACAACAACAAGCAAACCAAGATTATGCAGAAACTCTCTTTCAATGACTCTCGAAAAGACTCTAATTTTACGGAATCACTGGATATTTGAAAATTGTATATTATGCTACAATGGGGTTGCTGTATTTATAGAGATAAAATACCCTTTGGGGGATGGGTGTGACTCCATAGAGGAGACGCATTGCATACACAGAAGTGACTCGTTCTTTTTCATTAAATTTTCTGATACGGCTTGCATCTCATGCGATTGAAATATTAGGGTACAAAACCATACCTGATATTACAAGAGCAGTAATGGCTTCGACAATAACACATGGATGAGGAGTTTGCAAACTTCCCTTTTCTTATTTGTATTATGTTTGGATGAAGAAATTTAAGTTTACTAAAGAAATTTAAAAAGACAGAAATTGAAATAATGAGGTTTTATTTTCTAAAATTTTTGAATTTCTTGTTTGGTTAACTTAAAATAACAATGGAATTAAATACGAAATTTGTTATTTTTAAACTATCAATCATAAAAATTGGAAAATGACACGTATTTATATGAAATTTAAACCTGGGAATTTGAGATCCCAAATTCCAAGTTTTTTTTTCCACGTTGAAATTTTAATTTCTATGTTTATGAATTCAAACAAGAAAATTTATGTATGTTAATTTATAAATTCTGACTTTTATCCAAATTTCAGGTTTATTTTCCTCATTCAAACATAGTGTTAAAGTTTTTCGCCTCACGTCATCATAAGAAAATTAATTATTATAATAATTGTAGGTAATTACAATTATTATAATAATATAAACTCTTAATTAAATTACAATATTCACTCAATAATAAAATTTAATATTAATATAATGTTACATTTCTAACCATTTAGAGAACAGACTCCCCGCTGATAGCTGGAGGTAAGGCCGCATGCCATACCAGGTTGACCATTATGTTCTGCTAGTGTGATGCAGACCACACTTCACGGGCAGCTATTGGTAGACCAGGTAATTTATTACAGGACACGTAAAACGACATAAAAATAATGAGTTCATAGTAATAAAATAACTAATCGGGTCATTATCGGGTCACACGATAAAAACCCGTTACTAACAGGTCCTTAACAGGTTTATACGAAGGTGACACGCTGGTAATCGATTTCGATACTTTAAGAAAAAAATTATTTTGATGATTTAATTTTTTAAACTACTGAAAAACTTACTATAAAATACAATAGTCATAGTATTATTATTCTATATAAATTTGAAAATTTTAAGTTTCATTTATTTATTTTTATAGTGTACTATAGTCACAGAGTGAGATTAAAAAAAAATTATAAAACACATAAAAATAAGAGTATCAAGTAATTTAAACGTGCCAAACACTTTTGAAAAAATTATAATAATTCATGTACAAGTGCAAAAAATGTGAAAAAATATGCAAAAGCTCATGATCGCATCCTCTACGCATTGAGTATGGGTACATCGTCGTTTGAATTTTTAAAACCATACAAACCCTCATGAATAGTATTTTTAAGGGAGGTCAAAATAAATAAAATTCATAATTATTAATGTATAAGTCTAAAAAATGTGAAAGCATATATAAACATGCAAGGTTCTTAACCTTGAAACACAACTCCCTTCATTTTGCCTATCCTTGAACATTTGGTATTTTATAGTAATGTATTAATGTTTTTTTCATTAGACTCTTATTTTGCAGTACCTAATACTTGAAAGATAATTTTTTTTTTTTTATGTTTGAAGTAATATTTATGTGACATTGTGGCATACATATACTAATTTAGTATTATGTTTTCTATTTTTTGGATCAAATTATGTTTTTCATTTTCATTATTTATTGACTTAAAATATATTTTATTTAACGGGCAAAGAGTCGGGTCATATTATCTGATAATATTAACAGGTCGGGTCATATTACTTGCTTACTTTAACGGGTGTTACACGACACGATCCATTAAGATATCGGGTATGTCATGAAAACGACATGATACAGAAAACACGACACGAATGCCAGGTCTAGCTTTTGGAAGAACCCTGGAACACCCTTGCCAAGTAGTGAC
Source organism: Pyrus communis (assembly GCF_041283825.1). Classification (NCBI taxonomy): domain Eukaryota; kingdom Viridiplantae; phylum Streptophyta; class Magnoliopsida; order Rosales; family Rosaceae; genus Pyrus; species Pyrus communis. The sequence goes on along the minus strand of NC_142574.1, from coordinate 5,471,900 downwards.
GCTGGAGCATAGGACATTCAAAAGAGACTCCAAAGAGTCAACTCCTATATCTTTGGGCCAAGGAAGTCATGGTGCCAAGAAAGGGATATCATGGACCCAAAGAACTCTTTGTTATTTGTGTGGGCCCGAAGGCCCATCACCTATAGGACATGTAGATACTTAGCCTTTTGAGGTCTGATGTGGTATGCTCATGATGTTAAGGGTAAAATCGTCAATTGATCTAAAATTCCATGTGTGATTCTTTTATTGGAGAAATTTTTTATTCAAGCAGGTACTTCACATGTCATAAAATAAGGGGAAGGACTCGGGAAAATATTGTATTATGACATGTGGAGTACACCTTGAATACAACTTACTTGAAAATCTCTCCTCCTATTGGATGTGGATAATCTATGTCTCCACAACAGCTCCCTAATAATAATCTAAACTATTGTAAGAGTTATGTTAACGTTCAAAACATAGAGTAGGTCAACAAAGGACCAATGCAGTCAACCCCTAATAGGTGCAAGAGTAAAACTAACATGGAAACAACAAGGTTTAAGTGGTTCACTCTAAGAATGGGTCAAGTCCATTGGAGTGGTCTGGTGTGTATATGTATACATATATATATATATATATATGTATGTATTGTGTGAATTACAATATATAATTTTCGGTACAAAGTAATCAAACTTTATTATCATGAATCTAATCATTTATAAGGATCCTTTATATATGCCCCTAAATGAGCCCTAAAAGTTTTGGGCCTTTAAGTCTCTCACCACCCACTAGCAAATATGTTGTACATGTAGGCATAGTTTGTAACCTACTTCTCCACTGTTTGACTGGCACATGGAGAAGAAGTGACATTTGCGCACGGCAACTTGCTAATTTTCAAGGTTGACACTCCTCGAGCTCAGTGCTCGTGTGAGGGTCGTTGAAAAGCAATTAAGCCAAGCGCTTAGTCTGACAACATTCATATCCTTTCATAGACTTTTTGTTCTATTGTTGGTCAATTTTGTGTCTTGGAGTTGACGTTTAGATAGACCTACCATTAAAGCTTTGTGCCATAAAGTTATCATGTTTATCAACTGACTTGAGCGGTCGAAAATAAGTCTCTTGCTTGTTCCCTTTTGTCGATAGAAAATCCAGAGCTTTGAGTGGTCATTAGTGATAGTCGTTAGAGTAGCACTCGGTCCTTAGGGTTGGCTTGTGAGCCTAGTATATTGATCTTTCCTCATTTCCTAGGGTCTTTCAAGACCCATCTCTGAGTTTTTAACAGTTATACATTATTTTAATTAGTCTTAAAATACCCTTGTGTAAACAAGGTAAACCCTATCATAGTGGAATTGTTTTTTCTTTTTGAACAAATGATATTATCTACAGGGGAGGAGGTGGTCTTAGCCTCATAATGAGTTAGCAATAATGTGGTTCAAATTCTCATTTGGCGAGAATCGAACCTAAAACCTCTCACTTACAAGTGAAAAAGAATATCACTAACCTTACATAGTAGGATTAAATATGAAAAACTGTGTAATTTGTAAAAGGACTAACACGTTGACAAAAATTTAAGTTATACACGATGTTAAGAGACTGAAAGGAAAGAGGAAGTGTGTTGTTACCAGTTTTATTTGTTTATTCATCCTAAATTAATATTTTCCCCCCACGTTTCCTTTGGTGTTATCCGTAAAAAAAATAATAATAAAATAAAGGGTGTTTTGATTAACACCCCATAATTTTATGAGTACACCCCAATTTCAAAATTATTCTTTAAAATTCCAATATTAGCCCTTTCATTGTTTAAGACCACCTTTTTATAATAGTTAAGAAATTAAAACCTTCTAACATCCTATCTCAACTGCTCACCCTTCTGCCACCTTCCTTGTTGGTGTTACCCAATGATAGCCACCCCCTTTCTTGCCGTTTTCTCTCTCTCTCTCTAGAATTCTCACTTCCGCTAATATTTTGCAAGACATGAAATACCATAAAATTGAATTTTATAATGTCAATATCAGCCTAATCAGGGATACCAACTTGATGGCCGTGGAAAATTTGAAAAATGCTACTTGTAGAAAAGCAATCCTACTGTGTCAACTAGGAATTGACTTTCTATGAGACTATTGGCTAGTTTAATTGTAAGTCGGCATATGTTTTGGTATATTTGAGATCATTTTGTTAATGGAGGTGCCATGGTGGGGGGCTATCGAGAAGGAGTAGGTTTTCGGATGATGAAGGTGGTGCTGGTTTTGTTTGTTTGTTTTTATCTAATTTAAATTAGGGTAGAAAAGGAAATTCAGACCAAATAAAAGAAAATAGGGTGTATTCATAACATTGTGGGGTGCCAATAAAAAAGGTCTAAAATAAATACAAAACTCGATCGCCATATATTTTTTATGTGGTAAACCCTAAGCCTTCCCCTTGACCACTCTTTCCGTTCGCCTTCTTCGCCACCACCTGTTTACTATTTTTTCCTCTATTTGGTCTCACGATGGAATAAGGTATCCGATAGAATAAAGCCCTAGCTAGGAAACCTTGTTCTACAAGTATTATAATTAAACGTAAATTAGCTCTCCACACTTTCCAAGGAATCCTAATCCTTGAAGCCAAGGTTTGTGATGTATATATAAAGGGTTTACCCATCTACGAATGAAATCAACTAACTCAATATTTCTGCATCATATCGGACAACTGAAAGTTGAAGCTTAACAAACTCTCTAGCGCCACAATATAAGAGGTATGTATGTTCAATTTTTTTTCTGTTAAATGTCTTAATGCAATTTTATAGTATGAACAAGGATATTTTGCGTAGTATATAAAAGTTTCTTGTTAATATATATTGTAAAAACCCTAGACTAAATCAGTTAACTTGGCATACATGGTGAATTCTTTGTTTTATGTAATTGGTATAGATTTTGGTTTTACTCAAATTTACAGGAATTTAATTGTTTATTTGAATCAAAATAAGGTTACTGATTAAATGTTATTAATTATTTTCTGAACCCTAGAATGGATGCAACACAAGATGTACCAGTTTCGCTTCGTACTTTGAGAGAGTACGCTATTCATAAGCAGATGGCTGATCATCCCCTGCTGGAGGACATGAGGAGACAAGAAGAACTTAAGTTAGCCATCGAGAAGGCGTCGGCACTCATGAATATGGAAGTTGTTGATGTAAGCGATGAGGCGGACATGTTGAACTTGTGTTTGTTTAAGCTGGCAGATCACCCTAAAACCTGGCCTGGTTCCGCCCGGATCGCAGCTGCTCTAGATGCGCATGAGCTTCAAAAAATTCTTGCCATTGCTGTTCGGTGTGACATTCCGGTACTCCAGCCACCACAAAGATGTGTTTGGGATTCCACATCCTAGCAAGGGACTTATAGGTCAAATAGAATATATTTATCCGTGTGCCCAAAGTTCTGAGTTTGATTATCCTATTTTTTAGTTTTGTGTTTAATTTTTAAAAATTCGTAATTTCTGTGTTGTAACTATGGATTCGGTGATGTTTGAATCTGGATTTAAATTTCTTATGGTGTTATATATATGCATCGAAGTTTTACTTCTCTCGACTCAATCATATGATTTTACTGTATGCATCAAACGAACATGTGACTACAAGAGTATTCACGGGAGGATTTTACCGTGTAACTTGCTATTTATCCAATTTTCTCTCTCTCAAATTACGCGACGCTCATACACCGCGTGATAACTGTTTGCACCGAAGTTTCCCCCCTGCTCAGCCCTCCTGTGTTTCAAAACAGTTTGAAGATTTGATCATGTTAGTTCAACTCAGCAACTGAGGACTTGATGCATGACTCTTGAATAGTGAACATGTGTTTAGCACAATGACTTTTGAAAAATCAGTCAATCAGGTGCAGTCAGTGAAATTTTACGCAGTCACTTCAGAGTTCCTGCACAAACTTGTCACACCAACGTAAGACGATTTCAGCGTCATAAGTCACCTCATGTCTACTCTGTTGTAAATTGTAATGATTCTAGAGATTGTGTTCTTGGTGTGTTTTAAGTTTTAGACGCAGGTTTAAGGCTTTTCTAATTATTCCGCTGCGTTTCGATCTTTCTTTGACAGAAAGTCAGTTGGTTGAGGCTGTTTAGCCCCCTTTTCTTCACTTAATGACACACTAGACAATCCACGACTTGCCTGTTTATCCCCATTGAATTACCAAAAATAAAAATAAAAGGTCATAGTTTCACTTACATAGCAAATTAATACATATATTCAAGTGGCCTGGGGACAATGCGGACAAGGGATATATTCAAGTCGTCGTCTTCTCTGCCCAAGCATTGCGCCTTCGTCAGTTGGTACATAAAGGATACACTTGTTCAGCATAGCTTTCATTGACTGATCTGAGAACTTGTGTCGGAAAATTTTGACATTTACGGGTACAAGGTATGATCACAGAAAACTAGAGTTCCCCCAGCGGCGAGAGAACTCTGCAATCCATCATAAATAAAGTGATCTATCTCTTTCATCACGGGTCACCAGGGGCTCAAAGTAAGGGCAACTGGGATTTATCCGTAACCATGCATTGATACAATATCATTATTCCTCTTTTGCCTCTCAAATATAGCAAAAGGGAAGCAAAACAAGGTCAACTGTGAATCAACAATTTCTTGCTCCATTCAGTTTACTAATTGTTCGTTCTCACATCAAATTGCCATGAACATAGCAGCTAAAGCCCTGTAACAGATCTAGTATCACACTGCTGTAAAAAGAATAGTGATCTCTGAGTTTCTGTATCTCATCGATGACAAAATACCTACAATCTATGTGTCAAACATTAATTAAACAATTAAATCAATTTTAATCCTATTGGTTGTCAATGAGACTCATGAATTGAAGAATTAAATTAAGGCATTTGACTCCATCTTTGTTTGCGGTAAAAAATGTCATATATGACATCTCCTTTAGAGAATACCATGATATCTTTTAATCCTAGTTAACATATTTGACATCTCCTTTAGACATGATAAGAATTCAAATTATTCTTCCCTTCTTTTGTCGAAATTCAATTAATTCCTTAATTAACTAGGGTATAATCTGTTTCCAGACAAGTGGATCCAAAATTCCCACTGCCACATTAGTGCATTCCTCATTAAAGGCTGCAGATCCCTTATTAATTATATCAAGAACTCTCATAGTTTTATATGAACCTGACCAACCCCATTTTCCCAACACAACCAAAGCCATGGAGCTCCTTCACCAAGCTCTTCAATCCCTGCAATCTTCACCCATGTTGCTTATTCTTCTTCTTCTTCTTCTCCTCATCATTTCCTTTATTTTTTTTGTTTAATTCGCGCTGGAAACTCCCATATCCGCCAGGTCCAAAAGGATGGCCCATCATCGCTAACATGCTCATGACGGACCAACTTACCCACCGTGGCCTAACCCATTTGACCAAGCAATATGGTGGTCTCCTCCATCTCCAGATGGGGGTCATACATGTTATGGCCGTATCAACTCCTGATATGGCACGCGAAATCCTCCAAGCCCAAGACAGCTGATTTGCCAATCGGCCAGCCAATGTTGCCATATCTTACTTGACCTATGATCGGGCAGACATGGCATTTGCCAACTACGGCCTGTTCTGGCGTCGCATGTGCAAAATTTGCGTCCGTGAATCTATTAGCCGAAAATGGGCTCATGGGCTTCGGTGAACGAGGAAGTCGAGATGGTCCAAACCGTGGCAAGGAAAACCGGCTCCCCGATGAATGGCGGGCAGTTGGTTTTCGCTCTAACGAGGAGCATAACATATCGGGTGGCTTTTGGGTCAAGCTGACATGAAGGGCAAGGCGAATTTGTGAAGATTTTGCAAGAATTTTCAAAGCTTTTTGGAGCTTTTAACATGCAGGATTTTTTACCATGGTTGGGTTGGGTTCATGTACAGGGTTTTCAGGACAGAATGGCTAGGGCACGTAAGTCACTAGATGTTTTCATCAACAAGATCATCGACGACCATAGCAGCTATAACCCTGTAACAAATCTAGCATCAAATTGCTTTAAAAAGAATAGTGACCTCTGCGTTTCTATAAATAATCGATGACCTATGTACCTACAATCTTATGTGTCAAATATTTATTTTATAAATATATTGGTCCTAACCATCCTATAGTTACTTTAATTATTAAAAAAAAAAATTTTAATTGATATTAGTTGTCAACAAGACTCATGCATTATAAAATTAAATTCAAACCATATAACTCTATCTTTGTTTGCGATGAAAAAAGACAACTAGAAAGCAACGTCATATATGACATTTCCCTTAGAGAGCATCTAATGTCTTTTAGCCTAGTTAGCATGTTTGACAAAATGGTAAGAAGTCAAATTACAACTAGAAAGCAACGTCATATATGACATTTCCCTTAGAGAGCATCTAATGTCTTTTAGCCTAGTTAGCATATTTGACAAAATGGTAAGAATTCAAATTATTCTTCCTTCTTTTGTAAAAAGTCAATTATTTCCTTAATTAACTATAGGGTATAATCTGTTTCCAAACAAGTGGATCCAAAATTCCCATTGGCAATATACACAAGACAACGCGTGACGTTTGCAAGATAAAATACATAGCAAATATCACCACCAAAGTCGCCAGTTATTACTTCCCACATTAGTGCATTCCTCATTAAAGGCTGCAGATCCCTTATCAATTATATAAGAACTCTCATTGTTTATACGAACCTCACCAACCCCATTTTCCCAACACAACCAAAGCCATGGAACTCCTTCGCCAAGCTCTTCAATCCCTGCAATCTTCACCCATGTTGCTTATTCTTCTTCTTCTCCTCGTCATTTCCTTGATTTTCCTGTTTAGTTCCCGCCGGAAACTCCCATATCCGCCAGGCCCAAAAGGGTGGCCCATCATCGGCAACATGCTTATGACGGACCAACTTACCCATCGTGGCTTGGCCCATTTGGCCAAGCAATATGGTGGTCTCCTCCATCTCCAGATGGGGGTTATACATATTATTGCAGTATCAACTCCTGATACGGCCCGTGAAATCCTCCAAGTCCAAGACAACTTATTCGCCAACCGGCCTGCCAACGTTGCCCTATCTTACTTGACCTACGATCGGGCGGACATGGCCTTTGCCAACTACGGCCCGTTCTGGCGTCGCATGCGCAAAATTTGCGTCATTAATCTATTTAGCCGAAAACGGGCTGAGTCATGGGCTTCAGTGCGCGAGGAAGTCAATGAGATGGTCCAAACCGTGGCGGGAAAAACCGGCTCCCCGGTGAATATCGGGCAGTTGGTTTTCGCTCTAACGAGGAACATAACATATCGGGCGGCTTTTGGGTCAAGATCACATGAAGGGCAAGGCGAATTTGTGAAGATTTTGCAAGAATTTTCAAAGCTTTTTGGAGCTTTTAACATGCAGGATTTTCTACCATGGTTGGGTTGGGTTCATGCACAGGGTTTTCAGGACAGAATGGCTAGGGCACGTAAATCACTAGATGTTTTCATCGACAAGATCATCGACGACCACATGGCTAAGAGGAAAGCAAACGTGGAGAATAAGGATGACAGTGAGGCTGCTGATACAGATATGGTGGACGAATTGATAGCTTACTTTAGTGATGATGCTGGAAAGGAAGGTGACGACCCCAATTCTGGCTTCAAGCTCACCAGAGACAATATCAAAGCACTTATTATGGTATGTATATTTGACAATTAAAATTTTATTAATACTTTATATTTTTGTTGGTGAATAGTCACACATCGGAGAAAAACAAAAATAATATACAATTTTTATGTGTGAGAGATATACTTCTAATATCATCGAGATTTTCTAATGATAAAATTCAACACATACCAATAAGTGATTAAGTTAGGACAATAGATGCACTTTATTAAATTTTAAGAAACAAATCTGATTTTAAGTATTTGTTGTTAACTATTTTTGTAAGGAATTAGGAGAGAAAACTATTCTCATAAGGAATTCATGTACTTAATTATTACTATATTTATCATTTCCGATTGATTTAGTACTAAATAATACGATTATCCCATATATACGTAGGATGTGATGTTTGGTGGAACAGAAACGGTTGCATCAGTGATCGAATGGACAATGGCAGAGCTGATGAAGAGCCCAGAAGATCTCAAAATAGTACAACAAGAGCTCACTGATGTCGTTGGATTGAACCGTAGGCTCCAGGAAACCGACCTCGAAAACCTAACCTACCTCAAATGCGCAGTCAAAGAATCCCTCCGTCTCCACCCGCCAATCCCTCTCCTCCTACACGAGACCGTGGAAGACACCTCTGTGGCTGGCTACTCGTTCCCAGCCGGGTCACGGGTTTGGATCAATGCATGGGCTATTGCTCGTGACCCGACTGCATGGGACGAGCCAGAAACATTCAAACCCTCGAGGTTTCTGGACGATGGCTCGCCTGATTTCAAAGGGAGTAACTTCGAGTTTATTCCTTTTGGGTCTGGTAGGAGGTCGTGCCCAGGAATGGCGTTGGGGCTGTATGGGTTGGAGATGGCTGTGGCTCATCTGCTTCATTGTTTTGCATGGGAGTTGCCCGGTGGGATGAAGCCTAGTGAGCTTGACATGAATGATGTGTTTGGACTGACTGCACCAAAAGCGGTTCAGCTTGTTGCTGTGCCAACTTACAGGTTGAATTGCCCCCTTTGAATTAATAGTTTCAAGTAGACGAGGAGACGATGATGATGAAATATTACTTGGTTTTAAATCAGTGATCGATGAGTAAATTTCTCTATGTAAAGGTACTTTAACTAATAAGGGTTTGTTATGTTCTTGGTCTCTCTTTACCAATTGGATAATACTATTGCTTTCCCCATGGGGGATGAGCTCATTATTCCTCTATTGCAAATAACAATATCTTCAACATAGAAATTTCATAATTCGAACAGTTCAATATCTTCATTTTCATTTGAAGATCATCCTTACAAAAAATAATTTGAATTTTTGATTGTTTCATCATCCAAATGTATAAATAAATCAACGGTTCATCATGAATATGTTACTTGATACCTACACTTATGACTTATTTGATACATTTGAATGGCTAAACGATCACCTCAAATGATTTTTTTGAGGGATGATCTTAAAATGAAGATTAAGAGATTGAATGGTCCTAATTATTAAAAAAAAAAAAAAAATCTATGTTAAAGATACGTTATTTGCAACTGGAGGATAGCAAAATAGTAGTAAGCTAAGACGCTTATGGTGTTAGATTATGGATTGAGGTTATTGATCAAGATGAATCTTTCGTAAATTTATACCAAATTTACGATCGCACAACATAATTTGATGAACTTGATATGCAATATTGATCACACAAAGACTTCATCATATAGAATATTGGTTTATATCCTAAAAAATTAAATTTGTAGGGTTCATAAACTGTTCCATTAGGTAGTAACATATTAATTTGATATTGTGATGATACAAAGCTCAAATTAATAGTATTGTTATCAACTAACTATTGGTCTAGTATTTTTTTTTTTTTTCCCTTCCCTAATGTTGGAATAAACATCTTGATTTCGATTCCACTCTTCTATACAAAAGATAATATAAATAGGAGCATAGCTTTCAACAAATGACCGTTGAAATAAAATTTTTGAGTTCGGTTCCTTCCTTCTACACGAAAGATAATATAAATCAATAGCATAGCTTTCAACAAATGACGGTTGCATTTAGACGAAAACCCTTAAAGTTTGCCGACCCTTTGACACGTGGATAAGCAAATAATATAACTAGCTAATTGAAGTGGTTGAGAAATGGACATTGTGAGATTAGAATGCGTTAGCAATTGCGCAATGCAAACTATGATGTCGGTAGAAGGTGAAAGGATAAACCTCAGCCAATGACATTCTATGCAGCTGTTTAGCTATAGCTTTTTGAGTCCAACTTCAAGGTAGAAGAACGATTACTCATCAAATAAACTTATCATTCCAATCATCTTTAAATTAAGAGGAAAAAGAAATAAGTAAAGTTCCGTCGTTGAGTGAGAAATGAAAAATTCATAGAAAGTTACAACCCCTACCACGTAATAGTGCACCTACATGCCTTCATCGACGTTGTTTCTCAATTGGATAGATAAAAGTTTTCTTCAAGTCTAAACCCCCTTTCATCGACGTTGTTTCTCAATTGGATAGATAAAAGTTTTCTTCAAGTCTGAACCCCTTTCATCAAGTGGTGAATTGACACAATGATTAGGACATTTCTCTTCAGCCCACTACTTTCTGGATACAAACTGCCCCTCTTCCCCTAAAGTAAATTTAGTAACATTGATTGATGCAAAAGAATTCCCTTCTAATCTTCTCAAATGAATATCATTTACACTTTCAATATTCATTCGGGTTAGCTGCTCCAACCAATCCAGAAATTAGAAATCAAACGAAGCATAATTTCCACACTTGCAGGCAAACAACAGCTAATCAAACAGCTGCAAAGGGATAACTTTACCTTCGACTTCTACAGTCAATTTAAACAAAATTTTAAAGTTGACCTTCTTTCAATATACCTTCCGTCCATCGGTTATCTAATTCAATCCAACCTAGACATCAAACGTGCCCTTAGCGTAGAAACTTGGTTAGCATGGGATTACAGCTTAATACATTTGTTTTCTAAACAAACTAAATCCGACAAAGAAAGCAATGCCAACCGTTACACGATAAAATTTTCAACCAACCATGCTAGTCTTGTATTTGTGATTACAAATGTTGAAACAAGATGTAACCATGGCAGACCTACAACCCCTATTATTACGAATTTCCACTGTAAAAACCCCGTCCCTTCACCGGATGATTATATTGTTATTACAAAAAAAAAAAGAGTGACGGAATGAAGGGTATAAAAATTATTTCTGCAATAAAAGGAAGAGTTGTTACTTGGGCCTTCTACGGTAAGGGTACAGAATGTCATCCACACTCTGTTTCACGTAGTTGCCCACTCTATTCACATTTCTGGCAACACCTGATGCTACTAGAACTGCATTCCTCTTAAACCTGCACATATAAATATAAAGTTTTTGAACTATAAGGCGAAAGATAATAAACAAGACCGGAAATTAAAATAATAAACCATGTGAAAAAAGTCATTGACAAGTGATAACTCATATTCACTGCTAAGTTGAGTTTCTGCCTTACCTGCGGAGGTATTCATCTCCTGCTGAATGTGCTGGTTTGTAGGTTCGAGGTTGAGGAATAGGCCGACCGTTTTCTGGAGAGGAGACACAAAAAGTTATCAACAAGATTGCTGTAAATGCTACAAGAATATTCAAATCACTTGAAAATTAGTATTCACGTATTGAAAATGTTATGCTGCTTCACCAGAAACACCAGTAAGAAGCATAAGCTGTTAGCATATCAACTAATCAATCATTTCATATTCTACTCCCCATCACATGTTAGTCTCTCTTGTGGAAATCAATCTATATTGAAGTTGCAATTGTAGGGATACAAACTCAGGATCTCGTTCCTTGGTAAAGTTTACCACTTTACAACCATTCCCAAACATTAAAGCTGTTCAGTGGAGACCTAATGTGAATGAAGCTCTATTGGATACATAGCCCAATCCATGTGGTAAAGTGTGAAACACTCCCCCTCAGGCGGATCATCTCTTTTGGGTGATTACACATGCGACATGGGGTCCCTCTTTTGGTGATCAGGATTCACGAGTTCTTATATCTATTAAGTTGACCTACAGTTTGTGACTCTAATACCATGATATAGTTTGTTGATTTACCACTATCCCAAAAGCATCGACTGTTAGGAAGTGAGGCAAAGAGTTATTGGATATTCTAAATAGACACAATAAGAAGTTCTAAAAGACGCTAGGCTAGTTGGGCGGTGGGCTGGGGCCTAGCTCCTAGGCGGCTAGACAGGGCCTAGGCAGATTTAAGCAAATTTATTACATATCATATAAATAAGTGCCTATTTGTACTTAAAAAAGATACATAATTGTATTGAGATACATAAATTGCAAAATAAAACGGCATATAAATTATAAAGTATTAAAATATATTGAGAACATGAGGAGCAAGTATATAATGAGTGTTCATTCGAATATTCAACAAGTCTATTACATTTTAATGAAAAAATAAATTGCAAAATGAAAGTTATCAATTTTCTGTATAAGTGAGAGCCACAACCTCGACGGGTGCCTAGTCGGGTCTAGGCGAGCTAAGTGGGCGGCTAGGTGCGCTAGGCGGACTCCTTAGTAGTTCTAGTCGCCCTTTCTTAATTTTCAAACGCCTAGGGATTAATCGGGACGGTGACCAGGCACCTAGTGCCTAGGCGGGGATTTTTAGAACGGTTATATATCTGACTTTATACATCAAGTGAGAAACTATAGTGCACAATAAAGGACAACACTGAGAAAAATTCATTCTGATGGTAACCAAACATACCCTTCGAGAATGCAATAAAATCACACTGCACATTTTCTAAGTTGAGCTCTTCATAATGAGAAGAGAGAGAGAGACACACACACATGGTATATGCAGACAAATAACATCACATCACTAATCTAATTAACAAGAATTTTGGCATGCATTTCATTTGCAGGACGGGTTTAGAACATGAGACATTTTAGTATCAGAAACTAAGTGCCCCATGGGAGAGATGTATTTGTTCAATATTCATGGAATCAAGACCTTATTGGCATTCCCCCTCCTCCTTAACAAAGTTAAAAGAAACATAAAAAGAAAAACTTGATATACCTTCACTATTATGAGCATGAGCAGGAGCCGGAGCATGCGTATGGCCAGCAGGTTTTTTGTCATACAGTACCTGTCACAAGCTCATTATGTCACATATCAACCAAGTTAACCAGAAGATTGTACGCATATATGTATGAATATTATGAAGTATCAATGTAACTAGACTTTTAACTTAAACATAAGGATATTAGATAATAAAGTGATGATATTCCACCAGATAAATTTCGAACAGTCTTCAAGTGTAAAATTATATGTAAAATGAGTTTTACAATTAGAGAAACAAGGAAAAAGAAATAAGAGTCAAGATACAACACCTCGAGACCAACACAAAACGGCAATTCTGCTTGTTTATTATGTGGATCAGCAGGAGTATCTTTTCTGTCTAAGAAGACCGAATAACCAACGCAGGCATATTTAAAATCGGCAAGCGTCCGGTCTGCTTTAGACGCCTCCAATTCGGTTTCTCCCACAATGTAGCTCGGAACTGGGCATATAAAACCATAAATAAGAACATATCTTAATCTTGTTGATGCATAAAAACAAATATAAAGTTTCAGATGGTCAATCAATATATATGACGAAAAATTGAAAACCCGAAAAGATATAATCATCAAATTAACTATAAAATACTCCATAAAGACACACCCTTTTCTTGTCAGTACGAAAAATATAAGCATCAAATGAGCCTGTAAATGTTGTAGCATACCTAAAAGCACCAAGAATTGATTTCTGGATGATTGGATTAACAAAACCATCAAATTCATTCATCAATTTGGAGAGAGAGAGAGAGAGAGAGAGAGAGAGAACCTTGTTGGAGGGTTTTGGAGAAGCCGACGCAGGTGGGGTATTTGGATTTGGTTTTCTGGGTGGAGGAGTAATAGAGGCAACCCTTGCATGACTTTCCCTTGGTCGATGACCCTCCTCCGCCTCCGCTTCCGCCGAGAATAGGATTGGGGTTAGGTTTTTGGATTGGGATTTCTCCATCTCCGCCTTCGCCGTTCTTATCCATTTCTCTCTCTATCTCTAACAAAGATTTTCAGATTATTATCTCAGGAATCGAATCAATGATTCGGTTGAGAATCATATGATTTCTCCATCTGCTATTTATTTGTCGCTCTCTCCTTTCTTCGCTCTCTGTTTCTCTGGTGTTGTTTTGTCGATTCAGTTTTTTCACTTCCCTCCTTGTCATCTGCACTAGATTGTCCTCCACGGTTCGGTGCTGATCCTACGGTTCCAAAATAAGCGGCAAAACGTGTAAATTTTTATAAACTTATATGACATGGACGTTACTACGACGGTTTACTTATGTCGTATAAGTTTTTCTCTTTCACTCACCCGAGTTGTAAATGACACATTGCAAATAAAGATTTGCGCATTCCTTTCAATTTTTAAGTCTACACGGAGCATTCATGATTTATTTCTTACTAACTTGACCTAAGTTTCTTGGGACTATAAAATCACTCACTCAAACATTTGTCTTACAGGAGTTTAAAAGGAAATGTCGTTAAAGAGGAAATGCCTCACACAGAAAAACGTGTAAACAAACCCTACAACGGACCACCGAACCACCGGACTGGAAATGGCGTACATGCCGTCTTGCTGGCTCCGATCACAATGCCGAGTTGTATGAAGAACAACTATAGGGTACTAGGATTTAAAAGGAAAAGAAGAAAATATACCATATAATAATAAGGCTTTTGATGAAAGAGCTGAATACACTAAACTAAACTGCCCTAGTTATGTAACTAGAAGATTAACAAAACAAAGGGCTTATGAAAAAGTTAAAACTATTTAATCGGAAATTTACTGTACAGCTGCTGCTATGTGTTCCCAAAATTCTTACTGGTCGGGTGCAGATAATCACACGCTGCGCCCTTCTTGCAGTGACCACTCTCAAAGAACCTGCACACTTTTGAAGTAGTTCTCCACAAACCTCCTCCCCCACCGCCGCCGCCGCCACCACCACCACCACCAAATGACGACTGCCTATTCCAGGGCTTGCCACCACCATAACCAGAATCTCCGCCATGTGGGCCACGATCCCTTTGATTTGAGAACCTATCTCCTCCATTCTGAGTTTGTGCACTCCAACCAGGATTGGTGTTCCCAACTGCTGTCCCTTGACCAGATGGAGCCCAACCAGGATTTGCAGGCGGTCCTTGAGCAGCAGGTTGGACCCAATTAGGCGCTGCATTTCCAGGTACTGGACCTTGACCAGGCCCAGCCCACCCTGGACCCTGTCCCGGAGCTCCCCAATTCATGTTTGTATTTGCCGGCACTTGTCCTCCCCAGGCCATGTTTGGATCTTCCCCAATTGGGGCCCAACCTGCGTTTTGATTCTCTTGCCCCGTTCTTGGCAGAGAACTTTGGTTATCTGGAACACCCATGCTCCAATGTAACTGGGGTGATAGTGCTGGAGGCTGAATGTATGATTGATTAGCCGGAACTTGGGGTCTCCAAGGATCAGACTGGGGAACACCAGAGAAGCCTGATGAAGGGAAATTTCCAGCTGCATTTCCTGTATTAATAGACGGGGTAGCATTGTTGGTAGATGGAGCATTACTCCAGTAACCATGGGCCGGATGTTGTGCAGGCATAGTAGTAGCACTAATTGGTTCTATCCTTTGGGATGGAGCACCTGTCCAGTGTTGAGTTTCACTCCCAGATACTGGGCCTGAACCAGTCATTTCCTGTTTTGGAACTGAACCAGAAGCCCATCCTTGAGTATCACCACCGGGTGAACGACTAGTCACAGACTGAACCAGATTTTGCAGATTTGAAACAAGATTTTTCACGTCTGGCACTTGATTCATCGAAGCATTTACTTGACTCTGCATTTGAAGACTATTTGTGGAGCCCAGAAGTGGACCACCTTCAGACTTGGGTGCTGCATTAATGCCATGAAGAGAGCTTGAACGATCATTTCCAGAAAGTGAAACTCGCAGTGCACTTTCTGGAGTAGCTACTGTACTAGGTTGCGGCACTCCATTGCCACCCAAGATGGAGCCAGTTGGATGAACAGGGGTGGGTGACCAATTACTTTCATAAGCTTGACCCCTTGCCCCACCTAATGGAGTTTGGGATGGAGTAGGCGAGGGAAAGTTTGTTGTGCTCCACCCATCTGAAGAATACTTGGGGACCTCCACTGATGATGGAGTACCCCTGCCTGAGGAAGGATTAAGTTCGTTTTGAGACCCCCAACTTCCTCCTCCAGCTTGGCCTTCTGCACCCCGCTGAAAGAGACCTCCTTGAGGCTTCCCAGAATGTGCAGGTGTGAGATGTGAATCTTGCACCATTTGGGCCTTTAGAAAACTACTGTCAACCGGTGAAGGGTCTTTCTGGAACTTTCCGGCCAATACATCAGTTACCAGGATAGAATCTTCTTCCTTCTCAGTGTTTTTCCAAACTCTCAAGTTGGCAGGAAAATAGCCAGTGCTGTTCCATTTGCGCAGCTGTGCCATGGAAAATGGTCCCTGAACTTTCCCAGAAGGATCTTTGTAATGCCATATTTTTTCTGCATCATTGATGGTGCCTGTAGATTGCGATATGCCAGTGGAGAAATGTGCCACTGAATTTCCCGAGCCACCACCAGGAGATGATTCAGATGGTACCATAGACTGCGTACTCCTAACACCTGTTTCTAAACTTGAAATATTTTGTTTCTTCTCCCATTGGTTTGTTTTCAGTGTTTCTCTGTCTCTTCCTTGACCCCATGAATCGTTCACTATCTCACCAGCTCCAGTTGTATTTTCTGCTTTGTTGTAGAATCCCTTATTCGACATATTCCTGCTCAACTCCCGATTCGGATTGGAATAATTCCTTGTCCCACTCCAGGAATCGTTAAAAGAAGATCCTCCTCTTCGTGGAGAGATTGGATCCCTCCCCTTCCTTCCAAAGGCAGAACCTGTAGATCTAGTGTAACTATCTGCATGGATTGAAGGCTATGTATCAATGATTGAAGTAATGATTGGATTATACTATCATTCCAGTTAAAAACCTATGATTGAATTAATGACAGAGAAAATAGCACTACAAAATTAAAGGTATAAAATTTTCCAAAAAAAAATAAAATAAAATAAAAAATTGAATGGGACCTTGTCTCTTATCATCTCCTTCGTCTTCCTCCTCCTCAGATTCATAACTCGGGTCCATATTTGGATCTGCATGTATTTCTGGAGTTTCCTCTAGTCTACGCTGGCGTTCCTCAGGTGTCTTTAGAAGCTGCAACTTCTCTACACACTCTCTAAGCGTGAAAAGGAAGTTAAGGATTACAGCATATCCATTCCTAGTCATCTTAAAGCACCAAATAGAACATAAGCACCTCTAAAAAAATATAAAAACTAGTTCTAAGGTTTTCTTTCCAAGAAATCAAGAAATTAATAAGATTGTTTTATATCAACAGAGAAAATGTGTTTCAGCATCAACTAATGAAAAAGGAACTATCAAATAAAACATAAAGAAAAAGAAGACCTCAACTGGTTTAAAGTATCCCTTCACAATTCACTCATTACTTCTAATCATAGCAGAGAAAAAAAAATATGAGAGAGAAAAAGAGAGTTCACTTTCCGCCATTTACCAACATAAAGTTTTTAAATTTTCTGGCAATCACTAATATAAGAAACAGGTCAACTTATATCGAAGGCCACAGCCTTGGAATAGAGCAAGAAAATATAAAATTAAACCAAATAGCTCAGACTGCAGGAAAGAGAGTAGTGCATAAGGTTCCAACACATTCAAACAGCGCGCACCAAGAAAAGGGAAAAGATTTCTGCACATCATATTTCCCCTCTTGCACCCCGTCTTTTTTTCTAGCCATTGGATTGAATAAAAAGGATAATCAAGGGCCAAAATTAATATGGGTGTGTAGAACTAGAAGGTAAGGGTCTGCAGAAAATCACTCCCCCACAAGAAAATTGTGCACAAAAATGTATTAAACATGAAAAGTAAAGGATATTCCTTTCTGCGCCCTTTTTCACTAGCTCGATCGCGAAGATGACTGAGTCTCACTATCTCCGTTTCTAACCACTGTATCAGAATAAAAAATAAAAACAAATTAATAATCCATCAAAGAAAAGCAACGAAAATTATTGAATTTGGACCTACAAGATTAAGAGTTGAGTCAACACTAAAGGAGCCAGAATCCAAATTGTATCCAAGAAGAGGAAGACAAAAACAATCATTTTTAAAGAACAAATCTGGTCGAGATTATTAGAAATTAATTGGGGAAATGCAACTAGTTCTTGCCGATATTCCTACGTTGCAGACAAGTTAGGTCTTTGATCTCTTCATGAAAACAGTAAAACTCCGCTAGCAAATGGCACAGGATGGCTGCAAAGAACTCGAGCAGCTCATAAGTTCAAGATTGCATTGAGATTGTTTTATATTTAAGTTGATCTGGAACCCAACCTTACAACAACAACAAAGCCTTTTTCCCACTAAGTGGGGTCAGCTATATGAATCCTAGAACGCCATTGCGCTCAGTTATGTGTCACATCTTCCGTTAGATCAAAGTACTCTAAGTCTTTTCTTAGAGTCTCTTCCAAAGTTTTCCTAGGTCTTCCTCTACCCCTTCGACCTTGAACGTCTGTCCCATAATCGCATCTTCTAACCGGAGCGTCAGTAGGCCTTCGTTTCACATGTCCAAACCACTGTAACCGATTTTTTCTCTTCTTTCCTTCAACCATAGGGTTACAAAAATCAAGCACCTGCCTATCTCAAGCTAAGGTATTTAAGCCATGTCACTCTATGTTATACATCATTTTGAAATATATAATGAGGGGCTAAGGGTAATTAAGGATTGACAGCTTGACTAATTAACAAAGCTCAGCAAGTGAAATCGTCAAGCTTGAATTTTGGGATCAATAGCATTTAGATGTCCAGTTAAGTTGGGAAAAGGAAAAAAGTTGCTTCACCTAGGCTTTGTATGCAACCCTTTAGAGAGAGACCCACTTACAAGTGGAAAGGAAAACCATCACAACGTAGTGCTAGTAGCAACTTGTACTCAACCTTAGACACAAGTTTATTACATGGTGATGGTGTAACCTACCCCAAATACCTTCTAAATTGAAAAACATAATAACACCAAAAAATTCTCTGTTGTGTCTTAATGTGTGGTACAGATAAGAAATACCAAAGTCAATTAAACTTGGAATCCATGACCCCATTACCTCTATAATCAACACCACTGTTGTACGCAATATACCAAGCAAGGTTTCGCTTTACAAGCCAATACCTAAAGTTGGAGAACCAAACACAAAGAAAGAAGCCTACTTGGCCTAAAAAGACAACAAAACAAACCTAGGTTCAGATTGCTTGCCATGGCCCTTATTGCCCTGGTTCTTACAACGATGAGCCAGTCACCCAACACACGTGTGGAGTTCAACAAACTCCTTTATCACTTTTGCAGATTAAAGGCTACTTATTTTATCTTCTATTTCTTGTTGGAAGGAAAGCTGTTCTTAATTACCTTTTATCAGTGGTTTCTGCATTTTTTCTGGCCAATACAGTTCCATTATATTGTATGCAGTTCACAGCTTGTATTTTTTTCGACTAAAATAATTTAAAATTTGTTATTTTATAATCAAGTATATTATAATTTTCTCCATAGAGGACGCACAGCTGAAAATTCTTCTCTATAGAGGACACTCAGCTGAAAATTGCAGTCATGATAATATTTTCTTTACCATCATCATCGTCCTGGCATCATCATATTTTCTTTTGCTTTACCTCTCTGTGCAACATAACTTTCCTATGTGCACTCCAAAACTTTATCCTGGCAATCAAATCTACAGCAATCCCTAATTCCAATGCTGTAAAATAGATCTTAATTTTGCGATGTACAAAATTACCAATCAACCTTTGACGCAACATGACACATGTGCAAGCCTAAGCATACATGCAACATGTGCAAGCCTATGCGTACATGGAACATGTCCAAGATGCAAATAAAATATGTAAAGAAAACAGTTAACAAGCCTGAAAACTACTTCAACGGAAAAAGGGAAAGAGTTTTACATCTTTGACTCTGACTGTTTGGAGCACTGTTGCTTTGTCTTGAACATCACCCTGCAATCAGCAACTTTCTCAGTACAAAATGAAAATTAACATCAACACACAAAAGTAACAATAGAATATAGAAATACCACAGTAAGCCGATTGATAAGTCCACATTTTATGCTCTGACGCAGTCGCTTGCATTCGTCCTAAAAATAAAACAAGGAGATATATCAAACAATTGACATCCAAATGAAAGTAGAAACTAAAAAAAAAGAAAAAAAATTTCAATCTCTCCCAATAAAGAGGTCAAAGCAAACTACACTTTCCATTGGATGTGAGAATTAGTCACATTTCCCTTATAACATATTTTGCCCAATGGCAAGCATTATATGTCTTCCTAATGTTATTTCTAATAGAGGCCATCCCCTTGAGAACAAGAATGTGCAAATCATGTCTCTTTAAGAGCCACAATTATGTTATTTTTTAACCGAGTTTGGAATTGAAATGAAATAGTTAGTTATATGCTAAATCACCTCAGTGAAATCTTGGTTTGAGATGATATCAATGGAAATGATCTCTGTCTTGTTTAAGTTTAATATCTCCAGCAAGATGTCTGTCATCCTTTTACCAACTTTATATGGCTCAGCACCTTTGCATGTACCTGTTCAGGAATCATTTAAACAATGAACCTTACAATTCTGCTGGTTTAAGCCTTCTTTGCTTAGGCCAAAAATACAATGAAAGACAATTAATCAAATAAATTACCTTTAACTTGGACCAGCCTATACAAATCTTGCTTTTGACCACTACCAGAAATTCTAATTCTGACAAACGAGCCAGCAACCTTATCTTGAAAGTTATCCAGATCATCAAGTAGATCTTCCACTAAATTACGCCTTAAGAAAATTAGATTAATGTTATGCATATCAATGGCTGCAAAGTCGTCAATATTAGACTGAGGTCCTTTCCCATCACCCTTTTTACGTGTTTTACGTTTCTTATCTTTACTGGCCTTTTCCGGGGTATCAGAGTTGCCATCAACCTCCAACTGATTGCCTTCGGTATCAGCAACACTCCCTTGAAGATCATCAGCATGAGCATCCTCTTTTACAAGAAAGTGGGATTCAAGAAGCCTTAACATTTCAAAATGCCCAACACGTGGTTTCCCAAATATATTTTGAAGCCTTATATCACAAACTATCTGACTTTTTCGGCGAGGGTCACGAAGTTTGTTCCTTTTTATATATTCTAGCAAGAGAGCCTGAACATCAAACTGAGATAATGCAGACTCGTCACCATCTCTCATGTGCATAACCAACTCCAAAATTTCCTTTGATGCCCACCCTGCACTGTCACCTGCAGATGGGCCTTCAGAGCCAGTTTCTGTAGCTGGTCTTGATGAATCCCTCCCCTTTGCACGGGTTCTCATTCGTTTTTTGGACTTTCTATTTTTAGAGTTAACTAAATCCAAATTTTCAGAGTTGTCTGAATCAGAACCTCCACCATCATTAGCATCATAGGGTTCATCACGTGACTTCTGTTTATTAGCACGTCCAGTTGAACCTTTCCATGGATTCTTGGCCTGAACAAGGTCATCAAGCGTTAGAGATAACTTCTCTTTTAAGTCTATCCAATAATCCTTGAAGAGGTACTCCCAGCTGCTTTTATCATCAAAATTGACTTCATCCTGCCCAAGCACAGCAAAAATAAGAATAAAATGAATGCCACTGTGAGCAATTAAACATGTGAAGTGAAAATAGTACATGTTTAAGGACAAATGGTATAAAGGTAGAAAATTCCTGAAATAGTTCCAAAATGTTCTAAACTCTAAACGATCGATCTGTTATTTGAGCAGTAATAACAGTGTGTAATGTAATTATCTCATTAGGATTAGTAGCATGGAGGTAAATCTATATGAGCAAAACTCTGGTTTAGCCTTTTATATTCAAAAAACAACAAAAACTACATGATAAATTAGGAAGAACCTGGAATTATAGTTATACAGCTGTATTGTCATCCTTTTGACAAGAATAACAAACACTAGACAGACTTTACAGAAAATTTGGGATTAGGTGTCATTTGAATTGCATGAAAACAAAAAAATATGCGCCATTAAGACCACACTTTTTTTTTAATAAAGAAACAATTGTATTAAGATCAAGGGATAAGCCCGCACTATTTTAATTAGCAGTTTATCCTACTTCCTGCAGAGGGCTGGACAGCTTTTTCATGTATACATGAATGCTAGCATTCCAGGTGGTCATGAATGCTATTTATCAAGATTTCAAATAATTTAAACTACCTATTAATAGAACCAACCAAAAGAGGGTGAAAAGACTATCTAAACTTCTATCACCAAAAAAATAAAAAATAAAAAAAGATGGGCAATAATGTAATTTCACAAAACTAAATCTTGCTGTTTTTTTATTAAAGCCTCACCTACATGTGATTTTAGCATATATCTAATATTAAAAAAAAATAAAAAACAAAAACCACTCTTCCCACTCCCACATTCTCTCTCTCCTTCCTTCCTTCCCATTTTAAAAACAAAAACAAAAAATGTTCACATACACCAAGTGTGTAGGCATATGCTAGTAATAATAATAATCATCATCATCTATTAACAAACCCCTCTTTGTCAGCCAAAAGAGGGTGAAAAGACAATTTGCACTATCGACACAGGCAATGATAGACAAAATCCCTAAGAGGGTGAACATATGCAACACCTCAAACCATTTCACATGAGCTTTCCAGCCACATTATATCTTATCTTCCCTTCTTTCTTGTTCATTTTTGCACAAAATTATAACCAGACACTTTATTATGCCTTAGCTTTCGAACCAATGCATGGAATTACAATTAGATGATTTATTCTTGAAGCCATATTTTCCAACATATAATAAAAGAATTCTTATAAATGAAAAGAACATTACAAAACAAAAATACTCAATCAAACTAGTTTCCCTTAAATTTATTAACATATCCAACGTATAATTCCAGATATATGACTTGTACAAACTCATTACGTTCTCATTAATTTCTTTGCTCTTCTTTTTACAGGTAACACAAAAATTTTATTTTTAAGAAAAAACAAGTGGAAACAGTGTTCATCGAGTGAACTAGGGTCTGCAAAAAGGGAACTCAAACAAAAAACAAGATGAGAACAGGGGAAAGTAGCTTATCAAGACAAACCTCAGACAGCAACAAACCTAGGACAAAATCACCAGGGAAACCAAGTCACTAACCTTATTACATACAGAGGCCCACAAAGACCACCCATATGTATAAGCTTTGTTGTTTCTTTTTTTCCTTTTGGCTAACTGACTTTTCAGGATGTAGGAAAAATGAATTTCTCGACACACTACTTTCACTCACTAAAACACTCCCAAGAAAGATATAACCCTTGACCCTGATCATGACAATGCTAGCAAAAGGGAAATAAAAAAGTAACGAGGGAATAACAAAAGAAAGAAGGCAAACCTTGTCCTTGTTTCCTTGCTCATTCTTTTCAATCATCATGATAGTTTTCATGCATGTCTCACAGAAGCCTTTGTTTCCTCGAACACATAAGATAACAGCATCTTTGATACAGCCCTTGCACAAGGAAAAGGTACATGTATAACACATGTAGTGGGCAGTCTTCTCACAGTTGCTACAAAGGTGCCAACCTAAAATACATTTGTTAATACATCAGATACTGCCCAGCAATCCAAAAGAACTAAAATAATTCATATAAGCAATTTTATATTGATGTTAAGTGATGAAACCCAAGTCACACATGTAAAAGAACTGATGCTTATAAGATGAAGAGTTCAAAATACAGCCATAATGCCTGCAATCTCTCTCAAAAAAGACATTGGCTACTAGATAAACTAAAAGTCTAAAACCACACAAAAAATAAAAAATGAAGCAGACACACATAACTTCCAGGTTAAGGCTAGAGTCTGAATTAATGTAAATAATAAATACTTTCATGAACCCTTTCTTCCAAAAACAAAAAAAATTGTTGACTCATCTTTCCCTGAGCATGGGTTCCTAGGGCACTCGGTAAGAGTTTGGTACTTATTATGTTACTTTAACTTAACCGTACACGATTCAGAGAGGGTCAGATTTAGAAGGGTGTAGCATTTTCAGTGAGTACGAAATTCAAAATTTGGCAAAGTAGAGCTTGATATTAGGTCAGATATATTTCTCCTCCTAAATCTTGAGTTTTATTTGACCTGCTTAACTTAAGTCCCCATTCCATATTCTAACATAATCATATGAGCAGCTGTAACTCTCTCTCTCTCATTCTTACTGTAAAGCCATTACGGAAAGAATACAGTTAGCTGAAGGCATGAACTTCAGTGCTCAAAACACCATGTCCTTCAATTCCTTAATTAGCTGTCAATCATAGGTCATGACATCAGCAATTGTTTCTCCCTTTGTCATTATAAAAGAAAATCTAAACCAAGGAACAAAAAACTGATCCCTATCTGCAGAAAAAGCAATGCCCTCCTCTTGGTAACACCCATATCTCAACAACTCAAGAATACATTTGTAAACGATTTCAATTTTTTACAACTGCAGGTACTTGTAGTCACAACTCTAAACAAATACAAAATCACTAGGAAACTAACTACTATCTTCAAAGCACACAAGCTTCCAAGGACAATTAACAAGTAGTCACTCAAATAATTATGTTCCAGGTCGGTAATTACAACCATGCAGCCCCAAATCAACTCTAACTAGACAATAACAGGAAATTTCAGTACAAACTGTCCAATACTTCATGATACTGAAATTAAGCAAAACAATATTTCTTTGAAAAAAAAAATAAAAATAAAAATCACGAAAACTATTCAGTATTTTAGATATATTTTTCAGATAATTTAAGAAAACACTGACTCAATCATCACTGCCACTAAGGAAGAATATACACAATGGATGTTTGTTCAAGATGCATTTAAACTAAGTAAGAATATACACTCTGCATATACACGAGCATTCTACTACACTGCAGGGTACCCAATACATTAAGTTTTTTGGCCGTTAGATCTGGTCAAAAAATTCCCGTGTAAAGGATACCCAGAAGCATACTAGAAAACCCCAAATATGCATTGTACAACCAAGTATATTGTGCATTCATAATCTACTGAACCTTAATGTACTACATCAAATATAAATAAAACGACAAAAACTTGGTGAAAAGAAGAGAAATTAAGGACTTAAGCTGCAGCAATTTACCACAATTCCATCGACCCTTAGCCCGAAAGAAGGCCTCATCACGATTAACACACGAAGGATGGTATGCCTTGGGACATCCCCTGAAAACCACCGATTAAACTAATCAATTAACCAATCACAGAAGTAAAGAACCACAAACAGTAAGCAAGGTTTAACTGACCTGCGGTCACAAAGCACAAGCTCTCCCCCATCAAAGCAAATGAAACAGACATCCTCTTCCATTTTCTTCTTTGAAAGGAGTTTTCCTGTGTCCTTAGAACTCTTCACACGCTTCCTCTTCCCGCCACTGCTGGCCCTTTTCATCTCCTCCTCCTCTTCCACCTCCATTTCTTCTGCTTCTTCCTCTGCTGCCCCTGTCGCCTCTGCCTCAGTTATCTCCTCCATTACATCATCACCCATATCCACCTCTCCCACTATGTCGGTCTCAGCCAACATGTCTGCCGCATTCTCCTCATCATCTACCCCTGAGTCATCCTCATCTCCTTCTACTTCGGCCTCAGCCTCCACTTGCCCAGCTTCGGCCTCAGTCTCCTCTAGCTCCACTTCGGCCTCAGCTTCCTCTCCCACCGCCTCGTCCCTGTCCTCCCCTCCTACCGCCTCGGTCTCAGCCTCATTTCCCCCTGTCTCGGCCTCAATATCCTCTTCCTTGGCTTCACCCGTCATTTGTTCTGTTTTGTCCTTCATTGAAAGCACAGTCTCCTCAGCCGTTTCAGCCACATTAGACTCCTCGGCCTCCTGCTTGTCCAAGTTAACCACAGCAGCTTCCTCAGGCAACAACTTCTCCTCTGTATCCAGTGCCTTTTCATTCACATGCCCAACCTCAGTTTCCTCTGTGGCGTGACCTTCAGCCACATTCATCACCTCCACAACCTCAGTTTCCTCTTTCACGTGACCTCCGGCCACAGTCATTTCCTCCTCCACCTCGGTTTCCTCTGTCACGTGACCTCCAGCCACATCCATCTCCTCCTTGACCTCCGTTTCCTCTGTCACGTGACCTTCTACCACATTCGTCTCCTCTTCCACCACCAACTTCTCTCCCGCGTCAGCAGCAGACTTCTCCATCGCCGCCCCCAAATCCTCCACTGCGTCAGTTTTAATGGTCTCATCAGCCACCACCATCGCCTCCACCACATCCTCCATTTCCGTATCCTCCTCCTTACACCCGTCTTCAATCCCATCCCCATCGTCTCTCCCTACTGAAGCCGGTACCAAATCAGATTCTCCGTCGAACCTGAGCCCCGAGCCCCCATGCTCGGGCTCGGGTACAGCCTCCGGGTAGCATTGCGGCTCGGTGTTCCGGAGCTCCTCACCTGTGTGAGGCAACGGCAAAGCGTCGTCTTGGGGTGAAATCGAAGGCTCGCTCACCTTGGAAGTATCTTCCTCGTCCGCTTCCATGGCAGTTACTGAAATTGGAAATCGGAGATTGAAAACCCTAATATCGAAAGAGCTAGGGTTAGGGTTTTAAGCTCCCCGGTTCCCCTGAAGGGTTATATGTCGTCGTTTTATCGTTACGCAATAAAACGGTTGTATTAACTGAGGCGAGCAGTAGCGAAGGAGAAGGAGGCAACTGCCACGACAGCCAAAGAGAAGAACTGGCGTAAGCAACAATGGTTTTTTTTGGCGGTTCGCCGGTTTGGGACGTGGGCTGATTTACGTAAAATTACTAAAAGCTCCAAAGCCACACATCCACACATACACCGGACCTAAATCATTCATAGATGAGGATTCCCGTTCAATCGACTTTTCACTTTTAGTGCCGTTACCGTTCAATTTATATTTGTTACATATTTAAAAAATACAATGTTCTTTTCGATATATGATAGATTGATAATCGGCAAATTCGTTTGTAACCTTTTAACTAACGGTTCAGTTCGAGTAAATCGAGTACCTATTTCAACCAGTTAAGAGTAATGTTAATCTAACAATTTTACATACCTATATACAAGAATCTAACATGAACTACCTCCTATTGTAAGTTGTTGCCTCATGTGGTATCACTATCACGATATCAGGGTTGCAACCCCCTTCCCATTTTTCTTCAGCAATTTTCTCTCGCATATAACTTTAAAAAGTAGTATCGCTCGTAATAAATTTTTAACTACTTGGAATAATGGAATTTATGTTTAAATTATTTTTTCAAAGGCCAATTCCACAAAATTCTTTCACATGATGGTGGTTTTATTATCTATTATTTTAAGATAAATGAGGGTATGATCCGGATTAGTTGGGTTTCCATCAAAAAAACATCCAAGCAAATTACATATAATAATTTAATTTGTTGGATTTTGACAAAAAAAATCCAAGAAAACTTTAACCAAATCAATGTTGAATGATTTGGTTCGAGTGGTTTGGGCCTAAACTCCCAACATGTCATCAACCTTTCTGCATATTTTAATATTCTAGTACATCAAATTTCAAATTTCAAATTTTAAATTTTAGCCACTAATATATTATAACATGTCATCAATATATTATAACTCAAATTAAGATCAATAACTTCAATGTTCCATTAACCTTACGTGTCACGTCTTCCCGGTTTATAAAAATTTAAAACCGTCAGTAAATCAATTCATCATTGCTCAGTTAGATTGTATGACTTTTTCTTTGCTCAAAACCAACCCAAATTGGCCACTACGATTTAAAATGGCCAATTGACCCGTACATTAGCTTATTAAGAGTTCGGTTTAAAATATTGAGGGCGTGTTTGTTTGGCTACCTTAAGTTTCACTGGACTGGACTATTTGGGTAGGATTATTATTCTGTGTTTGGTGCAAACTGGGATTGAGTTTAATGGGAATAAGTCGGACTCGTGCCGACTAAATCCTTCGTTAGATGGGCTTAGCGAGAGCCCTCGGAAAGAAGGGGATTGCTAGTCCCGTTTCCCCTCTTCCCTCGCTTCGCCTTGCCCCAAGCTTGAGAACTTGCCCTCCCACTGTCTCTCTCCCCACCTCCCTCTCGTCTGTCCAGAAGATCTCCAAGTCTGCAAGAATTTCCAGGTCTGCAAGATTCCCCAAGTCTGCACCTGGGTTTGACAGAAACGATTCAAACGAATCTAAAAAGTCCAAGTCTGCAAGACTTGATTTGCAACTATTTTCCCTTTTTCTGGTTTTTCGAATTGATTTTTCTGGGTTTTTAAATCGATTTTTCTGGGATTCGTTTTTCCTTCCAAGTGGAATCCCTAATTGGGTTTCTGAATTTTGAACAGGATAAACGGTTATGGGTTGGGCACTCTGCGTTTTGTCTCGAAGGATTACAACTGCGGAGGATTTCAAAGTATTTGATGGAAGGTCGAGAAGGAATTTGTTGTTGTTATTGAAGAGCTATTCGACTACAAATCTTCAAGTAACTACTTGAGCAGAAAATAAACAGAGGACTTATGAAGGAGATGAACTCTCATGTATCAGGAAAATGATTATGTGAATTGGGTTGGATTTGTGAGTTGTCTGTGAAATACCAAATTGAAGGATTTGATTTTTCTGGGATATTAGAGCTTTTGAGCAATTTGGAGTGGTTGAGCAAATTGAATGATTTTAGTAGTTCTGCTTTTTCTGGGATAATTATGCAGAAACTTTCACGTTGGGGTTCACTTTCATTAGATGAGAATATTTTGTTACAGATCATGGTTTTTTTTTTTTTTTTTTGTCATTATTTTGCTCCTAGTCCGACATTGCACCAAACACTTCACTAAGTTAGTCCAGCTTAATCTAGTCTAAGGTAGTCCAGCTTAGTCCTTGAAGCTAGTCCAGTCCAAGGTAGTCCGGTGCAACAAACGCACCCTGAATGTTCTCTATAGCTCTTCGCCACTCGTATAGGAAGGTAAGAACTACTATTTTTATGGAGGGAATCATTTGTTTTTTTTTTTTAATCTTTGGTCAAAACCAAACTAAATCGACCACTACGATTTAAAATGGTCAGTTGGTCCGCACATTAGCATGTTAAGAGTTCATTTTAAAAATTTGGATGTTGAAATTCCGAATTTTTTTTGGAATGAAATTGCAAGAGAACTCTCATTCCGAAAAATGGTGTATTTGGGAACTGGAATCCCTCATCACCGAAACGATTTGTTTGAAAATAAAGCCCCCATGAGCCATTTGTACAATATAATTCGGATAAAGAAACTGAAAAATGGAATACAAGGGTACAAAGCCGTATTTTTGTTTTCAGTTAGGCCCTGAAAACTCAAGTGGCCCCTCTCGTGAAGTGACAATTACATGTAGAGAGAAACTAACACAAAAAAATTGATCAAAATCCTCCAAAAAGTCAAGTGGCCCCTCACGTGAGGTGACAATGACATGTAAAGAGAAACTAGCACAAAAAAGTTTATTAAAATCCTCTAACTGAACACGAAAGAGGCTCACTTCCGCCCGATTAAGCGAACACCAAATCACCATGTTGACCATAAAAAGAACAACAAATTAGGGGTACTAACAAAAGTGAAACAAAAATCTGCAGGCGTCACAACATAAAACGCAATTACGTACAACAGTTAATATTTGCAGTAACTGCCGAAAGTTCAGAAATAATCGAAATAATCTTCTAATACAACATCAATTCAACTCCTCATACTCTTAAAGTTTCAACCTTCAATCTAAAACCTAAACCGGAAATGCTTGCTCGAGATGAAAGGTAAATGCCGGAATATGATCTTCCACCTATCAGTACCTCCTGGGGTAGCGGTCCATGAATCTTCCAGAAGGGCACTCGTATGCCAGGTGCCCTCGTCCCCCACAGTTGTGACATATCATCAAGGGGCCCATGCAATCCCTGCTCATATGGCCAAGTTGCTGGCAGTTCCTACATACAACGTCACGGTAACTGCCTCCGCGTCCACCCATTCCACCACCACCACCTCCTCCTCCACCTCCACGCTCTCCCAAAGCATTGGCTCTAGGGCACTGTCTAGCCACGTGGCCAGATACATTGCATAAGTTGCAGATGGGTTCATTCGGGCAATCACGTGCCAGGTGACCTGTCTTCCTACAGTTGTTACATGCCTTCTCATTTGTGCAGTCAGCTGCAATATGACCCTGCTTGTAGCAGTTGTTGCACAACCTCAAGTCCCCCGGTGGCATTGGGGGAGCTGTGCAGTCTCTGGCGCGATGTCCAGCCTTACCACAGGTGTGGCAAATGCCTTCATTTGGGCAGTTACTAGCCATGTGACCCGGTTCCCGGCAATTCCAACATAGTGACTTTGTTGTACACTCTGAAGCAATGTGCCTAGTAGAATATTCGAATCACACAATTAGAAATGAAAGGCTCCTGTTAAGCATGCAGCATTTAATTTTCATTTTAAAATAAACAGCAAACAAAAAAATATCTGCAGGAGGCAGGTCCATCATTCCCGTGAGATAAGAAACCACGTAACCTTCTTGAAGCAACGACATGACTAGTTCAACCATCAATGTCACCACAAGGTGCTCCTAGTCTGGTTTAAAATAAAAACAGAACATTCTGAATCATCTAAATATGTCTAAAACCTAATTACCTAAAGATCACTAAAATTTTAACTTCCCGTGAGAGTCTCACAGAGATAATGCTCAAATATTAAAGCAATACTAAGAGCCTGGAGAGTGGGGACTGAATTATTGCTGGGGAACATGCATATTTCTCTGGGATTGTAGGTATTTTCTTAATTCTTTTGTCAATACTCTTGAAACACAGTTAAGAGAGAAAGGGAGACGAAAGTGGTAGTGTTGGCAGCCATACATTGTTTAAAGTAGTGCAAGGGAAAACAGATGCAACAGCGTATTAGAGGCAGAGGTGACATACACTGAAGGGGACAAAGAAATTAAGTTGACAACCGATTCCAGTAGCTATGGGATGGTGGGAAACTGATGAGACATAAAGTGGCAGCTCTGGTTATCTCAAAATGGTTACAACAATAGTGGCATCATTACACCAAGCCTAATATTGCTAGTACTATATGGTGGCAATAGTGGTTTAATCATTGAAGACAGGAATGGTAGAGGAGAAGATGCTGTTATAACTAAGAATGCAAACTGTTTTTTTATTATGGAGGTGAAATAATATCTGAATAGAAAAATGGGGATAGAAACAGCAGTTTTAAACTATTGGAATTACTTTGATGGAAATGGACCGCTCAGTAGCAGAAGCAATGGCATTTGACTTGCTGCAA
The DNA here is from genome assembly GCF_041283825.1 of Pyrus communis. Classification (NCBI taxonomy): domain Eukaryota; kingdom Viridiplantae; phylum Streptophyta; class Magnoliopsida; order Rosales; family Rosaceae; genus Pyrus; species Pyrus communis. Next base: position 5,440,854 of record NC_142574.1, on the reverse strand, counting down.
AAAGGAGGGTGAAGACAGAAGAGCGATGTAGATGCATTTTTAACAGAAAAATTACATACTCAGGATGTGTATCTCTAGACTAAAAGCATTAAGGCTTTTTAGCCAAAATGGTCCCTGAGATTTACATAACTCCTCGCTTTGGTCCCTAAGATTTGAAATTGATAGAATTGGTCCCTAAGTTTGTCCACAATCAATCATTATGGTCCTTCCGTGATAAATCTCCATAAAATAAGGATAAAATGGCAAAAATACCCCTATTTTGTCAAATTATTTTGGCCTATTGTTTATTAAATTGAGGGTATTTTTGTCATTTTGATCCTTATTTAACATAATTTTTCACCTAAGGACCAAAATGATTGATGGTGGACAATCTCAGGGGCCACTTCTATTGATTCCAAATGTTAGGGATCAAAGTGAAGAGATATTCAAATCTCAAGGACCATTTTAGCTAAAAGGCCAAGCATTAACTAGCTAGATTCTAACTTTTCATGGATTTTAACTCTACAAATTCTGGAACCCCAACATCTTCAAACCCTCCCAGAAAGTAAAAGGTGCAAAAAAAAAAAAACGAACACCATAATTTAATAAACAGATTCCTTCAAAAGTAAAACGAAAAGGCAGTAACAAATAATGGAGAAAAAGAAAATAATGGAAAATCATGATGTCCAATTATGAGGCAGAATAAGTTTCCGTACCCAGGAAGACCACAATTGTGACAAATGGCAACATTCGGGCATTCTCTAGCAAAATGACCTGGCCGTTTGCAGTTCTTGCACAGATTGTCTCGGCTGGCAAAAAAAAAAAAAAAATACATTAAGTTCTCAGCAGAGAACAACAGCATTCCAAATTTCAAAACATAACTAGTTAATGAGGGTCACTTATTAAATTAACTCCATGATTTTGAGTTATATAAAAAATAAAAACAAAATCAGAGCCTCAATAGAAGAAAGAAAAATACAAAACCAAAAAATTCAAAACATGAGACTAAGCACTTTGAAAGTTAAACATCCAACAAATTGCAAAACAGCAAGGAGTTGACACATGCACTGAGATAAATGTAAATGATAAAACAAAAAGTAAAATATACACAACTTTTGTGCACCGCTGGCAGTCCCTCTACAACCAAAAGGATTTACGCTGAAGTATGTCATTAATCAATCAATATGATTGGTAATGGTATTTGAAAGCTTTACAAAGCTCCAAATAAATGTCCAACAAAGCAAAGAAAATAATTATCCATAGGCAAAATTATCATATATCAACTCCATAAAGTTTTCACAGGTATATTCAAGTAGTGGTCTTACTCCAACACATACGGGTTGATAGAAACATTCAAGACCATCTCCAATGGATTGAAAAATTATTTTCTCCTTACCAACCCAATTTTATAAGGACAAGAACAAAGAAAAAATAGTCAAAAACCATAAAACCTGAAACCCCGACGTCCTCCATCTCTCCTGTAAGGTGCATCACGGTAGGAAAAGCGATCAGAACGGATCTTCCGATCCAAAGGGCTCCTGCTCCTGCTCCTGCTCCGGCTCCTGCTGTCTGAACTCATGTTAATTAATTCTTAAAAAGACCTAGCTCCACTGATTGAATGAAAAACACCACCACAACCAACACCACACAGCCGCTGCCTCCTCCCTGTCCACATCACAACCACACCCACATTACAACCACACCCAAGATCATACCATGAGTCAAAAGACTCAAACCAAACCAACTACATTCCCTTCATAACAGAAAACACCGAATCCCAACATAGTACAGAAAAGTTTCAACAAGCAATCCATCTCACAAGAATTATTTACCACCACACTCAGAACCCAGATACTAAATACCCGGTTTCTCAACCACATCCTTCAAAAGAAAGTCAAGCATCCGTAGCAAACAATCAGGCATTCCCGTCAAAACTCAAGCTTACATCAACAAACAGACACTCTCTAAACTCCAACTTCTTGAAACCATCTAAACTGATTGATCATTAGATAGTAAGTTGATCTTGTACAAAAGTAAAGCAAGGGAAAAAGTATGCTCATTGGAAAATATGAGTGTTAGGTTGCAAGTAGGTCTAGGGCGGACACTCTCAAACAACTAGAAGTAAGCCACATGGTATCAGTCGAGAATTTCGAAGAGAACCACAGGGAAAATCAGAAAGCTGGCAACATTTGTCCACAAAAATCGCAGCAATTGCTATTGAAAAATCAACATTAAACTTGGAGACCTCAAGTGCTTGAAAGTTGGATGAAAAGTTCCCTCTTTTCAGACGAACAACATTTAGCATTGGATGTTTAGAGCCTTCCTGTACGACCAATTTTTCTTTGTAAAGCATAGGTATGTACAGAAATAACCTTAGCATTAATTTTAATTACCCGCGGGAGACTCAATATACAATCAATATATTATATTGCATATCAAATCTTTCTTTGCCGATCCATATTCAAGAAGCAAAGCTCCTTATTCAACCAACTTAAGTTGTAACTACTTCTCTCATCCATCAGCCATAAAAGCCTTCATTTAAAAAAAATATCTTCTGCATATGTATCCCAAGGGCACTCTGACGTGTTAATCATCATCTAATCTGGTCTTGCAACAATATAAATTCATGGTGATGTAAGGAGTTGGTCATGTCTAACAAAACTATGAATATGGTTGGAGAAAATCCAATCACATCTTCCTGATCAACCAAACAAGAAAATAAAAAATGGAAACAACATTGAAAGTGGAAAATGGAGATTGGATGAGATGCAGAAGGTGCAAACTTGCTTTTGGGAATTAATTTTTTTATAAGATAATTTGCAAAAGGTAATTTTGAGAAGATAACTCTTAAAACCCAAGAAATGGTTTTATTTAATTTCTTGATTAAAAAAATCCAAATGGGATTTGAAATGGATGAACGGAAACCAATTCCGTTTGATAAATATCAAATGTCTATTAGTGGTAAACAACATGCCTTTCTTAAAAGGGGGCATGTTTCAGAAAAGAAGTTGAGGGTGAGAGGAGATGCAAAGACTTCCTGTGCAAATCTTAATGAGCCAAGAACCAGTTGACCATTGTTGAAACAAATTTGAAAAAAAACAGAACCAAAAACAAAAGACCATGTAGGCAATGCAATATTTGTATTTGGATGCGAAAAACTAAAAAATATTTTTAAAAAATACGGGGACACTCGTAATTTGCCAACATAACAAAATTTTGTTCCAGCTTCATACGGCCTAAAAACCTCATAATTCAAATTACTGTCGGGGACAAAAACTGCACCATAGCAAAAAGCTCAGCAATTACAACCCAAGGTACCGTTTGAATTTCTTCAATACATACTTCCACCTTTCTATCAAACTTAAGCCAGCCCTCAGTTAGTCACTTCTGAATAAACGAAATGACACAAAAAACTAACCACAGTTTCTAAAACAATTTAGTTTCGGTCATTGTTCAAACAATTTTCCATAACCTAGCACCGCTGTTGGTCAAAACATCTACGGTTTGGTTCCATCGATTCCCTCATTCCAAGAGCATGCATATTCAATTGACACTCTCACAAAATTCAACCTACATGTATGTGAATTTACACAATACATGGTCTGACCTATTCAAAATCACAGAAAATTCACAGCAGACGAAAACCCAATTCAAATTAAACATTTGACCAAAGTAATGTAAATTAATTCAACTCAACGTATACATACCCAATTACACAACGAAATTAGCCCTAACCCTAGAAATGGTAAATAAGGGAAAGTGCAATGAAGAAGAAGAACAAGAAGGAACCTGAGCCAAACAGCTACACAGACGGTGGTGCTACTGTGACTTTGTATAGCAGCGACGAAGTGAAGAAATTTGCAGAAAGAGAGAGAAGAGTGTGCTTTCAGCCTCTGTGACTGCGATTTGTAGAAGGAGAGCCGCAGAGCGTCGATTGTGATTTTGGGATTGTTGGTCGTGGCTCGACTGGATTTTATGTATTTTACGTACAAGCCCATTCTCAAGTGTTGGGCTAAGTCACCCTCGTTTAGCATTTACCCATGTATGTTTCGGCCTGGTCACTCTAGCTTTGTTCTTTTTTTTTTTTTTTTTTTCTTTCCGAAAGGAAGATAGGTTACTGGTTAGATATTAGATTAGAGAGTTGATGGAGTTCAAACCCACGTTGACATGCACATAATTCATTTCTACCACTGTGGTAAAAGGTCGTTTGCTTTTTAACAGAAAATTGGAAAGAAAAAAAAAAATATGAAAAACGGATGGAAAATAAGTTTACCATATTGTTTTTTCAAGAATAAAAATACAAAAAAAATATTTAGCCTAATCTATATGAAACACTATATTGTTTTTTTTTGTTATGTTTATCAAAAACATATTTTAAAATAGTAGAAAACAAAAGATACATTATAAACAAAGTTAGATCTTTAAGATAAAACAGTACATGCCACCACCATCGTTACTATTGGAATTGCCCCCACATTATCCACCGCCATCGCCCATGCCACTATCAGCTTGGGGATGAGCAACAGAGGCAAAGTGGAGCTTAATTTTAAGATCAAAGCAAAATCTGCGAAATTCGGTATTATAAAACTGCTTGCCGTTGTCAGAATACACGAACTCGGGGATTCCCAAGCGGCTATGATTTTTCCAAACAAATTCACAGACCGTTGCCTCGATTATTGCCTCAAAAGGTACCTCCTCTACCCGCTTCGTAAAGTAAACCACAACTACGATAGCAAACCTGCCTCGAAGGGTCAAGGGCTAGTCATCGGTGCCAAACGTCCTGAGGGACGACGATGATGAGTGCTTAAGAGTTTTCAATGTTTACACTCTCTGGATAACTTGTGAACATTGTCGGCCAAAAATATTCGTGTCGAATCTTCATCATCATGGATTGTGAAGTAGTATGGTTTTCACATACCCTAATAAATTTCTCTAAATGACCAGACCTTCCTCTGGTATCACATATCGTAAGTAGTGAAGGAAAAAACCACACTTGAATAACCTCCCATTGACAATGCAATACCGAGATGACCTAAGCCGAAGTTCCCGAGCATCCAAATTGGGGTCATCCAACTCAGTTCGGTAGCAATGTTCATTACGTCAGCTGTCGGATCTTGAACACTAGGATTCTTCAAATAGTGATAGGATTCATTCGCTTGATATCTAGATCGTGTATTAAAGCTTTGTTCTTAGATGGTGATAGAGTCCGGAAGGGCTCTCCTCAACTCCATTACGAAAAGAAAATTCTGAGATAAAGTCAGTTGTCGCTTGTTCCTTCACAGATGATATTGGTCGGAATTTTAGTGCGAATTCACCTAGCTAAGCTTGACCAATCAAGACGAGTATAGAGTGAGCTTGAAAATATGGCCCCAGCTTCCGCTCTGCAGTTTAACTTTAGACTCTCGCTGATAATTATCAGCGACAGTCTAAAGTTTTCTGATAAAGAGCGTGTTCTGGGCCTGCTAGAGTTCGGCTTGTGTTCTGATAAAGAGCGTGTTCTGGGCCTGCTAGAGTTCGGCTTGTGTAATATACAGGGTTTTGGATCTTTTCAACCTCCCAAGTCATCACAAAAACAGCAGCCAAAGTATTGTGCGTATATAAGAAATTACTGAACTGACAGGGTGGTTTTGCACTTGATAAATATTATAAGTTATCGTAATCCGTGCACGGCACTTTACAGATGTCAGGCTATATATCCACAACTGAAACATGTACATGGATGCCTGCTAGTGGTTTCCAACTTTCCTCAGAGGGCGGCAACTCTGCTGCCACCAACAGTTGGTGTATAAGTCCCTCACGCTCACTGACCTAATCTTCTTTTTTTTTTTTTAATCTTTTTTTTTTAATGTTGCGGTGACTTGAAGGCATGATCATTATATTTTTTTATTCGATCGTTTGGTTATGCTCTCTTTTTTATCAGTTACTAAATGTAGTGATCGATTTGGTTGTGTGATGGAGCCTGTGCCAAGTGATCAAAGATGTTCAAGTCTGCTCACCATTGTTCAACGCACTGTGTGGTCACTAAGTATATCCTAAACTATCCGGGTTAGTATAGGATACCTCACTTACTATGTGCGCGTAAAAATTCTAGAAAAAAATACTGATCCCTGTAATAAGTTGTGTTTACTTTGGTTCCTTCAATTAAATTTTTAAAATTTTTGGCCCTTCAACTGTGTAACTTGTATGGCTTCAATCATTTAGTCACACCACTTTATATTTGGACGTCTATTTGAGGATATGGCTAGTGCATGCGTCTTCAGCTGTTCAATAACATTGGTCACTCTACTATATTCTTTCCTTGCCCGTAGAACCCCACCAAATTCGAACAACCTTGTGATCCTCCATACCCAAAATATCATTTAATATAATAGAGAATTTACTCAGAATTGCTTGAATTTTAATGGGTACGAACTTGAAGAACCCACATGTGTATCATGTCAGCATATTAACAAAATCGTAACTAAATGATCAAATTAATTTGCAACAACCAATTTCAAAGATGACATTGATTGACTTAAAATTGAAATATCAAAAGGAATTAGATCAATTTTAAAGATTATTTGTGATAAAAACCTTCAATGAAATTAAAGGAAATCTCTCTGGTCTTGCTTAGACCAACTCTAACGGTGGGTTAAAAGCCAAATTACCCTCTAAACCCAACCCAACCCAACCCAAGGGGAAAATTTAGGCTAAATGCTAAATGCTAAATTAAGGCTAGATTCCGCCCAAAATTTAGCCCTGAACTAGGTGTGGGCACCATCGAACCAAGTGAAAATGGACGTTTGTGCGACAAACGCAGCCTGCCCAATCGCCCAACTCGCACAACGCGCAATGCCTCAGACAGCGAGGGCCCCACCCACGTGGGCCTGTCGGCCACATTCCGCAGCACCTCCAACGGCTACTTCCATCCAATGGTCACGATCTACAGGCCGTTGGTTAATCCAATGGCCTAGATTCATTTTTTCTTTTTTTTGTTTTTATATTTATATATTATTGAATCTAACGGCTGAGATCAAATATAATCAAATCTAACCGTAAAAAAAAAAAAAAAAAAAAAAAAAAAAAAAATCTAACAGCCCAAATTTAAATCCAAAGGCTAAAATAATTAAAAAAATTATTTAACTCAAAATTCACCCCAAAACTCTATAAATACCTATGTATTTGTTCAAACATCCACACAAAACTCAATTTTCTCCTACAATTCTTCTAATTTATCTTTCTACCTTTTCTTTCCATTTCCAAATTGTTGAACATGGCAAGAGAGCATATTAGAGGTCGTAATTGGAGCTGTGGGGAAGATGTTGCTTTAAGCTTGACATGGGTTTCTGTTAGCGAAGATGGTGCGGTTGGCACAATTCAAAATGAAAAAGTTATGTGGGATAAAATCATTGCAAAGTTTCAAGAAAACTGCAACGGCGGCGGGTGGGATGATGATGGTGTTTATGATCGGTGGAAGACTATCAACAAAGCATGCACTTTATGAAAGGGAAGTTTGGAGAGAGCCGTGGTTGGCATGCCTAGTGGAAGGAGCGCTATAGAAATTGTGAGTTTTGTTCTTGATTTTTTATTTGTCATGTATATTAGTTTGCAACTAATTATTTTTATGTATTTTTTGCATAGGGTGACAAAGCAATAGAAATTTACAAGACAAGAGCAACACCAAAAAATCGAGTTTTTAAGTTGCAACATTCTTGGGACGTCCTCAAGGATTGTCCGAGGTGGGGAACTAATGCAGACCAACAATGGAGAAGATTATTTCAACGTGAAGCCGCATAGACAAATGCTAGAGATGAAGATTTAAATGAAATGACCCCATCTCCTTCTTTTGCAAGGCCCCCGGGAAGAGATAAGCAAAAGGAAGCAAAGAGAAAAGGGAAGTCCCAAGATCCGATGAGTGGACACTTTGCTATCGAAATTGCAAAATTGAACGAAACCCAGAGCACTCGCCAAGAAGAAACGGCTTGAATGCATTTGCAAATGAAGGAAATCTCAGATAGAGAGCAAGATAGGTTTGAAATTAATTTGATGATGGAGGACCTCAACAAATACACTCCAGAGAGGAAGAAATTCTTACGTGGTAAACAAAAGAAAATTTTGCGAAAGTCAGCCTCAAGGAGTATGTTTCAAGATGATGAATCCTCTGAACCCTATATCCCAATTCAATCACGAAGTCCATCACCAAGTGAAGATGGTGGATATGATTATTAAGTTTATGTAGTGTATGAATTATGTGCTTTATTAATTAAGTTTATTAATTGTCGTTTGTATTAAATTTATGTAGTTTATTAATTATGTGGTTTATGAATTATCAGTTGTATTAAGTTTATGATTTTTCAATATTTATCAGAATTTAAATTTTTTTAGATTAAAATGTTCATAAAATTAATTTACGATAGTCTATATATTTATTTATTTTTTTTTAAAATAGCCTAAGTTCATTCCTTAATAATTTAGGGCTAAAATTTTAGGCCAGAAGTGTTGGAGTAGAAAATCTGTTTTTGGATTAAAAGTTAAATTTTTCGCTCTAAAAAATTTGGTTTTTAACCCAACTATTGAATATGTTCTTAGTAAGTTTGACGGTTCCAAGCAAATTATATTCCACAAACAAAGAACTACTTTTGCTTAAAAGTTATAAATTATTATGTGTCTTAAGAACAGCACCGCCTCTCTAGGTGCCTTGGACAAAAGAGATAGGAATCTTTCAGTATAGGTACTCTCCGCTGTCCATATGTTACAAAGAAATTTGTAACTTTAGGAATTCAAAATATATAGTGATCCGAGCAAATAACATAAAATGTACATGCAAAACAAGGTTAAACTATTAAAAATCCACTAAGCTAGCCTATCAAATTACTCTAGCACACTTTGATACATGATGAAATACGAAACATAAGATACTCTATTAAATATGTTAATAGTCAAAATAGTAAAAGCATACTACTTTGTACTACGGTCTAATAATTTTCATATTCACTTATAAGTGAGAAGTCTTAGATTCGATTCTTGTCAAAGACGAATTTGAACCATATTATTATGACTAGCTAATTGCGAGGCTTAGTCTACTCCGCAACCCCTTAATGTAGATAATATCGTTTGTTAAAAAAAAATTGTGTCGCCTTAGAACTTTAAGTTAAGCATTTGGATTTTAAGATTTAATGTTATAAGCCCAAAATATGAATGTAATTTTGACCATATAACAAAACCTAATCATATGATTCAAACTTTCTATAGGTGCAATCACAATATTGAATACAACATGAATTAGATCGGTGGTAGACATTTTATAACGAAATAAAACCTCACGACTACTTCTTTGTTAGATATATAAGTTCCAAACATATGTACAATTGCAAATCATAAGCACAAAGTAATTTCAAATATTTTTTTGCTTCACAAAGAATCAACTCAATAATATTGTAGGAAGAAAACTTATTAAGATTCTCTAACCAAAATACTTGATAAGATTACAACAACAATAGCAAAGTCCTATCTTATTAAGTGAGGTCGGCTGTAAAAATCTTAAAACGCTACTACGCTTGGTTTTGCGCCAAATCTTTTGTTAGCTCCAAGTACCCCACAACTCGTCAACTCCAGCGAGACCACACCACCATACCACCACCACTCTTTCCCTCTCTCCTCACCCTGAACCTAGAATTTCGAATTGAAGAAGATCCCGCTCTTACCGTTGTCCGTCTAACTCTAGCCGTCCTCCGATCCACCTCCGAGGAAGATCTCGCACTCGTCGTCCTCGATTCAATACCGTCAAGGAGTTGTGTAGGTTAATATATTTCATTTCCTGTTCTTTTTTTTTTTGTTCAATTTCAAACTCGTGATGCAGCTCTAAAAAACGCAGCAAAGCCTTGACCCGTAGCTCCAGCATCGACCCCCTTCTCCAGCCCCACCAGCTTGTTAATCAGGTTTGTGTTAATAGGTTTGATAAAATTACGTTAATTTGGATTAATTTTATTAATTTTTGGTCAATTACTTGGCTTGATTTGTGATTTTTGCTACTTAGTTTCCTTGTCGTCACTTTTGAAAGAGGCTATGTTTGATTTTGACTGTAAACCATCACCAGCGCCTTACCTTTCTGGAAGTGGATAACCCCAATTAAAGTCCTTAAATAAGTTACTCAGACCATAGTATATCACTGGTCAATTGAAGGTCCTTGAATAAGTTATTTGAGTATTGTGCAATCATACTTGTTCAGGTTTTTGTCATGTGGAAACATTACAAATCTATGGTATCAATCTGCTTCTTGTGTTAAACTTTTGGTCTTTATTTGTTTTCCTTGTATGAATGAATCTGAAAATTCTTTTGAATGTAGGCCAAGATGGAATGTTTGGGTTGTGATGTTGGTCTCCATATGTGGAGGAAATTGGTGTGTTTTGGCGTTGGGTCTTCACTGGTCAAGTATTTTGGGATCAATTTTGTGGAGTAACTTAGACCGTGAAGATTTTTATTAGAAAAGAAAAATGATGAATTGCAACACTGCTATTTCACAATCTTTTTTGTACTGGGAAAGCTATCTTAGCTATGAGTTTGGCTATTGTAGTTGATAAGGTTCTGATAGCATGCCAAGCATTCTTTGGATATGGGACATGTCACATACGCCATGTTGAACTCGCTGCTACCTTGGTGCAGAAATATCTTATTCGTGCAGCAGTTTGGGATCCTACGTGCACTCGTTGTGTTGTTTGCACAGGAAGTTCTCGTTTGTACATGTGAACTCTTGGTGTTGCCTACAGTGTGAGCATCCCGCCCTAACCACAATTTAGCATACTTGATCTAAAGTGGAATTGAGTTGGAAGTTGTCTCCTCCTGAAGGATAAAGAGTTGTTTTGCTGCGCTTCTGTTGCAGTTCTTGAATTGAGTAAATATAGCTCGGATGATTGAGGCAGTTAGCTATTTTCCAGAGTTTATTGTAAAAAATTGTAGAATGTACAATTAAGCAGTTTACCTTGCTCTGCTGTGTACTGTGTTAATGTAGTATTGGCATCTTTCATTTGTTCTAGTTGGAACATCCAACAGTTTGATTAAATTGGTGACCTTTCCCTCTCTCATCTGTTTTTCCTTTCATTGGATTAGCACTAGTGCACATGGAATTGACTAACTGACTTGCTTCGTTGTGAGGGAAGACATTTTAATTGCTTAGTTTAATATACAAATGGAATGTACAAATTGTTCATGATCTCTTCCTTTTGCATATTGTTACTAGTTTTCTTCAAACTAGTTGGAGCAAGCCAATTTACGTGCTAGGAATCCAAATGTAGCAATGATCAATGTGTAGTTATCCATTTGTCATTGTGCCTCGCATCATTGCGGTCCTGGGATTGAATGCAATTGTCACAGTATAGACTAAAATTAGCTTATACATACAAGAGCAATTCCAAGTAATTATTTCACAATTGAGTAAAAAACTAAACTTGTCAGACATCAATTTTCGTTCTACTCAAATACAAGTATTTACCAACACATTTAACTTTAATCTACAACTTTAAACCAAAGGTGAATAATTAAGAAAAGCATCATGAACCCTGTCAATTGTTGGGAGAACACTTTGTTATATTGATGTTTGGAACGATGCTACTTTTGAATCATGTGTGTTTCTTTCGTTGGCAAGAAAATTTGGTTTTTGTATTTTTATTGAGTCTCACTCTCATCCAATATTATTAATTTTAATAATATCTTTAATAAAAAAAACAATAAAAATTGAACAATAATGTAGTCCTAGTCTGAGCAAACACCAAATTGATGACAGTCCTGTGCCACAAACGCACTCTATATGGTTGTATAATTAAAACGCAAACAAGGAGTTGACTGACCTGATCGTAAAGCAAAAGCCATTGAATATCAAGCGGAGATGATGTAGGATGCGTCAACACCAAAGTCTTCTACAAAGTACCTAGCCGGATACAATTACTTTATGGAAAGCGTTTGTCGTTTATCTAGGGTTTGCAGGGACCTTAGTATTTATACTGGCTAAGGTATTAAGGTTTCGTCCATAAAGGAATCTCAAATCCCACTTTTTTAGCCTATCAGTTAGCTATCAAAATCACATAAAATCAAGGACTCCATCAATCTTACTTGTATTACAAGACATCTAATATAAGATTGATATCTTTAGAAAATCAAATCATAATATCTACATTAATATCCAATATTACTTTCTTATTATATGTTGTAGACCATTTAAAATTAATTTACATCGAAATTAATCCAACACCTCTACCCAAGTGTCGGTCTTATAGTCCTGAGCACTCACTTTTATTTTAGCAACTGTCCCCACACAAAAGCATCATATTCAAAAGTGAAGTACTGTGCACATCATAATCAAAAGTGAAGTACTGTGCACTCTCACATAATCACACAATCCCTATTTGTGTAACACATGTGAGTTCACTGACACTCCGTCTACCCACCTGTCGGCGCTATCACGCCTCCCTCCCCTCCCCTCCCCCCCTCCCTCCCTCTCTCTCTCTCTCTCTCTCTCTCTCTTCCCTCCAAATCCCTCTCACCTCCCTTTCCCGTGACACCCCCAAGACAGACTGCACATATGTATAAAAACCTACCTCCCAACAAACCAAACCAAAACCAGAAAAAACTCACATTATTTATCAGACACTACAAAAACTCACCAAAACAAAACCAACCCAGTTTCCAAAACCATGAAAAAAACCGTCTCCTTCCTTCATTTTCTTGTTTCCGTTTTTACCCTAGTTGCCCTATTCGAGCTCCCAAGCTTTGCATCATCAAGCCATGACTACCAAGAGGCATTGTCCAAGGCCATACTATTCTTCGAGGGGCAGAGGTCGGGGGTCTTGCCTCAGGACCAGCGCCAATCATGGCGTGCCAACTCAGGACTCAGTGACGGGTGGACGTACAACACAGACTTGACCGGCGGCTATTATGACGCCGGTGATAATGTCAAGTTTGGTTTTCCGATGGCGTTCACGACGACAATGCTGGCTTGGAGTGTGATAGAGTTTGGAGATTCAATGCCTCCCAATGAGCTGAGGAACGCTCTCGTGGCAATCCGCTGGGCCACGGATTACTTGCTCAAGACTGTGTCTCAGCCTAACCGGATTTTTGTGCAGGTAACTGGTAAATAAAGTAAATTTAATAATTGTGGTTGTGGTTATGGTGGGGTGGTAAGGGGAGTGGGTGGAAAAGTTAATGTGTCTCCGTCTTGGTTGAACTAGTTATATACATGTGACTGAACAATGCTTCACTCTTTACCTTTAATTAGCAATTAGTAGTAGGTTTTTTTTATCTGCAATTACACTTTAAAATGTACACGTATGAATTCTTAATTAAAATATATGCACAAATTTCAAATTAGAATTTACTATAAGACGAAATCATGATTATGTATACACAGTCATAGATGTGCCTTGATTGAAATAATAAAATGTGAAGAACATTGTTTAAATCCTTACATGCAAGTAAGAAGTCATTTTTTTTTACTTACAAATTAATATAACAAAAAATTCATCAAACTAATCTGAACATACATATTGAATTGTAATTTTGTAAGAGCTAAAGTTTTCTTCATATAAATACGAATAGGTGGACGATTGTAGGTTGTGTTCTGTGGTCTCATGTAGTCCACTGGGTCAGTGACTCATTGTGTTGTCAGGTACTGGCCCCGTGGCCCCAGTTTTATCCAGAGCGAATATAACAAGTTTCTTTTGATCCCTTCCCTTGGAATTGCGTGCATGGCATTGCATCTGTCTGCCTATAAAATTTGACAAAGTTTACAACAACAGAATCCCAGACCTTGAATTTATCAAAACTTAACCGTGGAGGAAAGATAACTTGAGTTCCCTCCTTTCCACAAGTGTACTCTATTTGTTGGTTTCCAGAATTTGAAGTTTAACTTATACATCTGATGAAATACTTTACTTCTAAAGTTTTGAAGTATTTATCACTTTCTTTTTGCTGAATTTACATAGTTGTGATTTTGTCATAGTTTTCTTCTCAACACATTGGTTACTAATATATATATTTATTTAAGGGACATTTTGGATGGGAGCCCTAACTATCAATGTTCTTTGACTAAAACCTTTGTGATTTTTAATTTTTGATCGAAGTCTCTGACATTAAAGTAATAATGTATTTCTATGTAGGTTATTTTTTATTTTTAAACTAAAAATGAAATTTGTAGTTATTTATATTAATGAGATTTTAAATAAAACCCATAATTTATGGGATTAAAAATATTAAAGAGAAATTATACTCTCCAATATATTGTGTATACATGGGTATGTTCATAAAAAAAATAACCAAAAAATTATTGTACCAAAACATGGGTACATTTTTCAAAAAGAAGAAGAAGAAGAAGATATTAGGCTTAATAATTATTAAGCATTTCTTCTACTAAACTTAACATGGATACATTATTAAATCAACGAAATAGAATGTACTCATATAAGTTAAAAAAATTGATTAGAGAAAAGATTGAATGAATTTTATATAAAAAAATAGGTACATTTTATATTTAAAAAGGGTACATTTTTCATATAACAAATTGGTATATTTAAGAATGGGTACATATCATTTTTTTTTTATAAAAATTTAATGGGTCCACTTATTCTAATTTTATTTTTTATATTTTGGAAATGTTTGAATTGAAATTAATTAGGAGTTTAATAAGGGTGTGAGTATTAAAACTCTAAATCAATTACTAATTTTTATTATAAAAAATATGTAACTTACATGTAATTTATTAATATATTAATGCTAGGGACTTTGATCAAAATCTAAAAACTAATAAAATCTTAGTCAATGAACACTAGAAACTAGGGACCTTATACTAATTTTTCCTTTATTTAATACATTAATCATTTTAACAGTTAGATATACGATAAAAAAAAATTATATCTGACTATATATTACCACCTTAACTCTAATATTCATCCAAAAGAAAATTATTCGAATAAAGTGTTTAGAAATAATTATAACAAAGGAACGTGAACCAATTAGTCTTAAATAATTATCATCTATGGGTGGACGGACTTCCATCCCACTTGTTGACCCTAAAGTCCGTGAGTTGCATCTTGCCTGCATGGGACAAACACTTGTCTCATCAAGCCTTATGCTCCATATGGATAGGACACAAATAGTCCTCAAATTTCTTAATACAAAACAAGTCCGAATATATAGAACAGTTGCCCACTAATAAACCGATTCAAATAATGTTTATGTTGCTAATGATAAGCAAAATTTGGCCTTTTTTTGTGGGTATAACTTTGTTTTCATGGAATAATAGGTTGGTGACCCAATTATAGACCATAACTGTTGGCAAAGACCTGAAGACATGGACACGGCCAGGACTGTATATGCTGTGGATTCGCCCAATCCTGCTTCTGAAGTCGCAGGCGAGACGGCAGCAGCCCTAGCAGCTTCGTCGGAGGCATTCCGATCATCCGATCCCGGGTACTCGGACACATTGTTAAGAAATGCCAAGAAGGCCTTTGAGTTAGCTGATACTCACAGAGGTGCTTATAGTGATAATTCTGACATTAAAGATGGTGTCTGCCCATTTTATTGTGATTTTGATGGTTATCAAGTAAGTCTGTAGTCAATATATATATACAAGCATTTATTTATTTATTTTTAAAACATAATACATGCAACATGCATCCACTTATTTAGAATTGTACTTAAAATCAATTCATTTTTTGTGATGTTTGGTAGGACGAGTTGCTGTGGGGGGCAGCATGGTTGAGTAGGGTCACTCAAGATAGTGGTTACCTTGACTACATTCAAAACAATGGCAAAACTCTTGGTGCCGATGACAACATAAACGAATTTGGTTGGGACAACAAGCATGCTGGCCTAAATGTTCTAGTCTCCAAGGTCAGATTAAAATTTCTCAACATATATATAATATGAATAGAATCTTTGGTTATATTTTTGTACTGATTTTATAGTACATTCTTTTAAAATGAACACGATATTAGAGCATAAAATAGAATTAGAAAATCTGAATTTTGAAATTAACTTTATCAAAAGCATAAACTTTTTCTTTTCTTTTCTTTCTTAGCAAGTCTTAGAAGGCAACATGTACAATCTCGAATCCTATAAAGCATCGGCAGATAGCTTCATGTGCACGTTAATTCCGGACTCAACATCCTCCCACATCGAGTACACTCCCGGCGGACTCATCTATAAGCCGGGAGGCAGCAATTTGCAGCACGTAACTTCCATCACATTCCTACTACTTGTTTACGCGAATTACCTTTCACGGACCTCGCAGTCCCTAAACTGCGGCAACATAAACGTCAGTCCAGCAACCCTACACCAAATCGCCAAGAAACAAGTTGATTACATTTTGGGTGATAATCCAATGGGATTGTCATACATGGTTGGCTATGGTGACCATTTTCCGCAACGTATTCACCACCGTGGCTCTTCGTTGCCATCAATCAAGGACCACCCCCAAGCCATTGCTTGCAAGGAAGGCTCAGTGTACTTCAACTCTTCAGGTCCTAACCCTAATGTTCTTGTGGGTGCCCTCGTGGGAGGACCTGGAGAAGATGACTTTTATGGGGATGATCGTGCAGACTTTAAGAAATCTGAGCCGACCACTTACATTAATGCACCATTTGTTGGTGCTTTGGCATTCTTTGTGGCTAATCCAAACCCTAATTAGCACAAATTGGTACTTGGACAAGCATATGTCATTTTTTGTAAATAATTTATATATCAGGATTTGAAAATTAGGGAAAGAACAAAGATGTCTCTCACCTTGAGAGCAAAGGGAGAAGAGGCTTGTTAATTGGTCTTTGGAAATTTA
Organism: Pyrus communis; assembly: GCF_041283825.1. NCBI lineage: Eukaryota > Viridiplantae > Streptophyta > Magnoliopsida > Rosales > Rosaceae > Pyrus > Pyrus communis. The sequence goes on along the minus strand of NC_142574.1, from coordinate 5,424,077 downwards.
ATGTATACTGTTCAGGTTTTTGAGTAACAAAAAGTTTTTGTGACATTTCTACAGAGAATAAGAGAGATTTATTACATGTAAGATGTATATATTCTTTTGATTGCTCTGGTGGTTAAAATCTTTTATCTTCAACTCGTTAGGTTTCACGTTCAAACCTATCTCCTTCTTATAGGTTAATATAGAATATCGGTCGTATTTCAAAAAATATATATATGAAAAAATTGGTTAACATGGATGATTCGTCCAAAAACAAATTCTCTCATTATTCATGGATGTTTCAGTTAATTAAGCCCTTATTTATACATTTCCATCCACTCTGTGTTCCAATATAATTAGACAGTCCTAGTGCTTCATTAGACAACTGCATGTGGATTCGAAAATCAAACAAGAAAAATAATTCAAATTAAGAAACTGCTTACACTTACTTGTGGCAAGTTTTTTTTTAAAAAAAAAAAAAAAAAAAAAAAGACAATAATCACAAAGACAAACAGTCATGGGCGGAGCCAATGAATGCTCAGTGGGGGTAGATGCCCCCACTCAAGTAATTTGTTTGTTTAGTTGCAAACTACAATTATATAATATACATAGGTTATCTTTCAAGAAAATATGTATCTAATATCCAACATACATTCATTCTACTTATACTCCATATCAAATATTATATGAGCAATAGTGCTCTTGTAGGTTATCTTTGCAAACTACAATTATATAATATACATAGGTTATCTTTGAAGAAAATATGTATCTAATATCCAACATACATTCATTCTACTTATACTCCATATCAAATATTATATGAGCAATAGTGCTCTTGTTCTGTCATTCAAACCGAAAAAACCCTCTCCCGACTATCATGTACTTATATTTTTCTCATCACTTTGCCACTCTCCACTACTATATTGAAATTTTTGTAACATTGGAATTGTGATACATCATCATTTGAAACCATCCTTAATATCATATTGCGTATAACCATACTATAATAAAGTTTTTTTAGTTGTTTTAGGTTGTCCCCACTAGAAAAAAATTCTGGCTTCATCCCTGCAAACACTGCTGCCTTCAAATATATTCTCTTTATTTTGTTTTCATGGTATTTGCTTAATAATCCAACAAATGAAAGAGGTTTGTCTTCACTGATCAGGTGCACCGTGCCTGTGAATCTCTGCATGCACATGAAACATGAAAACTGCCAGTATGGCTCTCGTGAGTGAACAACACGGGCATTTTTCTTTTGTGATAGAATGCTGATTAATCGCCTCGGGGCTCATTAACAACAAAACCTAGATTTGGCATTCTAATCGACTAGATTTGGCATTATCCAATTATCTATATGCAATTCAACCAGAAAATTATGATATAAAATATATATAAACCATCCTCTTAATTAATCATTCTCCCAATTCACAAAATGCCAAGGGATTTTATTTCTACTTGAAGAAAGTTGGGGTTTCGCTATAAAATCAATTGGCAATATAAAAAGTAATCCAACTTACTTATAAGTCCATGCAAAGTCTCTTTTTCCATCAATGTGAGATTCATTCTCAACATGTCCCCACACATGTGGCAAATTTCAAGCCTAACATGTGGACAAAACAAACGGTGTAACGTGGGGCACGTGTGGTTGTTAGGCTTCATACGTGGGTCAACTTACCCTGATCTCATAAAGAAAGTTTAGGTTCCACCACAAATTCAATTGGCAATAGGGAGAGTAGCCCAACTGATGTACAAGCCCATGCAAGGTTTCTTTTCCTCCCATCAATACAGAAAGTTGAGGATTCCAATTAATCAAATTACTGCATACTCAGATGTAGACTAGGTTACTGATATTGACACTAGGAGATCAATCATTGGTTATGTAGTGTTTTTGGGTGAATATCATCCATTGGCAATCTAAGACCTTGCGTACCAGTGGGATGCCGGCCAAAAGTCTTCGATGGTCAAGTTAATAAGTAATATTAAGACTCAAGTAATAGGTAAGAGAATAAGCAAAGAGTAAGTGTAGATTGCGTTATATGCGTTACCAAAGTTATGCCCTAAATGAGGGTATTTATGCTAATCGGGAGAGATACCTTTTAGGATATGAAATCTGTATTAAACAGGGAGAATTCAAGAGAATATCTAGGATTAGATATTGTTTCCTCTTAGGAGTGTGATTACTTGCGGCACCACGCCAACTCCTAGATTGTAGAAATCTCCAAAAATATATCGAACCTATTTGATCTAATTTTCATGTCTTGCGGAATAAAAATGGTCAATCTCAGCGAAGTCAGCAGACTTTGCCTACCTTTCCAAAGTACAGCAAGATGTACGTGGTGACATCGCTGGTCCGTTTGAGCAACACAATCTTACCAGAACTATTAAGTTCATGACCAGACTTTTGAGGTACGCGTAGTTCCATTGACCTTACTCCAGTCCTAAAAAATTTATAGTCCCACACCAACCAAGCTTGAAGTAAGTATTATTGATGTCGTCGACAAGAGTATACCCCCACTCATCACCAATTTTACCACCAATGACTGACTCCACATTAGCCGCATCAGAGAAGATCTATAGAAGCTCACCCAGCAGCTTCTGGAGAGGACTTTTTTCTTGCTACTATCCCGAGCACCACTGTCTCCACCGAAGCTTGCATCAAGAAAAGCCATCGGCTCAAATGGAACCGGACTTATGGGAGTGATGCTCTCGAGGGTTTAAGGTTAGATGTCAGTCGGGTAAGGTATGCTTTCTGTTCATTGTTTATTTTTGATTTACTATTCAATATATATATATATATATATATATATATATATATATTTGGTCTTAAACATCTCTATTGTGTAGAATAAGGTTCAGAGACAATTTTCTTAATTTGTTGTATCTTTATTGTTAAACACTATATGTATCAACTGCCTTTCAGACTGACTTGGTATGTCTATTATCGTGTAACTCTTATATATCACGTCTAAGAAGTTGATTAATTTTGTCTCTATATTTCACATGTCACAAAATTATAAGCCGTCCTACCTACAAAGTATAAGCCGTCCTACCTACACACTTGTATCCCTTAATTTAGGGTGATTTGATCTTGTTACTTGAAGTCATGTATATAAATCCTTGTAACCTTGTAGAGAAAGATAATAAAAAAAGACATTCTCTTCCATTTTTTCCACATTCACGTATCAATAACAAATATATTTTGTAGCCTACATACCTTTTTCTACAGTGACTTAACCAAATAGACTCACATTATAAGAAAAAATGGATTAGGTGACGCAATTGTTCGTGGCTCCTAAAAATTCATTACATTTGGGTAGAATAAGTGAGGCTTAGAAATCGTCATATAAGTATTTTTACGTCACATAAACATTTTATATTTGTCACAAACTATTGTATGAGAAAATTTTACCGCCGAATTAAATATTAATATGTAATGAAACTTTAACATTCATCACATAACAAAAAAGAAGGCCACGTGCTATACAATTCATCACATATAGTATTAAAATAAGAAATCAAAACCCCCAAATTGTGAAACTTATTTCATTTAGTTTTCACCTCATCCATCTTCAGCTCCCTTCATTCTACTCTCGCACCCCAGCCTGACGACCTGCCACCTGTTGCCATCAACAGTGTTCTTGGCCACTCTCTCACCTTATGTTGCTCGTTCACTAATTCTCTCCTCTTTCAGACTTAGGCCCCATTCGATATTGCTTTTTCACAAAAAACTGCTTCACTTTAAAGTTAAGCAGTAAAAAAGTGTTTGGTAAAACTAAAATATCATGCTGACCTCCAAATAGGGGTGTAACTTGGGTTGGGCCAATCCGAACCCGCCCATGTCCAACGTAACTTTAAACCTGAACAAGTGAATTTTTTTTAGTTATAACCCGCTTGAACCCAACCCAATTTTAACCCGTTCATTGATTGGGTTGAGTTGGGTTGATCATTTGCCTATCCATCTCTAACCCAACCCAACCTGACTAACCAAACCCAATATAACCAGATTGTAACTCATATCAATTAATGTTCATACTACACCCAAGTGAGCCAAGTCCAAAAACCAACGCGCTTTCTAATATTTTTTTAATAAATTACCCTTTATAATTACTTAAGTTTTTAGGGAATAAGAGGCTTTGATTAGTTAGCCCATTTGTAGGGCTCGTTTGGATGTGCTTTTAAAATGGCTGAAAGCGCTTTTATAGAAAATGTTTTTGGGTTCCAAAAGAATTTTAAGTACTTTCTCCAAGAAGCACCAGTTATGTGCTTCTTCTGGGAAGCACTTTAAGTGATTTTCCAGGATTTACTAGCATTTTTACTAAGGATTGGTTCCAAAAACATTTTCACCAAAAGTGCTTTCAGTCATTTTAAAACACATCCAAACGAGCTCAGTCTCTAAATCCTAAAGCATTATAATAGATGGATTTATGAAATTAAAGTTAGTTAGCTTTGATGCTACTTGGCTTAATTTTTTTAGGAAAAACTAAGTTGTTACAAGATTAAAATTGAAAAAGTTAGGCAATCCGAACCCAATCCAATTAAACCCGAACCCAAATGAACCCGAATGAAATCCAACCCGAACCCGAGCTCGAATTGTAAAAGTTGGGTTAGGATTGGGTTGACCTTCCAACCCACTCGAGTTGCACCCCTACCTTCAGACAATAGTTTTTAAAAGCAAATTGTAGGTTGCTCTTAAAAGTTACTATAATAAAAAATAAATTAAAAAAAAAACTATAAGGAATGTATTGCTGTAATACCTTCATTAGTTTTTTAAAAAATGTCATTATTTAGCCTTCCACATAGGTTTTATCTCTTAGAGAATAAAGTTACTATTACCACCTACCACCACCATTATTGTCGCCACCATAATTAACTACAACCTCCATCACTGTCACCACAATCACAACTGCCACTACCGCCACCACCACCATCACCACCACCATAACCGCAACCGCCACCACTGCCACCATTATAGCCGCCACTACCATTATTATCACCACCATTATTGCTGCCACCCCACCACCACCACTGCCACCACAACCACAACCTCCATTACTGGTGTTACCACCATCCCTACCACCATTGTTACCTCTACAACCAACCACCACATCCCATTATTAGCACCACCACCATATTGTTACCTCCGTAACCAACCACCACATCCCATTATTAGCACCACCACCATACCTCCACCATTGCTGCTACCATCACCACCACCATTGTCTCTACCATTGCTGTCGTCGCCTCCATTCTTACAACTATATCCATTTTGTATTGTATACAATGATTTCACTTTACATTAAAATTTACCAAATGCTTTTACATAGTTTTTCATACCCACAATACTTTTAAAGTATAGTTAGCCAAACGCTCATATACTTTACAATAAATTATTCTTAAAGAACAGCAAAAGTAGCTTTTCAGATTTCGTACGAGTGCCATTGGATGATGTGCTGGAAACATGGTGGAGAACTTTGGAGGAAAGGAAAATTTATTAATGGTGTAGGTGTTTTTCTCGTATGGATACATCTAGTTGTTTTTCCTTTATGGCTTCAAGTTCCGATTTAACTGATATAAGAGATCAGATTAAGCTTCCATTAGATAGTTTCCTCAAATTGCAACGGGAGAATAAACAATTAAGAGCTCAATTGGATTTACAAAAAATGATGAAAGTTTGGTATTAAAGTTTAAGACCGTTCTTGTTGCAAGTTAGGGGCAGACCAACATTAACTCTACAAAATCTGATGGTAATATTTCATCTAATGAAAATATTTATCCTAAGTTGGAAGAACATGATTTGGAAGAGGACTTATTTCAATAATTATGTCTTTCTTGTTAATTTCAAGCATGCACATGGTATACCTCTTCTCTTAGCACCTCAATATGTCTTGGACTTCTCTTTTGTTACTACCTTAAGCTATCTATATATAGGTGCTTGTGCCTTTCATGACAACTTGCTATTATTGAGATATGTCACCATGAGTTAGATTGATTTTGGGATGTACACTTGGTGAATGTAGTTAACTTATGTGCTTTAATTGTTGATTAATGAAAATGTTCAGTATTACCGTATATTTGTTCTAAATCGCAATTCTAGATTATGAAAAGGAACAAGTAATTAATTCGTCACATATCTTTCCTAAATATGTATTTGATTTTAACATATGTGACATAAGATGAGCCACTTATCAAAGGAATATGTGACGATTTTGGCGCCACTTAGTGTAAATTATATCATTCTGGGATCAAATTGGGTGACAATAAAACCATCACTTTATAATTCTAATATGAGACGAAAAAATAGGTCATTGACTTTCGTATTTTGTGAAGCTTACTTTGTCACTTATAAATCTAATATATGACAAAGACATCGTCACGTAAGGAAAATAGGCGGCGGCTGTAACATTCATCACGTCAGTTATCCATGAGGATGTATAGGTTGAGAATTGTGATGCTAGAATTTTGTCACACATGATCAAATTTTACGAATTTTTATATTTATTTCATGAATATTTGTCACCACAAAAGCCCTATATCCTTAATATGCTCATGAAACCCACAGGACTTAGTATTCAAACACATGACTAAAGGTGAGGCCACCCCTAAACAAGATTCCCCTCCAAAGGCTACCAAAAAGAAAATTAGCACCTACCAACTAAAAAAGCTAAAATAATACCATTGAAGTATCTAGTAGTAGGATACCAACATTTTCTTGAGTCATTGGTATATATTGATTCCAATATTTTCCCTACCAATATGTAATAGCACCAAAAGATAGGTAGATAGTTTGTGTTGCCTTGTGCCACCAAATATATTAATGGGTCTCATTGTATCCGATTTCGTAGGTCCTAATTCATGCCATTCTCATAAATAGTGTTTTTTCTTTATCAATGGGGGCAAGAGGCTAATAAATAGTTTGTCACATTTTGCAACATTATGAATTAAAAAATATTTGGAGTAAAAAATTATATTTAACTCTAAATTTGACTAATTCAATCTCTAATGCTTCGAAAAAGTTGGATTCATGTATGACTTGTGCAATTGACCTTGGATCTTTAAAATATACAAAAATTATATTTACCTTTAAGATTAATTTAATCCTTCTCAAATGCATAAGAATTAATAGTTAAATGTCAAAATTGACCTCATATGCATTTGAAATATTATAACTTGCACCACAAGTCAAATTATAACTTTGTGAATGAAGATAGTCTCACGCTATGTTTGGACAAGGGAAATAAACTTGGAATTTGGATAAAAGTCAGAATTTGTAAATTGACTTGCACCAATTCCCTTATTTGGATTCATAAACATAAGAATTTAGAATTTCCGCGTGGAAAAAAACTTGGAATTTGGGACCTCCAATTCCTAAGTTTAAGTTCCATGTAAATAGGTGTCATTTCCCAATTTCTATGATTGAAAGCTTAAATATAACAAATTATGTATTCAATTCCATTGTTCTTTTAGGTTAACCAAACAAGAAAATTCACAAATTCTAGAAAATAAAATCTCGTCAATTCAATTTCTGCCATTTTAAAACTCCTTAGTAATCTTAAATTTTTTCATCCAAACACAGTGTTAGTCATTCTTTGTTGTAGACAATTACAATAGATGTGAAGAATTTCAATTTTAATTTTTTATGATTTTACTAAATAACTTGTGCTTATATATCCGAATGTTACTTGTAGTAATGAAAATAGAATGCTTAATACAAAGAGGCAATAAGTGCCCCAAAAATGTGTGGCTCCTAGCTAGTTAGGTAGGGTTGATGGTGGAGTTTGTGTCCTATCTAGATGTATATAGACAATTTGCTTTTCAATTGATACAACGTGATCAAGCAATGCATGAGATGTCATTCTTCCTTGTTTGTTTGCAAAATTTATCAACACTTCTTTGGCAAACCAGACCAACCCACTTATCACTTGTCTTTGGCTTTGGTTTAAGTCATTGTCTTTTAGGCTAGGTGCACCAAGGCTGCTTTAAGCCTGCTCAACAACAGTTTAGCTGGTTAAACCATACTATTGTTTTGACCCACATCCTCGAGGTATCTCGGAGTTGTACTCATGTTATCTTCAACTGAATCACTTAGGTTCATTGAGGGTGTTGAGTCCAATGAGCCTATCAAAGGTGTACGATTTATCTCAAAATACCTAGATGCAATTGAAAGAATCATATATTTACGGTCAATCACTTCTCTAATGTGAAACGATTGTATGAGATTCTTAATAATCCCTACCTTGATGAAAACCATCATCTAAGCCAAGCCCCCACCACATATCATCTGAACAGTTCATATCTCTTAGCACAATCTCCATAGTGCAACTCTTCCTAACGAAATCGGAAAATTTCATAAGTAGCAGCTAACTCCACCCTTCAACCAACTTTCACCCCAGCTATTTGCCTCAAGGGAGCTACTCTAACAATTAGGTTGTTGATAAAAATGATCAGCTTAAAGTTGGGTTTAGAGGATGCATTTGATACTAACATCTTAAATTATTTTTACAAACATTTTAACTTTAAAAAAATTCAAATTTCAACAAAATTTCGTTCATTAGAGGTGAAAACCAAAAAACTCGAAGCCCCACCACTCTTTTAAGACTCAATTAAACCTCTTTTCAAATGTCACTTTCATAAAATTTCATGATTTATAATAGAGTAAGGATGGGCGTGGTTCGGGTTGGATCGGTTTCACTCCAAAACCATAACCAAACCAATTACAATAGAGTAATCTGATTCTGTTTCAGTTTTGACTAAAATTACTAAGGAAACGAAACGAAACCAAACAAACCAAGATTGAACAATTTGATTTGATTTGTTTCAGATAGCTTGGACTTAAACTCAATTATTTTCTCTTTTTCATTTTTTTCAACTTTTTTAGCTCAATTACAATAACAAAAAGGGAAAACTAATGGAAACGCCCAAAAAAGCTTCCTTTTAATCATCAGGACAAAAGTTTTCAAAAATGCCAATGCTACCCTTCAAGCATCAATGCAAAAATGGCCTAGTATTCAGCAAAGTCCACATGGTCAAGAATACATCTAAAAGAAGAGAAAGAAGGACTGACACTTTCAGATAACATTTGAATGCAAAAGATAAGGTGACAAACATTGCAGCAGCCAAGCCAACATGGATTCACATGACCTTCATTAAAGCAAAGACAAGTCAGTCATTTTTCAGAAACAGTGCTGACAGCTTCCAGAAACAATGTATTGTCACTATTCAAAAAATTGTAAATAGTTGAAAAGTTATTTTGTCTTTTAGGAATTAGGATTTGTATATAAGGGAGCTTTTCCTCCACACGAAACAAAACACAACACACCTCAACATCTCAACACCTCTACACCAAATACACATACTATACTTCAATCATCATACACTTAAGCATCTGAAACCTTTCTAGCATCATTTATAAACACTTCTTTGTAAAAACTTCTCTTTGTAAACATTCTATATATCAATAAAAGTTCAAGTGTACAGATTCAAGAAATCTCCAAGTCTTAAGTAAGTTTTCTTTTCTTTTCTTTCTTTAGTCTGTTTGTTTAAATAGACTTCCAGTCCAAAATAGGAAAACACTATTGTAGTTATATTATTAACCTACTAAACTGACGATCATACTTTGTTCGAGCACTCTGTTATAGTTGAATGTTTGCCATACAAATAACTGGACATTAACCAGGGTACCTCTAAGTTCTTCGTACCTCTGAATTCAGCCGTTAAAGCCTTATACCTGCATTATGAGTGGTCGTCATGCTAAAACAGGTCGAGTTCCATGTGCAAGGTTTTATGTTTAGTTGTTATAATGGCCATCCGACTATTTAACTGGGTTTGCTTTACGAATTTGGTATCAGAGCCAAGTTTAGCATTTTAATAGTATAATTATAATAGTGAAGTACCTTGAGGACAGAAGTCATTGATACAACTGATATCACACTTGTTTATTTTGTATGAACAACATATATTATTGTCTTTGTAGGCCTTGTTAACCATAACTACCAGACATTTATTGGGTGTCTAGGAACCCAACTATAAATAGCATAAAAAGAAGATAACCCAACTATAACTATCATAAAGAGAAGATTAGCATATATATCTAAAAGAATTAGCAGGACTTTGAAGAAACAAAAGTTTTATTTTGGTTATCTTGAACATCTTTCATTTATTAATAAATATAATAATACATAAGTGCAACATAAAGTTTTAGAAGCAAAAAGAGCAACAGATCAAGTTTTAGAGGCATTGACAGAAGAAAGAGAGTTTCTAAGAAACCAGTTAGCTGTAATTTTAGAGAAAGGTAGACTGTAGTTTATGATAGATTACCTTAATTTAGAAATTAGTGAACCTCAAAAAAGAAAAATACCCTTAGACCAAAATAGTTTAGTTTGTTATTTTCCATTGAGAAAGCATAATCATATTTTGCATACTGAAGAAAATCCACAAACCAATAGTATTGTAGATCTTATTATAAGTCAAGCAGAAAATATAAACTTAGAAAATTTAATTTTAAGTGCAAATAATCATATTAGAATACCTAAGATAAATCCTTTTGATAATAAAAAATGGAACTCTTTAAGAGAAAAGGAAAAGAAGCCGTTAAAGCTGAAGATATTTAACCAAATAAAGAAGAAGCACAAGAATTTATTAGAAGAGGTTTTGAGAAAACACAGAAAAATAAATACAATTTGTATCAACTAGGTTTATTTGAAAATAGAAGTAGAATTGTAAGTAGCATCAGTCAACATGAAATTAGTTGTATTGATAAAGAAGTTACATTTAATTTACTCAGTAAAGAAGCAGTTACTCATTTGAGAAAATCACATTTTAGTCAGATTCACATAGGAACAATATTAATTGGAATAGCATGATTAACCAAAGTACAAGTAAGCACAAAAACTTTAGTATACATACATGATGATAGATTGGATAATCACCAATAAGCAGCAATAACAACAACTGAAGTAGACTTAAGTTCAAACTTAGCAGTTATAGGATGTATTCCAAAGTATATTATGACAATAAACGAATTTAGTAAATATATTAAAGTAAGCATAAGAACAAAAAATTATAATATGAAATGAGAGTATAAAAATTTGTGATTAGCTTAATGTATATTGGTAAAGTGTCTGATGAATATAATCATAAGTTTAATCTAGAATTTGAAAATTTAGTTCAAACATTTGGTAGTAAATATGTAAATATGATAGAAGCAAAAACTCGTAGATAATAGCTTTTTAGAATGAACTCAGTGGACATTACCTAATTTACAAGTAGCAAAAAATAGACAACCAGATAGAGTACAAATATATGAAACTAGTACAGGAAAAGAAACAATTAGGTTTAGTAATTACAAGCAACTAGAAAATATAGAAGAGGATGAGAGTGAGATCGAAATGAGAGTATTCATATGGCTTTTGATAATTTAGATATTAATTTAGTTGAGCAAAATTTTGATTATATTGTAGATAAGCTTATAGAAAATATTGATCATTTAGATGAAGAACAATACTTAGAAAAGTATAAGACATATGATTTAGGACTACATAGAATTTCAGATGGAGAGATGAAAAAATTAATTTTAGAAATAGAAGTAGAAAATATTTTAGGATCAAAAGAATATAATAATTTATTACAATTGAAAGTAGAATGTAATCCAGCAGAAAAAAGTAGTACATCAGGAGTAGAAAATCTAGGATACACGGGTAGAACTGATCAACAATTTTTGAGACTAACAAATGAACAATATAAAGAACAAGCTGGAGTAGATTACATAGAAGAAAGTATGATAAAACCACCTAGAAAAAGTAGGATTCCATATTTGAGAGAGTTAGAACAAATTAATATAGTAGGAAATATATTAAATTTAGATAATGTAGATCCACAAGATTGGGAAATAACGATTGAGAGATGGGAGAAATGTTGCGTACATGCAACTTAATGTTAGATTTTAGTAATTCACAAAATATGTTAGATTACTTTGAGTATACTTTAGATGATTTAGTTTTTTATTATTTCTAGTCATGGAAAGTTCAAAATCCAGAACAGCATCAAGTAGTTAAAACAGACTTTAATATTGATGGTTTTGTTACTTTGATTAAACAAGAATTTTTAGATCATAATAGGTTAGATGGCAGAAGCGAACAAGAACAAATAAGAGCAATTAGAAATTTAGAACAATTACAAATTTGTGATTTACAATATATAACTAAGTATACAACAGATTTCTTTAAATATTTATGAAGAATAGGTAGAATTAGTGATATTAATTTATTAGATACTTATATGACAAAAATAAAAGACCAATAGGAGAAAAAATTTGGAATAAATGGTAAAAGCATCCAAAGAAAAATAATATTGCAATAGGACCTAGAATTCAACATGTATATGATATACTTAGACAATAGTGTAGTCAAATAAAAGTTAAGAGACTGATTAGGAAACAATTTTACATGAGTTGTAAAAATATAGACTTACCACAACAGTATGTTTGTCATAAGAAAATATATAAAAAGAAATATAAACCATACAAACAGCATAAGAACTTAAGCATAGGACCTTCAAGAACATACAGGAAGAGAAAATATATTCCAAAACAATTTAGAAAAATAAGTGGTAGACCTTGGATTAGAAAATATAAAGCGCCAAAAGATAAGAGTAGTTGTAAATATTATTCATGTGGAGAAATTGGGCATATTAGACATGTCCAAAATTAGGAAAACAACTGAGAGAAAAAGTACATTCGATGAAGTTGTTTAAGTTAAAAAAAGATGAAAATATTCAGTCAATATATAGTTTAGATGATTTAAGTGATAATGAGAGTATTTGTAGTATAGAAAGTATAAATATGATAGATTCAGACTCGGAAGATTCAAGTAGTTCAAATAGTGATTTAAAAGAGTATATGTGTGCATTCATAGAAGAACAACATGAAGAAGAGTATAAATATATAAATTTAGGTTGGTTAGAAAAATGTCATAAATGTAGCAAGTTAGTTGCAAATAAATACTATAATACATATTCAATATTATGTGAAAGGTATTATAGTAATAGATTATTAGAAGTAAATTCAGCAGAATCAGCAGAATCACAAGAAAGTACTAAAATATTAGAAAATACTGTTCATAGTATAGAAAAGCCAAAAAATAGTTCTTTAATTATCATAAATTGTGAAACAGAATTAACAAAAGAATGTAAGATACAAACAATACTATAATAGATACAGGAAGTACAAAGAGTGTCATAAGAGAAGTTAGTACCAGAAAAATATAGACAAAAATTATCAAAACTAGTGAGAATAACACAGTTTGATGAGAGACCAGTTTATTTAACATATTGTATTAATAATGAATCTATTAAAGTAGAAAAACAACAATTTAATTTACCATTAACATTTATTTCACCAGTAGGATCATACCCATTCATTTTAGGTTTAAATTTTTTTGAAAAGTTTACAATATTTTTTATTTATGAATCCTAACATAACATTTTTCAAAAGAGACATTACAATAACTGATCAAAGTAATACTGAATAAGCATACAAAATCATAAATATAGAAAAATCTAGTAGTTAAGATAGTTATTATTTAGAAAACTCAAAAGAAAATGATGTGCATAATAATATAGAAGAGTTTGATGAAGAAACATTTGAACATGAATATCCTATTTTAGAACAAGGAAACCGTATAGAAATATTACAGTTAGATAAACCAAAAAGTTTAGAAGAATTATTACAATTAGCAGAACAAACTAGAATCATAGGAGAATACCCATAGTTCCACTGGAGTAAAAATAAAATACTAGCAAAATTAGATATATTTAATCCAGATTTAACCATAAAAACAGCTGATATGTCTTGTAGTTTAATAGATAAACAAGAGTTTGAGTAGCAAATAAAAGAGTTGTTAAATTTAAAAGTAATTAGACTTTCTAAGTCTAGACATAGATCAGCAGCATTTATTGTGAGAAAACATTCAGAACTAAAGAGAGGTAAGACTAGAATAGTTTATAATTACAAGAGATTAAATGATAATACATATGAAGGTAGTAATAAGTTACCAAATAAGGATGAACTTATAAATAAAATTCAAGAAAGTAAATATTTTAGTAAATTTGATTGTAAATCAGGATTTTCGCAAATACGATTAGCAGAAGAATCAATTGAGTAGACAACTTTTACATGTCCATAAGGACATTTTGAGTGGCTTGTTATGTCATTTGGACTTAAAAATGCTCCATCGATCTTTCAAAGAAAGATGGACCAAATTTTCAAGAAATATGATAAATTTTGTAGTGTTTATGTCGATGATATTTTAGTACATATTAAAAATAGAAATGAACATAGAAAACACTTAGAGATAGTTTTACAAGAATTTATTAATAATGAAATTGTGATTAGCAAAACTAAAATAGCATTAGAAAAGCAAGATATAGAATTTTTAGGAATGTATATCAAGTCAGGTACAATACAATTACAAGATCACATAGCTAAAAATGTCTTAGAATTTCCAGATAAGTTAGAAGACAAAAAACAGTTACAAGCATTTTTAGGATTGTTAAATTATGTAAGAAATTTTATCCCTGATTTAGGAAGAAAAATAGCAGTATTACATAATAAAACTAGCAAAACAGGACAAAAATATTTTAATAGTGAAGATATTAAATTAGTTCAAAATATAAAGGAAAAAATTACTCAACTTAAGCCATTAACTTTACCATTAGATGATAGTTACAAAATAGTTGAAACAGATGCTTTATCATTAGGATGAATATGTATACTATACCAGAAAAAGAGTAAGGAGTCTCCAAAGTCTGACAAACAAGTTTGTAGATATTCATCAGTTAAGATTACCATCATCATATTTAGAAATTTTAGGAATAATTAACTCACTTGAGACATTTTCTTTATTTTTACATAATGAAGTATTTACTGACACACCCCGACCCAGAAAGTCCGCTTGGACTCTGAATCGAGTTGTGCTGGCCGACACCTGAAAGGTGACGAAGCCAAAAAATGTCATAGAGTGTAGAAAAAAATGTGAATAATTTGAACCTAAAAATTTTAAATACCAAAGTGCGTTGTGAGTGGAAGCGAACCTATTTCACACACAACGTCAGAGCATAAGTAAGGTACAGAAGTGTGGGTAAGAATCATACCCTCAGAAGTATCCATCAATACTAAGATTCGCCACAGATTCTTGTCAATACAAACTCAGCAGCTAAAACCTGGAGGGCACCAAACAGAGAGTGTGAGTGAGTAATAAAACCAAGCTTCCCAAAGTTATTACCTCTCTAAAAGTAATGCCCCTCAATGTAAAACCCGTATTGTTTTCCTTAAGACAATACAACATATATACATATATCCAAACCATACTCAAAAATGGCCAAAACCACAATTTGCCATGTCCATTAGCTCTATCATGCATTAATAAGTAGGCCAAATGAACTTAATCAATACAAAATGATATATCAGTCGGAGTCACCTCTAATAACCTGTACGACTTATCCATATCTCATCAATCATGGCTAGTATATAAGTCGGAGTCACCTATAGTGACATGTAAGACTTATCCATATCTCATTAATCATGGCTAGCATATAAGTTGGAGTCACCTGTAGTTATCTGTACGACTTATCCATATCTCATCAATCATGGCTAGCATATAAGTTGGAGTCACCTCTAGTGACATGTACGACTTATCCATATTTCATCAATCATGACTAGCATATAAGTCGGAGTCACCTTTAGTGACATGTACGACTTATTCATATCTCAGTAATATGTCAGCCGGATCCACCTTTAGTGGCCTGTACAGCTAAACCCATAGCTCATCACATATCCCTGCACACGAGTCGGAACCACCTATAGTCGTCTGTACGACAAGCTAGGTGTAAATAAATACGCTTAAGTGCTACGATCACGTGAAGGTTATGCAAAGTATCGCAAGTCACCTACGAGTCGAAACCACCTAATGTGGTGTGTACGACAGACTGGCACCTACCTTGGATTCAAGGTGAGCGTGTGGTGCGGGAGGTGAACGATCACGTAAAAGCTAGACCCTGGCCACAGGTGGAAGCACTAACACCGGGATGTAGGTTTATGAGCTCTAATATATCTCAACACAATCATACTCACTACTATCATTATCATCAAAGTATACTTACCTGAATCTCACCTAAGCGTTTGCAACATCATTTGGCACTTCAAAGTATTCACAATAATTAGATTTAGGTAATATACATGTGAATATGCCATAATGCAATCTAAACCCAAACATTTCAAGATATTCCCAAAATATATAATACGGCGTAACATGTACAATCAATAACACCCTACTCCCAAACTATTTACTTTTGAGAGTAATCGTCAGTGATAAGCCCAATTAGACACTAGTTAAAATTAGTTATCATTACTTACCTTTTCTTACTTCAATTTCTTGATTCTTCACACATTGATTTATGATCAATATTTAATCACCAAATCATAAAGCTAAATCTCACACTTCCCACCAATGTCCCTCACATTGCTTAATTCACTAAACAAGGCTATTGTCTCGATTATTTAATCTCATTTATTATATGGCTGCATCTAACGTCTTATTAGACTGCCTACGTACCCTAAACAGGGATCAAGCCATTCGTAGTTCGCAATGATTAATTGTAGGTAACAAGCATAGATCACTTTAGAAGTATTTGTGGAACTATCAATTATATGCCTATGAAAGAAAAAGACTCACTCACCTGGAGCCCACGCTATGATTATCTTGCACTCACATCGAGACATCACAATCTATCATCGCCTGTGACAAATTATCAAATCACGTCTCAAAGTTCTTACCGATAGAATACATAATTTACATAAAACATATCCTCAAGGACCTTCAAGAATAATTTGAGACCCATTGACCAAAAGTCAACCGTTGATCTTTGATCGAAGGTAGGGTCTACAACCCTATATAACTCGATTCGGAAGATCCACATATCAGATTTCTAATCTGTAACTTCCAAAGATCCACATTATGCTTCTAGAATAACATACTAAAATTTTATTACGATCCAACGGTTGGATCCTCTCCAATTCCAAAAACTGATTAGCGGTTAACGTTTTATTTTATGAACTTACAAATCCAATTCAGAAAGATTTGTACGTTGGATTCTCAATCCATAAGTTCTTACATTATTCAAATATTATGTACTACAATGTAACAAGGTTTGGTGACGATCTAACGGTTGGATCGTCGATTCACATGAATACCTATTAACGTATCGTAGAGAATTTAGGTTCCAACGATCAACCTACGTCATTCAAATATCAAGAATAAATTCAAGACATTTAATATAGCCTAAAAATAGCATTGGCAGCCCACTGCCGCACGCGCCACCGTGGGTGGCGGTCGGCCACCCTAACTCGCGGGAAAATCCAACTATTTCCAACAATTACCAAAATTTACAGGAATGAAGATCTCAAAGAGAGGAACAACTTTCATACCTGACACAAAGTCCAAAAGTGGATGGAAGATGGTCAATTTTTCCCATGAAGCCGGCGGGTGCCTAAAGCTTCCCGGTATCGATTCGTCGTCTACGGTGGTCCAACGGGGTCAAGATTGGTTGGGTTTTTGTCCTGGGAGGATGGGCTACAAAGCCCAAGTGGTGGCATCGGCCATCGCTTTGCCGATTTTCCAAAAACTAAAAAAGAGTGGTCGGAGCACCATAAGAACCATCAACTTTTATGGCCTCAAACCGCCATATACCGTGGTTAATCAAGGTGGTTCTTAGGTGAGTTTTGTAGAGGGGAATGAGAGCTTCAAGATGGTGGTGGTGGCATCGAAAAACTCCACCAGAGTTGGCCAGAATCGGCCTTGAAAAATGGGTGGTCGCAAGTGGAAAAACCTACGAAAAGCTGAGTGCTTTCTTCTTCTTTTTTTTTTTCTTTCTTTCTGATTTGTCATTGGTCCTCCATCCATTTTAATTTGATTGGTCCCTTTTTCTCTTTACTTAAGGCTGATTAGTTAGCCTTCCCACAAAGTGGGAGTTCAAATAATTTAATTACTTTTAAATAATCAACTTCAAACGTCCGTAATTATATCGTTATAATTCGGACTCGCAAACAGCTTTCGCCTATGCGCTCATAGTGGCAAGTACTACGAGGATATGCTAAAAGAATAAGTCATACGTCACTCTAACCGATGATCAACGGAAGTCAAAGCCCCTACCTCTAGGGCATTTTCATAAATTCACGCTTCTAAAATTAATAAAAACGTAAAATTTGGGACGGGTTGTCACATTTACTATTAGAACATATTGTCAAAATATAGTTTCTCATTATAACAAAATACATGCTAATAAACAGGCAGCCCGAAGATGGGTTAATTTTATCGATTCAATTACATGAAATGGTTTTAAACCAATTTTTGAACATATAAAAGATAGTGACAATACATTAACTGATATCTTATCAAGATTAATTTGTTGAACATAAATGAAATATCGTGGACCATCATCCTCAAATAGCACAAGATCACAAGGTAGAAGAGCACCTTTCAATAGAACAATGATGCACCATGGACCTCTACCATTTAATGGATTCCAAAATAGCATAAGCAGATCAGCATCACCATCAGTACCCACTTTCAACTTTAATAGCAATATTGTTGAAGGAATTAGAAATTCAACTCTGAGATATATGCCAAGAGTACCAGGACTTTTTGATAGGCAACAATTTCTCTTAGATAATTTTTGGAATATCCAAATCAAATAGTCAAGTATGAGGTTAGGTCATGAAAAATTAATTAGAGCATTAGAACAAGAATTTGATAGTTTAATTTTAATTTCCATCAAAGCTAGCATCATATTCATTCACTTGAGCACAACCTTTAAGTCATTTCTAGGGACCATGAGTCATTACTTAGTAAGTTTACCAAAATAAATCAAGAACTCCAATCTCTTAAAATGCAGCAAAAGGCAAGTGACACCCTGAAAAGAGAATTGTAAATAAGTTTAGAAACTAATCAGCATAAGAATAAAGAAAAAGAGGTTATTAAACCCATAAAACAAGAGGCTAATGAGCCCATAGAAAAGATTAAGATTGAGCTCTTAGAAGAAGACATTGAAATGGAGCAGTATCAAAATAATGAGTAGCATCAGCATCTAAGTGACAAAGAAAACAAGAAAAATATGAAAATTTTCGTAGGAATTTACCTTTAGACTTAATATTAGATGATATTTTATTAGAAGAAATTTTGAAAGCAAAATTAAGAATAATGCCACCAGACATGCAAAATGAAATCCTAAGCAGATCAGAATCAATGAAAGAGTTACAATTACAATTACAATGTGCTTTGTATCAGTCCATCTTTGATCCAAAATCAGAGATGGATATTATTACAAAGATGTATCCACTATATCTTTTTGATAGTACAGAGAGTTATATTTGTAAGCTAGATGTTAGCATAGTTGTGGCTAGGATTAACATGAAAGATTATAGACAATGGCATTTTAGTTATGAATATCAGAAAAAACATAATGTGGCAGAAGTTACCCCAACCTTACTATTAGAGTTTGACTATCTTGATAAAATATTCATTGATCATATTTCCCAACTATAATCATTTCCTGATAACTTATAAAAGTAGCAAAAAATTATCTAGAAAAGTGGAAAAAAATTTGCATAAGTTTTATTAGTAATCCTCCAGATTGGTATATACATATGCATAAGGAGAAAGTTAGGTATATAGTCATGATTAATGAAGAGTCATTTAGACTATTCCCTATCTCCCCCACACAGGTGGACTCCTTCATACAAAAATATTTTAAAATTTCTAGGGATTCAAGCCTTAGATGAGTTTGAAGGTTTTAGATATGATATGATATTAATAGCAGAAAAAGAAGAATAAATGTATATTTACAACAAGTCAAAAGTCTGTCATCAGCCATACTGGAAGCCTCAAAATTTCAAAGGAGGAACAGAGGATATGTATTACAAGGTAAAAGAAGAGAGAGAAAGAGATGCAGAGCTAGTAGAAGGCGATGAACAGTATTGGAACAATTTGACAGAAGAAGAGCTGCATAACATCGACAACACGATAGAAGCATGAAAAACTGGTAGCATATAACATAAGTTGAATAACATCATGTAAAATAATGTATTTCCAAGCAAAAAGTCAACATCATTGTGGACCCCGCTACAATAATGAAATAATGGCATAAGACTAAATAAAGAAAAGAGTTTGACCCATTATGAACTTTTCATACAAAAAATATTCTTTTGGTTAAAAATAAATAGTGCTCGGCCATTTTTATTAAAACTCCCTAACAAAAATTCAATAGTTGGCTACATGTTTTTCTTCTAGCAAATCAAATCAACCTATACCAACTTAAAGCTTAGTAACTACTACAATTAAAACTCAAAGATCTTCAATGTTTCATAAGGGGGTGCAGCCAATTTGGATTTTAGATGATTTTAATAGACTTTTTTTTAGTAACAGATTTGAAAGAATTTCAATAGATTTTATAATTCTATATGGATTTGATTTATATGGATTTTCATTATAGATTTCTATGGATTTGTATGGACCTCTTTCATAGATTTCTTAGGATTTTACTCTTACAATATATAAAATGAATTTCTTTCGTAGTACGAAAGAAACATAAAAACTTAGCAGAGAGAACCTTGGTGTAGAAATTGTAATTTCTAACGTAAGAAAATTTTTGTTAGGGGTTTCTCACCAAATATCAATATGCTAGAAATTGCATTTCAAAGAAGAGACCTGATTGGAGTAAAGCTCCAACCTTTAATCACCCATCAAAAGCTTCACAATGCCACCTTACTCCTAAAACCAATATACACCACTAACAATCTACAATAACTTTAGCAACACTTTAAAGCAGAGCAAACTCATTGGGGTATAATTTCAATTCAATCACATATAAGCCAACCAGAAAGACCCACAATTCAGTCACATAATATCATTAATTAAATTAGGGAATTGGTATTAGCACTCCAAAAATCTCATTTGACACTCCAAACTTTCTATAATTAGAAAGAAAAATATATTTGTGAGAAGTGTATAATGAGATTTTTGGAGTGCTAATAACAGTTCCCTTAAATTAAACACATCATTCATTAAACATAATCCAACATAATCTAGTTAGTAAAAAGTATGAATAAGTCAATTAAACATAATCCAAAATAAAACGAACAACTAAAAACTAATGTATCATGAGTTAAATCACATATCATTTCAAATTACAGCGTGTTAAATTTGACCGCTCTTCCAGTGACATCTTCATAAATGCATCCTTTTTTGTTTTAGTATCGAGAAAAGCGACCGCTTGATAGCGAGCAGGTTCATCCAAATTTGGGGTTTCCTTGATGGCATCCCATATAGAATTTTGTCTCTCTCTATCCTTATCCCTTTTCTCCAACAGACTATGGACTCCTCGGAAGTCGATGGCAATTGAACCGAGAGTAAGTGAAGTATTTTCCATAATTCTAGCTTGATTAGTGGTCTCAGATGATTTAGTATTCCCTTGGTATTCGGTTTTGTTTCATTTCCTACGGTTGGTGATTGGTGGGGGAATCACTGAGCTAGTGGCTTGAGTGGGTAAGAATGGGGATGATTGATCGAATGATGAAGTTTGGTGTGATGCTTGGTTTTGATTTAGTACAAAGCCCCCATTTTCCTCATCGTAAAACAAGTTTTCTATTCCAACTTGTTCACCTTCCTCTATTCCACCTTGTCTATCTTCCACTACAGAAGTTCTTGCATCAATTTCCTCACCCAATCCCAATGAGTGTTTTCCACTAGCAGCTGCATAGTATGACTTGCAAATCTTCAAAGTCATCACAATATTTTTTTACGAATGCTTCTTTGGTCCGAGTAAGCCTACAATATAAACAAGAAAATCACAATTGTTCAATAAACTATAAGTATACACTCAAATTACATATAATATTTTAAATAAAAGCCAAGAAGCTCACTCTAAAGTATTCTTCCCAAACTTCGTCATCAACAACAAATCTCTTTGTGTTTGCATCCCACCCAAAGCCAGAGTTGCTTCCCATAAGCTGACTATATTTTTCATATTCTTTCTTAAAATATCTTATTCAACTTGTGTAATGCTTATAAGTTTTATTACACTTTAGTCTTTCATTAAGTACCGGAAGTATTCTTGTTGTCACAATATCTTTGGTTAGCAAACAATTAGCATCACGCCATCCACGCAATTTAGCTTCAACGAGCAATTGTAACAACACTTTGCTCTCTTCCAAAGTCCAAGCACTATAATCACTCTTGGCCTTCACTTTTCCCATTTCTTGTTGTTCGTCTCCCATTTCTAATTACTAGTATGATGGAAGTAGTAGCAGTAACAAAATCAATTCAGGACATACTTAACAAAAACCATTCGAATATATAATATGCAATGCGTTAATAAAGCAACAAAGCACCTTAATTAACCAAACAATGACAATGAAGAACTGAACACAGATTAAGAACTAAACCCAAATATACTTCTAATAGAAAAGAACAATTCTTGAATTCTCAAAGACCACATATATTTAAGAAATAATAAAAACCCATCAAATTTATCCAATCCCCCTTCAATTATTTGGAGCAAAATATCCAAAGTTCCTCTCGGCTGGTTAAAAAAAGCATGCATATTAGCTAATCTATTGCATGTATATTAGGTTTTCTCCTTTCATTGCATCAAATGTATGGGTTTTTCAGCTATCAAACAGAAAAACAATACAACTGAAAAATAATCAACACAAAAAGCATGAATTCGGAGAAGCTAGGGATACGTGGTATTATGTGTGTGTGTGTGTGTGTGTGTGTGAGAATTAAATGAGAGAGTAATTGATAAGTACCAATGTAGCAGTTCTGTGAAACAAATCAACCATACAAGAATTAAACAAGTTGGGAAGAGAAAAGCAATACCTTGACGGGATAGAGGAAGACTGTTCCACTTCTGTGATGAACGTGAAAAGAAATCACATGGGGTAGGGTTGGATTCTTGATGGCATTTTGTATTTATACCATCCACTCTCAAATTCCTCAAAATCCCCAACCATTAAAATCCTAATAAATCTTTGACGTTCTTACTATACCTAGATTTGAATGTATTCCTTAAACTCTTAATCGACTACCCCTTGATTTGGATGTATTCTTCAAAATCCTCTTAAATCTTAATTTGACTACACCGTGATTTCAAAATCTTTTAAAATCCTCTTTTTAAACTCTAATCGACTACATCCGGATTTTAAATCCTATCAAATCCTAATTTGACTACATCACCCTAAACCTTTAAGTTCAACATCTTTACTTAGTTTTAGGCTTTAGCCAATACAAAGACTATGCGTGTAAAACAAAATCTTTTAAATATCAATATGCAAGTGGTGGTCCAGTTCAGTTTAAGCAGGTTTACAAAGGTTCTAAACTGTAACCAAACAAAATTATTACGGTTCAATTCAATTTTTGGACCGTTTGACTTTTTCTTTAGTCAAAACCAAACCAAACCAACAAATAGTCTGCACTCAATCTTATAATTAAGTGTTAAGAATTGGGTTCACTTTATTATCGAGTCCCTTGCGTTTATTAAAATATAAATATAAAAATCATTTTACTTATCAATTTTTTCATATCTCATCACTAACACATATAAAATTAGAAAAATTGTGAGTTCCTCTTTACAATCCGTAACCAAATACCTAAAAATTTTGATTTAGATCAACTAAGGGGTAAGTTGATCCAAACGGCTACAAAACTGGACATGCGTATGACGTGGCTCCCAACAACTTTGTCGGGGTAAGAGTAAAACAAAGTAGGACATCCCGGTAAAAGAAAAAGTGAATGAAACCGAATCCGATAGACTTGTAATTCGTATGAATCGTTATTCGTTTCTTGGGTCGTCTTCTTCCTTCCACAGATTCCGTCTGTTTCTTCTCTCCAATCAAAATTAGGGTTCTCAATGGCACAAGGTACGCTCCTCAACCCCTAAATTTTACTCCATCTTCGTCGTTTATTAATTTCACATTCCTGTGAGCTTACGGTTTTTCTTATTTTTTGAATCTGAAAAGGGTTTAGGGTTTATGTTCAATTTTGCTATTTTAGTTCATCTTAATTGTGGATAAGCATCTGAAACTTCAAACTCTACTTCCTGTGGAATGAAAACCTAAAACTTTTTAATTTGAAATCTGTATTACTTAGTGCAGAAAACAGTAGTCATATGTAAAGTAGAAAATGATATATTGCAGTATATTCCTGTGTGTATTTATGTAAAATGATTGTCTGTGCGTGAATGTTTTGCGTTGATTGTTTTCGTTTTGGTAGTTTTCATTGAAATGTGTGAAAAACCTTCGTCTCGCTTTGTTTTGTAATGGAGAAATAATTTATAGGTGAAACTTAGGAGATGAGAGCAAATTTTGTAACTGATTGAGGCTTAGACATAAAATGATAAAAATGTCCATCGGGACAAATTGGGGTTTGATCGATGCGTAGATTATTGGGTGTAATCATTTGGAGAATTTTTGTGTTTTACTGGTACAGTTAGACATTCTTGCAAAACGCGAGTAGTTTACTCCAAGGTCGAATTTTCAGGGGAATTAGCTTCTAATGTAGAAAACTCCATTCGCCTTCTTGCTTGGTTTGTTTAGTTCCCCTTACTTTATTGGAACTTGCATTTTGAAGCTTTAATTTACTCAACAGAAACCCTCGAACAAACCACAAATATGGATCAGCTAAAAGAAACAGAAGATTGGTTAAGGCACGTTGCGTGCACTACCATTCTATTGTGTTCGTTGTTAATAGCTGTTTCCGTAATCTGTTGGCCTTTTGTTCCAGTATTAGTATGAACTTTCATGTCTGTTGTATTGGTTATATTTTTTTCCGTATTACATGAATATGTGAATATCATGAATGAAGCCATGTTAGGTTTCTCAAGTATGGTCCAAAAAGGCTGTTTCCGATGATGTCTAACCAAGATACTGACGTTCTTCCAAAATGATTGGAAGCTAGGTTTTTTTTTTATGTCATTCAGCTTTTTGCGCGAGGAGCTCTTACATTTTTATTTTTGGGTTTTTTTCTTTTTCTCTAAGTTTTCATGTCAGAATGGATAAGGGACATGAAATTTGTATGTGAACATTAAATTGGACGTGTATAATGACAGAATTTAATCACAATCACGTGTCAGCATAAATTGTTTTGTATTTGAAAAAGCATGGCTTGTACTTATTTCTACTTACTGTTTCCATTAAATTTGTAGCTATGGATGTTGGAGATGAAGTGAGGGAAGGCAATATTCAGTCTCTTATCATGGATTCCCTAGAGTCTATTAAAAAAGGCGAGGTACTTTCTCCAGAAGACAATGCTTGGGTTGATTCGTGCCTGATTAATGAATTTGATGTTTTTGATGACAACTGGGATTATCTGAAAGGTGCCTTACAAGAAATCCTTAATTCCCAGCCGCCCGAATCACTCAGCTCTTCTGCACTTGTAACCGATGGTTTACCCAGGGGAACCGACATTGAGATACTTCCTTCTCGTGAGAGGGCAGAAACAGAACAACTCCGAAGAAGAATCCGAAATGCTGTTCTTGGTATTGGTGAAGAAGCAGAAAGAAGTGATGAAGATGATGATGATGGTGACATGCCAACTGATGAGGATACGAATAATTTGCAGTCATCAACTTTTACGGGAAATCCTTTTTTGCCAGGTTACAAAGATGACCCGAGAATGACCGAAAACCCTGAGTTAGGAGCCGACATCAGCTCCTCATTATCTGAGATGGAGCCTTCAACTAAGGATATTTTCAGGGTTTGGGATTTGGATGTTCCTGCGGAGGAAGACGACCTGGTAAAGCAGTTGAACAAGGCCCTCGAAGAAAGTTTGCCTCAATCGGTCCCATCAACTTTTGATGATTCTGATGTATGGAAAAGTATGAAAGTAGATTCGGTTGATGATCTAGTTTCTGGGATTGCAGATCTATCTTTGGATCTAAACTCTAGTTAAACATCTTATGTATATTAGGATTTCGTTATTCGTCGTGGTGTTAATAATCGACTTCCCGTTGTTTCACAATTTCACCGAAACACTGAAGAGTTATGATTGAGTTACAGTTCCAATCAAAATAGCTGTAGAAAGTAGAAAGGTTCCTGTTTGTGCAAATCAGCATGAAGGGGCCTTAACCACCCATCAGCATTGCACACGAACCATGAACCTGCTACTTGGTGAGACCCATTAAATTGAACCAACCTATCGCCGTCGTCTATGTGGCGGGGAAAATCACCAGAACGATCGGAGAAGCTGACCTCTAGTGTTGTCCACCGTCCACGTGGGATTCCCGTCTCGTCGAGCCTTACGTTAAACCGTAGCCATTAGTCAGTAAGAAAGGGGAATGACAAGCAAGAGAGATCATACCATAACAACCTCATATTTACTTCCCCTTCGGAGGGAGGAATCTCTTGACACGAGTCTCTTTTGGACGCCTCACATTGTGAGCGTCATGCATTTGTCTGTTTGCTCAACTGATAAAAAGGGAGAGATATGATGGCTGTTTTTTTACAAGGTGAGAAAAAATCGTCGTGTCTGAACCACGTACGCAGCCAGCCAAGTCAGCAGGTTATCATCCACACGGCGGGGCGGGATTGGCCGGAGCACAGCAGCCTCAAATTTGACATCTTTGTTACACACAACAGTTATAAATCTAGAGAGTGAGTGCATGTGTGGCAAAGAGCAAGAGAGCTTTGCCATAGGAGATAAGATTATATTAATCTTTGCTCTCTCACTAGGCTGCCGCTCTTTGTAGCTAACAATGGCTTCTGCATCTTTCCTCAAGTCTTCTCCGGTTCTCGACAAATCTGAGTGGGTGAAGGGTCAGACCCTCCGCCAGCCTTCCGCCTCTTCGGTGGTCAGATGCCTCCCCACTGCCCCGTCTGGTCTAACCATTCGTGCCGGTTCCTATGCTGATGAGCTTGTTAAGACTGCTGTAAGTTTTACAACATTTTAGTTGCTATAAGACTTGTACAATATCATTATTCTCTCTAGAATATATACGCAAGAAAATCTGAAAATCTTGAAATGTTATCTTGTTAAAACAGTTCGACATGTTTCTAGACTCGTAATCTGAACTATTGTCTATTGATAAGCTAGATTTTTGTTTGAACATGCGGTGCAAGTTGATAGTCTGATAACGTAACATGCCTAACTGTTTTAGTCACAAAAAGTTTTATCTTTAAATTGCACCTTTGCCTGTTGAGGTCTGAATTTGATGAGGTGTGGTTTTTGTTTTGGGTATAGAAAACTGTTGCATCCCCAGGCCGTGGAATCTTGGCCATGGACGAGTCCAATGCAACCTGTGGCAAACGTCTTGCCTCAATCGGGCTAGAGAACACTGAGGCCAACCGCCAAGCCTACCGTACCCTCCTTGTGACCGCCCCGGGCCTTGGCCAGTACATCTCAGGTGCCATTCTCTTCGAGGAGACTCTCTACCAATCCACCGTTGATGGAAAGAAGATCGTTGATGTGCTCGTTGAGCAAGGCATCGTCCCCGGGATTAAAGTCGACAAGGTAAGTCATAATTTTACATACCAAGCAAACATTACTTTAATGTGAGCATAGTATTAGTACACAAACTTATGGTAGCTGCATATTCTGATTAAAACAACAGGGTTTGGTGCCCCTAACGGGTTCCAACGATGAGTCATGGTGCCAAGGTCTTGATGGTCTTGCCTCTCGCACAGCTGCCTACTACCAGCAGGGAGCTCGTTTCGCCAAATGGTAAGGATAAAATCTCCATGTTATGATGGTAATTATATTCTAGCTCATTAAGGTAGATCGATGGCAATCAAATGTAACATAATTACCAACTCTGATGAACTAGGCGTACCGTTGTGAGCATCCCCAATGGCCCATCAGCTCTTGCAGTAAAGGAAGCAGCATGGGGTCTCGCCCGCTACGCTTCCATTGCTCAAGTAAGAGAACTGATATCCTATGCAAGTTATGATTTCAAAATTGACTGACTAATTGCTATTAAGTTGCTACTTAGACCACAGGGTTTTGTTTTGTGTCTAGTTAGGATGTGTTTCTAATTGAGAAAGTGTTTGCTTCTTGATTCTTTAGGACAGCGGGTTGGTCCCAATTGTCGAGCCAGAGATCTTGCTTGATGGTGAACACACCATTGAAAGGACTTTCGAAGTCGCCTTGAAGGTCTGGGCCGAGGTTTTCTTCTACCTAGCTGAGAACAACGTCTTGTTCGAGGGTATCCTCCTCAAGCCAAGCATGGTTACTCCTGGTGCTGAGGCCAAGGAAAGAGCCACCCCTCAACAGGTTGCTGACTACACCCTCAAGCTACTCCACAGGAGAATCCCCCCATCTGTCCCCGGAATCATGGCAAGTGTTTGAAAAACTTGATGCTAATTAAGTGTTTCTGTGATGAGAATATATCATGTACTGATGTTGGAATTGTGTTTTGTTGAGCAGTTTTTGTCCGGTGGACAATCTGAAGTTGAAGCAACCCTCAACTTGAACGCGATGAACCAATCACCAAACCCATGGCACGTGTCGTTCTCCTACGCCAGAGCTCTCCAAAATACCTGCCTGAAGACATGGGGAGGCAGACCGGAGAACGTGAAGGCAGCTCAGGATACTCTGCTCATCCGTGCCAAGGCCAACTCACTTGCACAGCTGGGCAAGTACACCGGAGAGGGAGAATCAGAGGAGGCAAAGAAGGAATTGTTTGTCAAGGGCTATGTGTACTAAGTAATTTGTACCGACGCTGTAGATGATGAAGAACAAAGGGAAGATGATGATGGTGATGTTAATGGAAGAACCAGACATGCATCTCTAATGTGTGTAATGCTTTATAGGCATGAAAGACTATTTTTGTTGAACATTTTACGTACTTTTTAGCAACTTAATAAACTTCTTGATGATGAGTGTTAGCCGGTAGTTATTCAACCAGATATTACAATGCTTGTGATTTGCATCTTCAGTTCATAAATTAACCTCAACCCCGAAAAAAGCTCGAATTTTTCAGTGATTTCTCCCACTCTAATTCACTAAGATAAATAGTCGAATCATTAGACTATATCATAATCTACCAAGATAACCTAGTTCGAATCATTAGACCACATCATATGATACATCCCCGTCATGTGTTTCTCGGGATAAGCCTTCAACTTGGGCTCTCAGGAGAAAATGTTTTCCGCACATGTTGCATGAAACGGGTGCCCCACATTCATAGTTGTATGGTAGCACATGACGTAGAGAATGTGCGACGCCCATTTCATGCAACAGGTGCTGCAGGAACGTTTCTCTCCCTCCTTGGATCACCTTCGTGCATAAGCACTCTGGTAAGAAGCTAAAATAGATTTAGTAATCCCGATTAATTTCTCATTTGAAAGCCAAATCACGAGTTTTGGGAAAAGCAGCCAAATTCATTTGAAGTTGGTTCACATTTTCTTCCTCAGATTTTTAAAAATGTCATCGCAGCGCAAGACCAATGTCAACAACGGTATTGCATTTCGATAACATAAACATTGAACAAACTGTACTAATAACTCACTTTTCTGTCTTTCAAGCGATACACATTGCTTTCGATAATACAGAGGTAGAGATTTTCTTCATCTAATCTACTTTGCACAATGAACGTGAGAGACTGATGCTGATCCAAAGAAAACGGAAAAGGTACAAGTAAGAATACAAGTGCACAGGTCAACAATCAAGATTCTGCAACGGTAATTTGTCCAGACCATCTGCAGCCACAATGTAGAGGAAGAGAAGGGTTAGTAAAATTCTCGGACAATGATGATGAAGAACAAAGGTAATCTCGTTGGTTCAAAAACATGACCAGACAGAAAACAGAAATACATATACAGCATATTCAAACCTTTGAAGATAAACTGAGTAACTAATTTTCTCCCCCGACTTATCTTTTCTTTGATCAAGGAAACAGTATAATGGGAAGCCAATACAATCTCCATCTCTTTATTTCTACCAAACCTTTAAAGACTGTAAGGCTAATATGCAAAGTGGAGGGAGAAGGCGACCGCTCATATTCAGTTTTGGTTCAAAGATATACCATGAGTCTCACATCATATGTGAAATGAAGAAAACAAATCCGCACAAAAACGACAATTCAAAGAGAGATATATGATTCATTCATAAAGCCTATGTGTTTGAGAAAATTCTCTTCTATCAAACCAGACTACTAGCAGTCAGATGTAAATAAAGTATACTCTGGGTTCCCTTATTAAGCTGACTTTTTGACAGCAAACAGGTGACCTATACATATGTTATGTCATCACGGATTCATTATTGTCATCTTATAGCTGAATCTTCCAGGTGAAGCATACAACGGCACACAGGTTAGGGCTCACCTATCTAATTAACACCAACTTATGTGCTTGCTTAGAAAACTATTGCCAATTTGTAACTTTTTTTTTATGTCATTTGATTATATGGAACCCTGCCCTTCCCACAAATGCGTAACGGGTGCAATTTCCTTATAATGTCAACCATCCGTCTGAGTTCAAACTTATCATCCAAGTTCTTTGGGAAAAAAATGCATTACCAAGAGAAATTGAGTTTTTTTGTAAGCCTTAATTGTAACGTTTTCTGCTAGCAATTAAAGTTGCTCAAAACCAAATATGGACTGCTTGGCACAAATGGATGGGTAGTTGGGTACCTAGAGAAAACAGTTTACATCACTTTAGTTTATTGACTCAAGTCCAAGAACACATGCCCACACTTGTTTATGTTGCATTCAAGAGTGAAAAGTATGGTAACCGAAAGTACGGGTCTTTGGGCCTGGTATAAAAAAAAATCCCTCCTTGTTAGTGACCCAAAATAAGAAAAGTTTCACTCATTTTCTAACGTTTTGAAAGCAAAAATCTGATGCAAATACCCATGTATTTTACATAAGCATGTGCAAACCATTGATCTGAATAATCCTTTTCTTCTCTGAATTTAAACATATCAAAGTCATGTTAGAGAATTTTCCTCAGCTAAAAGCAACAATTTAACTTCGTATAAGAAGATCTTGAAAACATAAAGCAAATGGATGAGGACAATGAGATATGCCAAATGTACCTCACTCACTTTCCAGGCTACTTTCTGAAGGATCGAACAGGAACGACACTTGCAGATTCATCATTCACACCATTTGGAACACCCACACCCTGTTCCTAAATATGACAGCCAGATAAATATTGTTTTGATTAGTCAGAATGCTTATAATGTGCAAATAATTAAAGGAACAGAAATACAGCTCACAACATTCAAACTGCACGTCATAATGCATGTTCAGAAGACAAAGAATGCCTTGTTACTAAGAAAAGAATATGCCTTATTAAAGAACCAGAACCAGATAGTAAAATCAACATGTGGATATATATATATATATATATATATAGATATACCTGGTTAGTTGAAGCTTGACCGTGTATTCTTTGGGGCCTGGTATTAAGATCAATGGGTGTATTGTCCATCTTGTAGTCACCATCAATATTGTTGTCTAGGACTGCAGTTGGAGAGACATTGTGATTATGTTGATTCTCTCCTGTTTTTATATCAGGCAGCTGATTTTGGTCCCTTTGTACCTTCTTTTGGTCAAGTGGTTGAAGCCCTAGTTCCTCTGAATGGCCAAGCTTATTCCCTGGAAACTATAGAGAAACGCCCCAAGAGAGAAAAGAAATTAATCTCTGGAGGTCTATATATAAAACCTTAACCGGAACTCTCCAGCAGAGAGACAAACCTCAACTCTCTGCCTGAAGAGGAGATACCTCCCGTGGGTTCTTTTCCCACCGACATGTACAATCATATCACACTGCAGGCAAAGAGAACTACCATCTACCTCACAGTAAAAGAACGCTACATGTATGTTTTCAAGGGAAAATAAGTTTAATATAGCTCACAAAAACTAAAAGTTTAAAATATTGAAGTCTAGCATACCAGGTGCATTTTCGCAAATATCACAGCAAGGAACGTCACTAGGTGTGGCTATCCCAACCCGTACATGTCTATTGGCAAGTTTATTACACAGATGGACCTGCAATTCCAACACAGAGAACAAAATCATGCCTCTACTATAATTTGACAGGAGAGCTATAAAGGCAAAAGAGCGAAACGGCTAAGAATTTAAATAAGCAAGGCAAATGTTCGGTAGTCATGATTTCCATAAACACAAATGGCAGCAAAACTTCAACATTAAGAAGCACACGCTAGACTTGTGTATAACACATGATATTCGAACCACGCTACATTCAGATAGCAAGCCATCACCAATCACTTCTCTAACCAAACATCTCAAAATTCATGACTAATATGAACTGTTGATTATGTTAACCTATCTCACTTTCACAAATCCAGAAAGTATAGTATGACTCTAACAGCATCTGGTGCTCATAATTTGATACGAAACATCGTATACTCGCCCGACAAGTACAACCAGTAAGCCCAATCATGCTGAATACGTTGTGATTTGTCAGGCAACAATATATCACAATAGCCAGAGTGGTGGATTGCCCTGGTGGTTAGGCTTTCCTCTTCCACCCACTACGTCCCGAGTTCAAAGCCCTACCCCCGCCCCATTAGTGTAGATTAATGTAGAATATTCCGCTTGTCCAAAAAACCCAACAGCCTGTGATTTAGCTTGCAATAATCAAAATCAAGATTAACAATCAGAAAACAGACCTACAAAATTCCCGAAAGCTTGCAAATTTTTAGTGCTAAAATCATTGGAAGGATCATATAACCAAAAGTCAATGCTTGCATAAATAAAAGAAAAGGGAAAGAAGAAATGAACAACCTTTTCGTCGCAGGAACGGCAGAGGGCGGCCTCGTCGGCGGCGCAGAAGAGAATGGCAGCGGCGCTCTCGCACACATCACAAAGCGTTCGCATTCTGTCTTCCCACTTGTTCTCATCCCTCCTTCCTCCTCCAGAAAGCCATTGATTTTCTGGTTTCCTCAGAGACGGGCAAAAGACAAAAGGGGGTGAGGGAGGGAGGAGAAAATGGAGTCACTTTATATATAGATAGTGGACAGCTGTTACTTTGCAAACGTGACGTTGACGTGTATGACAATTTGGGTTTTTTCTTTTTTTTTTCTTTTTCTTTGATTTCCTTACTATTTATGGAAAATGTGTTTCTCATGGTGGCTCCACTTCAATTTTCACTTGAAATTAAATTTCTCCACTACCAATTAATGGAAGTAGAGATGTGGACTTGCTTTCATGGACCTTGCCCAATCATTGAAATTAAAATTCTTTTCGGGTTTTTACTTGTATCATCTTTTGAACGTTTTTATTATACTATTGCAATCTTAATGAACATGGTTAAATTATAATACATTGAAAATATATGCAAGATAACAAAATTCATATAAATTACAACGTGGAAAAGATACACAAACAACTAAAAATCTCACATCACCATGCTTAAGTTTTATATCAAGTCAAGCCCAAACAACCTAAAACTAGCTAAAACTCTAACAAGCATGACGGTCATGGCCACGAGTTAGTCTTCAGTAGTCATAATTATTGGGTAGTTTGGCTTTATATCTATTAGATTGGAAAATAAGCAAAAAAAATATTTCTTGAATTCATTCATGATCATTTTGTTGGATAGTGGCCAAATTAGTGCCATGTTTTGTGGCTTAAATTGCTCCATGTTTTGTGGCTTTTTCAAAGCCATGTTTTGTGGCTTTTTCAAAGCCATAATTATTTGGCTGATATTAAAAGGAACGGATGAGAGAAGGAAAGCATCCAAAAGAGATGGTGTGAGCATTTGGCTCTACCATGGGCATGGGTGAGAGAAATCAAGAGAGTTAGAGTGAAAGATCTCTTGTGAAGAGTGAGGCTCTTGGGGAAATTCTGTGAGTGGGTGTACAAGGGTTATGGGATTGGGTTATGTCGATTTAACTCATGTGTAACTTGTACTGTTTTTCTCATAGTGAAGAGCAAGATCTCTCCGATGACGTAGGCAGGTTTTTGCCGAACCTCGTAAATTTCTCGGTGTCTTTATTTCTTGTATTTTATTTTGTTCAACTGTGTGTGATTTTGGTGAGGTTGTAATCTGAATCTCGGTTCCGCACTAACGAACGGGTCAAGGCACAACACATTTATTTTCCGTACTATTGAACAGTCCGGAGTATGATGAAAAATTGCATCACGACATGAAGTAACTTCATCCACAAACTCCATCTAAATTTGGGGTGAATCTGGAAAAATTATGGTCTTCGACTGTGTGATAGCAATAAAATCTTCCAAAAGCAGAGTAATACTAGATGGGAATTAAAAAAAAAAAAAAAAAAGGATTTTATGGGAAGGATTGAATTGAAGAGAAGTAGGAAACAAAGAAAGATGATTAATTACTCAAATATGAGCATCGCACGACCAAGTCGCCACCAAGGAAATGCTATACAAGGGATTAATTCAAAAGCAAAAAAACCAAAGAAAAGCTGGAAAGTTGAGAAAGCAGAGTTTGTGCTAATCAATTTTGACAAACTTTTGAGTATGTTGGTAAATACATACACATCAAACAAATAAGGAGTTGTTGTATGCATTTCAAACAATTAAATATAAAAAAGAGAAAATATGTTGAGGGAAATGAAAAATGACCTCTCTTTTTTTCTCGAGATAATAGCATTTCTCATGAATAAAAGCCGCCCCCACCCCCAACATGCATACACAATTCTTGTTTGTCTACTCTTCTAAAGATAATCGTCTTGTAGTATGTGTGAGATTCTTAGCATAAGTAAATAGAAGTCACTACTGTTTGGTGGCCTTGTATAAAGCTTATCACAAGTTTTTACAATGCATTAACACTTAGAACTCGTTTGGAACTGCTTCTCTAAAAATCACATGTTTTTTAAACACTTTTGTTAAAAATGCTTTGGATAGAAACGCCTTAAAAATCACTTCACTCCTTTTCTCTCTTAAAATCGCTTAACAATCTACAACTTCGCCCGAATAGGGGTTTTTGATTTCACACATCCCTTTAGCCTCACCCTCATCCATCTATTATTGTATTTGTATATATTTGCAAGGGTTGGTGAAGGCTATTTGGATCTAGCGACTATCTCTTGGTTCGACTTTCCTGATTATGAATTCTGGTTGTGATCTACTTTTGGTTGCGGGTTTGTAACTTTTGTGTTGCAATGTCTTGGTCGAAATGACCACTTGGTTGTTTTCTCTAGTGTGGCTGCCTTGGTGGCTGCTGGCAAGGCATTTGTGGTGGTGGCGGTAGTTGGAGTCTGCATTTGGGGGATAGGAATTAGGGTTCTTTTAATTTCTTTTTCTTTTTTTTTTCTTATTGGGTTGGGCTCTTTGTGCATTTGGATTTTCTCAATATGCGTTCGGTTTTTGCCTTCCTTTGGGGTAGCCCTAGTAACTCTTCTTTCAGTTAAATGAATGTTAATGTTTTATCAAAAAAAGGGATTAGGATCCAGAGACAAAGTTTTTTTACAAATATTTCTGCATTCTATTTCAACCGTAGATTGCATAACATCCAAGGGTTTTAAGTAAAGAAAATAGAACTTTTTTTTTCTGATGAAAAAAAAAAATTTGAAGGAAAACTGATATAATTACCCTAATCTGAAATTCTGAATAACATAGTTTGAAGTTTGAAATTCAAGAAGATAAGAGTAGATGTACATGAGATTTTATTTTTTTTGAACAAATGATATTTTGTGGTTAGTAATAATGTGGTTCAAATTCGTATTTAGCAAGAATCGAACTAAATGACATACATGAAAAATAATTAGCCATGACATTAACAATTCGCAGCAGTTTTCATAAGATAATTATATGAAATAGAAATTACCCTTTGATATCAAGACGTTCTTGGATTGACAATGAAATTTTCTTGACCGCGACATAATTATTATTATTTTCTTGACCATGACATAATTATTTTTTTTTTTAACAAACGGTATTATCTACATTAAGAGTGGGCTAAGTCTCGCAATGAGCTAGCAATAATGTAGTTCAAATTCGTCTTTGACGAGAAACGAATCTAAGACCTCTTATTTACAAATGAAGAAAAATACTACCAAACCTTAATATTAAGTGACGACATACTTATTAATTGAAGCATCAAGGAATACATATCAAGATTGATCAGTTAAAATGTACTTAAATTTTTTGGGTAAA
Organism: Pyrus communis; assembly: GCF_041283825.1. Classification (NCBI taxonomy): domain Eukaryota; kingdom Viridiplantae; phylum Streptophyta; class Magnoliopsida; order Rosales; family Rosaceae; genus Pyrus; species Pyrus communis. The sequence continues at coordinate 5,387,969 of NC_142574.1, read as the reverse complement.
AAAGGCACGATCGGCAAGAGTTCGTGCACAAAATCTAATCATTCAACCCAAAAAAAGGTCATTCGGTTGAGAGAGATAACTCCACCATGGATGATTAACAGATTGTCTTCCTATCATAAAACTCAATTTTTGTCTTCCTGTTTTTCTCAGAGGTAGATTGTTTGCCCTTCTGTTTAGGTGCCCTTTCCATCCCTTTCTATTTGTGCGGTCACAGTTAAGTCACGTTAACATTTTATATTCCTATTGCTTTTTGTCATATTATCTCTATAAAAAAATCAATATAAAATGTTAACATAATTTAACCGTGACCGTACAAAATATGAAGGAATGGGAAGGGCACCCAAACAGAATGGCAGACAATCTGCCTCCGTTTTTTCTCCTTTCACTCGAGTATGGAAGAAGAGTAACGATGACATTCAGAAGAGGAAGGCAGGAGATGTTTTCAAATGTTTAACCTAATATTTATTTTGTGATAATATTTTCAATTAAAATTGGTTTTTTTTTTTTTTTTATATAATAAAAGTTTGAATCTGTTTTTATTTTCAAGTCATTGCCACTTTATATCTAAACTATCCTTTAATTAATTTGAGGCATTTTTTTATAATCACAGGTGTGACATCTCACATCGCCCACAGGAGTGATCCTTAAATGTATATTTTCATCCCTACCTATCACGAGGCCTTTTGGGAACTCACTGGCTTCGGGTTCCGTAGGAACTCCGAAGTTAAGCGAGAAGGGGGCTAGAGCAATCCCATGATGGGTGACCCACTGGGAAGTTGCTCGTGAGTTCCCAAAAACAAAACCGTGAGGGAATGGTAAGCCCAAAGCGGACAATATCGTGCTGCGGTGGTGGAGCGGGCCCGGGAAGTGATCCGCCCCGGGTCAGGATGTGACAATTTGGTATCAGAGCCTAACCCTGGCCGCATGTGTGCCGACGAGGACATCGGGCCCTTAAAGGGGGTGGATTGTAACATCCCACATCGCCCAGGGGAGTGATCCTTATATGTATTTCCACATCCCTACCTAGCACGAGGCCTTTTGGGAGCTCACTAGCTTCGAGTTCCGTAGGAACTCCGAAGTTAAGCGAGAAATGGGCTAGAGCAATCCCATGATGGGTGACCCACTGAGAAGTTGCTCGTGAGTTCCCAAAAACAAAACCGTGAGGGAATGGTAAGCCCAAAGCGGACAATATCGTGCTATGGTGGTGGAGCGAGGGCAGGAAGTGATCCGCCCCGGGCCGGGATGTGACAATTTGGTATCAGAGCCTAACCCTAGCCATGGTGTGCCGACGAGGACGTCGAGCCCCTAAGGGGGGTGGATTGTGACATCCCACATCACCCAGGGGAGTGATCCTTATATGTATATTCTCATATCTACCTAGCACGAGGCATTTTGGGAGCTCACTGGCTTCGGTTTCCATGGGAACTCCGAAGTTAAGCGAGTAGCGCGCGAGAGCAATCCCATGATGGGTGACCCACTGGGAAGTTGCTCGTGAGTTCCCAAAAACAAAACCGTGAGGGAATGGTAAGCCCAAAGCGGACAATATCGTGCTATGGTGGTGGAGCGGGCTCGGAAAGTGATCCGCCTCGGGCCGGGATGTGACAACAGGCACTACGCGTCCCTAAAAGTATGTTGTTTTAGTTGATATTTTTTACTCACAGGCGCTACGTGCCTCTAAAAGTTTTTTAAATTTGTAATACTTGATAATAAATCGTGATACATACTAAACTTTTTTTTTTTTTTTTTAATGGATACTAAACTTCTTGATTATCAATCTTTTTGTAACATGTCTTTCTAAATAAAAGAAAGTGAATGATGATAAAAGTAACGAATTTGTCACCTTATTTGCTTGGGGTATCTTGTTCAATATTATCTCTTTGTAATACAAGCTTTGTATAAACATTATTTTAATAACAAATTCAAGAACAAGATGCCCCAAACTACCAATAAGAAGGTGAAAAGACAATTTCGTATTTTACCATCAAATAAAATTATAGACAATAATGTAATTTTGCACACACTAAATTTTTTTTCTACTCTCTCATTCATATGTCATTATAGTATATCTCCAATTCCAAAAGAATAAAAAATAAAAATAAAACCTCCCCCGCGTAGGCCCTCTGTCCCTTTCCAACTTCTCTCTTTCAAGTATACTTTTCTTTTTAAATCTTTAATATTAGAGTGTGATATCCACACACCTTTTTAACTTCTCACACATCCTTCTAATTTTCGGCCGTCGGATCAGATGAAATGAAGAAGATCAACAGACATAAATTAACAAGAGGTGTGTGAGAAGTAAAAAAAAAGGTGTATGGATAGCACATCCCTTAATATTTACATTTACACACACATAGGGTGTGGACTTTATCTAGAATTAGTTTAAAAATAGAGAAAATTGTAATAATGATTCATCAACTAAAAATTTGTTACCATTAATCCCTTAATTTATTAAAAATGTGCAACTATAATCCTTTTCATCAACTCAGTTAGAACTTCCATCAAAATAAGTCACGTAAAACACACGTGAGGCTGAATCAAGGAGCAAATACGAAAAACCAAATGAGAAAAATTGTAGCAATAGTCCCTCAACTTTAATCCAATTGTAGAAATGGTCCCTCAACTTTAACCAATTGGAGAAACAATCTCTCAATTTTAACCCAATTGTAGCAATGATCATTTCAACATTACTCATTTTGACAGAATTATGATCGAGTTGACGAAAAAAAATCATAATTTCACATTTTGATGTGTTAAAGTTAAAGAATCATTACTACAAATTTCTTCTTTTAAAACCATCTACGTTGACATATATTTTAGACCATTGAATGCAACTAGATCTATATCCAAATCTCGACCTGTTAAAATACACTATATATAATTAGTTAAGACCAACAAAATGGGGTGCAGAGGTGTGTTAGTGCGAAGCATCTGGAAGACCAAAACTGATCCACACACCAAGATTTTGGTTCCACAGGCTGTTTAGTGGTACATCCACTTGTTCATAGCCACAAGTTCGGAAACACCAAACGTGAGTCATGTATTGAAAGCTCCTTCGAATCCATTTCAAGCCACTTATCTCACATCTTCATTGACCCACGTGTCAACTTTTTTAAAGGTCTCTTTATAGTTAATCAAATTATTTAAATATAAGTTTTATCAAATGATCGTTTGTGGCCAAGAGGAGTACAACTCAATGACATTTTAAAATTAAGGATTTCAACACTACCTTCTAGTGTGTTTGAATGATGGACTTGGTGGTTAGAAGTTTGACCGAGGAATAAGATGAAATTTGTGAATTTCTAGACAAATTTAACTGCAACTTTAGGGTTTAAACTTTCAATATACTAATATATACGAAATAAACAATACTTAGGTCTGCAATTTATGATTCAAAAAATTTGAGAATTAAGGGGCCGCCTGATAAAATTTTCGTTTTCACTTTTTGTTTTCACTTTTTTTGAAAACTAAACCAATTTTTATTTGGTAACCACTTTAATTTTTCAGTTTAAAAAAAAAATGAAAACTAAAAACCAAGTTCTTGATTTTTCAAAAATTGACCTTGAGTTTTGACTTTTTGGTTTTCTATTTTAATTTTTTTTAAACTGAAAGTAGTAACCAAAACAAGGTTTCAGTTTTCAATTTTTAAAAAAGTGAAGACTGAAAACCAGAAACTGAAAAATAAAAACAAAATAGTTTCCAAACGGCTCTTGAATTATATACACGGTAATTTTTTTTTAAGTAAAAATATACGATGGTTTATTTTCTAGAAGGAAAACAACATTTACAAAGAAACACTCCTCGAACACGAAAGGCTACAAAAAATATAAGGTAGTTGACGTCTCATTCATTACAAACTTTATCACTCATGACTTCATTTTCTTTTTTAGTAGAGCGATAATATTAGTTGGTTAGATGTTAGCTATTAAAGGTAAGGGGAACCGAACCCGCACCAAAGTGCATAGGCATGATTGCTTTTCGCTTTTGTAGTAAAGCGTCATCTACTCATTCATGACTTCAATCATTCCAAGTAAATTAACATGGTGTAAAATGAGACTATGAACCGAGCTATAGGGCTCCAAACATGAGACCCAAGAGCCAATCATGAATGCCAAACCTCTAATCTAAGCCATAACCCCCAAATCATGACCGATGAATTGTAAATGCTTTAAACTTGCCATAAGAGTTATTGAAACCTGGGTGCGGATATAAATTTATGTAGGGACGTGATTAAAATTATAGATGCTCGTTTTATTTTCTCTATAAGAAATGATAAATATACGCTCTTTTTAGCCTCTAACACAACTTTGTTTATTATTTTCGTTATTTATGTTGATTTATTCAATTTGATGATTAAAAAATAAAGAATAATGAAAAATAATCTTCCCTTCTGTATTTCATTTTGGTGCTATAGAAATTTCAGGCCGGAGAAGTTTTCTATATTCTGGGCTGCTGAATTGTGGACCGGCCTAGCTCCTTGCCTTTGTTGGTGGGGGCCCTGGAAGGAAACTAGAAAGGGAGACAGCCAGTGGAAGTGGTGAACAAGTTGATCTTTATGGGCTCTCATAAAGAATCGACGGGCCTATTGTATAAACTGTGGAAAATTTAATTCAAAATGAATTAAATTATTTTATGTGAATGAAAATTATATTTGACGAGTTGTGAATATTTATGAATAAAGTTGTGATTGTTCAGTTAAATAGAAAATGTGCAACATTTGCCTTTTAATTGAAGAGATACAAGACTTTTACAGATATATAAAGCCCTCACCATATTCAATAAATTTTGGGTACATTACATAAAATTATTTTAATTATGAGTCGAATCACAATCTTATACCTCATGTTTTTAACATTATAATGTCATACCTCAATTTATAAATTTATTGCAATGTTAGACATCCATTAAATTTTCTGTTAATTTAACTATTAAATGATGATGTGACAGGAGTGAGGCCCACTCATCACCGAACTGAATTTAAAAAATTAATTAAATATTAATAAGTAAAATTTTTTTATATAAAAAATTCAAATTAATTAAACAACCATATCTCTCTCCTCGCGCCTCTCCCCCTATTCTCTCTCTCGTCGCTTCTTGATGGGCTTCCTCTCTGTCTACATTCGCCGTTGCGCCGAGTCCTCTGACATGGAATTCACTTGAACTCGAGGATTCGACTACCGTATGAGCTTCTAGCCAGCGATTCCTAGACCTAGCGATGATCGTGAGTTTCCTAATCCTCGTCTACTCTGCCTTCAAGGTTCTTGTTGAAGGAGATCGAGCTAAGAATGGAATGTAGAATCTGTCAATATTGTAAATGACTTGTTTCCTTATTTGTAGATGACTTAGCTTGATTGTAGGAACCATATTAGGATGCTTCTGTAACTATAAGTTGGTGGCTCCACCTCTTGAGTAAATACAAATCAATTGCATATCAATTTCTTACATGGTACTAGAGCATTGATCTGGGCAACACAACAAAACCCTAGCCGATCTCCATGGCAGAGAACAAACCATCAGGCATGGCTTCGGGAACAAAGTGGGATAATCCCAATCACCAACTATACCTTCATCATTCAGACCAACCCGGTGCTATCCTTGTGCCGCAGCCCTTGGTCGAAGATAATTATAGCACATGGAGACAATCCATGACTATGGCCTTAACGATCAAGAACAAAATCGGACTCGTGGACGGTTCGATCGTGGAGCCGAATGGATAGGATCCAAATGAATGGCAGCAGTGGAATCGTTGCAATAAATTGGTCCAAACTTGGCTGCTAGGGTCGATGTTGAAAGACATCGCCAGCAACGTGATTAATTGCAAGAATGCTAGGCAGATGTGGCTGGAATTGCAGGAGAGATTCTCACATGTGAACGTGGTTCAACTGTTCAATATCCAGAACGAGATTCATGATTGTGTGTAGGGAAGTATGTCTGTGGGATCTTACTTCACGAAATTGAAGGGACTATGGGACGAACGTGATGCTTTGTGCACCTTCTCGATCTGCACATGTGGATCGGTCAAGGAAGTGGCTGCATACTTGGACACGCAGAAGACCATGAAGTTTCTTATGGGTCTCAGTGAATCATATGCAAGTGTTCGTAGCAACACTTTACTGCAAGATCCTTTACCAACCATGAACAAAGCATACTCTCTTGTACTACGACATGAAAAACAATCGAAAGTAACAGCGAATAAAGCTCAGGCACAACCAGATGCGGCCGTGTTTTCCGTGAGGAGATCAAGCCGTGAAACCGAAGGAGAAAAGGGTGAGTTGAAGTGCACCAAGTGCAACAAAACAAACCACACTGCCAAGAATTGCCGTGCACACCTAAAATGTGCATTTTGCGGATGGAATGGTCATACGGCCGACTATTGCCACAAGAAGAAAGCAGCGGCTGAGGCTGATCATGGTATCGTGATTTCCAAAGGGAACCAAGCAGCAACATGTCTGACGGAGAGGAAGGAGATGAAATTCCCATTCACTGCTGAAGAATGCAAACAAATATTGAGTGTGCTGCAAAGCAAGTCTTCCTCCGCTAATCATGTTGGTAATTCCACAACCCATGAAGAACTTTCAGGTAAAGCTTTTTCACTCAACTCTAATGGCAAACAGAGTACTTGGATTTTGGACAGTGGCTGCACGGACCATATGATCTATGATCCCAACCTGTTTTCTACTTCAAGGCCGATCATTAATCACACTGTAGAAATGCCAAATGGGTTTGTGGCCCTAGTGACCCACATTGGCAAAGTCATCTTGTCCCCCAATCTCATCTTTGAGAACGTTTTGTGTGTCCCGTATTTCAAATTGAATTTAATTTCAATTAGCAAGTTAGCCAATTCATCTTGTATAACCATCTTTTTGAACCAATTTTGTATTATACAGGACCTACGTTCGGGGATGATGATTGGGACGGGAATTGAACGGGAGGGCCTCTACTATCTTGATCGCACCAAGAAAGGAACATGCAATCAGGCACAAAAATCCAACCCAACCATTTGGCACCAACGTCTTGGACACCTATCTTCCAAAGTTATTCCACTATTCTCTTTTTTCAATTTTAAACAAGCCTCTTGTGATACTGAAAAGTGTGCAATTTGTCATTTGGCTAAACAAACCAAACTTCCTTTTCCTTCAAGTTCAATTACTACTCATTCTTGTTTTGATTTAATTCATATTGATAGATGGGGTGGTTATAAAATTGCTTCCATTTCGGGTGCAAAATATTTTCTTACTATTGTTGATGACTACACTCGATGCACATGGATTTACCTTATGAAACACAAGTCTGATGCTAGGACTCTTCTAGTTAATTTCATCAATTTGATTGCCACTCAATTTGATTCCCCAATTAAGATCATACGTAGTGACAATGGCCCTGAATTCAAACTTGGGAACTTCTATGCGGATAAAGGGATAATCCATCAAACTAGTTGTGTCAACACTCCACAACAAAATGGGGTTACTGAAAGAAAACATAGACACTTGTTAAATATGGCGCGTGCCTTGCTTATTCAGGTCGGGCTTCCACCTCGTTTTTGGGGGGACGCCATTTTCACATCCGCCTATCTCGTAAATCAAACCCCTACTCCTCTTCTTGGTGGCAAAACCCTATATGAGAAGTTATTAACCGCTCTCCCAATTATTCCTATTTGCGTGTTTTTGGTTGCTTGTGTTTTACTTCTACCCACACCCAAAATCGTTCCAAATTTGATCCAAGAGCCTCTCGATGCATTTTTCTGGGATATCCCCATGGTAAAAAAGGATATCGAGTTTTCGATCTTAGTCAACAAAAGGTCCTTATTTCTCGTGATGTGAGTTTCTTTGAAAATACCTTTCCTTTCTTACCTCCTCACTACTCCGCTGTGTCCACTAATCCGCCCACTTTACACACTCTTTCATCCTCCCATCCTGACCCTTCCTTACATTTCGACATGGACCTGCCTTCCCCCCTTGATGGGCCACCTTTACCCACCGGCCCACCCGAGTCCCCTTCACTCAACCCACCTACAGATCTACCCTCACCTTCCCCTATCTCTTCCCCCACCACACCCACCTTTCCACTTTCCTCCTCCACACTTATTCCCTTACCATTTTCACCCACTGCCGACCTCCTTGCTCTGTCCCCTCCACCTTTCACCCCAGCTCCGCGTCGCGGCGGTCGCTCTACTCGGGCGCCTGCCTATTTGCAAGACTTTCAACTTGAGACTAGCTTCCCTTCAAGGATCGCACCATCGTCATCAAAGAACTTGGTCGCTCGTTCAGGTACGGCTAACCCACTTTCTTATTTCTTGTCTTATGATCATCTTTCTCACACCCACAAAACATATCTTGCCACCCTTACCCTCCTTCAAGAACCTACAAGTTTCTCTCAGGCTGTCCAACACCCACATTGGCGTGCCGCCATGAAATCTGAGATTGATGCCCTGCAGGCCAATGGGACTTGGAGCTTGGTGCCATTGCCACCTCATAAACGGCCGATCGGCTGTAAGTGGGTGTATAAGGTGAAATTGAAGGCTGATGGTACGGTTGAACGCTACAAAGCCCGCTTAGTGGCAAAGGGCTACAGTCAAGTTGAAGGGATTGATTACAGGGAAACTTTTGCTCCAGTTGCCAAACTGGTGATCGTCTGTGTCCTGCTTAGTGTGGCCTCTCTGCGTGGCTGGCATCTCCACCAATTGGATGTGAACAACGCGTTTTTGAATGGTGATCTTAATGAGGAGGTGTTCATGTCTTTGCCTCTCATTTCGGACGAAAGGGGGAGCATCGGGTCTGTAAATTGCACAAGTCGTTGTACGGTTTAAAACAGGCATCTAGGCAGTGGTTTATCAAGTTGTCTACTGCCCTTAAAGCTGCGGGATTCCAACAGTCACGATCCGACTACTCTCTGTTCGTCCGAAGTCGTCAAGGCAACCTCCTGGTATTACTCGTATATGTTGATGATGTCATATTGGCAGGGAACAATTTGGAGGATATAGAGAACACGAAATTATTCTTAGCCAACCAATTCAAGCTTAAGGATTTGGGACAGCTGAAGTACTTCTTTGGCATCGAAGTTGCCAGGTCACGGCATGAAATCAGTTTGTCGCAACGTAAATATGCTTTGGAGATTTTGGATGATGCTGGATTCTTAGGGGTCAAACCTTCTTGGTTCCCTATGGAACAAAATTTATCACTCACACAATCCAATGGAAGGTTATTAGATGATGCTTCGGCATACATAAGAATGGTTGGAAGATTGATATACTTGACCATAACTAGGCCGGACCTGACTTACGCCGTGCATGTGCTAAGCCAGTTTATGGACAAGCCACGGCAACCGCATTTGGAAGCAGCCCATAAAGTGCTTAAGTATATTAAGCATACATCGGGTCAAGGTATTCTGCTCCCATCTACGGGATCACTTCAATTGCGGGCATTCTGTGATGCAGATTGAGCACGTTGCAAAGACACAAGGAGATCAATCACGGGATACTGCATTTCACTTGGGCAAGCACCGATTTCTTGGAAGACTAAGAAATAGACGACAATATCGCGTTCAAGTGCAGAAGCTGAGTATCGTTCGATGGCCACCACTTGCTGTGAAATCACATGGTTGAAGAATATTTTGAAGGATTTGGGAGTTGATCACACACAGCCCGTAACCTTATTTGTGACAATCAGGCGGCTATACACATAGCATCGAATCCGGTGTTTCATGAGAAAACCAAACACATAGAGATAGATTGCCACTTGGTTCGAGAGAAGATTCAACAAGGGATGATTCGGACAGCTCATATTCGAACTGAAAACCAGCCAGCTGATTTGTTCACTAAGCCATTAAGCTCGACACAGTTTGAAGTGCTCCTTGGCAAGTTAAGTGTTATAAACATACACTCCAACTTGAGGGGGAGTGTTGAAGGAGATCGAGCTAAGAATGGAATGTAGAATCTGTCAATATTGTAAATGACTTGTTTCCTTATTTGTAGATGACTTAGCTTGATTGTAGGAACCATATTAGGATGCTTCTGTAACTATAAGTTGGTGGCTCCACCTCTTGAGTAAATACAAATCAATTGCATATCAATTTCTTACAATTCTAAAGATCCGTCTACCGTAATCGTCGTCGTCGTTGCTGATGTGGTTGCCGCTGCTGGTTGAATCAATGGTGGTAGGGATTTTGGAGTAATGGAAAACGTCGTTTTGGGGAGGGTCTCTCCTTCGTCTGCGCATCTTCTCTCCGATGCCCAAAAATCATTTTCCCCAGAACATCATGAGTTTAAATTAAAAATTAAATCTTGATTTTCTCCAGCATGAAATAGTCTAGTGTTTTGGTCTAATGGCTATGAAAGTTTCGTGGAATTTGAATCCCACTCTAGGAACTCGTAAATCTGTTGGGATTTTAAGCTTAAGGGGTTAGTAAATTTTGATTTGTGGGATTTGGGAATCGCGGCCTACTTGTAATTGCTGGATCTACATTGTCAATGCACGATTTCGGGATCGAAAGTCTGTTCTTCACTCTCTTGTGATTTTTCAACTTGGGTTTTGAATTTTTTCTGGGAAAAATTATATGGTTTGGTTTGTTTGGTTGCTCGGAAAATGTTGGAGGAAGAAACTGAGTATTGTATATTGTGAAAATGTTCGATTTTTTCATTGCTCAGGATAGGAGAAGACAAAATGCCGGCAGTTATAGAGCTTGATGCAAGGTAAAAACCCTGGAATTTTCATTGAGGACGAGGGGGGTTACTGTTCACCACAGAGGATTGGGGATGGGGGGTAGGGGCTGTGGCTGAGAGTTTTTTTTAATTGATTTTTACTTGTTAAAAGTAAAACATTATTAATTAATTTTTTAGTCCAGCTGGCGAAGGAGTGTGTCCCACTCTTGTCACGTTATCATTTAATAGTCAAATTGATAGAAAATTTAACGGATGTACGACATTGCGACGAATTCATAAATTAAGATATGACATTGCAATGTTAAAAACTTGAGGTATGAGATTGTGGTTAGACCAATAATTGAGGTAGTTTTATGTAATGTACCCGTAAATTTTTTATTAAGTAGTTGAGTCATATAAGTTCATATACATCAGATCATACTTAGATATTAAGTGAGTATTTGAGAGAGTTCAACACAATAGTGGTTTGCGCCGATCCAATCCCCCATTAAACCCCTCCAGCCCACTCGAGCAATTAGGCTAAGGGGAGCCCAACCAAGATGTCAGACGGAAATCCAAGGCTTGAGCGTCTGGATGGATGTGACGTCATGCTGATGTCAGCCACGTCCTAAAAAAATTAGTTGTGTGTGGACAACAACATTTTAGACGGTGGGGCCCGCGTGGCAGGCCACTCAATTACAGTTTGACGAGGCACGATCTGGACCGTTTGATTTCCAGATCAATGATTCATGTTTCTGGGCTTTAAAAAATTAAAAAAAAAAAAAATGTTACAGTTGGGCCACTTGTCAAAATTTGGACTGTTGGATTTCAATTTTTTGTAATCCAACGGTTCGGATTAAACTAAATTAATAAAAATTTTAAAATTAATTAAAATGCAAAAAAATTCAAAAAAAAAAAAAAATTATGAATATGTAATTTATATTTTTTTTCTACAAATATATAATTTTAAAAATTTAAATTAATACCACCGTTTGGTACTTTAAGTAAATTGTATTTTTTTTCTTCTGTAAATATGTAATTTTAAAATTTTAAGTTAATAACACCATTTGGTACTTTATGTAATTTGTATTTATTTAATTTAGTACTCTATGTAATTTCGTATTTATTTAATTTGGTGCTTTATATAATTTTGTATTTATTTAATTTGGTACTTTATGTAATTTGTATTATTTAATTTTATTTTAAAATAAAATCTTGTCCGAAATTAAAAAGTAAATTTTTTTTTTATTATTTTATAAAATAAAAAATACTAGTATTTTAATACGAATTGCTTGGTCTATTCAATTTAGGGTTGGAGATGCAATAAACAATTACTGCTCATTAAAGGCAGTTACCATTCACTTGAGGGGATTGAATTGCCTATTGCCAAATGGGGCCTTTACACACTGGAAGTGCTCTAAAGGCGAGGTTTCTACCCTGTTCAAGTGGACCTGTGAGTGCCTGACAAAGAAATTTTCTCTTTAGAGAGACTTGTTTTTTAAACTATACCCTTTGGTTTAGGCAATCCAACTATCCATGGAATCGAAACTTGCAAATGATTTGCAAGTAAAGTCTGAAAATGGTAAAAGGAAACATAAGTTGTTTCTTATTACTATGATGGCAAGTAGTATGAGAACTATCATACAATGAGTCTTACATTCTCGAGTTTGAGATTTAAATGTGCATGGGAACATCAATCACAAAAATACATGTTTCTTTAGTCAAATTTTATAACTTGGGACTAAGTTTGTGTCGGGATGCGAGATCCTCACATAACCTTCCCTGAAAGTGAGTGGTGAACTCTTGTTAGTACAAGGTGCCTTAATCAAGCCTTGAGCAGGCACTAAGGCAAGGGAGAATGTAGAAAAATAAAGTAAAGTGAACAAACGGAGAACTATGTCAGTAAATGTTCAAGAAACATTAATATGACAGCTAGTAAATAACATGTGATGACAATAACTTGAAAGCAAATGATGAATACAAGCCCTTGGGCAAGTTTTCAACCTAGTCGGGCAAGTTCCCAAGCCTGTCGGGCAAATTCTTGTTATTGTGGGCAATACAATAATAAATGAATTTTTCCAAAGAAGATCGATACTACGAAAGGGAGTAGTAAAGCTCTAAATACAAAGGAATGTCTACAGTACAAAGTGAATAACTGAAAGTAGACTACAGAGCGTTTAAGATGTCTTTTTGTTGAGTTGAATGTCCTTTTCTCTAATCCTTTTGCTACCTTTTATAGAACCTTTCTTCTTTCTGAATTAAGCTTTTCTAACTCAGTTCATTCCCTTTCATCCAAGTTATTGATGTTATGTTTATCAAAGGATGAGCTCTTACTTGGATAGCTTTGATCCTGTTGAATTTACAGATCTTGCAACATAAAGTCTTTTTCCCATTGAGAAACTTGGTTGAGTAAGCCTTTTATTTGTTTGAATAAGGGTGAACTTGTTGCCCAAGCATGCCACATCAAAAGCACTTTAAAATCTAGGGACATCCACTATTAATCTCTGTTAAAAGTACAAGCATGAGTTAAATGGGACGTTGGGCCTTAGATAGGCCCAATTGTTCAATTATGGTCCAAACAGTTTGGATACGTGCTGGTCAACACCCGAGGGTGACGCAAGCCATTTCATGAATGCATATGCCGATAACATGTGAAGCATGTAATTTTGCACGTAACAACGCAATATAGTAATCAAGTACAAACCTTAATAAAATATAATATTCAACTGCCAACAATGTAAAAGTGATAATGCATGACATGTTCAGAGCAAACTATTAGTTCAAAATAGAAGCGGAAGGAATATTAGAAAGTGCGATTACAAGAAGAATGAGTCCTACACTGAGATGACTCGAAGATACCAATGCGGGAGTGCCATGACGCTATGATTGTACGCCTTGATTCTAAGTCCTGAGGGGGTGTAAAACAAAACATGAGTGGACCACGTTATATATAAGTAATACTTGAAACAGTTATTCTTCAACTTACTAACCCATAGTTTAAAAAACTCATATTGCTTAATAAGTAATAGGTTTTCCGAAAACCCTAGCATGCCATAAAACCTTCATAAAACATATATCATATAATGTGCTTAGTAGTGGTATCACAATCACCCGTAGGCACTAAATCTCTCGACCGAAGCCATATATAAATATCTTCCGCTTGTAGGCACTACATTTTCCGGCCGAAGCCATAAATAAATATCTTCTGACCGAAGCCACTACATCACCCGACCGAAGCCATATATAAATATCTTCTGACTGAAGCCACTACATCACCCGGCCGAAGCCATATATAAATATCATTTGCCCGAAGGCCCTTCATCACCTGCTGAAGGCATATATTAGTATCATTTCCATATGTAAGCACTTAAAATCATAAACATAATCTTTCCAAACTATATATATCTCATCGGAGCTCAATAGCTCAAACATCATATCATAAATCATATTCATAAATATCTCAGTAAACATAAATTCGATAAAGCATGATAATTCATAAAAGTGTAAATTTGATTTACTCATAAACGTTTCATAAAACGAAGTCATAAAATCATTCTTTTCATGTATGCATTTCTAATGATAAATCGTGCATTTTAGAAGGGGTAAACTCACAGAAACTTCGTCGTCGAAGAGCCGCTTAAACTAGAGTGACGGGGTTTCCACTAACAAACACACCTAAGCACATAAAAAGGACCAATTAATAAAACTCTACTAAAACGATTGAATTTGGGAAAACGGATCACGGATTTGGAATCAGGATGTCGAAAATAGTCTATGAGGGGTCCCGATCGAAACCCAAAAAGTCAACCAAAAGTCAATGTTGACAGGTTAACGATCAAGATTGATCAAAAGTCAACGGGTCAGGTCAACGGTCAACATGTCGGATTACGGTTAACGGGTCGGGTTAACCCGACTATAGTTTTTGGCCGAAAGTTTGGGCAATTTTCAAAGCTTCGTAACTTATTCGTTCTTTAACCAAATTTAACTCATAATATATCAAAACAAAGCTAGAAAGTGTAGAATAAGTTTGTACCTAATTGGAAGCCCAATGGTTGCCGGAGATGACCAAAAAATGGCCTGATAGGTGATTTGTCAGTAGGAAAACTGGGGAACTCGCCGGATTTCTGGGTAAACTTTAAACGTTCATAACTTTGTCAATACTCAACAAAATTGAGTGATCCAAAAACAAAAATCATACCTTGGAACGAGACGAACATAATGGTACCTTTCTCGACGGCTAACTAGTTATGGTTTGGTCGGAAAATAGCCTGAAATGTCGCAGACAGACTTAGGTTTCGATCCCGATGATCCGAAAGGAAGTTCGAGGTGAGTTTTGGTGTTCTAGGCCCATGAGGACGAGATGAAGCTCATGGTGCTCTTGGTTTGGGCGGCGGTGGGAGTGTTGTTGTTGTCGTTGGTTGTAGTGCCCTCGGGGAGGGCCAATTTTTTAGAGAGAATGAGAGGGCCGAGAGGTGAGGGAAGGAGTTTGAGAGAGTGTGTGTGTGTGTTAGATATTTTCAGGAAAGGGGAGGGGGACTCACGCGTATAAGGGGAAACATGTGGGCCCTAGTAGCTCACAAAACAAGGTCATTAAAAATGAAACACGAAAATATTTGAAAAACGTTCAACGTTTCGTAATGTAAAATCTTCGTTATAAATCCAAATTTGAATCCATTCGTGCCCACGCGTTCGTGGCGATGAGTACAATAAAAATAAACTAAGAAGATTAGTAATACGCTTTTTGACGAGACGGTTAACAAAAGTCAACATTCATACCTCAAGGGCAATTTGATAATTTCATATGTTTGATACAATAAAATATGAAAAATTTAGGATGGGGGTATTACAATCATCTGTTGGATTCAACATGCAAATGTGCAATTAGGATCTTCATTTTTTTAGGTGAAATAGTATCAATTTTATTTAAAGAAATTAAGGGCATATACAATCTTCACCTACAGTCCACATTTTGAGGATCTGTGATGTCCTTTTTCATTTAAACCCTTAGTTTAATCTAACTGTGGATTAACCTTATATTATTCCTATGACACCCTAACAAACCTCTGGGGACATGAATCGGCCACTTCCTCTAAGTTCTTTCAGTTCTATCACATGCATTCCTATTTTGAATCTCAATCAAACATACCACTAGCACCACTGCGGCCATTGCTGCCAAATCTTCATCCCTCACACAACGCATAACATATTTATATACCCAATGATCTTATTCAACAACTTTCGACTGTGATCCACCAAAAAACCCACCTCTCAAACCCATTACCCTTCATCAATTTCTTTACGACGCCCCAATCAATAATCTCGTCTGCCTTTGAAGGCACATCTCGGTTTATTCCTTCCCAATCGCTCCCATAAGACATAAATCCGCTGCTGAGCCAATTTTAATCAAACTCATCAGCCATTCACTTGCATTGAATGGTCTACAAAAGCATCTAGTTCTTGTGGACCAGACACATGGGTTGCTCCACGAGGTTAGGCTTGAGCACGTCGATGGTGTTCATATTGGCAGATGTGGTTTGTGTCTTATTCTTGGGCATGGTAGCAACAGTTGCAGAGAGTTGAGAACTTAACGAAGGGAGGCTCATGCGTTTTTGGCTTATTGTTCAAATTTGGATTCCTGTTTTTCGACAGCAAGGGCCCAAATGATGGGCTTGGCCAAAGGAGATGCTGTCATTGCCATGGAGAGGGAGGGAGGGAGAAAGGATGGAAGGGAGACATATCGAAGTGTTTCGTGCCTAAACCCTTTTTTTCTTTTTAATCGAGATCATTATTTTGTTAGGATGTAAAAAAAGACAATATAAGATTATCGATTAATCCACCATTAGCTTAATCTAAGGGTTTAAATGAAAGATTACATCACATAGTATTCATAATTTAAAGAGAGCGTCATGGATTAAATGTAGGCTCCTCAAGCCAACAAGAACTAATATTAGAAAATAAGACCAACTTGACCCACCTCAAATTTTGTGGTGTATTTAGAGATGGTCTTACTTTCTAACCTAATGATTTCGTTTTTGATAAGCACCCATGTTACTGTATGATTATTTTTGGTAAGTCACATTGATCTATCATCATTAAAGGCATCTTAATTTAATCTTCTTTCGCCATGATTCCTTTCCTTCCTTTTCAGTTTCAACTTCCAACTCAAATAAAGCTTGTACTACACATGATCGCTCTTTCTTCCCTTTTTACTCAACCGCAATCCACCGTCCACCCAAAACCGAACAATTCAACGGCCATCATCGAACAGTTACATAATCCAAACCACCTCACCCAATCAAACCCCCCCACGTGTCCCCCCATCCCAAAAAGCTCCCATTCTTCCATCCCAAAAAGCTCCCCAGCATTTCCTTTATTCGCGTGCCTCCCCACAGCCAGAGAAGACCAAAAGTCAGGGGCAAAATCGTAATTTTAACTTGCAACCCCTACAGAGAAAGCTGGAGTTGGAGAAGGAAAGCAAGCAAGCGTGTCTTCTCTCCGTTTTGGAAGAGAAGCGTCACACGCAGGTCGTGGGCTGCTTGAAAATATTGTTCCACAATTTGTACTGTCACATCGAAAGCTCCTCCAACCTCCAGTACGGTGCCGTTTCGTTCCCGTACGGTTCCGTTGTGTTCGCTTTATTCGTCAATTTTTTCTTTTCCTTTCCCTTGTCGGCTGTCGCTTTATTCGTCTGAGTGAGTAAACTTTTGGTCAAGTTTCTTACTCTCTGGAATTTTAAGCTACGTCTTCTTCCTAATGCCTTCTCCTCCTCCTACTCACCCCTCCTCCGCAGAAGGAGCTCCAAATTCCAAGCATTGACTTTTTCTTGTCCCAAAAAGGTAATTAAATTGGATTCGGAGGGGCATTTTCTGAGACTGAAATTTTGTCACACTTGTTCTGGGTTTTTTTTTTAATTTTTTATAATTTTAATTAGTTTTTTTTTTTATGTAAATAACCGTTGGAATTGGCTTTAGTGCCACCGTCACTGTTGCATTGAATTCTTAGTTTTTAATTTTTAATATTATTAAGTTTTTGTATTTCTTTGGTGTTGCAGAGCACAAATCAGAGGAGCAGAAGCTTCACAGTGCAGGCTGAAGCGACAAGTCGTCGGGAAAGCTGTAACGGTTTTCTGAAGACGACAAAGCTTTGCAAGGTAAGATCTCATGGTTAATCTCTGGTTGTTAAAGCTTGAAGCTTTTGGGGACCCTTTGTCTCCGAAATGTTGCACGTTTCGGTGGTCCGTTGATGAAATTTATTAGTGGGGATTCGGTTGGTTGCTGTTGAAGCATAGTCGTTGGGAGATGTATGACAGATAATACAGATGACATTGTGTTTCTTTCTTACAATGTGGTGGAAATGAAGCTTAAAATCGAAGAATGAGCGTGACAAAGGAAATTAAAAAACCCTTCATCTTAATAAGCTTTAAAGTATTATTAACTTTCTTTGTGGCTGTTGTCTTCCGGGGGTGGTTGGATTTGGCCACGAATGGCTTGTGGTTGCAGATTTAAGACGTGATTGGCATTTGGGGGGTGTTTTTTTTTTTTTTTTTAAATTCTCTGTTGTTTATCGGTTAAAATTCTTAAACCCATGTTTGAGCTTGTTGTTGCGGATGTGACCCGTAGTTAGTTAGCATTCTTTATGCTTCTTTTGCCTTTTCTGAGGTGGTTGGGTTCATGCCCATGATTTAGCTTCTTTTTGCAGATAATTTGGTAATGACGGGCCTAATTTATGGCAAGTGCAACAACCCTGTGTTTGACATTTAAAACATCTTTGGGAAATGAGAGTGGCTTGGAGTACTTTAACACCGAGCTTGTTTTTTCCGCTTTCAGAAATTCGATGGGATTTTTCGGTTTGTTAAGCTTTGATTAATTGGTGGTTGGGTTGACAAGAGTATCGGGTGGAAAAGTGAGATAATGGGGGCAATTGGTGGGGAAGAGGCAGTGAAGTGGGAGAAGATGCAAGGAGCAAGTGCTCGCGAAGAGAAGATTCTGGTTTTGGTGAGGTTGAGGCCTCTGAGTGAGAAGGAGGTTGCAGCAAATGAAGTAGCAGATTGGGAATGCATCAATGACACAACCATCTTATACCGAAACACGCTGCGGGAAGGGTCTACATTTCCAACTGCCTATACATTTGGTAAGAATATATTCATCTGTATAGAGTGGGACATCTGTATACAGCGTACTCACTGTAATTCCTTTTAGGTGTTTGAATATGAGATTATAATGGAACATCTGCTTACCATTAATATCCAGTACTGGCCTTTGCTTGAATTTCTTGGAATGCATAGTTTTGTCATAGTTCATTGATTTATGGGATACATCTTATCTATTTTATCTATTTATCTTTGTTCATATTTTTATTGTAGACAAAGTATTTCGGGGTGATTGCTCTACAAGGCAGGTTTATGATGAAGGAGCCCAACAAATTGCTCTTTCAGTTGTCAATGGTATCAACTGTAAGTATATAGATCTGTGTGCTGACATTCTTCTGATACCTTACTTTATGTAATTAGTGAGAAGTTTACACCAAAAATTTCTTTCTCAGCAAGTATTTTCGCATATGGTCAAACAAGCAGTGGGAAAACGTACACCATGAATGGTATAACAGAGTTTACAGTAGCAGAAATATTTGACTATATACATGCGGTAAGAACAATTACTAACAAGTTCATTTCTTCATTTCAATTTTAATACTTGACTACTGTTTATTTGCAGACGTTAATAATATAAAGATAGTTTCTATTGCAAACATCACTAACATAAAGTTTGCTATTTCTTTCAGCATGAGGAACGAGCTTTTGTTGTTAAGTTTTCAGCAATTGAGATATACAATGAAGCTGTTAGGGACCTCCTAAGCACAGATAATACTCCACTTAGGCTGCTAGATGATCCTGAGGTGGATGCCTTTTAATTACTTATATTTTCTTGAGATGGTTATTTTCATGTGTATATGAGTTTTGCTTTAACACTTCTATATTATCTTCAGCGGGGAACCATAATAGAGAAAATCACAGAGGAAACTCTGAGGGACTGGAGCCATTTAAAGGAGCTCCTTTCTACTTGCGAAGGTAAAGCATTTAAGAAAGTACTGCATTTACCATAAAGTGTTACATCTTAATGATTTGTGTGTATTACAGCTCAAAGACAGATAGGGGAGACCGCATTAAACGACAAAAGCTCTAGATCACATCAAATTATTAGATTGGTATGCCCCTCCCTTTGGGTTTTCTTTGATAAGTTTGTATTCATTTCAGATGGAGTGCTTTCGACTTCTCTGCTTAACCCAGCTTTAACTTGTAGGCAATTGAAAGTTCTGCTCGTGAGTTCCTAGGCAAAGGCAATTCAACCACCCTTGCAGCTAGCGTGGTATATTTTAATTACTTCTAGATTGGATATTTGGTAGAATATATAAAACTTTATCTGTTAATTTAATTTAATTTTTTCCATTTGCAATATTAAGTAGATATTAACTTCAGGTCATGGGTTTGTTGCAGAACTTTGTGGACTTGGCAGGAAGCGAGCGTGCAGCCCAGGCATTATCAGCTGGGATGAGATTAAAAGAAGGCTGCCACATTAATCGCAGTTTACTAACTCTTAGCACTGTTATTCGCAAGCTAAGGTTTGTATAATCCATCCTTCTTTTATGTCATATACTTTACCAAGTTCATTTGACATGCAAAGGTGTAGTATATTATTATTTATTCTTGACAATTTCTTTTTAATATGTTTTTCTACGCCCTTGTGTACTAACCTGTTTTGAATCTTTGATTTCAAATCCGATGTTTTCAATATAATTTTTTAAAATCACTTTATATCAGCAGAAGTGAAATTTGATTTCTTGGATGGGAACTGCAGTGAGGCGCAAAAATGGCTTAACCTCTTTGAACTACAATTACATGCCTTATCTTTATCTCTGTTGTAAATTGTAATGTAGCAAAATTTTCTTATTAATATAGGAAATACAATTTTAAGGTGAGTTTTTATAAAAGAATAAATTGAAGAGATAATGACACTATTCGTTTAGATTTACTATTGTATCCCCAGTGGCCTTGAGTATACATCCCTATTCCTTAAGATATTTTATCTGGTGATGTGATTTGTAAATCTAGTTATATTGTTCCATGCAGTAAAGGAAGGAATGGCCACGTCAATTACAGAGATTCAAAGCTAACACGCATACTGCAGCCTGCCTTGGGTGGTAATGCTAGAACAGCCATCATTTGCACTTTGAGCCCTGCACGAAGCCATGTTGAGCAGACAAGAAACACTCTTTTGTTTGCATGTTGTGCAAAAGAAGTGACTACAAAAGCACAGGTCAATGTAGTCATGTCAGATAAGGCCCTGGTTAAACATTTACAGAAAGAGCTGGCTAGATTGGAGAGTGAGTTGAGGACACCTGGACCTCCTTCGTCAACTTGTGATTACCCAGCGTTGCTTAGAAAGAAAGATCTTCAGATTGAAAAGGCAAGGGTTCTCTTTCTTAGAAAGTTTACAATTAGGGAAGAATACCTATCAACTGGAATTAAATATAAGCACACAATTATGTTGACATTTCTGAAGACCCGTAACAGATGGCAATTGAAAGAATTTCTTTTCAGAAGAGAAGATGGGTCTGGAAGACAGCAGTTTAGATGTATTGAATTTGCTTCTAAGTTTCACAAATACATGTTTCTCCAAGTTTCTTCCCAACATAAAAAATACTGCACCTCCATATTCTGAAAAAAAAAAAAAATTCTGATCACAGCATGGCTATATCAAATGGCCGGTCCAAAGGAAATCTCCATGTACCTAGCATCTACACGATGTCATTATTAATTGTGTGCTTCTTATAAGATCATAAAATGGGTTGCCTTGACTCATATACTCAGCTTAGGTGTAAGTTTGCTGTAGGTTTTGAATTCATCCATGCCCATATTTGGAATCTGCAACCATGCTTTCATTTAAGCAAGTTTCTAACTGAATGCATTTAAACCAAGACATGACATGTGACCTTTTTCAGATGGACAAGGAAATTAGAGAGCTGAAAAAGCAACGTGATCTTGCTGAATCACGAGTGGAGGATTTACTGCGGATGGTTCGAAAGGATAACGATTCCAGACAAGTACATATTCTTGCTTATGGACTATGGAGATTAATTACATGTTATATATACCATTATTTTTGTAACTCTCACATGTTTCTTCTCTTTCAGCCTTCAGATGACCTTAATCCTAAATGGAATGCTGGGGATGTGTCAGATGATGAAGGCTCAGTATCATCAAGTATGGCTGATCCTCATTATATGAATGGCGTCAGAAAGTTCAGCAATCCTCATTTTGATGACAGAGACGGTGAGAGCAGTGCCGAGGAGGTATATGGACAGATTAATGAGAAGCTTAGATCTGATTCGTGCCAGAGTCTAGAGTATCCCGCAGGTGGGACTGCAGAAGGTACTGATGACAACTGCAAAGAAGTCCGCTGTATTGAGATGGAAGAGTCAAGCACGGACAAGAATTCTGGATCCTTTGCTTTATCTACTGTTGAAAGTGAAGTAACATCTGGGGATACAAGTGTAGCAGGTCAAGAAATGATATCAACCCCAGTGAATGCAGATAGAGAAGGGAGTCAGATGCAAAGTGGTTTTACATATGGCACATTGGAGCAGAGACTACATAATGTACAGATGACCATTGATTCTCTTGGTAATCCTTACCCTGAAAAACAATCTAGAAGTTTAAAGTTAACTAGGAGCTGGAGTTGTAGAGAAAATCTCATGGCTGGCTCATCTTCTCCGGATAAATCAGAGAGAACCCCACCTAATTGGTTTGAGAAAAGCTTTCCTGGGAGACCAGAAGGTTTTAGTGGGAGGAAGGTTCCCCTATTACATTTTGATTCCAACGCAAGGTTGTCAAGAAATGATTCTCAATCTTCCCTTGGGAGTGCCGTGGATGAGTTAGGAGGACAGACTGCAGATGAGGATATTACCAGTGTTCATACTTTTGTCACGGGACTAAAGAAAATGGCCAAAAATCTTGAGAATGACAGACAACTTGTCAACAGTCAGGTGAGAATGTGCTTAATTTTGAGTTTCTCCGCTAAAAAACCCTGTCATTTTTTGTGTGTCTGTCTTTGCTTGTTATAGTAATTAGATCATATCCTTGAAGGTGATAAATTCATGAGAATGTGAAATATTATGCATTAGTCTTACTCTTCAGATTCACACTTTTAAGTTTATAATTTTTATATCAACAAGTTGGGGTGAGAATGCAACATTTGCATTTTTACATCCACGCAAGCCACATTACCTATTGAAACGTTTAACCGTCTTTAATTTTGTCAATTCTCTCCAACTTATATACGAATAGTCTTACTATAATTTGCATTTATTTATTGGAAGGCATTTGGGCAAGTCAGCTTCTCACAAATCTTTGGCTTTGTTTTACATGGATCTGTATGTGCATGCTAGGACCAAGAGACGGGGGAAAAGTTTGAAAAGAAAGTGAAAGATGTAGGAGTAGATCCAATGCTGGAATTATCAGAAAATCCTGATTGGCCACTGGAATTTGAGAGACAGCAGAGGGCCATATTTGAACTTTGGCAAACTTGCCATATATCAGTGGTCCATCGAACCTATTTTTTCTTGCTCTTCAAAGGTGATCCAACAGATTCCATTTACATGGAGGTAGAACTTAGGAGACTATCCTTCCTCGAGGAAACTTTTTCCCGTGGAGATCAAGCTGTCGAAAATGGTCAGGCGCTCACACTCGCTTCAAGGTTCACTCTCTCTTGTGTCTGTTTTTACTTTCTTTTTACTCGATGTCCTTATTTTTTGAATAATGTCTTGTTTCTGTGCTAACTTCTACTTCATGCACAAGTTGACTAAAGTACTGTTCTGATTTATGGATGCAACATGTGTATTTGGACACAGCATGAAAGCTATTGGTCGTGAGAGAGTAATGCTAAGCAAGCTGATGCAGAAAAGGTTTTCGTCCGAAGAGAGAAAGAGACTCTTCCAGAAGTGGGGTATTGCACTGGATTCAAAGCGCAGGAGGCTGCAGCTGGCCAACTGCTTGTGGAGTAACACAAATAATATGAACCACATTACAGAGAGCGCCGCCATTGTTGCAAAGCTGGTGATGTTCGTAGAGCAGGGGCAGGCCCTCAAGGGAATGTTTGGGCTTAGTTTCACACCCCCGAAAGCACGGCGTAGATCCTTTGGATGGAAAAATAGCATGGCATCCCTTATATAAACATGCTGCTCATATATATTATACCACTATAGATAACCAGTTTCTCAAATTAGATAGGCCACAGAGCGTTGTTTTCGTCACCAAAACTTGAAACAGATTGCCTACGATTATCTATAGGAATTGTATAAATCTTAGTCGGCATGCTCAGCGAAAGCTATGTTGTGTTTTGGTAATATGGTTTCCTGGATTTGTTGCATCTTTAATGAAATGTGGTTTTTTGAATCTTTGTGACTGTTATTGGTCTTGTCCCTCAAGCCAGTGCACAAGGCCCCAGGGTGTAATGTTTATGCACAAAATGATAACATCTCATTTCCCTTAGCCTTTGGATTAAAAGAGAAACCCTAATCGAAATGGATACGTTTGTCTCATATGCACCGTGGGGTTTTCAAAAGCATGAATTATGCGTAATGTATGGTCATGGTAATTATACTTTACGAATATTAGAATCACCAAGGGATTGAGGAAGGAGGCGAAGAACTAGAACGAGGGCGGAGGAGGGAGGAGGGAGGAGGGAGGAGGGCTTTCAGTCATGGTTCACTTGTGTTATAGAAAAGCCACTTTGCTTGTCTTTTCTTTGATTGGAAGTGTGGACAAGTCCAAACCCAGATTCTCGTCGAATCTAAAAAAACTGAGCCTAAGAATCAAATAATTCGGGCTGTTGAAATTTGATCCAACGGCTACAAACAGGAGGCCCCTAAAAGTTATAATAATTGTAGCCATTTAATCAAATTTCAATGGTGTGAATCATTTGATCCTTAGGCTCAGTATTTGTAGATCCGGAGAAGATCTGGGTTGGACAAGTCCATGCCAGAAGTATGGCCTCACCCAATAGAAGCCCGACACGTAACAAAATCAATTTAAAAAAATTCGGTTCAATTTGGTTTGGTTGATACGATTCAAATTATGATAGTGCTATTTATATACTTATTTTTAACTCTCACACATTTCTTTTAATTTTCGACCATCGAATCGTATGAGTTGAAGAAAATCAATTGATAAAAATTAATAAGAATATATAAAAGATAAAAAGGTGTGTGAATAGTAATATCCTTCAAAATATTCAAAACTGGTCCCGAATCGTATAATTAGAGAATATGTTTGGTTTCATATCGAATCCGGGTTTTCGGTTCCTGGGACAATATGCCCAGCCCAATTACGTTAAGATCGTTCGGCCCAGCAAGGAAACGACTTCGTTTTGCCAGCCATTTCGTCGTCAAATTTCATCTGACGAAAGGCCTGAAACAACGAAAGAGTACAGGGGGAGAGAGAGAGAGAGAGAGAGAGAGAGAGAGAGATGAGCGGAGTGTCAACAGCAGCGTACGTAGCTCGTCGAGCAGCTCAGAAGGAGAAGGTTCGGATCCTCTACAGGCGAGCCCTCAGAGACACTCTCAACTGGGCCGTTCACCGCCACCTCTTCTACCCAGATGTAATTGCTCTCTCCGCCCCTCTTTCCAATCTTCATTATTCATTCACAACCATCCATCAACCATTACATTGCATTCGATTTCGATCGCTGTCTGATTATTTTTTGTTTTTCAGGCTGATGCCCTCCGCGAGAGGTTCGAAACCAACAAGCATGTGGTTGGTCTTTTCCCTTTTATTTTATTTCCCCAATTTTTGTTGTTATTGTTATTTTTTTTTTGTTTCCATTTCGATTCGATTACTTTTGAATTTTTTTTCATTCAGTTTAAATTTTTGATTATTTAGCTTGGCTGCATTTTCTGTTATTGGATAAATGTACCCTTTTGATTATTTTGCTAATGAATTAAGGTACCCTTTTGATCGATTGTTTGATTGGTATGGATTTACAGGAAGATCCTGACACCATTGATAGACTCATAGCGAATGTCGAAGCCACTTACAATAAGTGGCGCCATCCCGATCCTTACATTGGTACAATCCCTTTCGTAAAATGCCTAGTTTACTTGCATAAATTCATTGCTTTTGCCCCCAATTAGAAAAACAAGGGAACAGCTTTCATAAATTTCCAGGCATATGTCTTTAGGTTCTTTGTTTCTTGTTTGATATTCTGGACCTCACTTTTCCCGTAAGCTCCGACGTCTTTTAAGCTTTCATATGGGTAGTAGTTTAGTGAGAGAGGATTTTGGAACTGGCTTGATATGATACCATTTTAGATTTGATGGCATTTCAACCTCACCTCAATTTCTTGTAGCGTGTTTAAGCTACCTTATGCTCGAGAAATTGTTTTGGATGAGCAACAAAATCATCATTGCTTAGAAAGTTATATGTGTATCTCTGTGGTAGTCTATGTCTGTCTCTGATTAGCTTGGTGCTCATATTATTTATTTATCTTTTTGGTATCAATATTATGGCACCCTATTAACCTATCCCTACGACCATATCTTTGTTCTCATTTGTACATAGATAAAAACTTGAATTAAGAGTTTTCTTTTGTAACTTCTAATAGGTTTGGTCTATCTTTATTATACTTAATCAATCCCTGTGTTTTCCATATTATGTTTTTACTAATGGTTTTATATGGTCTCATCTTCTCCCCTCTCCATCTTGCCTGTGCAGTTCCTTGGGCCCCCGGTGGTTCTAAGTTTCACCGAAATCCTACTCCACCTGCCGGGGTAATTTTATCATAACTCATTCTTCAGTTTTTCATTGTGCTTCTGTGTATGGCTTGTTCACATCTATTTTTAGGACATCTACATTTTTCAATCATTTTCATGCTTTTGATTCCTTTTGCGTTGTCTTTTATGTTTACTTTGTCTCTAGTTACTAGTCATGCATTTGTTATCTAACCAGAGGGCACAAGTGGAATTGGACAAGTATTCTCATAGTTGGTTGCTGTTCTTTTTGGAAGAAAAGTAATATGTTACAGTTGTATAATTGCTGACATAATTATCATTTCTAGATGAGTACTCAAAACTAAGAGTTTCTTTTTATCTTGCTTAACCTTTTAGTTTTATTTTTTACGTTCTACCATCATCTTTTATTTAATTCATGAAGATAGAGTACTGTGATTGCCCAGTAATCAAAATGGATCCTTGAGAGTTTTCTTAGTTACCTACTAATTGGTTTTAACTGACGTTCTACCATCATCCTTTATTTCATTCTGGAAAATAGAATACTGTTATCGGTCAAGTTTAAAAGGATGCTTTAGAGCTCTAATTTGTTTTCTTACTTACGATTTATTTTTGTTTAACATTACTGTTGCCAGTTTCCAAAAAAAGGGTGTCTTCCTATTGCAAGTAGAAAGTTCTTTACTTTTTCCAAATATTTCTTGGCTTTGCAGTGTTCCCGTTTATAGTGCTATTCCCTCCTGGAACAATGCGGTCACCTTTAACTGGTTTAATCCTGGGGGTATTTGTTGTTTAATGCAGATTGAGATAGTATACGACTATGGAAAAGAGGATAACGACTAAAAATTCAAATGTTTTTCTTCGCAATAAATAAAGGTGAGCAATTTTATTATATACTTGATATATGTTTCTTTAATACTTTTCAGTTTGGATGCTGAGTTGATTGGCTTTCTTGAGTTTTCACCCCTTCTTCTGAGACTGAGAATCACACTTTGCCTTCTTTCTAATTTTTACATGACGAGTTCCACAGTTTGTCAACTCACCATTTCTTAACACATTAGTGACATCTTCACTAGACTGACATTTTCTTCTTTCCTACTTCCAATAAATAAATAGCTAAAGTTACTTGTCTAGTAAGAGCATAACTTGTAGCCTTACTGTAATTTCAACTTTTAAACAGGAAATCACAAATCTAGTGCTACCATAACGGTCTTGTTCTTCTACCATCCACAAATTCAAAATCTTTTTTTTCCTCCTCTTTTGGTTCAATATGAATGAGTCTTCGGATCGATTTCATACACCCAAATTGGTGACATTGTTGATTGCAAGGGCATTATAGTCATAACGAAAATTTTGTCTGTTTTTTTATTTATTTTTTGGTTACTAATTTCGTATCAGCTCCTTGCTTAATCTTGAAAAATTGAAGGAAACAAATTGGTAAACAGAAAGTGAAGAGAGAGTGAATGACTGGAGGGAAAATGTTATGAACCCAAATAGAGTTAAAGCAATAGAAACAAAGAGAAGGAATAACCGGAGGGAAAATGGTGGAAGGTAGAAGGCCCTAAGATGTAATTTTCATAGAATTTGCAGAAATCCAAAAATTGCAAAAGAGAGAGAATCAAGATTTTCAATAATTCCACTAATTTGCGTGTGTGCATGAAAGCCCTTAGGTACAAGTCCGTGGCAGAAGTTTTCCCTTTGACATTTTGATGGTGCTAGCTTCGAGAATTAGAAAACTGGTAGAGAAAGGAAACTGAGGGAGATGGAGACAAAACCAAAGGACTAGAGGAGGAAGGAGGGAGAGAGACTAGGAAGGAAGTAATGTGTTTCCCAGTTTAACACACATCAAGCATTCCCCCGTCATGCAATGCTTTTCTTCTTCTTTCTAATAAATAAATAAATAATAAGTTTTTTTATGTTGATGATGTCTGTTATTTTTAACGATGCAGATCAAGATGGAGAGTGACTATGATGATGAAGATAATTATCGAGGCCAGCATCATTGACGCGTTGCTTAAGTAAATGATGAATTTAAGCTTTGAATAGTTTTAAATGCTTAGTTTCTCCTTTCAAGGTGTGTTTGGTGTTTTAGTACAATGCGGCTTATGCTGCAGGATCAGGATTGGATTAAGCGTGACGCTTGATATGAACAACTTTCTCTTGTTCATGTAATTTGCATTTCCTTGGCTGAGTTATTGCTGGCGGGCAAATATGCGACACTAGACCTGCAGTTGGAGTAATGTAGTGTGGGTGCATGAGTGCATCTTTGCGTTCGCGCGCACACACGCACATTTTTTTTGATAGGTTGGGTTCTAGCCATGCATTACCAGTAGTGAGTTGGGGGTTTTTGGTCCGTATGAATTTGAGGCAGTGGTTTGTCGTTTGGAAATCGTCTCTTTGTTAGAAAATTCTTGTTGCTAAACTAGTTTCATGGAAACTGAGACGAAACGGGACGTGTTTCCTCTTTTAGTTTTTTGATAGGAAGATATGGAATAATTCTCATCGCGCACACACACTTAGAGATACGACTAAGGGCCTCATTGGGTATGTGTTTCTTCTATCTAACGAGTCCAGTCTCGTCATTGTCAAGTTCATCGACGGACACTAACTAGTTTTCCGGTCTACGTCCACCCACCAAAAAACGCCCACGAGATTAAGGAGACTCGAGTTCCACTATGACTAACAAGTAGCATTACAATGTCCACTTGTGAATTGAATTGAAGAATTTGAAGGGTGATTAGGACATGACATGATAATTAAATTTAAATTACCTTTCAAGCCATGATGACCTGCAAACGAATGTGGACCTTTGGAATTGGAAACGAACCAAAAACAGGTAAAACACTACCTCAAAACTTGAAGATGTGACGTGTCCATTTCAAAGTGCTCTCACTGTGGAAAACGCAATTAAATTCCAAAAGTCTCTGTCATTTTCCTTCTTTTGAATATTCATGACTGATGTAAGCTGACGACGGCAATAAACCGTGGATTATTCTCGTAAATAAAGTACTTTTTTTTTTCAAGTTACCAAGTTTCGGGTTTAAGGTATCGTTTGGTATGAAGACGAGATGAGACGGAACGGAATGGGACGGGACGGGACAAGACGGAGCGGAACGGAGCGGGAGCAAAGATGCCCTCGGATGGAAACAAGGAGGAAGAAGAAGGAGACGGAGAGGTTATAATTTTGTGTTCCACGGATGTGGAACGAGTCGTTCCAAGGGGGTGAGGTGGAACGAAAATTCACTCAAAACTCGTCCTGTGGAACAGCTCGTTCCACCCGTTTTAGGCGCACCAAACGTGGGACGGAACGCCTTGTCCCACTCTGTTTTGTCCCGTCCCACGTACCAAACGGTACCTAAATTCTCCCATATTACTGTAGTTTAAATAATTAGTGTAAATTATTCCATCATTTTTCAAAAAATAAAGGTGGTGCTATCCGCATTCTTCTTTCAAGTTTCGATCATCAAATTAAATGAATTGAAGATGATTAGATAGAAATTAGCAGGATGTGTGAAAGATAAAAATAGGCGCATAAAGCACCATTTAAAAATAAATGATAATGGTCAACAAAACAAAACCAAGTGGCAAGAGGGCATTTTACTCATAAATTGGGTGTTAGGTAATAAAGCACGGCTAATTACCACAATCTCTGTCATGTTTATTTAATTTTGAATTAAGTGATGACCCAACAAACTTTGAACATAAATTTTCCCCCATTTATCTGGCGTGATCCATTAAACCATAACCCTCTGTAGTTTCTCAGTGCCAGAACCATTTCTGTTGTTTCTTCTCTGTTTTTCTTCTTCTCTCCTCGAACTCCGGTGGGCCGAAGATGGAGGAAGAAGGCACAAGAGCCTTGGGGTTGAAGGTAAGTAGAGATGCCAAAACCCTATATGCAACATTGTTTCCTGTGTTGACGTCTCTGCTCATGGTAGTTCTGTTCCTGTGGACCATTACGTCGGAATCTGGGCCTGCAGACAGGCCGTGGATGAAAAGGGAGTCGAACAACCGGGCATTCTGCGTCGGACTTCTGACGATAGTTCTCGGTTTCCTGTTTTTGGTTGCTGGTCTTCCTTTACTGGTAGACTTGGTCATAAAATTCTCAGAACAATTGCAGAGGAAGCAGGAGGAGACCAGGAAACCTCAAAATCAAGGTAATGTAACCAACGCCGAAAATAGGAATTTAAAACAAAGAAACAGGAGTTAACTTCAGGGGTGCGAGAAACTTAGTTTCATACACCCGTTCTATCTCTATCATCACGTCGCATAATCTGATACAGGTTAGAGGAGGGGCGGGGGTGTATGAAACCGGGGTAGTTAAGTCTTTCTCCAGGTAGATACATAAACATATGATATAATCCAAACACACATGAAAAGCTAAAGAGTTCATTAGTACATTCAATGGCTTCTAAACTTATGAAATCTATTACATTTTACCTTCGACAATTATCATCTCACTCAATTTCTGATGATGCAGCAGGGAAGCTGAAGACGATATGTATCGTCAGCCGCATAGTCGTGAGTATCATCGCAATGGTCATGCTAGCATGGGCAATTAACACGGGATTTAGGCTTGCAACTGAACCTAAAAGAGAAGACAAATATTTTCCTCTAGCATCCCCAGTTGGTGTAGTGACTATTATGTTTGGCTTCACTTACTCTATCATCGGACTCTGCGTAATTGCAGAGCTAGCGCTCGAGTTGACAAATCAGTTCCAAACGACAGAGGAAAATGAAATTGTTAATCATCAAGTACGCATAATAAAGGTCAAATGTTTAGTTTGACACTGCTATAATACACCATACAATGTGTAAATACTAAAGACAATGCTCTTTTCGATTAGAAAGTGGATTAAGCTTATTTTGCACTAATTATATTTTCTGATTTAGGCTGCGTGTATAGCTCCAGGGCATCAGCCACAAAAATGGAATGGTTTTTGGTATCAGATGCTCTATCAATCATGCCCTATCATTTAATTCCCTACCAACTTATGAACCATCCGACAATCTGCAATCGGTAATAGGAAAATCTAAGCTGCCTATAAGGTTTGCCCTCCATGCCTAGCAAGAGTCAAAATGATTTGGCAGATAAGCAAGAATTCACTAGCTTTCAATCAAAATTAGCATTATACATCAATTAACAACATTTATCTAGCTAATTGACTCGACGATCAGGAACAATACTGAGGCAACTAAGTTCTACCAAAACCATTATTATCCATGTAGAATCATACCGATGTTTGAAATAATACCATAGGAAAGCATCTAGTGTCACAAATTGAACAGCAATTCGTTTTCAACCCACTCACAAACTGAATATCATAACTCATGACGCCTATTCCTATGCATAAAGCATTTTCAAAATAGTTGGTGTCCATCTTATCAAAGCACAGACCATCCTTATATGCTACACTCACATTTCACCAACCAGTCCAAACTCTAATTTACGTACCTAGTTCACAATTGCCGCCTAGTATTGCCGTCATCTCTTTTTGTCAGTTCCGCTCCAACAAAATTGCTTCAATATATTTCTGAAAATCTTCTAAGTTACTCAAGCAATTAAGTGATACATGGACTTAGAAGATGATATACTGAAAATACATGCAAACAGAACCCGAAGCTAGAACCCCTAAACCCGAATCCGATGCTAAATGCTCCTGAGAAATGGAAGTACTTCACTGTATGCAGATCAAATCCCTACTACACCAGCAATCACTATTTTCATCCTTAACCCCAATAAGAATGAATAGCACAGTTAAACACCAAAAGTCCCGACATTTCCATTCTCAGTAGCTCGAGCGGCATCCTAATCCGATCAAAGTTTCAAATCTGCCCATTGTAAGTAGCTCTCAATCAAAGTTTCAAATCTTATCATGCATTTTGTGGTTTTAGACGACAAAATTACAACACCAAGAGACCCATCAAACAAACAATTAACAATTGAAACATATATATCCGAAATATGAATTGACATTAAAAGAAAATTGTACACTACACTTAAAACCCTAAAAAATTAGGGAGTTCGACATTAAATATATGGAGCTAAAATCCTAAGAAAAAAGAGAGTGAAAATTTGAAAAATTCAGATAAGCTTGAAAGGGAGAGGCCAAGGGGTGGACCTGGGCACCTCAACCTTGTCCTTGATGCGCTCGATCATCTTCTCCTTCTTCGGCCGAGCGTTTCCGAACGACCCTTTGAATCGCTTCCCTTTCTTCGTCTTCTTGTCTCCTCGCCCGCACAGCATCGGCGCCCCGAGCACATTCGCTTTTGCAATTGCTGCTGACGCCTCCACGGAGGAGGAGGAGGTTGTGAAGCGGGCGCGCTGCTCCGCCATCAGCACCCGCCTCGCCGCTGCACCGCACCACTGCATCATCATCGCCGTTTCTTCCACTTCATTCACCACCACTCACCCTTCACAGCTGCTGTTATCAAATATTTTAGTTTTAGAGTGGGCTTGCGTTGTTGGGCTGTATTGTAGGCCCGGATTGAATAAAAGCCCAAGTTCCTCATGTTTCTAATAAATTGAATAAAAGCCCAAGTCCATTATGTTTCTAATAATATTACGTAAATTGAAAAATGGGTGATGCAAATTACATCAGAGAATTATCTCCTTTTTTTCTCTCTCTTTTTCAAATTTAAAATAGCATAACAATAATTTCATGTCAGATTCTATAATCAACATATAAACTTAATTTAGAGTCAAAAGTCATATTTGACTTCAAATGTGACACAATCACTCTTTTATACCGAAAAAATTGAGATTATATATGACTTTGAAGTGTCATATATAACTTATTTAGAGTAAAAAATAATATCCTTATTGAATTACACAAATAATAATAATAATAATTTTACAAATTAACGATGAACTTCATGTTTTTGCTGCAATCATTCAATAGTATACAATAAAATGCTTGCCTAACGGCTATTTTATTTCAAATAGTTGCTGCCATTTTTCTTCCAAAGAGTTGCACGTAACATTTGATCCAATTAGCTTCATCACAATAGGAACCACCCTCATAGTTGAGCTAGGAAAGCAAAGACCCAAGAGCTAGGAAACCAAAAACTTAACTTGTTAAATTGGTAGATTCTTTTGTTTTCTTTTTTCATAGAAGGAACGTTATCTAAAATGTCTAGAAGGTGGATAGAATGTTGAATTTCGACTCATGCGCTCTGAGTTTAAATTTTTCGTCCTTTAATTATTATATGTTGTAAAATTGTAAGGATGAATGAATGCCCACAGTGAGGAAGACTTAAGAATAATAGGGTAATAGTAGTTGTGTGATACTTTCAAAAAGTGTAATCATTTTGTTTGCTTGGTTTGTCACGGATGTTGCTCTATATAAAGAGCATTCTGTGTGATCACAATACACACAACAAGAGAAAGAAAAGAATTGAAAGCAATAATATCAGTATCCTTCCCTTTGTCTTTTTACCTACAATCCTTTTGTATTATAGTTATGAAAGTAGATAGTGTGATATTTTACATCTGTCCTTATCAAAGATTATCTCTCTAACTTTTATTTATTTACAACATCGTAATTATAATAATTTTAAACTCTCCGGATAGCACTCCTCTAAAATTGTGTCACTAAAATCCATGGAAATGACCGAGCAAAAACAAAAGAGAAGAGGCAATCGATGGAAATGGGTGGTTGGTTTGGTTTTGGGTAATTTGGGTGTGGTTCGAAATCAAACACATTGCCATTTATGGGTGACTCGGACTCGGTGATTTAGCCTTTCCTTTCACCGCCATCTCAGAAAAGAGAAACAAAACATCTTGTTTTAGCAGAAGAGAGAGCTTGCAAGCTGCTGCAGCAATGGAGGTCTGTGGAGCCACTGCTCTCTCATGGACCCACACTGTCTCCACCCCTCTTCACGTCTCTCTGCCCCTCTCTGTGAGCATCTCACTACCCACTTCTCCAATTTCTCCTTTGTTTTGTTTCTAATCTTTGTTTTTCTGGAATTTTAGAAGTGTGGGACTCGGAGGCTCAGTGTTTGGTGTGCCTCTGATCAAACCCAGAAGGTAATGCTCTTCAACATTAATCCTTCCACACACACACGTACTTTTCTGTTCATATCTATACAAATTTACTTGGTCAATTCAATATTTACTAGAATTTAATATGTTTTATATTTGACACAAGCGATATTCTAAACTATTCTAATCTGCGGGAAGAGGGGGATTCGAACTTGGGTGTAAGGAGGGAGGGCACACGTTGCCCTCACCAACTGGACTAACCCACATAGTTAACTAACTTCACTTTTACCACCTCTTGGCATTGCAATTTGGCCCAACAGTTGTAGGGAGTGGGCTTCGCAAAGTTACTTATCATCAGCCCTTTTTATATAACATAGTGCTTGATGATCAGTGATAAATCAGTTGATTTAGGGTGATTGCATTTATGTTTGTAGTTAAAAAAGTTGGAACGTCACATGAATATATTTGAGCATTTATAGGTTGCATTTTGTCTGTTGGATATTGACTCTTTGTAGGTTGTCTTAGGCAAATCAGATGACCGTATCAATAACTGGAGCTACGGGTTTTATCGGGAGAAGATTGGTGCAAAGGCTGCATGCAGGTTATGCTCATTCACTTCTCCACTATTATAAAACTCTTGCAGGCTTATACGTAGTGTTTCCATTCTGTTGTTTTTATACTTTATTTTCGTGCATCCACCTTGGATTGATTATTTCCCAATGACTTGATTTGGTCCTCATTTTACTGGAGCTAGCAAGAAGGGACATGCATATCTTTCAGTATTTATGCATAACAAGGTGCATTTACAACCAAATCAAATGAATTCAATGTTGTGGTGCTGCTTGGTTGCATTAACTAAGATTACGTTGCCTAATACTTATTGCTATGAAGCTGAAACTCATACTACATGTCCACAGTTTCACTACCTGAACATTCTTTCGATCCAATTTGTAATGCAGATAATCATAGTGTGCGTGTCTTGACACGGTCCAGATCAAAGGCTGAGTTAATTTTTCCGGGTAAGAAGGTAATGTACACTTGTTGGCTATTTGCTTAAAATTTTAATTTGAAATCTATGGATAGTAAGTGTGCATATGTTTCAATAAATCCAAGTAAATAGTGAAATGAAACTGTAAGTTAGATTTTCTGAGTACAAAGAAAATCAAATTCATGTGAATCATAGGAGCTGCTCTATTGTTCCACCAGTGCTTTCTACTGGTCACTTCCTCATTACATCAAAAGCATTGATATGTAAGCAGCTAGTGTTTACTTTTCCATAATCAACTTCTAGAGAAATCCGCTCTTTAGAATTGGTTAAATAGTTGGATATCTGTCCAACAACCCCTCCTTCATCCCAAAGAACCAGCACAAAAACTAAAGGAAGAATTATTTTTTGTGTACTTCAAGCATATTGTTAGTGTGTGTTGTTGTTTGATGCTTGATAGAGTTAGGGTTTGGAGAGAGATTGTTCCTCAAGCCATTGGTTCTAGTATTAATACCCAGTTTTCTGGTAATTTCTGTTATGCTCCTGTAAGGCCTAATTTGGTTCGTTGTTGTGTGAACATCATGTGAGAAGGAGCGTTAGTGTTTCATGTTAAATTATTCTTGATAACATTGTTGCGCTTGTTTCCTAATACTTAAGCTTTTGGGAACATGGTAACTTAACATAAAAGTTATTATATTTGTTTATTATGAAATTAACCCCAATCCTTGAATCATTGTTAACTGTTGGCTTTATTGTCCAGGTTAATATTGAGATAACTAGTCATCTGTATACTTTGTTTTTACAGATATTTTGGTTTAACACTTGAAATTTTTCCTGCCATCTGTAGTCAAGGACTTTCCAGGAATCGTGATTGCAGAGGAGGCACAGTGGAAAGACAGCATTCAAGGTTCAACCGGTGTCGTAAATTTGGCTGGACTGCCCATAAGCACAAGATGGTCTCCTGAGGTTGGTACCAGTGGTGAATTAAACTTCATACTAGTAAAAAACAACTGCCATGAATTGACGGAATATTGCTGCCTAAGGCCGTACAGTTTGTGATTCATGTTGATTCAATATCAGAAGTGAACATATGTATGTATGCCTAGAAGTTACTAACTTCTTATTGGACTGTAGATAAAGAAAGAGATCAAGACTAGCAGGATTAGGGTCACCTCGAAGGTTAGTAGTTGTTTCTTATACTGATTAGTGGATGCGGCTGTCAAAATACAAATTCAGTTTTTGTTCCTTTTCTTAATAAAAAGAGTATTATTTAATCAAAAACTGATTTGGCCTTTTCAACTGGTTGTGAAGGTCATAGATTTAATAAACGATTTACCAGATGCAGTTCGACCTACAGTCTTGGTTAGCGCAACAGCTGTTGGTTACTATGGTCCGTTCAGTCTCATGCTTTTTATCTATTAAGCCACCGTATTTGCTTGGTTTGCATGAAGTTTCAGTTATTTTTCTTGCTTTGCTAGTAGTCCTCTGTAAAACATTTTAGATATTTATGTGGAATTTATTCTTCTTGGGATCATTAGATTCTGACTGAGCCTTTCAATACCCCATGGAGTTGGAGCGTCCTTGGATCTGCTAGTTAATCGATAAAGTTCATAGATAATTGATAAAGTTCTAAAGTGATCCAAACTGATGTCAGACCGAGTTAGAAGACCATTTAGTAATTACATAGTCATTGTGCTGAAGCAACACTTATTATCTCCCCATAGCTGGCATATGATTTTCCATTACTTGAGATTCATAATCCAAATTTAAGGAGCCTCTTTAAAGTTACTAAGATAATTTTCCTTTTTGGTTCTTGTTTAATTTTCTATTCATTATGCTCAGGTACTAGTGAGACACAAGTATTTGATGAGCAAAGTCCATCAGGGAATGATTACTTAGCTGAGGTAAGCTTTATGAATAATCAGTTTCCAAAAGAATGTATGAAAAGGCAATTGAGGTTGTACAATATGCTTAGAAGTTAGAACTTCTAAGATTTCTATGTTCTGAAAGTATTTAATTATCTGACTAATGACTGTCTTACTAAATAGATGTTGAATGCATAGTCAGATTGATCAACAACATAGCCAATGTAGTCGGATCAAAATGATTACCGACCTGATACCCTTTTGGGGATGCTACCTTAACCTTCTTTAGGCTTTGTGGTTGCAGATGACTAATTTTCTGAATAAGGTTTGAATTTCCGGAAATTGAAATACTAGGTTCTTGGCATGTCCTTTGGATGTGATAGAGGAACTTTTTACCTTTATTTAATTTTAAATAAAAAAAAAAAGACATGATGGAAATAATTAAATGGAAAATTGAACTTTCTAATTTCAATGGTGTGGTAAGACTTGATTAGGTAGAAGAATTCCTGACTACTTTGATCATATCTAATCTCAGTTTTCTAGTTTTAGGATCACTGGCCAAGGGCTATTGCAGCTCAGATGAATTATGTTTATGTTTTTCTTTTAGAATTCATAGTTGTGGTGCCTACTGTTATTATGAGTTGTAGAATGGACTTTTGGACATATTGTCAGTCTGTTTAAATATACACTCTATTACCAATACAACTTCCAGTCCATGAAGGAATATCACATTATCACTGTCACAACTTCTCCTCTTTTGCGCACAAAATTGTCCTCATCTTTAACTCACATCTAAGCCTTTTCATGACTTCAACTAACATAAAAGTCTTTTCAGGTTTGTAGAGAATGGGAAGGAACTGCCCGCAAAGTGAATAAGGATGTTAGGCTAGCGCTCATTCGCATTGGTGTTGTCCTTGGTAAAGATGGCGGAGCTTTAGGTATGCTTTATACTGTGAACTCTTAGTTGCAATGTTTGCTCACTAACTAGACTTGTCTACATTGACATTGTTTTGCAATTTTTCCGCTTTATGTTTGATTATACATTGACCAATCTGGTTGCACTGAGGCTTGCATGACCTTGTAATCGTACCAGGCTGTTCTATGCATAATTATCTCTAACTTTCAATTTGTGATGTCATGTTAGAAAAATATACTGGCAAAAGACATTTAAAACGTCACTCGATTTTGTTACAAAGTGTACATATCTTGAACTCTGGTTAGTATGAATGTAATAATCTCCAATTGCCTCAAGCATGCTGACACCTTTGAGAATTTGCAGCTAAAATGATCCCTCTCTTTATGGTGTTTGCTGGAGGACCCTTGGGCTCTGGAAAGCAATGGTATTGTCCTCAATTCTGTCCTTCGTATGACGGGTATCAGTCGATGTTTTGCTACTAACACTTTCCACTTAGTGGGACAAGGCTTGGTTGTTGTATATGTATAAGCATTTGAGTGATGTTAATCAGACAATATGACATCGTCGGTTAAATTTCATTTTGGATATTCATGATCAACCAAGGACATCGGTTGTTTAATAAAGAAGAAACTAAAGTTACTAAGGGTTTCACACGTACTGATTGGATGTCATTTATTAGTTTATTTTCTCCTTCCTGTCAACACCTTGGATAATTGATCCTTCTCAATATTGTGTAGGTTTTCCTGGATTCATCTGGATGACATAGTGAACCTGATATATGAAGCCCTATCCAATCCATCGTATAAAGGTAAAGATTCAATACTTATTAACGTTCTGAAGTAAAACAAAGAACCAAAGGATTGATGTTGGTTTCATCTAAAGTTTGCTGGCCTGTGGAGATAACTCTTAAGAATTTCTATAAACAAATTAATGATGATATGTGTTCAACTTTTCAACAATGTCATGTGACACTGGTTCTTGAAACTTTTCAACATATTGAACACAGTTTTTACCTAAATCTCAGGAGTTATCAATGGAACTGCACCCAACCCTGTTCGATTTGCAGAAATGTGTGAAAATTTGGGAAATGTCTTGGGCAGGCCTTCATGGCTGCCTGTACCGGACTTTGCCCTGAAAGCAGTCCTTGGCGAAGGTGCTTCTGTGGTAAGAATGTCTTTATTTTCTTTTCAACCCTTTCCCAATTTCATATTGCTGAGATACATAACAAGGTCGTTGCAGGTTCTGGATGGGCAGAATGTGCTTCCAGTTAGAGCCAAGGAGCTGGGTTTCTCGTTCAAATACTCGTATGTGAGAGATGCATTACAATCCATTATTTCAGAAAAGGCGGCCTAATTTGGCGGAGGAAATATATGTAGTTCTTCATTCTTTTAAGTAGAGGGTATCCGAATCTCCAAAACCTATATGAAAGATGCATCACGATCAATTATCGTAAAGAAAATGCTGTAACAAGGTGCAGAAGAAACATCTTTGTTTTCATTCTTTTAGTTACAAGGTAATCCCAGATTATAAGAAATTAAGATTAGAGGAATCAGGTGAAATTTGGGTCCTTGTGGATGCTGTGAATCTCTTGTTTAAGTGGTTAATGTATTATCTGAACACATTTTGAAAGTGTTATACTCTAGTTCCAACCCCAAGGACATCCAAAATTAGTGGCATTGGATTGATAGGGGATTCTTCTTATCATTAAACCGTGAAACCGTACCCATGTTTTAAAATTAAATTCTTATTTGAGATTTTCTAATTGAGTAGGCAACGTGTCAGGTCAACTTTTTTTTAAGTACTGTTTCGCCTACCTTGATTGCCTATACAATTGAAGTTGCTCGTAAAAAAATAGATGGTTTTAATCATTAAAATTTAATGCGAAGTAATATTGTTTTGTAAAACGCTACCAAACGGGCCCTTATTTATAGATACCAAACAACCCCTTTTGTAATAATCAGTACTGTTACATTGATGTATAGCGATTGCAAAGCTATGATTTGCGGGGACAGCCGTGCTTGGTGTAGTATGATACCTCCAAATGTTCAGGTTGTTGGTGTCACAATTCCCCTTGCGAGTGTAAGGACTCTAGTTAGCTTTCAAGTGCCTTTTACAGCCTTAAGAGCAACTCCACCTCTAAAGACTTTGCGCCAGCATTCAGTCCATTTATCCACTTCAGTGAACAGTAATAGGCCAAAGCATCTCCACCTCAAAAAAAATGTGCTGGCACAAACGATCTCCATCCCTACAAAATGCGCTGACACCCAGTTTATTTAAAATATTAAATAATTTTTTTTATAAAATAATAAATTAAAAACATAGTTTTAATTTCGGTTCGGATTTTTAACCAATCTCGTCACGCCACGTGTCATTATCCGAACGTACTATTTTGTGAATAGATTTCTGCTAAGATTTTCAACCAATCCCGACAATCCACGTGTCACTTCCTGTTTACAATAATTTAGGCAAGATTTCGATAAGATTTTCAACCAATCTTGTCACGTCACGTGTCATTATCTGAACGTACTATTTTGTAGATAGATTTTTGATAAGATTTTCAATCAATCCCGACACGCCACGTGTCACTTCCTATTTACAATAATTTAGCCAAGATTTCGATAAGATTTTCAACTAGTCATGTAGTGCCACGTGACATTGTTCAGAACCTCATCTTCTATTTTTTTGTCCATATAAATCCTACATCCCTACATCCATCCTCACACTAAACTCAATCCTTTTTTTTTAGCTCAGAATTCTTCTTTATCGTTTTCAAATCTTGAGTTCTTACAATGTCTTCTTCAAGGAGAGTGTATAAACAGTTGCAAGAGCAGCAGAAAAGGTTATTGGCACAACAGGAATTGGTTAATCTTGACGAAGGTGGAGGTGGAGATGAGGCCTTCACAATAGAGGAGGATGAGGATGATCACCATAGAAGGCGGAGGGCCTCACATTCCTGCCGTATCATGGAAGCTATTGGTCAGATAGCCAAACCCAGACGTACACAAACATCGATAGAAGAAGGGAAAGACGAGGTAAAGATCTCTTGGAAGATTATTTTATTCCCAACAGCGTTTTCCCTGATCATGTTTTTAGACGTCGTTTTAGAATGCAACGAAGTTTGTTCGATAAAATCATGAGTGCTGCTTGCAACCATGATCCATATTTTGTGCAAAAATAGGATGCTTTTCATGTTCTATGTCTTCTTCCTGAGCAAAAAATTACGGCTGCCTTGTGAATGCTTGCATATGGAGCATCTGCAGATCAAGTGGATGAGATCGCAATGATGGGAAAAACAACTGTTCTGGAGTCCCTGATGCGGTTTTTCTTTGCAATTGAAGCCCTCTATACCAATGAGTACCTTCGGAAACCCACGCCAAGGGACATGCGAAGGCTTCTGAGGAAGGGCGAGATGTGAGGCTTCCCTGACATGATTGGAAGCATCGACTGCATGCACTGGACTTGTAAAAACTGTCCAAGTGCGTGACAAGGAGTTTATGGCGACAGAAAAGGAGCCAAAAACATCATTTTGGAAGTGGTGGCTTCTTTTGATACATGGATTTGGCATGCTTTTTTTGGTGTTCTAGGAGCTCAGAATGACCTAAATGTCCTTACCCAATCTCCAGTGTTTGACGAACTGCTACAAGGAAATGGGCCGAAATGCACATATTGGGTTAATGGTAATAAATACGAGGGACCATACTACCTTGCAGATGGTATTTACCTAAGGTGGTCAACATTTGTCAAAACAGTGCCACATCCATACAGTGAAAAAGAAAAACACTTCGCAAAGTGTCAAGAAGGGTGTAGGAAGGATGTCGAGCGTTGTTTTGGTATCCTGCAAGCTCGTTGGGCGATTTTCAGGGCTGCAGCTAGAATGTTTGATGTCGAGGCTATTCGATCCATCATGATGACGTGTATTATTCTCCACAACATGATTGTTGAAGACGAGTATGATCATGATGCCGTCGATGAATACGAGTCGGATCCAATGAACAACTCAAGAACACAAATCTACTATGCTCATGACCGGACTGAAGATCCCGTGCAACACGAGCTGTTGGAACGGGATGGACGTTACAATGAATTGATCGTTCAGCGGTACACTTCATTGCA
This sequence comes from Pyrus communis, assembly GCF_041283825.1. NCBI lineage: Eukaryota > Viridiplantae > Streptophyta > Magnoliopsida > Rosales > Rosaceae > Pyrus > Pyrus communis. Next base: position 5,345,702 of record NC_142574.1, on the reverse strand, counting down.
AGAGCCATACTGGCACATAACCCGCCAGAATGACTTGATTGACCACCAGTGAGGATTGCACGAAGGCGAAGATAATTAAAATAAGGCTTGTGGTTGAAGAATAAAGTGTATTTTTTTTAAGTAATTTTATTTAGTGTGTGTGTGTTTTTTTTTTTTTTTAAGTTTATATGGTGAGGTTATGTAATTTTATTTGGTGTTTTTTTTTAAATGTTTATTTGGTGAGTTTATGTAATCTTATTCAAATATTTAAATAAAGTAAAAAAATTACATAAGAAATTAAATAAAGTTCTAAAAATGTTAAGAAATTACATAACAAATTAAATAAAGTAGTACAAATAAATACGAAATTATAAAAAGTCTGTAGAGTTAGGATATGTGGTGCTAGGATCTTCGTTGCTAGGATTTCTGTAGCTAGAACCCCCTTGACTTGTTTCGGCATCTCTTGCACGCCTTCTTCGCACGACATCTCTTTTTTCTGATGTCCAAAAATATTTTGAATTCGGAGACAGTCCTACTACAGACTTGTTCATAGTGTCACGATTTGCTTGAGCCATCCTTTCTTCTCTAAGCATCTCATTCTCTCGATGAAGTGCTTCTCTAATCATCTCGTTCTCTCGATTTAACTATTTCTCTTTGTCTTTCATCAGCCGCATCACAAACCTCAGTAGCTGCTATTATTGCTGCCATAGCAGTAGCTTTTTCCTCACCTCTAGCCTTTTCCCATGCCATGTTCAGTTCACCTTGGCGAGCAAGTTCCTCCACATATTTAGTGTAGTCATTTTTGGAAGAACTACCTTTTTTCTTTGATGCCTTTTTACCTTGAGGCCTGAGGGACTGACGGGTCGGTTGGGTCTCCGGCACTTCTTCAGGCATCCCTTCCGTGTCTTCAAATGTGTTGGCTTCTTGTTCGGCTGTGTTTGCTTTTGGCGAACTGTGTAGACCCATACCGTACATGACAACTTCTGGACCGGTTGCCACAATTTTGAGTCTAGGGCAATCTTTGACAATTTGCCAACATTCCCATTTGTTGAATGATTTGTTACGGTTCTTTGCATTGTAGAATGCTTGTGCTTGTAGTGTCTATAAAAATGTGGGATAAGATAGTATTAAAAAATAGGGTGTAACACAAATAAATAAATTAAAATATTGATGGGCGTGGAATGCATATAAATTACATAAAAATTGCATAAGAAATTACATAAAAATTACATAAGAAATTAAATAAATTAAAATATTGATGTGGGTGGAATGCATATAAATAAATAAAAATATTGTTACCTGATCCGCTAAACTTATCCTACTACGCAGATTACCGGAAGCATGAGAGATGACATTTTTCCAACAAGTAAAGGATGCGTTGAGTTTTTTCCAACGACCTTGAAGACCTTGACTAGATTTGGCATCTTTTCCATGTACATCGCAAAACGATTTCGTAATTTTACTCCACATTTCTCGGTTATCCATCTCATTACCCATAATTGGGTCATGAGTAGTGTGAACCTAACATTCACACAACGTAACATCTTCAATAAGCTTCCACGAAGTCATTTTTTTCTCTCAAAGTGTACAAAATATTCAAATGTAGAAAGTGTAGAAAGTGTAGAAAATATTGAAATGTGGTGTAAGGTGGAAGATGAGGGTTAGGTATTTATAGAAAAAAATTAATTTTTTTTAATTTTTCTGTATTTTTAAAAAAAATTTCACAATTTTTAATAAATTTTAATGTTGTAATTAATCTGGACCGTTGAATTTGAAAAATAATCAAATCCAACAACCAACGAGCTGCCACGTGGCCAACGGTCAAAATTTTGACCGTTGGGCCGTTTTTTTTGTTTTATTTTTATTTTTGGTGAAAAAAACGTGGACCGTTGATCTGTGATCGGACAGTCCATTTTAAAAGTCAAATTAAATTTTTTTTTACCGTTGCAAAATCCAACGGCCTACAAAAACTAGCTGTTGGAAATCCAACGACTCTGAGGAGGGCCACGTAACCCTCATTCGGGTAAACACAAGTGGGCTGACAAGCGGGCCCCGCCGCCTGCACCCTTGTCTCCTACTTGAGCCCAGTCGCGAGTGTTGTGCACGTGCCAGCCACATAGGCCGGCTTCTGGGTCTGTTCGAAATGGGCTGGTCTGCTGTGTGGCTTGGGCTGGGTGCCAGGCTGTTTTGCGGGCTGGAGCAATTGGACAAGGTGCTGGGCAATTCCACCTCCGGTGGAACTGCTCTAAAGTAGGCCTTAGGCACTTTTAAATTGACCGTTAAGAGTTTCAGGCTTAGAATGCTTGGTAAACATGCAAATAAAGCTTTACAACTTAGAAAGTTTGAGATATAAAATAAGAGATTGGGCAAACTTTCTTGTCAGTCGGCCAAGTTCTTGATCACTCTGTGGAGACTGCGAATTTGCTAATTCAAGCTGGACTTTTAATGGAAATTGATACTACAAGTGTTTTAGCAGAGCTATAAACATAAAGAGAAATACATATAAGTACAGTGCTGTTGTATATACATGATTGACATTCCTTCCACTTCAAGTTTTAAACTCTTCAAATAATTTCTTTCCTCCAATACCCAACCCACTTAAACAACCTAATGGCTTGGCCCCATCCTGTTTGGAGAATAACCCTTATGGCACGCCTTCGTCAGTTATTCTCGCAATTCAGATAAGATTTAGATTGTCACTTCTCTGAAAGCATGGTTCTTGCCTTCCTCTCTCCTCCTCCTTGGAGCTTGTCCATTCGTTGAGTGATCACTTGCTCTCATGTTTGAGTGTTTGCTCGTCGTTTAGGTCGGTGAGTGAGATTTCTGCTCATTGCAGTCACCTCTGGGGTTCTTAGCACATGGATAGTACCAGGACCCTTGTGCCCCGACCCTTGATTAGATGAAGTTGCCCGCCCTATGACTCACAATTTAAAATGAGCCTTGCAACGAGACGCGGACATTCCCCATGCTGCAATTCCCTCTGGTCCGTTCTTGGGTTGGATTAGGGGAACATCTGAGCGATTGCCTTCGCAGATCCAAACATGCTCACAAGGTGCACAATAAGAATAAGACCAATAGAGACTTCATAAGGGAGAATTTGAGTTGCAGATCGTAATGCTTCTAGAAAGACATTTCAAATATAGAGGAGTGAAAGTTCCCAACAATCAACAAGTTGATCATACCCTTCTTTGAACTGTACGAGCACGTCCTTTGTCATACCCTCGGGAAGCGGATAGTGGGGGGGAAAGGGGGCATGGTATTTGCTTTTGACTAATAGAAAGCATTCTTCTTTTATCCATCCTGACTCCCAAAAAATAACAATTGAAAAAGTTGCTCTTGCCGCGTCGGAGACATCTTTACCTAAGAGGAGGCTTCGTCGTCTAGCTCCTAAAAAATGATGTTAGGATCGGCTGGCTCATCATTGGAATCTGAAAATAAAACAGAGACAAAACGGATTGTTTTAGTCACATATGTAATGAAAAACTCACCCTGCAAATTAGGTCTCCCACTTAAGAAAAACTACAAGTCTGTCGCATAAAAAGTGCTTTTCTGCTTGTAAAAACCGTCTTCGTTTAATGCACTCTAGAAAGAGGAATTGTCGCCAACAATGCCACGCCAAAAGAACCTTTAGAACGACGGAACAAAGCAATTGGACCTCGAACATGCGTTATTTTAAGTCTAAACACAGTTATGATAGTTTTCACTTTTCACAACGTCAGTGTTTGTTGCAATCATGTTATGAAGCAGATGGATTGCAAGGGGAAAATAAATAAAAAATCGAAATGCTGCACAAACTGAAATTGTATTTCTATCCTCAGTTTTGACAAAATCTAGTGTTTTATCCAACAATACAACATCTGGATCAGTACATAATTTAGTTATATTCACCCAATCCGACGCAGACGCAGATAAGGTCAGATGAAGTGGGACAACATAAGTTAAAAGCAACACATGGTTTGATAATCCGATCCAATCAACCCCTCAGTGAGTACTTTTTCCCGGTAAAAGGCTGGAACTTCGGGTCTTCTTTCACTTCCGGTTGCTTCTCTTTCTTAGTCTCTTTTGCAGCTTCCTGCAGAATTGAATAGATAAAGAGTGATTTACCATCAGCATCACATCAAACTGGCAACGTTCGTAATATAATTCCAAAGTTGAGTCATGAAACAAGTGAACCAAAGAGCACCTTTTTTGTTTCCTTTGGAGTTCGACTGGCATTTCCTCCGAAAACAAGTTTTCCCTGAGCCTGACGACTGGCAGCTTGTGAACTAGATCCTGTAGAAGGTTGTGCATTTCCATTGGTGACTGCAGGTTTCTTGTCTTTAAACCCTGAGGAAGCCGGTGCTGGCTCATATTTCAAAGGTTTGCCATCCAAGCGTCTTCCAGATCCAGTAAAAGGGTTAAATTTAGGTTCAGCCTCAGCAGGATCCTCTTCAACTGCAAGAAATTCAGAAACTCGTATAATTCCTTTCTGTTCTCTTCTTGGACAATGGAATACCATTATGTTGAAATACATGTAGTGTTCAAAATTAAGAGGACTACAGACTATGTAATTTCTGTGACTTGAATAAAACCTTTAATCACCACTATATGCTAGAATGTTCATAGTTTCAATTCCAGCCTTCAAGCAGAAAATGTAAACATTTTTCCAGTAATTGACAATTTACTGGTTTTCTGTGGTTAAAAGTTTTCTACCAGTTTGTTGAATGTCAAAAAGTTGAATATTATGAGGATTCTGTCAAAAGACTCAACCCAAAAGGTCTAATCAACAATATGTATGTCAACTGTAGCAAACAACGCAGAAGATCTTAAAAAATTCACCGGGATGGCCAAGTGGCAGAACACTAGGTAAATCTCAGGCATTTAGCAAGTCTAGCTTCTTAGTGAATGAATCCCCTAGCAGGATCAAAATGTATAATGCCTATGTCTAAATACACTAGAACAAAATTTCCCAGCACACAGCTGACATACAATACAAGAGACAAACCAGATAAACCCACACAATCTCAGAAAAGAGCAAGGACAGGAAATAAGTAGTTTGAGGAAGGAAAGGGCACAATAAGGAAACAAAAGAGGAATCCAATCAACGACAAACCAAGAACTGAAATAAACAAATAGAAAAGCCGGAAAAATTATGCCAGCCGTGCTTATGGCCACGAGGATAAAAATCCGTACCTTGAGCAGTTGCCTTATTTAGAGGGACAGCAGGCCTTTCAGGTTCCTTATAGTCAAGCGGAGGTGCAAAGTCCACCTCACAGTCTGTCTCAATAATAGTTATTGCATGAGAAGGTTTTGTTTCTATAATATCTATATAATACTTCTTGTTGTTGTATGCTACCATAATACTGTCCCCAGTGGTTAAGCAAGAAAAATTCCTCAGCGTCGTCTCCAAGCTGCATTGCAACAAGATAATCAACTTCTTTGGCATCAGAACATTAACAGAAAACTTAAGAAACAAAATCATGAAATGATTGTCACAATAAATAGATAGTTTCATGGAATGAACATGGAAGAGGTACTTAGCATAAAATAGATACGCCACTCACACAATACGTATTACAAAGAAATGCAATAACTCAACAAGAAACATTAACAAGTCATATCAATGAATCATTTACTTACATAGCTTTTGGATAATGAATATGGAATAACATATGAATCATTTACTTACATAGCTTTTGGATTTGAGATATCTAGAAAGTCCTTTGTATGGGGTTGTAATTTAACATATGTTCCCTTCGGAAGAGTCGCATTTTTCACTCGCACAATATCCCCTTCTTGCAAAAGCATATTCTCCATCATCTAAGAAATAAAAACGCCAAAAGGAAACAGCTCAAGGTAAAGATCAGAAGGCATTTTTGGCTGCAAAATCAACTTCAAAGTAACTTTCCCCAAGTAAAGCCGTGCATATATTAGAAGTTTAGAGCACACTGAATTCTTACCCAATATGGCATATAGATCATGCCTTCTTCTGCAATGAACTCCAGCACCCCACAATGAGAGACCCGGTCAACAGAATCATTTCGAAGCTCAAACAACATTGGATAATCAATGTGTAAAGATGCTGTATTAGGATTAAATTAGCATTAATATATCATAGTTGGCAACTAATACGTAATAAATTCATCTGACATAGAAATCTTCATAACAAAGGACTAAAGTAAAACAACTCACCAAGACGGTCAAGGGCTGAAGGAGGCATTATAACTGAAAAATAAGTAAGATAAAAAAAATTAGGAATACACAATAAAAGGAAAACCTAACCAAAATAATTGACAAGTCGGATACTTACTTTTATCGCCACTTTCAATTTGTGGCTGAAAATAAAAAGAAAAATTTGATATCAGAATAAAGGAACTGAACAAGTGAGAAACAAAATACTAACAATCACGGGGGAGGGGGAATTCATCCAGTAGAACACCAAAGCCTAGTAACCAAGCGTGTATACATTCACACCACAGCTACAAAATAATTTACTCAGGAATCTATACATATACACAGGGTTAGTATCTGGTGACACGCGCTTTTGACACACATTTTGACAGACGATTTCTTGAGGCCCACTCCATAATGTATTTCAATGATCCAACCATCTATCTTTTATGTCTTACTACCTCCAAAGATCATGTCTTCCAAAAATACCAAAATCTGAAATGATATGACGTTGAATTAAATTTAGTGTTTCTTTGTAGAACCGTATTCGTCCATTTTCTTCACCACAAATGAAAGTCTTAATGGTTTTGGATTTGTTCAATTTTTTGCAAGGATGATCCAGGAATGATGTACTAAAATATAGACGGTTCAGATTATTGAAATACATTAAGAAGTGAATCCCTACAAAATGGGTTTCAAATTGTGTGTCGAAAGCATGCGTCCCTGTATCGTAACCCATATATATATATATATATTTGTTCAACACAATAAACGGAGCATATATAATTAATACAAGAGGTATATGAGAACTGTTAAGATTTTTGAACACGGGAGAGAAGAAAGAAAATGGAAAGGACGCCTTCCACTAAGCACAATAATCTATCCTTTAACTGTGCTAAGACATATACATAGTTTGAAAAGAAATGAAGAATTCCAACCTTTTCAATGAAAGATGCTGGATAACATCGATATGTCTGCTCAAACGATGTCCCACGATACCCGTATCCATAAAAATCCTGCAACAAGACAGACAAATTTTGAATGGAGAATAACAGGTTATAGCACTTCATGAAATTTGAATGGAGAACAATGCATAAGAACAATCTCTTCAAGTCACAAAAACCAACCAAAATAAACGGTGGCAGTTAGCATATTTTTATTCACAAAAGGAAAAAAAGAAGTGATAGTAATATCTAAATTGGTCTGCAATAAGTTAATATTAGATGACTAGCATCAGTCTTAAAAAGATCCCGCAACTAGTAACTTCTTGCATCACATGACAATGCAAAGTAGGCAGTAAGCTAAGGGTTAAACTCAAAACTTCTCAAACAATTACCACCTCAAAAGCTGGCATCGGCGTTACTCATACTGAACCAGGAGTAAAGACTTTACATAATCTATGGTTTTAAGTAAAGAATGAACTAATCTAGTCAACAATATACTCTTCAACCCAGAAAATCATTACCTGCCCGTTGGTACTGAGTAATTAAACAGCGAAAAGTTAAACCTTTTCTATTCTTTTACATAAATAACAAGATATACTAAGCAAAACCCATACCATATTGACTGCGTATTGATTTGAACACCGGTTATCAAACTCCAAAAGCTCCCTATCAAAACAAAACAAAAATACAGCTCAATGTACTTGCACAAAACCAAATAATCAACTACTGAAACTATCATGTGTCCATAAATTGAAAGCAAACAATCCTAACGAGCAACTAATGCCCACATCAAAGTAACCACATTATTCAAAGGTTCCAACTTTTCCAACTTGTATCAAATTTCCTTTGTTTTTCTCATTGCACCGGACCGAAAAACTCAGGCTACAATGAATCAAATAAACAATTACATTCATAAAATTACCAAATATATAATCACATATCGCATTCAATTTCTGAAAAAAAAGATAACTAATCAATCAAATACTAGAATTGCAGACAACCATTACTCAAAACTCAACCCAATATTTAGCTTAATTAAAAAAAATAAAGCAAGATATAACCTTTGTTTCAAAAGAAAACAGTACGGTCAGAAACAGAAAAACTGAGAAATTTGAGGGTGTTTTGTTAGGTAGGAAAAATTGGATGGATCTAGAACTGTAATTAGATTATGAATTGGAAAAACCAAACGCGAAACAAAACGGTAAATAATTTGAAAAAGCGGGTGAGAATTCTGATACCGTCAGATGGAGAGAGAAGGAGAAGAAGGAGCAGATGAAGAAGTCGCAGTGTCTGTTTTGATCTCTGTTGGGAAGACGTACGACGATGTTGGAATATGTTTTGTGGGGTGAGACTTGAGAGTAGAAGAAATAGTTGGAATGTAGCGCAAGAAAAGGCTAAGATGCGCCTCTATGCGTTTTGTGCACGCTGTAGTGTTGGCCCATGCCAATGTAACTCATCACTTTTGGTGATGTTGGCCCAAAATTAACATCTACACCAAGGCCATGCTTGTGTTCTTACAACCCGAACAACTCGAAAAGTTAAAAATTTACACACCAAAGGAAAGTAACGTTAATACGAATAATCCGAAAAATTCAAAACCTCAACTTCTGGGATATTGTAATAGCAAATAATTTTTTAACCCGTGAATTATTAGTTATTCAATCACTTTTATTTATTTATTTATTAAATACTACCTCATTCTTTTTAATTTTCTTGCACCTGAAATAAACACCAATTTTGTCCGATATGAATTTCTCATCCTCAGTGACATAAATGTTGGGTCTAGCCATTGCATCAGGTTCCTTGAGCAATATCCCATCCGCATAAATGGTGGAACGACAATTAAAGGAATTATTGATGGGGAAAATGTTAGGGATATCAAAATTTTAAACTAAATTATGTGTTATCAATAGGAAATAAGTACATTAATCAACACTTAAAGTAATAATTCAATCATTAACTACCACGTCATTTGGTTTGTAAATTTGGTATTCCTAACATTATCCTATTGATAAAGCATGTTGAAATATTAAAGAATAATGTTAGAGAGACCAAAATTTTAAACTGAATTTTGTAAAGTTTGATAGGCCTCATAGGCATCCGTTTGAAAAGTTCAACCGCTCAAAACACCTGGGAGAGGATGCCCGAACCACCATTTGTATCGATTGGTGTTAGTGACGTGATGCATGTGAGTTTTAGAGAGATCCGCAATAGATCAATGCATATGCTTGCAATTGTTATATGCGTTTGCTAGGGTTTACTTGCTTGCATTTGTTATATAATTAATAAGTTAATTACGTACCCAAACCAAAAAGAGAAGAAGATATTAAATCAAACATCCAAGGAATTTACCCTCCTTGAAAAATTATAAGGTGCTCAGGAGCATGGATACTCTCTAGTGTTTTAATAGGTAAGTTTTATTTTGTAGTTTTAAACAAAAATTTAACACTTAAAACATTTAGAGTATTTTATATTTTGAGATACCGTAAAAAATCCATGCTCTTATTTTCTCTTTGATGGGATGCGACTTAAAGTTTGGAAAGATCCATACAAATGCGACAGCTTGCGGTTATATATTTTTGCATGCTAGGGTTGCTTAGTTGCATCGCGTCCCGGTACCTTTGTCAACCTTACTAACCGACTTCCTTTTCACGTACTTACTTAAATGGTCTTAATTTGCATCACAACAACCAACACACGCATTTGCATGGTGCATCCATCTGCGTTTCCTCTAGTGGCCGGGTCTCAAATTGTTTTATGGACTAGCAAAAACATTCAAATCTGGATTTTAGTTGTGTTGACGGACACTGGGTTTACCAGCAGACTAGCCTGTTTTTCCTAATAGTAGTAAGGGAAATGTATTCGGGTGCCCAAATTCTTTGAATGATGATAAAGCCAGATGTAAAGCCGCATTAGGTTTTGAACAAAAAGTTAAAGTAAAGGTTCGAATGACTTTTATCTAATTGCTCAACTTTTTGAAATCACAAAGGATTCATCACATGCATTAAAAAAGAAGTATCAAGATATTGTGAATAAAATAGACTCTGTCGAAATATGCAATGATGAGAGTGCGGGGTTGGGAATCTTTGCTTTATGAAGTTTCTCTCTTTGGTGACAAGAATCATATTAAAATTTACCATGGATGATAATTTTTTTTAGTGGAGGGAGATCAAATCGAAAAGCTCATCTTATCACAAACTTATATTATTGTGTTTTTATTCATTGATGTCATAGACTCATAAGCAAGCAACTTATTGAGTTACTGAGAAGAATAACGAGTTACTTTTGTGCGTGGCATGTTTGAGTCCAAATAATATAGTATATGCTTCTGACATAGAAAAGTTGATGCAACTTGTCCAATTTTATCCAAGCGATTTTTCGTAACACTATCTTGAGTTACTCAAAGAACAATTTAGAATTACAGTTGGGACATGAGCTCTAACATTAAGCTTGAATATTTAAAAGGAATCAATGATCTTTCACAAAAAATAGTTAAGACTAAAAACGATCAGACTTGTGGCCAGGATGAGGTTGAAATGCCTCTGTGAGTCTTCCCAACCCTTGGAATGAGTGGATAACCGTGACTTGCCACCAGTTGTCCTATTTTTTAGGAAAAAAGAAAAAGAAAAAAAGATCAGACTTACTCGTTAGTGGACTTGCTTTGACACTGAGATTTATCCTATTAATTACAACCACAAGTATAGAACAAGTCTTTTCTACAACTAATGTGAATAACAACTTACATAATCAAAAGGTTGCTTTATGGATGAACAATTGTTTCGTTGTTTATATTGAAGAAGATATTTTAGATGAAGAGGCATTATGCAATGGTTTTAAAAGGAAATTTGTTGGGTACAATTATAATTATTGTGAATAGGTAATATTATCCACTCATGTGTTTTTTATTACTTTTCATTACTTGGATATAATATATTACGATGTTTTGATTAGTACTTTTGTAAATATTATCTATTTATTTATTTATAAGAATTATTATTGACACTTCAAAAAGTTAAAGTTAAGTTTCGATTGACTTTTATTTAATCGTTCAACTTTTTGAAATCACAAATGATTCATCACATGCATTACAAAAGAAGTATCAAGATGTTATGAATACAATAGACTCAGTCGAAATATGCAAATGATGAGAGTGCGGGTCTGGGAATCCTTGCTTTATGAAGTTTCTTTCTTTGGTGACAAGAATCATATTAAAATTTATCATGGATGATTTTTTTTTATTTATTTTTTATTTTTTTGAGTAGAGGGAGATCAAATTGAAAAGCTTATCTTATCACAAACTTGCATTATTGTGTTTTTATTCATTGATGTCATAGACTCATAAGCAAGCAACTTATTGAGTTACTGAGAAGAATACTGAGTTACTTTTGCCTGTAGCATGTTTAAGTCCAAATAATCTAGTATACACTTTTGACATAGAAAAGTTGATGCAACTTGTCCAATTTTATCCAAGTGATTTTTCGTAGCACTATCTTAAGTTATTCAAAGAACAATTTAGAATTACATTTGGGACATGAGCTCTAACATTAAGCTTGCATATTTAAAAGGAATTAATGATCTTTCACACAAAAAATGGTTAAGACTAAAAAAGATTAGACTTGTGGCTAGGGAGAGGTTGAAATACCTCTGTGAGTCTTTCTGGCCCCAGAAGGGGTGGATAACTGTAACTTGCCACCAATTGTCCCCTTTTTATTTTATTTTATTTAAAAAAAGATCAAACTTACTCATTAGTGGACTTGCTTTGACACTGGGATTTATTTTATCAGTTGCAACCACAAGTATGGAACATGTCTTTTCCACAATGAATGTGAATAAGAACTTACATAATCAAAAAGATGCTTTATGGATGAACAATTGTTTCGTTGTTTATATTGAAAAAGATATTTTAGATGAAGAGGCATTATGCAACGGTTTTAAAAGGAAATTTGACACATCCCGACCTGGAATGTCCACTAGGACACCGAATCGAGCTGTGTTGGCCGACACCTAGAAGCCATAAAGTGTAGTGATGTGGAAAATGTGAATAAATTTAAACCTAAAAGTGCCTAATCAAAAGAGTGCGTGGGTGAGCAGGATTGAACCATTTTCACACGTGATGTCAGAGCATAAGACAATATAGTAAATAGGATGAGGGTTATACCATTGAAGATAACCATCTCCTGAGATTTGCCAGAATCCTCGTTTACACTTAAGCACAACTACTAAACCTGGAGGGGCGAAAATCAAAGTTGAGTGGGTCAGCAAAACAACGCTTGTAAGAAAACCTTTACTTTCGAACGCTAACCCCTCGTTGTAAAACAAGTATAGTTTCCTTAAAATCATACTACGTATAAGTATGAAGATTTAATGTATGCCAACAATATATATCAGAAATATGCCACAACAGGAATAATTCAATAACAATAAAAATATAGGCATGTGCTTGACAATATACTAGCACGCAAGTTGGGATCACCTAATGTGACTTGTACAACTGCACCTATGGCTCATCAATCTATACTATCACATAAGCTAGAGTCACCTAATGTGACATGTACGATAGGCTAGGTGTAATAATAATATACACTTTAGTGCTACGATCACGTGAAGCTTGCACTAAGTGCAGTCATCTACAAGTCGGAGTCACCTAACACGACCTGTACGACAGGTTAGCACCTACTTGGATCCAAGACGAGCATGCGGTGTGGGAGGTGAACATACACGTGAAGGTTGGCCCTAGTCCTGGACGGGAGCACTAACACCGGGGTGTAGTAATGATGAGCTAACTATATGAATATATGTATGCCATACAATTCAATCAATATACTAAACTCACTTGAATTTACTTGCGCGTCTTGTAGAATCATTTAGTATTCTACCACAGTACTATATTTATAAGCAGGTAAATATGCATATGAACATTCCATAGTCATTTTATAATTCCAAACACAAGGCAATATTTACCAAACTAAAATTGTGGCATAATAGGCGTAAATCCATTTAAATGCATTTGTGGAAACTATAAGCCATATGTATAAAAAAATAAATTGCCCACTCACTGATACACAGTCGAAATGAAGACTCTGAGCCTTGCTTGACCTCGTACGCCCTTGGAATACATTTCCCCTATACGCAAATTTACTAATTTAATTAATTTAATAACATATATATGGAAACTTAAATAAAATCTCTATAGATTGCTCAAACATAGGATTTGAATATACGAAATCAATCTACTCGATTTCATGAACCTAACAAAATTCCAAAATTATTTTTGGACACCGGACGTGTCCTCATGCGCTGGCCAAGGCACGACCACACGTGCTGGCCACACACAGCACGTGTGGTCTGTGTGACTAATGATGTAGGAATATTTCGTTAAAATCTTAATAGAAGTTAACGTTGTTACCTGACGCCGTTAGAATATTCCGTCATAGTTGATGGAATATTCCATTGTCTTCTCCGGTCATCCTCACTGGTTGCCGCCGTTTGGTTCCCCGAATTTGGAAAAAGTCGTCGGTTTCTGGGTAAAATTTCAAACCTTCATATCTTCTTCATTTCTCAATCATTTTTCACAAACTTTATATGGAAATGAAGCTTATGAAGAGAAAAACACGATTGTGCCTTTTGGAGGTCCAAAAAATGGACTGAGGTGGCTTGAAAATGGCTCGAAAGACACGGTCAAAACTCCGACTTCTCGAAACCTTGTGTTTCGAGGTTGTTTCTCCTTCAAACCTTCACTAGAGACCTCAAAGAATTGAGTGGAGGCCTTTAGACTTTCTAAAAACTTGTAACTCGCTCGTAACTCATCGGGAAAAACTAATCCGAGTTGGACCTTCCGAGTTCGACATCCAAAACTCGGTCAAACCACGATCCAAAGGTATGGTTGTGTTCGTGGTGGTGAGACGAGTTCGAATGTATGGTTTTAAGGTCACGTTGATGAGGTTTGAGGGTGGTTCATCCTTGTTGCAGAAAGAAAGAGAGTTCGGGGAGAGAGAGAGAGAGAGAGAGAAGAGAGAGTGAGAGTTGCTTTCTGATTGGTGAGGGAAGAGATGTGAGTGGTGGAGAGGGATTGGAGGGATTTGATTGGTGAAGGGAACCAGATCCACCAATTAAAGAAGGGATTGGTGGATTTTGTACAATTTTTAATGTACAAAATCTGCCTCCCTACAGTGTTTCAAGCACTGATAAATTTGTACACGCATGTACAAAAATACTCGTAATTAACGTACTTTAATGGAGCGTAACTTCTTCGTTACGAATCTGATTCGAGTCTAACACGTGCTCACACATTCGTAACGACGAGTACTAATTTAGTACAAAACCAGGAAAATGAAATTGAAAGCCGAAAACCATGTCCATGTCAGATTCCACTTTTGTCCAAAAAGGGGTAAAATCGTCAACTCACACCAATGGAAAAGAAATTACAGTGAAAAGTAGGGATGGGTCGTCACAAAATTTTTTGGGTACAATTATAATTATTGTGAATAGGTAATGTTATCCACTCATGTGTATTTTTATTAGTTTTCATTACTTGGATATAATACGTTATGATGTTTTGATTAGTAATTTTGTAAATGCTATCTATTTATTTATTTATAGGAATTATTATTGACATTTCAAAACTATAATTCTTCATTCCTAATAAGAGTATTTTTCTTTCTAAATATGTTGATTCATGAGAAGGGCTTACATGACACATGTACACCGTGACCGTAGCTTCCTGTTTCAATATTTTAAAGACATATACAAATTTTTGTACACATCGCATTATGTCATTGTCACGACACACCTCAGTGCCGTGGGCTAGCCAGTACGTTATAAGTTACTTTGTTGCTCCACGCCACATAGCACGGCTAAGGGAAAAAAAGGGAAGGAACATCCAAGTTGGGCAATGTTATGCCAAAACATTTGACGATATCATGACTCAGTTTCACCATGGTAAATCTCTAATCCTATCTAAGATGTAAGGCCATCAAGGCATCAATCTGAATGCTTCAGTTTCCAAGGTGTGAGATAACTACGAATCGTGAGCTTTGAATCAAATAGGGTAAGAAACATGAGAAACGCCAAGAAAACTTGGACACACTGTCTTGTGATCCTCAGTAAACAGTCCAGAATCCAGATAACAAAAATCCAATTGCAACTTGAACATGGCTTGTGTACAATACACATCATGCTAATATCTTAGCAAGCAGGTTGAGTTGCTAGTTGCTACAAAGAGGATTTGCCCTATCTTTTGGCTCTCCACAACCCCATCCTCTTTGATCCTTTTACCATGTCCAAGATTGATCTTTTAGGAGAGATTTTTCAGTGTGCCTGAAACATGAGACGGTACGCCACATGTTATTATACAATTGGAGGAAAGTTTTTGCTTTTCAAGAGACCCTCCAATTATATAATGACATGTGGTGTTCTGCCCCTTGTTCATGGGACACTGAAAAATCTTGTTTTTGAGGATCACCTTATTTATTCTTTTTCTGGTTCTGTTTGCTGCTTTTTATTTCTTTTTATATTTTTCCTACTCAATCTACTAATTAGTGCAATGTCTTGTAACACTCAAATTCATTCAGTTCGTGCGTCTCCATCAAAAGTTAAATGAGAAGTCAGTATATAATTAACCAACACAAGAATTTTGATTAGAAAAGAAAATACTTGGCTCCTTATGTTAAAGGAATCTTGTACAAATAAATCACAGTTCACACGTGTAAAAAACTTTTTCCTTTGTAATTGTTTTAAATCACCTCAGCATATGTGTTAGTTTGTGATTTGTAGTTAAGGAGAGCCAAACTTTGTTCTCTAAAAAAATAATATCTTCTCAACACTTGTATACATATCAGTGAATGTTCCAATCGACACCAGCAGATTCAATACAGGTTTTAAGAAGTAAAGTAATACTAAAAGTAGAATCCACCCAGAAGAGAGAACAAAAGCCACTTTATCACCAAGTGCTCAAGCTGACCCTGCAGCTTGAGGCCATTTAAGTAAGGTGTTGATCAGATCATGCATTAAAGTTGACAAGCAAAGCATCTATGTCCACAGCAGTAGAAAGCCTTATTTATATTCTGTCCTGTGAGAAGTAGATTGGTCCAGCGCTCTCTGTGAATCTTCTAAGCAGCTGAATATGCTCATTCGCCACTGTTCGTTCTATCTTTCTGTTCAGATTCCTTTCCATTCAAAAACAAAATTATCTTGATGAGATTCTTGATAATTTCAATGTCAACAAGATCGATATATAGGAAATCGACTGGCAACTAATCTGTACATGTTCGCGTCGGTTACATTCTTGATTGTGAATTGGAGCAGCACAAATTATATATCACGAAGGATCTTCACTTTGTTCCACAAAGCCTGCACTATGTATATTCCATGAAAATTAGTCCACCTGCAAAGTGCGAGCCAGCATGAACAGAATATCAAATCCCCCAACAAAGTATGAGGGCACGATCGGTTGTTTTCGCAGAAGTCACTTATTGTTATACCAGCATCTACAATCCTTCATCCACCTTCCATAATTTAAAAAAAAAAACAAAAAAGCATAAATGTTACTTATCTGCGTGTTTTGTTCCCTAACACGAAGCACTCATTTAGTAGATAGAATTTGCCATTGTAAATGGATGAACTTGCATATGTAAGCGATCATCTTTCTGCATAAGACAGCACAACTGAAAGTTAGTCTGACCCGACGTCAGTGCGAGCCATATTATTCCTTACAACCAAAGTTTTTACATCTAAATAGACGTTATGGCAATCTATTAGAAATGAATGCGGAAAAGAATATCGTGTGCATATTTTCCTACTATATATATTCTGAACTCTAGTAATTGGGCGAATTCTTTGTACCTCATCATTGCAGATAAAAGACATCCAAGTCAGAAAGGTTAGCCAAAACTTTATGTCATGACACTGGTTCAATGTGGAAGTAGTCCTTATTCCTATTCAAGGTGTAAGGCTACCGAAGCATTGGTACCACAAATAATTGCATACCAAAGTTACGAAACACCATGAAGGCAAGACTCGATGCCTAGTGGTCCGAAGTAACAATCAAATTAACAAAAAGGAAATTCCATCTATTGCACCATTCCTTTCTTGAATATGTACCTTGCTAATCCCACAGTTATATATTCTCTCCACAGATGTTCTTCTAGGTCCACGTACGTTAGTATTGCTTGCTTGCGCTTTAGTCTTTCTATCCCCAATCTGTAGTATTATCTTGTGTTCCATCTCGTGGCATCAAAACAGCAAGTCAAAGCGAATCTGCTGTCAAATTATTTGAGTTTGTACTTCTCCATTAAGCGAATCAGCAAATGCAACTACATAACATAAATAGCAATCTCTTCTCAGAAAACTATCACAATCTTATAGATCAAATCACGTATCCATTGACGAGAAAATTCGAAATAAACGAAAGCAGTTCATGCGTACAACAGTAAAAGACTAATTCTCTGCGAAAATAATTCGTCATGCTAGAAAATACCAGCTCAAGAATCTATGTTTGGATCTTCTTCAGAGCTGATATGCTCTTTCTTGTTGTATCTTGTTTGTTCAGATTCCTTTCCATTAAATTAATTTGATAGGAAACAGTTTCTTAATTTAAAAATCACACTAACATGCTAATAAACCCAAGTATTCTTATTTCCAATGTGGTTGGTGTGGAGCCAAAAATAATCAAGAAAATCACGGAGGTGACATGTGGACTTTTGGATTAAGAAGACAAAATTACCCTCGAGGCACACTGGGATTCCCACGCACACGCAACGGACAATAACGACTCAATTGAGGTCAAAGGTGATCAGAATGGTATTCTTTTAAATCCTTTCATCACTCCTCATCAACTAGGCTCGCATGAGCATTCTCCACCTTACATCAGGGTAGGCAACATGGCAGACGAAGAGAAGCAGTCACTCAAACTGCTTAAGTTCAACCGACAGCTTGCAAACAGCCTGCTTGTTTTCTAGGAACGTGCCACATGCACCGCAACCACGGCATAGACGAGTCGAGCATAGAAAAGAGTGGCCCAGACCAATAGGTCACGATCGCGGGCAACCATTAGTTCCACTGCCCCAGCAGAGGCAAATTCAAGAAAAGGTTGAGAGGCTCTTAACTGAACGATTGTGCAATTTCCAACACAATGAGGCTACTGACAATGCGCTTTGATGAGACATGACCAACATAAGTAGGTTACCTTTCACGGATGAGATCGAGCGGACAAATCCACCTTGTAGGTTCACTATGCCTCACTTCACTCTGTATAAGAGAGATGAAGATCCAGATCGACGTCTCAAGCACTACCGCAGTATCATGATCCTCTACAGGAACAACGACATTTTTATGTGCAAAATATTTGCCATAACTCTACAAGGTGAGGCACAAGACTAGTTTCGCACCCTACCGCTGTAATCAATCCAAAGTTTCAATGAACTTTCCTTAGTTTTCACTAAGGAGTATTCGTCAAACCGCTCAATCAAAAGGACATCCGACCATTTCTTCAACATCGTAAAAGACCATTGGGAGACAATTCACGACTATGTCAAGAGGTTCAAGGTGGAGAAGGCCAAGATTGTTGGCTGCAACGAAGACATAACAACGGTAGCATTTAGAAATAGGCTTTCCACCAAACACCCTTTATTCGAAAAATTGATCATGGGAAAAGAATTGACCCTGACAGCTTCGTATGCTTTGGTGGAGAAGCATGTACTATGGGATGAGGCCAAGCAGTCTAACAAAATCGAGTTAGAAAAGAAGCATATAGAACATTCCCCGACTAGAGAAGACTTAGCGCCCGAAACATTCACCAAGTTCACAGTTCTAATTGGCCAAATTTCTCTGTAAGCTCAAAAACGAACCTTGGTTCGAACTACCACCATCCATGAAGGGTGATTTTACTAGGCTAGATCAAACAAAGTACTGCGTATTCCATCAAGGACCAGACCACACTACCAACGGCTGCCAGAAGTGGAAACAGTGCCTTGAGAAGTTGACAAATGAGGGTTGGTGCGACGAGTATCTTGACAGGTCAACGACATAGCCTACACAAGCATAAGAAGTCTCCATCACCCCCCTGAGCCTCGTTAGGGCTTTTCTAAATAAGTTCGAAGTCTCAAGTAGCTCGATGAATAAGACTTCGCAAGCTGAAGATTATCCAGTTTGTTATGCAGTTTCTACCTTCTAGCACAATTGATCAATTTCTTTATTCTCAATGAAGTTTCAAGAAGTTATTTATAAGCCTAGCTCAACTGCTGTCTACAACAATTGCTTAAACCCTCATCTGGGTCTGTTCTCCAATACGAGAGGATAAACTAATTGCTTTCCAGTGCGAGAGGGTAAACCAATTCTCCGACACCCATATGGGTTTGCTTTCCAGTGCAAGAGGATAAACTAATTGCTCTCCAATGCGAGAGAGTAAACCAATTCCTCAACACCCATATCTACTCTCCAGTGCGAGAAGGTAAACCAATTCCCTAACACCCATATGGGTCTGCTCTTTAGTGCAAAAGGTTAAACTAATAGCACTCCGGTGTGAGAGGGTAAACTAATTCCCCGACACCTATCTGGGTAAGCTCTCCAACGCGAGAGGATAAACCAATTCCCCAACATCCATTTGGGTAAACTCTCTTGTGCAAGAAGGCTACACAGCTCAAAAGATCGAATACTTGAAGACCAGCTAAGCAGTAAATGGTTAGGGGGCAGGAGCTACTTCGCACTCACTTCATCTTCAGCAGCTCCAATCTTGGCAGCTTTATCCTTGATTGCTCTATCTATGACATCTAATAAATCAAACTTAAGCAGTTTCCTCATTTTTGGTAAGCAACCCAGACGTGGCAGCCCAAACCATGACCTATGCCACTCCATTTCCTCAGCCCATGCTAAGCCAACCTTTGGCTTCAGTCAAGCCGAGTAGCATAAGTTGTGGGCCCTACCATACCATCTCCTCGACCTATGCCAAGCCGACTCCTGGCCTCTGCCAGCCGAAATGCCGCACCACCTCGACAGCTGCCCCGTGGCAACACCACCCAAAAAAAAGACAAAGAAAATTAAAATTTTCTTACATTGGTGCGGCGCGGAAAAGACAAAGAAATCAACAGAAGATGGTTCTTTGCACAGGCAAGTAAAAAAAAGTGCTAGGGGAGGGGGAACAAATATCCTCTAGCTTTCTCTCTTTCTTGTAGAGATAAATAATTGCCCTCCGAAGTTGATTTAATCCCCTACTTGAGGTAGGCTTAAATAGGTTTTGGAGACGATTTATTTCATTTTCCTAGAAGAATCTAATTCTAAGTCCAAGTGGGAATCTGCGTCAAAGTTGGAGATCTCTACACCTGCTGCCAATTACTACGAACAACCCAACAGGTGTGGGGGCATTTATGAAGCCAAAAATAATCAAGAAAATCAGGAGGCGACACGTGGACTTTCGGGTAAAGAAGATAAAATTACCCTCAAAGCACACCGGATTCCCACGTGCACGTAACGGACAATAACGGCTCAATCAAGGTCAAAGGTGATCAAAATGGTATTCTTTTAAACCTCTCTTCACTCTTCATCAAATACTCACCCACAAGGTAACTCACAATCATCTTTTTCAAATTAGGATTAATTGCCAAAATCAATTGATTAATTGCCAAACTAATTGAAATAATATCTTGCAATCAATCCCACAAATCAACCAAATGTGGCCGGTCCCAATTCTCCTAATAGGACCGGGCACAACTCTATGTATAGCCACTCATTTTCTCCAAAACCTAAGTCCATTCTTCTCCTAAAATTCTCTAAACACTTTCCCTCTCAAATTCTAGCTTTGACATCAGAGACTCTTCGGCCCTCCCCATTCATCGTGGACGCGTGATGTTTTTGGCCTTGATCTTAGGTGTTAATTGTTTTGCAGATGCATTTTTGTCCAAAAAGAAGATGAAAATTTGCATTCACAGTTGGTAATATACTTCCCAACAAATTACCAAAATTTGGGAAAAATCGCTCCAAGAAAACTTGCAGGGATCAATCGATCGACATTAAAAAATTTAGTGAGATCATAATTGAGGGAATCAACAGACAAAGAGATCTATAGAAGATCGCTTAGAGGGTACAAAATATCATCAAGGATCTTCTGCACTTAGTTCCAAGCTGCATTATGAATATTCCATCCCCAAAATCCCGTTTCAAACCACCATCAACGGAATATCAATTGACTAGAAAAAAAAGAAAACAAAATATCAATTGCAGGTACAAGATACAAATGTATCAGTAGTGTTCACACAAAGCATCTCCAACCCTTCATCCAACTTCTCGAAAAGCAAATACAGATTAAAATACAAGATAGTTTTAATTGTCCCTATCACGTACGAGGCATTAATTTTCGTTACTAGTCGATGATAATTAAAATTCTGCAGTCACTCGCTCACGTCACTAGCTCTCTTATCCTACTCTATTTCAAATCGCCATCTGTACTTGTTTTGTATTTTTTTTGTTAGATACAAATGATGTAACAAGAGGGAGAAATCAAACACAAAACTTCGAGCACAGGATTTAACTAGTCATACATTACATAGTTGTTGAGTTTCCAAGTTGCCTCCTTGAATATGTAGTTTTCGTGCATCTGTAGTCTTTGCATGTAACATGTGTCACAGCCAATCTTGACCACAGCATGTCTCGAGACTTGATGCTACAAGCCTATGCCACAGGCCCACAAAATTGTGGTCATGGAAGCATTCACCATTTCTATAGGATGTGTATATTAAATTTGAATAAAACAACTAGGGCAGGAATTTTTGTACCCAAATTCAGACTCGAAAAATCTCGAAACGACTGCCTAATAAAACGAAACAGAAAATCTTGAAAATTATGGGAACCGATACTGAAAAACATGGCCGTATTTTCAATAATACCGATCCGAACCAAATATATATATATATATATATATATATATATATATATATATCTATATCTATTTGTATATTTAAGTTTTGTTATTAATATGTCTATAACCTAAATAATACTAACCGTCAGATTGGTTGAGATTATTTGTCAACCATCCATTGTTTTGAATAGAAGACTCCTTTCCTCTCGTTCTAGACGGCCACCCGGCCATCACCACTCCGTCCACTCCAGTTTTCGATCGACACCATCCTTGTACCGCCACCAGACCTTTATTTCTCCTAAATCAAATTTCGGGATCCTGAAAATTTTGATTCGATTTCAGTATGTAATTTTCTCAAACTGAAATTTTCAGTTCGATTTTCCAGATCAGGGTTTGGATTCGATTTCCGAACTAAACCCAACCCTTAAAACAACCATTATTCATTCATTATTCGAAAGAAACTTTTCAATTGATGCAGAAGGCATTACATAAAACTGGTTCATTATCACAAGAAGTTTTAGTCCAATAAAGTAATGTCAAAAATATCACATTGACGGTGATCCTGTTCCATGTTCTCAAATTTAAGGCAAAATCAAGCAAAATGATTGGCAGGCACCCAAAAAAGACAGAAACTAAACACACAGCACAGACCCCACAACTACCCATGATCTCAGAATCTCCTTGTCCAACCCTTTTCTAAACACACCGACCCCATTCCATTTCATTTTTCTTTATCAAAGACTTCAACACTACCCAAACCAAACCGCCACAAGAGGCCCTACCAAATAATTCCACATTCACATTGTTCTAAATTATTCTAATTTACAAGAAGGGTTATCAATTTGTGACTGACCTAATATATTAAAGAATGAAAAAAATTTAATTAGAACAGATGGTTTTTGTAAAAAAAAAATATATATATATATATATATATTAAAGAATGCAAATTTGAATAAAGAAAAAAGGGTAATCAAAAGAACGCCGTCACTAGCTTTGGAAAGAAAACGTAGTAACACTTAAACAATACCCAAACCAAATAGCCCACAAAGTCCCTCCCCCCAGGATCCCAAATTTAATTTTAATCAAGGCATAATTGTGAGTAGAACTGACAGATCAACCTATTGGGTTGTTAATGGATAACCATTAAAACCCATTTAATTCGATATAACAATTCAATAAGTTGATTTGTCATCTCAATTCTAAACTAACGAAAGAATTCAAATTCGACATGCAAAGAAAGAAAGCAATCGAGAACATGACGAGTACCATACAAAGGAGGAACAAAAGGTAAAAATTCAGATTTGGTTGGAAGACAATAATATCTTAAAAAGCAAAAATATTTGACTACTAAGAAAACATAGGAGGAGGGGAATAAGCCCCTCAATTTACAAAAGGGCGGATTCGGCTCCCAATTCCCCCAACTTTTTTGCCACAAATTACAAAGGACTTTCTTGCTCTTCATGAAGGATTAAAACCAAAACAAAAAGATTAAAACTAAATTTTAAAGACAGACAGCCCCGGCAGACACACCGACATCAAACTAAAGGGATGTTTGAGACTTCTTAAGCACAGCAATAAGACCACTGTTCCTCCTCACCGGCAGAAGCAGCAGTCCCCGTCGAATCCGAAACAACATGGTCGTAATCATCCTCGCTGCAATAGTAGAACCCATGGTTATTCATTGCACTCATGCTACAAGAAGAAGCTGTCACCAGATACGGCATGTTGTGGAAGGACCCGGCGAGGCTGGTGGCCACAGCTGCACTCGCCATGCCCCCATCATCGCCCTGCCCGCACTCCTCCGCGCGGTGCTTCAGCGTCTCAAACATGAGCTCGGGCTCATGCTGCATCACCCGCAGGACGTCCCCACACGACGGCCCTGGCACAGCCCGCGTCACTGCAAAGCTGTGGGGACCATCGCTCTGCGAGACCCGAACAATGCTCGGGCCACCGAAGAGGTTGTGGACTCCTCCGAGCGCCTCCTGATAAGCCCCGCCCAAGAACATCCCTAAATAGTACTTTTGCCCACCGCCATTATTCCCACCATTGCCTTCCAGCTCATGCAGCGGCAAGCTAGACTCGCCGCCAATGAACTTGTCGATCTTCCCATCACTGTCACAGGTCAAGTCTGACAATACCCCCCTCATCGCCGGCCGCTGGTCGAGGCGGTGAATCGGGACAATCGGAAACATCTGCCCAATACCCCAGAAGTCTGGAATTGAAGTGAAAACCGAGAGATTCACATGGTATGTGCGGACAGGGTCAAATGCTCCGATTGCTTTCGAAACCATATCACAGAGTCCATCAACGGTGGCTAATTGCTCAATACCAACAGAGCCTTCTTTGAATTGTTCAACACACCGTTGCTTCAACACATCAGCGTACGTCAAACAAGCCTCGTACTCACCTCTGATTGCCGCAGCGGAGAGGTTCAGGTAATCGGCACGAGCTTCCTCCGTCAGCCCCTCGATGAAGTACTGAAGCTCATAGGCGGACATGGGAGGAGCATCGTCATAAGCACTGGAAGAAACAGCCTCAAATATCAGAACCGAGTGATGGGACACCAGGGCTCGGCCGCTTTCGCTGCAAATCACCGGGTGCTTCACGGACCTCCGTTCGCAAACGTTCCGAACTGCTTGGACAACAGCGGAGGCATACTCTTCAAGGCTGTAGCTGACCGAAATATCCGAGTTACTCGATTTGGAACCATCATAATCAATACCCAGACCGCCTCCTATGTCTAGGACCTTCATTTGGGCACCGAGGCGGACCAATTCGCAGTAGATCTGTGCCGCCTCGGATACGCCATCAGCGAGCAGATCCGTCGACGGGATCTGAGACCCGATATGAAAATGCAACAACTGAAAGCAATCAAGCATACCCAGCTTATCAAGCTTCTTCACAACGCGTAAAATCTGAGTGGTGGTGAGTCCGAACTTCCCTTTCTCGCCCGACGTCGAACCAAAATGGCCCGAATGCTTGGTCTTGAGCTTAGCGCGGACGCCAATCACAGGTCGAACGCCGAGCTTCTGACTCAAATCAACGACCAAATCGAGCTCCTCCTCTTGCTCGAGAACAATCACGGTGTTCAAGGCGAGCTTGCGAGCAAACAGCGCCAGAGAAATGTATTCCAAGTCTTTGAACCCATTGCAGATGAGAAGGGCATCGGGGTTACCTTTGCATAAGCAGCTCATGGCCAAGAGGAGCTCCGGCTTCGACCCGGCTTCCAATCCGAACCGGAACGGCGATCCAAACTTCACAATGTCCTCCACGACGAACCGGTCCTGGTTGCATTTCACCGGGTACACGCCCTGGTAGTGGGAGCCGTAGTCGTGGGACCGGATCGCCAGATCGAAGGCGCCCTGGAGCGACTCGAGCCGGTTCTTGAGCACATCGGGCAGGCGAACAATGAGCGGTAGCTGCAGCCCGAGCCCGCAGTCCGGTTTCGGATCCGAAACCTTCTTCACTATCTTCAGCAGATCGATCTCCTGGTGCGGCAGAGTCGCCCTCCCGTGAGGACGGACGGCAACGTTGCCGGAGGAATTGACGGTGAAGTAGGACCCACCCCAGGCGTCGATTCGGTAGAGGTCGGACGAGAGGGACGGGGACCAATGGGAATTGTCGGCGGCGGGGGCGGTGGTGATGGCCGCCGGTGGTACGCCTGAGAACGGCGACGCGGGAAGAGAGCTATCCCCGGCGAAGTGGTGGCCGGGAGGCGCCACAGCAGCGTCCACGCAACAAGCCAGGGCCGGCATCTCTTCTTCCGCGACGATTAATCAATCAAAAAATGAAATTAAGAATTAGAGAAATTTAGGGGTTAGGGTTTGAATCGTTAAATTGTGAGTTTGTAATGAATGGGGGCTTTAGAACCCGCCGAGGCCGGAGCCCCGGCTACCCCCGCAAACGGAGCAGTAAGGGGGTGTACGGAAAGGAGTCAGAAATCCAGAAACCCCTTCAGTCGGATCCGAAATCCCCACGCCGAAGCCTCAGGAGAGAGAAAGAGAAACGTTTCGGAATAACAGCGGCGGAAATTGTGCGGCCCAGAAAACAGGTTTTTAAGCACCGAAATCAGACGCAGCCATGCAGTGCATGTGACAGGATAAGGATGAGGGGATGGGCTGTTGTGGTTTCTTTGTCACCCGAGAAAAATGGAAACTGGGAAATTTTATTTTCCGGGAAAGGCCGAGAAAATTGCTGGGAAAATCAGAAAAAACAAAAATCAAGGATCCTTTTCTTTTCCTCGGAGATTGTCAAGAATCCTGAAATGAAAAGGAGGAGGAACTGGCGAGAATTGCATGGGAGGCCAGGGGTGTTTATATAGGGAGGGAATCGAAGGGATTAGGGTTGGGCCGGTGGGACCCGCCTTTTGATTTGGGCCTCGATCAATGAATATCTTTTACTTTAATGTTTTTTTTTCTTTCGTGGTTCAACTGGCTTTCTCGTGAGATTTAGATTCCTTTTTGACGATTATTTGTGGGAGGGGCTGTCGTAGCCTCACATCGGCGACAGCGTCGAGTTGCCGCGTGGCCACTGAGGCGTGGACTGGGACCCACTCTTTGGGGAGGAGCGACTCCCGAGGCGTCCACTGGTTCGAACTTATTCTGTGGCGAGAAAATGGGATGGGTTTTAAAATATCGCCGCGAGAGGGAGAGGAGTGCGGTACTTTGAGCAGGAAAGTGGCGCGAAGTTTCTTACGGGGGCGACTTCTGGGGACTTTTTTACGATGGACGGATAGGATAGTGCCACGTATGGATGAGTTCGTTGCCACTCGCCTCATTGACGTTTTCCAAAACACGCAGCGAAAATTAACTCAGGTTTGAAGAATGTCACGTGCAGGTCATGCACTAGATTCGCTGGACTTTCCTTCCTCACTTTCATTTATCACTTTACGTTATGTGATTTTTTTTAAAGCAATAATTTTAGTGGATTAGATAATTAATTGTTATTTAATTTATAAAAAAATGATCGATGGATATTGAATTCATACACGATATACAAGTATAATTGATTTAGTCATTGTAATAAAACATCATCCATTACATTATTTGATTTAAAGTATGGTCAATTTGAAACCTCATACGGTATTAGTGTTTTTCAAATTTTAAGAAATTCTATAATCATAGAATCTCAAGGAATGTTATTACAAGTAACTTAAATATCAAGATAAAGTAGATGGAATGATGGATGAATATAACGAAGGGAGAAGTAAAAGAGAACTTTTCTTTATAAGTAATATTTAATTTAGACAACATAGGTGGTTGTCATCTATTTCTCTCTTCAAAATGACTTAAATACAACTTAATCATTTCTACCAAACGAGACCTAAGGTCCTCCTAATCATTTGCGTAGTGGTCCATTTAATTGAAAATTGAAAACTTCAATAATTATCAAATAATTCTTTAGTACTTTTATTTTGTATCAACGTTATCCGTGATAGAATCTGCAAATTTGACATGTATTTGTCCCATTTTTTGGGCAAATTTTAAAAACATTACGGGTGCAAAAAACATCTTGACAGTGAGAGGCCTAATTTATTTGACGCGCATCTCACACGTAAACAACGTTTAAAGACAAAAGATTGGAAAACTACAAAGCATGACCCAAACACCAAAAACAGAAAAACTAAATCCAGCAAAAGTTTGACGAAGTAATCTGTCTCTCTCTCTCTCTCTCTCTCTTCAGTCACATAAATTTTAACAGTCACATAAATTCTAAATACTCAATATTAATTATTATTATTATTATATAATAAATGGGCTGAAAAATTTAAAAAATAGAAAGAAGAATAGGAGCTTGGACTTGCTCACTGGGGGTGGTATCTGGGTAAGTTGTTCTCCTGGAGCGAGGACGCCATGGCTTGCGTGAATGTCAGTAGGAATTCACCGAAATGCCCTTTATCTCTTTGAGTCCTCCCAATACGCTTGTGATTTTCAACGATCGTGTGGGGAACTACCAAATCCTGGACGCGTTGCGTTATTTTGGGAGGACGACATTGGCCTTGCTGTGAGAAGATTTTGTTTTGTTCTTGAAATTACTAAGTCACTGGTTTTTTTGTCATTAAAAGCAAATGAAACTTTACTTTTATATCTTTTCATTTGAGACGTCAGATTGGACTCAATTATTACTTTGGATTAGAAGGCATTGATTACGAACCGGACTTGACTTCTGAAAAATCAGCAGCAGCTCCAATTGATGATCAATCACAGCTGGATTTTTAATTACAATTTGGACACATGTTCTGCTATGATTGGCCATCAACAGGAGTTGCTGCTAATTTTTTCAGCAGCGAAATTCTTTCCATGGATTATTGCTCAAGGAAGAATTTTATAAAGAAAGACAAATAAAAAAACAAAAATAAAACTTATTCAATTGAATCAGGCTAAGTCGCGATTATAATTTCGGTTATGACGTCCTTATTCATTTCTTCTATAGAAAGATCTCAGTATTTATATTTCTTCTAAGTTGTTTTCATTTTTTTTTGTTATATTAAAGATAATCGAATTATGGACCTATTTGATTCTAATCCATTACAGATAAAATGTTCGTTGCATTAAATTAATATACAGACCGAGAATACACAAAAGCTCCCATACAATAGAATTTTTCCATGGTAAAACAACAACTAGATTAAGCCCTAAGAACATCTCTAAATGAAGTGTCAAATTTAAACTATTACGTTACGTGACACTTTAATCTTGTTGTAAAATTTCTAATTCATCTGATATGTTAATTTTAAACAATTATTTAATGCTAAAAACAAAAACTAATAATTAAAATGGTAAAAAGTATTTGTTAATGACTAAAAATAGATTTGAAATTACTGTCAAATTCAATAGCAATCACCTTTGATGTCAATTCATGTCACGTCACGTAGGAATTGTCATTTCGGTTGGAAAACATTGAAGTTGTCTTTTTTTAGTTTTTTTAATAATATTTTATTGATTTTTTAATAGAAAATGGGTCCGGATCAAGCCACATCAGCATTTAGCTAAGAAATAAATGGGCAAACTAACGAAATGTATAACATTGGCACAAATTCTAAAGATGAGGTATGACCTTGTCAATTTTAAAAGATGAAGTATGAAAGTGTTGTGACACCAATGGTTGATGTAGTTTTTTGTACTTTACCCTAAAATTTTTTCCTCCTCTTTTATAGATGCTCTAATGCATCAATCAGATTATCTATCGAATTACAACTAAACTGTAATACCAAAAAACAAAAGCTAACGAAACCATGGTATAAATACATATAATATTCTATAGGTATGGGTAAAGTGGTCTTTAGGGAAATGACAAAAACTGACTTAACAAGAAATGGTGAGTCAAAGATGAAGACCAATCAGACCTTTGCTTCCGTATGATTAGGCCAATGAGCTACAGAGCGGTGGGTAAGGGGGAATCAAGAGGAGATAATTGACATTACATTCTTCTTCTTCTCTTACCCGCAACTTCTTGCAATTGACTATTTGACTTGGAACTTTCTTCCCTTGTGTTTTGTTGCATGTCACGTTCATATAGAGTTAAATTAAATTAAATGATTTTAAAAGGATATGAAATTGATTTTCATAACTTAAATTGAAATTAAATATTCTTGTTAGAAATGCATTTACAATATTTTAAATTTAATTATCACGTGAACAATCATATATTATCTCATAGTTTAGAAATTTACTAGCAAGACTCGTTTATAAAGCGAGTCTTTGCAGAACTCTACCAACGTCTTACTCTCTCTTATAATATACTAATTGGATCCCACAATTGAACAAATTCGAATTTTCTATTTAAAGAATTTTTAATTTTTAATTAAATTTTAATATTTTCTCTCTTCTCCTCACCTTCTTCCATACCCAATGAGGCAATGAACCCAAAAGTGTGTAAATATAAAATTGCTCAGCTATTCTATCTCTAACAACCATGAAATTGGTATTTTCATGAAAACTGCTACTGTAGATAATTAGCAATGCAAATTAAATTCTTGAGAGAGAGAAAGGAGAGAGACGCAGAAGGAGATTTAGATCTTTGGTTTATTTTTTCACATTCAACCTTGATTTTTTATTTTTTTCTGGTTATAGATTCAGATCTTGGGTTCACCCAAAAAATTTTCTATATGGTTTTTGCAGCTTGGCAACCATGGTTTCCAGTTTCATAGTCTGGAAGAGAAGATGACGACTATAGTTAATTTTCACATAAAATATTATTAACCATGCATTGCCAAGTGTGTGACAGCCCGTCCCGGGAAATTTAAAAACGTACGCATGAAAAGGCGATTTTGCTCCTAGCGTCATTTTACATTGTGTGTGTGTTTTTGGGTTTTTGTTGGCATGTTTTGTGCCACACACACACTAACATACACCCCACACCCTTTCTCCCTATCCCTGCATCTTTCCCCCGTGTCTTTCCCTTTCTAAATCTTCAAAAAATAAAGTCCCCAATACCAAGAACAACCCACCTCTCTAAATCTAATACCAAATTTACTCTCTTGTAAAATGACATCTAAGACCAAGAACAACCCACCTCTCTAAATCTTCAAAAAATAAAGTCCCCAATACGTTTGGGCATTTTAATTTGATATGTTTGTTTTTGTTGTCAGTACCAGCAAATAGCCTTGAAAAATAGGATAAAAGATTGTCTATCCACAATCCATATACCGATTGTTGTGGGAGGCGCATATGAAGCGGAACACGGTGTTCTTGGGGCGGGTGGCGTGTTGGAGGATGGAGAAGACACCGGGAATTGTGTAAAATGTATTGTATAGATGCGATCCTTGTTGTGCATCTTGATCAATTGAATCATATCTTTGTAGATTTTCTCGAAGGGTATATTTGTCATTGTACCACCATGACATACCAACTGTCTGAAAAGAATGGCTCCTCGAATCTTACTCTTTTCAGCTTATGATATTTGATATATCAAGGTTTATACATATATAAAATACGAATCCGCACTGTAAAGGATTAACGAGACATCTATTTACTTTACTGAAGAAACCATTCATTCATAAAGAGAAACTTCTAATACAGTCATTCTCAATACAGACAAACATAAAAGCATTATAAGCTATAGTTGGAATACAATACTCTCAAATGTGAACATCATTTAAGGAAAGATTGTTATAAGATATACCATTGTATATCTTCAACAATGGACTTTAAGCTTCAAGGGACCTCACAACGACCCTGCACCGATTGAATGATTGACCTAGAACTTTAGGGCTCGAGGGAATTTGGATTAGTCTCATGAGATGAAATGGTTGAGACGGCAATCGAGTAGGGATTTGTTTTGTCTCATGTTCTTCCTACCATTGGAAGTGAATCCTACGAACCAAGCCGAGGACATATGATTGCCTAGCCGTCCTTTGTACCATCTCTTCAATACAGGGTTTGGCATGCCTTATCAATGACGATAAACCATCCTTTAAAGGTGGTACAATCATTCAAGGATATAAACTCGATGTTCGTTAGGCGCGTCTATCCTTGCAAAGATGTTTGCAGTACGTACATGATCTTGTCATTTTAGCTAGATCAAAGAAATGCATATGAAACAACATTTTAAAAACTAAAACACATCGCACTTGATTATCACTCTATGCAGTATGGAAATCGAGATGATACATTGTTGGACGGTAACGCTATAAAAAAAACTTTACAGAGAATTTATCACGCACTTTGCATGGGATCCAATCATCTGCAACCTAAAAAATAGAGAGAAAAAAATGAGAAAAAAAAAATCAGTTCTTTCAAATAATTCAATCTCCTACGGGCCCCTTGAGAACCCATGTGGGTTGGTTTTGCTGTAACACGCACACGAACACTATCAAACAAAGGGGAAACGGCCCGTAATTTCTTGATTACTTTTGCTTTTCAATCTGTCAGAGACGAGAACAAATTTGACATTTGTCTTACCTTAATTTGATTTGGTTTCCCTTCATCCTACGCCATGACAAAATTTTTCTTGTTGAACTTAACCATGAAAAAAAATTGAACCCAATCAACTATTATTTTTTTTTTTTTTTTTTTGAACAAATCCAATCAACCTAATTTCTTTTGTCAAATGTGTTTTCAATAATCCGTATCGTCTAAGCTGTAAAAAATATAAACTTTTTTGTCTAAATTGTGCAGTTAGTGAAAGATAAAGAGGAATGATGATGATGATGAAGATTGGGTAGGGCCATGTGCGATTATGTGTCCTGAAATGGAAGAAATATCTTATTTATAGGGGGGCTAAGCTAAGCTAGCAACAAAAGATTAAGGTGAGTTGGAGCTACTCGATCTTCTCGAATATTGAGTAGATGTGGGTTTTCAAAATTGGTGTTCAGAAAAAGTCCGTGATCACTTCTTCAATTCAACAATATATATATCATATTAATAGTTTAGCAGCTAGTGTTGGCACTTGGCACTAGCACGCGTCTAGAATATTAGCTTATAGCTAGGTAATTTATTTATTTATTATTTTTTTTTTTGAAGAAATGAGATTTTCTGCATTAAAAAAGAAGATAGTGAACTTAGCCTCAAAATAAGTTAGAAATATGTGATTTAAATTCGTTTTTGGTAAGAATCGAATCTAAAATCTCTCATATGGATGTAAAGAGGAATATCATTAGACGTAGTACTAAGTGACATGTAAATATTAAATTAAATGTGTCAAAAATCAAAGTTTGAATCATTACCTTCAATTTCATTTTGGGTTCCCTAATTTAAGGTTCACTCATTTGCAATTAACAACTGCCAAAGATTTTTGAGGATAATACTTTTCCTCGATAATGTAGGGGTCAAATACATACAAGTTTGGAACAGCAAAAAATTACAGTCAAAGAAATGTTCCAACAAGGGAAAATGGTTTATGCCCGTTATTTTTCTCTTTTTTAACAAATACAGAAAAAACTCATGCTTTTTTAAATTTTACTTAATTTAACCATCACCAAAGGGCAATACAAAAAGTTTTCTGTAGTATTGCTGCTTTGGTGGCTACTAGCAAGACGTTCGTGATACCGATAGCAGCAGCAGCCTGCGTTTGGAAATTAAGAATTAGGATTTTAATTTTCGCTAGTTTGCCCTTTGGGCTGAGCTTTATGTATTTGATTCCTCCCAATATGCTTTGAGATACTTTTCCTTTTCCTTTACCTTTGGATTGGTTTGTAACCTTATCTACTTAATGAATGTTTCTTTTCAATCAAAAAAAAAAAAAAAAAATCACAAGTTTTAATTCTCACCTCTTACTTTCTGTTTGAGATAGTAGAAGGGTTTTTTAATGCAGATAAAAAGTTTATTTTAACCCAAATATGATAGCATATTTAAGATAAAACCCAAGTATTGCACATTTTTTAAATTAAACCCGTTCATCAACATTCCACGTGAGTAAACATTCCTATTTGGAAGGTGTTGAGACGAATTAGGGTTTAGTAAAAAATTGAATGATTTTTTCATACATATTCTACCCCTCCACAAATACTCATTATATTTTAATGCTTTTTATTGCAGATATTAAATTTTCTCTATATTGGATGAGGATTAATATATAGGTGAAAATTTAACTCGTGAAGAAATAATTTTCTCTTTGGTTGGTATTTTATCTAAGTAAGTCCAATTTTATGAAACATTAATAGGAATAATTCACTTTATCTGTTACCATTGAACTAAGTCCGATGAGTCCCATCATTTTTATCGCTACACCAAATTTACCCCACAAATATGTAATCTCTTGATTTAAAGATTATTTTTTCTTTTCTTCTTTCAAACATTTAAGAATAAAATCTCTCAAATCATAGGATTAATTATACGAATTAAATCTCCTCTTGTACCAAGTTTGGGCTGGTTTGTGGAACTGGAAGCCAGAACTTTTAAGACTCCCATTGTCTGCATATTTAGCAAGGATTGACATTCTAAATGAATGTTGCTCGATTATTTCAAGTTAATTTGGGCTCCTTCATCTTCTTATTTTATTTTATTTTAATTTTTT
This sequence comes from Pyrus communis, assembly GCF_041283825.1. Classification (NCBI taxonomy): domain Eukaryota; kingdom Viridiplantae; phylum Streptophyta; class Magnoliopsida; order Rosales; family Rosaceae; genus Pyrus; species Pyrus communis. The sequence goes on along the minus strand of NC_142574.1, from coordinate 5,311,829 downwards.
TTAAAAGGGGATAACTGGTGGCAAGTCACGATTATCCATTCCTTTCTAGGGCCAGGAAGACTCAGGACCACAAGTCTGACTTTTCCTTCATCCATGAATGACATGTGCAACCTTCTCTTATAAAAAAAAGTTTACCTCCAAATTCTTTTTTTTTCGTCTTTTCCTTCTTCATTCCTTTGTTCATTGATATTATTTGTTGTCTGAATTGATTAAGGTTTCTTGTGTATATGTATAGTAATTTGATTAGTGTATTGTTTGTATATGTATACTTCAATTGATTAAGGTGTCTTGTTTATAGGCATGTAGTCATTGTATATAGATTTTGTATTCTTGTATCTTTAAGGGTCGGTTTGGGGTTGCTCAAATTTTTTAAAAGGAAAACTAACAAAAAAGGCTTGAAAACTTTGAGTTTTAACGATAAGGACAAAATAAATGGTAAAGTGATAGTACTACTAGGATTGACTTTTTAGTGTAAAAATATGCTTTTTCATTAAAGTGAACAGTACGGGAGCTTTTCGTTAAAGTTCAATTTTTTTTTTTAAAGCAACTTCTTAAAAAGTTAGGGCCTCAATTGTGTTTGGTAAATGAAAAAAATAATATTTTTTTCAAAAATATAGGTCCAAAACAGAAGAAAGCAGAAGTAGTTCGACACATGCTTATTTAAAAAGTGTTTTTTTTTTTTATTTTTTTTCTTCCATTGGAGATAAGGTTGGTTTGGAATTGTGGTGCTTTAAAAAAAAACATCTTATTAAAAAATTTAGAACATATAATGTGTTTGGTAAAACAAAAAAAAGGTGCTTTTTTTAAAAATTACTGTTAATGACAGTAGAAAAACATAGAAAATTAAAAGCAGAATCTACCATACTTCTGAAAAAATGCCTTTTCTTAATTTTTTTCAAAGCATAGTGATCAATGCCACTTTAATGAAATTTTCAAATGGCAAGTGTACCCCTCCGCATATTTTTCAAAATTACAATTTTTGCCCCTACATTATTCTCTTTGACAATTATTATTTTACATTAAATACCATATCCTATCTAGTCATTTAACACATTTACATCAATTTATATAAAAGTTTATCAAACACTCAGTCACTGTTTTTTTTTTTTTTTTTTTTAAAGAAAAAAAAAGGTTTATCAAACACTCAATAATTTTATTTTACAACGGTTTATTTTCACTGAACAACACAAGCAATTTTTTTTTTTTAAAGCAGACCAATACCAAACAAGCCCGTAAGTTTACATACCGATTAATGAAACTTTCATATTGACAATCCTACTCTCATCTTTTATTTTTTATTTATTTATTTATTTATTTTTGTTCAAAAACACTTTTAGCACTATATTTTACTAAACACTTACTAATTTTTCACAGTTATTTATTCACATTGTACAACGAACCAGTTTGGGAAAAAAAAAAAAAAAAAAACATAACAACCCCAAACAAGTCCCAAATCAGGTTGGATATGTTTTGTTAGAGTAACTACTAGTTTGATATATTTTATATTTTTAATTACCTATTCAGTAGGTGCTTAGAAGTCACAATGTTTGGAAATATTATCAGTAATTCACTAGTTAATCTGATTTTATATGTGCAGAGAATCGTTTTCAAAAAAACAAAAAGATTGGAAATATTTGAATACTCAAATTTCAAATTAGGATGCATGCATTAAACCAGGAGATTTTAACTAATATCCTTAATTTATCAAGGTAGCTAGTCGACCTAAATAGATAGAGAGAGCAAATTAGATTAGACCTAATAACAGCTTGAGATTTTGGATCTAGATCTAAACACTCCATAATTTTTTTTTTAAATTATTATTATTAGAGAGAGGGCGAGAGTTCAAACTATTACAATAATTTAGAAAATTAGAGAGTTTCAAACCCGAATGCATGAGTAAAAACTAAACATTCTATTCACTAGAATATTGGATCACATGCAATGGTGAGAGTTCGTGCAATTATTGTGAGATCCCATTCGGTTGACATAGTGAGAAGAACAAGGGGCAAAGCCAAGACTATCCGTCAGTTATTCAGATCATTCATGTGGTTAAAGAAGAATTAGATCATTCATGTGCCCAAATGTTTATACTTATGCTGAGTAGTTAGCAAACTCTTTTGAGTTTTCCTAAACCATCGATATTGTGCTGATATGTCATTGATACGAGATAGATGTGCCATTGATTTTTTATTAATATGCTTATTATAAGTTACTAGCAAAATATTGACGCTATATTAATCGTGTATCCACGAAATATTGACACCATATCAATGGGAAATCAAGCAGATAACGATATCTCGTGACAACACATATCAACATAATGTGAATGGTATGTATCCATTAATAAAACTATCAACACCAGCCACGGTAGCTGCGAAAATGATATCATGGAAAAGCCAAATATATTTTACAATAATCAACGTTAATACAAAACAAACTTATTTCGAGCTAAAGTTGTGTTTACCTAATTTTGAATTGAAATTAGGTTCATAGTTGATTTATAATCAGGTATGAAAATTGAATACCCTACATTATAATAAATGTAAAAATGCAGTTCGGTTTTCCAAACCCACTCCTAATTCTAAGTTATAATAAAAGAAAGAAAAAAAAGTATTTGAACCCAATAGCACCAAGAAAATGCACCACTCGCAACTACACCTATTTATTTAATTGGTGCAAATATTAATCAACTATCAGCTTCGGCAAGAGGGAGGGAGAGTTTGGTACATGAACCCCATGTTGACTTCGTCATTGATGAGCGCCCGACGAAACAATTATATCACTACTATGTTTAACTATTTGCGCGACGAACAAAAGTTAATTGGGCAAAGTGTCATTCCATCGCATAAATGTTTGCGCGACGGAAACTTTGTCATGCAAAATCCGTCGCATAAAGATCATGAAGAAAGACTTTGCGTAACGAACAATAGCATTGGTTGTTAATCTCCCACGACTGATGTGGGACAAATATAACGGGTGCCCCAAATATAAGCTTTTGCTTGCTCAATTCTCTCCCACGACTGAAGTGGGGCAAATATAATGGGTACCCCAAATATAAGCTTCCTATTAGAGATGGTAAATGTGCATTTATACATGTAACTATCTCAAACTAAATTGTACTAGTAATTGGACACTTAAATTAAAAAATTAATTTAACATACAACTGCTAACCGCCGCAAGTAGAAATGAAAGCGGCACCAATTACTATGACGAAGTAAGTGTATTCACAATTTATTTTAAATATTTAATTAATTATATTACATTTAATTTGTTGTAGTTGTAGTTTTTAAATTTAAGTTGTTGTAGTTTTTAAATTTAAATAATAAATTATGTTTGACCTTATGGCCTTGGTTGGAGATGGTTTTTTTTTTTTTTTTTCACATGGCTATGTTTGGCCTATGGCTCTCTGGCCCCTCGGTTGGAGATGGTAAGAAATATGGTCATGCACGGTTCATTAAAATATGACCCTCTGGCCCTCATTCGGTTGGAGATGGTCTAAATACAATCCATGTAAGCAACTCAATGAATAAGAAAATAATATAGACAAGCAAATTAGAGGCCTAATCTTGTTCAATTAAAAAACATGACATTGGGAGAAGTTACATGCCATTTCGAATAGCTTTTTCTTTTTGAATCTGGTGCGTGTCAAACATTTGATGGTGGCCACAAATGAATATGCAGGTTACATGAATTTTGAATTCAAACTCAAACATAAGACTTGCTTTCGGAAATTCTTTGGACAAGTCTAGGTTTAGGTTTAATTCGCAATATGGGTGGCTTTTGTATTTTACATATAATTTAGTTTAAACATATGGAAGAAAGGTTTCGGATTCCCACCCCAGATAGCGCCGTATCAAACTTGCTTTCTGGTTTTTTTGGAACTTTTCACGTTACTTTCTGTTTTCATATTAGCACGCACCATTTAGAGGCGTTCGTTGTTTTTCTTGTTCTTAAAGTAACAATATGCTTACTGATCCTTTTACAAGCAAATCTTCGTATAAGTCATGAATTATCAGCAAGGAGTACCCTTTTGTTAGCAATTGGCCACTGGTGACTAGTACTCGGTGCTAGCCAACAACCAATCGGTGCTCAAATACCAAAAAACAGAAATGGTGATGAGCGGCTTAAGTTGGCGGTGGTGGCCAAAAATGGCGAACAGCCAAAGTTGCCAAACGGTGGCAGTGGTGGCAGGTATAGATATTGGGTTTGGTGTCAGCAAGTTCATCCAATGTATTGTTTATGTTGTAGAAGAAGTTGAGTTACTACCACATGGAAGCCAAAAGTTGGCAAAGACTCATTGGATAATCCATCTCCACGCATCCATCTCCATATATGCTTTTATTATTCATATAATATAATTCGTACATACACAACTAGAAAAGTGTAAAGCTCGTAATCCACAACTAGAAAAGAAACGATATAAAATGAAGTGCTGCCTTTCTCTCCTCTCTCAAATGTGTGGTTGTCCCTTTCTTAATTCCAAAACGATAATGTAATGTTTAACATGATGCACCGTCTGGATAAATTCAATATAATTTAATTCTGTGAGCTATATTAAGAATAGTTCAGTTCATTGAAATAGGTTTGGTATGATATTTATAATCTTTTTATGAAGTTTATAAAAATGAATGTTTTAAAGAATGTGATATCTTAAATCATAAGATTATATTAGGAATGAAATCATTTTTCTCTATCAGATCACACATTTTTCAGATAAATCATTTTTAGTTATTTATATAATAGATCCTGTTTGTTTGTAATCTTCCTCTAGAATTAGTTGTATTCGTTTCTATCTTAAATATATTTCTTATTATACAAGTATGTTACAAACTGGACTAAATCCAAAAAACAGCTCAAGTTTTTGTCGACCAAGATTTGCATCTCTATAAAATATCACTTATCTTCTTAAAAACTTGTACTTTCAATGAATTGTTACTTTAAATTTGGACCACATAATTATCTCAAATCTCAATAAGGAAAAAAGAAAGAATTGGACCACATAACGAACATAAAGAAAGTTGGCCAAACCCTAGCTATGCCGAAAAAATGACACCGGCGGAATAGGAATGACCTAATAATTTTTTTGGCCATTAACTGAAGGATGTGAGCAGTACCTTATCGCCTCCACAACAGATTAATATAATATGCATGTTTTGGGTCAGCAGGATATTAATATACAGAGAAACATGGTTTCCCACGCAAGACCTTGGATCACAATGCCATATTACATATTACCTAAAAACCCAAAAATTAGTTTAACACTTTAATGTGGAAGTTTGTCGGTCGAGCACATACTGCATGCTCACGACGTCTAATGCAATGTTGCGTAGGGTTATCTCCTAAGAGAGACCCACCATTCTGTCGAGTTATCGCATGCTTCTGTTGTTTACCATAACTAGTTGAGTTGCGAAACAATTGAAAAGCAGCTAGGGTGATTGGTTTGCTGTGGAAGAAGAAAGTAGAAAAAGAAGTTTTGAAGAAGTAGGGAAAGTTTACATCTCCGACCTAATTAATTTACATTTTAATAATCTCTAGAAAACATAGTTTTACATTTTACGTAGAGAAATGGTACATCTACATACTTTTTATTTTTATTTTTGCACGCTTTTGTTTATTTATTTTTATTAACTCTATTTTGATTCATTCTATTCAAAGTGTCAAAATAAAGAGGAGTGTTTGAAGGGAGAAAATAAGTTTGCTCACATTAATGTACATAAAAAAGACTTGTCAAACGTGACCTATAGAATAATTCAAGAAGCCACACATGCCAAAACACTACAACTCCACAATTATAAACCCAAAACCCCAGTCTTGAAAGAACTAAAGGCACCAAGAGGAAATGATCGCACCATCCTCGGATGATCTTACAATCGTTGACAAAAAATCTTGCTATAATTCACATCCAACAAACATCGAACACCATTCTCATAGTTTTTAGCATAGGGCACAAACCACAAAAAATCACTTTAGACCTGAACAAAAGATACCCAAGGTATGAACGCAACCACAACCATGAAAATTCCGCTCGACAAAGCGAGAAATCGACTACAATCACAAAAATTGGACCTGGCATAGAGAGAAAATCACTTCTCTTTGACAAAAGAGATTTGGCAGATGAAGGGTTGATTGCCTTTGTAAAATGAGAAGAAATTAGTAACAAAAATACGAGAAAATTTTCCGTTCTTCTAACGATCGTTCAATTATTGCAGAAGTTGGACAAAGAATCCTTGTGGTACAAGATCTAACAGGTTTTTTTTGTTTAATGTTTTGGTAGTACTAATTAGACTCTGATTAATAAGCCACATGGCTCAGATTGGAACTCTAGTACCATCTTCTTAATTATTTTAATGATGTTTATACATACATATATATATATATATATTTTTTTTTAAAAAAAAAAAAAAAAACCTTCCTAACTGGGAAAAACTTGACAACACAAGACATTACAAGCTATTTGACAACACAGCGTTATTAGCTAGAGGAGATATTATTGAAAATTTAACCTTAATCTGGAGAAGTAATCGAACAAATGATCTGTTTTGTTCTTGTATACAGATACAGTATAGGATTCTTATATATAATCATCATTTTAGACAAACATTTATTTAAAATTAAAAAAAGTATAGCTAATTAACTGAAGGCCAACAAACTAACCAGCAAAAGAACAAAAAACAAAAAACATGTTTTCTTTGGTAACTGATAAATAAAAAGAAACAAAAGGTTGATGCTGAGCATGTGAATGCATCGAGGCGATATTAGGTTACAGAAAAATATGCCTAGCCCTATCTATCTGCAATCTGGTTGGTGAAGAGAAGATGCTACTTGATGCGTTCATGATTTATGGGTACCAACCATATAAAGCATCTCTAACAACTTTTACAAATGCAATTTTTTAAATGTAAGTTTGTTTGTTTATATGGCTTCTTTTTTTTGGTCGAAAAGCAAATATTTCGTTGAAAGGTAGTGGCACTATAACAAGTACAACAATCAAGCACACAAAAAATGTAGCCAACGCCCAAACAACAAACGGGCAGAATATTATAAATAAAAAAAACCCTAAATCCTATCCCGCATAGGCAGAAATCCATCGCAACTGTCGACACAACCACCTCGCCAGCGACCACAAAGGTAAGAAAACCAACTCCACGTTGAATTCGATGAAGGTATTGCATCACAAAAATTTCCAACCCAACAATGAGATCTCCCCAACCAAGTTTCGCCACCAAAACCGCCACATAGGAGAAGAGTCATTAGATTTGAACCTCCAACACAAGCCCCAGCAAGAAGAACCAAAAACCAAAACAAAAGGGAAGAGGATGGGGCTAAGGGGGCTTACTTGTCCCCATTTACAATTTATATATCGTTTAGTCATCTAAATGTATCAAATAAATCAGCGGTTCATTATGAATATCCTACTTGGTAACTACATTATTGATTTTTTTTTTTATATATATACATTTGGATGACTCAACCGTTTCCTAATCGAATGATTTTTTTAAGGGATAATCTTCAAATGAAGATTAAGAGACTAAATGGTTCTAATTGTTAAAAATTTACAAAGAAGATACGTTATTGAAGGTTGGAGAATGAGCTCATCCCAAAAGAAATGCAAGTATTACCCTTATTATAATAAAAAGAATGTTTGAAGAGTGGATAGCAAGTATTACCCTTATTATAATTCAAATGTCCTAAATTTGATGAGTGAGTTTATAACTATGACACCCCAGTAAAATCTCTTTCCACAAATGACCCCCATGCGGGCCCATGAGCATAACCTTCTTTACATATTCAACCACCATATATGGGCCCCTAGGCATGCTTCTCTACATATTCGACCCCCAATTAGGCCCCTAAGCAATACACGAGTAATACGTTCTTCCCCATATCATTTACAAAATATATAAAAAGACGCAATTTGTGTTTTTACGTCAAAACACTTTAATGTACGTCATTTATGTAAATTACTTGTGAAATATGAGTGTTTTACATGACCATTCTATGAACTCACATGCAGTAGCTTCCACATAACATTTTATATGTATATTTTATTTCTTTTACGTTCCTACTTAAATCGGCGCGAGCTAACACTAGGTTTAGAAAAATAATAAATTTTCGAGAGAGACTTTTGGGGGAATGATTAAATTGATGAAAGAACAGAAAAATGATGATGTACTCTCGAATTTGATCATGGCTCATACCAGGTGACTACAAGGAAATTTCAATTCACCAAGTGAAACCTAAAGAAAAAAGGAGAAAGAAGGATAGTAAATTCTGTCTCCTCCTCCCCTCTAACGACTTTGTCTTAAGATCTCTTTCTTGCAACATACCTAAAGATAAAACAATTAAACAAATAAATAAATAATTCAGCCTCTGAAAGACATGACAAGTGTATCAATGAGTTTTGAGATCGATTCGCTCCCGCCTTATGCCAAAGTTTCAAAAGACACTAAGCGTCAGTGGGCAGCAGGCTGGAGCCTAGCACCTAGGCATGGGTCTAGGTGAGTTAGGTGGATTTAAGTAAATTTATGATATACCATATAACTAAGTGTCTTTTTATACTTAAAAAAAAATACATAATTGTATTAGGATACATAAATTACAAAATAAAATGACTTATAGATGATAAAATACTAGAACATATTGAAAACATGGGGAACAAGCATATAATGAATTTCATCCAAGTATTCAACGAATCTGTTACATTTTTATTAAAAAAATAAAATGCAAAAATGAAGGTAACCAATTTTTCTATCCAATTGAGAGTCGCGACCTACGTAGGTGTCTAAGCAGGTCTAGGCAGGCTAAATGGATGCCTAAGTAGGTCTAGGCACCCTTTATGAATCTTCAAATGCCTAAGAATTAATTGGGACGGTGACCAGCCTCTTACGTGGCGCTAGCGCGGAGATTTTTAAGAACAATGCCTTATGCCCAAACGAAGTGTTACATAAAAAAAATGTAATGAAGATTCGCTTATATAAACTAACTAGTTTTTTTTGTCAAATTATGTCTTTTCAATTTTAAAACAATTCTACGTTTGATTCCCCCTTCCCCCACTAATAAAACAGTATTTATAAAAATCTAAATGTGGGATCCGGCCACAAGAAGACAAGCAGAGTCGCAGGGCTATGGTACTAGACGTTAAGGATTGAGAAGTGAGTTGGTCTCGGCCCAGGCGAGTCTCGTGTGATCTTTAAATCGTTTCAAAACGGCAGCAACATGCCTTTTTTTTGTGATTTCTTTCTGTCAAAGAATTGTATGAATGGTTGATTCCTACGTAATACACTTTAGTTTTGGCTCAAGCCCAAAAGCTCTAACCTCTACATATCGCCCATTTCCTTGACTTGCTCAAGCATAACAACCAATTGGTTTTGCCGACTACAACCATGTACATGACCAAGGCCCCAATCTAGCAAAGATTGGTCCTTTGCTTGCAACATAACAAGGCACAAATTCTTAAAATAGCACAACAAAAGCCCAATCTAGCAAAGATTTGACAATCAAGATAAAGATGTACAAGAGTTTGACGATGGATGAGATAATACATGCACTAGTTTTCGAATTATGAGTTTATACCAGGTCATATAGTTCTGGCGGAAAAATACATCAATCAATGAAAAAACCGTAACAGATTCAAAAGCTTTTATTCTGTTGAATGAAAACCTCAATCCTGCTACTACAAGGCAGGGCCGTTACTTACACAAACATATTCTTTACGAACCAGCGAGCAGAGTCCAACTACTAACCTGAGAGCAGCCAAAAGTTTTCCCTTTGAAGTGATATAAATAAGCAATAAAAGAATATTAGACCGCATGGTCACTTCTTAGTCTGCTCTGGATTGGCCTGATCGAGAAGACAAGATGATGCCAACAATGAGGCCGTAAAGGGCCAGTGCTTCAGCAAAGATGAGAATGAGGATCATCCCAACAAAGAGTTTTGGCTGCTGTGCATTAGCTCTACAAAACAAGCTCAGTTAATCCAGTTGTGTACAACTTAATTAAAATTAGGTTGAGACTACTTACTGGTTTGGTACTGAGATGCTTTTATAAAAAGTGGGTATAAAAAAAAAAGGCTAAGCTCAAAAAGGTGTTTGGTAAACACTTAAAAACAGCTTATTTTCACAGTTTTGGGTGAAAAAAATATGAAAACGTGAAGCAGCAAAAATGAGCTTATTCTCACAGCACAACAGAAACAATTTTTTTTCAAAGCACAACAATACCAAACCAAACTACAGAGGATAATATAGCTCAAATTAAAAAGAGCATTTAAAGTAGGGAATATCGAGCAAGCACTACAACCAAATATCTTTCAATAACCAATTAAAACTTTAGTTGTTCTGCTCTTTTGCTCTCAAGTGACAAAAAGTAGCTTCACAGATCCATGAAAACTTAAGGGCTTAGGGCCATCATTTCATCTTTACTCCTTTTGACCCACACACCAAATTATAGTAAAACGATATACCATTTGTCTACCAAATTAAACTAGTTATAAACTTCAAATTTAACCACTATTGCTACTTTCTGAGTATTGTGATTTGTGACGCATACATATGAGAATTTGAATCATATTCAGGGCCATACAGATTACAATTACACCAAAACACCACATTACTTGTAAAGAGAACTTTAATATTAATTCTCAAGTAATTCCAAGCCCTAAATTAGAACCACTCCAATAGCTGTTTTTGAGAATGATATGTTCGTCATACATGTCAAACATACATTGACATTTGGATCATATTCTGCGAGACATGTTTTACTATAGTTCAGATACTACTCTGGCCTTGGACTTCATAACTTTACACGTTGCCAGGAACAGTTAAGATACTTATACTTTTGGGAATAGGAGTGATATGGGCTAATGGGGGAATTATACCTTTAAATTTTTAGGTATGGGATAAACATCCCCTGACAATGATACCTAGTTAAATTGGGAATAGAGCAATATCATCAAAATGGGGCCCACTTATTTATTCATTCCTTGTGATAGTAAACAGTAGATTTTCCAGAAATGGGAATGATATCCAACCTTGCATTCTCATTCCTTGTAAGTAAACATGACATCAATTTATTAGCCCTAGCATAGTTTGCAATGTTTTCACTATCCATTTCCAAACCACGATTTATCATTTATTTTAGTTCTAGTCTGTCGTGGCTTTAAGTTACTAACTATCCTTGTCTTGGACTCCAACTTCCCATATTAAAATGAACTCAGGGGTTTAATATCCCTCCTTGGATATTCCAATTTACAATGACTATACGAGTCCTCTATCAGGCCAATCTCTTTATCTTTAAATCTAGTCTTGGAAAAAAAATTTGCTTTGCATATCAATTCTGAAATTAAACAAGAGGCTAAGCAATTCGGTTCATTGTGACAGTCGGTAACAACAAGCTCACCAACAAACTCTACTACTTGGAAATTTCTGTAAGAGACAAATAAAAGAAAGGAAAACAAGAAATACCAGTATTGCTATTTGTGAAGTTAGTTCAACTCTGTTCACTGCTCAAAAAGCATGTTTAAGGACAAATATGGCTACTGTAATTATTCTCTGCCTTCGATAGATTAAGTAATACTCGAAAAGAAAAAGAAAGGGGTACTGATTTGAACAGCATCTACTTCAATGACATTTATTTTGATCATAGACATTAAAACATATAAAACAAACCAGAAAACAGCAAGAAACAATTATGGAAACGCATATGCACTTAGATCAGAACTTATACCTTACACCAGCGTCACCAACAATACCAATTGCCATTCCAGCAGAGAGCCCAGCGAGACCGCAAGCAAGACCAGATGAGAGATGTGCATAACCATCAAAGAGGTAATATGACTTGGCCTTAGGGTTAATCCCGGTACTGATGATAACAGCAATAATAAGGCCATAAATACCCAGAACTCCAGCCATAACAACCGGAACAATGGATTTCATCACCAGCTCAGGCCTCATCACTCCCATAGATGCCACACCAACACCACTCTTTGCGGTGCCATAGGCAGCTCCCATACCTAAAATACAAATCCCCAACGAGGTCGCCGTCATATCAAGTACACTAAACCTCCAATTGGGGTTCTAAAATTTTGGGTAATAAATGCAAGTATGTAGTATAAACCAAGCCAAACAGATCAATCAGTCTCTTTTGAGTAATGGGGTTTGAGATCCATGTTGACAAACTCCACACAACATATCATCAGACCATAAAGTGAATAATAATAGTCAAATTTAGCTCCTTTCAAGCAAAAGTTTTGTACTTTCAGGGTCCCAAATGATAATTAACCAAAAATTAACCATCAAAACCCAAGTTAATCAAAACTGTAACTTCACCTAATTGCTTGTTATTAGAGAAACCAATTTCCTTTAACAACCGAATGGAACATATGATCAAATCCAAAGTAGATCTAAACTTTCTCGGGAACCAAACACATTGCAAAAAGAAAAACGCAGAGAAAAAGCGAGATTGGAGTTAAGAATTTGGTTACATGAGAAAACGAGGGCAGCAGCAGCGCCGAGGAAGCCGAAGAACGGCGCCGTTTCATCGCCACTGAATGTTGAAGACATTGCGAAGCGTAGATTTGGGATCTCTGATCTCTCTCTCTACCTCGCTCAGTGATTGGTGTGTCTCCTGCCGAACCAAGCAAAAGTCGTCGACAGGAACTGCTATAATTTGTAATCTCCCTCGGTAGTTGCATGCTGGATGGGCCGGGCATTGCCCGAATCCGACTTGTTTGTAAGTTTCCCAAGGACCCAACCCAATTTCTTTTGGACTTTAAGCATTTTAGGACCCAAGGACATGGACGAAACGTAGTTCTGGGTACCAGGACTGAAATCAGACTAGTTGACTCGTGTACGGTATGAGCGGGTCACATTATAATACAAATGGCTGGTTTGGTATTGTTGTGCTTTAAAGAAAAATTGTTTTTGTTGTGCTGTGAGAATAAGCTTATTTTTGCTATTTAACGTTTTCAGTTTTTTTTCACCAAAAACTGTGAAAAAAGCACCTCAATGCCAAATCAGTACAAAGAGTGACATCAACTGCATGGACGATGACATAACAAGTGAATATCAATACCGTATTAACAACATTATATTGACATATTGGTACTAATATGGATGCCAATTAATAGTCTACCATATATTGGTGACATTTCAACAAATACTTAGTAGGTATAGATGACAGAAAGTCATAATTGTGTTGATTTGATAAAGCTTGCACGATGCAAAAGTAGCTGAGTTTCCCAGAAACCCTAGATCAGTAAACCCACAACCGATAGCCTCTTGCTCCGGCTTAGGGTCAGCAGCAATCCAATCGTCGATCTCGTCCCCTCCCACACATTGTGCCAACACCTCTGTATGTTCCCCTACCCTGGGCCCTGCATCCCTTCCCAACCCTTACCCCCCATGCGCTTCTTCCTTCTCCCTCTCTCCCTTTCCCTAATCGCACTCTGTTTCAACCTACCATGTGTCCTGCCTCTTTTCTCCTAGCCTCGTCTTTCTTCGATCTCCCTTTCCCCTAGCCCCCATATCTTGCCTCTATTCCTCTACCTTGTCTTTCTCCCACTCCCTTTCTTTTACATGCGCCTCCTCCTCCCCTTTACCATCATATTTCCCACCTTTTTTTTGCAGACAATCCATAACTGTTGTTTAATGAAGCCTTTTTTTTTTTTTTTTTTTTTCCCTTCATATCTCTCTCCATCTTTATGGAGGGTGGCCTTCCCAAATCCTTTCTCTTGAATTGGGAGCAGATGGTGGTGAGTCCTAATCTTCGAATTTCAGTGGTGATAGGCCTGAGCTCGGTCTCAGATTGGGTGCTTCGTCCCAATCCTTTTGATCTTTTGCTCACCTCTTGGAGAATTTCAATTTGTACCATATTTAAATTAGTCCTTGGTTTATCTCTAATCCCTAACCCAAACAACTACTTAGATCTCATTCATCTGTGCATCAAAGGAGAGCTCTCCTCTACCATCCCACTCCTCTGCCCACAAATCCTCCAATTTCATATTAAATGCTTGCTTTCGATTGAAAAGCCTTTATTGGCCACTATTTTTGCTACCTACCTTGAGAGTGAGTCGTCGCTCACCAAATGAAGGTGTGCAAAATGATTTGCAGTTGGTTTGGGTCTCCAGGTCGTCTTCTTTTACAATTCTATTGGTGTTCTATCTTCTTGCTTTGTTGGCATCAGAAGTCTTCCCTTGCTGGTTTTCGAGTGGTAGATCTGTTTGTTGGTTGTGTCTACTTATATATTTTGTTGAGCTTTATAGAGGCAAATTTATGTATTATTTGTAAATCTTTGTTGTTAAGTTAGGGACTGATTTACATATGTGGTTTTGTTTTATGGCCTTAGTGTTTTGTTTGTGTTGACCGCGTATTCGCTAAATCGAACGACGGATTGGTAAGATACATGGTGATTATTGCATTAAATACTTGCATCAGCAATCAAGTCTTGGATCATCATGTACCTTGCTTAGGATGTTTTGTTCACTTGGGCGACTAGCAGTATTTCTTTAAATTTATCAATTGTAACATTTTCTTCTAAGAATGAAGCTTATGTTTGACAGGAAAAGAGGTAGATATGGATGACATTAACCACGTTTGCATATGATCGCTATCTTTGTGATAATAACTACCACATAACCAATCATCACAACCTTATCAGATCTGCACCATTTCCACTGTCATACTGATAACCATTGAAACCATTGTCATCCTAATATTTAGTTTTTAGTGTAGTAATATCGCTTGCAATAATAATAACAATAAATAAATAAATTACAATAATTACTCATTCAAATTGGCCATAACTTCCTACTAACAATCCTAGGATATCTAATTTACCTATTATAACAATCCTAGTATATGTATAATTTAAAGCTAACTGCATTTTACACTATTCAGATTTGAGGTGGTTTCTAAAATGGGTCATGAGGTTATAATTTTTTTTTTTTTTTTTTTTCACATTGCACTCTAAAGTTTATAAGTCCATATTGTATGATTAAATTATAGGTGTAATTAGCAAGGGTGCCCACTGTGGATGCAAATTTCGGCCTTCTTGATCTTGGACAAAATTGCACCTACAAAATAATTAACACCTTAGGTCAAGGCCAAGTGCCTCACGCGCCCACGATGAATAGGGGGCTTTGGCCGAAGAACCTCCAATGCCAAAGTTAGAATTTAGAGAGAAAAAGTGTTTGGAGAGTTTTTGGAGTTTTACAAGAGTGTGGAACTCTCCTTTCAAAGAAAATGGAATCCTATTTATAGAGCATGGCCGGCCCTCTTTGGAAGAGAGAGTGGCCGACCCTTGGATGTTTTTTGGGGTGTAATGGTGATTAATTTGGTGATTAATGGATTAATTAGGAATTAATCCATTAATTAGCCTAATTAATTTAATTTATAGGGAATGTTTTGATGGTTATGGAATGATTTCCTTGTAGAGGATATGGAGTAAAGATGGATGAGATAAATTTGAACTTGTTACCTATTTTGGACACTCTTGACTCGATTGATGGATGATTCTCCACTGCTGGCGTGTAGGAAACCCGGTGTGTCTTAAGGGTAATTTTATCCTCTTCACCTAAAAATCCACGTGTCGCCTCTTGATTATTTTTGGCTCCACAAATGCTCCCACACCTATTAGACTGCTCGTAGGAAAGGGCAGCAAGTGTAGAGATCTTTTTGCTCTAGGAAACTTAGGATTGCTTCCTATTTTGATGTAGATTCCCTCTTTAATATGAAATTAAATCCTTATAGGAAGGGGAAATAAATTTCTCTCAAAGCCTATTTAAGTCCACCTTAAGTGGGTTGTTAAATCAACTTTGGAAAGCGATTTATTCTACCCTACAAAAGAGAGAAAGCTTAGAGGATATTTGTTCCCCCTCCTCTAGCAATCTTTTACACTTGCCAGTGCAAATGACCGTCTTTCGTTACTTTCTTCATCTTCTATGCGCCGCACTAATGTAAGGAAAACTTAATTCTCCTTGTCTTCTTCTTGGGAGGTGCGGCCACGGAGCAGCCATCGAGGTGGTGCGACACGTTGGCTGGTAGGGGCCAAGGAGGTGGTGTAGCAGGGGCCATTACTTGTGCTGCTCGGCTTGATTAAAGCCAATGATTGGCTCAGCATGGGCCGAGGAAGTGGCGTGGCATGGGTAATGGTTTGGGTTGCCATGTCTGGGTTGCTTGCCAAAAATAAGGAAACTGATTGAGCTTGATTTCTCAACTGCCGTAGATAGAGCAGTCAAGGATAAAGCTGCCCATATCAGAGCTGCTGAAGATGAAGTGTCGGATGAGTGAACTGTTAAGTGCAAAAGTGGCTACTGCCCCCTGACCATTTGCTGCCTAGTTGATCTTTAAGCATTCAATCTTTAAAGCTATGTGGCCTTCTCGAACTGGAGAGCTTACCTAGATGGGTGTCGGGGAATAGTTTACCCTCTCGCACTGGAGAGCAATTAGTTTATCCTCTCGCACTGGAGAGTAGACCCATATGGGTGTCGGGGAATTGGTTTACCCTCTCGCACTGGAGAGCAATTAATTTATCCTCTCACACTAGAAAGCATACCCAGAAAGGGTTTTTAGCAGTTGTTGTGGACAACAGTTGAGCCAAGCTTATGAATAACTTCTTGAATCTTCATTGAGAATAAAGAAATAAATTAACTGTGACGGAAGGTAGAAACTACATAACAAACTGGATAATCTTCAGCTTGTGAAGCCTTGTTCGTTGAGCTACTTGACACTTCGAACTTATTTGGAAAAAAAAAAAACCAATTGAGGTTCAGAGGGTGATGGAGACTCCCCTTGCTTGTGTAGGCCATTTTGTTGACCTGTCAAGATACTCGTCGCATCGACCCTCATTTGTTAGCTTCTCAAGGTACTACTTCCACTTCAGGCAGTTGTTGGTAGTATGGCCCGGTCCTTGATGGAATGCGCAATACTTTGTATGATCCAGCCTGGTAAGATCGCCTTTCATGGGTGGCGGCAGTTCGAACCAAGGTTCCTTCTTGAGCTTACGGAGAATTGGGCCAATTGGAACTATGAACTTTGTGAATGGTTCAGGCGCTGAGTCTTCTCTGGTCCGGGAATGTTCCATATGCTTCTTTTCCGACTCATTTTTGTTAGATTACTTAGCCTTGTCCCATAGTGCATGTTTTTTTGCCAAAGCATACAAAGCTGCTAGGGTCAGTTCTTCTCCTATAATTAGTTTTCCGAATCAAGGATGTTCGGTGGAAAACCCATTTTTGAATGCTGCTGTTGTTTTATCTTCGTTGCAACCAACAATCTTAGCCTTCTCTGCTTTGAACCTTTTGACATAATCTTGAATTATCTCCCAAGGGTCTTTTATGATGCTGAAGAGATGGTCGGATGTCCTTTAGATTAAGCAGTTAGACAAATACTCCTTAGTGAAAACAAAGGAAAGTTCATTGAAACTCTGGATCGACTGCAGCGGTAGAGTGTGAAACCGGTCTTGCGCCTCGCCTTGTAGAATTATGGCAAAAATTTTGCACATAAGCGCATCGTTGTTCCTATAGAGGATCATGGTACTGCGATAGTGCTTGAGATGTCGATTTGGATCTTCGTCTCCCTTATACGAAATGAAGTGAGGCATAATGAACCCACGAAGTGGATCTGTCCATTTGATCTTATTCATGAATGGTGACATACTTATGTTGGTCATGTCTCGTCGAAGCGTATCGTCAGCAGCCTCGTTACGTTGGAAATTACGCAATCGTTCATATATGAGCCTCAACTTCTTCTTGAATTTGCCTCTGTTGGGGCAGTGGAACTTTCGGCTGCCTCCGGTCATGACTTATGGGTTTGGGTCATTCTTCCCTATGCTCGACTCGTCTATGTCGCAGATGCGGTGCATGTGGCATGTTCCTGGCTGGCGAACGGGCTGCTCGCAGGCTACCGATTGAACTTGAGTCGGATTGAGTGATTGCTTATCTCCGTCTGTCATGCTGCCTACTTCAATGTGAGGTGGAGAATACTCATTACGAGCTTAGTTGTGAATGAACACTTCTCTTGGAAGGTTGTCCATGTTGATAATTAGAGTGTGACCTCAACCGTGAACGTATACTCCTTCATGGGCTTGATCGGGAATATACGCTCCTTCGTGCACTAAGATGAGAATATACGTTATCCCAAGGACCCAAGCGGGAGCGTAAACTGCTAGAACGCTCAGATCGTGACTGGTTGATGGGCTGCTTGCTTGGATGTTGGTGGAGAGGTTCATCTGCCCTTGTCCTACTTCGGGACACCTCGTCTGGGGCACGTTGGATCTTGGTGCGTTACAAGAGTTGATTCACCAAGGTTGTCTATTGTGCAAGTACGCTTGTCAACTCTATGACTTGTTGAGACAAGTGTTGTTCACCATTTGGATTAGAAGAGCTTGGAATGAATGTGCCTCCTTGAGCAGTGGAAGTGTGGTAGGCTCCGAGCGCGAGATTTGAGTTGGGAAATGTCAAATGTGGTGAAAATGTCCTTGGCTTGATGGTAGGTTTGGATGGTTGAGATAGTCTTGGGCCGACTTAGGCTGTGTGGGAGGCCACGGGGGCAGGCTAGGCTGCGGGAGTAGGTTGGGCCACGGGAATGAGTTGCCTGGAGGGAGCAGGCTGGGCTGCGAAAGTAGGCTGGGCCAAAGGAGTGGGCTGCTCGATGGTAACAGGCTGGACTGCAAGAGTGGGCTGCTCGGTGCGTGATGCACGTGAGTGCAAGGCTTGGGCTCGACTTAGCAATGTATTGGGCTCACGTTGGGCTTGCTTTGGTGGCACAGCTTGGGTCGTGGTAGTGGTGACACCATGAACCTTGCCACGGGTGGCTATCGTGGTAGCCACCGCAGTGGTTCCCGTGGTGGAAACTCGTGGTGGTGGTGCCACTCCACCTATTGTCATATTTAGCCTCGTGGATCGCCGTGGTCCCTGTTGGAAATGTGCCCTAAAACCAATCATATGATGATACTTTATGGACATTTCACATGTTAAACTAATCTAGTTTAATATTAAGGGCAAACATTATTGTTTGAGCCGTCTCATATAAATGTTATATGCTTAAACGATAAGTCCAAGGAATATGTGATTGGAAGAATGCGATCTAAAGAAGTTAGATTCATGAGACCATTCTTTCGTTGACACATCCTAAACGTTCCTGATCATAGGATTGTCAATTGGGCATTGACAGTCCGTTAAGATCAATACGTGCTATGTCTTCTCTCAGGGAGAGTGACTAGTCTCGAGTCATTGGTGTGTGTGACATCAAGACAAGTACGTAGGTGCTCAATAGAGAATGAGTTCACTGAACACGATCAACGAAGAGTTCTCATATTCATGTCACATGAGAACTCATGGTTGGGATAATGCAAATTAGTCTTATGACCTGAGGCATCACAGTTGTCTTGTGGTTAGGTCATTAATCTTTGATTATGTCAAAGTCACTCCATCAGGAGGGTGTCCACGGCATCGTTGGGGTTAAGCCACTTAGCCATGGAGGCAAGTGAATGCGCAACAAGGGATCTCTAACCTTCAAACTGTTTGAGGGAGAATACTCTATGATATGATTTAGAATCTCTGGCCAGAGTATGAATGAGATGTTGGAATGCATTCCAGATCACATTCAAGGTAATTATATAAGTACAAGATTCACATTGGATAGTAGACATGAATAAACTATCAAACCAAACAATGTGGTCAAGAGTATTGTATTAGAGAAAGACCGTATTGCATTTGTAATCCTAAAACTGAATAGGTTCTCCACCTCTTCTGATTAGCTTGGGTAACCATGACATGCTGCTAGGCGTCAACCATGGTTTGTGGAAGCCCTAAAAGTGTATTATCACTAACGGGAGAATTGAAAGTAAGTTTCAATTCACAATCGATTTGAAAGAGTTTGAATCGCCCACTGCCTCGCTAAAAGGAACCTAATGGATCGTACACCGTGTAAGGTAGAGATTGAAGATTCAACGGAGATGAGTAAGAATAATTAAATGGTTTAATTATTTATGGCAAGGATTAATTAATATGTTAATTAATCAAACGAATAAGTTCGTTAAAAACCTCGGGATAGTTTTGGACCTTAAGGCCCAATGGGTTTCGAACGTCAAGTCCATTGACTTAAGTTGTATGACAACTTAATGAATAATGATTCACAAAGGCCCAAATAGCCCAATAAATCCCCTTAGGCCGGCCATTTAGAGGAGGGTAGTGAACTTGGCTTAATTGCAAGTTTGCCACTCCATTGTGAGGTGGTATAAAAACATCTTTATAGCCATTTCATCCTAAGGGTTTTCTTAGGAGTAAAGATGAGAACACAAACCTCTCTTTGCTCTCAAAGAGGCCGGCCACCCTAGAGGAAAATAGCTAGCAATCTTACTTCCTCTAGGTCACTCATTTCTTCTACAAAATGCCTTGGTGTGGAGACTTAGAGGTTCTCAATTTTGGGAACTTGGAGAAACCTTTTCATCCATCCAAATCCATGGATCTAAGATGCAAGGAATGAAGGCCCTCTCTTTGGGTGATTAGCCTTTGCTTATGCAAAGATGAATCTACAAAGGTATTGATTTCTCAACTCACTTTGTTTTGAGTTGAGTCTTGGTTCACCTATCTACTAGGCTTTGAAGTTCATGGGTTAAGTTTTGTTTTTGAGTGCATATAAACATGATTCCGCCTTTTAATTGTTAATTGCATGTTGTTGATGTTGCTCAAATGAACTTGTTTTTCACAAATCTTCCTTCAGTCCCATCTCTTGAATGTTAGTATTTTCACTTCTTAAATTTTCTAAATTTCTAGCCATTGTACTTCTCTTTTACATTTTATCAAAGAATCTTTGCAAATAAAAAATTCTAATAATAAGAATGTACGAAAATATACAAGTGGACCAGAAATTAGAAAATAGAGAAAAAAAAACCTTTTATGCGATAGTCTTTTATGAGTGTGTATTTCTCCTCTCAATGAAAGCACCAATTTATGGATGCAAATTTCCGCCTTCTTGATCTTGGACAAAATTGCACCTACAAAACAATTAACACCTTAAGTCAAGGCCAAGAGCCTCACGCACCCACGATGAATGGGGAGGGGGGGTGGCTTTGGCCGAAGAACCTCCGATGCCAAAGTTAGAATTTAGAGAGAAAAAGTGTTTAGAGAGTTTTTGGAGTTTTACAAGAGGGTGGACCTCTCCTTTCAAAGAAAATGGAGTCCTATTTATGGAGTATGGCCGACCTTCTTTGGAAGAGCGAGTGGCCGGCCCTTGGATGTTTTTTGGGGTGTAATGTTGATTAATTTGGTGATTAATGGATTAATTAGGAATTGATCCATTAATTAGCCTAATTAATTTAATTTATCAGGAATGTTTTAAGGGTTATGGAATGATTTCCTTGTAGAGGATATGGAGTAAAGATGGATGAGATAAATTTGAACTTGTTACCTATTTTGGGCACTCTTGACTCAATTGATGGATGATTCTCCACTGCTCGCGTGTAGGAAACCCGGTATGTGTCGAGGGTAATTTTGTCATCTTCACCTAAAAATCCACGTGTTGTCTCTTGATTATTTTTGGCTCCACTCTCGTGCGATGTTACAGGTTTTAAAATCGTGTAAAATATGTAGAAAGTTCTTAATATATATACTACATATATGTGTGTGATAGGACATACTATTTAAATACAAGTGGAAATATATGTACAACCCTATTTACAAAAAGGAACAAAATAGGTGTCTAAGGGTGGGATGAACGGCCTACTGTCAAAAATATTCCAACAACCATATACAAGAGATTGGTTAACCATTCAACTTTTCAAAGATTGGTTTGAATACCAAAGCATGTCACCTCACATCCATGGTTGCCATCCCTATGTACGCATCAAAATAGCAATACAACTCCATCATCACAGATGCTCACTTCAACTTTCATTGCATTTCAGAACTTCCTTATTCTTTTTTCTTATGTGTAGGTGTTTTCATTTCTCTATTACAAGTTGAAAAAATGAAAGTTGTTAATGTAAATAAGTGATAATTTTTGTAAAAATGAGAGAACAAAATATATGTATGGTTTGAACTACATATAATAACAATGAAAATAAGTTTAAACCTTAATTGTATATGAATCCAAATAATCAAATCCATTCAAACTTAAACCAATCAATTTAATCATGCTCAAGTCAAATTGGTTTAATAAGTAAGCAAAAGTTATAATCCATATTTTAGTTGTGATCTTTTAAATGTCAAAGTACCGATGTATATTCAAATACTTAGACCATCTCCAACCGATCTAGCCAGAGGCTATAGGGCTAAAAATAGCCTGAAATGACACGAAAACCGTCTTCAACCGAGAGCTAGGCCAAATGGCTTGTGCGCCCCACAGGGCTAAAACCAGCCAGCCAGCCAGCCCTATGAGCCTAGCCCTTTTTTTTTTTTTTTTTTTTTTTTGGAAGATTTTTTTTTAATCTCTAATTTTTTTTTTTCCTACACCATTTCTTACATACTTTTCACCATTCTATACTATCTTACCTTATTTTATTTCAATTCTTCACATTCTATTCTCTTCCAATAATCTTTCCTTTAATTTTTTCAATAATTTTCAAATGGCCACCTCTTTCAATAATCTTCCAATATGTCCGAAAATCTTATTTTAATATAGTAGTTTAATTTAATCAACTATATTAATTCAATTAAAATCATAAATTATGTTTGACCTATAGTCTTTTGGCCCCCTCGGTTGGAGATGGTTTTTGTCACAGGGTTACGTTTGGCCTATGGCCCATTCGGTTGGAGATGTTATGAAATATGGCCTGACAATTTCTTGGAGGGCTACAGAGCTAAAGAGAGCCATTTGACCCTCCTTCGGTTGGAGATGGCCTTAGTAATCAATCTGTTAAGCTAAAACAAACCTCCAGATGGTTCATAGTACTGACGAAACATTTCATTTTGTCTATTTGCGTTCACTTTTTATTTGGATCAAAAGTATGAGAGAGTGGTTAGGATAAGGGTGAATGAAATCGGTTATTTTAAAGTTGACATTTTAGTCAGGAATAATAGAAGTGTTTTCTTTACGCTTAGGAAATCAAAGGTATGCTTCTGAATATTGGCTTACTACGAACTGTGTGTGACTTTTGTTTGAGCAATGAAAACAAATCCAATTATATTTGCAAGTTTGAATTTGTATTATTAATCTTGATGACTGAAATTCTTTTTATATTCTAATTTATATTGTGTTCCCGACTAAATATTCAGCTTTTTAGGTTTCCCAAGGTGTCCCTAGGCAAAGCCAAGGACTAATACTTTGAGGTACAGTCAGGCGTATATGCGGGGACCTCTCCCAAAAAAGTTTTCTGCATCCACAAGGGCTCAAAACCGAGACCACTTGCTTAAGCGACCAGAGCCTCTTCCACTCTGACCAACCTTCATTGGTATTAAATATTCAGCTTTAAAGAGAGTGTAACTACTTGTAATCTAAAAAACAATGTATAGTTTGTGGAGAAAAAAATAATCAAGAAAAATATGGAGGAGACAAGTGAACTTTTGGGTTAAAAAGACAAAATTACCCTTGAGGCACATCGGAACTCCCACGCACATGCAACGGATAATAATGGCTCAATCGATGTCAAAAGTGATCAAAATAGGATTCTTTTAAACCCTCTCATCACTCCTCATCAAATCTTCACTCACAAAGTAACTCCCAATTATTCTTTTCAAATTGGGATTAATTACCAAAATTAATTGATTAATTTCCTAATTGATTGCAAGATATTATTCGACATAATATCTTGCAATTAGAGCCAAGAAACCACCATAAGTGGCCGGTCCCCTTTTCTCCAAATAGGGCCTGCCACACCCTTATATATATAGCCACTCATTTTCTCCAAAACCTAGAGCCAATTCTCTTAAAAAATTCTCCAAATTTCTCTAAACCCTTTCTCCCTCAAATTTTAACTTTGGCATCGGAGGTTCTTCGGCCCCCCACCAATTCATCGTGGGCTTGTGAAACTCTTGGCCTTAACCTTATGTTTTAATTGTTTTACAGGTGCATTTTCGTCCAAGAAGAAAAGGCGGAAAATTTGCATCCACATAGTTCATAGTACTAAACAAAAATAAGCAATGATGTTTTCCATTTGTGCTCTCTGTTTCCATTCTGCCACTCGATAATGTTGAAACACTTGATAAAACTTGTAATCACAATAAACCATTCATGTTCAATCAATCAAACACTATCCAATGGGTAGTTCTTATACATAAAATTAAAATGATATTGCATACCCGGACAACTCTTGCCATTTACCTGGTAACCTACAAAAGATAAAATGACAATGAAGTCAAGACTGAGAGAGCAAGTGAAAAAAATGAATGTTGAACTAACGCGGGTAAACTGATTTGAGAACCGACAGAAAAATAACTGAATAAACCAAATAATTGTCAAAATACACATAAAACAGAGAGAATATGATTCCTAGGACGGATGGAAAATTGTTTGGCAATTTCCCTTTAGTGAATTCGTATTTTCACTTATCAATTGTCCTGCATGCATGGCATGCATGTACTTGTCCATGAGGCAAACATTAATTATATGTTTTTTTTTCTTTCTATATAATGCATTTTTCTTTCTATATAATGCATTCTTAATTATATTATCGAATGAGATTAACATAGGTACAAATTATTTATTTTTAACTGCAATGAAATTTCTATACTCCGAATTAATAACCTCATTTAAATATAATAAAGAGTTTTAAAAAATTAAAGTAAAAATGTAACCAAGCAAGTTCGTTATTCCTTGCATGAAAGTTTAAAGTGTGTGCAACTTTACGTTACCACTGCCACTAATGCAATTGTAAGAAGTTTTCTTGAACACGTAGGCTATTTAACCACTTACAACGTTTGAGGGGATGTCGACGATTTTATGACAGCTAAAGTTTCTGAGCTTGCAATTATGTTCATTGATTTCATTTGCAATGACTACGACCAAGAAAATGTTTCTCTTCTGCCTTCATATACGACTACTCTGCATGACCGTCGTCTTTCCTAGAGTTAATGCGGAAGACGAATCACACGGTCCACCCCTCAATTATGGTGTTATCGGAAGAGATCGTGGTTGCGAGCACCGTACTTGCTTGCCTCCGCCTTCTAACACTTACAATAGAGGATGCAAGAAAGCCTTACGGTGTCGTGATGAAATGGCCCCTCCACCACTTGATGATCAACAATAATTTTTCGAGAGTATCCGTATGCCTTCTTCTTAATCTAGTTCTTCAGTTTCTAAATGTTTCAAGACATTTTAAATTTTTGTCGAGTGCTTCATGGCAATATTAGTTGTAGCTTATGCTTATTTTGAGCTAAGCAGGGTTTTGTTTCATCCTCTGTTGCTACTATTATTTTACTTATGTGAATCCTATGTTATTAATGAAATTGAAGTTATAACATAAATTCAGAGGTATATTATTGTTATAATAAGGGAGCTTTAACTATAGTGATAAAAACCCAAACTATATTTCGTAGAGCTTCACTAGTTTCAAATCATTTCAAGAAGAATAAAATCTCAAACCTTTCCTAGAAACAAGCAAACCAAAATTTTAAAATTTCAGCCATGTCCCCAATGGACTTGTCCAAAACCACACCATCTATAAAAACTTGAATACATTACATAAAACCACCCCAACTATGGGTTGCACCACAATCTCACGTCTCATGTTATAAAAATTACAATGTCATACTTTATCTTACGAATTCATTGCCATGTCAGACTTTCGTTGA
This sequence comes from Pyrus communis, assembly GCF_041283825.1. Classification (NCBI taxonomy): domain Eukaryota; kingdom Viridiplantae; phylum Streptophyta; class Magnoliopsida; order Rosales; family Rosaceae; genus Pyrus; species Pyrus communis. The sequence continues at coordinate 5,286,110 of NC_142574.1, read as the reverse complement.
ATTTTCTGACAATTGACAATTAAGTGATGACGTGCCAAATGTGAGACTCATATTTTTGGGCCTCGTGGACAAGAAATTAAAATATTAAAAAAAATTAATTATTCTTCTTCTTTTTTATTCCTCGTTCTCTGCAACCCTCGCTTATCTTCGCCTTAGTCTCCTCGTAACACTCCATGACATCCTTCTCAATCCCCCTCATGAAATACTTTATCAAGTTCCCATACACAACCCCATCTTCCAGAACCCCTCCCAACGTCTCCTTCAACTCCTTGAAAAGCTTGAAAACCCCATCTGAATCTAAATTCTTTACACAACTATGTATTAAATAATGGTAAAGGATTGAATCTGGCACAAAACCTTTCGCATCAATTTCCTCTTTGAGCTCCATAGCCCTGTCCAATTTGTTGTTATCCACCAACCCTTTAATCAAAATCTATAAGTAGTTGGGGAAGGTTTGAAAAGGTTATCGGACTTTTGGCAATCCCAATAACTCTAGAAGATGAGATTGTGAGTGAGGATATTAAGGCAACGCTGGCCTAATGATGTAATGGTGCAGGGTAAGGAGGTCAGAGTGTTGCCTCCTAGACATCATTTTGGCGGACGAGGGTGAGAATGGGTTGTGGAGGTTGAGGCGGTTGCCGAAGAGAGCAAACAGGTTCAGGAAGCTTTGGGGCGTTAGGGTTTATTTAGGGTTTTGGGGGCTATTCTTGTTATTGTTGCTGGTTGCGATGGAGGGAGGAGAAAGAGGGTTCGAGGTGTAGCCGGCGCTTGTGCTGACGTTGTTTGGTGATAACTTTTTCGAGGGTGACGAAAGAGAAGAAGGTGAAGGGAGATGAATGATGATGGCGTTAAACGGACTAAAGGTTTTTAGGGTTTTGAGGTGGGTAAGGAAAGTGGGTATGGAGAGGGCCATTGATTTGATGCAGAGTTCAGATTTAGGGATGATGGGGTTCAGGGTTTAGAATTTCTGAAATGGAAGAACGGAGTTTGATCAACTAGGATTTCCGTAAAGTGGGCCTTCAGAGGAAGAAGGGTAAGGAAGTTGCGGTGATGATCACGATAACCACCGTGGGATTATGCACTAGAGACCGTTGACTTCGTTGTTGGCCTCCACTCTTTGCTTTGGGGAGAAGAGAAAAGGGAGAGAGTTTTTTTGTTTAATTAATTTTAATTTTGGTTAGACAAAAAAATTATTAATGGGAAATTTTATTTAAATCCATGTAACATATTTCTACATCCAGCTTGCTTTTTGCGCCTATTTGATTTTTAACTAAACTATTGATATCTCTTTAAACTCTAATTTACTACCTAATATACCCCCATAAACCCAATTCAATATGTGGATTTATTTTTACACCCATTTGATTTTCAACTCTATCTTTACGCCGTCTGGAAATGGACATTGAGAATTAAGGTGTGAATTCATGTCAAATTCCGACGCGGGCTCCACCACATCTTGGGTCCGGCTCCGCCGTAGCACGATATTGTCTGTTTTGGGTCCCAACCACGCCCTCACGGTTTTGTTTTTGGGAACTCACACGAGAACTTCTCAATAGGTCACCCATCATGGGAATGCTCTCGCCCGAACTCGCTTAACGTTAGAGTTTCGATGGAACCTGAAGCTAGTGAGTCCCTAAAAGGCCTCGTGCTATATTGAGGTGGGCATGTACATATAAGGCATAGAGAATCCACTCCCCTGGGCGATGTGGGATCTAATAATCCACCCCCTTTAGGGGCCCGACGTCCTCGTTGGCACACTCGCACCGTATGACAGAGTGGCTCTAATACCAAATTGTCACATCCCGGCGTGCGATGTAGTGGGGCCTGGGCCAGGATGTGACAATTTAGCCATGGCTGACAACAAGACTGACATTTCTATACATGTTGACAACAACCATGTATCACCATCTCTCTCTATGTGGTGTCTGCTACCATACCTTTTCATAGGAATCTTTCTGTAGGCTTCATGGCGTGCGTAGAACACTAGTAATCAAATTGGGTTTGTTCGAAAACATTACTGTTTGGTGATAACTTGTGTATCGCAGCGAGGAAGGGAGAGGTAAGAACAGTTGTAAGGCTGCTTGAGACAGGTATGACAATCAATGGAAGAGACCTAAATAGGTGGACTAATCTCCATAGAGCATGGTTCAAAGGGAAGATAGCCATTCAAACGCTGCTTGAAAAAGGTGTCACTAGTAGAAAAACATGTTTGCGCGAAGGAGAAAATTTCGTCGCACAAAGTCAGTTTGCGCGACGTAGAACACAAAACGTCGCGCAAATGGACTTTGCGCAACGACACTTTGTACGACGAAGGCCAGCGTTGCGCAAAACGCCTTTGCGCAACGTATGTTCCCCTATGTCGCGCAAAGGTGTTTTGCGCGACGCCGTCATTCATCGCCAAACTTTTGGAGCCAAACCAAAAAGGATTTACCGCTTTTTTCGTTGTCTTTGCGCGACGCACGAGGACCTACGTCGTGCAAAGTCAACAACTTTTTTTATTTCATTTGATTAGTTTGGGAGGTAGAAACTACAAACCCAGTTGCAGCAGCTACCTTCATCCTCCATCTCTCTCTTCAAAATCGTCTACCAAATCGGGTTTGAATTGATATCAATTCTTTGTGTTTTTTTCGATTGCAATCTTTCCCTTGCTCTTAAACATGATTTAAACTGAATTAATACTATGTAGATCATTCATGTGATTTATTTATGAAATTGAAATTGTAAAATCAAGGGAGATAACTATCTTGTTGATTTTCTTTTTCTCTATACACCAGGTAGTTCCAACAATACTTTAACTAGTAAATGTGCTTTGAAAAATATTGTGTTACTAACCTTGTTTCTACTAGTGCTCTTATCATATGAGTATCTTTCGTACCTTTCTAGGATCCTTTCCATGCTGTTAATACGAAAAATTAAGGAAATTATCTACCAGAAAGTAGTCATAGTATATGAGATAGACATTCATTTGATGCATATAAAAACTATGAACTTAATACAAATATGGTGTTCTTATATTAAATAACAAGCATGAAAATGCTGAAAAAATGAATTTAAGGAGGAAACATGTAACATTATATATTATCGATCGTGTGTGGCTTAGAAACTTCTTTAGCTTACATACAGAAAGTTGAGCTAAAACATTATCACCTAACTAACATTGTTGTTGATTTTTGCTATATATGTTGCTATTTGCAAGTGTTAGTGTTGTGGTGGGAAAAGATATGAGAGTTGACTGGGCAAAACCAACAAATTTAAATTTGAATGCAAATATAATTGCTTAACCCGGATTGAACATTGGACAAATACATAAGACAACTAGAGAAGTTTGAACTCTAGCAACCAGAGGCGCTATAAGAATCTTATGCATACGTTATATTTTTGGAAAGTGATTTCTACGCACATTATAAACTCCTATTTATTTATGGCCAATTATAAACTGAATAAATTAGAAAATTTTCAAACTAATCATATAATACTCAATTGTGAACCATATTTGTACTTCAGTTACCTTTCTCGAAATACCATGATTAAGTGACAATTAATAAAACAAAGGAAATATTTCTATAAACATAGGAAACCAGCTCTCCATGGAAATCACAGACAAATTAAGCCCTCCAAACCCCCTTATCCATGCATGTTCAACCCTTTTTCAACCCTTTTTCAATTATTATTAAGAGGAGGGGAAGGTACGAAACTATTACAATAATTTAGGGGAGGGGGAGTTTGTATTAATAGTAGGTGAAGAAAGAAGAAAGAGATGAGCGGGACAAGAGAGAGAATGGGGATTTCAATTGTATTGCTTATTACATGATAAGGGTCAATGAGTCATACAATATGTTGTACAGTAACCCGACTTTACAACTAACTCGATCAATACAATCATAACAACTAGCATATGATTATTAGTTTCAAACCTGAGACGTATGGTAGTTCAAACACCTTAGGTGCACCAATAACATCTGGCCTTGATTCTATCACATTTCCATGAGAGTCTAATATTTTTTTTGATAATGTCATGTTTTTGCAATACATAAGAACAATTAAATTTTAAACAAGTGTCTTGTATATGTTATTTTCAGGGCAGTGTGAAGAGAATGCCATATAGTGGCTAATTGTTACAAGCAGTTTTTTCGAATGCTACTTTGAAGTGGCAGCAAAGATTCGAACTCTAGAAGTAAACCATTTACTGGATGATTATTGGTACTGTAATTCTTTTGCAGTTCTGGTGTCATAAAAGAGGTCAAACACACATTCATCATTTTCCCATTCCTGAGCATAATTATTATTTGGTGCTCTGGTCTAAAGTAGTCTCAAATATAGAGCAGTAGGTCGTTCGATATACTATGCAACCATAAGGCACATAGTTCTACTTCCTCATGATGGAGAGTTGAGATACATATAAACACTAACTCATCTTTTAAACTTCCATTTCCAATTTGTTAATTTATGTATACGTTCATATATGTGTCCAGTTATAAATGGTTTTCAAATTAGCAACTACATACGCACGACCCATCTTTTCATTAGAACCAAATATATACTTCATATCAACTAAGACATGCAAAATCACAAATCCTATAAATTGACAAGATTAGGTAGTGAAAGCAACTAAGACGACAAAATTCATACAAGTTCTTCATCTAGTCGAAAAGTAAATTGTCTACAAGTAAAACTGGATTGAGCGAAGAGGGCTATATGATATTCCGGAACTAGATCATGATGACAACGACGACGTCGCTGACCAACAGTTATCATCTTCGATAGAAATTGGTGAAGAAACACTCTAAGATACTAATATTGTCCAAGAACCGTTTGACATACCTAGAGTACCCGAATTCGAAATATCAATTGACCTTGGTGATTTGCCTCAATACAATGCACCAGAAGAGACAAATGAAGATGAGGACGAATGGGAATCCGGAAATGATAGTAGTTAAGATAGCGAGAGTTATTATTGTAGTTCGGATGAGGATTAATATAAACTTGTAAAGGCAAAAGCAGGAGGCTGAGGGTTTAACACCGCTGCTCATCTACCCACATTAATATTCCCAACAAATCGTCTGATCATCTCCATTCTATAAAGATAAAGATATCATGTAAGTTTTATGTTAGTCTCATGGAAGGTTGTGATGTCTTTTCATTTGAGTTGTTTTTATTATATCTTTAATTAATTATTCTTTACAATTTGATTACAATATTTATCAAAAAATTATAAAAAAAAAAAATAGTTTTGAATAAAACATAAAAAATAAAAAAAAATAAAAAAGGGTTTGCGCGACGTAGGTTGCGTCACGCAAGGCAACTTTGCACGACGTAGGCCCTGAGTTGCGCAAAGACCCTTTGCTCGACGTAGGTCATGCGTCGCGCAAAGACTCTTTGCTCGACGTAGGCCATGCGTCGCGCAAGGACACTTTGCATGACGTACGTCCTGCCTCGCGCAAGGCCACTTTGCTCGACATAGGCCATGTGTCACGCAAGGACTCTTTGCTCGACGTAGGTTCTGTGTCGCACAAAGTGGCCTTGCTCGACGTAGGCCATGCGTCGCGCAAAGCATCTTTGTGCGACGCATGTTATATCTTCGTCGCGCAAACTCTACTGTCACTGCCTTGGCGCGACAATTTTTGCGCGGTGAAGGTTGCATCGTGCAAACCCTTAGGCAACGATTTTTGACTTTGCACGACGAAGGTACCTACGTCACGCAAAGTGTTTTTTCTACTAGTGTGTGGATATAGAGGATGGATACACCACTGTGCAGTGGAGTCAAGACATCCGGATGTGATTAAGATGTTGGTCAAGAAAATAGCTGATGCTAAAGCTCGAACTAACAAAGGTGTGATTGCACTGCAGATTGCTAAGTCTTTGCACTACGTTGGGATTACTAGGATACTTATTCATAGAGGTGTTGCAAAAGACAATAGTAATATGACACATATCTTGACCCATGCCTTAGTTTCATTTGGGAAAATATCTATGGGACTAGAGAAGGAGGTCATCAAAGGAGGAATGAAGAAGAAGAAATCGAGTCGAGCTAGAGCTCTTCGTGGGAGCTTCAATAGTTCAATGCCATTAGCTGTTGTTTAGCTAGTAAAGCTGGAGCTAATATTGGTACATTGGTATTTTGAGCTCACAATGACACTATTTTTGACTGAAAGTATATGCGGAAGAAGTTGTTGACTCATTCGTACGTGATATGTTCATTCTAAATTAAAACACCTAAATACGTATATTTTGTTATTAAAACAAACTTGATGTGTATCAAAATTGATCGTAATTCCTTATTTATGCTAATAAGTGGATGTATTGTATTGTACGTTTGTCACTTGATCTACAACATACGGCATTGTAAGGAATGAGATATTCGTGAACGAAATTTTGCAGTATATATTGCTTGTTTAAATCCCTAATACATATTATAATTGTTCGGCTACGAATCTTATAAGCCGGCAATAAAATATCATCATTTACCAGATTACAGGTGAAATGATGTTTGATCTCTTTTGGGAGGGAAGAGAGATTATAGAGAAATTTTCAATAACATCTCCTTGTGAATACTAGTTTACTACATGAAATTTTAAGAATGTACATGTTAAAGACTTGAAGCTTATTTTTGTCTTCCACTCGAAAATCATTCTCAATGGGTCTTGAGTTGTAAGTTTCATGCATTGATACACAAATTGAGGTACATGGGTGTCAAGAAATGCTTCAATATTTTAATCATCTTCAAGATCCACGATATCATTAGTGACTACATTCTCTAGCCCTCGAAGTTGCTTAAATGGATCCACACGCCCCTAGTATTTTGAGTACAAGTTTTTCACTTTAATATCACTGCTTGTTTGACTCTTTTTGTGCCAAAGGTAGAAACTGGTGGCATAGGGTGATCTTCACACAAATGTACCTACAATACACAAAGTCATTAATCAATTTAGAGTTATCAAATAAGATAAAATAAATATATATATGTAAAAAGAAAAAACATATCTTATACCTGGATAAAATGATGATCTTCGGTTAGATAACCAATGGCAACCTCACATAGGTCAGTATGACTCGATTGAGATGATGACTCTAGAGAGTATAGAAGAAACGTAATGCATTGTGTCATGCTCAAGTGTATCAAAACCACGTTATAACATGTAGCAATAATATGCCCTATATCTGGCATGGTCAACCAACTATACTCTGGTGCAAAACCATCTTCAAAATAATCATGTGCTTGCTCAATCTCTGCATACCTGTTGTTCCTTACAAAACACTCTTGAAAAAAGAGAAGGAATTTAACGTAGTTGATGTAGTAAATCTCTTTGTACCTTACGCCATCCAAAATAGTCATCTTCTAAACTCCAAAAAATTGAAATCAAACGAACAAAAAATTCATAAATTGAGTCATACCTTGGTTGGAGGATTCAAAACTTCAAAATCACCATCCATCAATGAAAAAAGTTGTTTTTCTCTATGAGAGCTATTAGGGTTTTAGCTGGAATGAACGTAGGATAAACAAAGAGTGATTGTAGGGTTTAATTATAGTGTTTGGGTTTATTGATAAATTTGAGTTTTATTATTAATTTCATTTTGTACTTAATAGTAATTATGCAATAGGGTAAAATAGACAATTAACATTTAAAATTTAAGTTGGGTGTAAAAAGAGATTACATGAGTTTAAGTAATGTAAATGATTATTAATTTATTAATTTTTAATCCGAAAAGTGGGCCTCACACTTGCCACGTCATCATTTAACAATCAAATTGACAAAAAATTTAACAAATGCCTAACATTGCAATGAATTCGTAAGAAGATGTGTGAGATTGCAATGTTTAAAACATGACGTATGAGATTGTGGTGCAACCTATAGTTGAGGTGGTTTTGTGTAATTACCCTAAAAACTTCAAACTGATTTCAGATCTGTAAAAACTAATTTATGCAAAATCTGTTTTACAATCCATGCACTTCTACAAGATTAGTTTCATAGTTTTACGTAATTTTGCAAGATCAGTTTCTAAATTCCTACACTTCTGCAAGATCGGTTTCAAAATTCCTACACTTATGCAATGTAAGTTTCAAAATTCAAGCATTTCTGCAAGATCGTTTCCAAAACTCATGCACTTATGCAAGATCAGTTGCAAAACTCCAGCATTTCTGTCAGATCAGTTTCAAAATTCTTGCATCCAAATCATCAAAACTAAAAAAAAAAAAAAAAAAAAAAAATACTACAATAAAAAATCTTAATGGTTCTCATAAAAAATAAAAAAATTAAACTCATAAATCTAGGGAACAATACGAAAAAAAGAAGTTAGGTGAGAGAGAAGTATGGAGACGTAGGCAAGAGAAAGGAAGAGGAATGAGAAGAGAGAAAATGAGAGAATACTAAAAAAAAAAAAAAAAAAAAAAAAAAAGGGAAAGATAAATAAGGAGATAGAAATCCATCTCCAAACATAGAGGGGTAAAGTTGTAAATGCAAAGAATTAAAAAAAAAAAAAAAAACAACTATGACATCACATGTCACATAGATAAGTTTTGTCCTTCTATGAAATAAATAAAAAAATTTGTCTCCCTCCATTAACACACCCCAACCCGAAATGTCCACCTGGACTCCAAATAGAGCTATGCTGGCCGACACCAGAAGGGTGAAGAAGCCATAAAATGCCTAAATGTAAGAGTGTGCTTGTGAGTGGGAATGAACCCATTTCACACATGATGTCAGAGCATAACTAAAGTATAGTAAAGTAGAATGAGAATTATACCATCGCAGGTACTTTACTATGCCAACTTTTGCCAAGATTCCTTGTTGACACAAAAGCTCTGCCACTAAAACCTGAAGGGGAGAAAAACAAGGATGAGTGGGCCTAAAAATAAAACTTTGTAAAAACTTTTTTAAAACATAACAACCCCTCGCCGTAAAATAAGTATAGTTTACAAAACATAGCATACTACATACAGAATTATAATACTTATCGTAAACAGTAACATCTCGAAAGTGCAAAACTTCACAATATTTCATAAATAAACCATAGCGTACGACGACCACAATAACTCACCTAAACGAATAGGTGCTCATCGACATATGTTGGCACACAAGTTCATGCAGAGGCATTCTGACATGAACAGGACTAGGTGTAATATTGATTTACGCTCTTGTACTACAATCACGTGAAGACTGGCTTAATTGCTATAGTAATCTAGGACATAACTGGCACCTACAATGTATCCAAAGTGAGCGTACAGTGCGATGTGAAAATACAAGTGAAGACTGGCCCTGGCCTGAGCGAGTACTAACACTAATGTAGCACACAATGAGCAGATAACGTAAATATGATCATGACACAATAATTCAACAATTCTAGTCAATATAATACTATTCCCAGCCGTAATTATAATTAAGGCATCCCCCACAATCCACTTACCTATGCATCCTATAAGATTATTCATAATTTCCTAACAATACGACATTTCCTTATAACCGTTAATTTAATTATGGCAATCACGTAGAAAATTCATTATTAAATATATATATATATATATGTGTGTGTGTGTGTGTGTGTGTGTGTGAAAACTAAACAAATATACATACTATATAAAAGAAAAGACCCACTCGCGAATACTTGCGAGGTCATAACCGTTCGAACTAGGAAAGCCGGAGTCTCCGATAGTAATCACACCTAAGCATAATATTGGGTCCCATCAGTAAAACTCAACTAAAACAATTAAATTTGGGAAAATGGAGTACGAATTTGGAATCAGGGCGTCGAAATACGCTAAGAAGGGTCCTAGGCAATTTTCGTAAAAAGTCAACGGTCAACCCTAAAAAATCAACCGAGCTGCCGAGATGGTCAACTACGTTAAAACTTTGGAATTTTAGTAAATAGATGTCAAAAATAGACCCGGGACATCAAAATTAGCCTAGGAGATGTCCCGACGAAAACCCAAAAAAGTCAACATAAGGAATATTCCAAGAATATTCCTTCTTCTTCCTCACTACTCTGGTCGCTAGAGCCACCGCTAGCAGCCGGGAACATTTTCGGAATCTAACCTTTTTTTTTTTCACCAAAAACCCACCGAAACTGGGCTTATTAGCTGGATTTCTAGAGAATTTTCAAATGGCTATAACTCTCTCATTTCTTAACCAAAATCAATCCATAATACATCAAAACGAAGCCAGAGAAGAGTAGAACAAGATTTACCTCTTTGGAGTTCAAAAAGTGGTCAGAGATGGCCAAAAAATGCCTGCAAAGGCACGGATGTCACTAAAAATTGGAGAAAATTCAAATGGTAATAACTTCTTCCATACTCAACGAAATTGGGTGATTCAAAAATGAAAATCATACCTCTCGATGAGACTAAAAGAATGGTACATTTCTCAATGCTAACTCATCGTGCATTGGCAGAAAAATAGCCAGAAAGGTCACGGTCCGACTGAGATTCGATCCCGATGATCCGAAAAGAATTTCAAGGTGGGGTCGGGTGTTCTGAGCTCGTGGTGCTCTTGGTTTGGATGGTGGTGGTCGGAAAATTGATGCACCGTGTGTGCACAATGAGTAAAGAAAAAGGAGTATAAGAGAAAGAAAGAGTGCCAAGAGAAAGATGAGTGTGTGAGAAAAGGGACACTTGGCAAGAGAGAAGTGGAGAGTTTGGTGTGGGTGTAGGCCCCATAGGCCAGAAGATCGTTAAAATATCCCACCAGAAAATATTAAAATAATAAAGGACCAAAATTCAAAAATACAAAATTACTAAAGTACCCTCACGTTCGTATTTCTATAATATCTTTGTCGTAACTCCAAATTTGATTCCACTTACGCCTACACGTTCGTACCATTGAGTACTTTGAAAATACGGTAAAATCATAGCTCATATGTGTCATGAAATGACGGCCAACAAAAGTCAACAATCTCACCTCAAAGGGCATTTTGGTCAATTCACTCTTTTAAAATTATTAAATTCATAAAATTAGGGACGAGTTATTACATCCACAATATAGTCTTATATTTGGCTTTATGTGTAATTTACTCGTATAATTAAATTTGTTTTCCTCAAAATGTGACATCCCACATCGCCCAGGGAAGTGATCCTTAAATGTATATTCTCATCCCTACCTAGCACGAGGCCTTTTGGGAGCTCACTGGCTTCGGGTTCCGTAGGAACTACGAAATTAAGCGAGAAGAGGGCTAGAGCAATCCCATGATGGGTGACCCACTGGGAAGTTGCTCGTGAGTTCCCAAAAACAAAACCGTGAGGGAATGGTAAGCCCAAAGCGGACAATATCGTGCTACGGTGGTGGAGCGGGCCCGGGAAGTGGTCCCACCCGGGCCGGGATGTGACACAAAAGTTCATCATTTATTGCTTTTGTTTTAATATAGCAATATATTTAGACTCAGCAAGTCAATCAATTTTGTCAATACCAAAGTGCATTGAAAGTTAAGGGAGTTACTGTTCACTTTGAATAGTAATTGTCTTGGAGCAAGTCCACCCATGCACGAATGGTTATGTAAGTTACTATTTACAAATAACCATTTTTTTCTATTAAATGCATAATTAAATTATCTAATAATTATCAAATGGGTAAAATAAGGGAAGTGTTATTATCACTCCAAAAATCTCATTCTACACTCCTCACAAGTGTATTTTTCTTTCCTAATATAGAAAGTTTGGAGTGCTGAATGAGATTTTTGGAATGCTAATAACAATTCCCTAAAATAATTTTGAATTTGTTGCTCAGATTGTGCCATGTGCCCATATTAATCAAACTAAGGTCATTGCCAACTGCCCAAAGTTTCACTTTACCACATACACTTTATTATATCATCCTTTACCTCGTGTATTTTTTCTTGTTCCACTTTACCTTTAACTCTATTACAAAAACCCATTTGCTTGCCGGAGTATGAGTATTTGGTAATTTATCCAATAATAAAGTATAGTTTATTTTAAAAACTTCATTAATATTCAATATAAAATGAATTAAAAAACTGAAAACAAAAATGTCAATAGCCACCACCATCCCACCTTTCTCTGAACATGGCATCACGTTTTTGGATATGACCCTCCCAAAGTACAGTTGGCAATGAGTTAGGTTTAGCGAGTTTGGGTCAAGTTAACCATAAACCTATTTCTGAACGAGTCATCCAAACCCAATCCGTTAAGCTTGCGAGTGGAAATGATTAAATTCAAAATGATATGTTTTGTTAATGGGTCAACCATTTCACCATTTAACGAAAAAAAATTGTTGTTTATTTTTCAATTAAAACCTAGTTGCGGGACCATGAATTAAGGGGTCCTGAATCATGGCACCTTATGTAGTAAGAAAGACAGGAATCCTTATAGCCCATGGCTCTCGAACTATCAAACTAGTCAAGCTTCTTAGTCATAATTGAAGTAAGCAATTGGTTGACTTGTTAGGATATGTTGTCCAACAACCTTAATCTGACAAGTTAGGCTTAAGTGCGATACTTGTATTACTTTTCTCCTAACTAAGAAAATCCTAATTCATGTCAAATTAGGATATTCTGGGGATTAGGCAACATAATTGTAATCCTAGGAGGATTGGATATCTTATCTTAGATTCCCTCCTAGATAGTCTTCTGATTTAATAAAGATTGTAATCTTCTGATTTAATAAGGATTACTCTTTCAAGATCTCTATATGTGAAATCCCGTCCCCAGATTTCATTATTTAAAATTAAGTATCTCGTATTTCGTATTCATATTGTACTTTTGACGATTTTGTATTTACGGTGTTTAGTTTTTTTTTTATGAGTATAAGGACCAAAACGCCCTTAATGGACTAAACGGAATTTTCGAGGACGTATTTGATTTGCATATATTTTTCTATTTTTCTTATGTATTTGATAGTACTCGTCGATACGAGCACGTGACTGCAAACGGAACGCAATTTGGAGTTACAACGAAGAAGTTATAAACGAGCAAAGAAAAGGGCGAAATGGTCATTTGACCATTATCTGGAAGGCTCCAGATTTTTCGAAGCAAAGATCTGATGCCACGTGTATGGCTATGATGAAAAAGAGATGAGAGAAAATAAGAAAAGGGGAGAGAAAGGTCAGTCAATTGGGATAGGGGATAGGAAAGAGCAAATCAGAAATGAAAGTAGGGTGGCAAAGGAGAGAAGGGAAGGAACGCAGGATCCATACCTCTTCCTCCTGACTCATGCATCGTGACCCAACCCATTTCCTCCATATTTTCCAATGGTTTTCCATCGGATGTCTGACGAATTAGATCGATCTACCACACCCAATCATCATCTTGCCACTTCCTCTTCCATTTCCACCCAAAACTAGAAGAAATTTGGTTGTAACTTGGTGAAGAACCGTCGGTGGGTGTGACGGGTTCGTGTGACAATCCCTCAAATCCTGAAGCTAACTCCTTCAATTACCACCACCAAAACAATCATCTAAAAGCCAGGAACAAAGCCCAAACAGGTTTGGAGGCAATGGAACACCGGAGGTGACGAATCGAATCTCACCCTTTTTAGGGTTTCCAACGGGTTTGAGAGAAATTGGAGCTTTTCCCAGCCAAATTGGCCTTAGTCATAGGTATGAAACTTGCTTCACTCATCAAGATCTTCATTTTGGTGAAATTTGGTAATTTTTAAAGTTAGGTGAAATTTTCCGATGAGGTGGGGCTGTCGGCTGCCGCATGGGCCGAGACCCCACCTGCCCTTCCTAGGCTAAGTTGGATACCTCGATTCTATATGTGACGTATGATTGACGAAATCTCGTCATGTGAACATAGTTTTGTTAAAGACCACCACTTGGTCATTATATGAATTGACGATCCGACCATTGGATCGACATGAAAATTTAATACATAATAGTATGTAATATTTGAAGACATTAGGAATTGACAGATCAAGAATTCGACGTACAGATCTTCCCGTATTGAATTTCTAAGTTTGTAAAACTTAACGTCGACCGCCACTTAATTTTAGCAATTGACGGAGATCCAACCGTTGTATCATTCCAAAACTTTAGGATATTGTCCTAGAAGATTATTGAGACTCTTGAGAAGTTATGGATCAGAAATCTAATAGGCGGATCTTCCATATTAGATTACTAGGGTTGTGGACCCTACCCTCGATTTTGATCGACGATTGACTTTTTAGTCAACTAGTCCGAGTTATTCTAACATGTTGTTTATCTTAGAGTGTTGTTAAGAACTCATGGAGCTTAGTGGGCTCATTGTGTTGATGTGTATCTCGATTTACGTACTAGTGACTATAATATATGTGATTTTTATTGAATTGTTATTTTTATACTTAGCCATCGTTCTATGTTTCTTAATTGTGATTTGACTATGGATTGGAAACATTGATGAACTGTGATTTGACGTGCATGTTTGAAATGTGGTTTGTGTTGTATGATTGGCATGATGTGATGAAATGTGAGGGTTAGTAATGGACCATTAACCCATTGTCATGGGGTTTGTTGCTTCAACACTTGTTTCACATCTTGTTTCCTTATTTCACTTCTTATTTCGTTCAACCTTTCTAAATTGAGTAATTGGTTCATGTATTGTTTCTTCGAGCGTTGTTATATTTCTTGGACTTCCACTCGGTTCCATTGAGTGATCCAAAACTGGGTTCCACTTGGGTTTCATTGAGTGGTCTGGTTCCCTGCTTCGTTTGGATTCCATTGAGTGGTCTGGAATCCCTCGTACTCTGCAATTCTGTTAAGTGGTCTAGAATCGTACCCAGCTTGGATTTCGTTGAGTGGTCTGATATCCATTGTACTCCATGATTCTGTTAAGTGGTCTGGAATCGTATCCACTCGGATTCCGTTGAGAGGTCCGAAATCCCTTCTACTTCGCGATTCCGTTGAGTGATCCGGAATCGTATCCTGGTTTGGATTCTGTTGCCGGAATCCCGTTTGGTATTTTGGTTCCGTTGAGTGGTTCGAAACCCGATATTGATATATTTTGTTAAGTGGTCCGAAATCGCATCACTTGACTCGTTGGTTCCTTTGATTTCATTTGAGTCAGCTTCAGAGATGTAGGCTTATGCCAAACCGTGTCGTTCTAGCCCTACATTTCGATGTATTGTATGTGTTATTGATTGCTGTGATTATTGAATGATGTTGGAAAACATATGTGTGTGAATGGCAAGATGACTAAAGAATATTATTGTGCTTCGTCGAATGTTCCTTGAGATGTTGCATGCCTGAATCATGGTATTATGTTGGGACATGGTGGTTTATGTGATGAATGTTTGAGTGTAGTGAATAAAGAACTACACATGGCTTGATCTTTGTTTAGGGTATGTAGGCAGTCTAACGAAGAGGTTAGATGCAACCATAATGTGTCCAAAAAATTACTACGCAATTGGATTGTGAGAGTGTGTATGGCCCGTATCCCGAAGGCAGGGTATGATAGAAGTATGGGTATTTAGTGACATCACGCTTCGATCCTGGACTACATACATAATTTCTAGATCGAGGTGTGACACTATAAATACCCTAGCTTGGGTATTTACCTAAGGGATCTCTCTCTAACCATCTCTCTTATGATCCCCACTACATACATATTTTCTACATGTTGTTCGTCTACACATAGACTGGGAGAAACATCTCTTTCACGCCTAAGCCAAGGCATTTTCGCTAAGGATGGTTCAAGATAACACACATCACACCACTTCTTCCTTGTAACTATATTGTCATTGATTCACCAACCATGTGATATGTAGGCAGTTCAATATGGATTCAATCACACCCCCCACGCCCACCCCCAATCAACCTCATTCACCCTCGTCGGAGTTCATGGGTGATTCCGTTCAACTATTGTCTCCATTTGTGGATGTACGCGAATTTGGTTCAAATAATTGATACTTTCATTAAGTGAAGAATCATATTTCACCAACCACTAATGTCTACCGTGAGCAATATCACATCCTGGCCCAGGGCGGATCACTTCCCGGGCCCGCTCCACCACCATAGCACGATATTGTCCGCTTTGGGCTTACCATTCCCTCACGGTTTTGTTTTTGGGAACTCACGAGCAACTTCCCAATGGGTCACCCATCATGGGATTGCTCTAGCCCTCTTCTCGCTTAACTTCGGAGTTCCTACGGAACCCGAAGCCAGTGAGCTCCCAAAAGGCCTCGTGCTAGGTAGGGATGGGAATATACATATAAGGATCACTCCCCTGGGTGATGTGGGATGTCACAATCCACCCCCCTTAGGGGCCCGATGTCCTCGTCGGCACACACGAGACCAGGGTTAAGCTCTGATACCAAATTGTCACATCCCGGCCCGGGGCGGATCACTTCCCGGGCCCGCTCCACCACCGTAGCACGATATTGTCCGCTTTGGGGTTACCATTCCCTCACGGTTTTGTTTTTGGGAACTCACGAGCAACTTCCCAGTGGGTCACCCATCATGGGATTGCTCTAGCCCCCTTCTCGCTTAACTTCGGAGTTCCTACGGAACCCGAAGCCAGTGAGCTCCCAAAAGGCCTCGTGCTAGGTAGGGATGGGAATATACATATAAGGATCACTCCCCTGGGTGATGTGGGATGTCACAAGCAACAACAAAAGCTAGGGCAATAACCACCATTGTTTCATTATTGGTTGAAGGATCACGAAGCTTATACAATGGTAGGAACCTGTCTGATGATGATCGATGCTGCTGCAGAAAATCCCATAAACTATAAGCGTCCTAGGGCGACATGCACATACCTCTATAGATAAAGATTTCATCATTTATCTTTTACAATTATGTTTCTTATTTATTCTTTATTATATTCTTGCTGGCAACAATAGTGGTGGGTAACTACGGCGGTGGTGTAAGGTTAGTGTTTCTAGTGGTAGGTGGTGGTGGTAACTTTATTCTCCAAGGGATAAGATGTGTGTCGAAGGATAAATATGTCATTTTCAAAAACTAATGAGGGTATTACAGGAAATGAAAACATACACTAAAGATCAACTTCGCTTTTTATTAAAGCGACTTTTAAAAACAACCTATAATCTACTTTTAAAAGTTGTTGTCTAGAGGCAATTGCTTTTAAAATGAACAGGATATTTATTTTTATCATTCTTTTTACCACTTAACTAAAAAAAAGCAATTTTTGTTGAAAATAAATATGAAATGAGGCCTATGTAGGCTTGCTTGGCTTCCGCTTCTAAAATAAATGTGCATCTCAGCATACAGGTTTGTTTCACTTTCTTGTTTTTTCCTAACCCTTTGGTGTTTTTCAACTTGTTTAATAGGTTTAGACCTTTTAGGTTTGGCATTAGAGGGGTCATGTTTATGTTCCGCTTGTTTTATTGTGTATATTTTTTTCTAGAGGGATAAGGTTTATGTTCCTCTCTTTTTATGCATATTTTATTGTCTTTTTGTCGTAATATGAGGGATAAAATTTAAGTCCATTCAGACTCAGTGTAATTTATTTTTTGAATTTACTAAAATTTCTGTCGCACTATCGAAGTTTCTTAAAAGAAAAACAAAATCGCACAACTTAAACAACCATCATCCTTACTAACAACAATATGAAACCCACAAAATTAAACTTATAAGCATGACATCACACCATCGGGTTCTAGGATCTTTAATATATTGGATATTTTATTTTTATTTGTTTGCTTTCGGCACAAGTATGTTTGGGGCAGCTTTATGTAAATATGGGTTGTGTGTGGATGATTGGCGATAGTTTATAAATGGCTCAGAATTGTTTTTTCAGGTTCTGTTGTTTCTATAATTTCATAGAGAATCAACAAGAATTGGATGCCCATTTTTTCTTTTTTACTGCAACAATCTCATGGGGAAATTCAAATCCAAAACCTCCATTTTTCAAAAGATTCAATACAGAATCTCAGGTACGTCATAGATACAAGCTTGTAACCTTGCGGTCTGTTGCAAATATTTTTGAAAGTTATCTCAAGTTTAATAGCTTGGCCCCGGACCTGCTGTATCCTCTCTCCAGGCTAACTCGTGACCCGCTCTCTTTAAAACATCCTTCAAACATATTGTATAGAGAAAATGGGGAAAATGAAATATTAGAAAGACACATGCACCTGGATATCCTACATGACAGCCACAAATGCGAGCATTTCTCTCAGTTCACTTTTAAATGCACTCACCCAACTAATTACAAGAGGTTTTGTAGTGGGAAAGCAAGTGAAGTTTCAGAACTCCTGATTCGAGCTTGAACTTTCAACAATTTATCTTTTAGAGTCACCAATTCTGATTTGGCGTATGATTTGATTTATCGGTCAAAAGTATGATGCCGTCTCATATGGTACGAACTGTTAGCCCATCAATATGTGGTAGGATATATTCATACAAAAGCACTCACCCGCATTGTTACGTGTAAGATTTTCCAAACCAACACAACTTGTTCACGTTCGTGTTAGAGTCACAAATATAAAAAGTAGACCTATAATTATTCAATGATTAGCTCATACAATATATTAAGAAATGGAAATCATAATTTTCTCCAAATAAGACTAGATAGTGGATTTGTCAAACTTATGTTACTTGTGTTTGACGCTAATCTCACTTGAATATCATTCGTGTTAGTAATTCACTACGAATGTACGTATTCATTTTGGCGGTTCATATCGTGTTCGTGTTCTTGGTAAATAACTATCAATTAACCCTTATCCATCGGCTAGCTAGCTTCCTGTCGATCTCGAGTCGTGTTAAAAGTTTCCACTGACCATCCTAATACGAATGAGAATAATGTTTAGTATATTCTTGAAAACTTGTGGCTTCCAGCTGAATAAATATAAACCTCAAAAGATGTTGATAAAATATCACCGGTAGATATTGTCTTTCAGACCAATGAAACAGTACAGCTTTTTTCTTCTTACGTTCAAAGATTTATTGCCCTTCCATCATTCATGAACGTAACTTACGTAATCAATTGACCACTGACCAGTGCACATGCCCTGCCCATCGGAAAAACAAAGACCCCCCATGCCAGCTGATTGGTTGATGGTATAACGATGGCCCTACTAGGTCAAATCCTAGACCAGTAAGAGCACGCCACGTACAATGGCCTAAATGGTTAGTTGAAAGAGGAAAGATGCTAATCAAAATAAATCAGAGAGGAAAGGATAAACGATAGAAGGTTGTCAAGAGTTAGGCATTTTAACCAGCATTTTCGGAGTGTTTTTTCAGACTAATTACTATATATGTTGTGACTAGAGATGCATGCAACTAGGACGAAGGCCAAACAAGCAACAAGAGGATGATCATGATCAGCTGGATTTTCACCTGACACCTGTATACCCCAATCCCCTCACGTCTGCAATCCTGCTAGCTAGCGGGATAGAGGTATGGACAATTTTGGAAGGGGTGGCTCTAGTGTACTTGACTTTTATGGTTTAGGGATTAGTGTTTGTGTGGTCAGAAAGAACCATAGGTTGAAACCCTTTGTCTTGTCTCAAGTCTCTGTGTGGCACTGTATGAATCAGTCCATCGATGGGTGTGGTGTTGATATGGAGGGGCGGCATTGAGGCGTTTCTTTTCCTACAGTCAGTTATAATCGTTTGAGTCAGTTAAATACGTACAACTTACGTGACTTTATACAGCATAAAATAGTTTGTGCGCATGATTGCAACTCTGTGTTATGTCTTTCAATACATGAAATTTGTCACAGTATAAAGAGTATATACATAATTACAATATTCATATATATCAAGGCAGAATTTTAATTTTTTGTAGCCAATTATATACGACTATGTGTTATGTCTCTCATCATACAACTTATATATGATGAGAGATAAATACAAGACTAATAAGATTTAAAGAGTTGCTTCATAAAAGAACTTTACCTAAAGAGTCAGTCTTCTTACAAATTGAGATTAGCATTGCTCACTTACCTTATCTATCTTTTTGCCTTAACCATCTTATTTTCTGCTGAGGTAAAAGATGAACGCCTTTAGACAAATGAAGGAAAATAGAGAGAGAGAGAGAGAGAGAGAAAATATTAATGTACCGAGAAAAAAACAATGGGGAAAGAAAGGGAGGTAATGACTAATGAGAGTGATGGGTGAGGGACAAACGAAATAATGTGTGGAATGACGGGTACCTAAAAATGACTGGCAGCAAAAAAAAAAAAAAAAAAAAAAAAACGGAAACCTAAAATGAAAACCTAAACAAAAATTTAAAAGCAATTTCGAAATAGGATTAACTATCAAATTGTTATTTCGCATTCTCTTTCTGTATCCTTTTTATTGATTTTAATTAAACAAACAAAAATGAATGGGTGTATTCAGTAGAGATTTTGAAGGATTACAACCTAGCTATAAAGTTTGATGGAGCTTGAACATAAATGTTTTCTTGGTCATGAAGGGTGGAGTTTTGTACCCATGCTTTTAATTTTATTCTCAACTCGGATATCAAATTCAAATGTGAATGATCATGAATCATTGTTCATCAAGTGATCAAGAGAACAAGCTTAGAGTTTTCAGGCTCATTTGGGAAATGCTTTTGTATAACTGAAACCACTTTTAGATAAAATGGTTTGGGTTCCAAAAGCACTTAAAGTCCTTTCAAGAAGCACCAATTATGTACTTCTTGCATGAAGCCTTTAAGTGCCTTTTTTGGATTAACTTGCATTTTTACTAAGATTGATTTCAAAATCATTTTCTTTAAAAGCGCTTTCAATCAATTAAAAGTACTTCCCAAACAAGCATGAATTTGGAGTGAATTCTCTCGAAATCTTAGAGGGAGTGCTCGATTTGTGGAATACTTAAAAATATTATATCAAATACCTCCAAATTCACCTAAATCCTCACTTTTTAAAAGGGTTGTGCTATCCATGCATTACTTTTTTACTTTTCACACACACCTTGTTAATTTCTGTCATTTAATTTTTTTTAATTCATTTAATCCGACGGTTGCAAATTAAGAAAGTGTGCGGATAGCATATCCCTTTTAAAATTCTTTGAAATCAAATCCTTTTGAATGCGCCTGAACCTTTAAAAACTCCTTAATTGAATACACGCCAATTTTGTAAGAGTTTTATAAACTCTATTGAAATCCTAATTCAGTATCCTTTGAGGTTGTAATTAGAATCTTTAAAAATACTAATTTAAATACTAATTGAACTGAAGTTTAAAAATCTATTTGAAAATTCTAATGGAATGCATTCATATTTTTGTGCACTTTTACAAACTCAGTTTTTTAAACCCTTTAAAAGAAAATCCTAATTAAATGTACCAAGAAATCTATAGACTTTTAATAAGCTCTCTTTTTAAAATCCCTTAAAACAAATCCTAATTGATCATGAATGCGGATTTTTAAATTTTCATTTAAAATTCTAATTGAATATACTCAAATTTTTATGAAATGTTGTAAACTCTCTAGAATTCTACTTGAACTAACCTTCATGCACGCGCTCACACACGTGCAGAAGGTATTTTTTGAATCACGACGTGCTACGCGCAATTTACACATTTTAAATGTATTTATATGCGTAAATTGACAAAATGAAAGTCAAATATTTGAAGTAAATGAATAATCTTAGATCATACTAGAAGAAACCCCTTATAAACCAATTAAAACAGCTGAATTCACATAATAAAATCGGTCTCTACATAATTTACATTAAGAATACAGAAAATAATATTTAATAAACAATTGATTAAATCACATTATTGCTAGCTCATTGTAAGGCTAAGCCCACCCCTTCCCCCTTGGTGTAGATAATATTGTTTGTTAAAAAAAAAAAAAAATCATTTGACAACTAATTTAATCACATTATTATCCGCGTGCGAAAGATCTTTTTTATAACCGGTATTACACACCTCTTAAGATGTTTTGAATGTGTTTAAAAATAAAGAAAATAATATTTAATAAACAACTGATTAAATCATATTATTGCTAGCCTATTGTGAGGCTAAGCGCACCCCCTCCCCTTAGTGTAGATAATATCATTGTTAAAAAAAAAAAAATCATTTGACAACTAATTTAATGTAATTTAATCACATTATTTTCCGCTTGCGATAGACCTCTTTTATAACCGGCATTACAGGCCTCTTAAAATGTTTTGAACGTGTTTAAAAATAGAAAAAATAATATTTAATAAACAACTGATTGAATCACATTATTGCTAACCCAATGTGAGGCTAAGCCCACCCCCTCCCCCTTAGTGTGGATAATATCGTTTGTTAAAAAAAAAATCATTTGACAACTAATTTAATCACATTATTATCCGCATGCGAAAGAACTTTTTTATAACCGGCATTACATGCCTCTTAAGATGTTTTGAACGTGTTTAAAAATAGAGAAAATAATATTTAATAAACAACTGATTGAATCACATTATTGCTAGCCCATTGTAGGGCCAAGCCCACCCCCTTAGTGTAGATAATATTATTTGTTAAAAAAACAATCATTTAACAACTAATTTAATCACATTATTATCCGCGTGCAAATGACTTTTTTTATAACCGGCATTACAAGCCTCTTAAGATGTTTTGAACGTGTTTAAAAATAGAGAAATTGAATCACATTATTGCTAGCCTATTATGAGGTACTAATAAAAAAAATTAAAAAAAAAACCACAAAAAAAAAAAAAAACACAAAAAATAATTATTAAAAAAATATTGTTAAAATAACAAAAATACCCATGCCTTATTTGATGCATTATTTTAGGATGCCTTTGAAGTTTTTTGTCCAAATATTTTTTATGAAGCTTGGTGACACCAAAATCACTATTCACCTTTTCCATTGGCTTTATATATAGATAGATAGATATCACTAGATTTAACAAAAAAAAAATTAATAAAAATCCTAATTCCATAGTTTTTCTATTATTAGAAGTAATATTACTATTTTAGGCTATTCTAATTAAATATCATCTCATTACAAGCGATATTATTAAAATTTCTCAGAATTTTAATTAAATAAATTTTGTTATCTCACGCCCATGCAGCTATATAAAGGCATGAGCGGCACCAACCTAGTAGCATACTTCAAACTCATACACAAAGCCAGACAAGAGAAAAACAGAAACAGGCTGCAGCAGTCGCTGAGAGAGTTTGGAGAGTGAGAAAACATGTCCACCGTCACCCTGAGCAGTGGCTACGAGATGCCGGTCATCGGTCTCGGCCTTTGGCGTCTGGAGAAGGACGAGCTCAAAGAAGTCATCTTAAATGCTATTAAGATTGGCTATCGCCATTTTGACTGTGCTGGTATACCCTCCATCCCTCACGTCCACGTTTTTAACATTAATTCATGCATGTCTACATGTTATTCTGCTTTATATTCAACCGCAAAGAAAGGGGAAGCGTTTGTTAATCCTCAATTTTTTGTTTTATTTTTCGCTTACTTCGTTCTAAATAATTCATATTTATTCTTTTTTAACACAATCGATATTAAAGAAGGGATAATCAAATATTAGACTTTGACTATTGAACAATAATGCTCCCTTGCTAGTATTAATCAATATTCTTACTCATAGCTGTCGTATTATAGAACCATCGTTTTATGTCTGCGTACACCGCCACGGATTGAGGTCATTATCCAAAAAAAAAAAAGGGCCCAACATTTCAAAGGATTTCACTTTACCTAGCTGAAGTACTAAAGGGTTTAACTGGTTTTTTTTTCCATTAACAATTTGGTAAAGGAAATCACATGCATCATGCACAGAAGATTTTTCAGAAACAAGAAAAGAGTGTACACGCCATAAAGCGGCGGTGCTGCAATATAAACGCAACTTTTTTGGTCACATGTAACTAGCAAATAAAAAAAATGGATGTAATTTGTAAAGGAGTCAAAATAATGGGAAACCCGTTTGTTACTTTTATAGTTTAGTAAAATTAATTAATATTTGTGTATTTATATATTCTGAGAAAAATATTACTACACGTCGCTAGTCACTGTATGCTTATGTTACTGCATCCATGCATTCGTGATTTTGATTTTCTTTTTCTCAATATTATTTGGTTGAAAAATTATGATAATTAGTTTGAGGTCACAAAATGGTTTCAATACTTTATATCAATAAACATCTTGTGTTTTTAAACGAGGTCGATGAAGAGAGAGTTTTTAAGTGGTATTCTTTAATTGAGGAGGAAAAATTGTTTTCATTTAGCTTAGTTAAAAAGAAAATTATTTATATTGACCGTGTTAGAAATGAATTCGACTTATGCAAACATATGAATTTTTATAAACAAAACAATCACACAAGAACACAGGTTTGGTTACTATGAGTTGTATAAATAAGTGTTTAATCTTTTACATTTTTTGTTTAGGCCGCAAAGGGTATTACGGTTTTTTCCAAAAATGGCAGTTTGTCTTTTGGGACGCGATTAAGTGCACCTTCAATGAAAAAAACTTTTAGTGTGTTGAGAACACGATTTGTACGTTATCTGTAATAATACAATTAGTTAAACATTTAGAAAAAAAAACCAATACCAATTAAATTAAGAAATTGTTATTAGTATTCGACGCTTCTTCTAAGCATATTTTTTTCAAATTATAAAAAATTTAAAATACCAAAAAAAATTGTTAAAATACTAATAATAATTTTCTTAAATTATTACAATTATTGTATTCGACTATGTTCTCGAAACGCTGAAAATTTATACATCCGAGAGCACAACATGACGAACTAGGCAAAGGTACTGTTGTGTTCTGGTGGAGAAGACAAATGAGTGGCATAGCGTGGTTCCCTATGTTTTTGGACCAATCCCAAGTTTGCCTCTCACCTTGGGAAAAGGAATAATCATAATCCAGTCCCATGTTTGCTTCTTACCTTGAGATGAGGAATAATCCAAGTTCCCAGTTCCTACCCCATGGTTGCCTAATTTGCTATTCACCTTGGGAAATAAAATAATAATAATAATAATAATAATACTAATAATAAAGGCGAGACACAGTGGTTAGAAGAAGGGAAGAGTGTCTTAATTATCAGGAACAATTAACTAGTCGCAAAGTTGATTTTTAGAATAAAAATCATAGACATTTTGGTCGTCATGTTTGTAAATTTAATTTCAGATTAGTTACTGTTGTATGCTTAATAATGGTAAATTATTTTGATATTGCAGCTCATTACAAGAGTGAAGCAGACGTTGGGGAAGCATTTGCAGAAGCTTTTAAGACTGGACTTATTAAGAGGGAAGAACTTTTCATTACCACCAAGGTCAGTTTAATTTATTTACCCTTTTTTTTTTTTTTGCTACTTTTATAAAATAATATTGGTGTGACAAATTTAGGCTATGCCACAAAACAGACCCGTGATAACCAAGTATTAAGTCGTCATTTATAAGAGTCAAATTTAAGACTCGTACTTACGAATGAACAAAAATATATCAAGACTACAATGCAAACAGCGAAATATTAGAGTTTATCTCACATTTTCCGAAGAGACTAAAGTATAATTTTGTTGTTCTTATATTACAGATTTGGAATTCAGACCATGGGCATGTGGTGGAGGCCTGTAAGAACAGCCTCGAGAAGCTTCAGTTAGATTATCTGGATCTCTACCTGGTTCACTACCCAATGCCCACAAGGCACAATGGTACCTCTCTCTTTCTCTCTCTCTCTCTGGTTAGATTATTGTGTCACTCAACCCTGTAACGTTACATAATTATAAATAGTTAATTTACAATGAATTGGTATTTATTTTGCTTGCTGTATGGTCACAGCAATTGGTAAAACTGCCAGTCTTTTGGGCGAGGATAAGGTGTTGGACATCGATGTAACAATTTCCCTTCAACAAACCTGGGAGGGCATGGAAAAGACCGTCTCTTTGGGCTTAGTTCGTAGCATTGGTCTCAGGTACATCCCATGAGCATTTATGCTAGACTTTCATCTTTGTATTCAAACTCGATTATCTAGAATTAACCAGTGAATGTCACTAAACCAAATGATCATCGGCTTCCGTTTTGCAGCAACTACGACCTCTTTCTAACTAGAGATTGCTTGGCTTACTCCAAAATAAAGCCTGCTGTGAGCCAATTTGAAACCCACCCCTATTTCCAGCGCGACTCTCTCGTCAAATTCTGCATCAAACACGGCGTTCTTCCCACGGCTCACACCCCTCTCGGAGGTGCTGCTGCCAACAAGGATATGTTTGGTTCTGTTTCACCTTTGGATGATCCAATTCTCAATGTAAGTCTTCTCTCTTTTAGCGCACACACTGTATGAAATACAACTGGATCATAGCGCTAGTAAAAATACAACCATACTAATGATTCACAAACGTATGCTCACTCGAGCGTTTCATTTTCAGGATGTGGCTAAGAAATACGGAAGGAGCGTGGCACAAATCTGTCTGAGGTGGGGAATTCAGAGGAAAACAGCAGTGATTCCAAAATCATCGAAAATTCAGCGATTGAAAGAGAATTTGGAGGTTCTTGAATTCCAGCTGAGCGATGAAGACATGCAGCTCATCTACAGTATCGACAGGAAGTATCGTACCAGTCTACCTTCCAAGACTTGGGGCTTAGACGTGTATGCATAAGCGTGCCATTCAAAAACCTTCGAATTGCTGCTTCCCCAACTTCTTCCAAGGCTGTTCAACGGAAGTGAAATGGAAACTATCGTGAATCTTACTTACAATAAACTGAGCTTCATATAATTTTCCGAAGCTCATCTATCTACTAGTTCGAAAACTTCATTATTCGCCCTTTGCAGTAGGCCTTGCAAAGGAAAATATAATAAATGGCCGTTGTATTTTTTTTGGTACTTAATAAATGAGTGATTAAAGAAAATCATGTATAGTTCAGTGTAACAAATTACAATTTGCACAAATTATTTGTTGCTTACTTGTTCATTTGAATTGAATCCTGCGGAGTCGAATAGCTTTACACTCAATTACCTTTGCCAGTCGAGTAGCTTTTGTAGTTTGTGCTTAGTATACAAATGGAATAATGGCGCGCCGTTTCTTGGGATAACTTTCAAATTTCCGGAGGTACCACCTATGTGTTTCCGCTGCTGCCAATACCAAGTTTGTCACCTGAAAGACACCACATAAGAGAGTAAAGCACACGGAGGAGAAATAAGTTTACTTTCGAAGACATCTGTCTATGTACACGTGCGCACACTCTTTATGTGTACGTATATTTTCAGCACATCAGAAATCATACCACAAATCCAAAAAGTAACCAGATTGTGAGATCTGTTCCTCCACTAGCGACCAAAAGGCCAGCATATACAACCTTCATCGTCATAAAAAGAGCAATTCAACATATAAATCAAGACTCGGAAAGAGTTTTGAGTTTATTCGTCACAAAAGAATTCTCTTTAAGCAGGCAGTCAAGGGAATTGTGAGACTTACTATCTCAGCCAGATAGTGTGGAGATGAAACAATTTCAAACCAATCACCGTGAGGAATCACATATTCATCATTTTGTTCACTGTTTTCTCGTAATGAGCCCTGTTATAAGATTTCACATGTCAGGAACAGTATAAAAGTAAATGCAAGGAAGATCAAGATAAGAAACACAATATTAACATTCCCCTAATTCAGCGGTATGAAATGAAACAGTAACTATAGATGTATTTCTTGCAGCATCTCATCGATATCAACCATTGCATTTTGTTTTATATATTGCTTTAAACCGCGTAAAATGCATGCTTTTTTTTTTTTTTTATTTTTTTTTTTTTTGTGACAATCAAAAGGTTCAGGATCAAGCAGAGGGAAGTGTGTGTGTGTGTGTGTGTGTGACACTGAGACATACAAGAATTGCATGACATTGGCGCTGATGGATCCAACCCCAAAAAAATATAGCTGCACCAATCCACTGGAGCCAACCAAGCTTCAAAAGAGAATTCACAAGTTGCAACCAATCAAATTCCACTTCTCGCATGCTACTCTTGCCTTTGACAATGAACTCAGCCACTCCATTTATCGAAAATTTATAAATGTCCAGAATATTATTGCAGCAAAGTGACAGCGGTGCTGCTGTGTAGAAGCTAATGTAAAAAAAGAACCGTAATCAGTAAAACAGCTTCTATTACGTATGATGAAGAAAACGTCAAAATACATGGGGAAACTGACAGTTATACATAATAGTCACGTTTAACATTTCTCATTGCTTTGCCTTATGAAGCAACATCTATTATTTAGAAGAGTGCATATCTTGGAAGAAAGAACAAAGTCGTAGACGTTTTAACCAGGCTTAACCTATTGGAAACTGTATTAGCAGTTATAGAACACTATGAATTGCAACCAGCTTTCTTACGCTACACCATTATAATTTGTTTAGCAGTTTAAATCCCCTGTTCATATTGAAAGCCAAAATGGAAAACAGAATTATCATTAAAAATGAAGGCTAAACAACCTCAAGTTACGAATAGAGCCCTTAGCATTGAGCAAATACATATTGTTATGCTTTTTGAATCACAACTAGAAACCGGTCTCATATATGGTTAGCGTACTGCGTCTCTCATTGGCTATTCATCAAACACTGCATGTGTCATCTCCGTTAAAAACTTAAACCGAATTTCATACTACCGAAAACTTAATTTCCCCATACGTTCTCAAATCAATCAAGATTCAAAATTAATAAATCTAGAATCAAACAGTTGAAACCTTCTTGGATATGATCCCGCAGTTAAAAGCAGTAATAAGATGCATGCTCCATATAAAAGTGTATATATGCATTGTGAAATAACTTACAAGAGGCCAGTCAGATATCCGAAAATGTGCATCCGAGCGGAGGAGCTATAGTTGAACACATATATTGTCTCAAAGAGGCGTCTCAGGACTTGAACCTCCATCAATAAAAGCAGAAGGACCGAACGCCAAACGCTATATTTATAACTGATAGGAATCGAAAGATACTTGTGCCATGAAAAGATATGTGAACCTCCAGTGAAGGGGTTGGAGAGTGAAGGATGAAGCAACGAATCTGAAACCAATGGCACCGCTTTATACGCATACATCAAAGTTGCAACGAGCAATACCGTTGTCCATGCTACGGCTACCAAATAGAAATGGCAGAAGAACTTTTGAGGAACTGTGAACTTCTACCATTTGAGAAAAGAAAACAAATTTCAGATTTACTAAAATGGAAAAATAAAAAATAAAAAATTGATCATGTAGTGAACAGAACTAGATAGAGGAGTTCATAACGATTTGTAACTCGGTTGGTTAAGAACATTCACTCTTGCATCAGAGGTCCACAAAAAATACGAAATAAACTAAAAAAATTGCATTCTCAAAAACCCATGACAATTGAACAGATAAACCCTTGTTTCCCATTTTCTTCAACTTTCTCACCAACCAAAGATACCATAAACCAAAATAGACCATCAAATTCGCGCCAAAAAATGCAAATCCTTTACCTGGGAGGACGTCTGCATGGTCTTCCCTCTCTTGGCAAACCCCAGTACAGCCCCACGAAACGAGCTCAGCCAAGAAAAAGGTAGAGCGGCAATGAATAGAGGCAGAGTCACAGCAATCCATGCTGTTCTAAGCAACCCAACAACACCAACCTCCATTTGAGCGAATACCCAGATCAGAAAAGAGCTTAACGATTTGGGAAAGGCTAGAAACTGTGAAATTTTAGCACTTTCTCAGTTGGGTCTCTACGCCATTTTTGCAGATAAAAGGCGCATGCCAATGCAAAAGGAGAAACAAAAAGACACAGGAAATCTGGAGACAATTTATTGTAGAAATGAATGCAATGATGGGGGAGTGGGCAGAGCAGATACTTAGGGGATACCAGGCGTGACGTGAGGTTTTGCGATAGAACAACAACAGGGGAATGGCAGAGGCACACGGGGACTGCTGCAGCCGTGGGATGACATTCAACGGTTAGGATTCAAACCGAACCTATAACCTGTCGGCGTGTTTTAGACGAGTAGACAGACTGTTATGCCCCCCATTTGAACTAATTTTGAGCCCCATTTACACCTCCGATGCTTGCTTCAATTGCCTTCAACCGATTCCCGCTGGCTGCTGTGCTGATCATTGATTCATGTATGCTTGTATGGTATGGATTTATGTATGTATCCATCGTAGCGTCCTTAATTGGAGTAATTTTGGTAGGGGTAGGATTGTCTCCTCACATATTTATCTACAACCCTCCTCTCCTCCTACACCTTCCTTTTTGCCGTCTTCTCTATACAAAAAATTCAAAACAAGAAGTTGACGTGATTTAATCGTAAATAGGAGAGAAGAGAAGGGAAGAGATTAGGAAATGAGAGAATTCTACTCCG
Organism: Pyrus communis; assembly: GCF_041283825.1. Taxonomy (NCBI): domain Eukaryota; kingdom Viridiplantae; phylum Streptophyta; class Magnoliopsida; order Rosales; family Rosaceae; genus Pyrus; species Pyrus communis. Next base: position 5,255,994 of record NC_142574.1, on the reverse strand, counting down.
TTTTCGCTCGCATGTATGTCGTGTGGAATCTTCAAAAATGAAGGGGACTGATGGATGAATGATTAAGGCAAATATGTGGTGGAAACATTAACAATTTGGCAAGCGAAGTCTCAGTACATTGCCTGATCAATGATCATCACCTTTATTTTCCGAAAGATTCATATAGCATAATGACACTTTTAAACTTATATACCAAATTCCAAAATTCCCTGTTCAGAAATTGCTAGTTGGACGTTTCAGTTTTAAGTGACGTTTTTGATCGATTCTTATCAGTGGACTTTTGGCTTTCTGCTTTGCTTTTCAGTAATCTTAGCTTTAGCAAGACCGGTGAGGAAGATGAGTTGTTATATCTTCTTGTCCTTGAAGGTGTTCATCCTCCTTGTAGGTTCCAATTTCACATTGATATTATATATACAAATTTTATATATATATATATATATATAAATATATTGTTGAAGCATGAACATTGTTGCAGATTCAATCACTGCAGCAATGGAGTTCTTGTTGTTCTGGTTTAGAAATTCAAGTAGAATAGGCTTATGCAATAGTCGGGAAATTCATAAAAATAACTAAAATTTGGACTCATATAGAATCGTAGCCACCTTTTTAAGTTTACAATAATTATAACCAAAAGTTAATATAAAAGTACTAATATACCTTTAAAATTATCAGTTCAAAATGAATAAATCGAAACTTGATATGAAGTCGCCACTTGCAATTATCATCCACACATCTAACTTCCAACGATTCTTCATCGATCTATTCATATTAAACTCATCATTCTTCCACATTGCAATCATAGCTAATAATTGCAAGTGGCGACTTTGTGTATTAGTCCTTCTACGGGTATATTAGTATTTTCATGTTACTTTTGGTTATATTTATTATAAACTTTAAAGATAAATATAATTGTCTATGGGATTCAAATTTTGGTTATTTTTCCAAATTTTTCGTAATAGTTGACTAAGATTAAAACATTTAAAGGGTGTTTATTGAGCCACTTGTCAAAATCGCTTTGATGTAAGTAAGTGAGTGTGTGTCGTGCACATGATCATAGTCGCTCTACAAGTGTGAGGCACCAACGGCTACAGTCCCTCTCTCTCATTGAGTGTGTGATGTAACCGAATACACATGGAAATCTAAGGAGCAATGTACTCCATTTTGCATCTCCTTTGTTCTCAACAACTTTCTTCTTCTTTGTGAATCAATTTCTCATTGATTTGATTTGTGAAACTCTATAAAGTAGTAATCAAATACTCTCAAACACTAACATGGCCTCAGAGCTTGGTTCAATTTGAATCAAGGGGCGTAAATCTTTGATTTGAGTTCTTTTGGTTTTCAACGAAGAACTTAGGTGAATCGAAGAACAAAATGGTAGGATTTGGAGCTAAGCTTCAAGGCTCTCACTAGAGTTAATTATGACTTATGATGCATTAGGATGAAGACTATTTTTAAATCCCTCACTCTGTGGAAATTTGCAGAGGAAAGAATCAAGCTCCAGAGGAGACTGATGAAGACACTGAGAATAGCAGATCATGATTCAAGATCTCATTGCAAAAGATGCAAAAACACTGAGGTTGATTCAAGGTGTTGTGTTCGATTAAAATTTTCTTAGGATTGCAAATCAGGAAACAACAAAGGAGGCATGTAATGTCTTGAAGCAGGAGTACGAGGGTGGCTCATAGGTCATGGTTGTGAAACTTCAAGGTATTCACCATGAATTTGAATATGCTAGAAAGAGAAATGGTGAAACATTGTCTAATTATTTGACTAGGCTGTTTGGATTGATTAATCAAATGAAAATGTTTGGTGAAGATCTATCTAATAAGAGAATTAAGTATGAAATGTCAAAAGAGTTCTAAGGTATATTCAAGGTGCCTTAGCTACTGGAATAAAGTTTGTTGCCCACCCTAACAACAAAAACTCAAGTGTTTGGACAAATGACCATTAGAGTGATATTGCTAGAGATGTCGTTTACATGGTGATAAGTTGGATCGTCTGTTTGTTTGTTGATGCAGTTTAGATTTGGAAATCTCGTTCGTTAGTGACTAGGGCCATTTACATGTTTATTTTCTTAGGCCCACCATTTTCCTGTTCGAATGAATCCACCTGCTTGAATCTGCATTAAGGTATGTGCACTTAACGAAATCTGCTTGCCTGAATCTATATGTCATATGAATCCATATCCAGCTGCCATATATCTGAAATAAACTTGTCTGCCTACCTATTTGCTTAACTAAGTTTGCATTCGCATGATGTTAACAAATTCATGTCATGTATCAACATGAGTTTGACGAATGGGTGTTGGAAAATATTAATATTTAAGGTTATTTTATTGTTTAAGTTTTAGGTCCAGCCCGTTAGAATTAGGTTTTTGTTTAGAGATTAGGTTTTATTTTATTATAAATAGGATGCTTGTTATTCACTTGAAAACAAGTTAGTCACAAAGTAACCGTCAGTTTGTAACCGTCCCAGCATTTTTATTTCTCTATTTTTTCATTAATAAAACCCCTAATTTCATAGTTTGTTTGTTCTTTGTTTTTCAACTAGTGACAAACCAAGCCTTATGCTTCCCCTCTTTCTACTATTTGAAACCTCAACCACCATAATAGAAACTCATCTGAAAGTAAAGATTGGAAAAGTTTGATTTTGAATTTAAAAGTAAAAAAAAAACGAATTTTAATAAAAGTAAGTTAGGGAAAGCAACTAATACCCAATTAAAAAGGAAACACATCAAAGAGAAAAGATTTTGAGAAACAAATTTGGAAAAGCACTAGGGTTCCACCGTCACCCTAACAATCCTACGTAATTCTTCTAATTCCTTATGAATTACACATGCATATTTTGAAGGTTAAGTGTTCCTAAAGTATACCTTACTTGGAACCCCCAATATGGAACGTATATCTAACATGCAACCCGTCTGTGACGTTCAGATCGAATGTGAACATACAAGACTTATTAAGTTTTGTGCAAACCTTTTGAAAAACCATATAACTCCTAAGATGTGTCGTTTATCCTAAGTAGTTACACATGTTAACCACAAGAAGCCTTAGTCAATTTTAGGGACAACACTCCGCCAAAATTGCATCAAATTACTTTTCTAAATATCCTAATGGTCGGGAATCACTAAGACAAATAGATAGTTTAAAGCACTGTGATTAACAATCCAAAACTTGCATGCATAAATTCATAAGAAAATTAAAAAGAGACTACATATTCTTAATAAGGATCATGGTTAAAATCAACATAATTGTATTAAACTAGAAAAAGAATGAAAACAACTGAAAGTATAAGTCTTGAAATCATTAAGCTTTTCCCGAAGTCTTCTCCCAAAAATTGCATACGTTCTACCAAAAAAACCCTAGGTCTGCCAAAAGGCTTATTTATACTACTCTAAATAAAATCATCCTAGTAAAAGGGCCTAGAATCAGACTAGGAAACTAAATAAATTGAAATAAAATAGGAAATATAATCCTAAATTGACTTGATAAATTCGCCTAGAAATCTGCACAGCCATGTTCTAGACCCATATTAGCTTCAAAACTGGCCCAAAATAGCTAGATTTAAAGTTTGGACTATTTTGAACACTTATCCAGAAGGCCACGAACCCATCTGAGGTCATGTTGGGCTCCAAAAACACAATTTAAGCCCAAAAATGTCACTTTCTAGCAATGCGCACGACTCCTTTATTTAATCGCTAGAAAATAACCGTTTGGTAGAAAAATCTCAAATTTTGACACGAACGTCCTTCAATTTGAGTCACTCCAAAATTTATTTGTTTGGTCATATTTTGCTCCAGATGAAGTCAAATGTCCCATATTGAAAATATAAAGCAATATATCAAAATTCTGCAAAAAGAATTACCAAATTAATACTAAGAATATGATAAAATATATAATATAATATTGACTCATCCATCACCAAGCCCATGGAAATCCTCTCTTAATCCCAAACACAACGAAGGTCAAGGAAGACTCATGCATTCTCATTTACTAAATTTGTGGGCCGTCAACTCCGACACTTCATGCCTCCCATACCAAACTCCATTGTTACGAATTACCTTTTTTATTCAACATCAAGCCACAAACCACCAAACTGAACATTTAGTACCTCCACGGAAAAACACAAAGAAGAAGTACCCTAGTATTCACTTCTCATTCGAAAAGCCTTGATCTCGCTAACTAAAAAATGGGAGACACAAACTTCGTTCACCGTTGACCATGGCCTGACACTCAACGAGCCCGATTAAGCCTTCCAACAAAAAAAAGGCCACAACAACCTTGAATTTTAGTTTAACACAACTTACCCCTTAAATTGATTTTTTTACATCCCCTTTATGTCTATCTAAGGAAAAAAAATCTTGGATATAAATAATTTGTCTGTCTAAGAAACACACAAGGACGACTCTACATCCATATCTTGCACGATCAGTGGCGAAGCTACAGAGTAGCAAAGAGGGGCATCTGCCCCTCCCCTCGTCGGAAATCAAGGAAGGAGTGTTGGTTCCGCCCATCTAGTCTCGTTGGAAACATGCAATCTGGGTTTGCTCTGGTTTTGCACAGCAAAGCTGTGCGCAAGTTTAATCATTTTTGAAAAATTCAGGCCAAAATGAAGTCATCTTGGTCCTGATAAAAAAAAAAATTAAAAATTTTGTAAGTGGGACGACGTTGTTTAGGCTCGTGGGTTTCTTATTTCCAAAGCCAATCAAAGCAGAGCAATCGTGTTCCACCCATTTCCAAAACCGTGTTCTTTGTCTTCCTATTGGTAAAGGTTCGATCTTTGCTTGTTCTTAGAGCCTTCCACTTAAAACCCTTTGCTTTATGAGCAATAAACCTGCAAAAACTCTGATGGGTTTTTGAGGGTTTTCAATTTTGTTTCTGATCTATTCTTGTTAGTATGCTTTAATTTTTTTGATGGGTTTCTTCTGAATTTGTCTGTGAGATTAAATCTTTAAATTTCATCATTTTGTGTGTTGAATCTCTAAGTTTTAGAGGGGTTCTAGAGTTTAGAATTGTACCCAGATATTGTGTATTTCTATGATTGCTATGAATCATCCAACTCGTTAAATACTAGTTTTATTGTTTGGTTTCTCTTGTCAAATCTTGTATCTGGTACTAGACATGCTCATAGTTTAGAATTAAGGTGCAATGCTGATATGAAATTTCTGTTGGAATTAAATCTTCAAGGCACCAGCCATCTTCATTACAAAAGGTTTGAATCATACATTTGCATATGCATGTCACACTTATTTTTTTCCAAAATCTTTTTGTCTAGTGTAGTTGTCTAGTTAGAATTTTTATGTTTTCCAGTTGTCTAGGCACGCAAAATAAGATAGCCCACATGAGCCATCTGACACCTATTCTCGTGCGTGAATCTCTCACCCTTGATTTGGGAAGGTCTCTTTGGCTCATGACACGTGTCTCCTTGTTCCCTTTGTTTGATCCATCTCTTCCATTATAAGGATTTTCAAGGTTTCATTTGTTCCTTGGTTAGGATTTTCACATTTTCAAGAAAAGAATGCATTTAGCCTAGAGCTACCTCTTAAGCTTCCAAACCAAAACCCTAGCCTCAAAACCATCTCATGCACAAATACCCAATCACTGCATATTAGGGTTGCATTGTATTCATGGTTTTGCATTAAGTTCTTAGTCTAATCTTCAAAGTTTCATATGTTTCTTAGACTAAGTATTTGGATTCATGTTAGGTTCTTCTTCAATTGTTTGACTAGAGAACTTGACTAGTCATTGAATCCTCATTTCATGAGTACATCATATCATTTCATTGATCGTGTTGATCTCGGTGCCACAAGGTGATGAGCTAAGGAGCAGTTGTCACTTGGTGAAGACCGAAGGAGTCCGTCTCGTGTAAGGCGAGGTTGCACAAAGGTAAAGCTGCTCCATAGATTAGGAATTGAGCTTTTGTGGTCTTTGTATGAACCTTAGTTACACTAATGGATTGGACTCAGTGGAGTCTTCGGTTTTGTTAACCTAGAGGTGGGTTTTTTTCCGGCTAAAAACTTCCTTGTGTTCAATACTTTGCAAAGTTACATTTATGTCCAAATAATCATTGTTAGAGATAAACTTTGTAGGATGTGCTAGTATTGACACTTTGTTAACTAAGTAAACTTAACTCAAGAACAAAGGCTAAAACAATAACTGGAGATCATTTGTCTTGCTTTAGCAATATCAGTTTACTTGGTTTATATGCTTGTGGATATCTAACAACTGTACTCAGTTGACTAGTTCATCTGACTAGTCATTATAGTTACTTCTAAGTTTTTATTGTAGTTTATTCCACTTGGTACCAATTACACAACTTTCAATGGAACTCCTGATTACATGAATGGTTTAAGTATTAATGGCCTAACCTTTTCACCCAATTCACACACAATTCCAAACCTCATAAATGAATATTGTTCCTAAAGTTAGCATGACGACAAGTGGAGCCATTTGTTCCATATAATAGTTTAAGTCCACCAGATGGAGGCTCATTCTCTTTGTCTAAGACTGAGCCCTCCTGTAACAATGATTTCTCCGAAACTGTTTTTAAATACGTAAACCAGATTCCTATGTAAGAGAACATAGAGAAAAAGCCTTGCATGTTCTATGATCCGTTGGGTCTTCATGTGACTGAGAAATCGTTCCAAGGAGTTCTTGGTCAACAGTACCCGTTTTCGCCTCTTCTCCCGACAATTTCGGGCCTCGCCATTGTGCATGATCCTATTCTAGCAGAGCATTATGCAACGATGTATATGGCTCCCTTTTATGTGCACTTTGGGTGGACGAGTGAAGTAAACTATTTGCACCTAAAAATTTCTCTAATTTAAGGGGTGAGTAAAAATATAATCGGACTCAAATACAATGGTTCAGAACATGGTCTAATCATGCGGATAGTATTTTATCATAGTGTCGAATCTTAAGTTCATATGGATTCATTCTCAATTATCTAACCAATTCTCCCACGGTATATTATTCAAAAGATTCAATTTGTGCACCTCATATGTTTCTTAAGCGGGCGAGTGGCCCACACCAAAAAAATTTAGCAAAGTGAGCAAAATTGCACCCAAAAATCTAGAATGTTTGAAGTTGTCGTTTTTTTGAACTTGGGTACCGTAACGATGTCGTTCTATATTGCACGAAAATGATTGACGCACGACAGAAAATCACACTCACCACGCCAGCCTCTCTCTCTCTCTCTCTCTCTCTCTCTCTGCGCTGTTTGTTCTTTCAGAAAACGGAAACACTTGAAACTTGAAAGTACGCGAATCGATCGGAGTCTATGCGGATTCTTCAATTTCTGTGAGTTATTCTCCTTCACACTCTCTACGCTTCAAGCTTCCGAGCTTTCGAGTTTTCTAGCTTCAATCTCGGAGATCCTCATTCGAAATTTCCTGCTCGGAAACCTAATTTCAGTGAAGCTCCAGCGCCGGATATTCGAAATTTTTATCATTCAATTAGTATTTCAATACACATTTTTTGCTTTTTCTTCTGAAGGCGGATTATCTCTATGTTTTGACTGAGATTGAGCTGTTTAATCTCTGTAAAATTGCTTCTGTTCAGCTCATGCTTGTTCGAATTACCGTTTCTTCTTTCTGCTTTGTCCTTTTAACACTTGGATATGTTGCACGTTTAGTTAGTGTGATTAGTTAGGCAAATCTTGATCAATAATTGAGGCTAATTTAATAGAGAGATTAGTAGTTGAATTAAGATTTTGATTTAATCAATTTGAACAACATTTGAATTTGGTTTGCGGTGGTATAATGTGATAGAGAGATAAGCAGTTGAATTGAACATGAGAATGAGGTTTTAAACCCTTTATTTCTTGTCGAAATCTGAATATTTTGTCTGAGATTGAGCTGTGTACTTCGGAGTTGCGCGCGTTTAGCTCGTACTTGTTTAGATATTAGCCGGTGATTTAGTTTGCAAGAGAAAGAGAGCGACTGCTTGCTTTTTGGTTTGTTAATGTCACTGAGAGATTAGTAGTTGCGTTTAGGATTTCGATTTAATCAAATTGAACAAAAATAACAAAAAAAAAAAAAAAAGAAGTCTTGCTACTGTTTGATAGTGGAAGAGATGAATCACAGTTAGGTTGTAACAGCATATATTTTGAGCTCGTGAATGATTGTTTACACGAGTTGAGGACTGCAACAGAGTGCTTGAAAGTGTAACGGATTTGCTTTTTTAGGACTATTAAACCTGTTGATGAATACGTACTTGTTCACTTTTGAGACCATAAGTTACTGAATAGTTTAAAACTGCAACAAACAAATATTAAGCAGTTCTAAAGTTTGAAATAGGGACATTCTTTTTTATTTATTCATTTTAAAGAATCGTAGTTTTCCATCACCATAGAATAAGCATTTAGTGCAAAGCTTCCACTTTTTTGGGTACTCGCTTATACCTAGTGATTTCATAATGCTATAGTTTCAGAAAGATATTTGTTTGTTGTTGTTACTTCCACACACACCCCCCGCCCCTTCAATATGTGGGTTATTTTAATGATGGCTGCCCTTATATGTGTAATGACATTGTACTTTGAAGTTATGACTGGATCTCACTTCTTTATCACTAACTGTAATTATGTGTAATGATATTTAAATTTAAGCATGCACACATGTTATTCGTTCAAACTATTATATGTATACTTGTATATGCATAATTGCATATTCACGTGTTCTTGCATATGTATAAGCCTCCTGCAACTAACATATATTTTTTTCCCTTTGGAGTGTTTCAGGTAGGATTCAATATGTGCTAACTGCAACACATTTCCCACTTATTGTGTACCTGTAACTTTAGCTCTATTAAGCATGGGGACGTATTCATGGTATTCGGTCAGCAGATAGCAGGAGAGGAGGAAAGGGTAAGTTTTGAAGTATTCTAGTTTTCTTATTGTGTGCCCTGGAAAATAGTCTCTTTCTTTGTTTGCTTAAAATTTGTATTTTACACTTCCTAAGGTATTAATGCAAAATCAGAACTCTTTCTCAATGTGTAGCTCACACTTTTTTGTTATGATTAATCCATATTCTTGTTAATTGTATTTGTATTCAATAAAGGTGTTTTATGTTTCAAACTTTCTATAAACAGCGCGTTCAGTCCACCTGGGTCAATTTCTGTTGAAACGATGTATTTTTTACCAGACTTCAACACTTTGCATTTTGATGATTAAAATCTAAGAATCTCTTTTAACAATGGCAGTGCTCTTTTGGGTTTGGCTCAAGTGGTTTGGGATGGGATGTAAAAAGTACCAACTAATAATAAAGAAGATAAAAATGATAGAAATAGTATATGTATCATGGGGGTGGGATATTATCAAACAAATCTTACCCTCTCGACTGTTCCATATAGACCAGAATTTCATGTTTGTACTGACTCCATGATCACTTGGTGATGGTATCAGAAGTTACAACCTTCCTAAGCATCTGATGGACATTGTACCCTCTTCAGTATCTTGTCTTCATTGTGAAGTAAGCTGCTGAAGCAATGTCCATGTCATTTTGAAGTGTTTGAAAATAATGATGTTTAACATTTGCGGAAATGAGATATAAGATACATTTTTTTCAGAAAGATTTTAGGAACAACCTTAAGGTTATAAAAAGAAGTACTCTTATCATTTATAGTGTGCAATGTGTGACGTAAAAGCCTTTAGGCCGCAGAAGCAATGTCCATTTCATTAGAACTGTTCATGCTACTTGAGATATTTGTAGTTCATATTTGATTTATTAATGTAATAGCATGATTCTGTGGTCAGGGCGCAGGTGGGCATGCTATTAATAGTTGTAATTTTCTCTATGCATCTGATTGACGTTGCACCCCTTGCTTTCTTGTCTTCTTTGTAAAGTAAGCTACAGAAACAATGTCAATACCATTACAACACTCCATGGTTTTTGAAATACCTTTTAGTACATGATTTGATTTGTGTAGGTTATTAGCATCATTCTGTGGTCAGGGACTGAGCTGGTGATACTATTAGCAGTTGTAATTTACAGTGAGCATCTGATGGACTTGCACCCTTTTCATTTTCTTGTCTTCTTCGTGATGTATGCAGTATGCTACAGAAGAATTTCCACTATCATTAGCACAACTTTCATGCTATTAGAGCTGTTTTTCTTTTTTGAGTAGAATTTGAAATATTTCTTAGTACATGACTTGATGGATATGATAACATTTCAGTAATATGGCTATTTTTTTGTAGCATAACTTTTGACTGATTTGGCGAGATGATTATGTGTAAATGTGCTTTTTGAAAAGACTAGTGTGTTTTGGGTTGTATTTGCTATTAAGAGTCTCTGCTACTTTGTGATACGTTCGCATTTCACACTCAGAACAAACCTTTCTCTAATAGCTAGAGGATTGAGCTGTTTCTGTGATTTATGGGCATTGTTTCGTCAGATTGGTGCTTTTTACCAAGGCATGTAGTTTCTCTGTGGAATTGGATTTCATTTTGGATGTCATTTTAATCCACAAAATCTGAAAAGACTTCAAATTTCTTTCCATCTCTAAATATAAATAATTGTTTCAAGAGACTTTCTTCGATCCATTACTTTGTTATTGTTTTAAGTCTTTAACTTGAAATAGAGTTTTTCTGTTCGGTTTTGAGTTCTCATTTTAATAGGCAAGATCTGCGTCTCACTGACTCCAGATGTTAACAAACGTTTTAGTGGTTAAAATTTTCAGCACTTGCTGCTAATATTTCGAAAATGGATGATGGTCGGCAACATGAAAATGGGAGACACAAGATGGACTATTACAGAGGGGGGGTGGCATCGCCGGTAAGAAGAAAGCATGTTTTACTATGTGCTGTTAATATGTTTGTTTTCTAATGCAATTATAGATCATTTGAATGGGGTAGAATTGAAATGTGCAGTGGAATATGATGACCCAACAGCAAGCGAAGGAACCAAATGCCTTAGTCATGAACAAGAAGATCATGTCCATTATTGCTGACAGGGATGCTGCTATTCGAGAACGGAATGCAGCACTTGCTGAAAAGAATGAAGCCTTGGCTGCAAGAGATGAGGCACTCCGTCAGCGAGATGAGGCACTAGCTCAGCGTGATAGTGCCCTGATGGAACGGGACAACGCCTATGCAGCCCTTCATTCGCGGGATAATGCTGTCAACTTCCCGTTGGGTGGTGGAGCTCAACGTGGATCTAAACGCGTGCAGCGCCCCTCAAACCATTCAGTTACCCTGGCTGATGTTCATTACAGCACAAAAGATGTGCATGTAACTGAGGCCTACCCTATTTCAGTTATATCTCCTGAAGCTGTCAAGTCACGTCAGACAAAGCGAGCAAAGGAGAACAAGGCATCTAGGGCAAAGCAGTCACGGAAAAAAGTAGGCGAAGATTTGAATAGGCAGGCTTCCTCGGATGGGATTAAGTATAAATCAGAGTGGGATACTCATGATTTGGGTTTGAATCTTGTCTCTTTCGATGAGTCTACAATGCCAGTGCCAGTTTGTTCATGCACTGGAATTCCGCGGCAGTGCTACAAATGGGGGAATGGCGGGTGGCAGTCATCTTGTTGCACCACCCATATGTCTATGTATCCACTACCTCAGATGCCAAATAAGCGCCATGCCCGGATGGGTGGGCGGAAGATGAGCGGAAGTGTTTTTACAAGATTGCTTAGTCGGCTAGCAGCAGATGGTCATGATTTGTCAATACCGCTGGATTTGAAAGAATACTGGGCCAGACATGGGACAAATCGCTACATAACGATCAAGTAGGTCAGAAGCAATAATTTGGATGTTTTCTTTCGAGGTACCTCTCTCTTTTTCTTCCTACTCGCCCTCTCGTGTCTCTGAATTCAACGGATATCTTCGTTGGCATGTGGCTGTATTCAATGAAATCAATGGGAGAAATTTTCGATAATTGAGTACTTCCATCTTCCTTCGGTTAACATAGACTCTTGTATTCAGTCACAGAATTTCAATTGCCCCTTCTTAGGAAGGACATTAGTAGTAGGTGTAGGTTCGGTTTCATTCGGTTTGTTTTTTTCGGGTTTCGTTTGTTTGGTTTGGCTTCGGTACGGTTTTAGTTTTTTATTTTATTTTATAAAACTTGATCTTTTTTTTTTATTATGAAATTTAGAAAATAGGCTTCCATTAATAGACTAATAATAAGAAAATGAAAATAGGGAAAGTGGAAGGTGGGAAGGTAGTTGTATATATACAAAAAATTATAAACCAATCTTAATACTATCAACAACCTTAATTTCAAAGAAAAATGATCACCGTACTCATTCAAAAAGCAAATAAATAGAGAAGCTCTTTCAAGTTCCAAAGCCTTCCAAAACTTTCCTTTATAACCAATGAAACATCCTTCCTATTTGGACCAAGTATTCTCCTTGAAATGCCCTAGGTTAGTTTCAAACTTTGCAACAAAGTTTCACCAAAGAAACATCATGGGCATACATTCGTAAAGTGTAAAGGAATTCGGTTCGATTTGGTTTGGTTCAGTTTCTGAACCTCCAAAACTGAAACTGAACCCATAAGGTTTGGTTTGGTTCTGTTTTTTCATTTTCAGTTTGGTTTTTTTTTTTTTTTTTTTTTTCGATTTTTTGGTTTTGGTTTAGTGGTTGGTCCGATTTTTTTTCGATTTTTTGAACCCACCCCTAATTTGTAGTGCGTTGGACATCAGCATATTCCCTTCTGTCTCCATTTGCATACTGATGCAAGCCATTTGAGCCAAGAAGCGGCTCAAACTCCACCATGTTTCAACTGTTTTTTTTTTTTTTTTTTCGAAATTGAAGGCTTCATTTGGATGACGGAATTCGAAAGAAATGATTTGGATTTCCAAGTTTGCTGCGAAAACTAGAAAACGTTTGATTAAATTAATTTAAAATGATTTCTTGCATATAATTGTTTAAATCCTATCCGCATGGAATAAATCGGACAAATTTGAAACACATGAAGTAAATTGGCCAAATGAGTAATAAATAAGGAGCGTTTTAATATTTAAGCCTAATTTAGTTTTGTTACTAAAAACATTTGCTTTTATTAAATAAACTTTATCAAATACATCATAAAAAAGAAAATGGCTTTTTTTTTTTTTTTTTTAGGAAAACTAATAAAAATGGCTTGAAAACTTTGAGTTTTAACGATAAAGACAAAATAAAGAGTAAAGTGAATAGTATCAGGATTGACTTTTTAGTGTAAAAATGTGATTTTTCGTTAAAGTAAATAGTATCAGGAGCTTTTCGTTAAAATTTTTTTTTTGGTTTTTTTGGTCTCAAATGGTCTTTGAGATCCACCAAATGATTAATTAATTTATTCCTTTTTTACACACAGAAGAAGAAAACTTATATTTAGAAAATAATCAACATAAAGTGACTTTACCACCCCCACCCCTCGAAAACTTTAACCGCCGCACATTAATGTGATCCTTCCTTACTCCTAAACCGGTCTTTGAGACCATCCTAATGAGCTCGATGCTAGGTTTGGGCATTTAAGTGGGTCTACCAACCAACCCATAGGTTGGATAGGGTTTGATTTTGACATTAAAATTTTATTTTATGGTAAAGACCTAATCACCAATTCTATATATAGGTTCGGTTGGGTTGAAATACTATTAACTCAAATGACAATAATTCTTAAACGTAAATGTATATTAGATAAAAATATACATAAATTTCAATAACCTTTGAACACACTTATTTGTTAATACTTTATTTGAATAGTGAAATTTATATATCATGTAACGTGTAGTAATTCTACAACATTGAATTTACAATTTATATAATTTTAGACCTATTATCATGCAAGTATTAATTATTATTCACTTATACTCACATTAAAAATAAGAAAGAAGCCAATTACAGCAATTCGTATAACCCATCCAACCTAACCCGCTTAAAGAATAAGAGTGGTGATGAACACATCCCATTATCTTATCTTCCCACCCACATTTTAATAAAAATTTTAATACAATTTCAATTGTAAAATGACATCTAAGACCAAAGGAAAAAAAAAAAAAAAAAACCGATAAGCTCTCTCTTAACCGCAACCTATTAACCAAATATCTCTCCCTCTCCGAGAGAGAGAAAGATGGCAGCGGCGGCACTGGTTGGAGTTGGAGTAGGTGATGTTTCGAGGGCACATGCGACAATGGCAGCAATTCAATTTTTCACCGGAGAGTATCATGTAATTACCAAAGTAGCCTTCATACGTTCCCTCTACCATGGTTTGATCGGAGGAGCCACGACATAGTCGCGATCAGCTGCATAGCCGTTTGATAGCGGAGGTCGTTGAGATTGGAGGGAACAGAGGGGAAGGGGAGATGTACAGGATGGTAGGTGGAAAGGGTGGGTGGGGTTTGGATGTTGCGGCGGCGTTTGGAATGATTTAAGGTCTGTTTGACAGCCATCTATCTTCGCAGGATATTTTGTCCGGACGATGTTGGAGTCGAAGTGGTAGAGGTTGGAGTCGATATAGTAGCGGCAGTTGCGGTGGGAGGCCCCGATGAAGTGGAAGACGATGTTGGCGTGCTGGAGGACGGAGAAAACGTCGAGAATTGTGTAAAATGTAATTTACGTAATAAAAATATCTACAAGCTATTTTAGAAATAATATGGGGTGAAAAATAATATTTTAATTTTTTTAATTTTTTATAATGGATGAAATTATAACGTGAGTGGTGAAATAAAATATTAGAATGGGTCTAATAGCAATTTGGGTAAATTGGTTTGCCAATTTTCTTCCAACCACACCCGCTTAAAGAGTTCTCGAGAAAAATTTTTTAAAAAAAAAAAAACAAAAAAAAACAAAAACAAAAAAAAACCCGGTTAAAGAATAATTTGGGTAGATTACTAGATTGGTTTCAAATGGAATTGGGTGCCCATAAATTTGGAACAATTCTAACCCGAACCTATAAGGGTTGAATTCCAAACCCACCGACCCACCCGTACTCAGTGCAATCAAAAGTTCAAAACTACAACCGAGCTCCCTGGGTCGGGTCGGCACGCTAAATTTGAACGTCTTTTCGGGTCACCTAGACGCACTGCAAAACCCTACCCTCACTCAGACTCCAATGCACCAGTGAACCCTTGACAATTTCCATAAACCCCTACCAAGCCTCCGAGTTAGCACCAGTCAACTCAGTCCGCCATGGACGAGTCTCCCACCGAAACGGCCCCGGTTGCCGAGGCTAGGAACGGCGGCTCTGAGCGAACGCCGGAGGAGCTGGTAGCCAAGTGCATCGCTCCCGTGAAGAAACAGTTCCTTCGCCCTCCCCCTATCAGAGGTCTCTCTAACGACCAGAGCGACGCCGTCCCGGAGGGGAAATCAAAGGCTTCCCAGAGTGTGGTGAAGGAGAAGAAGTCCAAGCGGCAGCTCAAACGCGAACGCCAACAGGTTGTGTTTGGATAGGGGAAGAGCGAATCCATTGTTTGGGGGGAATTGAAATCATTGAAAATGGATTAAAAATTTTGAGTTGCCATCTGAGCTTAAGACAATAATTTTGGTAATTTTGTTTTTCTTCAACATTGCAGGCAGTGAAGTCTGCTGTAGGCATCTGCCCGGAGGTGGCGAAAAGAGGAGATGTTAGTCGGTGCCCGTACAAGGACAAATGCCGGTTCAGCCACGACGTGGAAGCTTATAAAGCTCAGGTAATTTGAAATGAATTGGAATGTTGCTTGTGTAGTAGTTGATTTTTTGCTTCATTGGGTTTTATTGTAAACAAAATGTTATGTGGGGATTGACCCTTATGAGGATTCAATTGTTGTTGAGTGTAGAAGCCTGACGATATCGAGGGAGAGTGTCCTTTCATGACTGCCCAAGAGACATGCCCGTATGGATTGGCATGTAGGTTCTTGGGTTCGCATAAAGACGGTGTTGATGGTGGAGATGTGAGTGCTCACAGGAGAAGCTCCGAGGTGAATGCATTGACCAAAGATGTACAAAAGCTTTTGTGGAAGAATAAAATGAAGTTCCCCAAAGCAGATGCCAAACTCAAGGCTCTTGGGCTCGAGGTATTGAGATACATCATCATCCTTCTTCCCTAACAATGTCTCTTTTCTCTATATGTGTGTGCGCGCGCGGGCGCATTTATATGCATGATTGTATAAAGAGGGATTCTTTGCTGTGATTCGCATGACGCTATCATTTGGCGATACAATACGATTCGATTTGGCTATTCGTGAAAACACAAAATTTCAAGATACGGGGACGGCATGGATACACTAATTATAAAAAAAATATTTACAATGTGTGAATAATTAAAATATATCATTTTGACCAACTGAATGATTCAAATCCAAAATAAAACATAAGAAATTCAAATCCAAAACATAAAAAATATCAAATATCAACCCTAATTATTAATTCTAATTGGGATTTAGTAACTTAATTTTAAAGTGGGGTAGATTTATCTAATTAATTGGGATAGTGTAACTTAATTTTAAAGTTTTTTCTTAAAAAAAAAAAAAAAAAAAAAAAAAGGGCTCAAACGTATAGCAGCCTTCTTCCAGGTTATTCCCCGCGCACCAACCACACGTCGGAAGTAGTTATTTCAGTGATTCGCAAATCGGCGTGAATCAGTGGGTAATCGGAAACATCCTAGTACGTGGGACGCAATCTTGAATTAAACCACTGAGTGATGTAAGGAATGTTTAAAAAATCCATTGATATTGAATATGAAGCTGAGAAGGAAAAAAGAAAGGTGTAGTTGCAGATTTGTATGTTCTTGGTTGAAGGCTTCAAATTGGTAAATGCTGTCTTAAATGTTTAATGACACAAAAACTTGTACACTTTACGATGAATTGATTAACTAATTAAATATCTTTTGGATGTGTTTGCTTCTATGTAAAATGCGATAATCTTATCTCAATAATTTGTTTCAAGTGTGGCTATGGGATTAGGCTACTTGAAAGTTGAAAGGGCAACTGGCACCGCATTTGTAAATTTCTTCCTTATTCTTTCTTGCTTTTCATATTCTCAAAGTTAGTATTTGGGACAGGGAATTTGTGTTTGGTTTACATGCATTTCTGTGTGTCTAACTTGGATTCAATATTTTCATATCTACTGCCATTCTGTTTCCAGGGGAATGCCAAGTCAAAAATAAAGATATTAGAACATAATGAGGATGACCAGATTGTTTCAAATAACTGTGATGTCACTGATGGAAATGGCTGTAGTGAATTGCCTGCTGAAATACGAGAAGAGGGTGGCCTTGATGAAACATGTCCAGATGATGAATCTCGGCCTTCGAAGAAGACAAGATCTGTAATTGAAGAGGAGATTTGCTCTGGTGAAGCAGATGATGGAGGTATAGCCTTTTGTTCCCCTTGCTTTGTTTATTTATTTCTTAATAGTTGGAGGCATCCAATGTAAGTTGATTATAGGTATAAGTGCTGCAAAAGAAGCTGCTGAGCAGACCTCTATCGCACCTGAACCAGAGGCTACTGTTGGTATTGTATTACCAGAGAGTGATAGAAGCCTAAGACTACACCCACGTGAAAAGAAGCTTATTGATTTTAGAGAAAAGTTGTACCTTGCACCTCTGACCACTGTTGGAAACCTTCCATTCCGAAGGGTTTGCAAAGTGTTAGGAGCAGATATAACATGTGGTGAAATGGCAATGTGCACAAATCTTTTGCAGGTTCGTGATTTGCTTTTTCCAGCCGATTATTGTTATTGTTGCTGTTTTTAACTTTTTACAAGAAAATGACCTTATAAAAATTAATGTGTTTGTTTAAAACTTAAATGGGTCTCAAGTGATTTTAATGATAATTATTTTATTAGAATTCATCTGCAAAGTCTGCAACATCCCATAATTAAACCTATGAGTATTTATTTATTATGTCTTCTAAGATATTAAACATACAATATTTGATGTGAAAATAAACTGTATTTTACCATTCCCAAATTCTCCGGTGTTTATGGAGCTTTATGCTTAACAGTATGGCTAGTGATGCTGTTACTTCATATGGTTTAAGTTCCTTAAGATAGGTATTTGGGCCATTTGAGTATGATATATTATTCTGAAGCGTGCACTGGAAGGGAAGCAGGCTTTTCCATCTTCAATGTTCTGCAATGTATATGCTACTACACGTAGGCAGTGTTTTCTCCTTAAACTGTTGTCAGGGCTAATCATTTTTCTTCGTATTTACAATTTTCTTTTTCAAGTTTTGTATTTTATATGGATGATGTTGTAATCTACTATCCAATGCCACATTCTTCTAAGTGCAATTTTCATATGGAAATAGGGTCAAGCATCAGAATGGGCGCTGCTGAGGCGACATTCATCTGAGGATTTGTTTGGTGTTCAGATATGTGGAGCATATCCAGACACTGTGGCACACACGGTTGAGCTAATTGATCAGGAATGTCAAGTGGACTTTATTGATATAAATATGGGGTGCCCAATTGATATTGTTGTGAACAAGGGTGCTGGCTCAGCTCTTCTTACAAAACCCATGCGGATGAAAGGCATCGTACAAGCAGCTTCTGGTACTGTGGACTGTCCTATAACTATTAAGGTACTGAATTTATTCCTGTTCTAGATAACTGTGAACGAAACAGTCTACATCAGTCTGCAAGATAGCAAGTTTGGCTGAAGAATGTGTGGCATTCTTTTAATTGTTTGTTCCAAAATGATGACATGCTTTCCCGGCAGTCATGGCCTCTTTTAAATCTTTTCAACTTGATTGCTTTTTATGTGCGCTTCTAGGTTTTAAGGTTGTCCACAAAATGTTATACTGCTGCTTTATTGTTGCTCTAGGTCAGGACAGCCTATTTTGAGGGGAAAAATCGCATTGATTCACTTATTGCGGACATGGGAAACTGGGGAGCTAGTGGAGTAACAATACATGGTCGATCTCGACAACAACGCTACAGCAAGCTTGCAGATTGGGAATATGTTTACCAGTGTGCCAGAAAGGCCTCTAAGGCTTTGCCAGTACTTGGAAATGGAGACATATTTTCATATGTAGATTGGAACAAGCACAAGGGTGAATGCCCTGAGCTGTCTACATGCGTGATTGCTCGAGGGGCACTAATTAAGGTCTGTACTTTGCAGCTTGTCTTGTCCTTAACTGTCTCCTTCTGCCACATTTACTCGTTTATTTATCTTGAAGTACATTCCCAAAACACACACACACACATATATGTATGTATTTATCTTTCCTGTATTTGTCTCAACCAAGTTTAAAACTTGTGCTATCTAACCATCCTTGTGATTTTCAGCCTTGGATTTTTACTGAAATAAAGGAGCAGAGGCATTGGGACATCAGTTCTGGGGAGCGATTAAATATATTGAAGGATTATGTACGTCTTGGCCTTGAACATTGGGGCTCTGACACAAAAGGTTTGTATAATTAGTTTTTAACATATCATCAGTAATTTACTCAGCAAGAGTTTTCTTAGGGTACTATGGTTCTCCGAAAAGGTCACCCTGCATTTCTCCATGTGTGAATTCTCCTCATAAAAATGCCTTAAATTTAGTGAATAGTCCTATCCAAGTTAGTCCTCCCTATCAAACGAGGCCTTAGGGTAATGTGGTACTGCGAAGGGGTTGTCATGCATTTCTTCATGTGCAAATTCTCTCTTATAAAAAAATGTTAGGGAAGAGTTCAGGGTTGACTTATTTGGAGTTCCAATAACAGCTCCCTTTTTCTTATTATTACTTATGTTATTTTGTACATGGCATTATATTGAAACTGTGCCCTCATAGGATGTTTTGCTCCTTTCATGGAGCTGACCAGGATGACTGGTTACCAACTTCATGTTGGTTTCTACTTAAAAGTTTTACTTTGTTTTCAGCACTTAATCTATTGTATAATTAGTTGGACTGTTATCGATGTCCCAGGTGTGGAGACAACTAGGCGTTTTCTGTTAGAATGGCTTAGCTACACTTGTAGATACGTACCTGTGGGTCTTCTAGATGTCATTCCACAACGCTTGAACTGGCGCCCGCCATCCTATTATGGCCGTGATGACCTTGAGACACTAATGGCCTCTGATTCTGCGGCTGATTGGGTATGGCTTTGCCTTCTCTTACAGCCGATCCAAGTCACTGAGCCAACCTGCTTAACAATATAGTTTCTTGACATTTGCAGGTTAGGATCTCTGAGATGTTGCTTGGCAAGGTTCCAGATGGCTTTACATTTGCACCAAAGCACAAATCCAATTCTTACGACCGAGCAGAAAACGGTTGATTTTGCATGGTTTCTCGATTCTGCGTATGGACGATATAATCTCACGCGTCGATGTGGGTGAACCTGACTTGCCTCATGCCTGCCTCAAACCAAGTTGCCCTCTCGGTACTATTGCTGGACGCGGATCGTGTCGTGTATGCTAAAATGTCCTCAAATAATTCTTAACCAATTCTGGTAGGCGCCAATTTGTCCACTGGCCCCAGAAATTGAAACCTGTTTGATTAAAATGCAAACATTCTTGTTATGTATGTTGTAATTTGTATTTAAAAAGCATTTGGTATGTTATTATGCCGTCGCCTTGATAGGTCTAATTTTGGTCTTTCAGTCTAGTCCGTCGTTATGAGGAGTCGGATATTAGATTTTCCGTTGGAGTTACTCGGTGTAGGAACGATGTTGGTTCCATACTTTCTTACAACTAAGTTTAGTAATGACCTGAATTCGAATATAAATCAGTTTGATTACTAAAAAGCTCTATAAGGTGGTAGGTTAATAGAACTATATGCACGGAAGAAAAAGGCGTTTATGTGGCTAGCTTAAACATTATGTTTGACCATGAAGGTATATTTAGCATAATTCACAATGGCTTTCTGATCGAAGGCAAAGAGTTCAAGTTTAGTTGGTATAGCAGGCGTCCAACTCTCCTCTCTACCCCAAAGTTTTGTTCCACGTAATTTTCTTCAAGAAGGTTTTTTCTCCAACACAAACAAAAGGGTTTATAGGGCCAAAAAAATAGATGAACCTCTAACAGAGTTATCCAAAAGTACCATTGTTCCATGTTATAACAAGTTTCAGCGACCAATACTCACGGATTTTTAGTTCATGACCAAAGCTCCAAGCGTGCCAAAGTTCAGGAACTACTGCTCCAAACTTATCTAGAAATAAAGTACTTGCCCATTGCTTGCAAGTTCACAGAAGTTATAAACTTTGAAGAAGAATAGGTAGTACATTACTACATACAGATCATATCATCATGGAACGAAAGACAGCTTTAATGGAACGAAAGGTTCATAACATTCAAGCTTTGTATAAAAATTTAACCAAACGGTGTATCATCAAGAAAAGATAAATCATAAATTCAATTTATCAGATGCAAAATTGAAAAGGAACCAACCAGACCCATAACTTCGATCAGTTTAAGACACCAGTCAGTCACAGCAAAGTATCCCCTGCTGTGCTCCTTTGATCACAAAAACATCCACCATAAACTGGAGGAGTTGCAAGCAATGGTATTAGATAACAACGCCCTCAAATTCCTTGTCCTTCTCCTCTTTAGGGCTGTGATTCGATTGAACCCAGCCACCATCAATGTTCTCAAAACTACCGACTAACCCATCATCCAAAGAATCACCCACTCGTTTCACTTTAATCTCTCTAGGCTCCACAGGGTATTTTCCAGAGAAGCAAGCATAACAAAAGTTGGGAGATTGACTGCCCAACATTTTCTCCAATTTACCAATTGGCAGAAAGGCAAGTGAATCAGACCCGATAAACTCCCTAATTTCCTCAACACTCATCCTATTTGAAATCAACTCCTCAGAGCTTGGTGTGTCCACTCCATAATAACAAGACCCAATAATCGGCGGGCTTGCAATCCTCATATGAACTTCCTTAGCACCAGCCTCCTTCAACAACCTAACAATTTTCGAAGAAGTGGTCCCTCTCACAATGGAGTCATCCACAACCACAACCCTCTTCCCCTCCAACACAGCCCGAACCGGGGACAACTTGAGCTTCACACCAAAGTCCCTAATCTTTTGTGAGGGCTCAATGAAGGTCCTCCCAACATAATGAGACCTAATCAAACCCTGCTGAAAAGCCACACCAGCTTTAGCAGCATAACCAAGTGCGGCCACCACCCCAGAATCAGGCACCGCTATCACAACATCACAATCAACCGGCGCCTCAGTGGCAAGGATCTCACCAAATGCCCGCCGGGACTCATACACTGAACGACCGAAAACCACAGAATTTGGGAGAGCAAAGTAGATGTGCTCAAAGATACATTGCTTTGGCTGAGGATGAGACATAAGGCAAAGTGATTGAACCCCCTCTTTATCCACCACTACAACCTCTCCAGGAAACACCTCCCTCTCATATGTGGCTTCAATCAAATCAAGCGCACAAGTCTCAGAGGCAAACACAACCGAGCCATTGTTCCTCCTACCCATTACCAATGGCCGAAACCCGTGTGGATCCCGAACGGCTACGAGCTTATCTTTGGTCACGAAAACCATAGAATAAGCCCCCTGAATCTGCTCACACGCATCAACAATTCTCAAAAGAAAAGGTCTATGCTTAGAAATTGCAATAAGGTGAAGAACAACCTCTGTGTCAGAGCTGGTGTTGAAAATGGAGCCGTTGTCTTCCAGCCTTGCTCGAAGGGAGCGGTAATTGACCAAATTGCCATTGTGGGCAACCCCAACTGACCCAAACCTGTACCCTGCAACAAATGGCTGGACATTTTTGAGCATAGAGGAACCGGCAGTGGAGTACCTGACATGCCCAATTGCCAAGTCGCCCGGCAGCTGGTCAAGCTTGGTCTGATTGAACACCTCGGAGACGAGCCCCACGCCGGTTATAGACTGAAGCACGTCGTCTTGGACACACACAATCCCAGCACCTTCCTGGCCGCGATGCTGGAGGGCGTGCAGGGCCAAATAGCAGAGGCGGGAGGCTTCCGGGTCCCCGTATATGCCAACCACGCCGCACTCCTCCCGGGGCTTTTCGTCATCAACATAATCTATTGAATGGCCATCTGGGTTTTGGTTGGCGGCCGATAAAACGTCGGAAATTGGGTTTTTGGAGCGGAGGGTGAAGGAGGAGGGCTTGGGGGTACGTGAGAAGGAGGAGGTTTTGAGAGGGAAAGTGGGTTTAGGGAGGGTTTTGGGGGAGAAGGAGGGAGGGGATTTGTGGGTTCGGGGGAGAGGAGAGGGATTGGAGAGAGAGGAGGAGAGAGCGGAGGGAGAGGGCTTAGTGGTGGCGGTGGCAGCCATGGGAGAGTTGCAGAGAAGGTGGCGTCAAGTTAGTGAAAGTGTAAAGCGACAGTGAAGGGAACCGTGGACTTGGAGGGTGGTGTTGGTTTCTAGGTCTTTTTGAGAGTTTGAAGGAATCAACCAAACGTGTTGACTCACCCGTTGGTGAGATGGCTGCCTCACAAACAAAGATTCCAATTGGAATTTTTTTTTTTTTTGGTAAAGCATGTTAGATTTTTTTTCAATTCAAGTCGTTCTCATAAGTGAGAAGTTTTAAATTTAATTATCTGAAAAGTCGAATTTGAACCAAAATGAGTGAGCAATAATAATTTGACTCAAATTCACTCATAAGTAAAGAGAAATACAATCGAACTGTAGTACCAATTAGTTAATATTAGGTAGCTTATTCTACATCTACTAAAATTTGAATTAGTATAAGAAAGATGGATTAATATATTATTAATGCGTGGTGCAATACTAATAAGCACAAATTATTTTAACTCTTTCTAAAAAGACCTACATATGTATAATATTATTTTTACGTGGCAATTGATGCATACAATAAATATTTAAAGAGGTAAATTGTTAATTAACGTGACATGTATACATCACTTGTCACATTAAATGATAGTAATTACATATATTCAAGATTTTCTCCTTATTTTTATTTTTATTTTTATTTTTTGGAAAACCAAGATTTTCTCCTCTGGATCCTTTGGAGGGGCACGTACCTCCAATAACCTAACCGATTCTTTGTTATCATCGTGAATAAACTTTTCATAGCGCATATATCCTGGTTGAGATAAATTACACTTGTAAAGTTGTAATACTTGTGGTGGGAGTGAGTGTATGAAAGGGTTTAAGATAAACGAATAACTTTTTGTTTTTTTATTTTTTCTTAAACCTTTTATTTTATTTTATTCATGTTACACATATTTTGTGGTTTGCGACGTCCACATAGGCATATAATAAAAAAACTAATAAAAATTGAAACAGACGTATAAAGTTGAAATAAATAATAAGTAAATGTGAGATTGAAATGTTTTAAAGACTTATGTAGTGTGCTAGTGGATAATGTATTGATGTGACATCCCACATCGCCCAGGGAAGTGATCCTTATATGTATATTCTCATCCCTACCTAGCACGAGGCCTTTTGGGAGCTCACTGGCTTCGAGTTTCGTAGGAACTTCGAAGTTAAGCGAGAATGGGGCTAGAGCAATCCCATGATGGGTGACCCACTGGGAAGTTGCTCGTGAGTTCCCAAAAACAAAACCATGAGGGAATGGTAAGCCCAAAGCGGACAATATCGTGCTACGGTGGTGGAGCGGGCCAGGGAAGTGGTCCGCCCCGAGCCGGGATGTGACAATTTGGTATCATAGCCTAACCCTGGTCGCGTGTGTGCCGACGAGGACGTCGGGCCCCTAAGGGGGGTGGATTGTGACATCCCACATCGCCCAGGGGAGTGATGCTTATATGTATATTCCCATCCCTAACTAGCACGAGGCCTTTTAGGAGCTCACTAGCTTCGGGTTCCGTAGGAACTCCGAAGTTAAGCGAGAAGGGAGCTAGAGCAATCCCATGATGGGTGACCCACTGGGAAGTTGCTTGTGAGTTCCCAAAAACAAAACCGTGAGGGAATGGTAAGCCCAAAGCGGACAATATCGTGCTACGGTGGTGGAGCGGGCCCGGGAAGTGATCTGTCCCGGGCCGGAATGTGACAATTGAGTTTCTATTCATGCATCCAGGATTTGAGACTCTCATTTTCTCTAAATTATTGTAATAGTTTCAAACTCTCATCTCTCTCATCAATAATAGTAAAATTTAAAAAGAAAAATATTTTAAAAATGTCGTATACGGTTACAATTGACGCCAAATGTGAAAGGGCAAAATATAATTTACACTTGATAATAAGTTAAAGGTGTAATCTTTTTATTTTTTTTTATTTTTTTTTTGTTTGGTTGTCATGTCAGGTAGCTAAAGAGAAACTGATGACAAAAGAGACAGTAGTATGATATTAGTCCGATATGGAGAGTTATTATAGGAAATTGAAAAAAAATTGAAAATTTTGAAAAACGTTGTATAAAATTGAAATTGGACGAAAACCTAAAAAGATAATATGTAATTTACCCATAATTATTATTTTTTGAATGAAAGTAAAACTTCATTGAAAACTCAAATGTGTACTCCATCAACATAGAGAAAAGAAGACAACCAAGATGGCTCCTCTTTGATCCAAGAGAGAAAATTACAAATTTTTAAGGCAAATTGACAAAGTTCATAAGCAGCTCTACCAGCCTCCACCTTTCATATGGCATGACAACCTAGCTAGGATAGCTATGCTCGATATTTCCAATACAAACATAAGGGGATCTTTTCGGATTCTCTTTATGAGGATCTTGAGGATCCTCAAATTATATCTGTTTATCGTATGTTGTGCAGTCAGTTTTCATCAGATATTATTTATATTTAATTCAAAATAAAAGTATTTAAAATAATTTCTGGCCACACAATATACGATGAATGAATATAATTTGAGGATCCCCAGGATCCTCACAAAAAAGGATCCAGAGAGGATCCTCATTCCAAACATACAACATGTTAAGTGGGATTAGATGGAGGCAAGGTTTTAAAAGGCATTAGGTGCTAGTCCGGTAATGGGTTGGAGCCTAACGCTTAGGTAGATTAGGCAGATTTAAGTATATTTATCATATATCGTATAAATAAGTGTTTATTTATACTTAAAAAATATGTAGTTGTATTGGGATACTTAAATTGCTAAATGAATTGATATATAAATTATAAAGTATTAGAATATATTGAAAACATGTGGAACAAACATATAATGAGTGTTCATTCAAGTATTCAACAAGTCTCTTACATTTTATTAAAAAAAAAAATGCAAAATTCAAGTTATCGATTTTCTGTCTAAGTGAGAGTCACACCCAAGCTGGGTCAAAGGGGGCTAGGTGGACACCTAAGCAGGTCAAGGCGCTCTTTTTTAATTTTTAAACGTCCATGAATTTATCAGGGTGTTGCCAGCTGCCTAGCACCTAGATGGGGCCTAGGTATCCAGATCAAGCCAACCTATATATCTAGATCAAGCCTTTGGTCTGAATTCACTCAAATTTGTGCAAGTAGTATTCCAAAACTTAAAGAAAATGTCATCTTTGCAAATTGTGTTTTGAAAGTGAGTGTTGAGCTCTTCCGAATCAAGAGAAGTGGCTAACAATTATAGGGATGAAAAAGCAGCTGGCACAGCTTCAAGACAAGAAGGGATATACCACAACCATTAGACGTGAATCGTGATCACCACGAGCCACTCCGTGCATGTCCCACATAACAACATAATCTTAATTAAACTTATTTGTGTTTATTCTCCAATTAATATTTGTTCCTGTCCATTACCATCATGCTTACGCAAAAGATCAAAAATAAATCGAATACCATATTCTTACGTCATCTTTCCAAATCAACGTATAACAATTGCATGTAGGCCATCAAGCTGATACATTGTTTCACTTGTCTTTTAATTCAGTAGTGCAAGAGATTCAATCGAGTGTGAAAATCACCGACCAAGTTTTTTTTTTGAACATTGTAACAAAGATTTGAAGTCGAATGTCAATATAAAAGTTGTAATCACCCAAAAGGACACAATGAAGAGAGTAAAATTGCTGATGGAATTGGCAACAATATGACCGCAAAGGGTGCGGGGGCAGACATCAATCCCATACCTAAACTTGTATGTATAAACCTGTCAAACAAAATTGCAATTGATGTTTTTCTAACAAATGCAAAATATAACTAGATTAAAGAAAAACTGCAAGTAGCCTCTGACCTTTAAGTCTCGAAATCAAACTTAGTAAAAACCAAAATTAGGGAATGCATAAATCAGAATCTAAATCATATTGATTTGGTTATTCTATAAGAGAAAAAGTTATCACAAATTCACAAGAAAGAAGACAAATTCAACTAGTAGTATAGGTGTAAAGATAAATTTACATATTGAATTGGGTTTATGAGGGTAGTTTAGGTAATAAAATTAGGTTTAAAAAGATATTAATAGTTTTATTAAAAACAATATGGATGTGGAGAGTAAATTAAATGTAAAAAGAAGTTATATGGATTCAAATAAAATTTTTCTTACATCAAATTGGAGATAGCAGACTCTCACTCCATAAATTATAGTCTAGATAGCTCTTTTCTTTTGAGAAATATATATATATATATATATATATATATATATATTTTTTTTTTTTTTTTGAACGAGAGAAAAAGAAATTATACCCTATATTTTATCTACTTTTAAATGCAACTCACTTTTAGCCTAGGCAACCTTTTCATTTATTTGCTCCATTTAATATAAGCCTTCATATCTACTTTCATATGGAGCTCATTCTATATTTAGCTTGCTTTTTACCGGTACTTTAGAGTACTTGTAATAGATTTGCGCCATAGACTGATGTCATGATTTGACATCAGCAAGTCCGATGTTTTTTCTATATCACATTGTCTTTTCACATGATTTTCTTTGGAAAGGTTTTTCTTCAAATTAGTGTACCCTGTTAGACGTTCTTGTGACTGATCGACAATTGTATTTGAGAACTAGTGTGCATTCTTTGCTTTGTTTTTACATCTAGTGTGGTTCTATTCATGCAGCACATCTTTCTTAGAAAGATTTGAAGTCTGTGTCCTTTTTTTCACGCTTGATATCGTATATAGACTACTCTGATCTTACTTGTACTTATTTATGGTGTTTAATAAAACACCTTCCTCCTTGCCACTAAACTGTCTCCCTTTTTCTCTCTCCCCAACCCAAACCCTAGGATCTGCAATCTTAGCCGTCAGTCCCTTGCTCCAACTTAGGATCGGTGACAGACTCTCTCACCTTCCTCTTAACATCTCCATCTCCTTCTAACCTTTCCACCTCTGTTATATCCTCTCCACCCCTTTCTCTTAGTTTTGCACAAAGGCTCCATTCATCTTCTTCTTCAATTTTTTCTCCCACCTTTGCTAACCCTTCCACTTCTATCAACTCGTTTCCATGGCGATGTCACTCTCCTTGATTGATTTGGCGGTTACGCTACCTTGCACGTTTAGATCGGCAGCTCTGCCACCTAGTGTGTTAGATCTAGCAGCTTTGCCACCTTGTGCAACTAGATCTGGTGGTGCCTTAACTCGTGGGTGTTGCATAGTTCACTTTCACTAGTGCGGTAAAGGTGCATGTGGTCTTTGGCTAGAGTGTCTTTGTCCTCCACTAAGGTGTAGCTAGTCTTTGTCTTTCTCGGAGTTGTATAGTTGTTTTGTTGACTCACCTTGCAAGTATTGCAATCGCACGTAAGCAATGGTTGTGTGTATTCTTCTCATTGAGGAATGAGTTATATGGTGTCGTCTTTCAACGATGACTTTATGTGTTATCACTCTTATGCGATGACTTATGTGGCCTTGCTTTTCAGCGATGACCAATGTGGTCGTCGATATAGGTCTATTGCATCTATTGGTTTTTGTGACAAATTTGTGCTAGTAGCGCTTGTAGGTTTGTGTTTACGGTAACTATATAAGGATTTACTCTAATATGTTTTATTGTACAAATTTACTCCAAATTAATTTCTTAGTCATTAGAGCAATATACCCAATTGACTTGTAATGATCAATGAAAGACCATTCTATTGCTTCACAAAAAAAAAAAAAAAAAAAAAAAAAAAAAAAAAAAAAAAAAAAAAAAAAAAAAAAAACCTTAGGTGACAATATTTGCGTTTAAAACCTCCTTACTCGAAAAAGAGAATGAAAACAAACCAAAAAAATACAAATATAAATAATCAAATAAAAAATTGTAAGTTGTTGTAAATAGTGGGAATGTATGCCCACATGCCAACAGTAACTTTCTCACATGCCTAATAGTGTTGTTTTTGTTTGTTGTAAATCAATCATCCACTTCTGTAAACTGATCACAGATGTTGTTGGATTGGTCAGGGGCATTCCCTGTAAACCTATGGATGTGGCTCTATAAATAGAGCACTCCACCGGTGATCAAATGACAGCAACAAAAAGAGAAAAGCATTGAAAGCAATAATATCAGTTTTCCTCCTCTCCTCTTTTATCTACAATCTTTGTGTTATAGTTACAAAACAAATCAGTGTGATATTTCGCACCTGCTTCGTTCCTATCCTTAGCAAAGGTTGTTCGCTCTAACTTTTGCCTATTTATAACATAAGTTGCGCACATCAGGTGATTATCAAAAGCCTTTCGCGTGGACCCGTGCGAAGAGACTAATCAATGTAAAAATAAGTAAGAAAAAAGACAAGTAGATTACATAGCTAAATCAATAAAGCACTGTTCTAAAAATTCCCGCCTAGCGCTGCCTAGGCGAGGTGGTTGGTCACCAGCTCGATTAGTCCCTAGGTGTTTGAAAATTAAGAAAGTGCGTCTAGACCCGTTCAGGCTTCCGCCTAGCCCACCTAAACCCACCTAGGTCACGACTTTCACTTAGAAAATTAATAACTTTCATTTTGAATTTAAATTTTCAATAGAATGTAAGAGACTTGTTGAATATTTGGATGAACATTAATTATAAGCTCATTCCCCATGTTTTCAATATGTTGTAATCTTTTATAATTGATATGTTATTTTATTTTGTAATTTATCTATCTCAATATAATTATGTTTGTATTTTTTGTGAGTATATCGATATTTTTACACTGAGAGGAGGGAGAGTTTGGCAAAGCCACACAATGGGCAGCCTAATTTGGTATCGAATTCGCCATCTACGAGATTTGAACCTAAGACCTCTCACTTTCAAGTGAAAAGGAATACCACCAGACCAGAGTATTGAGTGGCAATTATGTTTGTGTTTTTAAGAATAAATAAGGACTTATTTATGCAATATATAATAAATTTACTTACATCCACCTGGTCCACGTAGGCCTTCACCTAGCTGCCTAGGCACTAAGGCCATCTCTAACCGAATAACGGCCAGATGACTCGTTTTAGCCCTCAGACTCTCCAAGAAATTAATATTTTAATGAACAGTGTAATGCCATATTTCTTACCATCTCCAACCAAGGGCCAAATATAATTTATTATTTAAATTTAAAAACTACCATAACTTAAATTTAAAAACTACAACAATTTAAATTTATAGGAAAAAGCAAGAATTTAAAAAAAATTTAAAAAAAAAAATTTCAAATCCAATGGTAATTGACGTCAGCTAACCGTTGGTTTCACACACCTTCAAATTCAATCTCTTTCAATTCAAGTTTGCAATGAATTCCAACTTTGGATCCTCTTCGTATTCCAATTGGGGGTCTGCATCCAATTTCGAATTGGAAGAAAAATGGGCGCAAATGAGACAAGAAGATGAGGAGTCTGATGAAGAAGATGAAGCACGACGCAACACAGAATATGTGGCAGCCATGACTGCGGTTATGGCATGTCAGCCAACTGAGGAACAACCTCAATGGGGTGGCTCTGTTGCTGGTCACTCTTACAAACCATGAAACAGAGCGATGACGCATGCCAATCTGATGAACAACTACTTCAACCCCAACTCGGTGTACACATAAGATGATTTCAAACTTCGCTTCTAGATGAAGTGCCATGTCTTCGAGCGTTTATTTCATGATGTCCAGTAGGTCGATCCACACTTTCGACAAAAGCTGGATAAAGCAGGCCATTCGGGTTTCTCACCTCATCAGAAGGTTACTATTGCACTCCAAATGATGGCCTATGCCTCCCCAGCTGATTCAATAGATGATAGTTTACATGCCTTGATACTCTTGGTGAATTATGTGACACATTTGTTTAGCTTTACAAAGAGGAGTACCTCCGTGAGCCAAATCAAGAAGATCTGGATCTACTCCTTTGAAAAGCTGAATACCATGGCTTTCCAGGCATGATAGGTTCATTAGACTACATGCATTGGAATTGGAAGAAATGTCCCCCAGATGGCAATGAAGCTTTAGCAGAAGGTTGAGAAAGCCAACTATTATGTTACATGCGGTTGCCTTGTATGATACATAGATTTGGCATGCTTTCTTTGGAGTCCCTGGATCCCTGGATTCCAAAATGACATTACAGTTCTTGGACGTTCACCCCTCTTCAATAACCTGAAGGAAGGTAAATCACCTCAACTTTACTACTACATCAACAGCCGTCAGTACAATCCGGGATATTACTTGGCAGATGACATCTACCCAAAGTGGGCGACATTTGTCCAAGCAATTCCAAATCCTACGAATGACGCCGAAAAGTGGTTTACCTTGCACCAAGAGGCATATCGGAAAGATGTTGAGAGAGCTTTCGGTATTCTACAAGCGCGGTAGAAGATCATCAAGGAATCGGCAAGAGGGTGGAGTCGAGAAAATTTGGACTCCATCATGATGAGTCTGATGACGACCAACAGGATCCAAATAAATCAAGAAAGGCTCGTGCAAAAATATATGATGGGCCTAATTTGCCTTTGAATCCAAGAATTGGTACTATCTCTTTGAATGAGTATATGAGACGCCACAGGATGATACGTTCTCTTGCCACAAATAAGTATCTACAACAGGATCTTGTTGCACATCTTTGGGCCAAAATAAGCATGGAGTAGGCATTTAAGTTTTATGTTGTTAAATGTTTTTAAAAATGTTGTTTAAGTTTCATGTTGTTAAATGTTTTTATTTTATGTTGTATAATTTTGATGTTGTTTAATGTTATTTAATATTGTTTAATATTGTTTAATGTTGTTTAATGGTTTAGGAAGTTATAGGAAAAAAAAAAAAGACTTTTTAAAGTTTAAAAAAAAAATTTGTGAAAAAAAAAAAAAAAAAAAACTTCAAATATAACGGTTAGCTGACATCAACTAGTAGCCGTTGCATTCAAAATCCGATCTGCCTCGGGGCTGGTTAGTTGGTTGGGTTGGGCTAGTCGGTTATCCTTTTTCTCCTTATTTGGCCCGGTGGGGCCCACGAGCTCTTTGACCCCGCCCTCGGTTGAAGACGATTTTCTTGCCATTTCGAACTATTTTCAGCCCTCTAGCCGAATTAGTTGGAGATGACCTAAAATCTTGAGCTTGGCTGGACCACTCCACTTGGCTCGCTTTTAGTGCGAAAATCCCATGGTTTTATTTCTTCATATTTTTTATTTAATTATTTCTTCAATTATAAACATTTATTCAATGGCGGAAAAAAAAATCATAAATTTTTATATCTTAAATAGGAAATAATCGTTTGCCGGCCTAGAATATAAAAAGTTATAATTCTAGAAATAATTTTAAAAAAAATCAATAAATAAGGATTAAGCTTACTAATGACACGACAATAAGACCATCTCCAACCATTGGAGTAAAACCTAAAATTTTTAGCCCAGAAATAATTTTTCTGCTCCAAATCTTCTGACATAAAATTTTAGCCCTAAATTCCAATAAATAGTGAAAAATCACTAAATTGATGTCAAGTATAAAGCAACATCTTCCTCAAAGGTCCAATTATGACCTCTAATATGATCTTTTGCCATCTTGAATATTTTGGAAATGGGAACAAATGGTTTTGGAAGATGGTAGAAAGAAAGATTGGAAGAATTGTAGGAAAAAGTGAGTTTTGTGTGGATATTTGAACAAATACATAGGTATTTATAAAGTTTTGGGTGAATTTTGAGTTAAATTCTTTTTTTTAATTATTTTAGTAGTTGGTTTTAAATTTGATTAAATTCGATCTCAACCATTGAATTCAATAAATATATAAATATAAAACTAAAAATTAAATAAATTAAAGTGGGCTGTTGGATCTCCATGATCCATTTGAATTCTGGCTGTCAAATCACCAAAAAGAGCTGTTGGGCTCGTGTCACGGGCCGACAACAACCCGACACATGGGTGGGCCAGCGAAGCTGAGGAGGGCTGGGCAAGTGCGCACGTGATGGGCCTTCGACACGTCTAGGCTGGGTGAGTCCAGTTCACTTCCCTTATTTCACTCTCACATGTGGGCTCTACTACTAATTTTGGGCTAAATCTTAGGGAGAATTTGAGTGTATTTTTTTTTTTTTTTTTAAGTTTTAGCACTTAACCCAATTATAGAACAAGGGTTGGAGAGAAATGGGAGGAAAATAGAAGGAAAAGTTTAGAACTTACTACAAGGGTTGGAGTTGGTCTAATACTTCCATTCTTCATTATACTTTTTTTGGTAAAAGTTCTTCATTATACTTTGACAGTTGACTCAAGTTGGTACTTGTTTTCTCAAAATATCAACATGAGACGTGTTTTTATTGTGTGTAATTATTAAGGTTATGGGGATAAGTTTGAGAACTGACAAAAATTAGTTACCTAGTAAAAAAAATGTTTATTTCTAATGTAGAACAAATTGCCGAATGGAATGAAAACGCAATTGACCAAAAGAAGACAAAATGATGCAATAGTAATCTACAAATTTGGTGTCTGAACTCTATTTTTTGGGTCATGATACCTTTCTAAAAAAAGTACAGAGCCCCAGTTCTACTCACCATTTTTTTGTGACATGATGGATTTAACCATTCGAAGCTTCCAAAACTGCATTTTAAATTTTGTAATAAAAATCACACCTTTTAATTTACATCCACTCAATGTGTTATTTTTCCCAATGACGCTTGAGCCTTTCCAAGGTCGTGTTTAAGTCAAAGACTCTCCCAATGTAATGCATCAATTCATAATTAATCAATAAACCTTTTGGTTTTTCTCTGAAACGAACTCTCAGAAAATTTGGTTCTTCAAGGACATACGTTTGTAACCCTGTACGCCCGTGCTGAGGAGAGCTGAAGTTTAAACAGTTTATTCAGTAATCTAGTTGTGCTTTCATCAGGGAGGAAGCTAATGGAGCTGAACATTTTGGCACGGTTACTTTGTCCGAAGTTAACCTTTGATGTCATCTTGGTTCTTCAACTAACAGAAAGTTAAATTAGCTTCAAACGAGGGGATTGAAAGCCAAGGAAACTGAAGAAAAATCATGATGGGCCTATTTGACACAACAGGAGCTTCAAACTGAAGAAAACTCGTGTGTTTAATTTCTCCTCCCTCAATATTGCTCGTGTGAAAAACAAAAAGCAAGACAACATTTGAATGAAACAACAGTAATCTCATAGTTTCCAAAAAACAACAGTAATCTCATTAAAGTAGTAAATATCAAATCTCTCACAAGCTGTGCATTATTTTTGCTCTCTTCCACACTTCCAGTAAATAAATCACACAAATACAGTCTTCTTATTTTTAATTGTAAATAAGGACTGAAACAAACAACTAGACTACACCAACAAGCTTTTACCGTTGAAAACCAGTACCACCAATCCTGTTTGTTGCTGAAGATGATGTCCGTCTTGCCTCTCTGGTTTTTATCTTGGCTGGACCATTGCCATTTCAGAGAAGCCCTCTTCTTCTCTTGTAGTCGCTAACTGTAAGTGTCAGCGCATGCCTCCTCCCGTCATTCTCCGGGACTTGGCACCCAACTGTTGCTTCTATTCGCT
The DNA here is from genome assembly GCF_041283825.1 of Pyrus communis. Lineage (NCBI taxonomy): Eukaryota > Viridiplantae > Streptophyta > Magnoliopsida > Rosales > Rosaceae > Pyrus > Pyrus communis. The sequence continues at coordinate 5,221,396 of NC_142574.1, read as the reverse complement.
GCTTCCTTGCCAGGAACCCTTTCTGAGCTCCCTGTGGCCCGCCAAACTTTTGAAGAGCAGCCAATGAGATTGGCAGCTCAAAATTATGCTTTAGATTTGACTCTGTTCCAAAATCAACAGGGGCACTCGTATCAATCAGCTTCCCCGCACCAGCTGCAGCTTCCAAAGCTGCTGCAGTTGCTGCCATGCCAGCCCGTACTGCTCCCACCACTGCTGTCCCATTACTTTCTATATCTGCCAAGGCTCCATCAGCCACAGCTATTGCCTCTGCCTCCTCTTTTTGTTCACCGGGCTTTGACACATAGTAATTCCTTGACCTAGTCCATCTCCTTGAAAAAGGATCATAACCGGCCTCCCCTGCTTTCAAACCTATATTCTTAGGTTTTAATTCTGATGCATTCTTGAAATTCTCAACCCTGTTTTTCCTGTTCATCTCAGCAAGCCTAATAGCCTTGCTATCTTTCCCCTGTGATTGCCGGCGTGCTTCTAATTGCTGTAATCTTGTCTGGATCCTCTCCACCTCTGCATCATCTTGCTTGCTTTTTGCAACTTCTAACTCCCTCCTCAACCGGTCCTTCTCAAGCGCAATGTTTAATGGCCTTGACGAAGCAGACTTTTTCTCCTGTATCATCTGCTTCACAGTTGCGGCTGAGTAGACAAATGAGTTGGTTTTTTTTATGGCCTCCTTCTTTTCCAACACGTCCTCTTTGCTTGGCAATCGGCCACCACTTCTCTCCACCTCTCTAATCCACTGTTTAAACTCCTCCTCCAGCGGTGCAGAGTCGGAAATCATAGCCATCTGCCACCTGGCAGCAGAGTTCTCATTGCCCCAAACAACATTCAGATACTTATGTGTGGTTTTGTTCTCCAGTTTGTACTGTCGATCAGGATCTGATGCATCAACATTCCGGACCATGCAGAGCCTATAGATAGCCCCAGATTTTGACCTCCCAATTCCAACCCTCACAAAGCAACCCACAATTAACTCTTCAAAGAACGGCTCCATAAACCACTTTGCAAGTTTCGACCTTCGAATGGTAATCTCCTTTATATCATCAAAAGTTAGTCCTTCTGACCTTTCATCATCACTGTCAATCATTGCATCATCCCCTGATGATCCATCATCTTCACTACGAGACCTACTATCACTGTCACTCTGACTAGAGCTACTCCGACCCACTGCAGTGAAGGATTTCCTGTTCAGGTGTGAGAAACTTCGACTGCTTGAACTTCCTCCTCTAGAAGCATCTCTCAACTTGCGGTGAGCCTCAGGGTCCTGCTGCTTCAAACGTTTTGCTCGTAACTCATTCAATGCATCATCCTTGGCAGCTGCCCTGTCAGCAGATCTAGCTGATGAACGCACACGAGAGGACGGAAGAGGTGGAGTCTCTTTCCGGGACTGTGGGGCCTTCCCTTTGTCCCACTTTGGTCGGAACTTCTCCTTCAAACTCTTGTCATCTTTCTTCTGTGCTCTTTCAGACAGAATTAGCTCTCTTTGAAGTTCAGACATCTCTGCGAGCTTCCGCCTATCATCTTCATCCTTGTAAAGATCACTGCCCACATCAGATTCATTGCTGTCCCCACCACGATCCGAACCACTATCGTTATAACCACCTTCTTCCTGGCTACCCTGTTCATCGTCTACTTCTGTTGGGTCCAGCCTCTTTTTCAAAGGAACTTGAGGTCCAGAAGGCTTCCTGCTTGCATAGCCACGACCATCATCAGAATCATCACCTCTGGAATCACTTCCTCCATCAGAATATGAACCCCCACGTCTCCTCCTAGATGATGAATGTGAGTGTCGGTTTTTCCCCGATGAACTTGTTCTTCCCGCAGCCTCCAAGAGCAAATTTTCTAATTCTGCCATTATCCGCTGTCCCTTCCGGTATGTTTTGATGTTTTACTTGCGTTCCTGAAGAACTCATAAAGTCAGCATTCGAAAAGATTGTAAAATCACCAACACATTATTTCCATCTGTTGGTTCAAAACTACTTCAACTTGATAGTAAACACGTTAGTTTGTAACAAAAATTTTGAAACCTAAAAATTCTAATCTGCTACTAACAATTTTGATGACGACTAATAATTCACAATTTCACGCAGAAGAAACTAAGGCTGGTTCGGTATGGGATACCAAACCGAAAACCAAGTCCCGATTCCCAAACCTAAGTTTTCGGGAATCCCGAAATAGTTTTGGGATTTCGGGACAAATCGGGAATCCTGAAATAGTTTTGGGCTTTTGGGCTAATCTCAAAATGAGAGTACATGTCAGAAGGTTTCCCATTAGGCCTAATCTCAAAATGTCGCTCAAACAAGAACTTCATATAAAGGCAACAGAAAGATATCAGTTTGAACATCAGAATGATAAAACTCTGAGATGGAAGAACTAAAAAATCAGCATTAAATGAAGCATGCAAGTACACAATGGCTAGTAAAAACCATATTCCACAGTTCACACAAACAAAGATTCCAACTTTGGACATTGAACAAGAGTTTGAAATGCTTCAAAGTGAAGAAAACAGATTTTCTTATTATATGTTCCACTTGAACTTGGATTCAATTGTGTCCATTAACTGCAACCACCACCCGGCCCCTGCCACCCTTTTTTTTCTTCTTTAACCACCTCATATGATATGCTTTTACAACCAGCATTCTCGGGCCATCATAGTTTCTTCGGAACTGATAAAATCAAGTACCCACCTTTCGTTTCATGACGCAGTAAACAAAAAACCCGACTGCTAAAGAATTTATGAATCTCACTCACTTTTCCCCTAATTTCCAGTACTACAAATGAACAACTTATTAAGTTACCATCACAAAACAAAACTACACAGGCCAGATTAATCACCAAAATTTCTAATTCCAATTCGATTACTTTTCGATTTCTCATCAACCAAACTAAGCAAAAATGTCGAAATCACAAACAAGCACTCAATTTCCCAAAATAAAACCACATTTCTGAGCTAAATTCCAATTTTCATGGCCAATGTCAATCCCAAAACACAAATAACCATTTTTAATTTCATTTCTTTCAAAAACGAGAAAAAAACTAAATAAATCAATTACCAAAACCAGCAATAAAAACGTTGGTGAGAAGAACATGCTCAGAGGGTAGAAACACTAAAATTTCTAATACTATAGTTCGGCCATTACATATCTTCTACCTCCAAATCAGTTCCAAGTGCTAAATTTCACAAACCCTAATCTAAATTTCACAAACCCTAAATTAATTCCAAAATTTACCTGATTTGGGGGAGAATCGGTGCGCAGTGCACTGGAATCTGGATGAAGAAGTCGAGAGAGAGATCAGAGAGATGAGCGGCGCCGGTGGCCGTGGCTCTGCCTCTGTGCCGTGAAGGAAGGCTCCTCCACGGTGAGGGTCTGAGGGATGAGAAGTCGAGAGAGAGATCAGAGAGGTGAGTCACTCGTGTGATGTGGGTGCGGCCAGATTCTGAGGTGAGGTTGAGGTGAGGTCGAGGAGGGTGGTGAGGTTGTCTGAGGTTAGGTCGTCGAGTCGAGAAGAGACAGAGAGAGAGAGAGAGAGACTGAGTTGAGTTATCTGAGGGTTTGAACTTTGATTAGCATTCACCGGTTGAGATTAAATCTCAACTAAATCAGATGGCTATTACAATTTTAAATATATATTTAAAATTAAATAATATATATTTTTATTTCAATTAGATTCGGGATTACCAAATGAATGAAAGTGTGAGATCGATTCCCGTACCGAAATTTCGAGATCGGTTTGCTATTGGGTAGCAAAAATTTCGGAATTTTCGGTTTGGGATTTTTTCGATTCGAGATCAGGATTTTTTCAATTCGGTTTGGAATTTTCGGCATTTTTTTCCACCCCAAGAAGAAACACAAGATATATCGAGATGCTTGGCTTCATCCTCTGTGAACTCATCTAAGTCATTCAACTACACACAAACTCCGAATTAGCGAGTAAACAAATTCCTCGAAAATAGCATATCCATTCAACCCTAACACTGTATATGGAACACCCATTGCTTAAACTCCCTAAATTTCCAGCTCAAAACCGACTCACAGAATGGCAACAAGTTGAAAAATTTCCCCAAAAAAAGACCTCCTTTCAACCCTAAGACTACACATAGAACACCCACTTCCTTAATTCTCAAAATTTCCAGCTCAAAACCAACCCCAAGACACTGGCAACGAGTCGAAAAACTTCCCAAAAACAATATCCCCTTTCAAACCCTAGGACTGTATTGAACACCCATTGCTCAAATTCCCACAATTTCCAGCTCAAACAACCAAATCCCAAAATTACAACTTTGGAATTTCAGACAATATTAATCCTTAATCTCTACATATTGAGCATATCTCGCTCAAAACCCAAAAGGGTACTTAGTATTTACCGATTTTAATTCTTAAAACCAACCTAAAAAAACAAAAATTTTCAGCAAACAAGACAAAGAAAGTAGTCAAATTTCTGGTATTCGAACAAACGAAGGGCAACAACAAGAAGAATAAATCAATCACCTGAAAAGAAAAAAAAATCTGAGGGCTTCGGCGGACAGGTCTATTCGGATAATCCAACTACGGCGGACAGCTCACTGGCTTCGGATTCCATAGGAACTCCGAAGTTAAGCGAGTTCGCGCGAGAGCAATCCAAGGATGGGTGACCCACTGGGAAGTTCTCATGTGAGTTCCCAGAAACAAAACCGTGAGGGGGTGGTCGGGGCCCAAAGCGGACAATATCGTGCTACGGTGGAGTTGAACCCGGGATATGGTAGGGGCCTGGGTCGGGTGTGACATTCTTAACAATTTCTTTTACCATTCTAATAATGAATTAATATAATGCATTACCATATCTCTTGACTATGTAATTTTAGATAAATTATTTTGCGAACACAAAAACATCAAACATATATATAATAGTAAAACATAAAATAAAAGATACATTTTTTTTGAAAAGTTAAATTGTAGGTAAATTAAATTCATACAAAACTTATTGTAACAAAAGGTAAATTTTTTATGTAAAATTGTAGATATATTATTGTCACAGTAGGTAAATTAATTTCATATAAAATTAAAAAGTAGGTAAATTATATTTATAGAAAAATAAAATTGTGGATATATTATTGTTAAATAAGAACAGGTAAAATTTTATCCTGAAATTTGAACAATAGATAAATTATTTTTGTACATACATTAATTTTTAAAAAATTAAAACAATAGGTACATCATTAGCTTCACAAATTATACACAGTAGGTAAATTATTTTTGAAGATACATTAGTGTTGTAAAAATTAAATAATAGGTACATTATTACACCACAAATTTGATATGATAGATAAATTATGGTATAAATTTGCAGTTGGCAAAAAAAAAAAAAATTATAGGTACATTATTTTATTGATAAATATTTTATAAGATAGACTATTTCACTAAAAAATATATTTAAATTGAAAAATGTTGTTAAGATTAAGAAAACTTGCCAAATTAATTCTTATATCAAATTAGAAGCAAATTTTATGGAGTGAGAGAAACATGAATCAACCAAATCAATTACAGAACGTGGAAATCCTGAATTCTCATATAACATGCAATGCATTTAGAATATTAGTGCCTTTTTTAATTTTTTTAATTTTTGTAAAATCATTAATCCTTCTTAAAATATGCATATGTTTAATTGTGCACATTAAACATGCAAAAATGGGTATTTTAGGCATTCAAAAAAAATTAAAATGTGTAGAGTCAAACATATAATTAATTGAATTTGCTTATGTAGAGTCTAGTCATTGGGTTTTATTCGAGTAAAAAGGTTATGTCAAGTTTTATATGAAAGAAATTGAGTTTAAGAGGTTAAAGTCATATTTTCAGTAAATTTTACGTAGGTTTTCCTCATCGGAAAGGACTTTGGAGCTTGGCCACCGTACTTATTTGCCCTTGCGTACCCAGAGAGGGTCTTGGGAGTTATTACAATCGGAGTGCCAATCATGCCACCAAGCCCTCTAAAATTTGATAAAAACTTCCCTGAGGGCTTCTACATTTTAAGATGGCAGGTGTGCATTTTCTTGGTCTTGTTATCCATATCTATGCCATGACTAGCTTGCTTACAAGTTACAACTTATTGTTATCTCTACTATAGGAACCTGGCCGAGCAGAGGCTGATTTTGGGTGTTTTGATGCCGAAACTGTTGTTCGAAACATTTACATCTTTTTCTCCATAAGTGAAATACCAATAGCTGCAGAAAACCAGGAGATCATGGACTTGGTGGATCCATCTACCCCTATTCCCCCTTGGTTCACCGAGGGAAGACCTTCCGGCATATGGAGCTTTGTATGAGAAATCGGGCTTCCAAACTGCACTGCAAATTCCGTATAGGTAACGCATTTGATCTTCGATTCACTATCACTTCCGCATACTAGAAGAGTTAATGAAAAAAACATTATTATCGAATCATCAGACCTATCATTTGAAATTAGTTTAACCCTGCTAACTTGGATTCAAGTTGTCAGTACACGTTAATGATTTCTTGAACTTTACGTTATGTATTGGTAGGGCACTTAGAGAAGAATCCAGCTTGACGAATCTAATTGTTAAAGCTCTAGCACTTTATATAATGGGAGGCAAGGATTATGTAAACAAATTTCCAGGGATAGATTACTACATTGACGTTGGGAGGGTGAAAAAGTTTGTCCCCAATTTGGAGATTCAATACATGTCTAAAGGATCGCATTTCGTTCAAGAACAATCGCCGGACGAGGTTAATCAGCTTATCATTACCTTCCTTGGAAAGCACGTTTGACTGCTAATGCATGCGTGAAGATTGCCAGAGACGAAGTGTTATTTATAGAAGGCTTTGCAAAGGTTTTATGTGAACCACTGGAAAATTATGCATGTGATTCGATAATTTGAACAATATTTTATCTTCATTTATACAGAAGATTGCTTTGTAATTTTGACGTGTAATGTTTCTCAAATACTACAGTAAGATTTCATTTGTTGCACGTTTTATTGAGATAGGAATTTGAGGTTAAAGTCATGCAATATGGCAGTAATAATTGAATACCGAACTTGTCATTCATGTGAGTTAAACATTACCATCTCACTCACATGTGGAAATGAGAATCACAAATTATAAAAAAGGTGGAAACTCATATTTTTTAAAGATTATTTAGCCAAAAATCAATAACATTATGTTTGAATGAGAGAAATAAACTTGGAATTTGGATTAAAGTTAGAATTTATAAATTGACATACACCAATTCCCTTGTTTTAATTCATAAATATAGAAATTTAGAATTTCCGCATGGAAAAAAAAACTTGATATTTGGAACCTCTAATTCCCAGATTTAAATTTCATGTAAATAGGTGTCATTTCTCAATTTTTATGATTGAAAGTTTAAAAATAACAAATTCCGTATTCAATTCCATTGTTCTTTTAGGTTAACCAAACAAGAAAATTCACATATTCTAGAAAATAAAATCCCGTCATTTCAAAATTTCTTAGTAATCTTAAATTTCTTATCCAAACATAGTGTGAGATCAAGAGATAGAAGTCAGTGAGAGAGAGAGAGAGAGAGAGAGAGAGAGATAGAGAGAGAGATAGTGAAATGAGCGAAATGACTGAAAGAGAAGAAGTGACTTGTATTGAGTTGGAGATCGGGAAAAGACAAAAAAGTACTCTATCTTTTGCCACATGGATGACACATTAACATGAGTGACATTGAAGAAAAACTTGATGAAGCTAACGGTATACGATAAAATAAGACACGTTTACATATTTTAGAAAGTAAATTGGATCAAAATAAGTTTGAAGAGGCAGAGTGAGAATTTTTCACACTTTCAATGGTGCACCAGTAATTAAGCATTTTAACTATTGTCTAAATAAATTTGAAACGGATATGAGTTAGAATATATTTTTTTTCAAGATGCTTGTAGATTTTCATGTACATGCTAATTTTTTCATGACAATTAGGACCCACATATGTAGGTAGTTGTATTTCCTAAAATACCACTCATGCATGATGATGGAGTTGCATGGTTTCTGCTTTTCCTTGTTAATAATGCTGCTAAACTCAATGCCTGCAACTTTATTCAGTTAGAGGATTAACTTTCTTGTTAACTGGTTGTTCAAAATTCTACACATTTGTTTTAGTTAATTTGTTAGTGTCAATCACAACCTGAAATCTCATAGTTACAATCTCTTTTTTCAATGGGCTATACAAAATATGCCCCGGTCTATAGGATTAGATGTTGGTGGTCTGTTACTCCGAGTGTTAGAACTTCACCCTCCAACCGAAGAGTGGCACAGGCGCAATATGTACGGTGGGCACTGGCCTTGGTCTGATCCAGATGTTATAGGTCCTCAAGATGATAACCCCAAGCTATGCAATTCTTCACACCCCACCTGATTCTGAATCTTCGAAAAGTTGGTATTATAGAGTCCATGGCCTATTGCCGAGGATGCACAGGATGTTTGAAAGAGATGCAACTTGATTTTGCAAGTGGTGGGTTTGGGGGGCGTATGGGGTGTATATTGGTATAATGGGATCATGAAGAGATATTGTTACGCATTTCATTTAATTACAATTGATTTTGCAAGTGGTTTATTATTCTGATGAATAGAATATTTCTGTCTAACTTTGTTCATTTCAAATTTATTTCTTCTATTCTCTTAATATAGCTTAAATAACTAATATTGATTGTGAAAAAATGTATATTTGAAGTCAATAGATAAGTTGTTTTGATACAGTTTGAATTTTCAACATTCTAAAGTATGAGCACAAGTAAATCCAATGTGGTTGGGCATATATCATAGTCATTCCTCAACTATTAAGGTCATCTCCAAACGAAGGGGCTAAACATAATTTTACCCATAATTGTACCCCTGCAAAAAAATGTTTTTAAATAAATAGTGTCATGCCATATTCATATACTAACGGTATTCCCTCGGCCTCATCTTTTGCCATATGGATTACACGTTAATGTGAGCAATATTAAAGAAAAACTTAATGAAGCTAACGGTAGATGATAAAATAAGATACGTTTACATATTTTAGAAAGTAAGTAAATTGGATCAAAATAAGTTTCCAGAGGCAGAGTAAGATTTATTCACACTTTCAATGGTGCATCAGTAATTAAGCCTTTTAACTGTTGTCTAAATAAATTTGAAACAAATATATGAGTTAGAATATATATTTTATTCAAGATGCTTATAGATTTTCATGTACATGCTATTTTTTCATGACAATTAGGACCCTTATACGTAGGTATAGTTGTATTTCCTAAAATACCACTCATGCATGATGAGGGAGTTGTATGGTTTTTGCTCTTCCTTGTTAATAATGCTGCTAAACTCAATGCCTGCAACTTTATTTAGTCAGAGGATTAACTTTCTTGTTAACTGGTTGTTTAAAATTCTACCAGTGTTTTGAAAAAATCGCCCTAAGGCGCGCCTAGGAAGCTTTGGAAGTGGGGCTGCAGAAAAATTGCCTCTGTTTTGTGGGGGTGGGCGAAAACCCTCCTAGGCTTCGTTGGGGTGCGCCTGGGCGGTCGAGGCACACCTCAAGGCGTTTTATTGGGCGTCAATGTTGCCGAATTTTGAAATTTTTTTTTGTTGAAATCTGGGTTTTTAGTTGCAGAAGTTACTAGGCTTTTTGGTTGCAGAGCTCGAAGAAAGATGAAGAAGGCGGCAAATATTTTGCCTTATTTCTTGTTTTCTTTAAATTTTTTTCTTTCTTTGTTGACAGTTGTGCAGTATATGCCTTTAGGATATTCTTTTTTGTTATGTTTTTGTTTTTAATATTAATTTTATAAATATTATAAAGACTAAGAGATAAGCCCAAGGCAAAAAGATTTTTTAACTTTTTAATATTATTTTATACAACAATTGTTGGTGTGTGAGTCATAAGTTAATAGGTATTGGAATGTAATTTGGTTTCCTGGATTAAAGGGATTCCTTCCTAGTTTAGGATAAACTCTTGTATTATTATTCCTTGTACTACAAGGAGTTGATGTGTATATATACTGCCTCCGTATTGGAGAGAAAGTAATAACAATCAATCAAATTTTATCTATAACAACAACAACAAAGCTTTTTTTCACTAAGTGGGGTTGGTTATATGAATCTTAGAACTCCATTGCGCTCAGTTCTGTATCACGTCTTCCGTTAGATCCAAGTACTTTAAGTCTTTTCTTACAGCCTTTTCCAAAGTCTTCATATGTCTTCCTCTACCCCTACGGCCCTAAACCTCTGTCCCATAATCGCATCTTCAAATCGGAGCGTCAGTGGGCCTTTGTTTCACATGTCCAAACCACCATAGCCGATTTTCTCTCATCTTTCCTTCATTTTCAGATACTCCTACTTTAATGCAAATATCCTCATTCCTAATCTTATCCCTCGTGTGTCCACACATCCAACGAAGCATTCTCATCTCTGCTACACTCATTTTATGTACGTGTTAATGTTTCACCGCCCAACATTCCGTGCCATAAAACATTGTTGGCCTTATTGCCATCCTATAAAATTTTCCCTTGCGCCAATAGGAAAAGAATCAAAAGACTTTTATTTTTTTTAATATTAGTTTATAAATCTTAAAAAATCAAAAGACTTTTATTCCTTTAATATTAGTTTATAATATCCAAAAATCCACTTGGCCAATAGGAAAAGAAATGTTGATACAACCATTTTTTTTTATTATTGTTTTTGTAATATTATATATTAAAAAATTTAGGTTTCGTGAGACTTCACCTTACGCCTCAAAGCTTTTGCCTAGGCATGCCTATCCGAGAAACGTCTCGCCTACGCCTTCACCTTTTAAAACATTGAATTCTACGCATTGTTTATGTTAATTTGTTAGTGTCAATCACAACCTGTAATCTCATAGTTACAATCTCTTTTTTTGATGGGCTAAATACAGAATATGCCCCGACCTATAGGTGCAGATGTTGGTGGTCTGTTACTCGAACTCCACCTTCTAGCCGAAGAGTGGCATAGGTGCAATATGTACGGGTGCTAGCCTCGGTATGATCCAAATGATATGGGTCCTCAAGATGATAGCCCAAGCTATGCAATTCTTCAGACCCACCTGATTCCTGATCTTCGAAAAAGTTGTGATGTTTATTATGGAGCCCATGGCCTGTTGCCGAGGAAGCACAGGATGTCTGAAAGAGATGCAGCTTGATTTTGCAAGTGGTAGGTATGGGGGAGTATGGGTTGTATCTTGGTATAATGGAATCACGGAGAAATATTGTTACACATTTCATTTAATTACAATTGATTTTGCAAGTGGTGTACTATTCTGGTGAATAGAATATTTATGTCTAACTATATTTGTTTCAAATTTATTTCTTCTATTCTCTTAATATAGCTTAAATAAGTAATATCAATTGTGAAAAAAAAATGTACATTTGAAGTCAATAGATCGATTGTTTTGATACAATTTGAATTTTCAACATTCTAAAGTACGAGCACAAGTAAATCCAATTAGGACCCTTATGCAGGTATGGTTGTATTTCCTAAAATACCACTTATGCATGATGATGGAGTTGCATGGTTTATGCTCTTCCTTGTTAATAATGCTGCTAAACTCAATGCCTGCAACATTATTCAGTCATAAGATTAACTTTTTTGTTAACTGGGTGTTTAAAATTCTACCAGTGTTTTGAAAAACTCGCCCCAAGGCGACTTTGGAGGCGGGGTTGCAGAAAAATCAGCTTTGTTTTGTGGGGGTAGGCCAAAACTCGCCTAGGCTTCGTTGGGGAGTGCTTGGGTGGCAGAGGCGCGCCTCAAGGCATTTTATTGGGCATCAATGTTGCCGAAATTTGAAATTCTTTTTTTGTTGAAATCTAGGTTTTTAGTTGTAGAAGTTACTGGAGGTTTTGGTTGCATAGCTCAAAGAAGAAAGATGAAGAAGACGACAAATATTTTGCCTTATTTTTTGTTTTCTTTAAATTTTTTCTTTCTTTGTTGACAGCTGTACAACATATGCTTTAAGGATATTCTTTTTTGTTATGTTTTTGTTTTTAATATTAATTTTATGAATATTATAAAGACTAAAAGATAAGCCCAAGACAAAATGATTTTTAAACTTTTAAGAACTACATATCGCACTAAGATATTACATATATATAATTATAATTATATTATATATTAAAAAAAATTAACCTCACACCTCAAGGCTTTCGCCTAAGTGAGGCTATCCGAGAAACACTTCGCCTTTTAAAACATTGAATTCTACACATTTATTTTAGCTAATTTGTTAGTGTCAATCACCACCTGAAATCTCAAAGTTACAATCTCTTTTTTCGATGGGCTAAATACAGAATATGCCCCGACTTATAGGTGCAAATGAGGGTGCTCTGTTACTTCAAGTGTTATAACTCCACCTTCCAACTGAAGAGTGGCATAGGCGCAATATGTACGGTGGGCACCAGCCTTGGTCTGATCCATATGATATGGGTCCTCAAGATGATAACCCCAAGCTATGTAATTCTTAAGACCCACCTGATTCCGAATCTTCGGAAAGTTGTGCTGTTTATTATGGAGCCTATGGCTTGTTGCCGAGGAAGCACATGATGTTTGAAAGAGATGCAGCTTAATTTGGCAAGTGGTGGCTCTGGGGGCGTATCTTGGTATAATGGGATCACAGAGAGATATTGTTACGCATTTCATTTACTTACAATTGATTTTGCTAGTGTATTATTCTGATGAATAAAATGTTTCTGTCTAACTATGTTCGTTTCAAATTTATTTCTTCTATTCTCATAAAATAGCTTAAATAAGTAATATCGATTGTGAAAAAATGTACATTTGAAGTCAATAGATCATTTGTTTTGATACAATTTGAATTTTCAACATTCTAAAGTATGAGCACAAGTAAATCCAATGTGGTTGGGCATATGTCATAGTCATTCTTCAACTATTAAGGTCATCTCCAAATGAAAGGGCTAAACATAGTTCTACCCGGAATTATACCCCTACAAAAAATTGTTTTTAAATATATAGTGTCATGCCATATTCATATACCATATTCAACCCCCTTCGGAAATTTATTAGTTTTAACTTTATATTTTAAATTTATTGTTTAATTTAATTAAACTATCGTTTGATGCTTTCAAATCTAATAATTGAGTTTGAATCAATTATTGCAATTGAGAAGCTCGGCCCCAGAAAAGGGGCTGAGATGAGGGCTACATTTGACTAGCCCGATGCTCCTTTGGCGAAATAATAGTCTGATGGGCTCTATAGAATTATAGTTCAGTCATCGGTTGGAGATAAGTTTTTTGACAAATCAAACCATTTTTTGGCCTTTGGACCTTTAGCCCCTTTCAATAGAGACCTAAGGTCATCTCTAACCGAAGACTGGCCAGATGACTCGTTTTAGCCCTCTAGCCCTCCAAGATATTAATATTTTAATGAACAGTATAGGGTCATATTTGCCTCCATCTCCAACCGAGGGCCAAAGGGCCATATGCTCGTTTTAACCCTGTAACAAAAAACTGTCTCCAAAGGGCCAAACATAATTTATTATTTAAATTTAAAAACTACAACAACTTATATTTAAGAACTACAAATTAAATTTAAAAACTACAAGCTAAATTCATAAAAAATTGGCCCAAAAAAAAATTTGAATCCAATGGTAAATAGCCGTTGTATTTGAAATTTTGGCCTTCCATTCCTATCGGATATAACCGACAGGAATAAATACAATGTTGTCAGATATAACTGACATGAATAATGAAAATTTTGGCCCAGCTCGGGGCTGGCTGGCTGACTAAGTTGGGTCAGCTAGTTGGCCCTTTGGCCATTTTTTGTCCAGTAGGGCCCACGAGCCATTTGGCCTAGCCCTTGGTTGGAGACGTTTTTTGGGCTATTTTCGGCCCTCTGGACCATTCGATTGGAGATGGCCTAACCAAAGGAGGGCCAAATGGCTTGTTTTAGCCCTCTGGCTCTCTAAGAAATTAATATTTTAATGAACAGTACATGGTTATATCGCTTACCATCTTCAACCAAGGGTCAAAGGGCCAAACATAATTTATTATTTAAATTTAAAAACTACAACAACTTAAAATTATGTTGTTTAATGTGATTTAATCTTGTTTAATATTGTTTAATGTTGTTTCATGTTATTTAATGTTGTTTAATGGCTTAGGAAGTTATAGGAAAAAAAATTGTAAAAAAAAAAAAAATCAAATCTAATGGCTAGCTGACGTCACGTTGACGTCAACTAGCCGTTGCATTCAAATTTGTGGCCTGGCCTGGGGCTAGCTGAGTTGGGCCAGCCGGTTGGTCCTTTGGCCCTTTTTGTCCCATGGGGCCCACAAGCCATTTGGCCTAGCCTTCGATTGGAGATAGTTTTCGGGCTATTTTTGGCCCTTTGGACCCTTCGGGAGGAGATGGCCTAAGCCCCAACCCGCCCCTTGATTAGTGTCTAGTATCTTTTAGAACCTTGCAATAAAGGGATGCATTTTTGCTCACCACTCTATTTACCACTTTTGGATGAGTTTAAATTTTGAAATTTGTGTCTATCCACTACACATATTTTGAAATTTAAACTCATTTACCGGTGATAAATAGGATGGTGAATATCAACATCACTTGAGTGGTACGACCAAAAATATTCCCTTCTATAAAGTAGGTAAGTAACTCTATTCCTAAAGATAAGACATGTTGGTGTTTTATTTAGAATATAGTTGCTCACTTCCCTGAAATGATGGTAATGATCATTGCTCTATTTATTACTATTGTGTGACTCTAAATTTTGTAATAAGTAAGGTGGTAAGCATGGTGGTGAGCGACAATAAACCATGTTTTATTGGTTGACTGTACAAATAGCGGGCACAACCATATGGAACAAGTGGACGTACGATAACGACCGCATACTTTTCCACAGTGATGTACGATCAGGATTTAAACCCGGTAAAATCAGGTAGAAACGGGGTAGATAATCCAGGTCCGCAATTACTCGATATATAAGGCAACGGAACGCTGAACTGTAGTAGAAGGGCTTGGTGCTTTGTGACTTTGGGAGGTTTTACAGATTCCTTCTTGTTTGCTTCGTCTAATTGCTTAACAGTCAGTCTCGTCCTCTCCAGCAACAACAATGGCGCCGCCTCCTGGACCCTATTCTGGAACCAGCACCCTCGCCTTGGTATTAATTTCTCTTAAATTTTCTCTTTTTTTTTTGCTCTTTTCATTCCGGATCTAACTTTTTTTTTTTTAATTAGTTTATATTTTGGGAAAAAAAAAAATTTAGCGTATGGATTTTGGACCAATTTGGTAGTTGTTAATCTAATTGGTTATCTGGGTTCTTGGTGATTTGCAGGTGGCTCGGGCTTCCGCATTCTCCTTTGGACTCGTATACGGAAGCATTAAGCTCAAGTATCTCCAGGTACCTCCTTTCCTTTTTCGTTTTCTTTTTTCAATTGACGCACTTTTTTATTTTATGAGTTAATTTTGTACATTTTATTACAAATTTGTATTGGTTTTTGTTTAAATTTTTGTAGATTTTAATAAGTAATGCGGATTTTAATCGATGTTGGTCAAATCGATTCCAAAGATTAATTTTTTCTATTCGTTTGGTTCCATTTTCATACGAAGAATTCGTGTATTTTCTTTGTATTCATGGAAGAGTATAAGCACCATTTGGTGAGCTCATATCGTAGATGTCAACCTTGTCTTAAAATTTGTGAAGTAGCAAATTAGGTATGGAACTCTTCTATCTTATGAATAAGGTTGCTTGAAATAGGAGAGATTGTTAATTAATGCTTAAATCGTACTTGATGTTTTAAATGATTGGCGGCGTCTAAGGTAACACCAAACATCAAAAAATTCAGTAGTGCCAGAGGCATGCGTAGCTGAAATCTGACTTCTTGGCTCCAAGAGTAGTAATAATCGAGAAATAGTTTGTTTAACTTGTACAATGTACATATGTTGTCTTCTATTATTCTTTATTTTATCCCTTTTTGGTGATGTTTTCGTGATGAGTTTTTATTTTTCTGTAGTCCTCTCCTTTTTCAGTTAGGGTTGATTTACGTATGTGATTGCTTAGTTGTAGGGGTGTTCGACCACTTGTCAATCCGAGCATGTTGCAATTATGTGATCATGTCAACAATTTGGAAATAGAACTAGGCTCTAAATATGGTCTATTAATTTGGTTGTATGCAAGCAATGAACTTTTCTTCACCTCCAAGTATGCTCCCTATCACAAAGCTTCGATGGAAGTGTTAACTTTCCCTCAACAAAACTGCAAAATGCATATAACAGATATTGGTGTATAAGGATGTTTTAGAGGGGCTCTACAAATAAGAAATAATGTCAATGCCTAGATTATTGGCTATGCTTGTAAAAAGCCTGAGTCTTTATAGCAATGGTCAAGCATAATAATGCAGCCCACTATGTTAAGATGAAAGAATTCAATCGGAAGTGTGTCTAAGAAAGAAAGATATGCACGTTGTGCATGGAAAATTCTAGAAGTAAACTTAAATATTCCAACTGCAGCTTCGTTTCTAGCATCAAGTCATCCATTGAAATAAATAAATGCGTTTCTGAAGTTTCATAAAAGTGCATACAAAGTCTTTGAAGTGAAAATAAACTATTCATAAGGAAACCAAGCTGTTGTAAACAGTTTAGTGATTCAATTTTGAGTGGCTTGCACGTTGAGCGAGTTCAGATTGCTTGAGCAGTGTATTCAATACACAAGGAGGTAAAGAATATCAAGTGAAACTGTATAGAGATTACAATATTTTTTGGTTTCGAGGACTTCTCACATCATGAAGACTTCTAGGTTGGGCTATTAAATCTTAACTCAAGCTGTATGCAACCAATCCAATGACTTCACTATAGCTTCTTAGTGGTTTAACTGCCAACCCACAAACACAACTTACACAAACTCACTATCAAAACTCAAGTCTTCAATGCACGGTGTGATTTGACAGCAGAATTAGTCAATGAAAATGTGACCAGTAGCATATGTTTTAGAGAAACAATTACAAGTGTGAAGGGAAAAAGAAAAATGACGAGGCTGCATAGAGTTTTGTGAGAAAGGGAGGGTTTTAGCTAAATATTTGCTAACCATTTGTCAATGTGTTGATAACTTGTTGTCATATAAATAAGCACAATGTCCAAAACTATGCTCGAGTAAATGTGAGAGAGAAATAACCCTTTGTGAATTGCTGGATTTTAAGTTGATAATTAATTGCCTGAAGTTAGGGGCAAAGCTGAGATTTATCTTCAAATGTGAAAGGAAGTCTAGCAGCAGTGTCCTAGAAAGGAGCTGGGGTTGCTCCAGTTTCCGAAACTGGAAATGGAGAATGAAAGTAGTCATAGGGTTAACATTTTTAACCACCTATCAATTTACCATAATATACTTCGTTCTGATCATGACCAATCAAAGCTTCACCACAGCTTAATATGTGTATATATGTTATAACTGTCAACTTTTATGTTTAACATGTCAAGACATTATAAGGATACGGGTCTGGTATTTGACCAACTAGGGCTAACTAATGGAATGGGAAATGTAACCTGAAGCTGTTCCCTTTATTTAAATTGTTAAGCTGTTCAACCCAAAGTTGATGCTAGCATATAATGCAATGTGAAATTATGTGTTATGCCGTTTGAGTTGTGTGACAGTCTTGTGCCTGTTTGTTGGATTGCTTACACCATGTCGTTTTATTTGTGCACGAGTGCTTATTTCCTTTTTTTTTTTTTTTTTTTTTCTCCCCACTAAGGCAAAGGCTAAATCTGAACAAAAGGCTGCGGCAAAGGCTCATCACTGAAGGAGATGTGTGTTTTATCAGAAGTTGTGAATGAAAAATGAGTTGGTTTTCAGATAGAAATAATACGAAAGGGTGGACTGTACCAATATTTTGATTCTTAAAGCTTTTCTGCACCATGAAAACTTTGCTTAAGTTCCAGGTTTTTTTTTTTAAAATTGAGAATTATGAATTTGGTACTTAGGATGATTTAGATTTCCATTTCATAGCGAACATTTTGAGGGTAATGCTCCCGTGATGAATAAGATGCTTATCGTTTTCAGTCTTCAATTTCGCTATTAGGTGATTTTGTTATAATGGTTAATTATCATTTGATGTGTGACCGAGATACAGTACTCATGCGCCTATGTTGCGTTGCATATCATAGTGTAGACATAAAACCTGGAGATTTTTGGCTCGTTTGATATGTTGAAGGTAGAAGTGAATAATTTTTCAGTTGGCGGGGATTAGAAGAGAATTATACGTGAAGAAAACTCATACCTTCTAATCCTACCATTTAGGAAAGGATTGGGATTGATAAGTGTTCTTCATGAGTAATCGTATTCTACCCTCTAATTAGACATAACGTTTTTATTCTCCCTCAACAGACCTTTAAATTGAAGAGTTATCCGTTCTAATCCGATCTTACATACCAAACAATGCCCTTGAGAGCAATGGAAAATGTCAAGTAAGGATTTGTGGGGAAATTGGAATTATGCTTCCATTTGAGGTTGAAAAGCTTGTGTGGTATTTGCCTAAGGCTCAATTTCATCACGTACATTATTCAGAACCACCAAAAATATATGCATTAATAATATTTGTTGATATTATGATATTGAATAGTTCGGTTAGTAGAGAAATTACTTCACAAGCGATATGGGGGAGGGTGGTAAACCTTGAGGCAGCTTTGAAAGCAAATTCAAGCTTCTTCCTTTTGTTTCTCTACATCTCTTAAGTTTTTAATATTATATGGGTATTGTTATTAGCATTCTAAAAATCTCATTCCGCACTCCTCATAAGTGTATTTTTCTTTCTAATTATAGAAAGTTTGGAGTGCAAAATGAGATTGTTCGAATGCCAATAACAATTCTCTATTATTTTTTAGCAAATGGCGTTTAACCACATGCTAGAAAGTAATAATGTCTATGCACTCGTGCGGGTTCGAATTTTACCGATATCTCTTCCCTTAATAATTTAACCCACTAACGACTATCATTTGTATAAAAATTGAAAATAATAATAATAATAATAATAATAATAAAATAAAAAGATTATTTTTAACAATATTGAAGGAAAATTGCAGAGTAGAGACAAAAATTGAGTATTAGAATGGTAAGTGGCGAAATTTGAGTTTTAGGGGGAGAGTGAGATTGAAGTCAAGTTTTAGTTTAGGGGGAGAGTGAGATTGAAGTCAAGTTTTAGCGGCATCGTAAAAAATAAGTCTTATTTTTAGGGATTTGTTATTGGCACTCCAAATTTCTCAATTTAGAAAGAAAAATACACTTGAGAGAAGTGTAGAATGAGATTTTTGAAGTACCATAACACTTATCTTATTTTATGAGTAATGGTCATAATTTTTTCATTTCTCACCTCAAACATACATTGAAATTAAAGTTAGTTCATTCTAATCCAATTCTACGTACCAAATGCCCATAGATTCACTTCTAGTGAGACAGACCGAAGGCTCAAAAAAAAGGTTGTACCAGTCATTGGAAGCTGAAATTCATCATAGAGGACAGTAAAATTGCTTGCTCCAACTTTCGTTGAATGTCTTTGTAGACACATTTATATAGGGCATACAACTTGATGTCATGCTACACGTCCACTCAATTATAATGACTTGAGTTTGGAATTTACGTTAGCGATTGCACATGTGTTAAAATTCGCATAAACTTGTAACATCCCGTCATCACAAGACATAGTTGTGTGACTATATCGCTAAAGGGGTAGATATACTTCTTTTTTTTGGTAAAAGCAAAGATTTATTGCCAAACCACTAGAAAAATCCATTTATTCATATTTCATCCTTGCCTCTGCTCTTGTAACGTCATACATCATCCTAAACTTTTAAATCCAAACCCCGTGGATGCTCAACACAGACTACTTCTTTTGAAAATCATACATTATTAATTCCCAGCATGGGGTAAATAGAGTCCAAGGCTCGTCGACGTGCTAATGATAAATTTTCAGTTCTGTCCCGGTAAACTGACCACTGGACGAGAATACGAGCTAGTGCTGCGGCATCTTATTCACCACAAGCATCAGTAACTAGTAGGTGATATCGGTAACAGACACAGCAGAATATCACAAAGGCAGACATGTTTATATGAGAATTCCATTCACATCATGTGGATTGTCAACTTCGTGAACCATCTAGCACCATAAATACCACAATTTCTGCTTCTGGTTTTAGATAACCAAAACAAAAAGCAAATCACAAGCATACCTGAAGAAAAGAACGGAAACATTATAGGTAATTTTACAAGGTGTGCCATGGTTGAAGCTCGTAATTCAGACGATGGGGCTCCAGCCGTGAAGAGTTTTTCTGTCTAGGTTAGCTTTGTGACTAATCGTGCTTGCCTGCTTCACGGAAAGTAAATGAAACATTATACACTTCTTATGAGCATAATAAAGATTATTAAAAGTGCATAATATTGTACCATCACAGGCAGTCCCAACTCCCACAACAAACCCTCTGGAGTGGGAGGTGTTCAGAGATCAAACCTTGTACCTTAAAGTTGGCCACTCTGTGTGTCCGTACCAAAACTCCTAATTCAACCATAGTACGCTAGTTTTAATCCCAACATCATCTAAATTCTAATCAAATACACAAACACAATACTAAACCTTCCTAAAGTTGATTCCAACAACTCATTGATTGCACCTAAATAGACCAAGCATTGTCAAACCAAATTGCAGGTAGTCCGCTTCATTTAAATTATGTTTGTGTCCAATTTCAGCAAATGGAAGAAACAATTAAAACATACATATATTTGTAAACGGTATATACAAAGAAAGTGAAGAAAATGAAACAAACCTGTAGACAAGCGAAGCCAAGCTTCAATCAGAATAGCATAATGCTCAGGAACTAGGGAGAGTAACTATTTTATGTATATAATGTCTTCATCAGGGTCATCAGCCTCCCAATCTCCGTCATCCACAGGTGCCTCGGATGATTCCAATTGTTCCTCATCTTGAATTTCCTCATCTTTCCTTTCATTCTTTATCTTATCTAATATTGCAATCACCTGAAATGGTTCACCATTGACATATTAGCATATATTGACACCCACCTCAAAAGCAATTTTACAAGTACACAAATCAAACCTTGATAACCAAGTCTTGTCAACCTCTATGAGCAATCACAATTGGCTTTACTTTTACCAACTTATATCTTATCTTGACCTCAATTCATGCAAGAATCACCACACAAAAACGACTTAAGTACTCTCATTACTCTCACGGAAAAAGTTGGAAGAAAGTCAAGAGAAACCAATTGTATTGCTTTCCCCAGTTATATAGATAATCATATGAAATAGTATGGTATTAAGTTTACCCTGCTTCCTCTCTAATGACCCATCTTCTATGAAGCGTATCTCAGGAGTCAACCGCAGCTTCATACGCCTTCCCAATTGACCTCGGACATATTTGGCTTTTGACTTTAGCCCAGCAAGGGCAACCTCCTTCCCTCTCTCATCGCCAAAAATAGAAACATACACTTTAACCACCTGTAGGCAAACATATAAACTATAGTTTACTAAAATTTTAGCGCCACGAGATTCGTCAAATGATGAACATTGCCATCTTCGCGGAAACATTGAAGGAAGCTACTCTCAGAGACAACCAAAACAAGAAGCCATATAATTTGCACCCACGAAGTGTCAAATATGCTACAGAAGTTTACTGAGAATGAAATGCCAAACAAGATAGCAAACCCACAAAACCCAACACTACAAATCGAACAAAAAACACCAAAACAAAGTCAAAATATCAGAATCAAAATAAAAAGAAAGCATACGTAATTCCATATGCAAGTAACTATGTACCTGCAAGTCGGTGGAGACTTCAACATCGCTTATGGTGGTTAGCGACGAGAGGAAACGGTCAGCACCCAAAGAAACCTCAGGAAGAATAGCGTACTGCAAGACCTTATCAGTTATGAGCATGTCAGACAGCTCCCTCCTTATCTGCTTGGCCACCATTGCCACTCTGCGCGGGTTCGCCATGCACCTGATGGTGTTGGGCCGCCAACGGAGTACAACCGCAGGATTTTTTGGGGGAAGCGAGGCCGATAATTTCTGGTTCCGAATTCGAAAGCTTGATGATGATGATGGGAGGTGGGAAAGAAAGGGGGTGAGTGGTAGTGGGTGGTGGAGGACCAAGTTTGGCATTGTTGATTGTTGTATTCTATCCCAGTTCTTCGCCTCTTTGGATTTCATTTTACTGTTTGTGTTGAATTCTTACTTTGAAGAATTTGCCTTGAGTTGAGAGCGAGGGATTGCAAAGTTGCACGAGGCAAGAGCAAGAGGTACGATTTTTTTTTTTTTTTTTTTTTTTTTTTTTTTCAAGAGGGGGAAGATAATTTGTGGGACAGGACAATGTCCGGTGTTTTAAATCCAGGCTTAAATATTTCATTCATAGGTAATAATTTAGTTCGAATTTTCCTTTAACAATAATTTAATCAAATGCCTCTCACTTATAATTGAAGGAGAATATCATTAAATTGCAGTATTAAGTGACAACAAGGGTTTAAGGTTGATTTCTATGAATAATAAGTTTGATATTGCGTTATTATTGTCTATGCATTTTGTTGCTCTTAAATTCTTATTATTGCACGTGCGCTACAATTTAATAATATTTCTCTCTACTAATATACAAGTTGAATGTCTTAAATTTGACTACAATGGATGACACATTTGATAATTATGATTGATAAATTGTGTGTCTTTTCCAAAATTCCTCCCCATTTAGTTTTATAAACAAAACAAAGGATACTAACTAGCATTACGTATTAGGTTCTCTTCACCTGCAAAAAAGAAGTTTCAAATTTGACCTACATGAATGAGCAAGATGATTTAACATTTTTGTTAATAGTAGAATGTCATTGTTCTGTTCAAATTTTGCATTCGGCCTGGTAACTTTTGTAACTGGGCCGAATAAATTTTTTAGCAAAAGTACCTAAAAACTAGCGGTCATTGTGGATTTTTAAAGTGTAAATAAAGTTATATTTTATCACCTCAATTTTGGATCACATAACAAACTCATGCCTCATCTTTTGAACATTATAATATCATACTTTAACTTATAAATTTGTTGCAATATTTCTTAGCCTGTCAATTTATTTGTCAACTGCAGGCATGGTAAGCGCGGAGCCCACTCCATCGCCCATTGAACTCCACGCTGCTGACATATCCACGGTAAAGTGTGGCTAATCCCATACGCTAAATATATCCAAAATATCCCCCGTATCCACAGATGAAATGGGAGATGGAAGCATTGAGAAGGCAGGAAGCAAAGAGAAAGCGGGAGGAGAAGGAAAGCTTGTGGCGAAATGATTCCCAGGTGGAGGAGTAGCCGACGATGAAGAAAGAGAGAACGAAGACGAATGTGAATGTGACTTTGAATTTGAGCAAGGGACAACGGAGATGCGCTACCAAGTTTAACAATAGCATGGAGATACGATGACCCGTTCATGTATGGAACAAACGGGAGCGGCGGGCATGGGTACTAACCCAGTTGTTGAACCGGGTAGCGCAGCTCAATTTGTTGCTCAAATTCATATTCACATTTTCTCTCGATTGGTCTTCCACTTAGGAATCATTTTGTCCTGCCTTTTTTTCTCCTCCTGCTTCCTGCCTTCTCAACGCCTGCATCTCCCACTTCGTCTGAAAATTCAGAAGCGCATTCTCAACCACCTCCTCTTTCAATCCCGCTTCAGAAACCTCCACATTTTTATGCAAAACTCAAAAATTAAAAAAGGATCAAGTTTCAAGTTTTTTTTTTTTTTGCTCTGAAATTCTTTAGGGTTTTTTAGATTTTCTAGGGGAGGAAAAATAGGAAGGGAAAATAGCTGGAGATGAAAGCGAATGAGGGAGCCACGTGGCGAACAATCATGAGAAGACAAGGATGGTAGGTGTACATAAAGGATATTTTTGGATATGTTTAGCGAATGGGATTAGCCGCACTCCACCTTGGAAATGTCAGCAACATGGAGTTCTAGAAGGAGGGAGTTGGCCACACACTATTCATGTCATTAGTTAATAGATAAATTGATGGAGAAGGAAACGAAGAATGACATTTTAACGAATTCGTAAGTTGATGTATGAATTGCAATGTTTAAAAATAAGGTATGAGTTTGTGTCGGAAAAGACATGAATGACACTAGTACATTCGTTGTGAAGTTTAGCACTAATAATACAACACTTTATGGAAATTTTTCTTTAAACAGTATTGTGTTATACGAAACGTCACAATACCAATACCAACGTACCTGTTTAAAGTAACACTTGACAAAAATAGGTTTTAATATGTTTTTTTAAGGGAACTCTTATTAGCATTCTGAAAATCTCATTCTACACTCCTTATAAGTGTATTTTTTTTTCTAATTATAGAAAATTTGAAGTGCCAAATGAGATTTTTAGAATACTAATAACAATTCCCTTAAAAAAGGCTGAGATGAAAGTTTGACTAGCCGATTTTCCATTCCAATATTTATTTATTTATTTATTTATTTAACTTTTGTAGTTGAACTTTCAAATATATCCTTTGACTCCATATTTACCCCAGCTAATTAATCACCCCCCAAATTGGAGCATATTTTCCTAAATCTTCAATGTTGTGACATTTTAATCAATATTACTGTGATAAAAAGATAGTGGTCGACAAGAGCTCAATGGGGTTACGGAAAAAATAAAAAGCGCCACAACAAAATTATATCCTTCCATTTCATGCTTAATTAACATATATTTGTGGACTTAAGCACTAAGCACCACACCAAGAATTTTCAAAGTTTCTACTGATTAAAGTTCAAGCACTCATTTATTTATTTAGCGTCGCATAATATTTCTGTTTATTGTTTATTAGGACAGAGGGATCGAATCATATTTTTCATTTTGTTTTTCAATTTTTTCTTTTGTTTTCAAAACTCACAAAGTACTACGGTTTAGTAGTACATATTCTCTATTTACTTGTAAATAAGAAGGCTTACGTTTGAATCTCGTGGATAGCGGGTTTG
This sequence comes from Pyrus communis, assembly GCF_041283825.1. Taxonomy (NCBI): domain Eukaryota; kingdom Viridiplantae; phylum Streptophyta; class Magnoliopsida; order Rosales; family Rosaceae; genus Pyrus; species Pyrus communis. The sequence continues at coordinate 5,196,432 of NC_142574.1, read as the reverse complement.
ATATTAATTTATTCCCTTTAGTGTAAATATTTCATTGGATTCAAAAGCACAACAAAATTATCTTCTATGAAATTTGAACCTCAACCTCCTTCACCAAAATAAAGTTTAATAAATCACTAGGTAAAATCATCGTTAGCTTGATTTTTCAGTTCTTTGTACAAGGCTCTATTAATTTAAACTACACTAATTTACGAAAAAAATATATATAAATTTGAGTGCAAAAAAAAAAAAAAAAAAAAAAAAGAGCGGCTATACTGTTGTGATCAATTGATCTAACCTTGATTTTCAATATTCCAAAATTGAATGTGTGGTGAAATGAGTATTAGCTATAACTTACTTCCTAGCTACTTGTGCTCTACTCAATGAGTATGTGCATATAAAATTTTGATACCATGTGGTCCATTCAACTGCAAACACAAAACAGTTAGCTTTCTAATCGAATCATATCAAATATAATAATGCAAAAAGAAATGGCTAATCAGGAAATGATCTTTAATTTAGTGTTTGTCTTTGCACTTGTAGCACTGAGGCACTGCAAATTCAAAGGGAGAGAAGAAGGGTTTATAACTTTCGATGTACGTAGCAGGTATTTTTGCATTAAAATATTTAATTGATGCCATGCATGTATAAAGAAGTGTGTGTTGATTTTTGTTTGCGAGAAAATCTTGTTGATCAGAGCCTGTTTGTTGATCAGTTAACACTACAAGTTAAGACCGATGTCTCATGTCATGCTCCTCCTCCTCCTAATAATTAAGTTGCCAAAACTAACTTGAATAATTAATTAACTTATTAATTAATTGGTATCTTATTATATTATTTTGTGGGTTTATTTATTTCATCATGCACATGGTATTTCGCAGCATAAAATCCTACACACATTTATCAACATAAATAATATTTATTGAATAATTGATTTTCAGTTTTTAGTTTTTCACTTGGAAATGATTAGCATGCACTTCATTAATTGTAAACATGTTCTATTTCCTCGACACAGAGAATATAATCGGATCATATCATTACATAAACATGGGCAGGAGGATACAAAACAAAATTGTCAAGCTTATAAATGTTGGTAGGATTTAAAAATACCAACAATTGTCTACTAAATTGAGAAAATTGAATCAATAGTCCCTTCACTATGACTTAATTGGAGGATTGATCATTGAATTTAAAATTCATCAAATTTGGTATTTTTTTCATTATGGTCCTTATTTAATAGAGATTTTTCACGAAATAACCAAAATGATTGATGGTGGACAAACTCACGGACCACTTCTATCGATTTCAAATCTCAAGAACTAAATTGGGGAGTTATGCTAATCTCAGTGATCATTTTGGCTAAAAAACCTACTTTAAATCTAATGATGGAATTATTTTTACTAAATTATATTGTCAACATACATTTACGTAGCGTTCGATTTTATATTTCACATCTATTTCAATAGAATTGAACAGAAATTTCTCAAATATAAACATGACTCTAGTCCAATTTAATTGAAGTACTCTAATTTTGACCACCAAACCAGACATAAATATATTTGATATAAAGTTCACATACACCTTCATGTTACTTGACTCCATACCCAATAAAATATTACTTTTAACCTTCCTAAACACATTGCATCTGTTAGTTGCAAGACATTACCAAACTTGAGAAAATCTTGCATCTGTGGTTGGAAAACACCATCTTTGTTCTTTGTTCTTTTCTCGTACTTAACTAGAGAAAATCCAGTTGCATATATTTGCTTGTTGGTCGCTGAACAAGCCCACGACAATGACATACTCCAAATCCGCCAAAAACAATCTTATTTCTTCCCTCGTGCCCTGCAACACATTACTAGTACATGCACCTATCATTTTTCGTTCGTTTTAGCCAATCGACCGAGGATGACTTATTTACGTCAAACATGTCACTGTAAAATATTTTATATCAATAACATAATTTTTTTTTTTTAATCAGGATTAACACAATTACATCAGTTTTTTTCATGGGTTAGCTTACGGTATCCTTTAACCAAACAAAAATGGTATCCGTACTCTTAAATATGAACGTTTGTAGTGTAAATCAATTGCGTTCAAGTATCATAATCTATCTTGAAAGTGTAATAGAATGTCCACAAGTTACACAACAACCTTATTCCAGTAATAACAACATCAATTTGTGTTATAAACTCTAACCTTATCTTCATTGTGTATCCATAAAGCGTCAATGTTAACAATTATGGTGTAACTTTATCTTTCTTGCAATTCAGACGTTGAATAATGTACTTCATGTTTCAACACTATAAGATATGAAGGTAAGTGACTAACAGTGATGTATAATTACTTCACGACGTCTCTAATAGTAGTCTACCTCTATAATGTAATAAGGTGTGTATGATATAACCATCAACGTTGGTAGTGTAATACAATCAAGTCTAAATATAATTATTTACATTAACAGTGTTATGGGAAGTCCATAACGTGAAGACCAACTTTATTAAAGTGATAACAACATCATTCTATATCAGTAACTATAACTTTACCACTACTATATAACCTCAAAAAAGTGTAAATTTTAACAATTACGTTGAATTTTAGCGTTATATTATAACACTGTTATACGTGAAGAAGAGTCCAAAACAATATAATTTCGACATCTAATAATAATAACAAACGTCTATATCGTCGAATTTCGTAGAGCAATAGCCGTGTAGGCAACTCTTTCCCCCAAATCAAGCATGTCTATTTTGGAGGCAGTTTGTCTGTCCTTCTTTTACGATGCCCTTCTTATTCTCTTGTATTTATACGATCACGGTTAAAATATATCAATATTTTATATTCTTATTATTTTTATCTTATTATTTTTATTAAAAAATTAATATAAAATATTAACGTGATTTAATCGTGATCGCACAATATAAGAAGAGATAGAAAGGGCATGATAACGAAAGTGCAGACAATCTGCCTCCGTCTATTTTTTCCTATGTCAGGAGCCAATCAAGCATTCATCTAGTGAGATTCTCAAAGGCGTGGCACATCTATCAATAAACTGAAGACTTCAGTGCGCTAATACCATGTTATCATCTCAACTTTCCTTTCTACCCATCACATGGCCTTAACAACAACTTTAACAAAAGCCACAATCCCGTAATTATCTCCAACTGCAGGGCCATTTCACTTCTCCACGTCCCATATAACCCTCCCACCAACAAGTACTCGTACCCCCATCATCGCCATTACCTCCTTTTAAGCAACTCCCATTCCTTCCAACTCTTTCCGGCAATATGTCGCCGGCGATCAGCAAATGCAACAAACTCCGACGCATTGTCAGAATCCGTCAAATGCTACAACGCTGGCACAAGAAGGCGCGCCTCACGGCAGCTCGCGCGCCGTCCGACGTCCCCTCAGGACACGTTGCGGTCTGCGTGGGAAGCAGCTGCAAGCGGTTTATCGTGCGCGCGACGTACCTGAACCACCCTATCTTCCAGAAGCTTCTAGTAGAGGCCGAGGAGGAGTACGGCTTCGCCAACCAGGGCCCCTTGGCCATCCCATGCGACGAGTCGTTTTTCGAAGAAGTTCTTCGGGTCCTGGCCCGGTCCGAGTCTGGTAAGTCCGGGCGATTCTTGAACGTGGAGGATCTCCAGAGACGCTGCCACGGGGATGCTTTGAACCAGCTTGAGTATTTGGGTGAATCTGGGCCGTTGCTTCGCGCTCGGGTTGGCTGATAAATCTGTATGTTAATTAGGTGCGGGGCTTTGAGTGGAGCGGGTCGAGTTGAGACGACTCAGCCGAGTTTCCGAGTTAAATGGACTACAAGTACTGACTACTGGCGACTACTCTATGAGTTAACTAATTATTTTTTTAATTATTTTTGGTAAAGACTGAATTAGGAGTGGTTAATTTGTGTATTATTGTAGAATTTCAGGATATAAATATTCAACAAATTAAATGTTTGATATCTAATCTATTATACTTGTAGTAATTCAAAGGTAGATTAATATTATTTTGTTCTTATTAGTTGTTTCTAATTTCTATGGTCTTTAACATACTTTTATACTGGAAGAGATCTAGTTAATTTACGGAAGTTCTTTCATGTAATCCCTAAACTTTACCTTTATCGTATTAAATTCAAATCTCGTAAATAATGTGTTAAAAAATAATTATTCTCTTACTCTTTACCGTAAATAAAATTGTAGCACAAAATAATAATTTAAGAAAGTTGTAGCCATGATCTCTCAATTTCAACTCTATAGGAGCAATGGTTCTTAAACTAAAAATTCATGATCATTGGTCACTTAACTTATTACAACATGCAACTATAGTCATTTTCGTCAACTTTATCAGAATTCCATCAAAATGAGTCATGTTGGAAGGACCACTGCTACAATTGGGTTAGAATTGAGGGATTATTGTTCTAATTGGGTTAAAATTGAGAAATCATTACTACAAGTTTTCTTATTTGGTTTTCTATATTTGCCTATTGATTCAGCCTCACATGCGTAGTACATGACTTATTTTAACGGAAATTCTAACGGAGTTCATGAAAAGAACATAGCTGCATGTTTTGATGACTTAAGAGACGAATAATGATGAATTTTTAATTATAAGATCATTACAGCAACTAAGTTAAAATTGAGAAACCATTACTATTATTTCCTCTAATAATTTATACTTAATATCAAAAGCAGATGTGCTCAACGGCTCAAGTACTGCTAAGTTAATTGTTGCTAACCATTTTGTGGGGTTGCAATTGAATCTCATGATGGAAGCTGCTCACATTTTTGTATTCATTCAAAGATTATCTTTAAAAGAAAGTTCATAAAATCATGATTGGTTAAACTATTTAGTTATTGTTGCAAACATTTCAACAAAAGCAAGCATATTCAATTGGGAAAATTGATAAATTAATACTCATTCTATGTCTTATAGTAGGGTGTGGCTACAATGCCTCGTCATATTGAATGCTCCGAAATTTTAATATTAGGGATGTGATATCTACACACCCTTTTTTATTTCTCACATACCTTTTTAATTTTCGACCGTGGGATCGGATGAATTGAAGATGATCAACGGACATAAATTAACAAAGAGTGTGTGAGAAGTAAAAAATGATGTGTGAATAGCACATCCCTAATGTTATGATCAATCGCTTTTTGTAGCAATTCAATCCGCCTGTTTGGTGGAATGGTCAGAATAGGTTGGAAACAGTTAAAATGGACTTGAGTTCAGTTCATTGTTTGTTGTGTCAAAATGTGAGTTAGACGTGATGTGTTATGAATTCATAATAGAGGAGGTTATGTTATCTATCCTTATACATGAGTTAATGTTACAAATCTTGTCTTACAAAGCCTAACCAATTGTTACCAATCCAATCGTTCCCTAAGGCCTAATCTCATACAACCCACCAAAAAGGCAAATTTTGCCATTGATTGGGTAGTCAATGTTCTAATGCGTAATAAAAAAATTGGGTTAATCTTAGTTTACAACCCTAAAGTTTATTGATTTTTAACATTTCATACATTAAGTTTTTTTTCATTCTAGTTTGGTACCTAAAGTCATAATTTTAGGATACTTTCATATATCCGTTAAATTTTTCGTCAAAATCTCTGTTAACTAATGAAGTGATGTACATATAGATAATGATTGAACGCCACGTGTCAATATGAGCCCATGTGGATATAAAAAAAATTAAAAAAAATAATTTTCTCTCACCCTTTGATCTCCACCTCAGCCTTCCCCTTACCTCCCTACCTTACCCTTCCTAATTCCCCTCCCCCCACGTATCTCCCAGTCCTCCCTTAACAGTTAACCCAACTCCTAAACACCCACTCATGGATTTCCTTCAATCCCAATTATGATACATTAATTCGTAAACAGAAGAATCGGCACCGATCTATCATTCCCGAATCGTGAAGGACATTCTCCTCCAAGCTGGCCTAATCATCCTCGTCGTTGTTGCCTTCCTCTCCATCCACAACATCCCCAAAAGTTCCTCGCATAACTCTGGCACCGCTTTTGTAACAAAACCGTTGCCCAAGCCAACCGACTTCGTCTACGACACTCAGCTCCTCGCCTAGTCCTGATCTGCCGACTCCCGCTCCTCCTCCACCTCTCTCTCTCAGCAGGCCCTCGACGAGGTTGAAAAGGCCACCAGCTCCTCGCCTAGTCCTGATCTGCCGATTCCCGCTCCTCCTCCACCTCTCTCTCTCAGCAGATCCTCGACGAGGTTGAAAAGGCCATCACACTCGACCCCAAGGACGCCGCCCACATTCTCAAATCCCTCACCCTCAGCGCCCATGGATTCAAGACCTTCGCCCTCGACGCCATTTACGTTGCACTGTCCTTTCTCTGCCAGAAGAGCTTGGCTGTCGAGGAGCACAACGATGCACTCATCAAAAGGGCAAAGATTAAGCAGTCGATGAACTAGAAAGCACAGGCTGACTCGATGATCGAGGATATGACTCGGGTTATGGAGCTAAGTCTGGAGAATGTGAAGGCGTTTTGTATGTTGGCTTCGAAGCATTCAATTATTCTCCACATGAGCACCACTTCATCATTTAATGGAAGTTCTGACGAAAAACTTGATGAATGTATGGAAGTGTTCGAGAATTATGACTTTAGTACCAAATTGCGACAAAAAAACTAAATGTATGAAATGTTAAAAACCAAGAAACTTTAGGATAGTAAATCGAGATTAACACTAAAAATTGTATTTAGAGTGTGCTTAAAAATAAAAAATGATTTTCGAGCTTCCAGTTGTTCTGCACTCGTATGTTTGTTTGTATTTACGGATGGTACCATCGCATGGCAGCTTTCTAAATCATGGCCCTGTTTGTCATGATCGTCATCACAAGGCTTTTAAATTAAATATATTTTTGTTACTCCGTTAGAGTAATTATAAAAAAAGGAAGATATGACTAAAGGATGGGTAAGATGAGCAAAATGAGGGACCGCAATATAAAGAGTGTATGATACACTTTAATCATATAAAGGACCTTATGAATTAAGATGTTTTAGTTGTTGGTGTTTTACTCTTCTAGAATGATATGGTTTTGTAGACATTGTGGGATTATGAATTATAAGCTAAGATCTAGAGGCTAAAGGGGTTCAAAGGGTAAACCCTAATTTTGACGTGGGGATCAAGAGAGAAGTAATACAGAGAAAAATAAAACCTCATATTTATTTTTTTTTTAAACAATTTTCAGATTTTTATTAAAAAAAAAAACCGAATTGCACCGGAAAAAACCGAACCGTAATTTCATTTCAGTTTCGGTTCAGCAAAAACCGAAACGATTGGAACATAACCAATCCCTAGAAGAAGACGCTAGTATCTTCCATCCCATATGGCTGGCCTCCTAGAGAGAGCTTGTGTTTTCTCTCTTTGCCTCTTGGAAACTCTAAGTGAGGATGGAGCTATAACACTCCTTATAAAATTGGGATAAAATACAAAATAAGTTCGTTTTAATAAAATTGTATTGAACTCGTTATTTATGTGAATCAAACTTATAACCATCCTGCTAATGAATGAAGAAAAATATCACTAACAGAAGTAAAAACCAATTATTAATAAAACATAATTTCATAATGAATTAATTGGTTTGGTTTGTTTTTTCTTTATTATTCTGTTATAGAGTTTGGAGTTCGTATGTTTTTTACCTAAGAAAGGTCGTGGTTTTCAGGAATCAAGATAACGTTTAGGGCTAAAAGTGAGTGAAAAAATAAGGCAGGAAAAATGAAGGATAAAAAAGGGATTTGGATCCTCTCCTGAGCTAATGGAGAGGATCATCCTGACCAATCATTATGGACCGTTGGATTTTTATTCAACGGTTACAATCATTATAACTTTAAAGGGACCCCCTGTTTGTAGCCGTTGGATAAAAATCTAACGGGCCACGATGATTGATCATGATGATCCTCTTCATTAGCTCAGAAGAGGATCCAAATCCAAAAGAAAGGTCGGTAAAGGTCCTACCATCATGTGCTCTTACCAATAATTGCTAGCAAAGTCATCAACAGTAACCTTATCTTTTTATCTAATCTTAATCTAAGAATTGACAACATAAAAATCCTTCATTTAGTTGAGAATCAAGTACGACTAGAGTCCTTAAACCGGACGTCTCGTATGATACTATGACGTCATTATTTTTCTATACGAGCTTATTTAGCAAAAAAGAATAGTGTATTAGTTACGATTAAGATACATCCAAAGTAATTCCTTTCAGTATACAAAAAGAGCTTTTACATAGGTACACCATTTATGAATTGGTGATCAAAATTCAAAATTAAGAAATGACATGGAAAACAACAACAATTACTAATCAAACATGTATTATTGTGGATTCTTAGCAAATCATGAACCAAATAGTCTTCATCAAGTTTCATGTGCATGAATAAACCAAGTGTGCTATATGACTAATTATCGCGTTGATTATTTGATCCCCAATTCAACTGTAAAGTGACAGAATTTTTCTATCTGTATTCTTTATGGTTGTTTTTTTTAATTTTATATTGGAAAGTAAATGAAAGAGTGAAAACAAATCGAAAGAGAGAATGAAAATATCTAAACATGACATAACCACGACTTTCATTTAATACATCCATAAAATTTGTGTTAATTACTTGTGCATGGCAATTGACTCTAATATAAAATCTTTTGTATTTATATACTTCGACAATTCATATGCATATATCTATCTTTATATAGAAAGTGAGAAAGCAACAATAATGAAGCTTTCAAATATCATAAAATGTTCTTGATTAATAAAAATATTAAAGGAAGACATTTTTTTTTTTTTAAGAAAAGAAGACACTTTAAAATTAAGGCAAAATAGTAAAATTACAATTTTTGTTGTTTTCTGGTAGGAGTATTTGTCATGGGACCCGCACGTGGATAGGATGCGAGTCAGATGGAGCGTTGATGACAGACTGTTCGATAGATGGGAATTCTCATGGGCCCAAAGCGAGACTTCTTGTAAGAAATTGTCTTTTGTTTATCCTTATCATTGGATAAAGGTTGTTCGATCCCTTTGATTAAAATTAGACTTTGTTATGTCTTTTTCATTAATTTTATTTGTTTAGATAAACGTACGTATTAGCGCTTAAAATTAGTGAGCTCAGTAAAGACCAAAATAGTTGTGTGTTGCCCTTTAGTGGGTTTGGGGTTTGCGGATAAGAAAAAATAGATAACAAAATTTAAGTGGTTTATCTTTTAAAAATGTTCACTAAGTCTCTTGAATATATTGAATACATAGTTATAAATAACACTTGGCTCAACGCAGTATATTTTCTCTCACAATTCCTCCAACCTCTTCTAAGGAGTACTCGTTCTCTTTATACAGGCCCCCAATGAACCCCAAGTCCAATGGCTCAAGTCTCCCACTGCCTTCGCATTTAATGCGCATAATACATAGATTTGACTTGCTAGTTGTCTCTCCATTCTTTGGCTGAGACGCGGCAACGAAGTGATATTTGTACATGTCCACTTGCATACTTACTTGGGACGATGTATATTGAGCATATTGCTTAGCTCTAGAGTTGGTAGTCAAAAACACCTGAGCACCCTATTTGTCAACCTTTATGCTCCTTTATAGGCTTTTGTTCACTTCGATAGCCACAACGCACCTAGAGTTAATGGTTTGAATAGGCATGTCCCTCTGTTCTTGGGACCTTGTGCCATAAATACGTCAGTGCACCAACTTGCACATTGGTGGTCGGAAAATGCTTTATAGGAAAGCCCTTGGCCTAGTTGATTTATAGTCAACCTGGATGCCAAGTGCTACTATATCACTTGGGATCGTTCTCCCAGCTTCGTTGGGCCTTGACCTTCCTTTAGACCGGTGTTTCTTTGGGCCTATCGGGGTCGGAAAGGACCCTGCGTTAACAATAGGTCTATCGTTATCAACAAGCTCATTTAAAAAATTAGGGAATTAGAACCAAAATACCCATAATTTCATTAATGAGGATTGTATCCCCCTGTAAAATGACTAACATACCTAGTTGAATTGGGACTAAAATGTCTTAATATTTTAAAAATAGGGTAAATTACAAAAAAACTACCTTAACTATTGGGTCATTAACAGTTTTATACCTCATCTTTAAAAAGTTTCACACGAACTGAGGTTTTTTTTTTTTTTTTTTTTTTTTTTTTTCCTTTTTTTTGGGTTGCAGTGGTCGGGAGAAGAAGATGAAGATGGGGGGAGAAGAGAGAGGGGGTTTTTGGGGGGGGGGGGAAGGGACGAACTGAGGGTTTTTTTTTTTTTTTTTTTTTTTTTAATACTTTTCTTTATTATTTTAATATTTAAAAAATATTAAATGATTTTTTTTAGTTTTTATTAATTTTTTCATAAAAAGTGGACCCGCCTCATGCCACGTCAGCATTTAACAGAGGAACTGACGGAAGGTATGACATTGCAACAAATTCGAAGATAATGTATGACATTGCAACAAATTCGAAAATAAAGTATGGCATTGAAACTTTTTAAAGACGAGGTATGAAATTGTTAATAACCCAATGGTTGAGGTAGTTTTTTGTAATTTACCATTAAAAATAATAGTTATGAATAAAAAGAGGAGGAGGTGGGTGTTCGAACCTAAGACCTCTCACTTACAAGTGAAGTCTACTGGACTACAGTACTAAGTGGCGTTTTTTATTATACCTTTTTATTTTAAATAAATCATTTGTTGTATAGGGATAATTTAAGAAAATTATAAATTGTAGTTACGTGTCCAAAGAAACTTGGAAATTCAGCGGAGGGCGTACAAAGAAATAAGCCCAAAAAAAAAAATTTGTGGGCAACATATTGAATCTGTTTTTGTATAATGGCCCTATCAATTAGGCCCAAAACTAGCTTAGTATATTATGAATTTAAAACTGTTTGCTCCTAATCGACATAAATGGCAATTGTGGTCTTGCAGATTGGGCTCTTCCATTTCTAACTATCCCCTAGTTGTATGGTTTGTTTTGTTTTCCATGATTGGCTCTGTGAGACACTTTGAATTCCATAACCATTTCAAAATTGGGAAAAAATGACTGCTTGTTTTGACCATTCAGTACTACTGTGTAGTGATATTCTTCTTCATTTGTAAATGAGAAGTCTTAAGTTAGAATCTCGTGGATGGAGAGTTCAAAATCAATTTATTCTCCAATATCTGAATGTACATATATCGTTGTGTGTGTGAATCAATGCTTGTTTTCTTAGTTCTAGTTAGAATTATAACGGGCGAATAAATCACTCATACTATGAAAAGTAAATCAAATTCATTGTGTCTTTGTCAAATAATAATTATTATTGGCACTTAAAAAATCCTCTTGCTCTTCAAACTTGTAAAAATATAAGAGGGAAAATGTACTTGGAGATTGGGTGATGACTTTACTAGAATGCCGGTAACATCTCCTGTATAATAAAGTAAAAACTAAGTATCACTGAGTGAAATAATAATCATTAGCTAGTTTAATATATTGCAAATTGTCCATTGTAGCAAGCTGATCGAAAGAACAATTGACACTGGCATTCTGCGGTCTATCACATAATGCAAATAACATGTACACTGCCAAATGACTGTCAGGCCACATGGTAAGTTCGGCGTACCACTTTTTGACGGTAAGTGGGCCACGTACAGGGCCTCAGTCACGTGCTACTCACCATCCTCTAGAGATATACACTGGACTTACAAGAGATATCCTATCATTACACCCCCCTCCGGCTAGACCCAACACCAACCTACAATTTACTAGGGGTGGGCACTTGAAACCGAAAGCTGAAGTCGAAACATGAACCAAATCGAACGGTTTGATTTTGCGGTTTTGAAATGGTTGGTTTGAAACCGAACCGCAGTGAAGGAAAATGGTTTGGTTTTGGTTTCGGCATTTTGAAACTCAACCGAAATTGAACTGTACCGCAAAAAATAAAATATTTAATTAAATACCCATATTAGGTGTTGTGTTATAATTGATTGTTTATTAAAGTCCATACATTTAGTATGGACTCGACCATAGAAATTCATCTCTCTCTTAGTCTTCGACTCTCGATCACTCATCTAATCATTCTTTCTCTCCCAACTCTCATACGTTCTTCACACCTTACACAAACAAAATCTGCAAATCAATTTGTCTCACGCTCACCGCGCAACAACTTTGATTCTTGGAGGCTAATGATGAGTCCATATTATACCATATATTTTACCCTATTCTTAGTTATAGTTTATTGGTTATTTTTGGTAGAATTTTGATACTTTGTTATATATTTTCAATGTAGGACATGCGACTTCATTTGGAGCAAAAAGTGATCAAACGGATGAATTTTGGAGTGATTCTAATTGAAGGATGTTTCTGATTCTTTCAAGATGATAATATCAAAATTTCAGATTTTTCTACCAAGCCATTTGACCGTGGCGATGAAATAAAGGCCCAGTGCGTAGCTTTCCTAGATTGATGTTTTTGGATATTTTGGGTATTTTGGAGGTCAAGATGGCATATTTTGAGGAAGATTCCTTCTAAGGATTTGTAGGGGACGTCTCTAGCTTTCAAAAGAGACACTTTGGGACCAAATCGGAGTTGATTTGTTCTTTCAAAAGTCTGATTTTCTGAGAAGCCCGAATTTCAGTTTAAATAAGAAACCTTTTATTTTCTGTTTTATTATTTTATTATGTTTCCTAGTTTTATTCTAAGACATTTTAGGGTTTTATTTTGTAGTAGTATAAATAAGACTTTTTAGCTGTTAGGGTTGGAATGCAAGAAATAGGGGAAGGAGAGGTGGAAACGCACGCACAAGCCTTTGACAGTCCAAGTTTATTTTCTAGGTATTTTCTATCCTTGTTCTTGATAATAATTTATTTTATGGTTGTTCGTAACTAGTTCTTTTGCTAGGGCGATGCCATGCTTGCTTTGAATTATTAATCACTGTGATTGAATTATCTAATTGTCTTAATGATTCATGACCATTAGGGTTTTTAGACAAGTAATTTGATGCAATTTCTATTGGAACATCACCCTAAAATTGAGGAGGGTTTCTTGTGATTAGTAATTGTAAGTTCACTTAAGGCGAACATCACGCTCTTAAGGGTTGCATGGTTTTTCAAAGGGTTTTCATAAAACTTAATGAGTCTTACATGTTTATATTTGATTTGAACATCACAGACGAGTTGCGTGTTAGATATACATTTCGCTTGAACATCACAAGGAAAATATGTATTAGGAAAACCTAACCTTCCAAGCATGTACGTAGAAATTCATAAGTAATTGATAAAATTGCGTAGGATTGTTAAGGAGACGGCGGAACCCTAGGCTTTACAAATTGACTTTCTTTAAATTGTTCTCTAGTTAATTTCTTTAATTGTTTTGTTTTAAAATTCGTTTTTATTATATTAAATTCTAAAATCAACATTTTTCAAACTTTGTTTTCAATAATTAATTAAGAGTTGGTTTTAAACATAAATTATTCATTCAATCTCTGTGGAAAACGACATTGCTTGAGCTGCTATACTACGATAACCTTGTACTCTTGCCAGTATTTTTAAGTGTTTTTATCCCTACCTTTGCAGGTGGTATAAACACCTAGCAGCTAAACCCCCCACCCCCAAACAATGAACCACTGTAAGCCTGTAAGTTCTCTTTCGCAACTCCAGAGTCAACAACATTGTTTTGATTTGAAAGAGAAGGTATTTCCTCCTTCTAATTTGCCCGTAGATGAGAAATCCCTTTTGCTCCTTTTGAATTCAACAAGTCTAGCAAGAAACTATATTTTCCAACACGAATTTGGAACTTACATTGCTAATTAATCATTTAGCAATCTATTTTCATGGTTTGGTAATATTGTTATGAAACGACATTGAAAGAGTATAGGGAGTTGGCAAATTAAATTAAGAAAAGAGATTTGAAGCTATTTTTTCATTTTGTTTGTAAACGGTTTAAAATCGAACCGAAACCGTTTCAAGCCGAATCGAACCGAACCAAATGATTTGGTTTCATTTTGGTTTTAATCTCAAAACCACACCGAACCAAACAACAAAAACTTTCGGTTTTGGTTGCGGTTTCAATCAAAACCGCACCAAATCAGACTGTGCCTGACCCTACAATTTACAACATTTTCCTCTCTCAACGCTTTCATTCTTTCACAATTTACCCTTCAAGTTCTAAGCGAACACTGTGCCAAACAATAAGTAAGAAAGACTGTGTGATAGGAATTTACTATTACAGTGGTGTTTTATGTAAAAAAAAAATAATTTATGTAAGTTGTATTATACACATACCTTTATTTTATTGACAAATAACATCACACAATAGTATAACTGTGGTATAAAATTAATGTCATCATTGCTTCATCAAAAAGGAGTGAAACCATCAATTACAGGGTTCGTACGTACCTTGGGCGTTAGACAAATTTGTCCCTTGTCTATAGCTCTCGCCTCGGCCCCTTGGTGGCCACAGAAAATAGTTGGGGACACTCATGGCAAAAGCTAGAATATCTAATTTTGAAAATGACATATTCACATTGCCATGCCAACTTGGTATGGGAACCAAGATACCAATCCATCTATCACCCATCCAAGACGTACATCATATTTTTGTTTTTATTGTTCTTTCTACCAAGGCATTAATTTTGTTTACGTTGTTTTTTATGTTGATAGATGCATTATCAAGCGTTTAACTTTAATGTTAAGCAATAAAAAATATTTATTAAAAATAAAATAAAAATAATTTATTTGAAAAAATAATGACCTCTAGGTAGCTTGTAGGCTGCTTTGAACGTGCTTTCATAAAAAATATATTGTTTATCTTGTGATACCCTTATTGGTTTTATAAAATGACAACGTTTATCCTTGTGCGCATATATTTACTCAATTAGGGAACATGGCGATCGTCACCACTAACCACTGCAATCACCAGCCTCACACCACCGACACCTCTACTGCAGCCACCATCACCGCCGATGCCATTAGCCCTACAACAATCTCACATTGATAGGAGAAGGGACCTTGCATGAGCTTATAAGTAGTTAAGCTACTCCGTTTTTCCAATTGGTTTAATGGTGGAACCTCAACTTTCTTCATGGTATCAGAGCAAGTTGTCTTACATGTGAAGCCTAGTGGACACACGCACTCCACGTCACCTTTATTTGATTTGTTCACGTGTTTGGTTTGAAAGTTCACCACATGTGAGGGGGCACATTGAGAATCAAATCTCACATTGATAGGAGAAGGGACATTGCATTGCTTACTCCCCATATATTGCCAATTGGTTTTATAGTAAAACATCAACTTCTTTCATAAATAAACTGATTTTTTGACAACTAATTTTTCTTAAAACATAACTATATACTAGCCTTCATGCATGCGCTCACATGCGTGCATAAGGAATTTGTTTAATCATGGCGTGCTACACGTGACTTGCACATTTTAAATGTATTTATATGCGTGAATTGACAAAAGGAAAGTCAAATACTGGAAGTAAATGAAAAATCTTAGATCATGTTAGAAGAAACCCCTTAGTATAGACAATATCGTTTGTTAAAAAAAAAAACAATAATTTGACAACTAATTTAATCACATTATTATGCACGTGCGAAAGACCTTTTTTATAACCGACATTACACGCCTATCAAGATGTTTTGAAAATGTTTAAAAATAGAGAAAATAATATTTAATGAACAATTGATAAAATCATATTATTGCTAGCCTATTGTGAGGTACTAATTAAAAAAAAAAACTGTATTAAAAAATTAATTATTAAAAAAGTACTGTTAAAATGACGAAAATACTCCTATCACATTTGATGCATTATTTTGGATTTTGTTTTAAGTTTTTTTTTTGAGGGGCATTGCTATCCATTTTTTCTTTTTTGGTGAAGTTTGTGACACCAAAACCCGCTATTCATTGAGCTTGTTGGTTATATATATATTTTTTAAATCACAACAATCCTAAATTGGCTGTTAGTAAGGTGAGGTTGAAATGACCATAAAAATCCCTTTATCATAAAAGGAAAAGAGTCACTTCATATTCATATTTTGGTTGTTTTGCAATTAGCAAGAGGACAAGTACAATTATGTTGGCCTGAGCATTGTCTATTCGCCATTGTGCCATCCACTTAATCAAAGACATTGCCAACTCATGATTTACTTTTGGGTAGAAACTATATATGAACTATTTATTAGTACCCATATTGAATAATACTTTACTTATTTATCATCGAAACTGATTATATTATAAGGAAGTTATTCTATAAAGATTATCTCTAAAAATAAAAAAAATAAAACTATGTTGTATGGTTTAGACAATTAATTATAATGTTATGAACCGTCTATCAATTTTTTATAGTTGATTGATTAAATAACTTTATTTTTAATTGATTTCTTGTAGATATAATATTTATAAAGAGGTTTATAATATTGGTTGGTTCCATCGTAAACATGAAATTCTGTGAATTAGCCATCAAAAGTTTTGAGTAGGAACTCTTACGTATTTGGTTACAACTATTCCTATATATATATATGTATATGTATATATATTTATTTATTTATGTCATTCGTGCTTTTGGTCCTTTGAGGCCCTATTATATATGACAGTCGAAAAGTCATAGTGTGCACATATATAGTTTAGACAAGACATAATTTCTTTTAGATACTACATAGGTTTGGCAAAGAGGAGCTGAGCATGCATGTAAATATTCATCAAAAATATGAATGAGGAAAAGGGGATTCGTACTCCCCGACAATACCCACTAATCCCTTCATCATTTTCCAAATATATATCGAACTCAACGTGTCTTTCCCACAGCATCCATATATAATATGCTAGCCCACCTCACCCTAACTGTGTCCTCTTTGTCTAGCTAGTTCACCTCTTTTAGAAAAATATGCATCAAGCACCAGTTGTATACATTATTAAATACAAAATTAACATTAAAATTCATTATATATATAATTAGGAAACAAATTATTAATATCAATTAATCAAAACGAAATACATGCTTGCAATGCAAGCTAGCTGGGCTAGAGAGAGATATGAAACACGTACATCTGTGGAGGTGGATGATACCTTATCACCATGCAACCGCCTACGTCTCATAATTCGTCCATGCATGTTTAGGGTTTAATGACTTTGAGTTCACATAAGGTGCCAGACAATTTTAAACGTGTATAGCTACTTAATTTTGTATTATCCTAAGGACAAATTACATGGACCGAACGTCTAAAATGTTATGTTGTTTGATTATTATTACTCGTATTTATCTTTGAAGATCAAATAGTGAAATCGTCATGTCTATATGTGATTTTGATTAAGAACTTGATAGAGCTATGGCAAATAAATTCGGACAAGTAAATGTTAATGCTTTCTCTTTCCACTCCTTACACACTAACTTTTCCTGTCTCAAATTGTTGTTTCATGGCTAATTTTGCGATGACATAAGCGTTTAAGCATTATAATTGGTTAGTAAGTTAATATGATGCTCTAACACATACATGCATACGATGAAACTACATGAACCATGACTTAGTGGAAAAGTTGGTGCATCATTCCAGTAAATGAAGTATTGTCCAAATATAAAACAAACAAATTCAATGGTTGGATTTTTGGAAAAATTATTTGTTTATTGGTAATATCATATTAGGACCATTAGAGGAGAGGAGGAGGAGGAGGAGGAGGAGGAGGAGGGGGGGGGGGGTGGTGGTGGTGTGTGTGGTAATGGACATGAAGAACAAGAAGAGGACCACAATGAGACGATATTTATATTTTCTGAGGAGGAGATTTTAATATGGATTTGGGGCTGCAAATGAAGGATATTCTTTTAGGTTGCAAACTTGCAAAAGGCAGTTGTAGAGCCAGTTTAAGGTAGAGATGCGAGTGTCGGAAAACTGTGTGGCTGCAAGAGAAACATACAAAAGACGCATTAATAAAGGAGAGGACCATATGCTATCCATATGCAGCCTTATTTGCTTCCTTTCCGGTCCTACTTTTCTCTGCTTCTTGATTCTCGGGTCCTTTTTTTCAAAGATGAAATTACTAAGAGCAACTAGATTTTTGGTGAATAATCTGTTCAATGGGTTTGAATGATTAGGGCACTTGTTACCCAAATTGCCAGTTGCAAGTTAGTGGAGAGAGTCATACTCCGAGAGAGAACATGCATGCATGCAATGGAAGACTCAACTGGGTTTTTTATTTATTTTTATTTTTTATTTTACGGCATATTGATGATAAATGTGAATAATTTTTCATTTGGAGGAGATTAAAAAAGCATTTGACATTAAAAACTCATTCATTCTAATCCTATCATTTTAGAGAGTATTCAAATATGGATAAGTTTTCTTCATGAGTAATTCATCTTCTACCCTGTAGTTGATCTAATTTTTCCATTTCTCACATCAATAGACCTTAAAATATTAAGTTATCCATTTTAATTCAATCCTACATACCAAATGAGCCTTGTCTTGAAAACCTGAAAGTGTATTAGTTTTAAGGCTTTGGGTGGCTCGCTATAGTCTTACTCATCAAGATGGATCATTGTGGGACGATGTCGCTCCCTCATAATTAATGGATTAATTGTCTGATGATTACTGTAATGTGATTGGTTTGTTTCTAGCATGTGGGTGGCTCTTTGTCATTCCCCGGAGTTTTTTAACCATGCTCTTTGTAACAGTTCATTTGGTCTGATATGAAAAAGAGCCATTTTAAAAATGTGGTCCAAAGAGGTGATTTTTCTAACTTTTTTCCATTTTATGTACGATATATACTGATGTGGTTGAATGTTTTGCGGTTTTATTCCTAAAATGTTCAATAAGATGGTGAGTTGGATTGACTGGGCAAACTCCGAAATTTTTACATGCTGTGAGGGCATATATAGTGGGTAAAATTTATGAGTTACTGGTGACTTTTCTTCAACAACTAAACTATTACGTCTTCAAGAAAATGAATGTCAACTTAAAATCTTTTAAATTGAAGGTTGAAGTTGAATTGGTCATAAAAGAAATTTGTACTACTCGCCACAAAAAGGGTAGGACTATGATGAATAGAGTTCCTTTGTGGCCTATTCATCTTCTACCTTCAACTTAGACATTTAGAAGTTAAGTCCACATCATTTATTCCATCAACACAGAATTATAGTGAGTTTTTTTCTGCCCAATCAACATTGAAATGAGATCTTAATTAAGAACTTCTATCATAAAAGCATAAAAAATTTGTTAGCCTAATATATCAATACTTCGAGTGGATATGAGTTTGTTCAAATTGTGTGAATACTTTCAATATCGAGAGATGCTCGATGTAAAATTAACTAATAAATGCCACCTTAAAAAATCATCATGCATTTCTTAAAGTGAAACTTATGTAAAATTAACTAATAAATGCCACCTTAAAAAATCATCATGCATTTCTTAAAGTGAAACTTTCACTGATAACTTTATAGAAGATGAGATACATGATGGTGCTTTTGTTTTGCAAATTTCTTTTTCCTTTCGAACTCAAATTTTCTTACATGCAATTTGTCACATTCCGGTCCGGGACGGATCACTTCCCAGATCTACTCCACCACCATAGCATGATATTGTCCGCTTTGGGCCCCGACCATGCCCTCACGGTTTTGTTTATAGGAACTCACACGAGAACTTCCCAGTCGGTCACCCATCCTGGGAATGCTCTTGCGCGCTACTCACTTAACTTTGGAGTTCTCATGAAACCCGATGCCAATGAGCTCCCAAAAAGCCTCATGCTAGGTAAGGATGAGAATATACATATAAGGATCACTCCCCTAGACGATGTGGGATGTTACACAATTCATCTTGATTTTTGGAAAATGTTAGTAGCAACTCCTTGCTTAATATACAAGAGCCCTAGTGCATGCAGTACTCAAGGTTAATGGGAGTTGAAGGACTGGTGATTAGAGTGTACATATATATTCCAATTCCAAACAAGATATGGTCTTAAACCGTATGCCATAAGTAAAGGATAAGATAAAAATGATATTTCATTGTCACATAATTCATGTATGATGCGTATTTTCTGCGTCCAAAGTATTGGAGGCTTCGAATAGCGTATGAATCACTGGGTGGATATGAACCTCGAGCTGGCATATATATAATTTGGATAATCATTTATATTATGAACTCAAAGCTAGACTTCCATTTCTAATTAGTATCTCTGGAACAGAAAAAAATGTAATTGATGAAAATTTTCAACAAGTAATTGCCGTTGTATATGTGGAGACGTAATAGTAAAAATTCTCCGTCTTTTGTTTTGACGAAATTGTACCACAAAATTATTAAACAAGTGGGGAGGGGAGGGAGGGGGTTGGACGATCAATTTTTGATGTCTAAGTCGAGTGACAGAGAGATTTACGGTTGAATTGTGTAGCATTCACTTACTTAAGATGTGTACAATGAGGGGTAGGAGATTGTCATGTCATGTGTTGACATCTAGTTGGCTAAAGAGTATCATTCGTCAGATGCACTAAAGAATTATCCAAAAGATATTATTAAATTAATAATATCTTAGAATTATCTTGTAGAGTCCTTGATTTGATTGGATTGGATTGTTGTTCCTTGCTTGAAGGAAGTTGTCTTCAATAAGGAAAGCTTAAAGATAGAAATTAGTTATTAATTTTACCTTTAATTTTCTTGCCTTATCTTTTTACTATGTGTTCGGGCAGGAAATCTCGCGGGGAGGGGTCCCTGGCTCGAGCACACATCTCCCCGAGGAGTTGGCACTTTGGTTGATTGTCGGGCTTCGACTTGCTGAGATGTTGCAAGAGGAGGACAAAGTTAGCTCTGAAAAGTGCCTTTGCGGGGCCTTAGGTGTAGGCCTTGAGGCTCGCAATCAAAACTAACTAAGTGCTAAGGCGTGCCACTGCCATCTTTGTATGACAGATGTAGAACAAGTGTATTTAAGACGATCACTTGTGCCCCAAGTTATTCTGACTTCTTGTTATCAAAGGATTGTCGTAGATGGGTTAAGTCTCCATTAAGTCTTTTTTGTGCCTTGAGATCAAGGATTTTTAGTTCTTATTTTGTATGCTTAAAGGGTGGAGATCAAGATCTGATCAAGTCATCAGTCTTAATCACTTTTAATTTTCTTATGACCATAGAACCACTAGATGAACCAGATCTGAGAACTGATGGAGCTTTGGATCACCAAAGACTAGAAATGACTTGAATATGTACTAGGGAATACAATATAACAATAGATCTATTGATTGAAAGACAAAACAAAGAGAGGCGGGCAAAATTTCACCTTGTTGGGCAAGGTTGAATGTCTTGCAATTTCTTTGTTGTAATTCTAAAGGGTTAGGTACTGAAAGAGGGATGAAAGGTAAATGAGTTTACACAAGAGAATCAATACTACATCATTTGACAAAGGTAGCAGAGCTTTTACATAGACAAAAGATGTCTTTCTAAAGGAAGTATAGAGCCAAAATGGTGCATAATCTGGACAAAGCACAGCTTTTTGGATATTTGCTTGACTGAGAGGCAAGTTGTATGTTTGTTTGTTTGATTGGTTGAGTGTCCTTATTTATGGGCCCTCTTCTCCTATTTATAGGCGAATTAGCCTGACTGTGCTGCTTCTGCTCTTGCTTGAAAACAACTGGAAGATAGTGAGTCATCATCATGTTTACATGTTCTACCATTCAGAAAAGTGCTTTTGGGCCACGAGTTGGTTGATTTCCATCAATTGTCACTTCCCTTGTAAGCATGTAACCTTTGTATTTAATGGGGAGCCGTCATATTGTCTTGAGACAGGTATCTAGGCTTGATTCTGGGCCTCGGGCAAAATCTCCTCTATTGAGCTCTTTTGGGCTTCATTCCCTTTAAGGCCAAAGTTAAATATTAACCCAAACAGTGCCCCATTCAATCGTTGTTAAGCCTGCAAACTGATGCGTTACTAATGATTGAATAGCCGCCTTTCATTAACCACCGTTGCACACTTTCCCTCGGAACTTGCACTGTTTTCAAAAGCAACCGTTAGTTCACCGAGCCTCTTTTGCACTAACCCATGAATTCCAACCGTCACCCGATCTTTCACTATAAAACTCCTTTCAATTTCATTCCTTGGCCAAAGATTTCAACCAACTCGAGTCTTCAAAATTTTCCAGGATCACCTAGAATTCATATACGCTTTCAGACCCCTTTAATTTCAACTTTCTTCCTATCTTCTCAAAGGTACTCAAAGCTGCATGAATCCAATTTTCTCCTGCAACTGGTGAAAGAATTTCCACCATGCATTATTTTCTCAACGGCCTTCATCGTCCTCGGGTAGGTCCTTACATTAGGTTCTCCTTCAAAGATGGAGGAATGCATCACTTGGAACCTGCATGAGCCTTTCAGGTCTCAATTGCTGTTGGAGATAACATGCCTAAGAAGAAATCAGTTCTTATAAAATCATCAGAAATGTGCACTACTCCCTGCTTCCATTTCATGACTTCTATGGCATTGAGGAGTAACCGAGTAGCCTTAATCACACCGGTAGATTCCATTCTTGTTGATAATCACAAGCCCATACTTCCCCATAGCTTTTGCTTTCTTAATCACTTCATCATCATAGGTGTATGCTTTAGGATCAACTAGCATGACTTCATTGGTTGGGCTCTCGGGCGAAGGCATAGAAGATCCAAAAAAATTGAGACAGCAAATGGAAGTTGGATATGCTGAAATCTATTTAGCCAATAGTAACAATGTTTAGGTAGAGTTGGACAAAAAGTAGACTCACCATTTTAAGGCAACTGTCCTAGTTAGGGATGTAAAACTATTAAGCTAAATCTGATATAACTTTTTGCTTAAATGAACAAGATTTCTTTAAATTGCTTTGCCTTGCATTTTCCTCGAGATTCATGACGAGTGCAAAACTGGCTTTAGATTTCATACAACGCTTGCACTTCTTCTATTATATAGCAATCCTTAACATCCCATAAAGTTAGGTGATACTTCTTCAAAAATTTAACATTGATTGGATGCTTTTGTAAGTCTCCTTCCAAATTTGTTAAGTAATATCCACCTTTACCCAATACTTGGTTAACAATGAAGAGACCTTCCCAGGTCGGGCTCCATTTTCCAAAGCCTTTGGTCTGAGCTCCCAAAGGAAGAATCCCCTTCCATACCAACTCTCATTCCTTGAAGTTCTTCAACTTGACCTTTTTATTATAGGCTAGGGCAACAGCCTTCTTTCTTTCTTGAATTTTATTTAGAGCTTTGATTCAGGCTATATTAAGGTCTTCAATTCCTTGACACATAGCCTTAATGTACTCTTCACTGTGTAGCCTGAATTGATTTTGAATCCTAACTGAACTTACATTAATTTCCATAGGAATCATAGCATCTTGACCGAAGTCAGAGCATAAGGAGTAGTTCCAGTTGCTGCTCTTTTGGAAATCCTATATGCCCACAAAGTATCTCCCAACTCCTCATGCCATTTCTTTGGATTCCTGGCCACCATTCTTTTAATAATTTTACCAAGATCTTATTGCTAGATTTAGCCTGCCCGTTTGACTGGGTGTAGTAAGTACTAGACTAGACCATCTTTATTTTGAACTTACTGGCAAACTCTTCTACTTCTTTTGAAATAAAAGATGGTCCCCGGTTTGTGACAATTGTCTCGAGCACCCCAAATCTATGTAAGATCTTGGTTTCAATGAATTTCCTAACTGCAATTGAAGTGATAGTTTTTACTGCTGAAGCTTCTACCCATTTGGTGAAGTAATCTGTTGCCACAATTATGAACGTATGTCCTTTGCTAGAAGCTGGGTGAATTTTCCCGATGAAGTCCATTGCCCATCCTCTGAAGGGCCAAGGCTTAACCAAGGGGTTTAAGGGTATTAAGGGCATATGTTGGAGTGGTCCATGTCTCTGGCATTCCTCACACCCTCGGGCATAAGCTTTGCAATCCTTCTCTATCTCGGGCCAGAAATAACCGTATCTCCTAAGTAGCCACCTCATCTTGGTTCCCACCTGATGTGCTCGACATATCCCTTCATGTACTTCGGCCATTACTCTTATCGATTCTTCTTGGTCTAGGCACTTTAGCATTAATCCATCTGGAGTCTTCCTTAGTGAATTTTCTTCCCATAAGACGTACTTAGTTGCTTGCTGTCTATTCTTCTTACTTGTGGGGAATGGTGAATCTCTTAAATATCGAAGAACAGGTGTCCTCCGATCTTCCTTCTCCATCTCTTCAGTCATTACATCTAGGCTGAATGCTCTTTCTATGATAGAAGGGAGATTTCTTCTTTGGACTTTTATATCCTCTTCAAACTTTCTCTCCTAAATTTGTACTCCAGAAACCAATTGTGCCATTTCGTTGGCCATTGCATTTGCTTCTCTAGGAATGTAGCTGGCTGATATTTCAGTGCCCCAATAGCTTAACAATTGAGTGGCCGCTAAGTAATAGCCAGCCATGGTGATGTGTCTACACTTGTACTTTCCATTCAACTGATTGATCACCAACTTTGAATCACCGAATACCTCAACTTCGGTTGCCCCCAACTTTATCAAGATCTCCAGGCCAATTATTAAGGCTTCATATTCTGCCCGATTGTTGGTAGTTTCTTGATAATCTATGAGGAAGGAATAACAATGATGAGTACCTTTAGGATTGATGATGGCAATCCCAGCTCCAGCAGCATTTTGGGTACAAGACCCATCAAAATACACCTTCCATAGAGTAACCCAAAGGCTCGATACCCTTTTTACCTCCTGTTGAATCCATTCTTCTCTACCCAAGAGGGCTTTGCTAGGCGGGATCCAAAGGTTAGCTACCTTCAGGGTTTTAGGGATGTTGATAGGCTCATCATCTGTTTCTTGATGTTCGGCTAAGAAATCTGCTATTGTCTGCCCTTTTACCGCCCTTTGCGGTACATACTGAAAACTGAATTCTGATAATGAGAGGATCCACTTTCCAATTCTTCCTGTCAACATTGGTTTGGACAACATATATTTGATTACGTCGGTTTTGGCAATGATGTGAATGTGGCAAGGCAACATGCAATGCCTTAACTTGCAAGCAGTAAAGTATAAAGTTAAACATAATTTTTCCATCAGAGTGTATCTTGTTTTTACCTCAGTAAGGATTCTATTGAGGTAATATATAGCTTGCTCCTTTCCACTTTCATTGTTTTGGGCTATCAAGCTTCCAATTGACTTTTCTGAGGCAGAGATATAAAGCTTCAACGACTTTCCTCTCTGAGGTGGCATGAGCACTGGTGGATAGGCTAAGTAAGCTTTTATGTTGTCGAAAGCATCTTGGTGCTGTTAGCCCCATTCAAACTCTTCTTTCTCTTTTAGTCTCAGCAGAGGAGTTAGTGGCTGAATCTTGCCCGCCAAATTGGCAATGAACCTCCTCAAAAAGTTGACTTTTCCCAGCGGCCTTTGTAGTTGTACCTTATTAGTAGGGGGAGGTGATTCCATTATTGCTCAAGCTTTGTTCTTGTGAACCTCCATTCTTTTTTTATGAATGAGGAATCCCAAAAAGTTGCCCGATTTTACTCCAAAAACACACTTCTTTGGATTCATTTTTAGCTTATGGATCCTCATTCTTGTTAAGGCTTGTCTGAGGTCCATCAAATGCTGCTCATCAGTTTTGGATTTTACCACGATGTCATCAATATACACTTCATGCTATGACCGATTAAGTCATGAAAAATGGCATTCTTTGACCTTTTCCTCAATTTCTTTGGACATCCTCCGTGGTGCTTGCTTAATAGGTTTAAACCCTCCTTAATAGGCATTTTGTGTTCCACCAAGGTTGGATCTAAACCTAACATCTTGGTGTAATGCCAAGCAAAACAATCTTTAAATTCATGCAGAAGGTCGACAATCCTTGCCCAATCCTTGGTTTCTAACAAACCACTAATCTGTATTGATCTTAGATCCTCCTTAGTTCCCAAATCAATGGTCTCCAAGGGGTCTTGCACTTCTGGGGCTGGTTTGTCGGGTTCTGCACACAAAAACTTAACTAGTGCAGGAGTCTCGAGCAAATTCTCTGGTCCCTCCAAGTCGTATATACATTCAGCCATTTGGAAGGCTGTCTTTAATTCTTCTCCAAAAAATTCTTCTTTTTTCACTCGACTGCTTGAAGCCACTCCAATCCACGATTTTTCTTCTTTGGTTGATTTCTCCCTTTCTTGTTTTTTCTCTCTCCTATACACCAACAGTCTTTTTATTAAGGACCTGACTGTAATCACTTGGTCCTTCCTTTTTTGTTCTGACATTAAAGGTGTTGGGGAGTTGAGATGATGTAGGGTTTGTTCCATTCTTCGCTTGTGAAAGATAACCCTTATTCTAGAAGCTTTTGGGCCGTCACCTTAGTCGGGCGACTGTTCTTATCAGCTCCTGAACATTGAAAAATCCCGATACTAGGATTGTAGAAGTTGGCTTCTATGATGCTAGCCGTAGGGAGGAACGGCCGTGATTCGGCCTCCACCATCTCCCAGAATCCAGGTCTCATTTCCCGTTCTTTATGGTAAACGGCCACTTGTTGGTGTAACGTAGATAGCACAAAGAGGCTCTAATGAATCCAATATCTGCCTAGTAAAGCCCTATAAGTGGATGTACTGTTTACAACAAAAAAGGCCAACATGATTTGTTTTGAGCCCAAATCGACATCTAATGGCAATATCTTATGAGTCCTGGTGATAGCTCCCGAGAAACTAGAAACTTTAAGATCTATAGGGATAAGGTCATTCTCACTCCTGCACATTCTCTTCATCTGTTTGTATGGTAACACATTGACTGTGGCCCCTTCATCAACCAAGACCCTATTGAAAGGTACTCCTTCAAAGTGAGCAGTTACATATATGGGCTTGAGATGGTTGGCTAGGACCGAACTCGGGTGAGCAAAGACCACCTTGTCTGAGTATATTCTTTTAGGTTTCTTCCCTGATTGCTCAAGCAAGCCTATCTGGTTGGGTTATCTTTGTCCCTTTTCTTCGACACTAACATGCGCCATCATTGGTTCTGTGGCCAAGTAATCACCTTCCATCATGGGAGGCTGGTTATGCTTGGCGCGAAACATGGCTGATAAAACATATGTCATGTTTACGTGGAAGTTGCCAGGTAAATCTTTCCCCTTGCCCTCGATATGGTTCATAGATTCATCTAACCAAGCCTGTGCTTCTTCGGGCAACATTAACTCTGGCAACTTTTCTTCCAAGGTTATGCCAAAGTCTAGCATCTGTTCTAGAACCTCTCAGATGGTATCTACTAACAATGGTGCAGGCAACCCTTCCTCGGGTGAGATAGTTCCAACACAAATTGGTTCTAGGCTCCATCCTGGAGTAGGTATCATTACCATATCTTCTTGAGCTCTTCTCAATATTCTGTGTTTCCCAGGATAGAGGTTCGGGGGCACATGGTTTCTTTCCCCTTCGTTCTTGCTATTTGCCTTCTTCACCTCCTTTTTACTTCCTTAATAAGGTCGATTTTCTCCCTTATGAGGCACATTTTCGAACTTCACATTCTCTGAGGTTTTTGAAGTAGTGGAAACTTTTAACGAGTTCATGTGGGCCTTATGTTGCCTTTGGACCCTCTTGATCATGGAGGCTTCATCTCTTTAACAAGCCTCTCATCCCTTCCAATTATGTACCACTTCCGCCCGAGTCAGGCAAGATTCTTCTTTGTGATCGGATTGACTATTTTTCCTTTCATTCTAACATCTCTTCTGGCATAACCTAGTTGAGATAGCCTTACATCTACCCACTTTGCTATCTTGGTCTCCATGTCTTCCATTTCTTCTGAAGCTTTATAGTTTCTAAACACTTTTGACAAGTTTTTAGGCTGAAAGTTTCCTCCTAACCTTTGAAAGACATTCTTAGTAGTTTCCCTCTCTGCTGCCCGTATGATACTCATGTGATTTTCATGTTCCTCCTCCTTCTTTCTTTTGATCAATTCTTGATCAATGACGACTGCAATTACTGGTACCTCCAATTCACATTCACACTAACGTCTACTGCATAACATTACCCCTTTGATTATGGTGGCTTTAGGCTTTTCGAGTAACTTGATAACTCTCTCAATTGGTTTATTGATCGGCCTTCTTTCCGCTTTTACCTCCCAAGTGGCTTTTCCCTTTCCTTTCTCTGCCTATGTTAGGTTAATCATGTTTACTGGGGCTTGTAGAAAAGGGTCAATATCAATCCTTGTATTAGCCTGTGGTTCTTTTAGTGATTGCTTTATTTCTAACCCGCACTGGCCCCGGCTATCTAATAAAAATAACGAAGGGTCGGGCAAATCTAGTTCCTTGATTTTCTTCGACTGTGGTTGATCAGCTCTGGGTTCATCCTTGCTCTTTTCTTTATTCTCTCATCATCTTTCTACCATGGTTGTTTTCTGGGGTAGAATATCCTAGATTTAGCATTCTTTGCAGATTTCTTGTCAAGGAACAGAGTCTGCTCACTTCCTCTCTTATCTCTAGAGAATTTCTCTCCATGCTTTTCAAGACAGCTATTATGGTAGCCTGCAGGTCTTCATTTGTGACCTTCCCTCCTGATCATTCGAAAGGAGTCGGGCTTTTCGTCAAGGCAGGTCCTTGCAAGTCTTCGAGGAGATTTGCCATGTTTGATCTTGGGATACACTAGGGTGATTTTTGCTTCATTCCTATCCTCCTGAAGGTTTGTTCTTTCTTTCGCCTACTTGGCATACAAGATTTGTGGTCCCACTGGGCTTGCCAAAACTATGTTCGGGCAGGAAATCTCGCTAAGAGAGGTTTTTGGCTCGAACACACAGCTCATCGAGGAGTTAGCACCTTGGTTGATTGTCGGGCTACAACTTGCTGAGATGCTGCAAGAGGAGGATAAAGTTAGTTCTAAAAGGTGCCTTTGCGGGGCCTTAGGTGTAGGCCTTGAGACTTGCAATCAAAACTAACTAAGTACTAAGGCGTGCCATTGCCATCTTTGTATGGCAGATGTAGAACAAGTGTATTTAAGCCGATTACTTGCAGCCCAAGTTATTCTGACTTCTTGTTATCAAAGGATTGTCGTAGATGGGTTAAGTCTACATTAAGTTCTTTTCTGTGCCTTGAGATCAAGGACTTTTAGTTCTTTATCTTGTATGCTTAAAGGGCGGAGATCAAGATATGATCAAGTCATCAGTTTTAATTAGTTTTAATCTTCTTATGACCATAAAACCATTAAATGAACTAGATCTGAGATCTGATGGAGCTTTAGATCACCAAAAGACTATAAATCACTTGAATATGTACTGGGGAATTATAACAATAGATCTATTAATTGAAGGACAAAACAAAGAGAGGTGGGCAAGATTTCACCTTGTCGGGCAAGGTTGAACATCTTGCAATTCTAAAGGGCTAGGTACTGAAAGAGGGATGAAAGGTAAATGGGTTTACACAAGAGAATCGATACTACAACATTTGAAAAAGGTAAAAGAGTTTTTACATAGACAAAAGATGTCTTTCTAAAGGAAGTCTAGAGCTAAAAGGGTGCAAAATCTAGACAAAGCACAACTTTCTGGATATTTGCTTGACTGAGAGGCAAGTTGTATGTTTGTTTGTTTGATTGGTTGAGTGTCCTTATTTCTGGGCCCTCGTCTCCTATTTATAGGTGAATTAGCCTGACTGTGCTGCTTCTACTCTTACCCGAAAACAACTGGAGGATAGTGAGTCATCAACATTTTTACATGTTCTGCCATTCGAAAAAGTGCTTTTGGGCCGAGAGTTGGTTGATTTCCATTAGTTGTCACTTCCCTTGTAAGCACATAACCTTTGCATTTAATGGGGAGCCGTTATATTGTCTTAAGACAGGTATCTAGGCTTGACTCTGGGCCTCGGGCAAAATCTCCTTTATTGAGCTCTATTAGGCTTCATTCCCTTTAAGCCCAAAGTTAAATATTAACCCAAACACTATGAGTATAAAAGTTTAGAGAAGTCGTAGTTAACAGCTCAGGTCTTCTTAGTGGTTAACTTGGTGTGAAACGGATGTGGGCCTCATTAATTTCATAAGTGCATTCTCTCGTCACTTGTGGGTGCAAGTCTATGTGTCAACTTTAACATTTTTTGAATTAGTTTTTAAAATAACTTTAATACTCTAAACTCGAACTCCACTAAGAATTTCGTAACTTAATTAAACTTCCCTTCCCCCTGCTGGAAGTCAAGTTGGTAGCGATAATGACAAGAAAATGGGGAAGCAGACGATGAGACTAGAGAGATCGTGAGGAAAGAAAAAGATAAAATATAGACTCATAATTTTCTATTTTTCTTGTCAAAATCTGAATTTGTAGGATCCAATTATAACCTGTTATTACCTTTCTTAATTTTTTGCAACTTGCAATTTTAATTGGAAAACACTCGTTGTAACTAATACTACGTGGTGGATGTGGTACTCTAAATAATTATTCTTGTGAAGAACCTGATCGCTGATCCGTACAAAACCTATGTACCCACATTCTCTGACAAGTTACTCAATTTTAACATGTTTTTAGGAAAAGGATCCTCACCGGATTCTTTTTATGGGGATCTTAGATATCTTGTAATCGTGATCGTTTATCGTACATCGTGGGGTCATAAATCATTTCAAAATTTAAAATTTAAAATTAAATATAAATAGTACCTAACGAAAACTGACCGTACGATGTATGATATACGATCATGATTACGAAATCCCTAGCTAGGATCCTCAAGAAAAAGATTCGGCGAGGGTCCTTTGGGTACTTTATTTTTAAGCTAATTGACGCTCCTGAATGTGATTTGACTCAAGATTTTGTATTCCACATAGCTACGCTACCTGCTGCTTCAAGCCATGCATGGATCTCAATTTTTTCCTAATGAGGGATATTATATAGGTTTATTTTTAACTAGGTTCTTTGGAACTTTATTTAAATTTTACTTTGCATACTGTAACTCAGAAGTCACCAATTTATTTCCTAAAACTCGAAATTCGTTTCACTTTGATTTGTGGACTCTTTCTTTTGTCGGAAACTTATAAGTCGCCTCCTAAAACATATGTGGAACCCAACACCCAATAAGACTGTCACATGTGCAATAAATTTGAATATAAATTTCCATTATGCGTTAACATTCAACAATCAGAGAATACTAATTTTAAAAGAAATTGAAGAGATAAAAAAAATAAAAAAGATTTTGATTAGCCTGACACACTCAAATCAAACACACATAAAAAATTTAACAGATCTCAGCAATGTGGAGCGAATTTTGAGTTTTATAGAGACGACTTTCAAGTTTTAGGAGGCAACATAGGATCAAAATCGAGTTACAGGGGCAAAGTGAAACGAACTTTGAGTTTTAAAAAGTAATGTGGTGACTTTTAAGTTATAAGAAGCAAAGTGAGATTAAAAGAGGCGTAGTTAAAAATAAGCCTATTTTTTAAGGCAAACAGTCACTTAAGCTGTCCTTAATTCCTTAAAAACAGTAGTAATTGTCTCACGGGGAACATAACAATCTACCTCTGTGAGTAAAATGGATCTCAAACTTTACAATGTAACCAAACCCATTTTATGTTAATGGGTTTCAAGTTAGGGTCAATAATCAAACATCTCAAAAGGGTTCAAAACAAACCTACCAACCCCCAAAAAATAAAAAATAAAAAACCCAACAAATTAAGGTCAAGATTGATGAAAAAGGAAGAACAAGATGTTAAAAAAAGAGAGAAGCTATGACTATCTAGCTAGCTAAGCTTCATCTTGGTCATCTCTTCTCCATGAAAATCCCACACACAAATCTCTAGAACTTGAAAATATCCAATGATATCATTTGAGCATCGACGTTAGGGATCGAAAAACTTCTTCTTCGCAGGGGATGGTGAGGCCCATGTCGTGATCGAAGCCAAATTCCTCTTCGGCTTGGCGGAGGAGGCATTGGAACTGAGGATGTGTCAAGAACGAGATGGGAACAATGTACCTTGTTCTGTTCTCGCCAACGTAAACTGGGAAATGGCCTTTTGGGACATCAATGGGAAGACCATCTTCGTCGTAGCCATATTTCTTTCCCAAGCTCGAGCATCTTTTCAGGATTTGCTTGAGCACTGCGGTTTGAGCCAGTTTGTTTGGTTTTCTGATGCCCATCCTTTTTCTTTGCTTTGTGTTTTCGGTTTCTGGTGTTTGTTTTGGGGTAAAGGAAATGGGGAAGGAAGGATAAGAGAGGTGTTGGTGGTGAAGTGAGTGAAGGGTGATAGGGGTATTTATGGAGGAGAGGGTTTGAGAGAGAGAGAGAGAGAGAGAGAGAGAGAGAGAGAGGTCATGTGGAAGTGTGGGGAGGGTAGGACATACCACGGGTGTTTTGGGGTGTGTGTATGTCTATGTCTATGTGTATGTGTGCAGGGAAATGGTGGGAGCCAAACCCATTGGGTTTACTCTTGCATGTCGGCCCTCCATATGACAACATGGACCCTCTCTCTCTTTCTTCATGGAAAAATTTCATTTTTTGGATGAAGGTATCTAAATTTGAAAGTTTGGTTTCGAAAGCTCTATACTTTATTGACTGACCAAATCATTTCTCAGTTAATGACTTTCCACAAAGAGATGCCATTCTCATTCTGTTATAAGCAGTTTTGTTATAATACTCTAATAATAAAAACTGATACAAACATTAAAGAGGACATTCTTGATTAAATGCAAGAGGTCATTTCAACAAAACATAAAAGACCAACATGACCAAGCTAGTTTTCACTGTATTGATGGATTTGAGAGTGAGATGTCCCTTAAAATAATTAAGGGAATTGCATCCAAATCTTGAAATCATCCACACCCAAACTCAAGAGACTGGGATGACATTTTAAAGTCAAAGTAACTCAATTTCTAATGGAAATGTTAAACACGATTTTGACATCTGAAAATTTTACGCACAAAAGTTGAAATATAACGAACATGAGGACACTCTTTGACAACGAGCAATGTCAACTCCAAAGAGAAACTGACAAGGAACCAACTAGTGTCCATAGCACCATGAATTTTGTGCTTAACAGTATCAAAATACTCACTTTGAAAGACTCACAAATAGCCTTACCAATAAAACACTTACAAACGAAAAGTACTAAAATAAAAAATAAATCTGCAACAATTCATGAGAAAAGCAAGGAAGAAAGCTAAAGAAAGACTGCTATGAATTTTTTTAGATCTAAGATTTTGGTAAATGAATGAAACACCGGCTATTGGAGAGTTCCATGGACAAATTTTCTAAATACTAAATAATAGGAATTTACAAATGCCATGTAAATTTTCCAGGAAGGTTTAAAGCTAGAAAATTTACAAGGTAATTCATTTTTTCCTCATACTTTTTCTGTTTCTATAGTCTTTAAATTGGATAAATAAAAAAGAATTAATGGACAAATGTAAAAGAGATGAGTTAACAGTAACTTCACCCTTTCTTATTGCCCTTGTAATTGGGTGATTCATTCTCCCTACCCCAACAAAAACAGTTCCAGCGCACCCAAATCAGTGGGGCTATTCTGTGGGCCCAACTCCCCAGACTCAACAATAGGGACATTCTCGCCCGCCTCTGTGCCTGAGGCGATATGACGTCACATGACAAAAAAAATTTGCAGGTTAGGGTGCAGAATCAGATGATGGTCGAGGGAGGGGGCGGTCCTCTCGGGGACGATCCACTTGGCCTTGATGTGTTTCCGCCGACGTGGTGGTACAGTTTGACGGCGTTCAGGCCTTGCGCGGCGGAGGTAGCGAAAGAGGAGGAATGAGAGACGTACTCGAGTTGAAGGGCTTTGAGCCTGGCACCGACGTCGTCGACGGTGGAGTCTTGGGTTTTGTCTTAGTAGGGTGGAATTGCTCTAAAAAGAGATACGTAAACGTAAGAATCCACTACTGGCACAGCAATTTACTACAATTTTACATCCTTCTCTCTTTATCTACAATCACGGACCGATAGTTAGGATACTATACAGTAGCCGATAATTAGGGGACTATACAGTACAGTCCTGTGGAAGTGGATGGTTTGGCCTTTTCTGATTGTTCGGCAACCTGGTCTGGTGATTCCGTGTACTGCTTCTACCTCACAGATAAAACAACTCTCTCTCTCTCTCTCTCTCTCTCTCTCACACACACACACACACACAGCACATAGCAAACTAACATTTTTATAGAAACCTATGTGTCTTTCACTGCTACTTATGCATATTTCCACCGTACTTTTGTGATCACGCTTCCGGATTGAGTTGGTACCAAATCAATCAAAATCATACCTCAAACATTTTCTTACTTTCATGATTACTTTATTTAGCAATAATCTCAGTTCGAGTACGTAACATTTTCGCACGATTGTTTAATTAACTTAAACTCAACCCAGATACGTATATGAAAGTTTAGTGGTGGTGATTTTGACACTAACATTAAATTGATACGATGAGAATCTATTAATACGATTCAAGTGGATACCTATATGTATTTGGTTATCACAGATATCAAGTAAACTCCATGCATGTATATATAATTTCCTGTCCTACTCATCCTGAGCAGAGATGTCTCTCTCGCAAATCCCAATTCAGCACCCTCTTCTAAACAGGAAGAAAGTATTGACGAAAACAAACAAGGTTGGAAGCGGTGATCAACATTGATTCAAACTGAAAAGAAAGATGCATTCCTTTTTGTTAAAGTTATCGAACATTATATATATTTTTTAATTATGTTTCCAATGTAAACAAACTTATGAAGTTGTACACGCCATCTTATTTTATCTATGGTGAAATATTCATTCTAAAACATCTTCTCAGATAGACTCTTGTCTATCAATACAGGCGTTTACTCATGTTTCTTGTTGCGTGGCACTCTTGGCCCGCTTATTATTAGCTTATACACCCAATTATTAGCTTATGAACTCAATACATGGAGTTATATGACATTGTTCTAAAAATCTCCGCCTAGCGCCACATAGGCCCAGCCTAGGCGCTAGGCGCTTAGCTACTATCCCGATTAATCCCTAGGAGTTCGAAAATTAAGAAATGGCTCCTAAACTTGCTTAGGCGCTCACCCAGATCAACTAGAAGCCCGCCTAGACCTGCCTAGGTCACGACTCTTTAGACAGAAAATAGATAACTTTCATTTTGCATTTTTTTTTTTCAATAAATTGTAATAAACTTGTTGAATACAAAGATGAACACATGTACATTATATGCTTGGTTCCCATGTTTTCATTATGTTCTAATATTTTGTAATCTATATGTCATTTTATTTTGTAATTTATGTATTCAAATGCAATTATGTATTTTTTAAGAATAAGCATGCAATTATTTATATTAACTTAAATCCGCCTAGGACCCCGCCTAGCCATCTAAACAGTAGGCTTCAGCCTGCCGTCCGACTAGCACCTAGTGTCTTTTAAAACCTTGTTCTACGGCTCACTAACTCATCAAATCGCGACTCACTAACCGGTTCACTAACTGACGAGTCATTGGCCATGGACCTAATGGTTAAAATAACAGTGAAGTGCAGTGTCTTAATAGCGTATAGAGCTTTCTTTACGTGGTCCTACTGGAACTACAACCACTAGAAAAGAAGATTTGCAATAAGACGTAAATCTACGGCAAATGTACACCCCATATACCTTCCAAGTCTGCATCCATTTTAGCAAAGGAACCCCTCCATGTTCGAATTCATAAAGTGGTCCACAAAGCTATGATTAGTGCCCAATACGGCCATGTCCTGCATTTCTGTCTCTTGTTTTTGTGTTTTCTCAAACCCAAACGAGTACATATATCTTTATGATCATAATTAATTAGCGCACACTCAAGCACAACCAAAAATTTAGGTTTAAACGGTGTAACTTTAGACCAACGCAGGGCTAGTACTTGGCTTTTCTAGGCTAAGGCAACTCTAAAGAAATATGCCCCAACATAAATTCACATATGTTATAAATAGGCAAAAGTGAGAGAGAGATAACCTTTGCTAGAGATAGAAGTAGAACAGGTGCTATGTATCATACTGTTTATTTTCGTAACTGTATCACACAAAGAATGCAGGCAAAGAAAGGGGGATATTGATATTATTGCTTTCACTCTTAATCTTATGTGTTGTAATGAGATTACAACCATATATACATAGAGGTTTTGATCCGACACAACTTTACATGCATGAAGACATTTTTTATCTCCCTAAGACTTTCAACGGTTGTCACCAAAGTCTATTTTGGTTTGCTACCTCATACAATCGCATGTGTGTCATTCACACTAAATTTCACAACAACATAAAAAATAATTTCAGCCCAAGACTATAAGAGAGCGCCTTTAGTTATCAAAAGACGATGACACTCTCTAACAAGCAACTAGTTCTTAGGAGACCTAGCCGAAACTCTTGGCTGAAACCGCTTTGGTGTTGCTAAGTGAACGTCGCCAGAAACGTTCTCAAACAATAGAACTATGGCCGGTGTGGATAAGTAAGTCGACTGCCAATGGTAGGATTTTTGTCTGATTTTCCAACATAACTAATAAGATATGGATTGAGATACATGCAAACAACTAATTTAAATACGATTGAAATTCAATAATTTGATTATCATTCAGATATAACTTAGGGTGATCCAATCTTTTGGTCCGTTTACAAGTTTATAAGTGAGCCTCGCCAAAACCCTACCAAGAGGAAGATCAGAGCACGATTATTTGGGTGGTAGCTAAGAAAGCAACTACATATGGGGGCCAAGGTTGGAGGGTAAATCTGTTGCAATAGGAAGCCCCAGATACAAACATACACAGGTACCAAATTACCTACATGCAAGTCACCGTCTTCCAAAGAATCCCTCCCACCTACCATGTTCTATGAATGAGATTGATTGGGAAAAAACAGAATAAACAAATGAAAACACAAGAGAGGGACTGTAAAGGCCCGCCACCATAGACCCCCCAAAAACACAAGACAGGGAATTTCTATTCAAATTTTGGTGGTATTTTTTCTGTCCCTCATTTTTTTCACCGACTCTGACTGCGGCTTGGTTTGGCACATGAAGGCCATGTTACTCTTGCCCCAAAACTCTCCTGTAAAAACAACAATGTAAGGACCTGATGATGATCGCTGATATGACATCATTTCCAACTGCTTCAAACGGCTCTCTCTCTCTCTCTCTCGCCAATTCAATTACCCAAAAAAGATTACTTCAACCGTAACTGTATATAGTTGGAAGTTGGAATATATATTGTTGATGCACAAAATCAGTGAAGATTTTGGAACAGCGTAAAATGTCAAATTTGTGACCTTCGCTCGGTTGCTCCGGTCACTAATGAGGATAAACATGAAAAGAGATAGAGATAGGGAAGCAAATACAAGATGTACGTGGTTCACCCTAAGTTTGGCTAAGTTCACGGAGTAGAGGAGTTCTCATTAATAGTGAAGGGTTTACACAAATACGTATATAGGTTCAAGCATAATCATCATTAATTAGTGAGTTCTAATGACTAGTTTAAGTACAATAACGATATTAGGGATTCTTTGTAGGAGAATGGTCTTCTTTTATAGTTGAGGAGAGCCTCTAGCTTTTGTTTGTGGTTGATGTAGGACTCTATGAGCTTTATTCTGACGTTGACATGTGTCGTGCTGTGATTAACCCCCTGGTTGGAGGAAAACTCTTGTGCTTCGGTAATGGTGCCTCAGCATCAACCCCTCAGTGGATCCTTGAAGGTATGAAGTTGACCAATGCTTGGTAGTTTTGTGATTGATCAAGTATGGTACAAACATATATGTTATGAGGTATTGTCTTTTTCCATTGGCTCTCTTAGTTAAAACTTGGTAAGAAAATGAGGTCATGTTGAACATTAACCAAAAGATCCCAACTATTATTCTTTTATAGGCATGGATAGAGCAAGAGCAACTAAACGAATAAACAAAAAATGCAGACATCAGGTATTGCCCGGTTGGTTAGAGTAATGTATTTCTGCCACTGTACCTGTACCTATATTTGAATCATTGCTTGAGTAGTTTTGGAGCAGATTAAAATATTGTTTGAAAGGAAAAAATTGAATAAACAAAGGCATTGACACCCATGTGGGTTGTAAGCAAATGCTTTAACAATGAAGTCTGAAGAGACGGCATGATGCATTTTGATGGTGGTGATGATGTCAGAATACATGGTCTCATGGGTTGTTCAATAAAAAGCTTAATATATCATAAACATACTATAAATAAACACATGGAAACATAATTAGTCAAAGAATACATATGAAATATGGTTTATATCCATATCCATCTGTATTTTCAAAGTATGGATAGGATCAGAAAATTAAGCACCTGATGCTGATGTCATGAAGATGTAAATTGTGGTATGGGTTCACATCCCATGTGCACAAGAGTATGGGGAAATGAATAGTAGAGGGAGAAAAACTCAAGTAGAGATGTCTGATCACATTATTTGTAGAGCATTTTTTCATAAAAAAAAACATGAGATCTCTATTTAAACATCACGCGGCCCCACAAGATCCCATCGAATGTGAAAGTTTCTCTAGTCAATCAACTCTGCTAAGTATCTTGTCTAGAATTGGCAAACAGAAACTTCACTATAGGTGCCAAAAACAAATACAAAGGGGTGGATGGGACCAAATACAAGTGGAAATGTTGCTTTGTGTGAGTGAGAGTTGTCATAGTTAAACAATACTATTTCGTAAAAAACGCACCCTTAGAGGAGCTCCACCCTATTAGGGTAGGCTGACTCAAAGCCTGAAAAATAGGTCAGCCTGCACAAAAAATGGTCCAGCCGAGCTTAATAGGCTGGCACCCAACCCAAGCCAGTCCATAGGCCGGGCCAAAACATGCTAAGCAATATGCTGGGCTGTGTGACGTCACAGCCCACTACGAATTTTTTTTTTTTAATTTTTAATTTTTTGCCTAGGCGCATGGGAAACATGCGCGACTGGGCGCAATTTCCTGACCAAAAAAAGGCGGCGAGGCCCACCGTTGCAGTGCATTAATTGGTACCGGGTGAGTGGTCATGTGGCTCGTTCTGGGCCGTTGGATTTCCAACGGCTAGTTTTCTGGACCGTTGGATTTCCAACTGTAAAAAAAATTTGAAATTCAAATCTAACGGCTAGGGATGTGGCTCGTTCTGGGCTGTCTGATCCCAAGATCAACAATCCATGATTTTGTCCAAAAAAACCAAACGGTCAAAATTATGACCGTTGGCCACGTGTTCACATTTGGGCTGTTGGATTTGAATATTTTCAAATCCAGCGGTCCAGATTAATTAACTTAATAAAAAATAATAAAAAATTATTAAAAATTGTTTAAAGTACAGAAAAAGTTTTTAAAAAATTTATTATTATTTTTCTATAAATACATAACCATCATCTTCCACCTTACACCACATTTCAATATTTTCAACACTTTCAAGCAAAGCTTTCATATACTTTTTTGTGAAAAAAATGGCTAAGTGGAAGCTCATCAAAGATGTTATGTTATGTTAATGTTGGGTTCAAATTACCTATGACCTTCTTACGGGTAATGAGATGGAGTTGCGAGAATACTGAAGATTGGGCCAGGAGATTGAGGTCATTTTGAGCTCCTGGAACACTAAAAAAGGTATGCCAAATCCATGTATAACATGAAGCCACTTATTCCAAAATGATACTTTTGGCTCATTATCTATTGCCATAAGCTCCTTGCCACGCACTTGGACAGTTTTTCTAGGTCCAGTGCATGTAGTCAATGCTTCCAATCATGCCAGGAAAGCCTCTATCTCACCCTTCTTCAGAAGCCTTCGCAGGTCCCTTGGCGTGGGTTTTTGGAGATACTTATTGGTGTACAGGACTTTGATTGCGGAGCAAAATTGCATTAGGGACTCTAAAATAGTTGATTTTCCCATCCTCGCTATCTTATCCACTTGATCTGAAGATGCTTCATATGCAAGCATCCGCAAGGCAGCTGTAATTTTTTTGCTTAGGAAGAAGACTTAGAACATGAAAAACATCATTTTTTTTTGCACAAAGTATGGATC
Source organism: Pyrus communis (assembly GCF_041283825.1). Lineage (NCBI taxonomy): Eukaryota > Viridiplantae > Streptophyta > Magnoliopsida > Rosales > Rosaceae > Pyrus > Pyrus communis. The sequence goes on along the minus strand of NC_142574.1, from coordinate 5,156,592 downwards.
ATGGTTGCAGATAGCACTCATGATTTTGTTGAACAAACTTCGTTGCATTCTAAAACGGCGTCTAAAAATATGATCAGGGAATAAATTGTTGGAGATAAAATAATCTTCCACGAGACCTTTACCTCGTCTTTCCCTCTTTTTATTCAAGTTTGTGGCACGTCTGGGTTTGGATATCTGACCCACAACTTCCATGACATGACGGGAATGTGTGGCCTTCTGCCTTCTATGTTCATCATCCTCATTTTCTTCCATTGTGAAAGCCTCATCTTCGCCTTCCTTTAGATTGAACAATTCTTCCTGTTGTGCCAACAATTTTTTCTGTTACTTATTGATTTCATACAATCTCCTTGAAGAAGACATTGTAAGAACTTAAGATCTAAAAACGATGAAGAATGATTCTGAGCTAAAAAAGAAGGATTGAGTTTGGTGTACGAATGAGGATGGATGTAGGGTTGATATGGACAAAAAAAGAAAGGATGAGGATTTTTACGATGCCACGTGGCACTAAGTGCTTGGTTGAAAATTTTATCAAAATCTTGGCTAAATTATTGTAAACATATAATGACATGTGACATGTTGGAATTGGTTGAAAATCTTATTGGAAATCTATCCACAAAATAGTACATTCGGATATGGCGTAACAAGATTGGTTGAAAATCTAATCAAAATCTTGACTAAATTATTGTAAATAGATAGTGATACGTGGCGTATCGGGATTGGTTGAAAATCTTAATGGAAATCTATCCACAAAATAGTACTTTCGGATAATGACATGTGACGTGACAAGATTGGTTAAAAATCCTATCCGAAATTAAAACTAAATTTTTTTATTTATTATTTTCTAAAAAAAATTAATAATATTTTAAATGGGTTGGATGCCAACACATTTTGTAGGGGTGGAGATGGATTTGGCCAATTAACTGTTCATTGGAGTCAATATTGCAAGATTTGTTTTCAGTTTTTATTTCTTTGTATACATTATTCCAAAATATTTCAAGATGAAGACATGCAGTGAAAGAAACATGATCTTTTGTGGTAAGAAGGAAAGAAAGGGTTGGAGCTCAGTACGACATCATGATCCGAACAAAACGTAAAGCCCTGTGGGTGGGTAACCATTTGTTGTCGACTCGAGCCGTGCCATCTTGTTTCGCGGGAAGACGCACTAATTCCTTTTTCAAAAGCATCTTTGGCGATTAATGTGAAATAAATGGCGCCCCCCCCCCCCCCCCCCCCCCCCCCCCCCCGAGGCTTAACAGGATATAACCAATATAATCAAATTTCAAAGGCTGGGTGCCAGCGCATTTTTTTAAGGATAGAGTTGTTCTTAGTTAAACAATCCTATTTTGTAAAAACGCACCCTGAATATGACATATAACTAATCAATAAAGTGTTCCCTATCTTTAAGAAAACGAGAATTACTTAGGCTATAACCTACACTATACGAAGCCTAGATTCAGCGGGATATATGCAAGTATGAAGAGAATTATTTTTTTGGACCTAACTCAGCAACTTTGACAGGATTTGTGAGGGTGAGAGTAAGGATGGCTCCTCACCTGATATGTTCAAAACAAAGAATGGCAAACGACCTTTAGTTTTCAATTTTCAGTTTTCAAGAACTCGTCCCCCTTTGCGTTGCAATTCCTATGCCCAATCCCCACAGAAAACTTAAAATTGAAAAGAAAATTGATTAAGATGATATCTTAATGCTGAATGCACAAGCCATACCTAAAATCAAACGCCTCAATTTTCATACCTACTCTATTCTCTTCATATGTACTTTCAGATAACTAACACTGAGAAGTTGAACAATCAATGTTAATTGTCAAAGTAAACAAAAATCCTCTCTTTTCTTGACATGAAAGATGTAAAAGATACACCTTTTACGTTCTTCCTTTAAATTGATTACCGATACATGCCGCGTTACAATGAAGAAGACAACAAATTAACGTGAGAGAGAGAGAGAGAGAGAGAGAATGTAAAACCAAAAAAAAAAGAAAAAAAAAAAGACTCCCCATAGCTGTGTGCCACCATGTGCGTCTGCTGCAAGTCATTTGAACGAATCTACCACGGAACCAATTTGGAACTGAAATCTTCATAAATCTGCAGGATAATGTACAGTCACTGGTCGGAGACAGAATTCACTTGTTGATGCTGCCCCTCTAGCAGAGTTATCTCTCTTCGAAATTTAGCAATGTGAGTTTGAACCTAACACAAAGACATTTGACACCAGATGTTAATATAGTTATTTAAGCATTTTCTATCACGATAAGTAATTTTCATATCTCAACTAGAGTAACCAAACTTATGGTATACATTACTGCCGACTAATGCCAAAACGTCAAATATGTTCCAGATCTCCACAACATGTGATTCATCTCAATAAATCCTTGCAAGATTCAGGATTCATAACCTACTCAATTCTAACTTATTTCAGATTTCAATGGTTAATAGCAATGAAATCACAGAATTTGATCATGATAAGTCAATAAACATGGAGACACAAAATAGGTATTTATCACAAAATAGGTATTTACTTCTCACACACCACTTGTTAATTTTTGTCCCTTGATCATCTTCAATTCATTTGATCCGATGGCCGAAAGTTAGAAGGGTGTGTGAGAAGTAAAAATGGGTGTGTGAATATCACACCCCTTATCACAAATGCTTAGACTGGTTCAGGAATTTCAGAATAACTTAAACAACCACTATAGTTGTCATGAGAATTACTTTTCCTATAGAAACTTGACTCATCAAAGGCCTTCTAACTCAACATGGCAGGGTCGAACTACAAAAAGTAAAAACTTTTGTGTAAGTTTGGTGACCTATGAGACTTAGGGCTGGTTTGGTATTGCTGTGCTTTGAAAAAAAGCTACTTTTGCTGTGCTGTGAGAATAAGCAGCACAGTGTTTGGTAAACTTTTTTGTAAAAGTGCTTTTGAAAAAAAAAAAAAGCAGTATTACAGTGTTTGGTAACTTTTATGTAAAACAGATGTGAAAAAAAGCTGATTTTTCAAAGCTGGGTTTTTCAGCTTCTTGTTTTTGGCTTTTTTTCACCCAAAACTGTAAAAAAAAGCTGAAGCTGAATGTTTACCAAACACAAAAACAACTCCTAGCTTTTTTTGATACCAGCATTTTTCAGAATCACCTCAGTACCAAACCAGGCCTTATTCATCTTTTGATTAGACCAAGGGTTGCAAAAAAGAAACAGTGTATTTCCCTGCCGTAATTGTCAGTCTGTTTCTTTACCCTCCCTAGTAGTGTACATAGACATAGGACGGTAGCATGATCGAATGGCTAAAGATCTTTGCATATAATTTGTCCTTTTTGGAGACACTTCATCAGAAATCATTGGGGGAAAAAAGGTAGTCCTCTCTTAACTCACTTGAGAACCCAGTCAATCCATTCAACATATACTTAGGACGTGTTTGGGAAACTAAAGAATTGGTTTAGACCAGTTCTACATAATACCTGATAATTAAAACAACTTAAATCTGAACTAGTTTTGAATGTTATTTTAGGTCTGCCTTGGCGCTAAATTACAATTTTGGTTCACTATTTTCTACATCTTAGCCCACAACAGTTCCACAGACCAGATTATAGTTTCTGAGTACCAAATACTGATCAATTTAAACACAGCCCTACTAAACATGGTTGGGTGGTCTTTAGGGTTTACAGAGCACACCCTAGGATTCAAACATTGTACCCCTGTATCTCTGGGGATATATTTAAACATCCATTAGATTAGACATTGTTACACTAGTTTGGACACTACAACGATCAGATAGAGAGCAACAGTCTATCGGCTAAATGTTTTCGATTGACGCACAATGATTGCTTACTGAAAATTTTCCTGTGAAATCCCTTTACAGCTCTTAGAACATGAACAAGCCCTATTTATTTTCTCTAAGCATACTGGGCTCATGTTTGATGTTTTCTTCACTAGCATATCGTAACGATTTTAACTTCATACTTATCAAATATACATCTAAAGTTGAGGTAGAGACATGACTGCAAATGGGTAAAAGGCAAGTGTTGGGAGGCTGAAGTTTGGGGTTTTGGGCTTAGGTTAGAAGGGGAAAAGGGCATCTCTCATCATATTGTAGAAACAGATTCAGTTGGTTTGGTGAATTTGATGCAGCAGGATGGTGTTGACAGGTTTCATCCTCTAGCTTCTCTTTTAGACAGCTACCACGAGATATTGTCTCAATTCCAGCAATATAAACTTATGCATATTTACGGGAGAAGAATGCAGTGGCTGATGCTTGCTAATTGGAGCTACAACATTGATCCGGGATTGTGCCTCCTTGAAGATCCTCCTGTGTGGGTTGGCAATGTCCTAAGTGATGACTTGTTGGGGATTACTAAGTATCGGGAAGTTTGTAACTTAATTTAGTTTTGTTTGTTGGGGTGTTTCACCCCACCCCACTTTACCCCCAAAAAAAAAAAAAAAAAAAAAAAAAAAAACATGACTGCAAAAGATGGATAGAATTCCGTTCAATACATAAATGAGAAGGGTGAAATACTTCTAACAAATTTTTTATGGAGTTTGTGCCTTACCTACTAAGGGGGTCGACTGTATGAATCCTAGACCGCCATTGCGCTCGGGTTTGCGCCAATTCAATCCTAGACACTAATATATGCAATAAATTGCAAAAGGATTTTCCACAAAGAAATTAACTGGACAAATATGTCAGTACATAATCTAAAAAACCACACATGGTTTTTCCACGAATACGCACATATGACAGCTCTTCACGATCACAAAATTTGAAGTTCCACAAATATATCCAGAAAATATGAGATAGACTGATGCTTACCTGCTGACGAGCTGTTGCAAGTCGTAACAGCTCATCTGCTTCTGAAAAGTTCGTGAACCACTGGCATAGGGGATGATCTTTAGTGTCCCCTCTCTTTCTGTTACTTGGATCCTCAACTGGCACTACATGCAACGAAAAGGAATAATTTACCATCCACAACATGATAAAGAGAAATTACAGACAGCACAGCATAACTAATTTATACCAGGAGGAGGCAAAGCAACACCAGCAGGTAGTCTGGGAATGACTACAGCTGGCTGATTCTGCACACGAGCTAAGAATGCCTCTGAAGGCTCAGGGAACACAATCTCATCATATGATTCCACAACAACAGGCTTTTTAGTCGACATAGGACCGGACTCATCCGCTGGGTACAACTTCAAATGATGAAATCTGTGAAAAAGCTCAAGATCAAATTCTCCTCACAATGATGGGCACCCATATTACCAAATGCATGCTAAAATGAAAAACAGCTTGTTGGTTGTTTCCAATCAAATGTAAAATCAAATTATATCAAAGCATGTAACAAATAATCAAACTCATTGTTTGAAAAATTGATCTCCCAATTAAGCACACTAGAAGGTTAAGTAAAATATAGTTTCCACATATAAAGCAGGATGTGTCGCTGGACGGTTTCTGTTAACTACTCAGATAGACAATGAACATATCGACGTTGGAAATTAAAAGACAAAGTTGCTTCTCACCAGCTAGGTTTAACCATTTAAATATACTATTCCATTGTTGAGGACTTGGTACAAATGCAAAGAACACAGACAGTATCAAACACAAAACTAGACAGCCAAATGCCAAGTAAATCACATAAATTTAATATTCAAAGCAACTCACAAGTTTAATGGCTTATCACAAACATCACTGTGGAAGAAAAGCGTAATGGCGATTTCAAATTCACCCCAGCCACATTCTGACAATTCAAATGGTGGTGACTCAACCACCCTTGTGGGATTATTGAAACTGGAATGCAGCTGAAAAACAGCACGTTTTATCACCACTCCAAGATCCTCATTGGTTGCCCCACGAACGTACACAGTCCACTTGTGTGATTGGTACCTAATTAGATATCACAAAATTAACTCTGATATTCCAGTCCTCATGTAAGTAATTCAACAAGCCAATAAATCTACCGCCATTAAAATAATACTTACTCGTTCGCCTTCTTACCGAGCCAGAATGCAATATTGCCATACACTATCGGAACACTAATCTCAACATCTTTGAGTTTCTTATGAAAAATCTACACAAAGTTACATGAAAAGCACTACAATGAAAAAAATAACTACAATTCAAATTTAAATTCTGGTAATTAGAAAGCTGGGCAAAAATTCAAATTTGTAAAAAGAACAATTAAAAGATTTTTTTTTCTTTCAAAAAGTCCAGTCTCATGATCCATAACAAGGCACTAAACACATTATACAATGTGAAATCCAATCAATCTCAAAACAGAGTCTTGAAGTTGCGGATCAGAACTATTTCCAAAAGCACTTCTGGGTATCTGGGTATCCTTGTTTTGGTAAATTAGGAAGTGGGTAACAGTAAAAATTTGAAATTGAACAAGAAAGTTACCTTCTTTTCACTGTCTTCCGGTTTGCCCATTTTCGTGCGCAGAGATTTAGGCGCAGGAGCGGGCCCACTTATTTCAGGTTGATCTGGACCATGCATTTTGGAAGAGGAACTATTGTTCATGTCCTTGTGAAAAGCACTTTCTTCTGTGGCGCAATCAAGAAACTAGGGTTTCTTCCCGCGAAGTTGCAGAGTACGGTCTCGAGGCTCCGTGGTTTTCCAGGAGGGAGTTATCCTATACAACGTGCTTCAAGTTAGTCCGTACTTTCACCCAATGAAGCTGGGCCGTGTGGAGCGTAGTAATACCATCCCCAATTGTGCGTGTAAAAGCTAAAAATATTTAGAGTAATACTCGATTTCTCTCTTAAATTTTCACTTAGTTTTCAATTTTTTTTCCTAAACTTTTCTACTAAAAAAATTAAGTATTAAACTAATTTTTTGACCGATTTCCTCTTTATCATTTAAATTTATATATATTTGATATAAATTCTTATTAAATCAAAGCATGTACACAACATGTAAGGATAATTAAGTAATTTCATTCTTAAAAATAATTGAAAAACTGAAAAATAAAATAAAAACAAAATTTTCCGTCTTTTGTTCTGTATTATTCTTTTTCTTTTAGAGTATGTACATCTTTTTTTGTTCTCTTTGACAAATAATAATATCAACAAGAGCAATTTCAAAGCAATGCATCAGTGCAACAAACTTGATAGTCATGTTATCGTGTACGTTATTACTTCAGAAATAAACAGGAGGAAAAATTTAGTACAAATTGTGATGACTTGATTTGTTTTTGGATATTACGCGAGTGTGTGTGTATGTATATACATACATATAAGAAACTCGAAAGGGTGTATTTAGGAATTAGGGAAATATCTGGAATGTGGAAAAAATGTATGGAAGAAAATATGTTAGGGTTCGGCAAGTGACATAAGCACTTGAGGAAGGATAAGATGGCGTTGTCTTCCATCTCAATCTCAAGAACTTGGTAGCTTTTGAGTCTGTATATTTGTTGGTGAACATTTTGGCCCCAACCATTTTTATGACAACGTACAAACTTGGAACCCCACTTGAAAATATTTAGACAGATGTGTGGACAGGAAAGGCTACTTCTTCATTTGAGTGACTTCCTTCCTTTGAATACAATAGAGGACATGCTTCAGACATATATGTCCATAATTTCTTGACTGGAACAGATAAGGGCTCTTAGGACAACAATAATCTTCGTTATCAAACGGGATTTAGATATGTGCATAGTACGGTTTTCTGGTTAGACTACACAGAGGCAAAACAAAATGACATCGAACTTCGTTTACTCGTTGATGAATAGACAAAGCCACATCCCTTCTTATACATCAGGCCCCATGCCAGATTTTCATAGCACCACACGTTCTTGTTTGTCAAGTAGCATTTATTCTAAATTTGTTTACAATGAAACACAATTTATCCACAAATTCTTGTTTGATAGGGCATAACGTATGCACTACTGTTGGTCCACTTGTTTAACATCCAGTGTGCAAGCAATTGATTATTCGAGAACATGTGGATGCAGCAAAGGGTTATCCAGCGGTTAGGAACCTAATCCAAAAAAGAAATTCGTGATTAGTGATTAACAGGCATGTCTGAAGCAAAATGCCTCTTATCTAACAGACGTAAATAATTCCACTGGAACAAAATTCATGTCTAGTGGACCTTGTGTTGTCTGTTATCCGGAGGAGGTGGGAAATGCTGCTTCCACACAAGATCTGTCAGAAAAATCTATCGGAGTAGGAGTTACGTTAGGAGTTAGGTGAGCAGCAAGACAGGGCCATGTGATTTGGTATAAGCTAGTTTCCCTCATCGTTTCTCTTTGCATTGCCTCTTGACCATAATTTCATGTACCATATGATTTTTTCGCATACCCTTTCGTCTATATATACACATGATCAAGTTCACAATGGCATTAGCAACTCAAGTCTCCACCTTCCTAAGAATCAAAGCATTCTCCTTTTCCAAGTCCTAATTCCTTTTCTAGTTCTTTTATCCCCTTGAGAACATAAATCCATGGGTTTCTGGTTGCCTGGAATTGTTAGCGCCAAGAGAAGTCTGGTCCGGTCTCTATCTAATTCAAAACAGACGGCTTCAACGACCTTAGATATCCCAAAAGGCTATTTTGCTGTGTATGTTGGGGAGAGACAGAAGAAGCGGTTTGTGATTCCAATATCGTACTTGAATGATCCTTTGTTCCAAGATTTGTTGAGTCAAGCTGAAGAGGAATTTGGATATGATCATCCCATGGGTGGTATCACAATACCTTGCAGCGAATACACTTTCCTTCATCTCACTTCCCGCTTAAGTGTATGAGTGAACACTAAAGAAGTGAATATGCGATCCACTTTCATGTCCAAAAGGATCCTCATTTTGGAACTCACTGAGCTACGACGAAGGAGAGGCTATGGTCGATCATCCACTGAATCAACTCACATCCTGTGTTGAGGTGAAGCCATCAGTAATACTGAAGCAGCCGGCTGTGATCTGAGAAGAAAGTCAGAAAATTAATGAAGCAGACAAACGACGATATAATCAACAAAACCCAACTTTCCAAAAACGATGACTCAAAACTTTTCCACAGGCGCTGTTCAGAGTATCAGACATGGGAATTTAAATTAACCCAATTGGTTTTATGTTGGCTGCTCTAAGTCAGTCAAATGTAAACTGCTCTGCTGCTCTTGAGCAAAATATATTGGAATATGAAATAAATTTATATCTTGATCCAGTTTTTTGTCTTGATATTTTAATTATACTTCTAGCTTTGGTCCCTCAAAAAATAATTGTACAATGTAATCTGTTATATAATTAAATTATCAATAACAACAGATTTTTCTCAAGAAATGACTTTCAATTGGTTATACTTCGTACTTCATATAAATCTGTGGTGCCTCAAGTATTAGTGTTGGGCTTCAAAATGATCAGATATATGTGCTAGATAAATAATATGCGGAATTTCTACACTATTTGCCTTTTATCTGATAATTAAATCCTATGACTGGGTAAAATGTTTTCACCGTGTCAGTGCAACTTTCAGATAAAAAACACTGGGATTGTTGTAGAAAAATTTCTGAAATTTTCCAAATAAAGTCTTTCAAGGTTCACAACTAAATGGAAATGATAAAAACTGGAAAAACCAATTAAAGGATAAAGATTAGAAAAATGTATCAGCCCTTATAGTAGGTAATACTTAACATACAGGTCTTAATAGACTCGGAAAAATATATCTGGAAAAGTTGTATATGGCAGCAAATTGTGTTTGGATTGACGAGAGACATAAGCATTGAAGGATCACATGGCTGCGTCTTCCGTCGCAGTCTAAAAAATTTGGTAGCAGTTGGGTATATATTTGTTGGTGGACCTTGTGCCCTACCAATTTTATGACTACCTGCAAACCACAAAAACGTATTTGAAATTTTAGAGATGTGTGGATAGGAAAATCCCCTTGAGACTTCATTTCAATACAGGACTTTCAGACGCTTTTGTCTACGATTACTTAACAGAACCAGATTAGCATTCTTTTGATGGCATCAATCTTACAATTTCAGACGTAATATGACAAGTTAGGGGCAGTATGTACCTATTGCATGTCCAATATGAATCACTTTACGTACGTAAAACTCTCAGCCAGCCCAGGAACATTGCCTCACCTGATTAATCAACTTTTTCCTGTAAATTGCTCTTTCAAGAGTCCGGTAGGCAATTACATATTTCCTATTTCAGGTCTACTGATATTTAGCTTCAAATGGTGGTCGAACATTAAATCAGTACAATTTGTTGGTTACTGTCTCATGGAATCTTCTAGATTGCCAAAATAAAAGAAAACACCTCCAAAGCTTGTTGAGATCGACGGGATACTAGATGAAACAACAAACCCACATGCTAGGGGTGGATTTTGGTTTGGCCCCTTAGGGTAGAGCCATGAAGTGTGGAGTGCCATTGGTGTCTTCGTTGAGTGAGTAAATGCAATTTATTAGTCGACCTAATTAGTACTAGTCCAATTAATCGGCAGTTTGAATTGGTGGTCACGTAGACAAGTGCCGGTCTCAATCATATATGCCTCTTACCTAACCCACATGATTCTTTGGGACGGAATCACATTTGGTGGTCCTTTGTTATACATATGTGGTAGGGAAGAGTTTCGTGAGAACTCTTTCAGAGGATTGCGTTACATGAGAAAGATGACAAACCCCATGTGATTGCTCACACGCTAGTGTCTCCCTCATTGTTTCCCGTCTCAGTGCCTCTTCACCAATCACTACACCTACCGAAGGATCTTCTGCACTCTCTTTCGTCTATATATACATATGGTCAGAGTTCATCCTGAACAACACAGGTAATCTTCACCTTCCTACTAAGCTCAAACTTCCTCTGTGTTTTCCAAGTTCTTTGAAATCTTTTGCTTCTTCTTTTGCCCTCTTGAGAATATAGAGTCATGGGTTTCCTTTTTCCTCGAATTGTTACCGCCAAGAGAACTCTCATTCGCTCTCTAACTAGCTCAAACCAGACAGCTGATTCAAAGACCATGGATATACCAAAAGGCTGTTTTGCAGTCTATGTCGGGGAGAGCCAGAAGAAGCGCTTTGTGATACCAATATCATATTTGAATGAGCCTTTGTTCCTGGATTTGCTGAGTCAAGCTGAAGAAGAATTTGGGTATGATCATCCAATGGGTGCTATCACAATTCCCTGCAGTGAAGACACATTCCTTCATCTCACTTCTCGCTTGAGTGTATGAGTGAACACGAACCGATCATCAAGAAAAGGCAAAGCCTCATTCCAGAACTCACTCAAGAGTCGAGCCCAAGAAGATTTTTGATATGATCATTATCCAAAGCATCCCCAGTACAGAAAACATCGAGATTGGATGAAGGAAAGGTCACAATCCTTCATCCACTGAAATGACACATCGTGGGTTGAGCAGACAGAAAAATTTATCAACATGACAAATGATGATATATATCATGAACATTTGGCCCATACAACACAGGTCCAATTTTAATGCGAATAGCATCTCCAATGGAAATGTCAAAAAAAAAAAATGTTAAATGTAAATTTAAAGACTTACGTGGCAGTTCAAATTTTCTTGTGCTCCAATTAATATGTTTTTTCTTATGCAATTAATATTTGTAGGACCCAATCTTTTTAACAAATAAATAAAAACTAATTTTCATGATGCATTACCAAGTCCTACACAATAAAACATCTAAAATGTGTTTTGACTATAAAGAGCAATATTGTAACTACAACATCTGTATATATTACTTAGTGGTTAAGGAATCTATTAGTTTGTTATATTTTTTTTCCCTTAGTAGTTATAGTTACAAGATACTTGTTTATAAATACTCAAAGTGTAACATTATTCTTTCATAAAATGAAATCATATTTTATCTAATATGGTATCACACGCCTTTTGGTCTCATGACTTTTCTTTACTCGATCCCAAATCTCTCGCTTCTTTCTGTAACTTTCTTTTCTGATTTCTTCATCGTTTCTTCGATTGTGATCGTGTTCTTCGATCTTCACTCACCAATCTCTGGCAATGGCAACTTCTGCATCTCCTTTGTCGAAATTGACTTCTCTAGTTCATCCTCTTCCGACTACACCTCCAAACCCTAATTCTTTTATCTCTGCCTCAATCACGATCCAGAACATTGGATCCATGATTCCAATCAAGCTCACCACAACCAATTACTTGACCTAGAGTGCTCTTTTTGCTCAAATTTTTTGTCGTTACAACCTTACATGTCTCATCGATGATCTATGACGGCTCCTCCTCAATTTCTTCTTGATTCTTTGGGAAATCGCATCATCAATCCTGCCTATGTTTCTTGGTATGAGAATGATAAATATTCTCATTTAGATCAACTCTATGAATCCCTAATTCCACATATAGTTGGTGTGAATTTAGCTCTTAAGCTCTGGGAAAAATTGGAATCAAGACTTGCCACAGCTTCTCAATCTCACATCCATGAGCTTCGATCTCGCATTCGTAATCTTACCAAAGGTGATTCCACTACTGCTCAATATCTTCAACAAATTGAGGTAATTGCTGATGCCCTTGCTAGTGCTGGTTCTCCTGTTGAATATTCAGAATTGATCTTTGTCACTTTTCATGGCCTCCCTCCTGAGTTTGATTCTTTCGTTGATGCTATACAATTTCAACTTGGATCCATAACAATTGATGAGCTACATGGTCTGCTTCTTAGCAAAGAGATATAACTGGTCATCATCCTTTCATGCTCTCAATACTTCTGTTGTAACAACCTGTCTTAAATTTTTACGTTTTAACCAATTAAATTATGAAAATACCCTTGACGACAAAAGCGTTGATTTTCGTTAACTCTCGTCCGTTGACATGTAGGAATTTTTCTTTTAATTTATTCACATAGTATTCTTCAATACGAACGCGTGAGCACAAATGGAATCGAACTCAAAGCTAAAATGAAGCTTCTACAAATTTCTAAATATCGAGGGCATTTTTGTAATTTCACCATTAAAGATATTTCTCCACTTTTGACCATTTCCAGGCCGACATGTGGCAAATTCCCCCATTTTTCTGGGGAGTTCTTTTATGTCCTGAGTCCCCTTATTCTCTCTATTATTTCTTTCCTTTCTTCTTCACCTCACTCATCTCTCTCATTCACCTCTCCTCTCTCTCCCTTGCCAAGCACACTCACATACATACACTCACACCTCCACACCTGCAACCATAGCAAGGTAGCACCCACACCATCATCCTTTGTGATCCTTGTGAACCTTAGAACCTGGAAATAGGAGAAAAACCACTTGAAAACACCTTCCCCGAGCTGCACTATGCAAGGGACTTCTCCGACGAATTCTCGCCATTTTCAGCGAAGGTAAGCTTCAATATTGGTCCCTATCATTGTAGATCATGTCTAGGTTCATGATTAGTAAGTTTTTGGGTGATTTTGGTGGTGTCGGAACTCAGAAAATACAGGGGAAGTCATTGTGCAAAATCTGGAATTTCGAAACCGTGATCGTTTGTCCATCTTTTAGTCATTTTTCCGACCAACTCTGATCTCCGTTGGACCTTCTAATTTCCACATTCCTACCTACATTTTTGTCATGCTCCAATCCCGACATACGTCTAGAATTGACACGTGACGTCACCAAAAATCCATATTTATCATACCCCACCTCCGGGATATGGGCAAGCACAACTCAATAATCAAATCGTATAGTTATTTTTCGTATACATTATGGCTGCATCTAACCTCCCTGTTAGACTGCCTACGTACCCTAGACAGGGATCAAGCCATTCGTAGTTCGTCATGCACAATAATTGACATACAATACAATCCGATTAAGTCGAAAGGCATAACATTTCTCAATCAATCAATAGAACTTGATAAGCATGAAATTACTCGACTCAGGGTTACATAACAAACACCTGAAAATCATGATTTCCCCTCCATCTATATATAAATCATTATGCCGCAACACGATGCTGCAATTCACAACATATATCATTTCAAAGAACCAATGAAGCACAATACCATTCTCTAGCCACATTTATCAACAAGTCTTGTGATATCCCGTCCCTAAAATTATGATTTTATTTTATTCTTGACGTATTTCGAAGATTTGATTGGGACTAGTTCTTTATTTCTCCAAATTTGAGAAAAACGAGGTGAGGGTTACTTTAGTCATTTCCAATTTTCTCGACCTTTTCGGTCAACTCTTGAATTGGTTAGGTAGAGTTCGATTCCATGAGCGTGTAGGCGTAAACAGATCTTATTTCCGAGTCCGAACGGAGAAGTTAGAGTTGTTTAAAGTTGGTGGCATTTTAATAATATTACCAAAATGCTATAAATGGGAGGGAAACCTCCAGAAACGGGAAGGTTTTCAGAAAATGAAAGGGGGGAGCTGCCTAACCCGTTTTAGGGAGAATTTGACCCATAAACCCACCCAAACTTGACCCGATTGTATCTTTTTCATCCGAGCTCCGTTTTGGATGATTTTGGTGTCCATGGAAAGCTCTTGACGAGCTCTACATCTCTGTGATGTTATATTTTCCCATTTCTTTTCCATATTTGCAGTTTGAGGTCGCAAAGTCCATGACTTTTCCAGCGGTTTTATCATTTTTCCGCCGATTCCGGCAACGATTTTCTTCGAGTGAGGTATGAAACTTCATCTACTCTTCATAATCTTCAAGTGGGTATGCTTAGTTTGTGCTTTCGTATTCATATTAGAGTTGGGTGTTTAGAACCCTAGAAATCCGGTTTTCTCCGGTGAAATTGGACGGTTTCCGGTTAGAATTTAGCGTCGGCCTAGTTGTAAAAAGTGTTTTCCTTATTGAGCTCTAGTTACCACATAAATTTGAGCTCATCTAGTTAATGTTGAAATTCGGGGTTTGTAAACCCTCCATCTTGACTTCCACCACGTGTGGCGGTGCGTGGGATCGTTCACGAGTGTTATCTAGGTTTCAAATACCTTCTAGTGACCATGTGAACCTATGTCTAGCTTGGTTTCCAAAGATTCAATTGTTTGGTGTGGTGATCAATTTGGACCGCCACTTGTTTGTGTGATTGTCGACAATTCGACCATTGGATCAAAATGAAACTTTAGTATGTTATCCTCGAAGCATAATGTGGACTTTGGGAAGTTATGGATCGTAAATCTGATTTGCGGATTGTTATGGACCCCATCGTTGACCGAGAATTGATTTATGGTCAACATGTCTCGGAATGTTCTAAATAATAAAATTAGTACTATGGGAGACTTAAGTGAAGTCTAATGGGCCTACATTGGTTAGAGAGTGACTTGAACATATGTGATATGGTTATTACCTTGATTTTTTATATTGGTATCATCGGTGAATTTGACTTGGTCTTATAATGTGATTCTATTGAAATGTGATTATATATATATTTGTATATATTTAGCCATATACCTATGTTTATCAAACATGATTTGGCTTGTGTATTGATGATCGTGGTATGTGAATTGACGCGCATATTCGAAAGGTGTTTGATTTACATAGATGCTATGTTATGATGAAATGTGAGTGACTTTAATATATGTGAATATGTAATGGTTTTATAATCATTTTTCCTATAAATTGTTAATTTTCATATTTAGCCAATGATGTTGTTATATGAAGTGGGATTTGACGTGCATATTGGAAATATGGTTTGTTTTGTTTGATTGACTTGATTTGATGAGGTGAGGGCTAGTGGTGGACCATTAACCCATTGTCAAGGGGTTTGTTGCTTTGAAACATGTGTCAATGCTCGTTTCATTATTTCATTTCTTGTTTCGTTGAGCCTTTATAACTTGAGCAACTTGATTCATGTGTTGTTTCATTGATTGGTGGTTATGCAATGTACTCCGCGATTCCGTTGAGTGATGGTCCGGAATCGTATCCTGGTTTGGATTCCGTTGAGTGATGGTCCGGAATCCTTCCTACTCCACTCCGCGATTCCGTTGAGTGATGGTCAGGAATCGTATCTTGGTTTGGGTTCCGTTGAGTGATGGTCCAGAATCCCTCTTACTCCACGATCCCGTTGAGTGATGGTCCGGGATTGTATCCACATTAGTTCATTGAGTTTAGTTTAAGATGGTTGCAAAGGTGTAGGCTTTGAATGAACAGTGTCACCCTAATTCTACTTTCATTGTGTGTATGTGAATATGGGTGTGAGATGTTATGGTTGTTTGAAATGAACTTTTGGATGTCTGGGTGACTCCCTCGGAGTTTTCAAAAGTTGATTTCTTATGAAAGATTTATATTCAAGGTTTATAAATTATGATTGATGACTAGTTTTATAATTGTATCACCTGCTTATTTTATTGTCCCTCACCCGAGCCTCTCAGCTTGTCTGGGTGCCTGATTTGCCAGTGCACCAATTTCATAATATTGGCATTGACTTTACATATGACAGGTCTGGGTAGATTATGAGAAACCGCTGGATATTTTGGTTCCGTTGAGTGGTCTGGAACCCAATGTTGTTGGATTCCGTTGAGTGGTCCGAGATCCTTGCTCTTGTTCATTCCGTAAGGTGATCTTAGAATCCTAAATTCGAGTAGATGAGAATTACCCACAATAGATATTGTGAAAATAAATTAGAATTACCATGTTATTATTCTTAACCCAAATTGGGAATTATGTAGAGTTCTTTAATTAAATTTGTGAAATGATATGTTATCTCACTGATTGATTAACGTAATTAAATATTAATATAGTACTTCGTGATTCCTTGATATGTTACAAGCTATGTATTGAGATATAATGTTGGAAGTATAGTGATTAGTATGATGAAGTGAAATGTGATTTGACTTGTGTATTGGAAATGGTTGTGACATGTGATTGAAACGCATATTGAATTGCTTGGGAGATGGGAGGCCTAGTAAATGACTGATGATCCATTGTGATGTGGATTTTGCTTAATATTGCTTTGTTTCGTTGAGTTTCGTGAATTGGGGTAACTTGAATCATGTCTTGTTCCTTCGAGCCGTTGTTATGCTTCTTGGACTTCCGTTCAATTCGGTTGGGTAGTTTGGAACTGAGTTCTGTTTGGATTCCGTTGAGTGTTGGTCCGGAATCCCCTTTGGAGCCTTGGTCCGTTGGGTGGTCCAAAATCCCCTTTTTCCAAAGATGTAGTCTTCAACTGAATTGTGTTGCTCTAGCCTTGCGTTTCGACTTGTTGTATGTGTTATTGATGATGTGATGGTTGACATTATTGATTGATGTGATTATGGAATGACGTTGGATATGAGTGTGGTTATCATGAATATTTTAGTTGATTAATATTTCTAGAGAATCATGTACACTTTATTAATTCTTAACTATGTTACACACTTGAAATGCGATTTTATGTGGAAAACATGATGAGTTACGTGATGGATGAAGTGGAAAGGTTAATCGTCATGTGGGATTGTTATGTTGGATATCATGGTTATTGTTATGATTAGACTTGTTGATAAATGTGGCTAGAGAATGGTATTGTGCTTCGTTGGTTCTTTGAAGTGATATATGTTGTGAATTGCGGTATCATGTTGCGATATAATGATTTATATATAGTTGGAGGGGAAATCATGTTTTTCAGATGGGTTTGTTATGTAACCCTAAGTCTAGTATTTTCATGCTTGTCAAGTTCTATTGATTGATTGAGAAATGTTATACCTTTCGACTTAATTGGACTGTGTTATATGTCAATTATTGTGCGTGACGAACTACAAATGGCTTGATCCCTGTTTAGAGTATGTAGGCAGTCTAACGGGGAGGTTAGATGCAGCCATAAAACATACGAAGAATAACTATGTGATTCGATTTTTGAGTTGTGCTTGCCCATATCCCGGAGGTGGGATATGATAGATACGGATTTTTGGTGACGTCACGTGTCAATTCTGGACGTATGTCGGGATTGGGGCGTGACAAGTCTAATCATAACAATAACCATGATATCCAACATAACAATCCCACATGACGATTAACATTTTCACTTCATCCATCACATAAATCATCATGTTTCCCACATAAAATCGCATTTCATAGCATGTAACATATTTAAGAATTAACAAAGTACATATTACTCTCTAGAAATATTAATCAACTAAAATACTCATAATAACCACATTCCTATCCAACGTCATTCCACAATCCCGTCAATCAATAATGTCAACCATCACATCACCAATAACACATACAACATGTCGAAACGCAAGGCTAGAGCAACACAATTCGGTTGAAGACTACATCTTTGAAAAAGGGGATTTTGGACCACCCAACGGATCTTGGCACCAAAGGGGGATTCCGGACCATCACTCAACGGAATCCAAACAGAACTCAGTTCCAGACCACCTAACAGAATTGAACGGAAGTCCAAGAAGCATAACAACGGCTCGAAGGAACAAGACATGATTCAAGTTACTCAATTCATGAAAACTCAACGAGACCAAGCAATATCTAGCACAAATCCACATCACAATGGGTTATCGGTCAATTACTAGACCTCACATCTCCCAAGCAATTCAATATGCATTTCAATCACATGTCACAATCATTTCCAATACACAAGTCAAATCACATTTCACTTCATCATACCAATCACTATACTTCCAACATTATATCTCAATACATAGCTTGTAACATATCAAGGAATCACGAAGCACAATATTAATATTTAATTATGTTAATCAACTAGTGAGATAACATATCATTTCACGAATTTAATTAAAGAACTCTACATAATTCCCAACTTGGGTTATGAATAATAACATGGTAATTCTAATTTACTTTCACAATATCTATTGTGGGTAATTCCCATCTACTCGAATTTAGGATTCTAAGATCACCTTACGGAATGAACAAGAGCAATGATTCCAGACCACTCAACGGAATCCAACAACATTGGGTTCTGGACCACTCAACGAAACCAAAATATAAAGCGATTTCTCATAATTTACCCAGACCTGTTATATGTAAAGTCAATGCCAATATTATGGAATTGGTGCACTGGCAAATCAGGCACTTAAATAAGCTGAGAGGCTCGGGTGAGGGACAATAAAATAAGCATGTGATACAATAATAAAACCAGCCATCAATCATAATTTATAAACCTTGAATATAAATCTTTCATAAGAAATCAATACCAACTTTTGAAAACTCCGAGGGAGTCACCCAGACATCCAAAAGTTCATTTCAAACAACCATAACATCTCACACCCATATTCACATACACAGAATGAAAGTAGAATTAGGGCGACACAGTTCATCCCAAGCCTACACCTTTACAACCATCTCAAACTAAACTCAATGAACTAAGGTGGATACAATCTCGAACCATCACTCAATGGGATCACAGAGTAAGAGGGATTCCGGACCATCACTCGACGAAACCCAACCCAAGATACGATTCCTGACCATCACTCAACGGAATCGCGGAGTGGAGTAGAAAGGATTCCGGACCATCACTCAACGGAATCCAAACCAGGATACGATTCCGAACCATCACTCAACGGAATCGCGGAGTACATTGCATAACCACCAATCAATTAAACAACGCAGGAATCAAGTCACTCAAGTTATAAAGGCTCAACGAAACAAGAAATGAAATAATGAAACGAGCATTGACACATGTTTCAAAGCAACAAACCCCATGACAATGGGTTAACGGTCTACCACTAGCCGTCACCTCCATCAAATCAAGCCAATCATACAAATATTTCCAATATGCACGTCAAATCCCACTTCATATAACTATATCATTGGCTAAATATGAAAATTAACAATTTATAGGAAAAATGATTATAAAACCATTTCATATTCACATATATTAAGTCACTCACATTTCATCATATCATACCATCTATGTAAATCAACCACCTTTCGAATATGCACGTCAAATCACATATCACGATCATCATCAGTACACAAGCCAAATCATGTTTAATAAACATAGGTCTATGGCTAAATATATATATATATATATATATATAATTAATCACATTTCAATAGAATGACAGTATAAGACCAAGTCAATTTCACAGATGATACCAATATAAGAAATCAAGGTAATAAACATATCACATGTGTTCAAGTCACTCACTAACCAATGTAGGCCCACTAGACTTCACTTAAGTCTCCCATAGTACTAATTTTATTATTTAGAACGTTTCGAGACATGTTGACCATAATTCAACTCTCGTTCAACGATGGGGTCCACAACGATCCGCAAATCAGATTTATGATCCATAACTTCCCAAAGTCCATATTATGCTTTGAGAATAACATACTAAAGTTTCATTATGATCCAATGGTTGGATTGTCGTCAATCACACAAACAAGTGGCTGTCCAAATTGATCACCACACCAAATAATTGAATCTTTGGAAACCAAGCTAGACATAGGTTCACATGGTTACTAGAAGGTATTTGAAACCTAGACAACACTCGTGAACGATCCCACGCACCGCCACACGCGGTGGAAGTCAAGATGGAGGGGTTAGAAACCCCGAATTTTCAACATTAACTAGATGAGCTCAAATTTATGTGGTAGCTAGAGCTCAACAAGGGAAACACTTTTCACAACTAGGCCGACGATAAATTCTAACAGAAAATCATCCAATTTCACCGGAGAAAACCTGATTTCTAGGGTTCTAAACACCCAACTCTAAAATGAATACGAAAGCACAAACTAAGCATACCCACTTGAAGATTATGAAGAGTAGATGAAGTTTCATACCTCACTCAAAGGAAATCGTTGCCAGAATCACCGGAAAAGTCGTGGGCTTTGCGACCTTGAACTGCAAAGATGGAAAAGAAATGGGAAAAATCTAACATCACGCAAATGCAGGGCTCGTCAAGAGCTTTCCATGGACACCAAGATCACCCAAAATGAAGCTCGGATGAAGAAGATACAAGTGGGTCAAGTTTGGTAGGTTATGGGTCCAATTCTCCCTAAAATGGGTTAGGCAGCTCCCCTTTTTCATTTTCTGAAACCTCCCCCTTTTTTTGGAGGTTTCACTCCAATTATAGCATTTTGGTAAAATTATCAAAATGCCACCAACTTCAAACGACTCTAACTTCTCCGTTTGGACTCGGAAATAAGATCTGTTTACGTCTACGCACTCATGGAATCGAACTCTACCTAACCAATTCAAGAGTTGACAGAAAAGGTCGAGAAAATTGGAAATGACTAAACTACCCCTCACTTCGTTTTTCTTAAATTTGGAGAAATAAAGAACTAGTTCCAATCAAATCTTCGAAATACGTCAAGAATAAAATAAAATAACAATTTTGGGGACGGGATATCACAATTTTTCTTTTGAATCACTCGATTTGGACTTGTATCGAGTTTGGAATGAGCTCTTGAAGTTGGAAGAAAAAATATGGAAAAATTCCAAAAATTCGAAGAAGGCGAGTATACTCGCAGTGCATTGGGTTGTCAAGGGCAGGTGTGTGAAGTGCATGCGTCTTCACCGAAGGCATTGTGTTTCACCACCGTCTATAGTGGAGACCACAGCAGCGCTGGCGAGATTTTCGACGACCTATCTTGGTGCGTGGCAGTGCGTGGTGACCTGGGCCGCCACAATACGACGGTGCGTGGGGGAACTTGAGGTCCTTCTTTAGGGTTTTCGACGTGCTAAATCTGAATCCACTGTCCATCTTCCCAAATTCGATCATTTTAGTAGAGTTGTATTAAATGGTATCTATTTGTGTTTAGTGCATCAGTTGGAAGTGATCCTATCCTCCCTAGTTCGAACGGCTCTTGGGTAGCGGAATATTTGTGAGTGGACCCCTTCTCAAATTGCATGTTTTCATAAAATATTAGGCTTGCATTGATTCTAAATTTCATGAATTAAATACGTTTTATGATATTCTTTACGTATTTCTATATTTATGATTTTGGAGAATTCATGATTTATTCGCTTTTATGAATTAGTGTTGATTCATCTATTTAAGGTTTATAAAATGCCATGTCTATGAAAATCACGTTTATGGAATTGCTTATGATTTCAAATGATGAGATTTTGGAATTCTAAATTTGGCATGGGTTTTTGAGATATGTTTTATGTGCTTATCTAGTGGGTTATCATACAACATATACACAAAACCTAAGTATGTATATGTCTATGGCCATTAGACATAGTTGAGAATATTTATGACATACTCCCAGCTTCACTGGCGAGACTAGTGTCGGACAGCTTCACTAGCCAAAGTTAGTGTTGGTGTGTTATGTTATGTATATGTTTATCCTCTGGCGTAACCTAGAGTCGAACAGCTTCACCTTTGGGTGATGAGGCCTACCATGTTTCTTCGCTGGCGTAACCAGTGTCGTACAACTTCACATTCAGGTGATGGTTATGCCTTGGAGCGACTATGATACCCCTAATTGGGTACATCGTTGTGTTGATTTCTGAGACTCGTTGGTTTTTCCTTCAGGTGATTCCCGGTCACTTATAGAGATGATTTTACTGTACGTATGTTTTTATGGTATATTAGAGTTTTTAGACAAACCTACTATGTACTACTATATGAGTTTTCAAAACAGGAGGTTAGTATGTTCAAAAGGAAAAATGGTTTTCTTATTATTATTATTATTATTATTATTATTATTATTATTATTATTATTCATAAACTATGGTCCACTCACCTTTTGTTTTTGTGCCCCATCAGGACTTAGTGGCGGGGAATACTACCTGAGCTTCGAGGCATTTTGTTACCAGTGAACTTACGTTCTTCCGCTTGTGTATGGCTTCTTTATGAATAATTGTAACTTGATGTCTTACCTTTCACTAGTACTTCCATTTAGTGGTATGATCAGGACTTCCGTTTAGTGGGATGATCAGGACATATTATTGTTATTATTATTATTATTATTCATAAACTATGGTCTACTCACCTTTTGTTTTTGTGCCCCTAGAACTTAGTGACGAGGAACGCTGCAAAGACCGGCTCATAAACTATGGTCTACTCACCTTTTGTTTTTATGCCTGTAGGACTTAGTTTTTTTGCCCCCTAGGACTTAGTGACGAGGAACGCTGCAGAGGCCGGCTAGTTTTGGGAGCCGAGGCGGTTCAACGAGTAAGGAGGTGGATTATGGAGGTTTAGGGGGAGGGAGGGTGAGGCTCCAAGTGAAGGAATTGCTGGTGGTTGAGGGAAGTGTTTTGGCTGAAGGCGGTGGCGGAGGGAATAGAGGTGGCGGTGGTTCTGGTGGCAGTATCTACATTAAGGCTCATAAAATGTAATGTTCATCATCAATTCTCCTTTTTTTTCTTCTTAATTTGTTTAATAATTAGATGTTCTGTAGTGGTTTTTCTGTTAAATGATCTTTTTTGTGTTTTTGATGCATATGTTGATGATATGTAGGAGAAAGTAGATATAAATTTACTGTCGGTAAGATGGCGAGTTTGAGTTTATTTGTTCAGTAAGAATTTTACAGAAATGCTAGGGAACTGAAATGTTTCCATCACAGATGTTTCTGCACCCCATATATAAAATATAATATATGATTTCCTCAATCGTATATAAATATATAATAGCCTGATAGGGAAAATAGTATTGGATTATTTCTCTCTCATACGTCCATAACTCATAATACTGCTATTAAGTAAATCCCCAAATACATGAGATTGTTCAATTACTTGGAGTGAAGTGCTAACAATTTGATTCATGTAAGGCATTTAACGTATATTATAATACGATTGTTAATTGAATGGACATAGTAAATTTAGGTGTTTTATGTTATGAATTTGACTTGACTGTTTCTTAATTGATTATGAGTTTTAGTTTTAAAGTTTGTGTTAGTTTTAATTGTAGATTTGTTTATTGGCAAGTGATTTTCACACATCATTTTTAGCTTCTCAGATACTTTTATTTTTGACCATTAAATTGAATAAATCACACAAAAACAACAGACAAGATTAAAAATAGGTGTTTGAGAGGTTAAAAAGGGTGTGTGTTTATTATCATTTTCCTTGTACAATGTCTGAAGACAAAAATTAGTATGTTAAAAAAATATTAGTATTTTCCTAAAAGATTATATTAAGGAGGGCCCCATTTAAGATTTTCGCACATGACCTCAAATTCTTAGGGATGTCCCTGGATTATAACCCTTTGTTTGGTTGAGTTTTTAGTTGTCGAGGCAAGTCAAATAGAATGGAACACTGAAAGAACTGACATGACATATTTTGATCGATTGGAATAAAATTTTACAGTGCTATGTTGTGTTCACCCAGATTTTTCTTATAGAATGTCAGAGATGATATTGGTGCGCTGTTTCAGTCACAATTGGTTGTACTTTTGAGTCTTGAGATGTGTTCTAAAAACTCTTGTTTAGTTTACATCCAAGTTTTTGTGGATAAGTAAAGTGAATGAATGATGTTTGATCTTAAATTTTGATTTTATGTTTGAATCTGTGTTTTCATTGTTGTTTCTACGCCGGTGACAAAAATGCTAGAAAGGTAACAACTGGGGTCTGTGGTAACTCTGTAGTTGTGCATCAAAACATGGTCATTTTACTTATTATTCAAATGTGATTCTTATGCCACCATGCTTCATCTCATTGTTCTCATTTCCCAAGTCCATTCGACTGTTGGTACGATTGTGCTTTACATCTGCATCAAGTTGTATCAGCAGGATGTGAATCTTATGCAGGGTGACCTTATGCCTTCCAAAGAATTTTGTTGTTATGAAGTGCAGGACTGGTAATGGCAGGATAAATGCTTGTGGTGGTGATGGTTACGCTGGTGGTGGTGGTGGAAGAGTGTCAGTTGATGCCTATAGCAGGCACGATGACCCCAAAATTTTTGTGCATGATGAGACACCATGTGTTTGCTTGACATGGCTAATTGTATTGTGATTTCTTATAAAAATTTTGGACAAATCTTATGTTCAATTCAATGTTTGAGATTTTCTTGACCTGTTTTTTAGCATTTTATAATATTCTCTCAGTAGTTTCTCTTGTTTCGTAATCTGCTGTTCTGATTTCAATATTAAATTTCTTCGAAAAGTAATTTTAGTGTTCACAATTGTTCCACTGATCTCGTTGTTTACTTTACTTGTTAAAGACTGATTCTCTTCAAGTAACTCAATTCAGTTTAGCTTTTATTCTTAAAATGTCATCTATCAGAAGATAAATTATTATTTATTTTTATATATTTAAGTTATGCAATTCTGAAAATTGAAATCTGTCAGCTTTTATGAAAGCCCTCTTGGAGGAGTTCAAAAAATTGTTTTGGTGGTAATTACTTCTTGATGTGGAATGAGGGGATGTGACATTAATTATCTCATTATCGGGAGGAAATAGCTATGCTTGTCCAGAAAATGCAGGCGGGGCTGGGACTTTATATGATGCAGTTCCTCGAAGCCTTAGTGTTAGCAATCATAACAAGTCAACAGATACAGAATCACTTCTTATGGAGTTTCCTTATCAGCCTCTTTGGACAGATGTTTATATTCAAAATAAGGTGAGTGCGACTGTCCCATTGCTTTGGAGTCGTGTCCAGGTTTGTGGAACTCAAAATGTGTAACCTATAGTGTTTCTTCCTTCTCTGTAAATTTTCAGATTTTTGTATGGTTTATATAAAAACTCTTTCTTGTTGGATAAAAGGTGTTTTCTGTTTATATCCCTTGTCTTACTTTCATATAGATTTTGGTCTAGTTTGAAAAGAGAATACAGGTATCAATAACATAAAGAATTTAAAATTTGAGGAAACGATTCAGTCATCCATTGTTTATGCACTGTATAGGTGCAAGGACAGATAAGCCTTTTGAGTGATGGTGTGTTAAGCTTTGGACTTCAACATTATGCTTCATCAGAGTTTGAGTTATTGGCTGAAGAATTGTTGATGAGCGACTCTATAATCAAAGTAAGTAGAAAATTTTGGATTTCATTGTTTGCAGTTCCTTATTATATTAAGATGCAATCTTGTTGACAATTTTTTGTTTCAATTCCTTCAGATAATTAAATTTCACACTGTACGAAGCCATTTATTTATTTTTTCTTTTGATCTTGAACTTGATATGATGTTATGGTATTCTAATTTGTGAACTTGTCGCCTTTCCTCCCCTCCTTTTCTAATTTCAGGTGTATGGGGCCTTACGCATGACTGTAACAATGTTCTTGATGTGGAATTCCAAGATGCTCATTGATGGTGGAGGGGAAGAAGCTGTTGAGACATCCTTACTCGGGGCTAGCAACTTGGTGGTTCTCAGGGTAAGTTACTTACTATCTCTTTGCATTATGTGGAGTTTGTCTTCATTTATGACAAGTAATCTTTGTTTATAATGGGGATCATCTGTGATACACTCTAATGCAAATCTGGGAGTTCATGGACAAGGTTTATTGAACTTATCAGGACCTGGAGATTGGATTCAAGCACAACGTCTGGTTTTATCGCTATTCTACAGTATTCATGTGAGTGGTTTTCTTTGATGTCATAGCCTCAATGTCTAATCTTCTGTTTACACATATGTCATGAACTGTTATTCGTTCATTCTGAAAATTTATTAGCAATTTTGGTCTTGCGAACACTAGCTCTTGGTGAGACTGCCATTCTTTCAAGTGTTGGGGGAAATGGTAGTTCCATCGGCAGTGGTGGAGGTGGTGGTGGAAGGATTCATTTTCATTGGTCAGATATTCCCACTGGAGATGTGTATCAGCCCATTGCAAGTGTGGGCGGAAGCATCCTTGCAGGGTTTGTGTAGTCTAATTTGCTCATATGTACTTAAGGATTATTATGATTAATTCTCCGAGAAAAAAAAAAGGAAGGAACAAATAATTTATTGGTTTATAACTATATTGCAGGGGAGGGGTGGGTGGAGACCAGGCGGTGCTGGAGAAAATGAAACAGTGACGGGTACAGATTGCCCAAAAGGTCTCTATGGGACCTTTTGTGAGGTACATATTCATTGTTTGGACATACTTTGTATTCCTATGTGCAATCATCTAGTTATTTTCTAACTTCTAAGATCTCTCTCTCTCTCTCTCTCTCTCTCTCTCTCCCTCTCTCATGAACATGCACTCATTGTAGGTCTATAAGAAAAAGTGATACTGTGGGCAGTAATATTATTCCACTTTGAACGTTAATAATTGCTACTCGAACTTCTTTTTTTTTTAATTTTTTTTTTCAGGCATGTCCAGCTGGCAGTTATAAGAATGCTATTGGGTCTGATAGGGCACTTTGTCACCACTGTCCTGCTACTCAGGTTCCCCCTCGTGCGATTTATATTTCTGTCCGAGGTACTTCTCTAACATTAGTAATTTATTGCTTTATTAGGAGCCAGGCCTACTGCCTTTGAGTTTTTAGTGGTATTGCATCCTTTGATTTGTAGTTTGTTGTATTTAGTCTCCTCTACCATATTAGTCATTTCTGGTATCTAAACATGAAACCATTTCTTGTTCTCTTATCAGGTGGTGTTGCTGAGATTCCTTGTCCTTACAAATGCATTTCAGACAGATATCACATGCCAAACTGTTTTACAGCTCTTGAAGAATTGATTTATACATTTGGCGGGCCTTGGCTATTCGGTCTTCTTCTGATTGGGCTCCTCATCCTGTTGGCTTTGGTACTCAGTGTTGCACGTATGAAATTGGTATTGGTTGGGGTTGATGAATGACCAGGCCCTGCTCCCACTCAACATGGCTCACAAATAGATCACTCTTTCCCTTTCCTAGAGTCATTGAATGAGGTTTGTTCGTGTATAATAGAACCTCTCTATCTCCCTATATATCTCCCTATATATCTCCTCTCTTCCCCCACTTTTGAGATTAATAGGTGGTATTAATATTGTAGGTTTTAGAAACAAACAGGGCTGAGGAGTCACAGAGCCATGTGCACCGGATGTATTTTATGGGTCCTAATACTGTTGGTGATCCCTGGCATTTGCCCCACACACCTCCAGAACAAATAAAAGAGATTGTGTGAGTTTACTTTTATATATCATTTATATTTTCATTTCAATATCCCACTTGGAATTTTAAGGACTTTAAAGTTATGGCGACTTTCTTCATATTAATTATCGATCTTAGTCTGCGTTATAACTTATAACTTACAACAAATCTAAAAGATCATAGTTTGACATATAGCATTCCTTCTGGCAGATATGAGGGGCCATTCAATACATTTGTCGATGAGATTAATTCCATAGCCACTTATCAATGGTGGGAGGGAGCAATGTACATCATTCTTTCTGTTCCTGCATACCCCCTTGCATGGTCATGGCAGCAGTGCCGCCGAAGATTGAAATTGCAACATCTGCGTGAATTTGTTCGATCGGAGTATGATCATGCCTGCTTACGGTCTTGCCGTTCGTGTGCTTTATATGAAGGGATTAAAGTTTGAAATTCATTCTTTTGAAAATACAAGTACATTGCTAATTCTCCAAAAGCCGTGTTGTATACATTGATATCAGCCATTTAGTACGTTGCTTTCAGTTGGGTATCACATTAGCCTAGTGAGATTAACAAGGAGAACATATCTACAATATTGATACAATTAGTTACATGTAATTCGCCGATTGCAATTTAACTTATGTCCGAACTCCTCCATCCGCTGTTGTATTGCTCCTCTCTGTGACACTGTTGTTGCAATGCTGCAGTAAGGGCTTGATGTACACTGGAAGGTGGAGGATTGGCAGATTGAATGGAGTCCTCCGGAAATGAGGTGGGTGCTATGGTTTTCACTGGAGTGGCCTCTGCATCACTGGTTCCAGTATGGTCGGCTCCATCTCTCGCATAACCTGCAACCAGTAATGTTCAGTGGTTGTGTGGGTGAAAATATTACATCCACGAAACTCCAACAATCTAAAGATAACAGTGCTTTTTTCACCCCCGAAAGCTGAGAAGCACACTTTTAATGTGAGTACTTTGTGTTTGACAAGAAATATGGAAGAAAGAAGTTGAATCACCTGTATGCACAATGCCGGTGTTGGGTATGCTTGTGTTCGGGGACACTGATGAGGTTCCAGCACCTTTTTTCAATTTAGACTGCAAAACACAACCACAATAAACTTGTCACTGGTTACTCAAATTTATTTCCTTAATTACCTCAAACTTTTATAGAAGTTGTTCTGCTTTTATGCAGACATACTCTAAATGACATTATGTTCGGGTTTCTTAACATAAAAGAACTAAGAGAAACACATTTTATGGTGTCATTGGGCCCTTCTGAATGTTTTCAGACTGCTGCAGTCAAGTTTAAACCCAAAAAGAGAAAGATCTGGCTACAGAGAAATTAGATTTTTGGCGATTGAGTTTCCATACCTTTGCATTTTCTTCACAATGCTTTACAACAAAGGAGATGTTTGTGTAACGGCCATGCAGTAATGTGTAAGCCCACAAGAGAAGCTTTCTTGGAATGCTAAGGTCAAGGATTTCAGTGCCATCCATGGTCGGCCTCAATAGTGTATCCTTTGCTAACCAAGACAGAACCAAATACAAGTTGACACCAGATGAGGGCATCACACAGGAGCTCTCATGATAAAAATTATAAGAAGATCGAAGCAGAGAGCTGGCGACCTCCATATTCTCATCCGAAGCTTTCTTAATTATCAAATTCTTTATTTTAGAGAAAATAGGATTCCGTTTTTCTTTGAGACTTTGAAATGGGCTGGGTCCTCGAATGCTGAACTCCATAATTCATCTGATTGTAGATCAACACAAAGCAGCTGGCTATTTTCCAGCATATCTGATGGCTTAAGGACCTGAATCTCACTGGTGATTTCAGACTGTGTGGGAGTGATCTGTGCCAAGCTCAGTATAATAGATCGACACCAAGCAATGGAAGCATGCCTACAAACTTTTGCACAGTTACTGTTTGACAATTTTGGATTCTTAAACCTCTTCCGTATCTTCTCATTTATGGCTTCAAGAGTGACCAGCTTGCCATTTTTCTCCAATGTTGTTATATGTTCATGAAGAAATCTGCAGAAGTACGAGGAGATCATTAGAATCTGGAAGAAGAACCATCTTGTTTAAAATAATAACATAAATAGATTAGGACTCTGAAGTTAATCACTCAAGTTTAATTAGAATTTGAGGATTGAGGCTTAGAAAGCAGTTGAGATTCAACTTACCCATATAAACTGCTTTCCGACGTCTCTGTGACTTTAATCTCAGGCAAAGCACATATTTCTGGCCATAAGTTCCCCTGCTCCATGAAACAAAACACTTTCTCCAATATGTGCTCGGAATTAATTGTAGCACCAGAGCCAAAAGTCTTAGCTTGACGTATGGATGAAATCAGGGCCTTAACGTACCTCCCTAGTGCAACTGGAACAAGATCTTCAATGCATAGTGAAAACTGAATTTTCGAATCAAGTCAGATCCCATTTAAATTAATAGAGAAAAAATAAACATCAGAAACAGAATAAGAACAGCTGATGAGGCAATGTCGTTTTAGCAGTAATTATGACACATATATTTGAACTACTAATGCACTAGAGGTTAAATTATTACCCTCTTAACAGCTCGAAGAGATATATAAGCATGTTCAAGAGTACAGATGTCTCCAGTCTTCTCCAACAGTTCCAAATAGAACAACAGATATTTCTGAATGCAAGTAATAAATTTTCGAGAACTTTCAGGTAAGTTAACTTCAAGGGACTTTTTACTCCCAGAAACACCAGGAGTTTTCCGCCTGATAAACAGAGAAGAATATCCCATTAGTTTCATATGAATTATAATTTCAAGCTACCTAACAACATGGACAACAAACATACTGAACTGAACAGGAAGGATTTTCCCTTAGATGGTTTTGTTTTAAACTATTGAAATGGGGTTTTTCCTATGACTTTCGAAAAACGTAACTGTTGCACAGAATTAAAGTTGTACCTTCCTTTTTTCGCCGTGCTATCAATCTCCCACATATTTATTGTAAATGATGAGCGAGATGATTTGAAGCAAAAGGAGAGATCGTCCTTTGCCCTCTCCAATGCACCACTTTCCCCCTTTCTAAACAGACCTTGAGCAAGCATATATCTGGCTTTATGAAAATGTTTAAGCTCCCCTTCAACACAAGTTTCAAGGGCAGAAAGACAGTCGCTGTAAAGCATGTTCCACACCTCTAATTTTTGTAAATCTTCATTCTTCTCCCCAGTGTTTTCTTGTGTGCTTTTATCCTTAGGCGAATATGAATTTTCAGAATCCATGTTACCTAAAATCGTCATGATAGAATCCTTTCTTGATTGACTAAAGGCATATGTTGAAAGAACCTGAAAGGGCCAAAGATTAATTTCAAAACATGTACAATAGTAGGATACAAAAAGTCTCCAAGTCCACAAATTATTTCAACGAAATCAGTCGAGCAGACATCTCTAAGAAGAAAAAACCTTTAAAGCGTCTAGATTTTGTTTTCTGCATGCACAAAGTATCTTCAAGTGCGAAGCATGCATCCTGTAGACTGTAACTACAGCTGATGGATTTTTGAGAAGAAACAAACATTTTATAAAAGAACAGAGAAATACACAGAAGTGGATAAGAAATCCACCAAGAACAAAAACAAGAAAATCTCTCAAGAGGATCTGGCTACAGCAACAAAACCTAAACCTAAATCACTTTACTGCTGCTAACATATCCCACTGTAACTGAGAAAGAGAGTAATTTTTAAATCATTTGAAACTGAAGCCCAGAGGGCTGCCCAGTATCTTACTCTTCCCCAAAGTACTGATACCCCCACACCAGTATAATCCTCAAAAATTCTTTTGTTACGCTCCAGCCAAATGTTCCAAAAAACGGCCGAGACCAGACAACCCCACAAAGCTTTAGCTTTCCTCCCAATTCCTAGGGCCTCAAAATTGGTGCTTAGAAGCTCGAAACAACCCTTTGGAATGACCCAACTAACTCTAACCTCCTGAAACAATTTCCACCACAGTTGAATCGTGTAAGAACAATGGAGAAAAATGTCGTTTACACTCTCCTCCTTAGCTTTGCACAAACTGCACCAATGGGGGGAGAAGCAAATAAAAGGGCTTCTCCTTTGAATTTGTTCACAAGTGTTGAGCTTCCCATTAGCCACAAGCCAGACAAGAACTTTGACAGGATATATGTTGAAAGAACCTGAAAGGGCCAAAGATTAATTTCAAAATATGTACAATAGTAGGATATGAAAAGTCTCCAAGTCCACAAATTATTTCAACGAAATCAGTCGAGCAGACATCTCTAAGAATAAAAAACCTTTAAAGTGTCTAGATTTTGTTTTCCGCATGCACAAAGTATCTTCAAGTGTGAAGCATGCATCCTGTAGACTGGATCTACAGCTGATGGATTTAGAGCAATAGCTTTGTCATAATATGACAACGATGTCTCATAAGAGAATTTGAGCTTTTCACAGAGCTTTCCGATATAGTAAGCATGTGACCAATCTTGCCTGATACAGAAGAAAGCACAGAGATTACCATTTGATTATGGCACATGAAGTGGTTAGTTTTTGTCTGGAAAAATGAAACCATGTAGTAAAGAGGGCATACGTATGAGCAAAAGCTTTTTTAAAATGTCTCATTGAGTTCTCACAAAACATCGTCCATGCTGCATCCTTCACAGGTAGAACAGTTCGCTGATCATAAAATGGCACCACACTTTGAAGGCTATCATAGTACACCAATGCCAATAACTCGTGTATCTCAGACTGAGCCACAAAATGAGAAAAAAATCATTACATTTATCAAACACATCCCAAGGGTATTCTAATATCCAAAATCAAGCAAAAAGGACTAGCTTTTTTTTCTTGTTTGCCTTAATGGCATGCTAAGAAATAAAAAATCTATTCATGATCCAGCACAAGATGGTCCCCATCAAAACAATTTTAGACTTTCTATTTGGTCTTATATTCTGCCAATTGAAAAAAAAAAAAAAGGAAAATCTCCAAGGACCTGTATGGCCAACATGACCAAGAAAGAGAAAAGACAAGACCCCACTCCCCACCAGTACAATAATATATAGGAAAGAAAGGGGTCTTACCCGCTGAACTGGTTTCTTTGCCAAAGCCAAACTCATTAATAGACACCGTCTGCTCCTCCTTCGACTTGTCTCAACTCTTTGCGGTAAAGTAGCATTCTTCCTCCATCCTGCCACATTGATGTGCTTACTGCCATCATTTAGCAACAAGTCTACTTCCTGTAAAAATGATCATTATAAAATGAAACTTTTCCACACCAAAATCTTTTGGTTTCTACAGAATTCACAAATCAGAATGATAAACAACAAACACTACCTCATCATAGATATTTCCGAGTCTCTGCCAACTTTCAAAACGTAGAGGATTGTAAAGTAAATCATATTTGAAGAGCTTTGCATTATGTTGTACAAATTCTTCCCCTTCCTTGGTAAGCACAAAGCCAGGCCATTTATCAGTAGCATTCATTTCCTCAGACAGGGCAAGGAAATAATACAAGTTGCAATAGACATCCAGATACGGCTCCGAGCTGCAATTATTCAATAACACAACTAGAAAGATCACTTCTAAGAATTATGAGATTTATGAATTAACCCTCAACTGAGAGAACAATTATTTTCAAATACAAATTAGGAAATCTATTTATGTATACCTCCCAACTGGTGATGTCTTCTGTTGTTTATGTTTCTCGCATCCGGGAGTATAATCTTTGTTACGGTTTCAAGAAAACCATCAAACCCAGCCTCTTCTGAGAGCTTATCTTCACACAAATGAGGATCATCTAAGAACTTATCTATTGCATTTCCAGCTAAAACATCTTGTGGTGGTTGTGGAAAATGTTTGCGTATGGCTCTGAGTACTCGTCGAAATTTAACTAATCCTGTCCCCTGCAACATACAGGCATACCAGTAGCCAAATAAATGTTGGGGAAACTAAATAGCTGTGGGTGCTACAAGGCCTTGTCATTAGGACCCTTCTGATAAATTGTAGGGGTGTGATATTCATACACCCCTTTTTACTTCTCACACACCCTTTTAATTGAAGAAGATCAAGGGACAGATATCAACAAAAGGTGTGTGAGAAGTAAAAAGGGGTGTGTGGATAGCACACCCCAAATTGTAGTGATGAGGATAGGAACATGCAATGTACGGACACACATGGAATTAAAAAAAAAAGGAGAGAGAAGGGAGGAGCTCACAGAAGAAGCCTTTGCATAAGGGAGTATGTACTGAAAAACATCAGCACACTGTTCCTTTATCTGGTAATCACTGGGGCTAGTATTTTTGTGCACAACTAACTCATCTTCATAGGATGAATCAGATCTAATATTTAGACCATATAAGCAGAAGAAACACTGATCCAATGCATAATCAATTTTTAACTCAAGTTCCTCCCTTTCATCTTCAATGAGCTCATCTCCAGCTTCATTTAATTGATCACTTTCTTCGGATCCGTTGAACTTGCCACCTGACCCATCTACATGTTGCTTTCCACCTTCCAATTCCATGCTGTCCTTATCTATGGCATTCTCAAGTGAAGTGCTTTTGGAAGGTATCCCTTCAGAAGCATCCTTTCCTACAGCACTTGTATCATCTGTTCCAGTGTGCACCAATTCCAGATCAGTATCTGATTTTGATTCCTTGAGAGACATTTTGGCAGGACAATTTAGGCAAAGCTGCTCACTAGATTGAGTTGTTTCCTGGTTTGATGAGTTAACGTTAGATTTAAACTTCATATCCAAGGCCAACAGATGCTTAATTGCGAACTTAAGAAAACTTCCTTCCTCCACTTCACCACCCTTCCCGGCACAGCAAAGCCCATACTCAGCGAGTAAATCATGCATTGTCACAATTAAGTCCACCTACGATGCAAAATCCAAAAATTTAAAAAGAGGTAAAGAGAATGAAACCAAAAGTATGCCTGAAAGAGTTCATTGTATGAGCAACTTGAGTTCACAAGACTCACTTGAGTTTTAACATTTATCATGGCGTTGAGGTGCTGAATCTTGCAGAATGCGATGGAAGCTTCAATGAAGCAACTTCTTTCAATTTGATCAGTATTTGCTAGATCAGAGGACTTCTTAGAGAGGAATATGCTTGCAACATTGTACATTACTGACAAGAGCAAGCATTGCATGTCACCTACGCTGTCCATCGGAATAGTGTCCTGCAAGCATAAGATATAATTACATACTGCACAAAACATGAAATTACAAAATCTCTAGACTGATCCATAAAGTTAATACACTTTTGAAAACCTAAATCTTTGTTTAATTGGAAAAAATGTACTGAATTTTACAGTTTGAGGTAAGCATGATCGAGTAGCAAAGCTATTTATACATGAATATCGATTGACTTACAGAAGCCCCAGATTGATCAATCAAGTTCTTCACTTGTCACACACATTGAGAAATAGCCTTCACTTCCTCAGCAACCAATAAATTCCAGCACTGCTTGCTTGCAATTTCTTTGGTGTCTATGTCAGAAGCATAGGGAGTGTTTGATCCTGATTTCAATAGTAAGGATTTACAGGAATCAAGGCATTCATCAATCCCTGCTGCTGCCATAAGGATTTGCAATTTCCGCTGATGGCAATTCAAATAAACATCAACATCCACAGGCTGTCTTCTCACATGCTTTGATTAAAATGTCTAGTGCTGATAGTTCAACAGAAGTAATTTCCTCTCCCCCTTTATCAGCTAAGCGCAAGGGTAATGCATCAGGGGGAGCATTTTTTGTTGCAAATAGAAGTAGAACAAGCAAGGACATGCACTCCACGTACATTTCTTTCTCAATCATCTCACCCAAAGTCTTCTCCATCAAGAAATCAACCTTTAAAATGTTAATTTCATGGAGAATTCTATAAATGGTTAACTCTTTAACAACCTTGCAATATGGAAGGCGGATCACACATTGGGAATCATTCGTATTTTCCTTCTTCTCCAAAAGAGACAATGAAATACAGAATTCTTGGTGGGCTTTTTCCTTGTTGCCATCCAAAACAGACAACCGTCCACTTAACCAGAAAAAACGAACCCAGAAAGAACTGTTACTTGTTAAAGAACCACCTAATGATACATCCTGGCAAACAGAGATGTTCACGGATATTCCATCAGCACCAAAGAATCTCTTAAGCCCAAAAATACATTCATCTTCCACGGCTACTGATTCAATAATTTTACAAAGATGATAAGATGCCTCAGACATGAATTCAGATAACCTGGAAACATCGGAAGACAACGACAAGATCATAATAAAGTTCAGCAAGAAAAAGACAACATTCAGGGCTCCTATCCTTCCCCCAATTCCTTGTAATTCTTTCCAACTCCAAGAACTTAACAAATGCATACTGATACAAAAGACCTCTACTCGCAGCATCCTCTAAAAGCAAATGAGCCACATGGAAAGCACCATAGTTATTTGATGTTTTTTAATAAATCTGGACACGTCACCTATCCCATGGATTAGCTTGATCAGGACATGAAACAGAACTATGACCAGAATCTTTGCTTCCTGATCTACCAGCAACAAAAGGTTCTAGATATTGAAGTACAGCCTTGGCCTGATCCTTACTATTAGCAAATTCAATATCTTCTTTCCCTGGTTTACGGCTTCTAAGCCTTTCAAGACGAGTACTCCGCCTTTCCTCTGGTTGGAAGTCTAGAAAATTTGTTGCTTTTTCTATAACAACACCTGTTCGTTCAGTGTTACAATCACCAAATACAGCATTTCCACTGATTGGGGATAATTTAAACCCTTTCCTTTCCTCAAATCCTATGGTACTCTCTGAACTAGGAGGTAAATGCAAAATTAATCTGACATCTCCAGATCGGTACGATTTTGCATCCCCCATCTCAGACTGACACCCATTCAACGGGAGTAAGATATCCAAGAGTGCATCAGCAAGAGCAGCCTAAGAAGCTTCTGCAAGGTTCAGATCTATGATCTGCTTCAGCTTCTTGGATGCAGCACCCTCCTCTAGATTTTCATCAGTAGCTTTTCTCTTGTCAACGAATTTTAGACGGACATGTTTAGGTTCTAACTTATCGATACCTCTAGGAGCAAATGGAACTGGCTCGGACTCTTCAATGGTTCTCTTGACATGCAAAGCACGAGAATGTGATGGCCAATGCCTCAAAATTAACTCAGCCACAGAAAGGCATGCAACCTCATCACCAATAGCAATAAGAACTTCCAACAATTTCTCCATGCAGTTCCCTGCATAAAAATTTCAGAGAAGACATAATATGACTCTGTCAAAATATGGTGCTGAGCCCATCACTATGAATATAGGAGATGTATTGTAGTATGGATGTAGAGAAAAATAATTCAAACATCATAAATTGCTCACAATTACTAGGGCTACATATAAGCCCTTGCTCAAATGCCCAACAGGATATACTGAGAGAACCCATTGAGCATGACAACGTTCCCAGCTGGTTCCAGACAACAGAATCTTTGGTATCAATCTCTACAGCTTGAAGATAACTTCGTAAAGCATTCTCTTAATATGCTGAACCTTGTTGAAGGTAAACATTGGCAAGGTTCTTCAGAGCCAAAAATCTGCAGTCGGCATGAAAAATATAATTGGAGAAAGATGTTTCGGACATCTTGTTCATTTTTTTTCTTTTTATCCTTTTTATTCTCACAAAAACATTAGTGAGAGAAAAGTTACAAAACTAAAATTCTACAAGAGACTGATTCCTCCTATGTGAATTAGAAAATTGTACACCAACTCCGAGAATTGCACAAAGTGTATTATGGAGTAGTGCAGAAATCCAAACCTGAGTTGCAATAGATGGCAATCACTAACACTACCATCCACCTGCACGGCAATAGAAACAAGAATAACCACCTATTCAAAGACAAACAATAAGACAGCCATCTAAAGAATGTCCGCTGAAGGTCCTATGCTCACCTGCGCATTTTCTATAAGAGGATCTTTTAGGACGGATTCTAACAGCTCAGCAGCCTTTTTGTATTCCTTGACTTGCAATTTGTGAAGTCCTTCATGATATGTTTGTGAAAGATGGAATTCCTGCCATGACCAAACTAAACAGTATGAACTCTATCTAATCACTGATCAGAAAAGGAAAACATCTTCAGCTGAGAAAATCTAAACACTTCTGAATCGGGCTACCATACAGAAAACCTGCGTCCAATTCACATTTTCTGGCTCACTCAGTTTATTGAAACAATGATAAGAAGTACAATAAACTTCCCAAATATTAATGCTACACAGAATTCAAATTTCTCTCCTTTGTCCTCAATAACTTGACTTCTGCTAAAAGTGCTCGAAATTAATATACAACCCCAGAAAATCCCAACTCATTCAGCTAATTCAACCCAAAAATAGCTGAACTGTAACAGAAAAAGTAGAGAGAGAGAGAGAGAGGGAGAGGCATGCCTGAGCTTCTTTGGTGGGAGCCAAAGGTTCCCATTTGCCTTTGGACTCCGTATCATTGATAGCTGCAATCGAGAACTGAAAAAGCATAGAAATTCAGAACCCGAACACCGAAAACAAAATGGAAAAAAATAAAATAAAATAAACTGGATCGAATGAAAGAAGCGTTCGAATTACTAACCATTGTCGAAAATTCGAATGCAGCAATGGAGTAGTTGCAGAGAGGAACTCTGTTCAGCTAATACTAATTCTATCTACTGAGAAGGGGATTAGGGTTTTTGCTCTGCAAAATTAACCCCGAAAATATAATTCGATCAGAGCTGGCTGAGAAGCTGTTATTATTATTGAGCGAGGGAGAATTCGGTAGGAAGACGATTAACGGCAACCGAAACGCTGCGTTTAGTGCTTTCTTCTTCTTCTATAGTGCCGCTTTCTAAACGCTGCGTTGAGAGATGGTTGCTGCTGACTGATTGGTTCCTGAGAAAATATTCACTGATCGATTCCCGAGAAAATAAATACGCAACTACCCCTGCGGGATTCTTTAAGCCCTAATTGCAGCCGCCGATCGATCATTCTTCTGTTTGGTTTCCCAGAAAGGTAAGGAAAACTAGCTTGCATGTAAAAACGACTGTCGTTCTTTGAATTGGAAGGATCAAAATGCTGAAGGAATTGTTAATCTTTCTTCAACCAAAATGACAGTATCTTTGCTTCGTAGATTAGTGGAGCTCCAGTGGGGTTCTTTATTTCTTGTTCGATATGAAGTTGTCAACTTGATTACTCTGCGGTTTTTGTTTCCCACCAACTGTTTGATGAAATGCGCCAACCAAGAAAGAAAACCACTGAAGTGTGTTACTCTGGTTGATCAGGTTCAGGAAGCTATGCGTCGAATACGTATTCATAATCTTTTTATCAGCCTTTGCATTATCTGCATCATCATCAGCTGCTCAAATTCAAGCAAGGCGAACGGGTTAGTATTATCCGAATGAAACCCAATTTGTAATTTTTCTGCTGTTGATTTCGTTCTATAGGAGCATTGGTTAAACCCAATTCACTGCTCTACACCTCTTACAGGACAGACATCAAAGCTTTGAAGGTTGGTGAAGAGCTGTGGAGGGAGACTCTACCGCTGCATTCGGGTTCATGCCTTTACCGGCTTCATGGACTGAAGCCTTATACTTGGTACGAAGTGAAGATATCATATCCTGCTTCCGTATGTATTTCTCAACTTTTAATTTGCTTTGTGCTGTTCAGCAATCATCTTATGGGTTCCATAACTTCTATTGATGCATGTTAATAGATACCAGCTAGCGTTTCCTTGCAACTCAAGAAAGGGGAATTGGAATCGGCACTGACTGGGAACCGAAGATTACAAAATACGGAAAAGCTTATTTTCAAGACTGAGAGTCTTGGCTCTGATGATCAGGTTCGATTTTTTCCACTGACCCTTTGAATTGCATGCATTGTTGCACCATAACTTGCATTTTCCGAGATGCCCTGTAAGTTTTTGGACTCTGATGACTGCTCAGGGTGAAATGTCTGTGTTGGTGAGCGTGGAGCCTGAGGGGGTTGTTGCAATACCAAATGTGAAAAAGAAGGAACACATCATATTCAACATAGGTAATGCAGATATCAAGCAATTGCTGCCATCATGCCACTAATTACAGTAAACTTTGCGCGAGAAGTTGGTATGAAAAGGGCGCTGTTATTGGCACTCGAAAAACCATATGCAAACTGCACTTTGAGTTGCACGGGTTGCCAATAACAGCTCCCGTATGTAAATGTTTTTCTTTATCAATCTCCCTCTTCTTTACTGTAGATTTTCCTATTACAATTTGCTTTTGTAACAAAGTTCATCTCTTTTATGTTGGTGGCAGTTTGTGATGAACTAGTATTGGGGATTCCGTACAAAGCTTGGTGGGTTGTAGGCTTTGTAGTGGTGTGTTTGGCCTTGGCGTTCACCGTACCATCATTCCTTCCACCGTTTTTGCTGCCGCGGGTGGATGAGAATGCTTCTAAAGATTCTTGAACATCAGACTCACAAAAGCATCTGGCTTCGTCAAATTTTGGTATTTCGGTAGCATCCTGCATTTCCACTTTGCAGCGCATTAGAGATTTGAATTCAGAAGCAACT
The DNA here is from genome assembly GCF_041283825.1 of Pyrus communis. Lineage (NCBI taxonomy): Eukaryota > Viridiplantae > Streptophyta > Magnoliopsida > Rosales > Rosaceae > Pyrus > Pyrus communis. The sequence goes on along the minus strand of NC_142574.1, from coordinate 5,116,277 downwards.
TTCGGAGGAAGCACTTCTTGTTTGGCTTACAATTCGAATGGTGGTGCTTCTTAATTTTCTGTTACTTGTTGGGAAGATTTAGCACATTATCTCAAATTTGGCATGCACTCGGACAATGAAATCACTTGTAGCTACTTACAGCACATTCAGTCCTTTAATTTACATTCTTATTTTTCTTTATTTTTGTTCAAAAGCAAACAGTTGTTATCAACACTTTAAAATAGTCATCTCATTCTTCTCGGATCAAATGAATACACTAATGTGGTATAATTTGGATGGATTATTTTTAAAGTCATTGAAAGATTATTCTTGTAAAAACTCACTCTAGATTGAACAAATACAAAGTTACAACAAACAGAATATTTATAATAATACATTAATAATCAAATAACCGATTTCCGTTCTAAGTGAACTTTTGCCAGAATAATATGTCAATTAAGACTTCTTGGATCGAGAGATTATTTTGTAGGGAAAGCATAATCGAGATCTACAATGAGTTAATTACGTTAACACCGCTGAAGTTTGGTGAGTTTTCACAAAACTCCTCACATTTGAGAAATTACATTAACACCCATAAGATTTTAATTACCAATCCTTTTCCAACCTTTTAGGGTTTAAACTATAAACCTCTAGTTCACAGCAAGGCTCCCCAACATGAAATCAGACCATCCTTGTAACTTTGGAGTCATTAAGTCTTGGGTGAAGCCAAATGAAACAGTGAGGTGAAGAACGACGCCGTCAGGAGGTCCGTGCTACGATTGGCGCCTAGAACAATGATCAAATCACGTCTCAGAATGATTATCAATAGAACACATAACATACGTAAAACACATCCTCAGGAACGTTCTAGAATGATTTGAAACCCATTGACCAAAAGTTAACTCGGTCAAAGGTTGACGGTAGGGTCCACAACCCTACGTAACTCAATCCGGAAGATCCACATCTCAAATTTTTGATACGTAATTTCCCAAGAGTTTCAATAAGCTTCTAGAACAACATCCTAAAGTTTTGGAACGATCCAATAGTCGAATCTCCACCAATTGCTAAAATTAAGTGGCAGTCGGCATTTTATTTTACGAGCTTACAAATCCAATTCAGGAAGATTCGTACGTCAGATTCCTGATCCATAAGTTCCTAATATCCTCAAATATTACGTAATATAATGTATTAAGTTTTGGTGATGATCCAACGGTTGGATCGTCGATTCACATAATGTCCAAGTGGCGGACCTTAGCGAAATTATACCCAAATAATGGAATTTCATTAATCGGATGTCAAATATGAAATTGGGACATCCAAATTAGCTTAGGAAGGTCAGGTGGAGTCTCGGCCCACGTGCCGCCGCATGCGGCAGTCGGCCACCCCATCTCGCCGGAAAATTCAACTATTTCTAAAAATTCTCAAACTTTACAAGAATGAAGATCTCAACGAGTTGAGTAAGTTTCATACCTATGGCCAAGTCCAATATGGCCGGGAAAGGCTTCAAATTGCCACGAACCCGCCGGAAACCTTAGAATGGGTGTTCGTCGATTCGACTTCTCCGGTGTTCCAACGCCCCTATCACTGGTTGGTCTTGTTCCTGGGTCCAAGGGGAGTTGATTAAGGGCGGTGATGGGTGGTGAAACTCGCCGGAATGGAGGAATCACTGTCGAGCACCTACGGTGCTCTGGTGGAGTTTTACACGAAATGGGACCTAAAACCCTTCAATCTTGGGCGGGAATGGTAGAGAGGAGGTGGTGGAAGAAGTTGCAGGTGTTGGATGGTGATGATTCGACGGAAAAAATAGCGAAATTAGCCAGAATTGGGTTGGATGGGTGTACGGGTGTAAGGATCGATGGGAATGGAGCTTCCCTTTTTTTTTTTCTTTTTTTTTTTCCCTTCCTAATTTCTGATTGGTTGCTTCTCGCTCATTTGATTGGTCCTTACCCCTTAATCGGATTGGTCAGTCTTCCCATAAGGTAGGAGTTTAATTTATTTAACTAAACTTTAAATAACCAATTTCAAACGTCCGTAACTATACCGTTATAATCTGGACTCGCAAACGGCTTTCACCTTTGCGTTTGTACCAACGAGTACTACACAAATATGCTAAAGGAACAAGTCATATCTTTCTCTAGACGATGGTCAACGGAAGTCAAAGTCCTTACCTCTAGGATCATTTTCGTCAATTCCCTCGATTAAAATAAATAAAAACGTAAATTTAGGGAATGATTGTCACAATCTACCCACCTTAAAAAACACTTGATATGCATAAAATACTTAGGATAAAAAGACAATGTATATCGAAGAAATCGAGTTAGAGTGGTTGCATAAAAGAGATTGCCATTCCATCGAGATTGGAGTGCAATGATTTCTCTTTCATGCCTCCAAACTCAAACTTTAATTCTCCTTCAGTACAATACTAAAATATAAAATCCTTTATAAAAACATATAATAGAAAAATAGGTATATAACAACGTAACGTCAAAGTACATATATAATAACATAAAGTAAAATAGTTGTACTGAAAACAAAACTGAGCATAGAAAAATTTTACCTACGCATTCGTAGTGTCACGTACTCCGGAGGTAAGTGTGTAGTATCTTTGAGTCTAGCCCAGATGATGAATAAATAACTAGACATATAAATAAATAAAATGCTAATGTAGACGGACCTTAATGTCTACTTGCTTAAAGAGTTCAACAAATAAGTTCTCAATATTACGGTCTGCAGCCCGTAATACCAACAATTCACTGTTGTCCCGATAAGTAAGTAACAAATTCCCAAGGGTTCAATATTACCCTCTTGCCCCTCATTGGGAAATACACATAAATCGTCTGAATAAGCCTCGATTGCGCTAGCGAACTACCCTCTTGGGTAACGTCATCAACATTACACAATTTCTATGTTGTAAATTCAATCATTTGAATACCTTTTTCGTAATACTCGTTTAACAAACATGTTCCATGCGTAAAATATCTATACCACGGCCCAAACAGTACCATAGCCGAACCAAAATTGTAACCGTAGTTACATACAACTCAAAAAGATAAGTGTCTGCTACAACCATTCTAAAGAACGGATAAAACATAACATGTACATTAAGGTCCAGATAATTCGTTCAGACTGGGCGTTAGTCTGAAGGTGAAATGTAGCACTGAATAACAACTTAGTACCCAAGGCTCTCCAAAGACTTCCCAAGATTGAGAAGTGATATGCGCATCATAGTGAGATACGGTAGTGATATGTGCACCATGTAATTGAACAATGTAATCCATAATGCCTTAGCGAACAAATTCAATATGAGTTTCTCTCGATTTTAGTGAAAATCTAAGTTGACAAGGCTAAATCAAGAATTTGAGGGTCAAAACAAGTCCATCAAATCTAGAATTAAAGATATCTAAGTTAACTGTATGACCTCACACTACAAAGGTAGTTTACAGAATATTCAATCACCAACGATAAAGGTTCACTCAGTAGAGTAATTGTTGGGTGATTGAAGAATTAATGGTCACAACTAAAATTTCAATGTCTGAGCAAATATACTTGACCGTCTGTCCACCTCAGAAATAAAATGGAAAGCAGTGGAGTAGACACGTACTCATGGTTAACTGAAATGCTTTCCAGCACAAGAAGATGAATATGGAATCACCGTTAAATTAAACACCGATCGAAACTTTAGAAAATTTGAAGAATTCAAGAATGAGAAATTTTACTAAATGAACTAGATATGGCCCTTTTGGACCAACGAAAAATGAGCTGTCTTGTCATGTCGGTCGATGATCACTGAGACATCATCATGATCTCCACATGTACAAAATACATTGTACCGGGAGCTTATGATGATATTTTCCATCTCCGTTCAGATACAAAAAGTGATTACAACCATTCGAATGATTCTTGATGATTTGTAGGTAACACCAAACCACTACTCATGAATTCCAACTAAAATGGAATAGTAAAGGTTGAAAGTACTTCAAAGGTAGATACGTCTTTTTGCATAATCGGGGTGATACACGATAGTGCAATCGTACGATTTGGTTTGGTTCCTCCATCGTTGTTGCCATGAATTTAGCTCTTTACGAGAGAAAGTGTAGTTGGGAAGTTTGTGAGGTTGGTGAAGATTTTTTATATGTTTCTCCACAGAGAAGTGTCATCCAATTTTCAAGTGAAGATGATAATTGTTGACTCTAGGTCATGTATATGATGATTCATTTCGAACGCTTTTAACCATTGGAAAATATAAGTGATACTCCGTCATGCTGCCTCTGCATAGTCGGGACATCCAAAGAACACGTCATCATGGATTTCCAAAATGATCAATATCATCTAAAAGCGTAAAACAAAGGTGAGATGAGACAACAGTTCAATTGTCAGAAACTTTATTCATAATCAACACCCCAAGCTAAACTAGCTTTTCTTGGCCGATAAGTGAGGAAAAACACTATAGTCGAAAAATCGCTAACCAATTGTCGATAGACTCGACAAGACCAAGTATATCTCGAATCTCACAACACTTTGTGAGAATATCAACTTTCTTCCGCTAGAACCTTTTGGAAAAAGAAAAGAATATCTTTTACTAAGATCACGTCTCCCAAAAAAAGTACTAATTTAATCAAAGCTAACGGTTGGGGACTTTGGTACAAAGCTGACTGCCAATGTTTAGAGAATTTGATCTTGATGTCGGAATAGGTGAGAAGGTCGTCAGTACGACTACTACAAATTCTTCAGACTAAGGAAGAAAACTCGGAATCTAGAATTCGTCAGAGAGATCATCAATTTGAAGTACGAGTTAATGGTTTTTAATCGTCACCCAAATAAGTTGCTAGAAAACCAGGTACAAACCCTAGGTTTGGTCTTTCGTCTTCTAAACTAGGTTTGAGATTCTCTAAGACAAAGCATTTGGTTGGGTAAATTCCTATTCGGTAAGCTTTTGTAACTAAGTCTTCTCAATGATGCAAGTGTGTGAAAAAGATGCAGGAGGAACTGATGTAGTACGAGAAAGTGGATTGATAGTGTAATCTACTTTTATCATCAGTGGTATCCCTGGCAGAATTTTGAGAAGTGACGCCAAAGATATGCGTCCTCAAAACGTACCATTCTACTTCCTTCCTTACAACACGTGCTGCTAGGTCTCTGTAACATTCCCAAAACTTGTTTCGCTCTAACAACGAAAATTTGACTAGTGCCGCACTTCCGATGCTTATCTTCAAGCTTCAAATCACTTTCATTGGCGTCAAGTAATGCAAGAAGAAGTTAATGCCCTTAACAATACTGGCACACGATCTCTTGTCCTTAAGTCTTCATCTCAGAACCTTGAAGGTTACAAGTGGGTATTTCGAATCAAGAGCCATATGGAACTATAGATAGGTACAAAGCCCGACTAGTTGCAAAAGAATTCAATCAACATGAAGGTTTAGACTACACTAAAATCTTCAGTCCTATAGCTAAACCAGTCACCATTAGGCTTCTACTAACTCTTGCAGCTCAATATGATTGGTTTTTAAACCAACTTGACGTAAACAATGCCTTTTTACATGGTACTCTTACTAAATCTGTTTTCATGCAATAGTCCCCTGGCTTTGAAAATTCAACCAAGCCATCTCATGTCTGTCACTCGCCTAAATCCTTGTACGGTTTAAAACAAGCTCCCAGAGCTTGGTATGAGAAGCTTCATGAGGCTCTTCACTCTCTTGGCTTTGTAGGTTCTCAAAGTGACCATTCTCTATTTGTAAAAAATATTCCAAATTTGGTTTTCATCCTAATCTATGTGGATGACATTTTAGTTACTGATTATTCTTTTGCAGCCTGTCAATAAATGATTAAACAACTCAGCTCACTCTTTCCAATCAAAGATATTAGAGCTCTGCATTATTTTCTTGGCATAGAAGTTAAAAGATCATCTTGAGGCATATTCATATCTCAGACAAAATATATCGTGGACCTATTATCTAAAGCCAAAATGGCTAGAGCCAAACCTTGCAGTACACCACTCAGCACCTCTAAACTTGATCATGAGTTTTTATTACTTGAGAATGCTTTTGAGTATCGTTCATTAGTTAGCGCTTTACAATATTTTACTTGGATAAGATCAGATCTCAATTTTGTAGTCAACCTTGTATGTCAATTCATGCAAAATCCTAGAATTTCACTTCACCAGGCAGTTAAGCCAATCTTAAGGTACTTGAAGGGTTTTATTAATGTTGGCTTATGGTTCTCAAAGTGTTCAACTGATCCCTCATTCACTGCTTTCTCAGATGCTGACTGGGCTGGTTGTGCTCTAGATAGACGATCAACTGGAGGCTATTGTATCTTTATGGGAAACTCTTTGATTAGTTAGAGTGCTAAAAAGCAGCCAACTGTAGCACGATCTTCCATAGAGGCAGAGTACAGATCTATTGCCAACACTGCGTCTGAGATTACCCGGATATGTAAACTGTTGGTTGACATTGGTTATTGCTTGCCTTGTTCTCCCCATTTATGATGTGATAATATTTCAGCCATATCTCTTGCCAAGAACCCTAGTTTCCATGCTCGAACAAAGCATGTTGAAATAGACTACCATTACATTCGGGAAAAAGTATTGGCAAAACAGATCTTTGTGCATTTTGTTTGTACTCAAGATCAGGTGGCTGAAATTTGTACCAAATCACTTTCCAAGTCAAGATTCATATTCCTCTGTGACAAACTTCATCTTTGAGTACCTCAGTTTCGTTTGAGGGGGGATATAAAGGGCAATATTGTAACTACAAAATCTAGAGATATTACTTAGTGGTTAAGGAATCTGTTAGTTTGTTATATTTGTTTTTCCTTAATAGTTACATTATCCTTTCATGAAGTGAAATCATATTTTATCTAATATTTAACATCTTCCTTGGAGATGGTCTAAGGCAGTAAAGTTGTCTTTTATCCTATATATGTAAACTTCATTTTTCCTCTCCAAAACATATGAGGCAGTATTTAAATGTATTTATGATCCACATTGATTATTTTCTTGTAATTTTCATGAAATTTTGAGGGCAATTAGCTGGAATAAACATATTTTGACAACATTCATAGATCATCTTTATAAAAAATATTAGGCAAATTCAAAACTATTAAGGCATCTAATTGTAGTGAAGAGAATAGACAAATATGATTTTTCAAAGAAATACTAATATAACTACCATTTAATCTAGTGGTCAAATGGTTTCGGATTTGGGTGATTTTTCGTAGAAATGATCAATGAGGAAACACCTAAAAGATGGACGGTTTGGATCATTGAAATACGATGTAGAGTGAGCCCTACAAAAGAGTGTAGTCGGCAGTAGCGTTGGTGTAACACTCTCAAATTCGTACATAAATAAGTGCTACCTATCCTACTTAGTAACTTAATGCGGAAGATTAATCGGCAAACCTCAAATTCACATTAGTAGGAATATTCCAAACCTTGTCTCAAATAGGCATTTAATCTAAAACGATGGTCGAATGCTAAGCTCTCGAAAGAAGGTCAAAACTACAAGTCATAAATTAAATTCCTAAAAGTCCATAAAAAAATCACTCATCTTATCAAAAGAATATTTCAACTATTAGTTTTTTTATTAATTAATATCTCCCGTATTGTTTGTGGAAGGTTTCTTGGATTTGTAGTGGAGGGCGACAAAGCAAAAACTCAGGGAACTTTGCTCCAATGCTATGTAAAATTGGTAATGTATGAGAATTTTGTGTGTATGATACAATAAAAGACTGTACAAAGAAAGTTACATTACTTGCTCTAGATGAATGATACAATGAGAAAATTAAAATGAACTCCTAAATATTATATACAAATCTTAACAAGTACCGATCACAAGTTCAATGCCAAGAAGTAAAATGAAAAGTATAAGACAAGAATGGATGAAGAACTACAAACGAAGAATTTACACCATACGGGCTTCAAAGATTAGCTGATAAGCTACGCTCGGTTGTTATATAAGCTTGTATCGAATCATAGTGTGATTATCTTTTCTATCTCTAACAAGTAACAAAGTCTGCATTCTCTTGATTCTCTCTCTACATTTCTTCTCATACAGTTCTTATACTTTTTCTGCAAAACATTCATCTGTGTATACCTTGATGAATGTTATCAGGAAACCCATGGTATTAAAATTTCTCTGTAAGATTTCAAATGATCTGATAAATTTAAGCTCTAAGAAAGAGCAGCAAGCAAACCCGGGCTTATAATTACATATAAAGTTTCTCAGCCTCCATAATCAGAACATTTACATATGATATTTGGCGAGAGAATGTATGAAGCATTGCGGCTCTTTTCCTTCTAGACATAAGCCTTTAGAAATTGCAAAGAATGACGAGGAAAAATATTAATTGCTACGAAAAAAATTTGTCCACAAATAATTAGCATTGGCTCCACGTTGTCACAAGCCTGTCTGTGATCTAATTAGCTAGGGAATTATCTTAAAGGTGGGATGTAAACAGTTTTAGTTACATCTATACAGCTGCCGAGAGTGGCAATTGAATGCGGATTGTCAAGTGACCCAGCTGCTCAAGCATTTAAATGTTCACGTGGCTATGACTTCCAATTTCTCAAGGACATCGGTTACGGAAAAAATATGATTGGTGAAGGACCGTGGTGGAGCCAGTTGATAGTCATTTTCTCGTGGAAAATCGCATGGACATGTCTTTCCATCTAATCAAGAAAAATGTACGAGTAGAAATGAAGAATCATAATACCCTACAGCTACATCTTTTAATAAATGCACAAACTGAAAACGTATTGAAACTAAATAAAACATAATGTCCTACTCATGTTCGGAAGATACGCCGACAAGATCACTGGTAATCCTAACAATCAACATGATGTTATAAGAAAGTTTGAGTGAGTGGTCTGCAGGAAATTGAATGGGATTGAAAAAAAAAATCTAAAGACAGAAGCATTTGCAAGTTCACATGGCTCTGTCTTCAAATTCATCATCTTGTCAAAATACATTAATTGGTGGTGATTGAGAATATATTTCTGTTGAAGTAGTGCATTCTGTCCAGCAGTATTTCATCTAAAATATTGACGTTGAGGTGGAAAACAGCACCATGTGATCAGTGTCCCTTCTATGCCCTATATCAATATGGTCTTAATTGTGACCACATATTTCTTTCAACAGAGGACATCCTACATAAAACTTTAACTATATATATTTCATGAGATTTGCATTGCTATCCATTCAAGCCTCTGCATATTCTCAACCCTTCTCTTCTTCTTGCTCCAATAACTTCCATCGGAAATTTCTCCAGAGACATAAAATCATGGGATTCCGTCGTCCAAGTGTATCTCATGCAAAGAAAATTCTTCGGCGGTCTTTTTCAAATTCAAGTCAAGGTCGTTCATATAATTTAGCAGATGTCCCAAAAGGTTATTTAGCGGTTTATGTTGGGGAGAACGAGAGACAGCGGTTTGTCATTCCTATATCATACCTCAACCAACCTTCATTCCAAGACTTGCTAAGTGAGGCTGAACAAGAATTTGGATTTGATCATCCAATGGGTGGTCTAACAATTCCCTGCAGACAAGATACCTTCATTGATATTATTTCTCAGTTTTGAATTCATTGTGATTACGAGTTGCGTCACATTTTTGTAACCAAAGTTTTTCTTCGTACTGTACAAATACTTTTCCCTTTTGTGAGTGCGAAATGTACTCTCTGAAGGATGATGTGAATGAAGCTTATAAATGTGGATAAGGATGTTTGGCTCTGATGTACATAAAAGTTGCAGTAATAATTCAGTAAATGATCACAGCATTTTTGTAAGGGAAATAATATTTTGCTGTGAAAATAACAGCTCAGTTTTACAATTTTTGGAATTGTGCTGTACCATGTTTTTGTTGCAAATCTCAAATCGGGATTTACAACTTATAATTACATGGTTTCATTCCTAATTACATCTAAGCGTTTAGGAGCTCACTGCTTTAGCTAGACAACTTAGCTAAGCCTTACTATATGGAGGTAACTACTTAACAGAGATTAATGGATACAAAGTACTGAATCAATAGCGGGGCATACAAAGTCATAGGCTAACAAATCTCTCCTTAATTATACGTTCGATTTATCATGGTTGAGGTGTCATGCCCCGATCCTGAGATACACCCAAAATTAACGGGTGATAGAAAGATGTAGGATACATAAGAATTCACTAGAACCCAAACATAAGATATATAAGATAACCAGCAGAATAAAAAATAATAATATATTATAGTTCTCATTTAGGAATTCCAACGCCTTTGAAGAAATTTGGAATTTCTTAGCATGAACAGTGCCTGGCAACCGGAAATCCATAATTAAAAATTTCTTAATGAGAAAATTAAGCAACAATGGAAATTTCACATGAACTTGTCTCCAAGTAATAACCACCGATGCCATCAGATCAGATTAAAATTTGTAGAAATGAATCCTTTTGGAAGAATAGATACATGATTACAAAATCAGCGACATGTGAAAACAGGCATTTCACTACTAGAATTATGCTAGGCCACCATTTTTTTGCACACCATTTGCAATTGGTGGCCATAGACATAAAGTTGTCACTCTTACTATTTTTTGGTGTCTTTACAGTAGGATGCCGCTAATATCAGTGGCCTTCAAAATTGAGCCACCAATGATTGGTGTCTGTTAAATAACTTTATTTCTTAAAATTACTTTTCTTCTACATTTTTATTTTATTATTTATTTTGTAGGCACCGAAGTGGTGCTGGTTAATTTTTTTTTTTTTGAAAGTTGTGATACATAATTTTTTGTTTTGAAAGCTGTGATATATATTGCAAGGGGAGAAGACTCATCCTGAGAAGAGAACCTATGGATGCAAGTGAAAAACAAAAGGGAGACAGAGGCCAAAACCCATAGAAGGACAGAGCCTTGGACCTTAATCGCATCTCTCGGCCAGTATTGCATCTTGTCTGAAGTCGAGCGGTTCCGTGAACTAGTCGCATTGGCAGGATGCAGACAGGGCATAGCGGCCAAGACAATGAGCGGCCTCGTTTAGTTGGCAATGGGCGTGGGCAGCGGAAGCTCCATTCCCAGGATGCTGATTATCTGCTTCTCAAACCTTGTCTTTCAATTTCTCAACAGATTAAGCTCCTCGGTTCATTATTTATTTTCAGTTGGGTTTCGTACAATCAATTTGGGCCTGCAAGGCATTGAATTGATTTTGGGGAGTAAAAACAAGTAATTTTGTGTTTCTTATATTTAATATTCAAAATTTTTTAGATCAAACTTTTCAATTTGTTTATCATGCTTATTAATCTTTCAATTGTCCAATTATTCACATTTTAGGGTTCAACTAAAGAATTTCTTTATCGGCTTCCTAGTTTTTTGCCCTTTCTGTTCCCCAGTTTTTAAGCTTTGTTATACTAATGACTGCCCGATAGATAGTATTGAGTATATGAACTCTTTTCTTCCTTTTTCTGGTGAATTATATGAACTTGTTACTATCCCCTGCACCCTAAAATTTGTTGCAAGACTCATACATACAATGTCACTCATAAAATCAATTGAATTTTTGTTTTCCTATTACAAATGATTTGTTGGTACAATATAGGAAGTGATTAAACTTAAATGTTATAGATTGTAGTTGAATGGCACCAAATTTTGAATCTTGACTTGTGGTTATATAGAGTGACATTGACATTATTTTCACATACAGAAGTTACGTGGGGAATGCTCAAAGAACGCAAGGGAGGCGTGTAACCATGCTACAAGTAGAGAAATAAGCTATTAATTCCTTCCCAGATTGGTTTGAAAAACATGTTAGTACGGAATAAGTTGATTCTACGTATAATGGTTTCCTATTTATCTTCCTATTCTTAACTATGCATATGAACCTGTGTGTAAATTGTGTAGGTTAATCAATTGCAACAATCAGGTGATCCAAGGGCAACTGTCGACTTGGTGGCGCTTGCTAATGGACCTAGTAAGTGGTGTTAGAGATATAAGATTTTTGTATGTAATGGGTTCATGTTCAAAGTAAGAGGCACACAATTCAATGGGAAATACCAAAACTACGGTGTTTTCCTGCAGTTTGATGTTCCAAGTTATGCTAGCCCACGTGACCGGAACCCTGTTATTGGTTTGGTAGACTACTATGGGGTTCTGACTGATGTATTTAAATCAAGTACCATATAGAACGCACAGTGGTATTATTCCAAGTGCAACTGGTTTGATGACACTTCCAAAAATATTGGTCAGGGTGTAAAAACATACATATATGGCTTTAGATTGGTTAACTTCAATAAGATTTTTTCTGCGAGTGACCCCTTCATTCTCGCATCACAAGCACTACAAAGTGTTCTATGTACAAGACCCAACAAATATTGAATGGCACGTTGCAATCAAAACGAGACCACATGATTTCCTTGATATATCCTCAACACATGATCATGATATGTGTGATAGACAGGATGTGGAACATGCAACTGGTGATAATGATGAGGTTCGAGTTAAAAGCGATGTAGACGCCCAAGACTTCGAAGAATGCCCGTAATAACATCTCACATTTGATTAAGGTAATAGTTATAGGAAGTATTGATTCGATGAAAGAGTTGTAGGATATGGAAATATTTTTATATTTTGACATTCAATCCTGATCCAAGCATTGCCCTTACTATTAGTTTTTTGATTTGGTATTATATGCAATATATTAAACTGGTGTCTTTATGTGGCAGCTTCAGGTAAGAAGGATGACTGGAGGTGCAGTGGAGCATGGGTTTGTCCTAATTCAGATCACTACAGTATGATGAAAGCCTTCTGGACATAGCATTGCTGCTTGTTCATTTTGATTTCGCACTCAATCATTGAGCAGTAAGAATATAATCTAGGTATTAAATGAATTGTGAATTAACCAGATATATTGTCATGATATTTAAGTAGTGCAACTGTAACTGAATACATATAAATTAAACTGGTACACATTTTTATAATTGGAAAATACACATAATAGTCTTACATGATTTTGATTCCATAAACCATCCATACATAAACAAAAATAAAAAAGCAGTTTATATAGTTACCAACTGCCTAGGTTCAAAATATAAACATCCATATCTTTTGCGGTGGTACAAACTAAGAAGGAATGTTTACATAGAGCAAAAAACTAGAAATTTTTTTTTAAAGGTTGATATCTTGCCTGCACTGGACATACATGAATAGTAATACCATAATATAACATCCATTCCCAGCTAGGTTCAACTATTCTTACCATAAGCGTCATCGTATGTGATTTTGCACTCTGAATTTGAATGGGGTTGGCTTCCTACTTGCTTTACATGTAGCACGATTCATCCAATCACAGTGTTCTTAACCACCCACATATTCGAACGCAGCACACTCTTTAACAGCTTTGTAACTTTTTTGAGGATGATGAGTGCTCGCAGTACTGGTACAATCAGAATCAGAATCGAAGTGCATAGCATTGCAAATCTCAATAGGATCAAAGCGGTATGAATCACCCGGAAAAAAAAGATGATATTATTTTCACTGTGTTACTATTGATGGATTTCTCAGTATCACCACTGAGGCGAGGTTGCTTTGCACTGCTACCATGCTTCACGTAACTGATTTCGTTGGACTAGGGCAGAAGCACGTTCACACCTAAAACTGGAAGATCAGATGGAAAGTGCTCATCTTTCAAGATCACAATTTTTACTACCTCATCATAACGAGGATAGTAAATATTGATCAAGGGATTGGGTGATTGAGGAGGGTAAACGGGCATGTTAAAGCCATGTGAAAAGTCGTTCCATTCACCCCAAGTAGTAGTTGTCTTTGCAGGGGATTCAAACAACTGATTGGCACCTAACTGCAGTGTAGGGTTTGCCTCGTACTCGACTTTGACGTGAAAGTTAGCCTCTAGGTAACGCCAAAAATCAGGATCTTCATGATTGGTAGTGAGTACAGGGACAAGGTTTTCCTGGGTGGCAACCGGGGTTGTAGTGTCAATGGTTGGGGCTGCATCATGGGACCACCAACTTCATGATCAACCGCAGGAACAAGGGATTCACTTGTGTTAGGAAACAACTATCTGCGAGCGTTTGGGAATAAAGAGGCCATTGGTGATTAGGTGTGATTTTGAGAGTTTTTGAAACTGGTGTAAGTGGAAAAACAGAATCATTTGATATTTATAATTGACATTAGAATGAAAGGCAGGGAACTTGTAAGTTCAGACCCACTTAGTGTAAAATAATTTAATTAGGGTGTCAACCATTAATAGTCCTGGGAGTCTCCTTACAAAAGCACCAAACTTTGACCACACAATGCATATGCCAATCTCATCAACCATGAATTCCAAATATTTAATGGGTTGCCAATTTTTTTATTTGGTAATAGCAACACCTGGCCATTTTGTGCGGCTAGGGGCTTACCTCCATAAGGGTATATCAATTATTCACTTGTCTTGTTTAATTGCATCAAGCTATCAACTCAAACAAGAAAATATCTTGAGGGCACAAAGGTTTCATTGAAGCCATTTCAGGAGGTATCTACTACTCTTCTCTTCTTACCAAAAAAATAATTGAGGTATTAAATAGAAATGCTTTTGTTTACAAATGTTAATTTAACACACTTGTCATGTGTTTACATGAAAGGTAATTACAAAGGTACTGTAGGTCAGCAACAATAACTCATTTGCATCAATGTCGATTAACGATGGCATCGAAACTCAACCACCGACATTCAACCTAATGGAACATGACCGCATAGATCATTTCATGATTCCAAATAATGTTGAAGGCGTTGTGGATGAACATCAACGTATGATCCATAGAGCACAGGCTCCTAGGGGAATAAATAGGCCACGATGGGCACCCAATGGTACAAAGGAGCTGATGAAATTTGATGAGAAAGGGCAGCCGGTAGAGCCTCCTCATACTGTTGCTAGATTTTCTAGGTTCTCAAGAATGCTATCTCAAGAAGCATCATATTTTCCAATTAACATAGTTGATTGGAGGAATTTCTACAGGGCTTCAAACATGGATTGTGTTTGGCAGAGGATTAAGGTAAATCAATAGAAGAGGCATTAATGGTTGGTTGGTTTTCCTATATATATATATATATAGATAGATAGTTATTTCATTATCTTTTAGTTTTAACCCTCCAATAAAAAAAACCCACAAAATGCTTTCACATGGGCTTTTATTTTATTTGTCAACAAGCAATTTGAAACCGTAAGTTTTTAATTGATTAATTCGTTGCAATCCTACTTTGACCTCAACTGCTTAACTCTTCAATGGTTATGTTAATTATTTTGCAGTTAGTCGTGCAGAAATGAGCACTTGAATAAATTACGGTTCATTGTGAAAAATTTGAAATAAGACGCACCAATTACTTAGTAAGAGGCTCCATAAAAAGTTAGAATATGGTCCATAGCACATTATGCACCACTAAAAGGCAACATCCATGCAGATTGGTGATGTTCAAGATGGCTTCTTTTAACTTTGTCTCCTTTAATTTTAATTTGTTTTACTAGAAAAATATTTGAAACCTACTGGAGGGGTATTACAAAGTAACTGTACAGATTCATATTTCATATATTAAATGATGGTGCATAATTAACAACATCATATATATGTACATGGGCAGGGGACTCTTGATTAGGCAGATGCTATAACTCTAGAATTGGAGCCAAAAATTCGGCGGGTTTGTGAGATGAAGTTGAATGATAGATGGAAGAATTACAAGGCAAACCTCAAGAAGGCATACTATACTCCATGTCTGCACTCACCATGAGCAGAGAGGTTCCATTGTCATGATGGCCGTGTCAACCAAGGGCAATGGAAATTGTTAGTGTAGCTATGGGATACCATAGATGCTCAGGTACCACACACAATCAACAAATGTTCTTCATTTTTTATACACCATATATGCTTGATAAATGTATTGGAAATTAGGATGAATTTCCTTGAACATAGCCCTACTAATGCATGATAAACTTGACATATGCAGAAGTGTGCTACATCATCTAGAAAGAACAGGAAGGCACTACAAATAAATCACACGACTGGAATCAAGACTTTTGCGCAAATCAGACACGAACATGTAAGGCTCTTCCAGGTGTTTTGTGTTATGGTAACGTAAATACATGTTAGTGCAAATGGAATGAATGTGCCTGTTGATGTCAAGATATGAAATAATGTGGAAATTAGTTGTTTGACATTTTATGTTAACAGGAACAAGTTAATGGAAGCAAACCAGATTGCATTACATTCTTTACGCTGACACATACTCGGAAGAATGGGGAACCAATGGATGCTCAGTTTGCTAAAATAATTGTAAGTATGCCATCAATTACTAGCTGCTACGATTTATATGTAGCAGAGATATAGACACTGCCTTGTGGATTTAAAATGATAGTGTTTTAGATTACTTGCTATTTAATGTCAGTGAAACAAAGAGCATAAGCTAACGGCATCTTGCATTAGTTTATTGGTATGCACTATAGCTTGAAGAACAGACCAATCACTCATAGTACTAATATTATTGAGAAACATGGTTAGAATATCTTTGATTTAGAAGGCTTTCAAATGTATATAGAGTGCATATACATTAGTAATTAATCTTGTGAAGTACTTGCAGGATGATTTCAATACAAAGCTCAAATTGTACAAGGATAGGAATGAGATCATAACTGATGTACGCTAATGTATTAGGGCCTGAGAGAAATAACTGTGTCAGAGGGTTTGGGACAGGGGTTGTGTGGTTTGATGTGCTAGGTATTATAACAGAGAAAATGGGAATTTGTAGAGAGGTTGAAGCAATTAGAGCATCATATAAAGAGCAAAGAAAAGTTGCTAATATTGAAATTGAGAGACTTAGGATGGAGGCAAGTGAAAGAGAGGAAAGGCAAAGGATTGAGTCAGCAAATGTGGTTGCACAATTGAGGAAAGACCATACCGATTCAATGGTGGCACACAACATATGGGTGGACTTGGAATTGAATAACATGAAGCGTGAAATGAGGGTTGAAATTATGTCCGCACTGAAGATGACTGCTGATGGAGGCATGGTGGAACCAAATGGAGTTGATGTGACTCAAGTTTATGTCAATAGAATTGAACCAGCGACCAGTTTGGAGATCCAAGCAAGTGGAGAAGTTGAAGATGAAGGTTTTGTTGTGGTGTAGAATATTGGCACAGATGATAAGATTGGGTATCGTCCATGCATGGTGAATGTCACTGGCATCAGTAAGTGAAAAGTTAACTATGATCCTTTTTGTGAATTTTACTTGATGTATATGGTACAAATGCCATAGGGAAGGCATAGAACTAATTGGGTAGATTTTGTTAGTTATCATTTTACTGTTGGTGGATGTGCATAGGTACATAGTTGTTATAAAATGTAACGTCATCACCCTTGGGTACTTGGTTGTGTTGGACGATATCGTTGAATGTAATATGCTTTCTTATGTAGCACAAACCTTGTTATTGATAAATCTATTGGACATAAAGTGTGGTTGGTTGGAAATGTGAATCCTTTTGCAAATTTAAATTTCATGTGAATTTTATATTAAGAAGCTGAGTTTTAATATAGTATAGAGCTTTTCCCAGGATGCATGTAATACAATTCAAACCTACTAGCCATTTGGAATGTTGTATATTCACACCAACTTTGGTGCCTATATCTTCAAAGCCACTGATCCTAAAATAGACAAATAGGATTGGTGTGTGTATGAGTATGAATGGCACCAATGTTAGACTCAAATCTAGCCACTAATAAGAGGGACAATGAGATATTTTGAATTTTAGAAATAATTATAAAATATAAAAATGTTGTACTATTCACATACACACCAATGCAATATTTGTGGTGTTTGTAACAATAGAGTCCTCTACATAGGACATGTTCTCTAATTTGGTGGGTGCTTGGTGGCAATTGAGGTTTGCCACCATTGTGAGTATCCACACTTGACAAAGGATACCAATGAAAAGGGTGGCTTTTAGCCAAATTTCTAGTAGTGGTTCAACATACTATATAAGCAGACCCAATACAAATTGATTTGTGGTTGAACTACTATATCATAGCAACAAGTTTCCATACTCAAACTGATAAAACGATGGATATATTGTCAGTTTTAGTTACATTTATGCAGCTGCTGAGAGTGGACATTCTTTAATATGACGGACATTGACTCAGGAGCTTCCAAACGGCTTCGGTCCCCAGTTCTTTTGGCTTAATCACCAATCATGTGATCTAATCCATGAGAGATTTAACACAAGTCAGTGCTGAATGAGCTAGCCAAAGACCTGTAGCTCCCATAAAGGGGAATTTCTTAATACGT
Source organism: Pyrus communis (assembly GCF_041283825.1). Lineage (NCBI taxonomy): Eukaryota > Viridiplantae > Streptophyta > Magnoliopsida > Rosales > Rosaceae > Pyrus > Pyrus communis. Next base: position 5,098,007 of record NC_142574.1, on the reverse strand, counting down.
ACAGATTCCACTGTCAGCACATTAAATCAAGTAAGAGCATTCGTATGTATTCGAGTAATCAGATCAATTTCTGGGAAGGTAAGAGTCGTAGTTGTTGACACTGGCAAAAATAAAGTACCTAGGTTGATCTCTTGCAGTAAAGAACCTACTTGAGACTATATCTTTGCTTTGATAATATCTGTATAGTTGAAACTTTTTGACCAGGCTAGTAAGTAATATAATCATATAAAGATTTGCAAATCTTGAGAACCTAGCATGGTTAATTAATACGTTTGGTGCATGTCTTTAGGGATTTGCCCGAATAGGTTTTTAATGTCAACCAAAAGAAAACTTCTATGAAACAGAATAATGTATAAAAATGTTTGCATTGATATTTTTGTGAGAATTTAAGCATAGACTAGTGCTATTTAATTTGGGGCATATTCAATGCACATATTGGTATTTTAATGGTACTTTCAGCAGGGATTAGTGCTATTCTGGGTGCATCCAATGCTTGTTATATTTAAAATTTTATCCGTACAATAGTCCATTCTTAACATGTTTTTAAATCTGCCATGTTTACTTGCATTACTTCGTCTGTCAATATTCCAGTAATTAGTCCCTTGTGTGTAAATTTATTGTCTGTTCATAACTTGATTGAAAGAAGATGGCAACTAAAATGAAAAGTAAATCGTGAAACTGTAAAAACGTTGTATTGTAATGAAATATTCTAATCTCTGTTTTCCTTGCAGGACAACTATGTACATTCAATTGACAATAACTATTCTTGAAAAATTGTCAGTGAGTTTACGTCCGCTAGGCTGGCCATTTTCCTCTCAGCTCAGAAGCAGTTTGACGTTGATGTTGTCTTCCATCACGATGATTCATTGGACGATCAATCAATTTAACCTCCTTCAAGTGAGCCAGAAAGCGATTAAAATTGCCAAGTGTTCCTACTGCCGTTGGTGTTAAATCATTTCGACGTATATGTAGCCTCTACATATACCGCAAAGCTGAGGTGAGACCAAGGAAGGTGTCTTCACTGCAGGGGATTGTGATACCACCCATTGGATGATCGTATCCAAATTCATCTTCAGCTAGGCTTAACAAATCTTGGAATGAAGGTTGGTTCAAGTAGGACACAGGAATAATAAACCGCTTCTTCTGGCCCTCCCCAACGTAGATGGCAAGATAGCCTTTTGGAACATCCAATGACTTTGAAGAAACTTGATTTTTCTTGGCATGTAAAATACCAGGAAATCGGAAACCCATGGTTTTAAAATTTCTGTAAAAAGGAACAATAAAGAGTTGAAATGAATTTCAGGACAGAAAGTGCTTTGATAAGATATGCTTGGGAGTAGAAGACTTGTGTTGGTTTGCTCCTGAACCTTGGATGATGTGTGCATATATAGCTAAAGCGGTATGCTGCAAGCCGTCAGTTACCTAAAATGGTTGGTGATGAAGCACTGAGATGGACCCAAGTGAGAGAGAGTTTGCTCATGAAAAATCACATGGACTTGTCTAAAAGTTATCAAAAACACTTCACAAGTCGATGACCAAACGAAAGCAACCCGGTGTCCAGCTCTATTATATGAAGGCCTATAAAAAATCAGAGACATGCTTGAGACAAGAATTTTTTTCCCATGGTGCTAGTTCAACAATTTTAGCATAAAAAATGTGAAGACATAATCTTTTTGGTTCGGATATAGGTTAGGAAATTGATACGTTTGTGTACAAGTTGGAGTGAGTGGTCTGGAGGCAATTGAATGCGGACGGGCCAGAGATCCAGCTGCTCAAGCAATTATGTTCACATGGTTACGTCTTCCAATTTTTCAAGGACTTCGGTTCCAGAAAAAATGTACAATTGGTGAAGGACCGTGGTGGAGCCATGTTTGAGTCATTTTCTCATGGAAAATCACATAGACTTGTCTTTCCAGCTAATCAAGAAAAATGTAGCAGAAATGAAGAATCACAATACCCTACAGCTACATCTCTTAATAACTGCAAAAACTGAATACGTATTGAAACTAAAATAAAACATAATGTCCTACTCATGTTTGGAAGATACTCCGACAAGATCACTGGTAATCCTAACAATCAACATAATGCTATAAGAAAGTTTGAGTGAGTGGTCTGCACTCTGCAGGAAATTGAATGGGATTGAAAAAAAAAACAAATTTCTAAAGACAGAAGCATTTACAACTTCACATGCCTCTGTCTTCAAATTCACATCTCGCCAAAATACATTGGTGGTGATTGAGACTATATGTCTGTTGAACTAGCTACTGCATTCTGTCCAGCAATATTTCACCTAAAATATTGAAGTTGAGGTGGAAAACAGCATCATTTTATCAGTGTCCCTTCTATGCCCTATCAAGATGGTCTTAATTGTCACCACATATTTCTTTCAACGGAGCACATCCTACATAAAACTTTAACTATATTTATTTCATGAGACTTTCATTGCCATCCATTCAAGTCTCTGCATCTTCTCAACTCTTCTCTTCTTCTTGCTCCTATAAACTTACGCCAGACATTTCTCTAGAGAGACATAAAACCATGGGTTTCCGTTGTCCAAGTGCAACTCATGCAATAAAAGTTCTTCAGAGGTCTTTTTCAAATCCAAGTCAAGGTGGTTCATATAGTTTAGCAGATGTCCCAAAAGGTTATTTAGCGGTTTATGTTGGGGAGAACGAGAGACAGCGGTTTGTCATTCCTGTATCATACCTCAACCAACCTTCATTCCAAGACTTGCTAAGTGTGGCTGAACAAGAATTTGGATTTAATCATCCAATGGGTGGTCTAACAATTCCCTGCAGACAAGATACCTTCATTGATATTATTTCTCAATTTTGAATACATTGTAAATACATGAGTTGCGTTACATTTTTGTAAAGCAAAATTTTTCTGCATACTGTACAAATATTTTTCCCTTTTGTGAGTGCAAAATGTACTCTATGCAGGATGATATAATTGAAGATTATAATTGTAGATAAGGTTGCTAGGCCCTGTTTTATAATCAATGAAATATGGAAAGTTCACATCGTATTCGAGCTTTGGTCCTTTTTATTTCCATGGCTTCCGCAACCGCATCTTCCTCCTCAATCACCATTCCCAATATCTCTACCTTGGGTAAAGTGGCATACTCAGATATTGATTGGGTAAGCTGCACATTTGACAGACGACCAACAAGTGGATATTGTGTGTTACTTGGATGAAATATCATAAGTTGGAGTGCCAAGAAACAATGCACAGTTGCTCGATCTTCCACAGAAGTTGAGTATCGATCCTTAGCTCACATAGCTGTAGAGATCACTTGGATTTGAAAAACCTTCCATGATCATCAGTTTCCTCTGCCTAAAATTCCTACCTTGTGGTGTGACAATATCTCAGCTATCTCTTTAGCTTCCAATCTTTTATTTCATGCAAGAACAAAACACGTTGAGAGAGACTACTCTATATCAAATAATTAGTGCTTGCCAATTTGGTTAAAGTGCAGTTTGTTTGTAGTGAAGATCAATTGGTTGACATACACACCAAGTCTCTGTCTAAAAGCAGGTTTGCTCACTTGCAATCGAAGCTTCCACTTGGTATCATCTCTGATCCCAATTTTAGCTTGAGGGGGATTGGGGAGAATGGCAAGTCATCCATTTCAGTTATTGATAAATAGTTTGTTATAACTAAATGTAATTAGTTATTTTAATTGTTGTGATTAGTTAAGGTTGTTAAAGGTGTGAATGTAAATAGCCAAAGGCTATATATACTATCACAATGTAATGAGTTATTCAATACAAAAGAAAGCTTACAGAGAAAGATTTCAGTTTCTATATAGTTTGTTTACAATACGAGTATCTCTTATCTACTACCACCTAGGTCAACCTTGGTCCGTGAAGAAGTACATGATTTTGTGTAGGAAGTAATTGTGAAAACTTTTGTCAACCTTGGTCCGTGAAGAAGTACATGATTTGGTAACATTTGGTGTAGGAAGTAATTGTGAAAACTTTTGTCAACCTTGGTCCGTGAAGAAGTACATGATTTGGTAACAATGGCTGTAGGAAGTAATTGTCAAAACTTTTGTGAGGAGTAAAAACTGTATCGTTGAATGATGTACATAAAAGTTGCAGTAATTTTTTAGTAAATGATCACAACATTTTTGTAAGGGAAATACTATTTGCTGTGAAAATAACAGCTCAATTTTACAATACTTAGAATTGTGATGTACCATGTTTTTGTTGAAAATCTTACATCGGGATTTACAATGTATAATTGCACGGTTTCATTCGTAATTATACCGAAGAGTTTAGGAGCTTACTGCTTTAGCTAGCCAACTGAACTAAGCCTTACTATATGGAGGTTATAACTCAACAGAGATTGTATGAATACAAAGTACTGAATCAATAGCGGAGCATATAAAGTCGTAGGCTAACAAATCTCTCCTTTTATGTTCAATCTATCATGACTGAGGTGCCACGCCTCGATCCTGATATACACCTAGAATTGACAAGTGATAGAAAGACGTAGGAACAAATACACAAGAGTTCAATAGAACCCAAACATAAGATATATAAGATAACCAGCAGAATAAAAAATAATAATACATTATAGTTCTCATTAGGAATATCCAAGCCCTTTGAAGAAACTTGGAATTTCTTAGCATGAACAGTGCCCGGCAACCAGAAACCCATAGTTTAAAATTTCTTATTCAGAAAATTAAGCAACAATGCAAAATTTCAGTTGACTTCCAAAAATGAGAGAAGGCTTTGACATTTTCTTCTGAGCCTTACCATAAAATATATAGATAAATGGATATAAGCCATAAACCATCCATTATCTGAAACGACTGATTGGCAATCATGTTGGATAGTGGCCAAATTAGGCTAGGAAACAAAACAATATTGATGAGGGAACATCATGATGAGGATTATGTTTCCTTGTTTTGTGGCTTGATTTGTTCCTTATTTTGTGGCTTGATTTGTTCCTTGTTTTGTGGCTTTTTCAAAGCCATAATTATTTGGTCCATGTGAAAGCCACGGGGTGGTTTTCCTATTGTTTTAATTGGCAGCATTTGTTAAAGAAGCCGAAAGCAAGAAATAAGAAAATGATGAAGGAACATCATGATGAGGAAGCATCATGATGAGAAAGCATAAAGAAGCATCCAAGGGGAGAGCATTCGGCTCTCCCATGGGAAAAGTTGAACATTTTATATTAAGGCATTTGTTATGCCTTATGGTTGTAGAGAGAGTTGCAGAGAGAAATCAAGAGAGCTAGAGTGAAAGGTCTCTTGTGAAAGAAATCTTGGGGTAGAGTGAGGCTCTTGGGAAAATTCTGTGAGTGGGTGTACAAGGGATATGGGATTGAGTTATGTCGATTTAACTCATGTGTAACTTGTACTGTTTTTTTCTCATAGTGAAGAGCAATATCTCTCTGAGGACGTAGGCAGGTTTTTGCCGAACCTCGTAAATTTCTTGGTGTCATTATTTCTTGTATTTTAAACTATTTAACTGTGGGTTTGTATGTTAGTGAAGATAATCAGCCAAGGCACAACAATTGGTATCAGAGCTTTGTTGGAAGCTTTGGTTCATTGAAGGTTCAGATTTATTATTCACCATGATGACTACAAACATGTCGTTTTCAGTTGAGAAGTTTAATGGGAAGGGCAGTTTTACTCTCTGGCAGATGAGAGTAAAGGATGTCTTGACTCAACAAGGCTTGGTTAGAGCTTTGAAGGGAAAAGATGGGAAGCCTAAAGAAATGACATATGACCAGTGGGAGGAGCTGGAGTCGCGTTGTGTTAGCACGATTCGACACTACATAGCTGATAACATTATCAACAATGTTATGGATGAAGATTCTGCGCCTGCACTGTGGGAGAAGTTGGAAAAACTCTATATTGCTAAGAGTTTGACGAACAAGTTACATCTGAAGAGGAAGCTGTACAAGCTGAAGATGGATGAAGGCGGGAATCTCATGGACCACATGAATGTGTTCAATGGATACTTGGATCAATTGAGGAAAGTTGATGTTAAGGTTGAGGAAGAAGATAAAGCCCTTTTACTTCTTACCTCACTTCCAGATTCGTATGAGAATCTTGTGACAACCTTATTGCATAGAAAAGATACAGTAAGTTTGGAGCAGGTGCGGGCTTCTTTGGTGTCTTATGATACACAAAAGAGGAAGACCATTGTTGATGGTGGGCACGAGACTGCTTTAGCTGTTCAAGGTTGGAATCATGGAAGAAAATTGGGAGGAGGATTTGAGAGAGACAGCAGGTTCAAATCAAGCTCCAAAGGCAAGGGACCACAATGCTATGACTGCAAAGAATTTGGGCATAAAAAGATAAATTGTCCTTTGAGAAAAAGAAAGGATGATCTTGGTCCAGGTAGCAGCAATTTTGTGGCGGAAGACTTCGAGTATGCCCTCTAGGTACTCGAAGCAACACATCTCCTGGTGATGTATAGTCTCAAGGGTTGCAGGGGTTTTGCAGCAGGTGGAGCTATGGGATTCACAGGTGATGAGATGGTCCTGAAGAATGAGAACTGTGAGGAATGTTTGTCTGGCTCGACGGGTGTTGCTGGAAATGGGTGCACTGACAAGTTTCTAAGTTGCAGACAATGAAGAGGAGGAAAACCTGCTGGAGGAGACGAGGATGTGTCGAGATCCTGTCTGAAGCTAAATGTTTTTTTTTTTTTTTGCTTGCAGCAGCTGCACATGCATTGGCAGTGACTGAATCGGAACAGGACCAACGAGGTTGATTCAGAGTGTGCATGCTGGTACGTAAGGCCAATGGACTTTGGTACAGTTTGAGTCGAGGTGGAGATCATTATGAGTACCAGAAAGTTTGGGGAATTTGATTTAGTTACCGTTGTCCTTAGTTTGTACTTTGGGTGCTTATGGTGAGTGTTGATTCGAGTCTCTGTGATGTTTTCGAATTTGGCCAAGGTGGAGATTGTTGGATAGTGGCCAAATTAGGCTAGGAAACAAAACAATATTGATGAGGGAACATCATGATGAGGATTATGTTTCCTTGTTTTGTGGCTTGATTTGTTCCTTATTTTGTGGCTTGATTTGTTCCTTGTTTTGTGGCTTTTTCAAAGCCATAATTATTTGGTCCATGTGAAAGCCACGGGGTGGTTTTCCTATTGTTTTAATTGGCAGCATTTGTTAAAGAAGCCGAAAGCAAGAAATAAGAAAATGATGAAGGAACATCATGATGAGGAAGCATCATGATGAGAAAGCATAAAGAAGCATCCAAGGGGAGAGCATTCGGCTCTCCCATGGGAAAAGTTGAACATTTTATATTAAGGCATTTGTTATGCCTTATGGTTGTAGAGAGAGTTGCAGAGAGAAATCAAGAGAGCTAGAGTGAAAGGTCTCTTGTGAAAGAACTCTTGGGGTAGAGTGAGGCTCTTGGAAAAATTCTATGAGTGGGTGTACAAGGGATATGGGATTGGGTTATGTCGATATAACTCATGTGTAACTTGTACTGTTTTTTCTCATAGTGAAGAGCAATATCTCTCCGAGGACGTAGGCAGGTTTTTGCCGAACCTCGTAAATTTCTCGGTGTCTTTATTTCTTGTATTTTAAACTATTCAAATGTGGGTTTGTATGTTGGTGAAGATAATCAGCCAAGACACAACAAATCATTGAGGCACCACAATGGTATCATGAGAGAGATTAGCTCAATGTAAATCACTTGAACTTGTCTCCAAGTTATAACCACCGACGCCATCAGATCAGATTAAAATTTTCATAATTGAATCCTTTTGGAAGAATAGATACATAACTATAAAATCAGGGACATGCTGAAAACAGGCATTTTCTGGCAGGTTGCTAGTTCAACATACTATATATGCGGACCCAATACAAATTGATTTGTGGTTGAACTACTATATCATAGCAACAAGTTTCCATACCCAAACTGATAAAATGATGGATGTGTCGGGAAAAAATCTGTGGTAGTTGGCGTGAGGGGCCGTGTGGGTATTCTCCAGGCAATTGAATGGCAATAGATATTAGCATTTCAAAGTTCACATGGCTCTGTCTTCCAATTCTTCAAAAGCCTTGGTAGTGATTGAGGCTCCGCATATTTTTTCCCTAAATGCATGATTAATTTGAAGACAGAACCATGCATGTGATCCCTAATGAGCTCTTGTTCCCTTCTATACCCATTGAGTTGTCATTGTCTTTACCATATATTTTTTCTTTAGCCAAAAATATTAATCAACATGACTTTTCATCTATATATACGATATGAATTGGATCAAGACCACCAAATTAAATTCAAATTCTCAAGCATATAGCTTTCTTGTTTTTCTGTTGCTAGTTCCTTGAGATCTTCAAGTTTTTATTAACTCTATTGTTAGTCTTTCCTCCAAAAGATTTACTATAATGGGGTTCCGTCTGCCTGCTGTAATTCCTGCTAAGAAACTTTTTCGACGGTCTTTTTCAAATTCAAGTCAAGGAGCTTCATATAATTTAGCGGATGTCCCTAAAGGTTATTCTTCAGTTTATGTTGGTGAGAGTGAGAAGCACCGATTTGTGGTTCCCATATCTTTCCTCTGCCAGCCTGCATTTCAACACTTGCTAAGTAAAGCTGAAGAAGAATTTGGATTTGATCATCCAATGGGCGGTCTAACAATTCCCTGCAGACAAGATGCTTTCCTTGATCTTCTATCTCGCTTAAGTGCAGTTTGATAGAGTGGTGGATTGTGGAGAGCAATTACATGAACTGTGTGATTGTTACAATTTTGTAAATCAAACAATTTCCAGATTTTGTGCATTTTATTTTATTTTTTGATCGAGGGAGAAATATTGTTCCCCTGGAATCAGATTATGTAAATGCCTAAATGGAGAAATGTTCATAGCTTATTACATTACAATAACCTTAGTTTTCTCTGCATGACTAGTATGTCATTTGGTAGAGTAAAATGCGAATTTTTCATTCAAACAACTCCACTGTGAAATTTTCTGTATGAGTTATATTGTTCTCCATATATCCAATTATAACTACAACTTTTTATTAATACTTGATGTAGATGTATATGAGTCATCATACAAAACAGAAGAATGAAAGAAACGTTCAACCTTCAATAAGCCTGTTTGTGATCTAATTAGCTAGGGGATTATCTTAAAGGTGGGATATATTGTCAGTCAGTTTTAGTTACTTCTATACAACTGCTGAGAGTGGACACGGTGCTTCTTTAATAAGATGGACATTGACTCAGGAGCTTCCAAACGGCTTCGGTCCCTAGTTCTTTTGGCTTAATCACCAATCTTGTCATTCCACTGTCCATGAGAGATTTAACACAAGTGAGTACTGAATTAGCTAGCCAAAGACCTATAGCTCCCATAAAGGGAAATATTTTAATACGTACGGATTCCACTGTCAACACACAAAATCAAGTTAGGACATTTGTATGTACAGGTACCATTTATTTGAGTAATCAGATCAACTTTGGGGAAGGTAAGAGTTGTAGTTCTTGACACGGGCAAAAATTAAGTAGCTAGGCTGATCTCTTGCAGTAAAGAACCTGCTTGAGACTATATCTTTACTTTGCTAATATCTGTATAGTTGAAACTTTTTGACCATGCTAGTAAGTAATATAATCATATCAAGATTTGGATATCTTAGAGCCTAGGATGGTTAAAAGCTTTGGCGCATGTCTTTGGGGATTTGCCTGAATAGGCTTTTAATGTCAACCAAACGAAAATTTCTATGAGATAGAATGTATTAAAATGTTCGCATTGATATTTTTGTGAGAATTTAAGCATGGACTAGTGCTATTTAATTTGGGGCATATTCAATAAACACATTGGTATTTTCATGGTAATTTCAGCAGGGATTAGTGCTATTCTGGGTACATCCAATGCTTGTTATATTTAAAATTTTATCCATACAATAGTCCATTCATAACATGTTTTTAAATCTGCCTATGATGTTTACTTGCATTACTTCGTCTGTCAATATTCCAGTAATTAGTCCCTTGTGTATAAATTTATCGTCTGTTCATAACTTGATTGAACAAGATAGCAAATAAAATGAAAGGTATATTATGAAACTGTAAAAACGTTGTATTGTAATGAAATATTCTAATCTCAGTTTTCCTTGCAGGACAACTATGTACATTCAGTTGACAATAACTATTCTACAAAAATTGTGTCAGCGAGTTTATGTCCGCTAGGCTGGCCATTTTCCTCTCAGCTCATAAGCGGTTTGACGTTGATGTCCTCTTCCATCATGGTGATTCATTGGATGATCAATCAATTGAACCTCCTTCAAGTGAGCCAGAAAGCGATTAAAATTGCCAAGTGCTTTTACAGCTGTTGGTGTCAAAATCGTGTCGACGTATATGTAGCTAGCCTCTACTTATACACCAAAGCTGAGGTGAGACCAAGGAAGGTGTCTTCACTGCAGGGGATTGTGATACCACCCATTGGATGATCATATCCAAATTCTTCTTCAGATAGGCTTAACAGATCTTGGAATGAAGGTTGGTTCAAGTAGGACACCGGAATAATAAACCGCTTCTTCTGGCTCTCCCCAACGTAGATGGCAAGATAGCCTTTTGGAACATCCAATGACTTTGAAGAAACTTGACTTTTCTTGGCATGTAAAATACCAGGCAATCGGAAACCCATGGTTTTAAAATTTCTCTGTAAAAAGGAACAATAAAGAGTTCAAATGAATTTCGGGACAGAAAGAGCTTTGATAAGATATGCTTGGGAGTAGAAGAGTTGTGTTGGTTTGCTTCTGAACCTTGGATGATGTATGCATATATAGCCAAAGCGGTATGCTGCAAGCCATCAGTTACCTGAAATGATTGGTGATGAAGCACTGGGATGGACCCAAGTGAGAGAGAGAGTTTTCTCATAGAAAATCACATGGGCTTGTCTACAAGTTAATTATCAATATTTCACGAGTCGTTTACGGAAAAAAATACGATTGGTGAAGGACCGTGGCGGAGCCAAGTGATAGTCATTTTCTCATGGAAAATCACATGGACTTGTCTTTCCAACTAATCAAGAAAAAAATATGAGCAGAAATGAAGAATCACAATACCCTACAGCTACATCTCTTAATAACTGCACAAACTGAAAAAGTATTGAAACTAAAATAAAACACAATGTCCTACTCATGTTCCGAAGGTACGCCGGCAAGATCAGTCGTAATCCTAACAATCAGCATAATGTTATAAGAAAGTTTGAGGGAGTGGTCTGCAGGAAATTGAATGGGATTGAAAAAAATAATAATTCTAAAGACAGTAGCATTTGCCAGTTCACATGCCTTTGTCTTCAAATTCATCAACTTTTCTCCGAGTGGTGATTATTGAGGGACCATGATGGTACCATGAGAGAGATTAGTTCATGGAAAATCACATGAACTTGTCTCAAAGTTACAACCACCGATGCCATCAGATTAATGTTTGCATAATTGAATCATTTTGGAAGAATAGATACATGACTAGTATAAAATCAGAAACATGCAGAAAACAGGCATTTTCTTGCAGGTTGCTAGTTCAACATACTATATATGTGGACCCAATACAAATTGATTTGTTGTTGCAGTACTATATCATAACAAAAAATTTCCATATCCAAACTGAAACAATGGATGTGTCGGGAAAAAAAAAAAAATTCTCTAGTAGTTGGCGTGAAAGGCTGTGTGGGTGTTCTCCAGGCAATTGAGTGGCTATAGACATCAGCATTTAAAAGTTCACATGGCTCTGTCATCCAATTCATCACAAGCCTTGGTAGTGATGGAGGCTCCACATATTTTGCCTAAATGCTTGATTAATTTGAAGACAGAACCATGTGATCCTTGATGAGCTCTTATTCCACTCTATACACCATCCAGATTGTCATTATCTTTACCATGTATTTTTTTTCTTTAGTAGAAGATATTACACAATACTTTTCATCTATATATACCATATGAATGGGATGATGACCACCAAATTAAATCTTCAAGTTCTCAAGTATAGAGCTTTCTTGTTTTGCACTTGCAAGTTCATTGAGATCCTCTTCAAGTTCTTATAAACTTTATTGCTAGTCTTTCCTCCAAAGATTTACAGCAATGGGGTTCCGGCTGCCTGCTGTAATTCCTGCTAAGAAACTTTTTCGACGGTCTTTTTCAAATTCAAGTCAAGGAGCTTCATATAATTTAGCAGATGTCCGTAAAGGTAATTTTGCAGTTTTTGTTGGTGAGAGTGAGAAGCACCGATTTGTGGTTCCCATATCATTCCTCTGCCAGCCTGCATTTCAACACTTGCTAAGTGAAGCTGAAGAAGAATTTGGATTTGATCATCCAATGGGCGGTCTAACAATTCCCTGCAGACAAGATGCTTTCCTTGATCTATTATCTCGCTTGAGTGCAGTATGACAGAGTAGCAGATTGTGGAAAGCAATTACACGAACTGTGCGATTGTTACAATTTTGGAAACCAAACAATTTCCAGATTTTGTACATTTTTTTTTCGATCGAGGAGGGAGACACATACTTTTCCCCTTGAACCAGATTCGTAAATGCCTAAATGGAGACTGTAGCAATATTCATAGCTTATTACATTACAATATAGAAAGCATCCCTTTAAATTATATGACCAGCTGTGTTGCTGCTGCTTGTTATCATCTTCCGATAATGACCAACAAAACATTTCTTGGTCGTGTGATGAAACGCCTGATTTAACCATAAGGAGTAATTTTGTTTTCTTTCATAAAAATGAGAATGAAAAAAAGACGTAACCTACAATCTTGGATTTATTTCTTCAGATTCTCTTGTGATGAGTTTCCCATTAGGATCCTTTTTTACAGTTAAGAGAATGCTTATATGTTAAGAAGTAGTTCCCCCGACAGTTTTGGACAATAATCCAAGTTTTCTCTGCATGACTAGTATGTCATTCTGTAGATTAAATTGTGAATTTTTCATTCAAACAACTCCAATATGAAAATTTCTGTATAAGAATAATTCTCCTCCATATGTCCAATTGCGACTCCAACTTTTTATTGATACTCGATGTAGGAGATGTATAAGAGTCACCATACAAAATAAAAGTGTAATAACCCGTCCCGGGATTTACGTAGGAAAATAGGTATTTTTGTATTTTCACTAAGTTTGGGGGATACCTTTCCTTTTAAAATTGTTTTTCTAGCCTTAATTGGTGAGCCCAAGGGGCCCACCCCTGTTTTTGTTCCCCGGTCTCTTCCCTTTTTCCTTTTCCTTTATTTTTTGTTACTGAAAAGTCTCTCTCTTCTCCCTCACTCTCTTCCCGTGCTCTCTCTCCTTTCTCCTCCTCTCGGTGCTCCTTCCTCCGACAAGAACACACACACACACACACCCATGCCCACACCTATAACTCTTTTCTAACCCCGTGGTTGTGCTTTGGACGTCAAACCACGAAGAAAACCACCTCGGAGGCATTTCCCAGTTTTCCGACGAGCACCGCCCCTTTCGAGGCAATTTCCGGCCAAACCACGGCGAGTTGGCCGGCGTGCGAGTTCCGGCGGACACCCGTGGCTTCCAGGCTGTTTTCCGGCCAACTCCGACCACGATGACGGGAACCAAGGGTATATTTCGATTCCTTACCTTCGGGGCTTCAATTTGGTATATTGAATGACATGTTTTGGTGGAGTTTTGAGCTCCATCGGAGCTTGGGAATTCTCCGGCCGAAATCCGGCCTTCCCCCTCCTTGGAATCCGGCGACCACCAAACCCAAGGCCTTTGGGCCTTTCCTGCCAAGCCCAAACCCATTTTCTGTTTTAACCCAAAGCCCAAAACCCTAACCCAAAACCCAAAACCCAATTACCCTAACCCAAAACCCAAAACCCAATTACCCTAACCCAAAACCCAAAACCCAAAACCCGTGACCCGTGACCCGTGACCCTGACCCTGACCCGTTGACCCGTGACCCTGACCCGTTTGACCTGTTGACCCGGATCCGGTCTGACCGTTGACCCGGTCAACGGTCAGCGTTGACTTTGACTTTGACCGGTCAACGGTCAACGTTGACTTTGACCGTTGATTTTTTGGGTTTTCGTGCGGGACCCCTCCTAGGCTAATTTCGACGTCCTGAACCCGTTTCCGATGTCCGTTTTCCCAAATTCAATCGTTTGAGTAGAGTTTGACTAAATGTACCCTTTTTGTGCTTAGGGGCGTTTAATTGTGGCGTTTCCGTCTTCGCTAGTGGCGTGGCTTTTCGACGGCGAAGTACTGTGAGTGGACCCCTTCTAAAAATGCATGTTTTGATAGTAGAAATGCATACATGAAAAGCATGATTTGATGATTATGTTTTATGAACGTTTTACGAGATAACATGCTTACTAAGGCTAGTTTGAATTATTACTATTTTTCCTATAACCCATGTTCTTATAGCATATTTGATGGATGACGATATGATATTTAGAACATGTTTAGAACACCTCTTTATAGTATAGATGATGAATGACTTTATACTATGAAGTTGATTTTCAATATATGTATGTTCATTGGTTTTGTACTTACCTAGTGGTCCTTTCCGCTACGGGACGTAGGGATAGATCCGGTCCGTCCCGGGCGACGGTTTGGTGTTGGCATAGGGCCTGGAGTGTGTTTTCCTCTGACTGTCTGCTCAGAGACGGGGAGCCGGCAAGGGGCCTGAAGTGCATTTTCCTCTGACTGTGTGCTCAGAGATGGGGAGCCGGCATGGGGCCTGAAGTGTTATATTGGACATTCACTAGTGATTATTATTGTTTATGAGAATGATGATTTGAGACATTGCACGACATGCTAGGTTTCGAAAAACCTATGTTTATCATTATATATGTGTTTTCATAAAACCTGGGGGTTAGTATGTTGATAACTGTTTTATTATATATATATATATCAACTTGGTCCACTCATGTTTGTTTTGCGCCCCCTTCAGGACTTAGAATCGAGGCATACAATCCCGACGTCCAGGCACTTCCGCATCGGCATCTTCGAGTCCTTTCGGTGTAGGACCCATTCCTTTGTTTCATTCAATTTTATACTATTTTCTTTTAGTGTTCTAGCTTAGAGGTGTGCTCTGAACACGGTCCTTATTTGCATATTAATTATTCTTTTATATTTATAAACCTTATTTATCCCTTATTTTCAGCATTTACACTTAATAAATGGCTTTCGTCACCTTCGGGTGTCGGCCAGCACGTGCCTATCCTGGTATTTGGGGAATATCGGGGTCGGGGCGTGTCAAAAAGAATGCGAGAAACGTTTGACCTTCAATAAGACTGATGCTAAATTAAGTGTGTGAGCACCATAAGTCCACATTTAGTGGTGTCAGCGGGTGATGTTGATGCAGCACTAATCTTTCAAGCAAACAAAGCCACCCTTTAATTAGACCTCTCAGAAGACCTGTAAGATAGCCAATTCTATAAGGGAGCACCGAATGTGTTGATTCAACATATCCCCGTTGGAGCATGAAATTATGCTTTCAACAACAAAGTACACTACTTTACCGTAGTCTCTAGCTTTTAAAAGCAAATGCTGCGTGATTCACTAGCTGCGGACATGGCTGTACCATTTCTGCTCAGGCCAATGTGATTGGAAAGATGAAATATGCCCCTCGACTTGGCTATAACTATGAAACTCCTAGGATCAAAATCTTCTTGGGGTTAGTTTACTGCGGGGAAAACATTCATTGAACCATTTTCTGATTAATCAAGAGGTACATATATTGTAATTAGTACCTCCCCCTCCCCCTCCCATTTCATCATTTTGTGGTTAGCTTCCCCTATTCTTCTTGTTGGTTATATGTCATGGTTTATGGCGTACCACTTCTTCACAACCAAATTCCTTGTTCAAAACCGCAGTATTTAGTCAACAAACAATTCAGGGTTGCACATCAGCAGGGGGGTCGCACCAGGTTCATATTTAGCAGCACACTACTCAAGCAGCGATTCAGGACTGCGCTGGAAATGATGAGCTTTTGTGGAAGCTTGTGTCCATTAGAACTAACAGTGAAATTTGGTGCTCATGCACTTAATGTTACTAAATAATTTTGAAAGGTTTAACTTATTTTACGTTTCTGAATGTTGTAGGAAATTCTCAGTTTGATAATATAAATCAAGTAATTAACAAGTAGGAGTCACAATTGCTTCAAAAAGGGTGTGTTTAGTCGAGATTTCTAGTGGTATACACATTAGCATAACAATATCTATTAAAAGAGATTCTAATGGAAACTCAACCATGAAAATCTGAAGAAGAAACTTATTCAAGATTTTGCTACCTCTAGAACTAGAACAAAATATTTCAACTTGGAATGTTAAAACCTCGAAGATTTTGGATTGTACAAGATCCATTCCTGCAAGGACAAAATGAGATACCAAAATGGGGCAAAACATCCAAACTAACCTTATTTCTAGTAACAATTACATATCTTTTTCTTTTTTTTTGGCAGAAACATACTTCAATCATTCGACTTTAGTTGATGATATAGTGCAATAAAAACTTTACATCCGTCCTTTCATCAGACTGAGAAAGAAACAATTTAATGCTCACTAGCATAAGACAATAACGCGTGGTATAGGGATGTTTTTCAATATTGTAAATTAAGAAGCTATGAAAATTGCTAGTCTCCATTTACACAAATCCGATTCCAAAGGAAAAATAATTCTCCTTTCTCAATCAAAAAAAATGTACAAGATGTGGAAAAATTGTCCGATGTACAAAATTGTAACAATCACACAGTAAATGTAATTGTTCTCCATTATCCAATCTCACAATGCACTCAAGCAGGAAATGAGATCAAGGAAGGCATCTTGTCTGCAGGGAATTGTTAGACCGCCCATTGGGTGATCAAATCCAAATTCTTCTTCAGCCTCACTTAGCAAGTCTTGAAATGCAGGATGGTTGAGCAATGAAAGAGGAACAATGAACCGCTGCTTCTCACTCTTTCCAACATAAACTGGAAAATAACCTTTTGGGACATCTGATAACTTATATGAAGCTCCTTGACTTGAATTTGAAAAAGACCGCCCAAGAAGTTTCTTGGCAGGAATTACAGCTGGAAGACGGAACCCCATTGTTGTAAATCTTGATAGGAAAGACTAGTAATCGAGTTTATAAAAACTTGAACAAGATCTCAAGGAACTTGGGAAACAAGGAAAATCAGACTTGAGATGTTGTAGACTTAATTTGGTGGTCATTAACTCACGCACTCATTTGGTATATATAGTTGAAAAGTCTTGTAGAGTAACCTCCGTTGAAGAAAATATACGACAAAGACAATCCGGATGGGGCATAGAAGGGAACAAGAGCTCATGAGGGATCACATGGTTTTGTCTTCCTAACAAGCAATTTAGGCAAAATATGTGGATCGAAGTATTTATCTTTCCATCATTTATTTTAGGATAATACTATGGGGACTAAATTTTTTAAACAAAATTTACAAACCAAATGATGTGGTTGTTGATGATTGGATTATTACTTAAACGGTGATTAACGTGCTTATTTCCTATTGGTGACACATCATTTGTTTTGCAAATTTGGTTTAAAATTTTGGTCTCCCTAGGATGGGCCCAATCAAGGAACATCAGTTATCTAAATGATTGGTCTTAAGCCATAAGGATGGACCCAATGAAGGAACATCAGCTCAAGTAAAATCACATGGACTTGTCTATATATAACTAGTTAGGCATTCAGATTAAAACTATAATAAATATAAGCCTACAATATCTCAAGTAGTTGGTGTTAGTGGTCGTGAAGCAATTAAGTTGGGATTGGTTAGAGACATTAGCATTTGAACAAAGTTCACATGACTGTCTTTCGATTCAGCACCATGATTCCTTGCTTGGGAATGAGACTTTGTATCAACCTAACAATTCAAAATAAATGATGGAAATAGAAGTAGCTAATTTGATCCACATATTTTGCCCAAACGCTTGACGGGAAGACAAAACCATGTGATCACACATGAGCTCTTGTTCCCTTCTATACCCCATCCGGATTGTCTTTGCCATAAATTTTCTTCAATAGAGGATATTCTGCAAGGCTTGTCAACTACATATACCATATGAAT